>NC_060119.1:1068738901-1070073901 GCF_021461395.2 Schistocerca americana
GTTGGCTTAACCCTTTCAAGATCAGCAGAACCCGTCTGTCACCGGACCACCCGGGTGACGAGAGACGCTGCATGGGAATTCCACGTGTGAAGGAATAGCAACTTTTCACCGCATGCAATTAGAGAGGAAAATCGAATTACTCAAAGTAAGATAGAAACATGGGAGGGGGCTCATGCCACCTCTCAAAGCAGCGCCTCAGGTTTTGTCTTTCTATCGAAAAATCTGTCAACAGACACTACAGTTCACTTATCTCACAACTTGTCACATGTGGAATCAAATTCGTGGTCTCATAGGGTTTCTTACAGGTGATGTAATCCTTTTTTTTTAAATTGTGCTCTCTTTCTGTTATCAAAATTATTCAAAGTATTGTGGGAACTGTAGGAATCTGATAAAAATCCAGCTAAATCGTTGTTTGAATACGAATATGAGTTGACATAACCCCCAATAATTTAGTTTATAATTAATACTGAATCAGACAGGAAGTAAGGGCATATAATTTAGATGAAAACATAATCGCTAACCAGCACTTTATCTCTCACTAAATATTGTCACGTAGAGGAAGGTTTATTCAGCACTTGCACATACAAGAGCGTGGAGCGAACTGCCTCCAGACAGAACACATACGGTGTATATACAGTTCCAGAACATTCCAGTACAATGATTCTTGATATTTGTGGTTACTTCTAGAATGTCCTCGAACCGAATATAAAAATTAAAATTTTACGGTTCAGGTGTGTTTTAAACTCACGACCCTCCAGGCACCAGGGTAGTAGCATAACCGCTATGCCACAGTGACGGTGCTACTCAGCTTCTTCTGCGGGAATATGAAATCAGACTAAAATTATTAAGACTCAGAAAAGAATGTAAACTGCTGAAAATGTTGGAAGAGAAGCACTTAATTCGGAAACCACGTGACTAATAACGATGAAAAAAATTGACCAACCATTCACGATTTATTCGCGCGAGCGACTTATGCAGACATAAATAATGTGGGGAATAAGCGCATCTTCTAATGTCTATGTAAATTTTGTTATTAAAATTCTGTTTTATCCCGTATGTAATGTAATAAAATAAAAATTTGTATTATTTTGTGACTATTAGTGTAATGTAATAAAATAAAATATGAGCCGTGACTTATATAAATGTAACTAATGTAGAAATATTATTAACAGTGTAATATGTTGTTTAATTTAGCCCGACGTGTATAAGCACTCAGTAACTAGTTCAGTTCTCAGGGTAGTTACGTAATCGTCGATAATTAATTGTCCTTTTCTTATTTCCCAACACAAGAGATGTGCTTATTGCACCAGAGAATATTTGCCAAGTCTGTTCGATGAACACTACTGTAAAACGTAACTTATCGTGGTTTCGTCTCGATTCCCCAATATAAGATAACAAGAGTAGCATCTACAAATGAAATCCTGTAATGGAACTGGACTCCTGTGGCCAGACCTTTTCTGCCTGGGATGTTATCTCGTTATATAAAGAAAATCTGTAAATAAAATTGTTAAATTATTAGTAGCTACCTCCGGTCTCGTGGGATCTGAAATAAAGTTAATTGTCCTAACCGACGGCACGTCTCAAAGATGAGCTAAAAGAAAAATGTTAAAGATTTTTCTAAGATGGCGCCTAACAATGAAAGTTCTTTGTTGAGGCCCATATCTGCTTAAGACAGTCTAGGTATCAGACGGTCATTTAATAGACCACATACACAAATTCTTTTGACAAAATAACCATTATATTTTTCGGGTTTTTAAGTACAACTTACATTATAAGCTGGTACAGCAAGATGAGCTTTATAGAAGAACGTCCTCTTAGGTCCGAAGCCAAGCAGATAAGACAAGCGAATGACAAAGGAAAGATAGTTCATGCAGAGAAGCGCAAGAGTCCATGGAATAACATGTCCATTGTAGTTCTATCTCTTTTTCTTTGGCGTACTTGTCCATTATTTATAAAATTTATCGTAATATTTAGTTCACATTTTTTAAACCCAAGTCCACCCAGGAGAAACAGTACACGTATTATAAATAAAGGCATTTAACACTAGAGTAAGACACACGGAATGTATTTCACCCTCTTTCTTCTTAATATTTAAAAGCAGTAGTCACAATTAAAACCCAAAAATTACTTTATTTGTAAACGACGTGTTCTCTTCAGTGTTTTATATGACTTCGAACAAAAATTCAGTATTTCGGTTCTCCAGACATCACAAAAATTAATTCTTCCTCTACTTCGTCTTCCTCCTGGCCTTATCCCTTGTCTCCACGGGGTCGCAATGTTATTTTGGATTTGGCACTGTTAGTTGTTGCGGGCGGCTGGGTGCCTTTACCGTTGTCACCACTTTCCTGCGGGACGGTATTTGTGTAACCCATCTGTCTGCCTGTAGTTTTATCGAATGTGCAAGTATGAGAATGTTTTATAAATGTTTAACGTGGATACCAACCCGGTACTCAGCTAGTCGGGTATGGAAACCGCATACAAACCGCATCCAGTCTGCCTGGCATACCGACCCACGCTGTTAACCCGCCGGGCGGATCCGATACAGTACCGGCGCGCTTTACCGCGCTCGGCTATTTTGGCGGGTCATCACAACATTTAAATAATCACTTCGAAAAATTTGAGTATTATGATATTATATATGAAATAATAAAGCATAGAATAAAGAATTTCAGTAATGCGAGCTCTGTTAAAATTTGCGAAAACTCGAAAAAAATAATGGCCTTTGCTCATTCTTAGGAAGCTTGCTGTACGCTTCATTAACCCCTCGGAGACCAGAAATTCTTAATTTGCAGTGCAGCAGTCTGCGCATAAAAGATTTAAAAAGCCGTAAATGTGGTATTTTAATAGCAGAGCCGGAACTTGAGGTTGGGATGGAATTTGTAATTTACCGCCGAGTATGAAATTCTGCGTGGTGCCTCCTGCGTTAACTGGCGCATTGTGGAGATGTAAGACAAAAGCGGCCACCGTTCTCTCGCAACAAAGGGTCGGCTATTTTCATCTCGTCTTAACCTTATTAAATATTTCATTCATAACTGCGGCTTGCGAGGGCAGACTGGCGTTAATTCCACACAGTAGGATGTCTCGCATGTTTCCCTGGATTTATAGCCTACCTGAATGTGGTTTATTTCTAAAACGCTAATATGCACGTTACACAATTTGCTGTCGATTCATAGCCATACACTGAAGCGTCAAAGAAACTGGTGTAGGAATGCGTATTCAAATACAGAGATGTGTAAACAGGCAGAATAGGTCGGCAAGGCCTATATAAGACAACAAGCGTCTGCCGCAGTTGTTAGATCGGTTACTTCTACTACAATGGAAGATTATCAAGATTTAAGTGAGTTTGAACGTGGTGTTATAGACGGCGCACGAGCGATGGGACACAGCATCTCCGAGGTAGTGAGGCAATGGAGATTTTCCCGTACGACCATTTCACAAGTGTACCGTGAATATCAGGAATCCGGCAAAACATCAAATCTCCAACATCGCTGCGGCCGGAAAAAGATCCTGCAAGAAAGGGACCAACGACGACTGGAGAGAATCGTTCAACGTGACAGATGTGCAACCCTTCGCAAATGCCTGAAATTTCAATGCTGGGCTATTAGCAAGCTTCAGCGTGCAAAACGTTCAACGAAACATCATCAATATGGATGGCCTTTCGGAGCCGAAAGCCCACTCGTGTATTCTTAATGACTGCAGGACACAAAGCTTTACGCTTCGCCTGGGCCCGTCAACACCGACATTGGACTGCTGATGACTGGAAACATGTTGCCTGGTCGGACGAGTCTCATTTTAAATTGTATCGAGCGGATGGACGTGTACGAATATGGAGACAACCTCATGAAACCATGGACCCTGGAACCTGCATGTCAGCAAGGGTTGTTCAAGCTGGTGGAGGCTCTGTAATGATGTGGGGCGTTTGCAGTTGGATTGATATGGTACCCCTAATAATAATGGCGCGTGATGAGGGCGTTTCGTCGGGTAGACCGCTCGCCGGAACTTAGGACAACACAACACGCAGTCCCTGAGCGGAGAAAATCTCCGACCCAGCCGGGAATCGAACCCGGGCCCTTAGGATTGACAGTCTGTCGCGCTGACCACTCAGCTACTGGGAGCGGACGTGGCACCCCTGATACGTCTAGATACGACTCTGACAGGCAGCACGTACGTAAGTATCCCGTCTGATCACCATTCATGTCCATTGTGCATTCGGACGGACTTGGGCAATTGCAGCAGGCCATGGCCGAGCGGTTCTAGGCGCTTCAGTCTGGAACCGCGCGACCGCTACGGTCGCAGGTTCGACTCCTGCCTCGGGCATGGATATGTGTGATGTCCTTAAGTTAGTTAGGTTTAAGTAGTTCTAAGTTCTAAGGGACTGATGACCTCAGATGGTAAGTCCCATAGTGCTCAGAGCCAGTAGGCCAATGTGACACCCCACATGTCTACAGAGCGGCTCCAGCCCTGACTTTAAACACTTCCGCTGGCCCCCAAACGCCCCAGACATGAAGATTATTGAGCATATCTGGGATGCCTTGGAGCGCGCTGTTCAGAAGAGATCTCCACTCCCTCGTACTCGTACGGATTTATGGACAGCCTTGCAGAATTTAAGGTGTCAATTCCCTCCAGCACTACTTCAGACATTAGTCGAGTCCATGGCACGTCGTGTTGCGGCACCTCTGCTTGCTCGCGGGGACCCTGTACGATATTAGGCCGGTGTACCAGTTTCTTTGGCACTTCAGTGTATATCATATGTAGTGACGAGAGAACGACCAGTTTAGTCACCCGCGAAAATGTTAGTCATCTCCTTAAGAGAGAAAACCGTACATTTGTAGCGCAATAAATGCTGTTGAACTAGTACCAGCTCCACCGATCACGGAAGTCGTGACGTTGTAGCGATACGTATGTGCATATGGCGTCAGCTACGTATGGAGGCGTGACGGGATGGCAGAAAGGAGACGTCATGTTTGGACGTCCTTGTGACCACATTGTGAGAGGAAATGCTCGATTTGTCTACATGTTCTAAGACGCCTGCCCTCTAGAGCAACTATACCACGGTGCTTATCACGACTCCGGATGGATGCTCCGTCCACTCATATGTGTCCTTTTATGTATATCTTATAGTTGTTGCACAATCGTCCTCTGAAGCCCTCAGAGGCACTTATGAGGAACTCTGTATGTGAGAAACCACACTGGACCTAATATTGAGACTTCTGGAAACTTCGTTAATGATCCCCATACCATAAAAAAAGTATTTGCTTTTTGCTGATGTATGTCTTTATTTTGTTCAAAGATAAGCCAAAATGGAATAGTAGGTCCATTGTAGCTTTGTAATCACAAATTTTAAAGACATTAAATTTTGTAGTATCATCATTAGTCCTTCGTCTCTTGACCTTACGTTTCTTGTTGTTTTAGGTAAGCGGCCATTGGTGATCAACGTAAACGTTACTACTCCAACGTGCAGTGGTCGAGTTCTCCCATATACACAAAGGTATCTCAGTGCCATCGATTCACAGTAAGCTGTTATCAGTTTTTAACAACAAAACTATTTTTTCGATAAGAATAGAAGCTGAAATAATGAATTAAAATTTGTGGCAAGGGCACGACTGGAACCCGGATTTCCTGCTAAATAAGCAAATGTGTCACCCACTTTTTTATTTTTTTATTTTGTTCTATAATTTTCGTTGCGTTTGGTCTATGCGGTCGTCATAGGCCATCCGTTCAAGTTGATCGTTGATTCCTTTACTCAGTTTTTTTTTTTTAGTTACAGAGGGCCAGCGCCTCTCTGAGCGAACACGCTGAGCTACCGTGCCGTCATCACTAAACCAATCTGACACTGTGGCTCACACAGTTGCACTGTCCGCCCCCGGTAGCTGAGTGGTCAGCGTGACAGACTGTCAATCCAAAGGGCCCGGGTTCGATTCCTGGCTGGGTCGGAGATTTTCTCCGCTCAGGTTCTGTTGTCCTAATCATCATCATTTCATCTCCATCGACGCGCAGGTCGCCGAAGTGGCGTCAAATCGAAAGACCTGCACCAGGCGAACGGTCTACCCGACGGGAGGCCCTAGCCACACGACATTTCATTTCATTACAGTTGCACTTACTACCCTGTTCCACTGCCCTCCCTTCATTTCGATCGAAGATAATGCTGAGACTCAATATGTATGAAGGAAAATGGAATTCCATCGGATCAAAATTACACTGGCAAATCTTTCACAATTATGGACGGCATAGAGGCAGTGTGCCTCAACATTTCTGCAGGGGACTTCCAACGATTTGTTGAGTCCATACCAAGTTGAGCTGCTGCACTACTTTGGGCAAAAGCAGGTCCGACACGATCTTAGGAGGCATCCCATGACTTTCGTCACCTCAGTGTACTTTCATTACTTGCAAGTGGCCGCAAAGCCACCAGGCAGGATTCATTCTCGCGCTACGCTCCGGTGATAATGTTTTGGATCATCAGCTTATGTCTGTAACAGATTTATATACGGAAGTAAACCCGATCACATACTCGTTCGATTTTCCTGACTCCTGCATAGCAAATAGTTGGATGGGTGAAATGTCTTTGCAGAACTAAGATAACTAGTGGACCCGTCCGAACATTTCTCACTTTTATAGTTTTAAATAATGACAGTATTTGGAATAAGTGTTGTTGGGATAACGATCGTCGTGGGAACGAAAAGAAAACATTTTTTTAAAATGAACCGAACGACGTGAAATAATAATCATGAATTTACGATACATCCTTTTATATACATTTCCATGTCTCCATAAATGTGTTTTGCATTCTGAATGGTAGTCCCAGCTTGTATGAGGGGCAGGGATCATGGACTGGCAGTAGGAACACATAACCTGTAACTTTAACTCGACAAACATTTTCGATCACAGTAAGCACGTTAGGCCGTAGTAACAATATGTAACTCACGATTCAAAGCAGCAATGACAAATATGTTTGTCGTTTCGGAAAGTGTATTCGTTTAGAAAAGTTAACGCCTACAACGGGCAGAAGATAATCGACTGCCGCAGTGGTCACGGAGTCTCTTGTTCGTGACTAATAACATAGCTTCGTAAAACATAGGTATGGAGCTGGGCATTCATGATACCCTCTTGCCTGTGATAGTTAAAAGTCTCTTTTATGTCAAAATTTTCCACAAATAATAAGCTTTTGCGCAAGATCAGTATGCAAAACCTTTCTAACGATAGTTCATTCATCCCTGTACGGTTAGTATGTGTTGAGAAAAAATAATGTTGACTTGGGAAGTAATGTATTTGACGCTGTCTACACCATTTATATTGAAAATCGTTTAATATTTCTGATATAATCAATGCATCAATGTTTGCCTGTACCATAAAGACTCTACCTCTCTTTCTCACTTGCTCATTTTGAGTGAAAAAGTTAGATGCGTGCTTCCCTGCATTTCGTCCCGTGGTAAAAATATTAAATTAATATTTGCAAACCCCGCTGAAATTTAATTTGACCTGTTCCTCGCTCACAGTCATGCGCAACACGCCTTGCGGGCCCTCATACGACGTTATTGGAATTTCGTCGTTTCATATATTCCATTTAATTTGGCGATCGGAACGTAATCACACGTAATAATTGCATGTCTTAATACAATCAAGTAATAAATCATCGTTTCCAGTCCCATATTAAAAAAAAGAGGAATCAGTTTGAATAACGCTCATGTAACATATTCATGGGCTTATACTTTGTGCGAACCATTCCTTCAATGTTCTCCCCTGAATCTAAACCGCAAGCACGCTCTGCGCACATATGAAAGCTGGGGCAAAACAAAACGGTTATGTTTCAGGAATTCTTAGTTCGTGTATGGAAAGACTACACTTAATTTGGTTAGCCCACAGTTAGCGCCTTAATGTGGGAATGTTAGTGGCGCTAACCGAAGCTGAAATTAAATAAAACTATATGGTTCCAGGGACATTTTCAAGTCTCAGATATCTACGACGTATATAAGCGAACTGAAGCGATGAATGAAAATTTGTTCAAAAAATGCTCAAATGTATGTGAAATCTTATGGGACTTAACTGCTAAGGTCATCAGTCCCTAAGCTTACACACTACTTAACCTAAATTATCCTAAGGACAAACACACACACCCATGCCGGAGGGAGGACTCGAACCTCCGCCGGGACCAGCCGCACAGTCCATGACTGCAGCGCCCTAAGACCGCTCAGCTAATCTCGCGCGGCTGAAAATTTGTACCAAGGCTGGGATTCGAACCTGGGTCTTCTGATCGATAGGGAGATGCACTGATCACTTCGCCACTCTGGCACAGTGGCTTTGGAAAACTGCACGGACTAAGCTAGTACGTCTCTCTCCTCAATCCAAATTCCCATTCACACCTCAGCCTATTTGGTACTCCCCCTAAACACGAACACCATTGCAGAGGCTCTCAAACTATGTTGGAATAGCACGTCAGATTCGAACGATACGGTGGATCCTGTCTGAAAACCATGCGTAGGTACTTAAATCATGTGAAACTATGTGATCCCAAAGATCTTTTCAAGTCTCAAACATTTATGGTGTATAAATGTAGGCGGAAGCGCGGAATGAAAATTTGTACCAAGGCCGGGATCCGAACCCGGGTTACCTCAGAAGGCAGATGCGTAGTGGTTAGCGCATCTGCCTAGTGATCATGAGATCCGGGTTCAAATACCGGTCATGATACAAATTTTCATTCGTCACCTCAGCCTGCATACGTACATCGAAACTGAAATTATTATATTATGCTTGTACGAAGGAACATGGTTTCAGCGTCAAGTTCTTACTTAACCACGCTAATCGCTGAAGCAACTCAGTGTCGTCAGTGACCGACTGTTCACTGATTCATATTTTGGACTCGCCGAAAAGGAAAGAAGTGTACGAAATGTGTGCCTGGAGCACACGTCAAAACGAAACGCTAGAGAAAAACTGAAGTGGAAACAATAGAGAAAGATCGAAAAGGAAAATTACGTCAGGGTAATCAATTTGAACGGGAAAATTAAAATTGGAAATTGGAGATGCTGTAGTGAACAGGCGACGAATGAAGTCTTCAGAGGATAAAAAAAATACTATAATGGAAGCTAAGGAGTGTGATACATTGGGTAATTTTGAGATAGCATTGAGTTTGACAGCAATATAGTAATTGCAAAATATTGGCACTGCGTGGTAGCAGGTTGAGAGGCTTACCACATGGAAGCCACTCAAACGTTCCTAAAGACCATATACTGTCAGTGACAATTGTTTCGAAGTGAAATTCTTCTGAAAGAACAAGACGCAATGATATCTAGTTCTGACTTCTACCTCACGATCACGTTGGCATAATCATGCTATGAAATCGTACCTGTGTCTGGATATACTCTCCAAGTTGCCTTACAGACACCAGACACAACTGTCAACAAGGAGTTCCAAAGATTTAATATATAAAGTGAACAAAAATGTGGTTCAAACAAGGAGAAGAAACGATTTTTAGGTAGATTATAGAAGTACAGAAAACATGTGTTGCTATTAGAAGAAGGAAAATCGGTGTAACGTTCCAGGAATAGATGAAAATAAACATAATGTTTCGCTTAGGTCTTTAAGCTTCCCATTGGAATACTGTAGCACCTTCGCGGCTGCGTCGTTCATGAGGCCTTTGATGATATTCCATTTATCAGTGTGTATACCAACAATGATACTTCAGACTGGATATCATACTGTAATTGGAGTATCCATCAACACCATACATGTATACTTTTTTTTTATAAACAGATATATCTTTTCTTCGAAATGCAATATGTTGTAAAGCTTCCGCTTCCGTGAGATACCGTGGTGCTGTTCGATATCTTCCTCCATGTAAGACTACAAAACCGAAATACCATTGTTCGATATCTCTGTGAGACCTAGGAATTTTTGTGTAATTTAATACGGTTTGACCACCACAAAGAGTGCTTTTGAATGTAAGAACAGACGGGGTACACCAAATTTCGGGCAGTACTTTCATTTTTAAGTCACCTTGGGAACGGGTTTGGTACCCTGGTTTATTAGTCAAACGAAATACAGGCGCAATGGCTCAATCTCATATCCCCTGTAATACAATGAGATTAAAATTAAAGAAATATTAGTACGCCCTGCATTGACCAAGGGAATGCGTAGAACGCACGTTTGTCATAGACCAAAATTATTTTCTCTTTCCATACGTGAATAAAAAGGCACTCGAAATGCTTTAATATTGGTACAATGATATGCTCCGCCAAGCTCTGTACTGTGGCGATGGTAATATATGTGTTAACATGGTTTTAAATGTAAACTGTAGTGTTCACGTTAATCTTTTGTTTGAATATTACTTCAACACGTTAGAAAAGTACTCAAATACGAAAATAGGAGAATTATAACAATAAAACAATAGTAGGAGAGTTGCTGCATTGCTTTAGTTAGTTAGTTAAATGTTCCATAGATATACGTGGTGATGACTGGGTGTCGTGTGATGTCCTTAGGTTAGTTAGGTTTAAGTAGTTCTAAGTTCTAGGGGACTGATGACCTCAGCAGTTGAGTCCCATAGTGCTCAGAGCCATTTGAACCATTTTTAGATATACGTGTTTTGTACATAAAACTTCCTTTTCCTGCTGCTAGTTACTTTATTTATCCCCTACGCGTTTCGCCTTCTTCCGTTCTAAGGCATCATCAGTGGGATCTATAACCATACAGTTTTGTTAGTTTTAGTTTATTAAACAGTTCACTTCGCAATTTTTTTGTAAAAAAAGTAATTACTTACGATTTTCTGATCTGCCTTTCCTCACATCTCGTCTGGAGGTCGCACTACCACTTTTATCGCTGCCATATAATCACATATTTGTGTTCTCGCCTTCCACACACTGTTCACCATGTTTCTCACTCTTTTTTGTGGTGGACTATTGTTCTTTTGTCACTCGATACAACGATTTCATCGTTTTCACAACATAAATATTGCGACTCCATTACGTGTTTCATCTTCTTTAGCGTGTTTACCTATTTGTTGCCAACCTAACAAAGTATATGTTCGAGACTAACTTCTATTTATGATGTTTATACCGTGTGTGTACATGAGTGAGAGAGGGAGGCGGATAGAGCCGACAATTTTTTTGTTTTGGGGGGGGGGGGGGGGGAGGTGGGTGTACTAGCTGCTAGCGAGGGGTTGACAGCTGATTTGACTTCTCGTTTCAATATTCTGTGGAAGGGTTCATGGATGAGTGAGTGTATAGATGTTGGGTTCTGTTATTATTATATTGGGCAGTATTATTATATTAATTTTTTTGTGAACGTTATTCTATTATTTTATCTATTAGTGTAAATAATGAATTGCTTGGCATGTATACTTGGTCATTCAACAGGATTTTCCCCTCTGCTTTGGTTTTCTGTATGTGGGAATTTTCTTGCATGGCTAGGAGGTGTTTTTTTATTGTTGATTCTAATTATTTTCATGTCATCTTCTCTAGTGGTTGGTTTGTGGTCATTTTCTCTTAGGTGTTCTGCAAATGTGGAGTGGTTTGTCCCATATTTCCAGGCTCTCATGTGTTCTCTGTATCTGACATAAAATGTTCTCCCTGTTTGCCCTATGTATGTGCCTTCACAAGTGTTGCACTCTAGCCATATATACCTGCTTTCTGGTACATGTCTCTGTTTTTTGTAAGTTGTGGGGTGTATTTTTGTATAGAATTGTCTGTTGTCTGTGCTATGTTTATTCCCTGTCTTTTGAAAATGTTGGTGATTTTATGGGTGAATTTGTGTTTGTATGTCATTGTGTACCATCTTGTGCTTTCTTTCATCTTTTTCTGATTATCCTGTGTAGTTGTTATGGGACTGCGCGTTTGTGTTTGGTTCTGTTGTGTTGTCTGTGGTGTATAGCTATCTGATTTTATATTGCTTTTAAGTTTGTAGTTTAGCTTTGTGACTGTGTTATTATTGTAACCATTATTTTGTGCTATCTGCATTATTATGTCCAGTCCTTTTTGGTAGCTTTCTTTGGTGAGTGTTACAGTGTTAAGTCTATGGAGCATGTGTCGAAGTGCTGCTTGCTTTTGTGCATGTTGGTGGTTCGAGGATTGGGGAATGATAATGTCTGTTGCTGTGGGTTTAAGGTAAATTTCAAACATATGCTTATTGTTTTGTTTTCTTTACACAAACAGACTTGTTGTTCCATAGATAATCTGAACGCTTCTTCTATCGAAATGATGTGGAAAGATTCAGTTCACAGGACAGGTATACATGATTAATGTTAACACCAATGAATTTTATTCCTACTCATGCAGCTACAATTAAAAACTAGTATTTTTAATTATGTTTTTAAACTTGCTGCCACGGATACCAATTTTTAAGTAGAAATTCGTCAGTGGAATAGAAGGGGTTGCCCAGAAGAAATGCTTTTTAAATTAGATGTAAAACTTGCTTCGTTACCTGTCAGCCATTTTTTGTTACTGGGCAAATGATCAAAAATTTTTATTGCTGCATTTTGAATTCCTCTCCGAACCACTGACAGCTTTAACAATGGGAAATCAAGATCATATACCCCTCTAGTGTCGCAGGTACGTACATCATTGTTTTTCTCAAACTGAGATAGCTTTTTTTTATGACGAATTTCATTAGCTAATACCGAGCGAGGTGGCGCAGTGGTTAGACACTGGACTCGCATTCTGGAGGACGACGGTTCAATCCCGCGTCCGGCCATCCTGATTTAGGTTTTCCGTGATTTCCCTAAATCAACCCAGGCAAATGCCGGGATGGTTCCTTTGAAAGGGCACGGCCGACTTCTTTCCCCTTCTTTGCCTAATCCAATGAGACCGATGACCTCGCTGTCTGGTCTCCTTCCCCAAACAACCCAACCAACTAACCAACCAACCATTAGCTAATATACATAATGTAACGGAGAAGTTAAAACGCCTAGCCTCTTGAAGAAGTACCGACGTTACGTCCGTAGGTGGGCACCATATATTAGTCTTAGTTCTCGATTTGCGTAATGAATGCTTTCTTTATAAGTGATGCGTTACCCCAGAAGATTATTCCGTACGACATAACTGATTGGAAATATGCAAAACATGTCAGGAGGGTGATACGATTGTTTCCAAGATCAGCAATTATACGAACAGCAAAAGAAGCTGAACATAACTGTTTGAGAAGTTCGGTAACATGCTTCTTCCAGTTTAAGTGTTCATCTATATGTACACCCAAAAATCTGGAGCATTCTACCCTACTTACTGCTAATGAAACGGTACGTAATAGTTGGGAAATATAATAAAAGTGACACAAAGTAGTCAAAATTTGTTTCTATTTTATTTTGTATTGTAAATAGTCATGATATTGTTGTTGTCGTTGTTGTTGTTGTAGTCTCAGTCAGAAGACTGGTTTAATGCAGCTGGCCATGACAGTCTGCCCTGTGTAGGTATATTAGTCTTTACGTAAGGAGCGAGGTGGCGCAGTAGTTAGCAGACTGGATTTAACGTTCGGTGGAACGACGGTTCAAACCCCCTTTAGGCCATCCAGAGTTAGATTTTCCGTGATTTCCATAAATCGCTCCAGGTAAATGGCGGGACTGTTCCTTTCGAAAGGGCACGGTCGATTTCCCTCCTCGTCATTTCGTAATCCGCGCTTGTGCTCCGTCTCTAATGAATGCGCTGTCGACTGGACGTTTAATCTTCATTCATCTTTACACAGCCGCTACAGGCTACATCCTTATAAAGCTGCTTACTCCCTTGGTCTCCCTCTACAACTTGTACCCTCTACACTGCCTTGCATTACCACATTAGCTTTTCCCTTATGCCTCGAGGTGCGTCGAATTACTATATTCCGTCCTTTAATTACAGAAGGTTATAAAACTTTTTGCTCTCCAATTCAATTCAATAACGCTTCATCAGTTATCCAGTCTGCACATCTATTTATCAGCAGTACTTTGCAATAACTTCTCTTCACCTCTTATCTATTCTGTTTATCGTGCGTTTCGTTTCCATACACAGGCTGTTGAAAGAGTGTCGAATATTTTGAGAGATGGTAGTCCCACGAAAGCAAGAAGAAAGCGTGTAGTAAACATGGGATCTAAAATACCTTAGGAGCTGTGAGTACTTGTTGGACAGAAGAAGTGTGTGTCACGTCACTGAAGAGGAACAAGTGCTTGTAGCTCTTAAGGCACGCATTATGTAGTCCGTGTGTACTAGACACTCTTTCTTGTTTTGGTGAGTCCTACCACCTCTTAAAATATTCGATGCTTTTTTCAAAACGTTGTGAACTCTAGAAAATACTTCCAGGGAAGGTATTTAAATTTACATTTGATGTTAACAGATTTCTCTTGTTCAGAAATTTTAGACCTGCCTTTTATATTATGTTTGTTCCTGCTGTCGTCAGTTGTTTTTCTGTCCAAATAGCAAAGTATGTATTACTTTTAGCGTTTCATTTCCTGAAGTGTTCTCCCCAGCTTCACCTGACGAAGTTCACATTAGTACTAAACTCATTAGATGTTGGCGACCGTGACCCGATGTTATTTCTTCTCATCTTCCCTGTCACTGTTTCTTATTGTAGAACTTCTTCCAGTCCATCTGTGGCATACAGCAAACTAGTGCTTAACATTATTGGTTAAAAACAGTCTTGGTTGCAATTTCAGTTTTTTTTATTTTTCAACTATGCGTTTCGCCTTATTTAGGCATCTTCAGGTTGAGCTTAAGTTGGTATTTCTTAGAACGATCCTTTAGACAGTGTAGCCAAAGGGCATCGTCGAATACATCAGGCCAACATCGCTCTCGTTAAACTCAGTAAAAACTTTCTAGATGGACGTGAGTGACTCCAAGAGCTGTTCTCCTGTGAACGTGAACGCGTTATGCAGGTCTTGGAGTCACTCACGTCCATCTAGAAAGTTTTACTGAGTTTAACGAAGGCGATGTTGGCCTGATGTATTCGACGATGCCCTTTGGCTACACATCAACCTGAAGGTGCCTAAATAAGGCAAAACGTGTAGTTGAAAAATAAAAAAATAAAATTGCAACCAAGACTGTTTTTAACCAATACTGTCTCTTATTGTTGCCATAATTCTCAACCTCCTCTTCTCGACCATTTTGGAATACTGCAGAGCTGTAATTCATCTGTATTTACCGATATAGATATTGGATGAAGAAGTCTCAAACGCTTGTGAGATGTTCTTCAGAAGTATTACTTATTAAAAAGTGAGTATTGTTATCATGAATTCAAACGTCCTACAAGCTAGTGGTGCACGGATGTCATAAAAACTGATTCGTTCGTTCATTTCCCGGACAATAACACTTGTATGTGTGTGTGTGTGTGTGAGTAGTTTTATGCGGCCCTCTCAACCTCTTCATACCAGAGGAGCACTTGCACCCAAATTTCTCAATTATTTATCGGATATATTCCAATATCTGTCTTCCCCTACAGTTTTTACTCACTACAGCTCAAGTGTCATACAAATTATCCTTGGTGTCTAACACATCTCCTCTCATACTGTTCCTTCTTGTCAATGATTTCCGTACGTTCCTCTCCTTGCCGAATCTGCGGAGAACTTCCTCGTACCTTACCTTACCAGTCCACCTAATTTTCAACTTCTAGTACAGTACCGTATATCAAACGACTCTATTCTCTTCTATTGTGGTGGTTTTCGTCCCCGGGAGACCAGCTCGGACGTCCACTTCAGCCCATTGCCAGTATTTAGGACATCTAGGACCAGTTACAACAATAGTTGTGTGCTAGCGTGCTTCAGGAGGCGACACCCTTCCCAACCGACTGAGCGCATGCAGCCAGGCCAAGCTGATAATTAGGCTAATACAGCCAAGTTCATTGTAAATTTGACTCGATTTCGTAATCACTGAAACAACGTCACGTATCCACGCAACCTGTGAAATTTCATTTCATTTCACATTCAGGGCCGGCCGCTGTGGCCGAGCGGTTCTAGGCACTCCAGTCTGGAACCGCGCGACCGCTACTATCGCAGGTTCGAATCTTGCCTCGGGCATGGATGTGTGTGATGTCCTTATTAGGGTAGTTAGGTTTAAGTAGTTCTAAGCTCTAGGGGACTGATGACCTCAGATTTTAAGTCCCGTAGTGCTCAGAGCCATTTGAACTATTCACATTCAGGGTGCTACAGGCTGTGTAGAACGGAACAGGTAGAGAAAGATTTCTTGTGGTATCAGATATTGTTATGGAACAGTGAAAGAAATACATGAAAGTCTACGCGCGTAGTGCAGCACTGTATAAAGTGAAATGTGGGCTATCTGTCATGAGGAGAATATAAATGTAAATGTTGTGTGGTTAGGCCTCCAGTCGGGTAGACCGGTCGTCGGGTGCAGGTTTTCGAGTTGACGCCACATCGCCCACCTGCGCGTGTATGGGGATGAAACGAGTAGGATTGGGACAACACAACACCCAGTCTCTGAGCGGAGAAAATCTCCGACCCAGCCGGGAATCGAACCCGAGGCCTTAGGATTGATATTCTATCGCGCTGACCACTTAGCTACCGGAGGCGGATATCAACAGAAGATGAAACTGGCGGAATTTAAAATTTGGTGTTATTGAAGAAGTTTAAAATTTATTTGGATGGGCAAAGCACGAAAAGAATTGCCAAATGGAACAAATGACTATAAAAGTTTATGGAAGACAGTTTCCAGAAGAAGAGATAGGTTATTACGACATGTGATACGGCATCCAGGAATAGTTGATCTGGCTGCGGAAGGTGCAGTAGAGGAGAAAAGTAGGAGAGACAGACAACCCAGAATACACTGACGGATCAAAAGTACCCAGACACGCCTATGTAATGCGGAATTCATCACTAGGTGTCACGAAGGGCTCAAATGGCTCTGAGCACTATGGGACTTAGAGTAAAGAGAGGTGGGGATATTGTGTTGTCAGTAGAGAAGCAGTAACAGCAAATTGGGTGAGTTAGGAGAGCTAAATGACTTTGAGCGCGTACTGGTCATTTAATGTCAGCTGAGCAACAAAGTCATCAGAGACATTTCGATTATAAAGCTGCCCCAGTCGATTTTTGATGATGTGGATGTGAAGTATAAACGCGAAGAAACAACCACGCTAAACCAAGAAGGGCCTCATACACGGACAGACAGCGACCGTCGAAAATTGTAGAGGCTGGCTGTAAAAAATCGCATCAAATCGGCGGAAAGAATCACTCTTGAGTTCCAAAATGCTAGCATCAGTCCAGCTAGGAGTGGCTGGGTGTAAACTGCATTCTACCTGAAGTATTAAAGAACAGAGTCACTACATATGTCGAAGACAGACTTATTGCAGAGAAAACGTGAGACCAACGCAGTAGCACTTTTAACTCACTGTTAGCACCGCTTCATCATTATCTGGGTGAAACCCTAGAAGGCGTTCAGATGAAAATCGGATGGGGCCAAGTTGTGACTGTATGGTCGATGGCAGATGACGGCGAACCCAAGGCCTCGGTTGTTGCAGATATCACCGCGCTCGTGTGTGTTTTGGCATTGACATGCTGAAGTAGAAGGTGCTCCATATGTGGATGAAGTCTTCTGCTGTTGGAAAGTTGATTACAGGACGCTGTTTCTCGCGCACCGACGTAGTTACGTTACACGCCGCCATGTTACGTGCTGTAATCCGTTGCCATATAACGGCAGAGAGCTTGCGTCAGCGAAGTGCGAAAATCGACCGAGTAATATGCGTAGCAAGTTAATACACAGCCGATACTGAGAACAGAACAAAAAATTCAGTGGCATTACATTTCAGCGGGTTCTCGTATACATTTTTTTCTTCTTGTCGTTCCCAACGACCTTAGTTTTATTATTTAGAAGGGTTGCAAGGTAAAGGTCTCACGTGTCTGTCGTAGATTTGTTTGTTGATTTAGGGGAAGGGGACCAAACAGCGAGATCATCGGTCGTATCGGATTGTGGCAGAATGGGGCAGGAAGTCGGTCGTGCCGTTTCAAAGGAACCACGCCGGCATTTGTCTCAAGCGACTTAGGGAAATCACGGGAAACATAATTCAGGAGAGGCTGAACGCGGGTTTGAACCGTCGTCCTCCCGAATGTGAGTCCAGTGTGCTAACCACTGCTCTACCTCGCTCGGTTCCTAGATTAGAGACAGTGCCTCAGACAGAGTGACAATTTACGTTAGAATATAATATTCACGTCCCACGCCCGGGTTCCCGGGTTCGATTCCCGGCGGGGTCAGGGATTTTCTCTGCCTCGTGATGACTGGGTGTTGTGTGATGTCCTTAGGTTAGTTAGGTTTAAGTAGTTTTAAGTTCTAGAGGACTGATGACCATAGATGTTTATATTCACGACAGAGCATGAAGCTAATTTTTTTCGCTTATTCATGTCTTTCAGTGACCATCAGCTCTTACTTTTCAGTTGCCACTCTATTAAATTCCTCAAGTTATTCAATAACTTCGTGTTAAATTTCTTTCTATTTTTTTCAGTACTATTCAAAGAATTGTGACTGACGCCCGAACAACAGGGAACTAACATGCATCGTGTTTAGAAAATGTTGCATTGATAATGGCTAGGCACTAGCCGAAATCTGAATTTGAGTAATAAAACCTACAAAAAAAGGACGACTGATTGCCCCTCTCTATAATTTATAAATCACATAACAGTCGCTGGGTGCACCCAGTTTCCTAATGGAAGGTAACCTGATACATTATTTTCTTCTCATTCCAGTCAGTTATAAGCCCTACGTTTGTACTTGATTCTTTGTGTTTTCATTCCTTGTTGAAGTTCTACTGCAGTCTTCAGAAAACAAAACTTCATCCAGGATTCAGACCTGTTTCAAGTAACAAACATTAATACCAAATCGTTCATCTTTCACGTTCTGTATTTTAACCGTCTCTCACAAATGCTGTAGAAGAAAGGTTTTGGGAAATGGAGGAAATTTCCATGACCTGTTACCGTTTTGAATTTTCTGCTCGCTCGATGTTACCGAAGTTGCTGGATACACGCGGAAAAGATTGTTTGTCGTGTGCTGTCGCTTCTCGTTTTTATCAAAATGCAGTCTAAAAGTCCTTCTCGAAAATGCTGAGGCCCAGATAAGGTGGAAACTCACACTCTCTGCATGTATTATATCGGGTCGTAGCACTGTGCAGCCGTGTAGTGAAATTCGCGCGCCTTGGCGGTGCTGTCCATTTCTACAAAGTGTTCTAGCGGTAGTAGCAATATGTTGGCATATTACCTCTAAATTTTCGGTGCTGGGCTTAATAGATGATTTACTGCCTAATCTTAGTCCTCAAATTATACGTCACAGTCCAGACCAATTCCCTGATCCCTAATTGCGAATCTGCTGGGGTTATTACCGCTCCAGCGAAACCGCAGCTGTTTCCCCGCAGATTTACGGTTTCGCGTCTGTCGAGGCGATGGTATCTCCAGTAAGCCCCATTTCCTTCGCACATAGTCGCACGGATGTACGTCGTTCGCATTCAAGAGAATTGTTCGCACTGAACTTCATTTTCTTCATGTTTTATAAAATCGCAAAAAAACAAATGTCGAACAACTACACTGATCTTTTATTATTGACAATTGCAGTAGCCTATCACGTTCTTTCTTCTTTAGCTACTATTATCTCGTTCTGAAGTACTAATATTCTTACTTCCTTCGAGTACCCTGATCATCTTGCGGTTATCCTTCGCTTAACTATCTTTCTTCTGTTTCATTTGTTCAGGAATCTTTGTTGTCTGTATCGTTTTCCATCATACAGAATTTATTTTCAGATCCTCTAAGATTTCTTTCACTCTTGAGCTTAGTACTATTCTGTTTTCTTGGGAAATAATTTTTCTGCTGCCTTCCCTGGTTTTGTTTTTCTAACATACCTAAAGGAATCAATTACGTCTGTTTTATTGTGGTAGACATCTTTCCAGACGTTTGACACGACTTGTGACATTACATGAGGTGAAATATAGGCCCATATGTTTTCATTCTTCGATCTTCTGCAAATCTTCATAGCAGCGTCCGTCAATATCTGTGTACCTCTACCAATAGGAGTTGGTTTGTAGCTTGTTAGACTGCTGTTACTGGACATCTAGGCTGGACTACGGCTGTACTACACTAGTGTATTGCGTGAATTTTGTTGGATGAGAAAGCTCGTTGGACTAGTACGATTCATGACATACTCATAATTCTACTACCGTCCCCATCTTTCTCATTTCACCTCAGTACTTCCTCGTAGGTGAAGTGAGCTACAATGCCAACTTTTCTGAGGTCGTGTCTTGAAGCTGAAACGCTGCGGTCTGGTACGAATTCGTCTCCTGTGCCAACCTCATCATCTCAGAGTAGTGCCTGCAACGAACTTCCTCAGTTATTTGTTGGATATATCCCCAATCTCTGTCTTCCCCTAGAGTTTTTACCCTCTGAAGCTAACTCAAGTGCCTTGGAACTTATTCCTTGATGCCTTAACACCTGTCATATCACCCAACCCCTTCTTCTTGTAAGTGTTCTACATGTATTCCTTTCGTTGCCGAGCATGCGGAGAACCTCCTCATTTCTTATCAGTGTATCTAATTTTCAAGAATCATGTTTAGCACCGATCTCAAACGATTCAGATTTAACGACAGATTATGATTGGCATCCATACAATGGTGCGTTCTAACTGTACATTCTCACAAGCTTCATCCTCCGATTGAGGGTGATGTTTGCTACTAATAGACTTCTTTTGTCCAGTAATGCCCTCTTTGCATGTACTAGTCTGCTCTTTATATCCGTCTACCGTGCTTCTACATCTACATCTACATGGTTACTCCGCAATTCGCACTTAAGTGCTTGGAGGAGGGTTCAAATGGTTCAAATGGCTCTGAGCACTATGGAACTTAACTTCTAAGGTCATCAGTCCCGTAGAACTTAGAACTACTTACACCTAACTAACCTAAGGACTTCAAACACATCCATGCCCAAGGCAGGATTCGAACCTGCGACCGTAGCGGTCGCGCGGTTCCAGACTGTACCGCTCGGCCACTCAGGCCAGCGCAGAAGGTTCATCGAACCATTTTCATACTACTTATCTGCCATTCCACTCTCGAATGGCACGTTGGGGAAAGAACACCTAAATCTTCCCGTTCGAGCTCTGATTTCCCTTATTTTATTATGATGATTATTTCTCCCTACGTAGGTGGGTATCAACAAAATATTTTCGCATTCGGAAGAGCAAGTTGGTGATTGAAATTTCGTAAATAGATCTCGCCACAAAGAAAACCGCCTTTGTTTCAGTGTCTGTCACCCCAACTCGCGTATCATATCAGTAACACCCTCACCTCACGCGATAACACGAAACGAGCTGCCCTTCTTTGCACTTTTTCAATGTCCCTGTCAATCCTACCTGGTAAGGAACCCATACCACGCAGCAATATTCCAGCAGAGGACGGACGAGTGTAATGTAGGCTGTCTCTTTAGTGGGTTTGTCGCATCTTCTAAGTGTTCTGCCAACAAAGTGCAGTCCTTGTTTCGCCTTCCCCACAATATTATTTGTGTGGTCTTTCCAATTTAAGTTGCTCGTAATTGTAATTCCTAGGTATTTAGTCGAATTGACAGCCCTTAGATTTGTGCGACTTATCGTATACCCTAAATTTATAGGAATTTTTTTCGTACCCATACAGATATTCCCTTTAGATCATTTTGTAATTGGAATTGATCGTCTGATGATTTTACGAGACGGTAAATTTCAGCGTCATCTGCAAACAATCTAAGGGGGCTGCTCAGCTTATTACCTAGATCATTTATGTAAATCAGGAACAGCAGAGGGACTGTGACACTACGTTGCGGAACGCCAGATATCACTTCTGTTCTACTCGATGATTTACCGTCTGTCACTACGAACTGTGAACTCTCTGAGAGGAAATCACGAATCCAGTCACACAACTGAGGCGATACTCCATATGCACGCAATTTGATTAATAGTCGCTTGTGACGAACGGTATCAAAAGCCTTCTGGAAATCTAGGAATATGGAATCGATCTGAGATCCCTTGTCGACAGCACTCATTACTTCATGGGAATAAAGAGGTAGCTGTGTTGCACAAGAACGATATTTTCGTGATGTGTTATTTTGCTTTCAAGGCAATTTTAAGCTTATTGATAATCTCATTTCTGCTGTTCCTCAGTACTTTCATCTTTCTTCGCTTTGGTGTCAGACCATAATGGGTGTTCATTAATCTGCTCCCTCTGTCCAAAACGTTCTCCAGTTTGTTTATAGATTTTAATCAATAACTCATTGTTACCATGGCTGCTGTGCTACTGGAAAACGTGAGTTCTGATTGGATACTTTTCCGGTGGAAGTCGGCACTAATCCTCTCGCAGCACACAAACAGAGATGATAAAGCCGTCTAGAGCTGTAGAGGTACTTCAGCGGTGTTTAGCACTTACGAAATTATTCATAAAAAAAATACGTAAAGGAGAACGTCGACTTATCGTGCATAATGATTGGGGAAGGAACAGTACAAGAAGCAAACATTTATCCTATCTAAGAAATTGTTGTTGTTGTTGTTGTTGTTGTTGTTGTTGTGGTCTTCAGTCCTGAGACTGGTTTGATGCAGCTCTCCATGCTACCCTATCCTGTGCAAGCTTCTTCATCTCCCAGTACTTACTGCATCCTACGTCCTTGTGAATCTGCTTAGTGTATTCATCTCTTGGTCTCCCTCTACGATTTTTACCCACCACGCTGCCCTCCAATGCTAAATTTGTGATCCCTTGATGCCTGAGAACATGTACTACCAAGCGATCCCTTCTTCTTGTCAAATTGTGCCACAAACTCCTCTTCTCCCCAATTCTATTCAATACCTCCTCATTAGTTATGTGATCTACCCATCTAATCTTCAGCATTCTTCTGTAGCACCACATTTCGAAAGCTTCTATTCTCTTCTTGTCTAAACTATTTATCGTCCACGTTTCACTTCCATACATGCTTACACTCCATAGAAATACTTCCATAAACGACTTCCTGACACTTAAATCTATACTCGATGTTATCAAATTTCTCTTCTTCAGAAACGCTTTCCTTGCCATTGCCAGTCTACATTTTATCATCAGTTATTTTGCTCCCAATATAGCAAAACTCCTTTACTACTTTAAGTGTCTCATTTCCTAATCTAATTCCCTCGGCATCACCCGACTTAATTCGACTACATTCCATTATCCTCGTTTTGCTTTTGTTGATGTTCATCTTATATCCTCCTTTCAAGACACTATCCATTCCGTTCAACTGCTCTTCCACGTCCTTACCTGTCTCAAGTGGTACTACAATGTCGTTGGCAAACCTCAAAGTTTTTATTTCTTCTCCCTGGATTTTAATTCCTACTCCTTATTTTTCTTTTGTTTCCTTTACTAGTTGCTCAATATACAGATTGAATAACATTGGGGAGAGGCTACAACCCTGTCTCACTCCCTTCCCTACCGCTGCTTCTCTTTCATGCCCGTGGACTCTTTATAACTGCCATCTGGTTTCTGTACAAATTGTAAATAGCGTTTCGCTCCCTGTATTTCTCCTCCGATTGCGAAAACATTCTGTTGACATCCACCTACATAGGGAGAAAGGATCATCACGATCAAATAAGAGAAATCAGTGCTCGCACGGAAAAATTTAAGTGCTCGTTTTTCCCGCGTGCCGTTCGAGAGTGGAACGGTAGAGAGACAGCATGAAGGTGGTACATTGAACCCTCTGCCAGGAACTTTATTGTGAATAGCAGAGTAATCACGTAGATGTAGATGTAGATGCTGCACCATTTGGTGGAGACTGATAGCAGATAGACTTGGGAATCATTGTTCCACGTGTAGGCTGCCGTTAATACAGCAAACGGCTGCTTTGGTAATGCTACTTTCACCGGGAATCAGGGTCTGCTGATAAATGGCATCACATTCTGTTCAACGATGAATCGCGGACCCGTCTTACCAACGATTGGAAGATGCTCAGATGTGTTACTCATGATGTCATTGTGTGGCGAGCCATCGACCGACTTCACGATGCGGCTGGTGGTGACTGAGGGAACTCTCACGCCGTAGCAGCACGCCACCCTAATACTGTATTCATCATAAGAATAAAACTGATGTAAACATTACGCCGTGTATTCTTCCGCGTTTGCTTGAATCTCATTGTATTCGTTTCACGTGCAGCGGAAACCAAGCTCTATCCAGTACAGTCGAGTACCATCATAAGGATGTGTTTTATGCCGTTTTACACGCACATACACTGAGCTGGACAACAGCTTTACCGGCGCATTTAATTTGGATAGCACTGACCAGCCACCTGGTCCATATAATCTGCAATGACGTGTGCAGTTGTAGTTCAGACGTAAAAAGAGACTAACAAAGAAACCGTATAGCTTCGAATGTCATTTAATTTTTAAGGAAAATGAAATAATATTCGGAAAAACTCCAGCACTACCGAACGCTTCTTAGGTGACCCGATAGAAAGCTTAAAATGTCCTCGTTCTCACCTAACACAGTATTCTAATTACAAACAGGAGTGATGAAAATTCCTAACTTAAACATACAGCAATTGTTCTGAGCGAGCTGGGATTTCACCGTACTGTTGAATACTGACGCCACTGAAGGTATTAATTACAGTCAGTCGTCTGGTAATCTCGTATCCAAAACCGAGAAATACATTTCAGTTCTGAATCTAGCATTTGCTACGTTGATAACCAGTGGATCAACAACAGAATCCGCGAAGACACCAAGGCGCCGCATGTTCTCCTCCTCTTTTATGAGGTGCCGTTCTATATCCTGCCAGCCTTCGGCAGTGACATGTGAAAAAGCTGCGTGTATTAGTTGGCTCTGAGCGCTATGCGACTTAACTTCTGAGGTCACCAGTCGCCTAGAACTTAGAACTACTTAAACCTAACTAACCTAAGGACATCACACACATCCATGCCCGAGGCAGGATTATAACCTGCGACCGTAGCTGTCGCTCGGTTCCAGACTGTAGCGCCTAGAACCGCACGGCCACTCCGGCCGGCCGTGTATTAGTTCCAGTACGTCTGGCAGCTTAACAGTCTTGTTATTCCTCGGGCCAAATCTCTTAATTTTGCTCCAGATCAGCTCTGTTGGGTTCGTATTGTAAACGTACAGTGGCAAATGTAAAATTGCAGCATTTGTGTGGTGTGCTCGATGCTCTGAAAATGATTGTTTTTCATGTTTCTACGACGCTTATCAATCTGGTTCGTGTGTGACTACATCTGAAGTATAAAATAATGGACATAGTCCAAATAAATAGTATTTGGTTCTTCATTTTTGCTCTAAATATTAAATTGTTATGTTTTCTTAATTTAAGCAACATTTATTGACAATCTTTCATAACATATAGATAATTTATATTTGAAATTAAAATAGGTATTTCGCATGCAATACATAATTAGAAACAACTCTGCCAAGCACTTAAATGTGATTTGCAGAGTATCCATGTAGATGTAGATGACATGCATTTTTTTTTAAAAAAAATATGATGAATTTCAGAATTACGAGATGTAGATATTTCAAATTGAACCAAAAAAAATTAATAATGCCAGACTTGAACCAGCGGTCCGCGACATCGCACTATATTATCAGTTCACTACGCTATACATCCGAAGTATCTATAATGCAACTGTATCAGATACAGTCTCTCGGAAAACTTCATAGCCGATTTTTTTCTGTAAAAATATTAAGAACAACATATTTCTCGTCGCTTTTTAATCGTGTTCCACACAAGAAGCAGCCTCAGCCATTATCGTACTGCGTATTAACAGCGCGACAATCAGAGCACAACAGTACAGAGACTGTGACTGTACACGATTTTTTAAAGAAAAACTACATAGCTAAAGATTGATGAAGAAAAACGTTGATGGCTGTTAATACATTAGAATATATTAAAGTTTCATTTAACGTATCTTAGTAATAAGATATATAATACGTAAGTAGGAGCTACTGCAGAGCGTAACAACATCAGCGTGTGTGTGCTCCGGTTTGTGACCAGTCATTACGTTTCTGTTTGTTTACATCAGGTTTATTCTTATGATGGACAGACTATAGTGCCAGTATCCAGATATCAAGGACCAGTTACAACAGTTGTAGGCCAGCATGCCTCAGGACAGGACACAACGGCTTTGTGACATCCTTCTCAACCAAATGAGTACATGCAGCCACGCCAGAGGGGGTGCAACGCCATTTTGATAAGTACCTTCCGAGTTCTTTGATTCGATTTCGTTGTTGTTGTTGTGGTCTTCAGTCCTGAGACTGGTTTGATGCAGCTCTCCATGCTACTCTATCCTATGCAAGCTTCTTCATCTCCCAGTACCTACTGCAGCCTACATCCTTCTGAATCTGTTTAGTGTATTCATCTCTTGGTCTCCCTCTACGATTTTTACCCTCGACGCTACCCTCCAATACTAATACTAAATTGGTGATCCCTTGATGCCTCAGAATATGCCCTATCAAGCGATCCCTTCTTCTAACAAGTTGTGCCACAAATTTCTCTTCCCCCCAGTTCTCTTCAGTACCTCCTGATTAGTTATGTGATCTACCCATCTAATCTTCAGCATTCTTCTGTAGCACCACATTTCGAAAGCTTCTATTCTCTTCTTGTCTAAACTATTTATCGTCCATGTTTCACTTCCATACATGGCTACACTCCATACAAATACTTTCAGAAACGACTTCCTGACACTTAAATCTTTACTCGATGTTAAAAAATTTCTCTTCTTCAGAAACTCTTTCCTTGCCATTGCCAGTCTACATTTTATATCTTCTCTACTTCGACCAGTTATTTTTCTCCCCAAATAGCAAAACTCATTTACTGCTTTACGCGTATCATTTCCTAATCTAATTCCCTCAGCATCACCCGACTTAATTTGACTACATTCCATTATTCTCGCTTTGCTTTCGTTGATGTTCATCTTATATCCTCCTTTCAAGACACTGTCCGCTCCGTTCAGCTGCTCTTCCAGGTCCTTTGCTGCCTCTGACAGAATTACAATGTCATGGGCGAACCTCAAAATTTTTATTTCTTCTCCATGGATTTTAATTCCAACTCTGAATTTTTCTTGTGTTTCTTTTACTGCTTTCTCAATATACAGATTGAATAACATCGCGGAGTGGCTACAACCCTGTCTCACTCCCTTCCCAACCACTGCTTCCCTTTCGTGCCCCTCGACTTATATAACTGCCATCTGGTTTCTGTACAAATTGCAAATAGCCTTTCGCTCCCTGTATTTTACCCCTGCCACCTTCAGTATTTCAAAGAGAGTATTCCAGTCAACATTGTCAAAAGCTTTCTCTAAGTCTACAAATGCTAGAAACGTAGGTTTGCCTTTCCTTAATCTATCTTCTAAGATAAGTCGTAGGGTCAGTATTGCCTCACGTTCTCCAACATTTCTACGGAATCCAAACAGATCTTCCCCGAGGTCGGCTTCTACCAGTTTTTTCATTCGTCTGTAAAGAATTCGTGTTAGTATTTTGCAGCCATGGCTTATTAAACTGATAGTTCGGTAATTTTCACATCTGTCAACACCTAATGGTAAACTTTGGTATAATATCACTTACCCTCCCAGCCCATGAACTTCCATTTCGTTTCATTTTCCCCATTCGGATGCGTCATCTTTTTTGTCGGTGTGTGTATATTTTGAGAAGAAATCATACATGAATATCGACAGCAGAAATAGAAATTTGATAATGACATTGCGGTTTCGAATCGTTCGGCAGAACTGAAGGTGAGGAAACATTGCTGGAAAACGGGACCGACTGCAGACCAGCTTATCAGACAGAGGTTTACCGAAAGGCTCGTTATCATTCCGAGGTCGGGGCAGTTCTGCCACGCGGGGGCCGTAAGTAAGGATTAGAGACTGAGCGCAGACTAACTAACGCGAACAAACGGCCCGCCGTACCGCCTGACTAGAAAGGCCGCATGTGCGCGCGTGGCACGGCACAGCTGCCAGACGGAAACCACTAAAACGTCCTAGTACGACCTGCTTTCTGCGGAAACGCTGAGATTTCCTCGGGGATTCTGCCTACTGGCTCTGCGACGCTGCGTTCGCCGTTCCTTTCCTATAAATACCAGGCGAATTAGCTGAGATGTCAACTTTTCGTAAACTGTTGACGACATCGGTCCACAGGGCAGTTCAAAAAGAAAGAACAGATTTCAGTTGTTTAATACAAACTATAAAAGGCAAACATTGAGCACGTCACTAGATAGAGGAAGGTTGATAGCTCTGACACAGTATCGCAGCTGTTTGTAACAACCCTGGCGACGACACCACAGCCGGCCGCGGTGGCCATGCGGTCCAAGGCGCTGCAGTCCGGAACCGCGGGACTGCTACGGTCGCAGGTTCGAATCCTGCCTTGGGCATGGAAGTGTGTGATGTCCTTAGGTTAGTTAGGTTTAAGTAGTTCTAAGTTCTAGGGGACTGATGACCTAAGATGTTAAGTCACGTAGTGCTCAGAGCCATTTTTTTTTTAACCACACCACAAGAGAAAGCCATGAAATGTATTCGTAATTGCCAATCTGAACAAGCATCTGCCATATAATGGAACGACAATAACGAATGTTTGTAACGGGCCGGGACTCGAACTGGGATTTCCCGTTATCGCAAGCTGTCGCCTTACCATTAGGCTATCCGAACACGACTTACAGCCAGATCCAACCTTCCATAGTTCGTAAACCATGTGTCTACAACCTGTACGCGTAGATCCATAATGTATAATCCCGTACAGGGCAGACATGTTACTTGAAGTCTCCTTGTGTCCATCTTTCCAGATATGGATGTGGGCCTCGGCTGTTTAGTACAGGATGTCAAATCGAATACCTTTCACCCGTCTAATTTCCGACCTGCTATTTTGTTTGGCTACCTACCAGTTTCGGGGATTTACTACGCCATTTTCAAGACTCCTGACCGACGTGTAGGAGGATTCCAACCTCGGTTCCGGTCAAAACAAGGCCAACATTCAAATACTATTATCTGTAGATTTCCACTTGACACAATGATTACTTCATCCATCATCTGCCGATTGTGCTTGAACTATCGCTGTATCAAGCAGAAACATACACATACCTGTATTTGAATGCTGGTCCTTATTTTGACCGGAACCGAGACTGAAATCTTCCAACACGTCGGTCAGGGAGCTTGAAGATTGCGTAGTAAATCCCCGAAAAATGGTTGAAATGGCTCTGAGCACTATGGGACTTAACATCTGAGGTCATTAGTCCCCTAGAACTTAGAACTACTTAAACATAACTAACCTAAGGACATCACAGATATGCATGCCCGAGGCAGGATTCGAACCTGCGACCGTAGCGGTCACGCGGTTCCAGACTGAAGCGCCTCGAACCGCTCGGCCACAACGACAGCTCCGCAGCATAGTAAAAGAACAATTATGAACATGAACAGATGTCGGGTAAGTCCATTGCAATTTGACAGTGTAGTGCTTAAGAAAAGCTACTGGTATTCAAGGGAGGACAATGCGCACTTGTTACAAAAACTGGTATCTGCGTGTTTCAGGGATTTTCGATACAGTTTACAGTATGTGCATGATAGTGACCTACTATGCTGTGCACGTGAAATTGTGCACGGCATGGATTACAGTGATTTAAAGGTAAGCAGTGGATGTGTGCATAACTTCAAACAATGCTGTAGAATAGGAAGACGTAAGATAACGAAATTTCAAACAAGGCGTCAACTTGACGATACACAGCAAACTACGGAATCGGCCTGAAAATTTGTAAATGACATAACCAAAATTATCCCATCGTTCAGTAAGGAATTTGTTTCCGACTCCGACCAATCGGGATTTGACGAGGAAATGCACATGAAAGGATCCTGGAAATTACATTCGTATACAATTGTACCAGCTGTTAATCTGGCTGGTAAACTGGCTTGAACTTTGTTTATTGTGCTGCACTGAGTTGGAGGGCCTCTGCCCTATACGATTCTTTCTCGTGTGCGTGATCTTGCAAGGGCAGTAGGGAAAAACAGCAAGCAGGAGTGGTAAATGGGCGTAAGAGAACTGCAACTTTGGCACGAGCACTGCTTTTGGCCGATAGCTGGTAAAATAACGCTTTTGCTTTATACCTGGTCTGCGTATAAAAATCTCCTTTACAGGAAACCACCCTTTCCTGAAAAGTGCGTGACATTACAATTCATACCACTTGGAACCACTGTACAAATTCAGCCTCTGGATGTTTGTTTTCTCCGTGCCAATATACAATATGTATTATCGAACTACTTGCATCTGCGCCTTAAAGGATAGCCATATTGATGTAAAGCCACATGCCAGACTGTTTCGCATTCGGTTGCATGCCATTGCATTCCATCAGTTCTCATCAGACCGTTACACCAATAAGATTATGTATACATTCTTTAAGACTGGATACATAGCTGAACGTCCTTCACGTTTTTAGCTCCCAAGGAGGTCGCCTTCGATCTTGCGAACCTTGATGGTGCGAACCTTTGTGATCATTGCGGCGCACCGTTCAATCTTCGTGGTGCAAATTTCTTGAATGTCGACGATGTCCACTTTGTGAAGTGTATTATATATATCCCATTATTAAGTTTTATCTCAGCATTTCCCGGAAACTCGTTTTCTGTCGCCTTCCTGAGGCCCACTGATGACTCATTAAAAGATAATGTTTTTCCTATGATAATTGTTAACAGAACACTTTCAAGTGAGCTTTGATAAAGATTGAACTTGCGACCTCGCCATCAAGGCATTCATTTTGAGTAGTAGTGAAGTCCCTCATACTACCGCCATACCATTTACGTAGTTAATTAGTTAGCACATTCATGACAAACGTTATGTGTGGATTGTGTCACTTGAAAATATATAGAAAAAACAATTTTTAGAAAATGGGGCTGGCCTTTTATAGATTATTTGTGGAGCTGGCCTCTTATAGATTTTTTGTGCATAAATAACTACGAGGTAATCCCAATTTAAGGTCTCCTATTTTTTTTATAAGTACACAGGCCTGTTTATTTCTACAATGGTTTACATCAGTTTACAGCTTGAACATTTAGCTATTTTTCGACGTAATCACCATTCCTGTCGATACATTGTTGTAGACGCTGTGGCAGTTTTTGTGTGACCATGCCATACCATCCCTCCGCTATGCTGTTCAGGAAGTTATGAACCTCTTCTTTCACGACGTCGTCGAAGCTGAATCGCTGGGACCACAATTAACGCTGGCCTGTGAGACTCTGAAAAAACTCAAACGGGCAATTCAGAACCGGAGAAGAGGAATGTTGAGCAAGGTCGTACACATTCTCCATGACAACGCTCGCCCACACATCGCTCGGCAAACCATTGCTCTCCTGCAACAGTTTCAGTGGAACATAATCACCCACTCACCCTATCGTCCTGACTTGGCGCCCAGTGACTATCAACTGTTCCCTAAGTATGACATGGGCATACAAAAACTGTTACAGCTTCTACAAAAATACATCGACAGAAATGGTGATTATGTCGAAAAATAGCTAAATGTTCAAGCTGTAAACTGATGTAAACCATTGTAGAAATAAACAGGTCTATGTACTTATAAAAAAAATAGGAGACCTTACTTTTGGGATTACCCTCGTAATTATTTCTGTTCCAGATCTCCTTTATGGTTTAGAGAGTGTTTTTAAGGGGGAAACATCTTTAATCTATATTGGAAAACATTTCTGGTATCAGGCATTTAATTTCAGTAGGTGGATTGTGAAATGGTTTTATAGCTACATACTTTGCCCTTTCCTGTGGAAAAATGAGAAAGTAATACAGATCATTTTTCATTCTAGTGTTGTTCTTATGAATGTCTGTTAGTCCCAAACGTAATCAGTCGTTAGTGAATCAATGTACTGCGATGCTGTGGTTAGTATACCTTCTACTTATAGATATGCATTCAAGGCGAGCGCGTCGAGCCCCAACGCATAATTCTAAGTACATAATTGTAAGTACATTCTTTTGTGCAAAGAATAGTTTTTACCTAAATGAAGTGAACGCCCGTGCAGCGTTCCCGTTAGATCATCGAAGTTGAGAAGCGTTGGCGTGGCCAGTGCTTGGATGGGTGACCGCCCAGTTACGCCGCGCGCTTTTGGCAGTTTTCCATTCGCCTTCACGCCAGAGGAAACAGGAATCTCCTGTGGCGCCAAGTACCTGGTCACCAGTCTTGCCGCCAATATCGTGCATCAAATTCCAAACCCCTCCGCAGTGTCTGCTGGAGTCAGGGCATGCGACAGTGCTGATGGTGACCCCCCGTCACATGGGAACGTTAAACTCGGCGGTCCAATTGGTGCTGTTCGAGAGGAGCAGGCTATGTGCCAATACCGGGTTTCACCTTGTCCCTTCCTTAATCATCAACCAACACACACATGGCAGCACACTTCACACATACCCATTACAGTCACCTTCACTTAACAGTTACGCTCAAACGCCACAGTCACCAGCTCGTAGTCTCGCGGTCGCGTCCTCGCTTCACGAGTACGGGGTCCCGTGTTCGGTTCCAGGCGGGGTCAGGGATTTTAACCTGCCTCGAGATGACTGGGTGTTTGTGTTTTCATCATCATTCATGAAAGTGGTGAGACTGGACTGAGCAAAGTTGGGAATTTGTACGGGTGCTGATAACCACGAAGTTGAGCGCCCCACAAATCAAACATCATCATCATCTAGAATGAAATTTTCACTCTACAGCGGAGTGTGCGCTGATATGAAACTTCCTGGCAAATTAAAACTGTGTGCCGGACCGAGACTCGAACTCGGTAGCTCAGTTGGTAGAGCACTTGCCCGCGATAGGTCCCGAGTTCGAGTCTCGGTCTGGCACACAGTTTTAATGTGCCAGGAAGTCTCAACGCACACTCCGCTCTAAAGTGAAAATTTCATTCTAGAAACATCCCCCAGGCTGTGGCTAAGCCATGTCTCCGCAATATCCTTTCTTTCAGGAGTGGTAGTTTTGCAAGGTTCGCAGGAGAGCTTCTGTAAATGGTTCAAATGGCTCTGAGCACTATTGGACTTAAATTCTGAGGTCATCAGTCCCCTAGAACTTAGAACTACTTAAACCTAACTAACCTAAGGACATCACACACATCCATGCCCGAGGCAGGATTCGAACCTGCGACCGTAGCGGTCGCGCGGTTCCAGACTGTAGCGCCTAGAACCGCTCGGCCAGCTTCTGTAAAGTTTGGAAGGTAGGAGACGAGGTACTGGCAGAAGTAATGCTGTGAGGACGGGGCCTGAGTCGTGCTTGGGTAGCTCAGTTGGTAGAGCACTTGCCTGCTAAAGGCATAGGTCCCGAGTTCGAGTCTCGGCCCGGCACACAGTTTTAATTTGCCAGGAAGTTTCCACATCATCATCATCATCATCATCATATCATCATCATCATCGTCAAACACCATACGGCACACTCAAACCTCAAGAAGGAAAGGTGCATACGGGTGCGAAGGATAAACCACATTTTCAATTTTACGGCTGAATTTGCCCTTCGGAGACTCCCAGCCACAGCGAAAGTAGCCGAAAGTAAACCTTTTACCGTGTCAACTATATGGTTTTCCAAGTTTTAAGTTTTCATCAGTGTGACACCTAAGAAATTAGTATTTTCTGTCCTGTTTATTATTGATTGTTGGTATATTAGGTCAATAGGTAGCGGGATAATTTTTACAGAACAAAACTGTAGGAACCTTTTTCCTTCAAAATTTAAAGCGAACCTATTTGTGCAAAAATAAAAAGCATCTACTGTTTTCTCTGTTGATCTTCCATTGCTCGGCTTCACAACAATGCTTATATCGTTTGCAAACACTGCTAATTCTACTTCCTGATTCAAATAAAATGGTAGGTCATTAACATGTTAACTAACAGCAGGAACAGTTGTGACACAGTGATAAAAATGGAAATGAGCGTTTGGCGTCATTGGTCGGGAGGCCCCTTACGGGGCAGGTCCGGCCGCCTTGGTGCAGGTCTTATTACATTCGACGCCATATTGGGCGACCTGCGCGCCGGATGGGGATGAAATGATGATAAAGACAACACAACATCCAGTCCCTGAGCGGTGAAAATCCCCGACCCAGCAGGGAATCGAACCCGGGCCCGTAGGACTCCAATCCGTCACGCTGACCCCTTTTTTTGTGTTTTGTTCGTTGTTGATCGTTGTGTTTAGTCGTTTTAGGACGTCACATGACATCCGTTAAAGTTCGTGTGTTGATCCTTCCATTCAGTTTTTTTTATTAAAGAAGCCAACCAGCTCTCTGTCCGAACACGCTGAGCTGCCGTGGAGGCACCACTCAGCTATCGGGGCGGACGACACTGTGGTGGAAGCATATGGGATTCCGGTAGTAATGGGAGCTAGTTCAGTTCGAATAAGACTACGGGTTGCCTAGAGAAAAACTAGCGGCTAAATAGGAAGCTGGCTTACTGAGGAAAAAAAATTGTCTTCGTATTCTCCTGCAATAACGCAAAGGAATCGTTGAAAACATCATTTACCGCACCATGCTGAAGGTCTGAAATTAGCTTCGCTAGGAAATACGGCTCCCTTTTTTAATTACAAAGCAGGACTTGGGTTGGTGATAATGGCTGTGGCCCTCAGTACTCCTAAGCCACTGTCGTCGTCGCAGGCGTAGCGTGACGTCATGACACGCGCCGCTGCGCGTTAGCAGAACAGCTGACGTAGCAGCCAGCCAGCCAGCCGGTGTGTCGACCTCAACTCGCAGCACGACAAGCCACCAGTAGCATCCTTGGCCGACTCTGTCTTTGCGTTCCTGTCATTTATCCCCCGTCTACATCTGCAGTTAGCCGGCCGGTGTGGCCGAGCGGTTCTAGGCGCTTAAGTCCGGAACAGCGCGACCGCTACGGTCGCAGGTTCGAATCCTGCCTCGGCCATGGATGTGTGTGATGTCCTTAGGTTAGTTAGGTTTAATTAGTTCTTAGTTCTAGGCGACTGATGACCTCAGAAGTTAAGTCGCATAGTGCTCAGAGCCATTTGAAGCATTTTTTGAATAATGATAACAACAGTAATAATAACAATATATGAAGATGTCTGAAAGAACAGATACCATCGGTGACCATGCAGCACGTTAGAATGAAATTAATACCCTTAGCTGCATACAGGCGTTGATATAAGTCAACGGGGACAGCTGAAAATGTGTGCCCCGACCGGGACTCGAACCCGGGATCTCCTACTAACATGGCAGATGCTCTGTCTTTTTTTCTCGTTGATCTTATTTTACTCTATATTGTTCGTTGAATTTGTTCGTGGCGGACGTCCGATGACACTCGTTCAGGTTGTTCGTTGATCCGTTCACTCAGTTTTTTTTATTACAGAGGGTAGCTAAACCCTCTGATCGAACACGCTGAGCTACCGTGCCGGGGTCCCTGCAGTCGCACTGTCCACTGTGTCTTTGGTGGCTCAGATGGATAGAGCGTCCGCCATGTAAGTAGGAGACCCCGGGTTCGAGTTCCGGTCGGGGCAGACTATTTCAGCTGTCCCCGTTGACTTATATCAAAGCCTGTATGCAGCTAAGGGTATTCATTTCATTGTAATTTAATAATAATAATAATATGCATAATTGTTTTGTGGAATTTTGTTGTTTTGTACGTAATTACGTCAGTTTAGGGCAATAACGAAATATTGTGTAAGCTTTCGCAACTCTCTGTTTCGCATTTTTGCGTACGTGGGAGTTTTCGTACTTTCCCAGTTTTTCGGAGAAATGTACAAGATCGCTAACAGTTCATTAGTTCACGAATTTACTTCCGTTCTGAAAATCGGATATTCTTACACTGCACCCACACTACAGCTTGTGCTAATTGTACACTTCCCTTTTAAAATGTTAACTTGTAGTCACGCTTATTTGATTTCGTCACTCTCTCATTCAAAGGATCTATTCTCGTACGCCCTAGTTCCCTTGCGGCTAACTTTTCCTGATAATTTACTCTTATGTTCCCAGAATGATATTTCCACTCTGCAGCGGGGTATGCGCTGATAAGAAACTTCCTAGCAGATTAAAGCTGTGTGCCGGATCGAGACTCGAACTCGGGACCTTTGTCTTTCGCGGGCAAGTGTTCTGCCAACCGAGCTACCCAAGCACGACTCACGACTCGTCCTCAGAGCTTTACTTTTCTGTAAGCATCTAAAATAGATTCAACATATTCATGTTTACACTGCACACGAAAGCCAATTCCTGCACAGAAAACAACCAACTCCAAACACAAAGTGCCGTTTGTGGAAATGATTAAACTCAAGAACTAATGCCTACCAACATGGTCACTTGACTAGAATACAAATGAGGCGCTGAGATCCATAAGGGCCTAAGGCAATCCACCGTCCATCCAACATTTAAGTGAATATCAGAGAAATCAGTGATACAGCTTTTCGTGAATTTTCAGGGTCTACAGAAAACATAAACATGACTTACCATAAGATCAACAGATTCCAGAAGCATGAATGAATGCTACAATCGTCGGTGATGTACTTTAGGCCCCTACGATTCTGACCGCCTCAAGTGGATTACTGCATGATAAAATTCATAACTAAATATTCCATAACTTATTCAGAAAATCACAAAATAGGTATAGTGTTAGTACAATGTTAACATACACTAACGTACGATCTAATTTTACTATATTGTGAGTGAATTAGCGTATCTGAGGTGTATGCAATCATCAGTCAGGATAGACTCTATGCCGCGATAACGGTGATAAACGCCTGCTGCAGTATGGTACCACCTGGTGGGACTGACGTTAACTTCTAGTTGAGTGGCAAGGGCTAGCTGAGCACATCGTGAACCGTGCACATAGTTTATAAAATCCGTATGTATTTGGCTCTTAAGGCAATTACGTCACACGAGCTGCGCATGCATAATAGGTTCTCAAAACGTGCACGACGGAAGGTGTGTCCGCGACCCTGATGCCAAGTTTCACGGAGTGTAGAGGAGCAGTAGTGCGTTACATTTAAGTGCCGTATCTTTCAGGTTGCTGCATCTATGTTAAGTTTAACAGCAGTCAAAGAAAAATAACCAATAAATCCGCAAGGTGTCCAAACGTAGGCTGCTCACGTGCTCTTGTGCTCTTACAAAGCAGCCGCCACTGCATCTCAGCAATGCTTTCGCGCCTACTAAACGATCCCACGACCAACAAACGGTTCGCTCTCCGTTGGATCTCTTCTCGTCCAATAACGTTTGTGTAGGTATTGAATAGAAGAAGATTATTTGTGTTACTGAATATTTTGTAAGGAAATATATTCATGGAAGCAAAACAGGTTCCATCTAAATCGGAAGGTGGCCTTGGGCTAGTTCACAAAACCGATGTACACTGAAGAGCCAAAGAAACTGGTACACCTGCCAAATGTCGTGTATGGTCCCCGCGGACACGCAGGATTGCAGCAACACGACGTGTCATGGACTCAACTAATGGCTGAGCTAGTGCTAGAGGAAACTGACACCATGAATCCTGCAGGGCTGTCCATAAATCCGTAAGAGCACGAGGAGCTGGACATCTCTTCTGAACAGCGCATTGCAAGGCATCCCAGATACGCTAAATAATGTTCATGCATGCGGTTTTTAGCCAACGGATGTGTTTAAACTAATAAGAGTGTTCCTGGAGTCACTCTGTAGCAATTGTGGACGTGTTTGGTGACGCACTGCCCTGCTGGAGTTGCCCAAGTCCGTCGGAATGCACAACTGACATTAATACACTCCTGGAAATTGAAATAAGAACACCGTGAATTCATTGTCCCAGGAAGGGGAAACTTTATTGACACATTCCTGGGGTCAGATACATCACATGATCACACTGACAGAACCACAGGCACATAGACACAGGCAACAGAGCATGCACAATGTCGGCACTAGTACAGTGTATATCCACCTTTCGCAGCAATGCAGGCTGCTATTCTCCCATGGAGACGATCGTAGAGGTGCTGGATGTAGTCCTGTGGAACGGCTTGCCATGCCATTTCCACCTGGCGCCTCAGTTGGACCAGCGTTCTTGCTGGACGTGCAGACCGCATGAGACGACGCTTCATCCAGTCCCAAACATGCTCAATGGGGGACAGATCCGGAGATCTTGCTCGCCAGGGTAGTTGACTTACACCTTCTAGAGCACGTTGGGTGGCACGGGATACATGCGGACGTGCATTGTCCTGTTGGAACAGCAAGTTCCCTTGCCGGTCTAGGAATGGTAGAACGATGGGTTCGATGACGGTTTGGATGTACCGTGCACTATTCAGTGTCCCCTCGACGATCACCAGTGGTGTACGGCCAGTGTAGGAGATCGCTCCCCACACCATGATGCCTGGTGTTGGCCCTGTGTGCCTCGGTCGTATGCAGTCCTGATTGTGGCGCTCACCTGCACGGCGCCAAACACGCATACGACCATCATTGGCACCAAGGCAGAAACGACTCTCATCGCTGAAGACGACACGTCTCCATTCGTCCCTCCATTCACGTCTGTTGCGACACCATTGGAGGCGGGCTGCACGATGTTGGAGCGTGAGCGGAAGACGGCCTAACGGTGTGCGGGACCGTAGCCCAGCTTCATGGAGACGGTTGCGAATGGTCCTCGCCGATACCCCAGGAGCAACAGTGTCCCTAATTTGCTGGGAAGTGGCGGTGCGGTCCCCTGCGGCACTGCCTAGGGTCCTACGGTCTTGGCGTGCATCCGTGCGTCGCTGCGGTCCGGTCCCAGGTCGACGGGCACGTGCACCTTCCGCCGACCACTGGCGACAACATCGATGTACTGTGGAGACCTCACGCCGCACGTGTTGAGCAATTCGGCGGTACGTCCACCCGGCCTCCCGCATGCCCACTATACGCCCTCGCTCAAAGTCCGTCAACTGCACATACGGTTCACGTCCACGCTGTCGCGGCATGCTACCAGTGTTAAAGACTGCGATGGAGCTCCGTATGCCACGGCAAACTGGCTGACACTGACGCGCGGCGGTGCACAAATGCTGCGCAGCTAGCGCCATTCGACGGCCAACACCGCGGTTCCTGGTGTGTCCGCTGTGCCGTGCGTGTGATCATTGCTTGTACAGCCCTCTCGCAGTGTCCGGAGCAAGTATGGTGGGTCTGACACACCGGTGTCAATGTGTTCTTTTTTCCATTTCCAGGAGTGTAGATGCAAGTGATCACACAGGATGTTACGTACGTGTCACCTGTCAGAGTCGTATCTACACGTATCAGGGGTCCCATATCACTCCAACTGCGCACGCCCCACACCATTAAGATCCTGCACCAGCTTGAACAGTCCCCTGTTGACATGTAGAGTCCATGTATTCATGAGGTTGTCTCCATACTTGTACACGTCCATCCGCTCGGTACAATTTGAGAGGAAACTCGTTCGACCAGGCAACTTGTTTCCACTCATCAACAGTTCAGTGTCGGTGTTGACGCGTCCAGGCGAAGCGTAAAGCTTTGTATCGCGCAGTCATGAAGGGTACACGAGTGAGCCTTCGGCAGAAAGTTTTCGTTAGCCTCTATGCTCTGCAGAAGTGTTAGGATATATTTCTGCTGGTCGTGAAACGTAAACTTGTACAATAATTCATTTTGTGGAATCTGCTATCTCCACCATCGATGCCTCACATAAGAGATTTAAGCATATCTCGTAACCTCAACACAAGGGCTCACTTATGTACAATTCTAGCTTTACCTATCCATAAAACAAAAATATTCGCAAAGTCCTTCTTTGCTTGCGCTCTTCGCCTCGTGAACAGTCTACGTATGCACTCTGCCCACAATTCAACACTCTTCTGCGTTTAAGAAAAAGTTGAAGCATTTCCTTTTGCCAATCTTACTTTTGCGTATAAAAGTAATACAATAGCCGGTTCTGTCTGTCAAACGGTAAAGCAAATTACGTATCGCTTCCAGTATCTGGGGTAATAATGTCGCACTAGCAAATTACCTTTCTAGATTAAATGATTTGTTAACCTGCCATCCAAATTCACAGTAACATCAATTATCTGAAGATGACAGGCTACCAACACCCAGATGGTTCTACAACACCCAATAATGTAGAAAAATTAAGGCAACGACAACAACAAATATAAACTATTTTGAGCGTAATTTTCATAACGATAATTATTACTTAAAACAATTTTATATTTTACAGGAATAATAAAAAATATCCACTTACGATGGTAAAAAGTTGCTGAAACACGTTTGGGTTATGTGAAGAAAACGGTTGTTTGCATAATGGGCGGACATTGTATCCAATACAAGTAAAGCGGATCTCCCATTTTCCCTCGAATACGCTTCTTTCTGCTTTCCTTCATCAGTCAGCCACCCTTCTTTCAAAGAGGTGATAATAAAACACTGCACCAGGTACTTTTTTTCTCATTCACGATCCATTTTAGGAATTAATTCCCATTATCGAGTGCAGATATTTACGTTGGTATTTTATCTGATGTCTGCGTGTTTGTTGTTTTATCCTCTAGCCCTGCAGTCGTCTTTTAGTGATTTTTAGATACTGTCCGTCCTTCATCGTGCAGAGACGCACAAACGATCCCACATTTACTTCCTTCTCTCTTCATTCCTTGTCTGCCTTTCTCTACCTCCGGCACCTCTGCTCTCACGTTCATTGTCGCCAGTGCCCACAGGATAAATATACCTGCTTGCAGTGTGCCGTAATTGTTTTGCTTCTAATTAATGAACAGAGTTTGTGTTTGTTTTTCGCTGTAGACAGAGCTTTCACTGGTTATGTCATACTTTTCCGAAGTGTTGTATTCCATATCAGTGTAAGTACCATTTATACCACGTGAGTCGTAATAAATATAAAATACGTGGAATGTCTACTCTGATGGAAGTGAGGGCCCAATGGCCCTAATCTTGCTTCGATAATAAATAAAAAAATAAATTTAAAAAATTGACCACCATCATAGTGCGAAATGAGTTGAGGGCATATAACGCTGTTGGTGGTGGTTTGTCTGTCAGTAAGCCATCTTCCGCATGAAGGATGTGTGTAGGCCGTATCTGCAGAGAGGGTTTTCGATTTGACACCTACCTGTGATATCTATATTCTTCCACACTAACAGAGACTCAAGAAGTTGCTTCAAAAACACCTGCACATGCAAATTACATTGCTACACGTTTTAAACAAAGTAAGAGACAGGTCTACAGCGGTTAACTGTATAGCGGTAGTGTCAGTCTTTTGTTTTACAAAATCCATACACTGAGTGACGTAATAGGACTTCCCACTGCACTTCACAATCCATGCAATTCATGGGCATAACTTCTTCGCTAAGTATCTCGTAACCGTTCTCCTGCATCCAACGAACGAATGGGAACGAAGTCCACTTTCTACCGGTTAGGTATATAGTGTGCGTTAATATAAGAAAAACTTCTCATTGGACCAGGATTCGAAACTGCACTCTGGTCTTTGGCGGGTAATGTACCATCAATTGCGCCGTGCAAGTATACGTCGCCTTCCGACTTAAAGCTTCAAGTTGACAATGGCTGTAAAAGGTCAAGAATCCAGATTAGAATCCTTATCCAGAACTCAGTTTTGCCACAAATATAATAAAGGCAATATCGTAAAATGGAATGGATAGGAACAGTTTTAAAATTTAAAAATTGATGGTTTTAAAAAGAAATTTGAAAATAAAAATTATATGAGATTATAGGACTTGTGCCTAACTAACCTTATAATTAGATTTGTGACCTAGGAGATGCTTTTATAAATAAAAAAATTAATGCTTGTTGCTTGCATTGGCATCACAAAAGGGGGTCAATAGGAACAGGAACAGTATTCATTTTCAAATGGCTCTGAGCACTATGGGACTTAACATCTGAGGTCATCACTCCCCTAGAACTTAGAACTACTTAAACTTAACTAACCTAAAGACATCACACACATCCAAGCCCGAGGCAGGATTCGAACCTGCGATCGTCTTGGTCGCGCGGTTCCAGACTGAAGCGCCTAGAACTGCTCTGCCACATCAGCCGGCTGGTACTAATTTTATTATTTTTCTATTTAACTGGGTTTGCAATGGATGAGGATATTTAAAAATCTGTTTTGGATCTTGAAGAATAAGAAACTAAATTTATCTGGTTAAAAACTTTTATTCAATACAAAAATTAAGAATATTGCATGAATTGTGTCTTTTATTCCGTTTTCCACATAAAGACTGTGATGTCTCTAATTACTTTAACGTAACATTGAGTTGATGAAGTTGATTTCTTTGTTATTACATTAAGTCACTGACATCATGTTTCAAAATGATGTCTTTGGATCTCCAATTAATACTCGCAGAAGTAACGAAGCGATTTCCAGCAACATTTCCTTGGCTAAAAAAAAAAAAAGATTCATCTGTTAAAACAAGTCTGTTTAATCGGCCTCGTTGAAAAAAATCATCATAACTTTTGCCTTCGCAATAACAGATTTTGCAAGGATTCAATGAAATGATTGTTTAGTTTTTCCATGTGCTTGAATCACAGCATAATCTCCTGGGCTGAGAACTGTGCCAGGTGGTCCTTCATTTCCGTCACGTTCTTGGTCTTCCTGTGAAGAAATATTGACGATTACTGTTCCTATTCACCCCACAATCTCCGAAAATACGATCGTACATTTTCAGTTAGCCGCAACAGAAGTCAGTTAAAAGCATATTTTATAACTGAAGTTCGCGTTGTTGCCCCAGGACAGCGCTTAGAAATACTGTTTTCTGGGTAAAAGTCTAACTGAGACCGAATGATCGTTGATGTGAAAAAGCTTTGTTGAATCTGTGCTTTAACGTTCTGCGTTTTCCAGACGACATTCCGAGTGTAGGAGAGATTAAGTTCCGCACATTTTTTTCGGATACATGGAAAATGGTATTATCGCTTTAAGCATGTAAGTAGTAGCAAGCTGAGAAGTGGGCGGAGGTACTTTCCACGTTTGTGAGCACTACTAATGAGTCTCACTGAAGCATGCAGGAGGACGTAATTAATAAATGAGTGCAGAAATGCTGGAGAACTATTGCGGTTTGAATATTGTAGAATGTAGTCAGTTAAGAACCGCCTTCGCGAAGCACTAAACGCTTATCCGTTGGGAACGGTCAGTGACGTTCGACTACTGCTGCATTATTCGCTAATTATTCGCGGAATGTCTCATCTGCATACACTGGTTGGAAACAGGTTGGCCTAATGAGTTTTAAGGCAAGTGCGTCAGCTATTAGTCACGTCTCGAACGCTTTAACAGGTAGCATGCCTTCCCTGAATTTTTCTTCTTCTCAATTTCCTGTGTTAGTCACGCGAGAAACACAGTTTTACCCGTTGAAACGTTAACCTACTTACATTTTTCAGGAACCAACTTTCTAGTAATATGAATTAGTTTGTTCCATCCCTCCTCCCCCTCTCCCCCAAAAAAACAAAAATAATCTCACTCTCTCTCTCTCTCTCTCTCTCTCTCTCTCTCTTTCTCTCTGTATCTATCTATCTATCTATCATCCTCGATAAACAACATACAGGAAGTTTCTGTTCATTCTTGACATGAAATTGTTAAGAACGTAAGCTTCTTGGTGGTAAACTTAGTACCACGTTAATTGTGGAACTGTTGACCAAAAGCTCAGTTCAGTGAAAGAACTTCCCGGAATCATGTGGTCGAAACCAAAGACAATTTATATGAAAGGGACTAAAAAGGCATGGACGATAGTATAACATGCTTGCAAACATGTTTCAGTTTAGATATCTGCATGTTATATTTTCAATATATCTCCTACAATCAACGGAACGAGCTGGTACAACGTTCAAGATACTTCAGTAGGATCGAACTTTAGTCCTTGTCTGGGCATCGACATTTACGTTTCCCTAATCACTTAAGACAACATCCGAGACAGTTCCTTTGAAACTAGTACGGCCGATTTCCTTTTTCATTTTTCTCCGAGCCGACCTGGCGCTCCGTCTCACCTCGACGTCGACGAAATGTCCTGTGAGAATGGTTCTCGAGTCACGCATGGATATCTCAGTTGGTTAGCCTATTGCTTGAGAAAGGCAATGTTCCGGCTTCGAGCCCCGGCCCCACATGCAGATTTAATATCAGGAGTTTTCAAAACGGTGCACACTCCACTGCAGAGTGGAAGAATCTTGCGGGGAAGCGGATGAATGCTTGGGACCCCAAAGGAACAGAGATGGTGAAACGATCCTTCTATACGTTCCCCGAGCTCTTGCTGCGTCGCCTGAAGTCCCATTCATAGACGCGGGCAGAATCTTTGCACTCTTAACTACGTGCTAGATGTCGTAGATTTGTTAGGAAACGTTTACTGGCGCACCCGTATTAATCCTCCGCAGTGCTGCACTGTTAAATGAGTCTAAATACGATCGCCAGACTCGCTTTGACCAGCGAGGCAGTCTTAAAATTGCCCATTCTCCTACGCCAGTAATAAAGCCATGTAGCAATCTACCTACTCCAGAAAGATTCCAAGATCCAAGGACTGTAGAACGTACTCAGATAAGAGTTCATATACGATCACCAGCTCCGTCCAGTCAACATATGCCGATGGCATCCACCAAAAACAGGACAAGATAACAGTTCAAAATCATTTGGGAAAAAGTCGCAGAAAGACACTATGCTTCGAGTTATCAAGGAAATAACTTGCTTCAATTAGCTTTTACCCGTGCGCCATTTCTACCATGTCAGTTTCTTGTCTTTCTGTCTGTTCACTACAAATGTTGCAGCTGATTTTAATCTGACTTCCTATGAGTTAGAGAAATGAAATTTTACACATCGATCAAAACTGGATCACAAGCAATATTAGCTTGCTTTATTGTCGAACTGTCCAGTAGGGATGCGGGTGGGGGTAAAAAAGGTTGGTAGCGCCTGATAACTTGGCTGCCCCGTAGGACTGGCGTGTTGTGGGGATATTATCAGAATACATTCAAGGCTGTATGTGAGTAGAGGGGGACGGCTGATCGGAGAAAGGGGAGGGGGAGGGGCTTAGAGGAGATGGACATCGCCTTTTCGTCTGTCTGTTCAGAACAGATTTTGCAATTGATTTTAAACTGTCTTCTCAATGAGCTAGACTAGAGTCTAGAACTTTTAAACATAGCTCAGAACTGGAGGACAATGCAATTTTAGCTTGCCTTCTTGTCTGATGTGTGGCGGAGGGTACTTTCTCCCACTGGCTTTTCCCTGTTTTCCTGTTCCAGTCAAAAAAGGTTTGCAGGAGGAAATATTGCTGGTAATTCTCCATGTTAGCTCGGATATCTCTAATTTTTATACATAAAATGTATTCGCAGTTGCAAATACGGACTACCTTTAGCTGTATAATGGAATGACGACAATGAAAATTTGAGCTGCATCGTGACCTGGAGCCAGATTTCCCGCTTATCGCTAGCGGTCCCCTTACCATTTGGTTATACGAACACGGCTCATAGCCAGATACAAATTTCCAGATGTCGTCAACCATGTGTGCTTGGATAGCAAAGTGGTAAAGCGACCACTAGCGATAAGAGGGGAAATTCGGATTCGACTCGTGGTCCGGTATAATTTTTCACTGTCGGCATTCCATCATACAACAGGTGGTTGTTCATATTCGCAACTGTGAATACTTTTCATGTATTTCATGTCGCCGCAGTGCTTGTTCGTTTGTACATGCACGCAAATCCGAAAGAGCATTGCATCATAACTCGGAACAACACTGGCACTGTATCTTCATTGTCTTTGCGGTAGAAGGAAACAAGATATTGGTTGAGTCAGGTGAAGGGAATCTGAAATAAACCCTGCAATTTACCACATGTCTCTGTTGCAATCCGATCAAAATGTTTTAAATCGATTGAGACATTTCATACACGTAAGACACAAAAGCAGAAAATAATTATTTAAATTAAAATGAATTTGCAATATACCGCATTTTTAAATCAGACCAGAAAGTTTAAAACAATTTCTTCCTCCATATACTGTTTCCTAATCCCAGACAGTCATGAAAATTTGTGATCGTGAATTTTTAATATCTCTGAAAGTACTTTGGGACAAAAAATGTGTGCTGGGGTCATATGCAACACATAACTGTTGTGTGAAAAGTTCATCTCCATAATGTCGTAATACTTACTGATTGGTGCGTGAATAGTTCACCTTCATACTAGGTATTACACAAGCTATTGATGATACCTGATTAGTTCACCTCTTTACAACTACCTGTTGCATGCATCTCACATTTTTCGGTTTAAATCTTACAAGTCTTTTAATAGCTATTAAAAATTCGCAGTCAAAAATTTTCATGAATCTGTACAGGGTTAGATATCTGCAAGTATTTTGGAAAAATTATTTTATACTTCTTAGTCTGATCAAAAACTGTTGCATATTAAAAACTCATTTTGATTTAAATAATTACTATCAAACTCCACCTTCAGTTTGATAATAGCTACTCCATTTCCATTTCCATTTTGATAATAGCTACTCCATTTCCAAGCAATTGCGTGAAATTGTTTCAACATTCAGGCTTTTTAGCCAGTCAGCAGGAACTTAAATTGCCATTTTCTGCTCTCACTAACAGCACTCCTTTGCAAAGTGTTGTTTCTTCGAGAACCTTCCAAAAATTTGTTTGAGACAGATCTGCAAAAACACCTGCCATCAAGGAAGAGAAGCCAGCCCGTTAACCAGTATAGTAGGATCCGACGACAAACCACTTAACATGTATGATGAGAAGTTCAGTCCACCGTCTCCAAGGCTGGATCAAGTTCCCCTCCTACCAAATTGGAGGAATTTGGTTTCCCATCAACAGTATCATAGAGGACCAGCCTACAGCTGCAATTAGGAGTCACGTTTTACGTCGGGTTGGACCAATATGTTGACGATGCTTCTTGCAGTAATCTAAGACACGCTTCTCTCTATGATCTAATACAGTGAATACAATTAGTCGAAGGAACTTGTCTGGCATGCAACTGAATTCATTTTGTAATAATTGCTGGACGGCGATTACGGGCCTTGCCCTCGCTATGTACCTATCTGACAAAAAGTATGTCATCTGTTATTGGTCATTAACATGGCGTGTGTCCACCTTTCGCCTTCATGTCGGCTTCAGTTCTGCTGGGGACGCTTTCAATGACGTTTTTAGATGTGTGTGGAGGAATGGCAGCGCAGTCTTCGTCAAGAGTAGTGAAATTACATGCTTATGGAATACCGTCACAGTTATGTGACTGGATTTGTGATTTCATGTCAGAGAGGTCGCAGTTCGTAGTCGTTGACGGAAAGTCATCGAGTAAAAAAGAAGTGATTTCTGGCGTTCCCCAAGGTAGTGTTATAGTCCCTTTGCTTTTCCTTATTTATATAATCGATTTGGGAGACAATCTGAGCAGCCGTCTTCGGTTGTTTGCAGATGATTTTGTCGTTTATCGACTAATAAAGTCATCAGAAGATCAAAATAAACTGCAAAACGATTTAGAAAAGATATGTGAATGGTGCGAAAAGTGGCAGTTGACCTTAAATAACGAAAAGTATGAGGTCATCCACATGAGTGCTAAAAGGAACTCGTTAAACTTCGGTTACACGATAAGTCAGTCTAATCTAAAAGCCGTAAATTCAACTAAATATCTAGGTATTACAATTACGAACAACTTAAATTGGAAGGAACACACAGAAAATGTTGTGGGGAAGGCTAACCAAAGACTGCGTTTTATTGGCAGGACACTTAGAAAATGTAACAGACAGACCTACTAAGAAGACTGCCTACACTACGCTTGTCCGTCCTGTTTTAGAATACTGCTGCGCGGTGTGGGATCCTTACCAGATAGGACTGACGGAGTACATCGAAAAAGTTCAAAGAAGGGCAGCACGTTTTGTATTATCGCGAAATATGGGAGAGAGTGTCACAGAAATGATACAGGATTTGGGCTGGACATCATTAAAAGAAAGGCGTTTTTCGTAGCGACGGAATCTTCTCACGAAATTCCAATCACCAACTTTCTCCTCCGAATGCGAAAATATTTTTTTGACGCCGACCTACATAGGGAGGAACGATCACCACGATAAAATAAGGGAAATCAGAGCTCGTAAGGAAAGATATAGGTGTTCATTGTTTCCGCGCGCTATACGAGATTGGAATAATAGAGAATTGTGAAGGTGGTTCGATGAACCCTCTAAAAATGTTCAAATGTGTGTGAAATCTTATGGGACTTAACTGCTAAGGTCATAAGTCCCTAAGCTTACACACTACTTAACCTAAATTATCCTAAGGACAAACACACACACCCATGACCGAGGAAGGACTCAAACCTCCGCCGGGACCAGCCGCACAGTCCATGACTGCAGCGCACCAGACCGCTGGGCTAATCCCGCGCGGCATGATCTCTCTGCCAGGCACTTAAATTTGATTTGCACAGTATCCATGTAGATGTAGATGTAGCTGAGCCGAAATCAGAAGAAGTAGTGATGTTGGACGCTGGTGACTGCAGCGAAGCCAACGTTTTGCCTCATTCCAACGCTGTACCATTGGGTGCACATCGGGGCTCTGGGCAGGTCAGTCCACAGCATGTATGTTATTCCACAAACCATTGCCTCACAGATGCTGCTTTCTTTCTGGAAGGGTGCTTTGAATGCTGACAGAAACGATCATCGTCTCCGAACTGTCTACTGTACACGGCACTCAGTGCTATAAAATGTCTTCATGGCTATCCATATTTGCCGTTTTCTTAAGAGCAATAAGGACATCGCACCCCCCCCCCCCCCCAACAAAAAAAATACACCCCCATACCATAACACTACATATTCCGTGCATTATTACCCATGATTGCAGGAAAGTTCCCAGACATTCGCAAACCAAAACCCTTCCATCGGACTGCCACAGAGTGTAGCGTTATTCAGCACTCCAAATCATTCGTTTCCAGTCATGCACTGTATAGTCGCGTCGCTCTTCACACAACCTCAAGCGTCGCTTAGCACTGACCGCAGAAATTTGTGGTTTATGAAGAGCTGCTCGACCATTGTCCCGCATGCGTTTTAACTCCCTACGCACAGTCGTTGTGCTAGCTGGGCTGTTGGTAGCGCTTTGGAGTTCACGACTGATTCCTTCCGCTAATTTCATGGGTTTATTTTTACAGTCATCCTCTGCAGTGCTCGACGGTCCATGTCACTGAGTGCTGACTGTTTTCTTCGCGTTTCCACTTCACAATCACATCACCAACAGTCACCTTGGGCAGCTTTAGGAGTAGTGGAAAGTCCCTGAAGGATCTGTTACATACAGTGACTACCAGGTGACGTCCAGTGACAACCCCACGTTCGAAATCACTGAGTTCCCCTGGCGAAACCATTCAGCTCTTACTGCTTCTGCACTATAGGTACCATAGTTCAATTCTTTTATCTTGGCGGTTCGCGCATGCCCACCCAGAAGCGGGAGATTGCTGCGTTGCCAGTTGTACGCGCCAAGAGAAGCAGCGCCATAGCATAGTTTGCAAACTTACGTTTAGGGGTGAGCGCGCTGTTTATGAAGTAAAGCCACCACGGCCGCGTTAACCCTTTCGTCGCTACAGAGACGTGCTCCCCGCATTCCGCGATGTGCGCGATTTTGTCATCATTGCACTGCTCGCCTGTGCAGACACATGGTGTTTCGACTGCTTTGACACACTTTATCATTCGATTTCACAAAAACTATTTGGCCCAAAAATTTGATTTTTACACATCTTCTTGACTGATACCTTCCCTCCATAAATGACTTAATTTTGCTTCGATGTTCAACGCAGTTATTGTGCAGCAATAGATGTAGTAAACCATTGCACGAAATATTCAAGAGTTTGCAGACGTAGAAGTCCATAGCGCATACTTTCCGTATGGTCGATTTTAGTTGCCACTAGAACTTTCAAAAAATTACATTCAAACGAATAAAATTCATGAATTAAGACACTTCGATATTGTTTTTAAATAAAGAAAATATTAAGCACCGATCAAGGTTTGAACTCAGAACCTTTCGCTTGGCAGCCATACACTTTAACCATTTTTTTTAATTACACAAAAACAGTAACAAAAATGGCTATAATGAAATGACATGACATAAATAAGGTGACGGATAATTACGCTAACACAGCTCGACGTTCAATATATTTCCCGGAGGACTTTAAAATCTCGCCCAAAATACTGACAAACACTGTTGGTATGATTATGAATTACTCACGTTTCGTCGAAGTACAATAGGAAATAATCAATTACTGCTGTTCTTTATTGCGAAAAAGCGGTTAGCAAGTTCCCTTGCTATCGCCTGAATTAGGAGGCTTATTGCTTGTTTGGTTTAATTAATTAATAATGAAGCAATTGGCATAAAGAATGCTTTTTCCAAACTTTCTATAAAAGAAAGTTTGGTATCAAGACATTGCTTTTGTTCAATTACTTTATTTATGACTGAACGTTTCTAAAACTGAAGACACTCGTCCGTGCTCTGCACTGCAGTTGAGCTCTGTCAACGTCGTTCTCTGTTCATTGGCGGACTGTGTTTTGTGACGTCAGATGCGCAGAACGAACCTAAACTCGGCCGCCGTCATAAATGACGCGCACTTTAAAACACTTTTATTCTGGCGGGTGCGTCTCTCGTGACATCTAGTGGTCAGTTCCGCATTACGTCGTGGTGTCCGGATACTCGATTACATAGCGTACAAATGCCTTGACCTCTGTACCACATGGCTCTCGTCTCCATTTGATTCGTCAGCCTGATTAGACGACCTGTCACTACGCGACGCCTTGAGAGCGGTGACCCAGCGGTCTTATAGTGTCGAGCGCTGCACCTGGGCTGCGAAGCGCGTGACGCACAAGGTGCGTGCGTCCTCTCACACGGTCGGGCTGCTCTGTCGACGCGGCGCGCAGCACACCTGTTTATGTAACACAAATATACCGCTTTTTTCGGCCGCCGGACTGGTTTCCCGGACTATATATAGATCACTTCCCGAACCGGCAGGGTCGCTGTTACCTGCAACTTGTCTACGGCTTTTATTGCGTCTTAAATTTCCCACGCTTGTCTAAAAATAGCTGTTAACGAAGTAAACAGCGGGGTTTCTTCTACGTCCTTTTTCTGCTCTCACTCTTTTCCTCCGTTTTTTTTTCCCTCACTTTATGTGAGGAAAAGTGGTTATCTGCCGGCAGGTGAAGTGTAAAAGTCCTTTGGGTGACACACAGTACACCTCGGCGCGCAGTGATTAGCATTTCAAAGAGGGAGCGAGGAAGGGAGAGAGGGGGGACGGGGGGCGCAGGTGGCCCACCTGTTTCGGAATTCTGGCGTTCCGTTACGCAACCAGCAACGAGACAGCAGCCGACAGCAGCAGCAGCAGCAGTCGCTGAGCTGGCGGCGAACCTCTTCAGTTCGTGCAGGTGCTGGCGGAGCCCGCATAGTGTGGCTGGCAAGGGACTGATGAAGAATGAGGACATCTGTCCTTGGAGCAATAACTTTGCGTCTTTGACTTCACATAGCTGACGGAGAGTAATTACAGGCAGTCGAGTTTTGGCAAATCTCTTGTTTAGCATCAAATCTTGCAAATAATTCTGAATTTCCAGATTTCCGACATGTATGCATTACGTTACCCAACTGTCAACTGATATCAAACATATACAGGGTGGTCCATTGATAGTGACTGGGCCAAATATCTCACGAAATGAGCATCAAACGAAAAAACTACAAAGAACGAAACTCGTCTAGCTTGAAGAGGGAAACCAGATGGCGCTATGGTTGGCCAGCTAGATGGCGCTGCCATAGGTCAGACGGATATCAACTGCGTTTTTTTTTAAATAGGAACACCCATTTTTTATTTCATATTCGTGTAGTACATAAATAAATATGAGTGTTTTAGTTGGGCCACCTTTTTCGCTTTCTGATAGGTGCCGCTGTAATAGTCACAAACGTTGAAAATGGTTGGCCCGCTAGATGGCGCTGTCATAGGTCAAACGAATATCAACTGCGTTTTTTAAAAAATAGGAACACCCATTTTTATTACATATTCGTGTAGTACGAAAATAAATATGAATGTCTTAGTTGGACCACTTTTTTCGCTTTGTGATAGGTGGCGCTGTAATAGTGACAAACGTATAAGTACGTGGTACCACGTAACATTCCGCCAAGTGCGAACGGTATTCGCTTCGTGATACATTACCCGTTTTAAAATGGACCGTTTACCAATTGCGGAAAAGGTCGATATCGTGTTGATGTATGGCTATTGTGATCAAAATGCCCAACGGGCGTGTGCTATGTATGCTGCTCGGTATTCTGGACGACATCATCCAAGTGTCCGGACCGTTCGCCGGATAGTTACGTTATTTAAGGAAACATGAAGTGTTCAGCCACATGCGAAACGTCAACCACGACCTGCAAAAAATGATGTTGCCCAAGTAGGTGTTTTAGCTGCTGTCGCCGCTAATCCGCACATCAGTAGTAGACAAACTGCGCGAGAATCGGGAATCTGAAAAACGTCGGTGTTGGGAATGATCAACACCGACTGCACCCGTACCATATTTCTATGCACCAGGAATTCCATGGCGACGACTTTGGCTTGTGCCACTAGGCACAAGAGAAATTACGGGCAATGACAGATTTTTTGCACGTGTTCTATTTAGCGACGAAGCGTCATTCACCAGCAGCGGTAACGTAAGCCGGCATAATAAGCACTATTGGGCAACGGAAAATCCACGATGGCTGCGACAAGTGGAAGCAGCATACCATGGCCCGCACCTTCACCGTATCTCACGCCCCCGGATTTCTCTCTGTGGAGAAAGTTGAAAGATATTTGGTATCATGATCCACCGCCAACGGCTGACAACATGCGTCAGCGCATTGTCAATGCATGTGCGAACATTACGGGAGGCGAACTACTCGCTGTTGAGAGGAATGTCGTTACACGTATTGCCAGGCGCATTGAGGTTGACGGACATCATTTTCAGCATTTATTCCATTAATGTGGTATTTACAGGTAATCACGCTGTAACAGCATGCTTTCTCAGAAATGATAAGGTCACAAAGGTACATGTATCAAATGGCTCTGAGCACTATGGGACTCAACATCTTAGGTCATAAGTCCCCTAGAACTTAGAACTACTTAAACCTAACTAACCTAAGGACATCACACACACCCATGCCCGAGGCAGGATTCGAACCTGCGACCGTAGCAGTCCCGCGGTTCCGGACTGCAGCGCCAGAACCGCTAGACCACCGCGGACGGCGTACATGTATCACGTTGGAACAACCGAAATAAAGTCTTCAAATACCTACGTTCTGTATTTTAATTTAAAAAAGAACCTGTTACCAAATGTTCGTCTAAAATTGTGAGCCTTATGTTTGTGACTATTACAGCGCCATCTATCGCAAAGCGAAAAAAGTGGCCCAACTGAAACATTCATGTTTCTTTATGTACTACACGAATATGTAACAAAAAATGGGGGTTCCTATTTTAAAAAAACGCAGTTGATATCCGTTTGACCTATGGCAGTGTCATCTAGCAGGCCAACCATAGCGCCATCTGGTTTCCCCCTTCAAGCTAGACAAGTTTCGTTCTTTGTAGGTTTTTCGTTTTACGCTTATTTCGTGAGATATTTGGCCCGGTCACGATCAATGGACCACCCTGTATAACAGAGACAATACTTTGTTCGTAGACGGCCGGTGTGGCCGAGTGGTTCTAGGCGCTTCAGTCCGGAACTGCACTGCTGCTACGATCGCAGGTTCGAATCCTGCCTCAGGCATGGATGTGTGTGATGTCCTTAGGTTTAAGTAGTTCTAGGTCCACCCCTGGACCTCAGATGTGAAGTCCCATAGTGCTCAGAGCCATTCGAACCATTCTGTTGGTATGTGCCATATTACTAGAATACAGTGAGGTGGCAAAAGTCATGGGATAGCGAAAGCACATATGCAGACAGATGCGGGTAGCATACGTATGCAAGGTATCAAAGGACAGCTGTCATTTGTACTGACAAGGGAACCTCCCCATCGCACCCCCCTCAGATTTAGTTATAAGTTGGCACAGTGGATAGGCCTTGAAAAACTGAACACAGATCAATCGAGAAAACAGGAAGAAGTTGTGTGGAACTATGAAAAAAACAAGCAAAATATACAAACTGAGTAGTCCTTGTGGAAGATATGCAACATCAAGGATAACATGAGCTCAGGAGCGCCGTGGTCCCGTGGTTAGCGTGAGCAGCAGCAGAACGAGAGGTCCTTGGTTCAAGTCTTCCCTCGAGTGAAAAGTTTAATTTTTTATTTTCAGACAATTATTATCTGTCTGTCCGTCCGTCTGATGCGAGGTAACTGCGCCGTAGTACGGGGACGCTACACCTAAACAAACATCGAAACACACGACGTCAGTCGACTACAGCGCACGGAAGAAAGAGTTTTCCTGCTAACGGGGCTCCCTGGCTGGCAGTTGACTGTTCGATACTTTGGACGAGAGTGCATTAAATACGTGAGATTTATTCCGTGGGCAATATGAATCCAGCAAATATAGCTCGCGACTTCAATAACAAGGTCAATGAATATTTTCTGAACTGTAAGGAATCGGAAAGTTCCTTAAGGGATCGAACGTATAGAATATATCAGACGTGTTTTCCTGTGGAGGAATCGGTTGAACTATCACCTTGCGATCAAATGTTTTCTGTTCTCATTAGAGAGGCACGTCCTTTCGTCTACTAATCGCACGGTTTTGCGGTGTGGTCGCAAAACAGAGACACTAAACATATTACAGTGAACAGAGACGTCAATGAACGAACGGACAGATCAGAACTTTGCGAAAATAAAGATAGTAAGCTTTTCACTCGAGGGAAGACTTGAACCAAGGACCTCTTGTTCCGCAGCTGCTCACGCTAACCACGGGACCACGGCGCTCCTGAGCTCGCCTTTCCTTGATGTTGCCTATCTTGCGCATGGGCTACTCAGTTTGTATATTTTGCTTATTTTTTTCATAGTTCCACACAACTTCTTCCTGTTTTCTCGATTGATCTGTGTTCAGTTTTTCAAGGTCTATCCACTGTGCCAACTTATAACTAAATCTGAGGGGGGTGCGATGGGGAGGTTCCCTTGTGAGGCGATTCGCGTGAAAAGATTGTCGACCAGATTATGGCCGCACGTCACGGATTAACAGACTTTGAAGGCGGGATGGTAACTGAAGCTAGAAGCACGCCATATTTCATTTCGTTAGAGAATTCAGTATTCCAAAATCCACAGTGTCAAGAATGTGCCGAGAATACCAAATTTCAGGTATTGCCTCGCGCCACGTACAAGGCAGTGGCCGACATCCTTCACTTGACGACCGAGAGCAGTTGTGTTTACGTGGAGTTGTCAGTGCTAACACACAAGCAACAGTATGTGAAATAACCGCAAACATAAATGTGGGACGTCCACCAACGTATCTGTTAGGACAGCACGGCGAAATTTTGCGGCAATGGGTTTTGGCAGCAGACGACCGACGCGAATGCCTTTGCTAACAGCACGACTCAGCCTGCAGTGCCTCTCCTGGGCTTGTGACCATATCGGCTGGACCCTAGCCGACTGGGAAACTGTGGCCTGGTCAGATGAGCCCCGATTTTACTTGGTAAGAGCCAAAGACAAGTTGGAGTGTGGCGCTGACTCCTCGAGTCCATAGACCCAAGTTGTCAACAAGACACTCTGCAAGCTGGTGTTGACTCGTAACGGTGTGGGCTGTATTTACATGGAATGGACTGGCTTCCCTGGTTCACCTGAACCGATTATTGACTGGAAATAGTTATGTTTGGCTACTTGGAGACCGTTTGCAGCCATTCATTGACTCCATGTTCCCAAACAATGACGGAATTTCTATGGATGACAATGCGCCATGTCTACGGGCCACTATTGTTCGCGATTGGTTTTGAAGAATATCCTGGACAATTCGAGCGAATGATTTTGCCACCCAGATTGACCGACATCAATCCCATCGAACATTTGTGGGACATAATCGGGAGGTCATTTCGTGCACAAAATCCTGCACCGGCAAGACTTTCGCCATCATGGAGGGCTAAAGAGGCAGCATGCCTCAATATTTCTGTAGAAGACTTCCAACGACTTGAACAGTTCTCGGGAATCCGACCGAGTAGCGTCGTAATTTCTCCACAATATTTCGGCAGACGTGCACGCTGCCATCTTCAGGTGGTTCCTGACGAATGCTGTGCCGTTCCTCTCGGCACCCTATATATACTAGCCTTTACCCCCTCCACCGTTCCTCTCCTGGTGTCTTTGGTGCAGCCGGCGCGGTGGCTACTGGAGGTGGTGGGGGAAGCGGCGCCTGGGTCTGAACTGGGGTCTGCAGTCTCCCTGCTGCCGCCGTCGGGGGTGGTCCTCGATCTCTGGGACCGCATCTTTCTGAGAAAGAGTGTGCATCTCCTCATATCGCCTACTATATTCGTCAACGTTGACTGATAACATCTACATTACTTGATTACTCTGCTATTCACAATAAAGTACCTGGGAGAGGGTTCAATGAACCACCTTCAAGCTCTCTCTACTATTCCACTCTCGAACGGCGCGCGGGAAAAAAAAGAGCACTTCAGTGTTTCTGTGCGAGCACTGATTTCTCTTATTTTATCGTGATGATAATTTCTCCCTATGTAGGTGGGTGCCAACAGAATGTTTTCGCAATCAGAGGAGAACACTGGTGATTGAAATTTCATGAGAAGATCCTGCCGCAACGAAAAACGCCTTTGTTTTTACGATTGCCACTCCAATTCACCTATAATGTCTGTGGCACTACCTCCCCTATTTAGCTATAATACAAAACGAGCTGCCCTTCTTTGAACTTTTTCCATGTAATCCGCCAGTCCCACCTGATGCTGATCCCACACCGCACAGCAATATTCCAGAATAGGGCGGACAAGCGGGATGTAAGGAGACTCTTCAGTAGATCTGTTACACCTTCTAAGCTTTCTGCCAATGTATCGAAGTCTTTGATTTGCGCTATCCACAACATTATCTATGTAATCATTCCAATTTAGGCTATTTGTAATTGTAATCCCTAAGTACTTAGTTGAATATACAGCCTTCAGCTTTGTGTGACTTATCGCGTAATCGAAATTTAGTTGATTTCTTTTCGTACTCATGAGAATGTGTCGAAGGAATGCGAAACCCAATTACATAATCGAAAATAGATGTGCGATTGCTGGCACGGTAGCTCAGCGTGTTCGGTCAGAGAGCTGGTTGACCTCTGTAATAAAAAAAAAATTAAAAAAAACTGGAAGGATCAACAACGAACTTGAACGGATGTCATGTGACGTCCGCAACGACCAAACACAACGATCAACAACGAACAAAATCCACAAAAAAAAAAAAATGTGGGCAGCGCGATGGACTGTCGTACCAACAGGCCCGGGTTCGATTCCCGGCTGGGTCGGAGATTTTATTTGCTCAGGGACTTGGTGTTGTGTTGTCCCAACCATCATCGTCTCATCCCCATCGACACGCAAGTCGCCGAAGCAACGTCAACTCGAAAGCCTTGCACACATCATCATCGTCATCAACCAAAAGTAGGAGGACAGGGAGTAAATGCAGACAGATTTGGACCGAACGAACTACAGTGGCGTCTTTTACCAGCATGGGAAGCTCAAAATGTGAAATCACGTTCCCGCTATAAGACTCATTCTGAAAAGTGAAGTAAGACGTACTTCAATGCATCTTCGGCGCGTGTACTAACGAGAGTGTATTGACGTAAATTTTGCTAATCTTGGTTGATTTGATAATATGTCAGAGTTCACTGTTTTCACGTATGTATGTCCACTAATTATACAATTAATTAATTGTTCAATAGCTTCGTACAGAGGACGTAAGTTTAAGCGAGAACAAGAAATTTGTTGCCCTCGTTGGGACAACTGGATGTATATTCATTAAAACGAAGTTTCTGAGCCTGAAAAATGAATAACAAAAACATCTGTTTATAGATGCAGACCTGTAATGTCAGAGTTCAGCCAGTTGATGTTGTACCGTATCCGACTGTCTCACGACGCTAATTATGAGAACGCTCGCTGTTAATGTGTACTGCCACAGGCGATATCACTAGGTTATTTCTGGCGTACCAGTTTGCCGGAAGCGTTTAAAACTGTACTGTTTGTCTCTGTATGGATTGCGAGTTTTCTCCGATCTAAAAAATATCAGAAACTACCCTCTTTTTCAGCACGGCCCTTTCGGAAGCAACTGAAGAAGGAAACAGTATAGACATCTACCTGCAAATTAGAACTTTGTCTTTGATCTGCGAATATTTGTGCTTACAGACACATGGCAGACATACTCCATATTAGTTTCCATTGACTTAAATGGGGCAGCTCTGAAGAGACTGAAGTTGTATTCGGGATAAGTGGAAGTAAAACATCCTTCACATTTTGTGTTCGTGTGATTTCCAGAAATCACTCCACGTGAACGCTTTCCTTCTGCAACACCAAAGCAGGTTTCCATCACCCATACTCGTTTGATTGAGCAGGATGAATTTCCTATCAAACGTAAACGGCAGTACTGACTTAAAAGACAGAGAGAGAGAGAGAGAGAGAGAGAGAGAGAAAGCCTCTGAACTGCAACTATGCAGTGAGGTGGCGATCATCGTGCAATAGCTCCTAATAACGTGTCGGAGGACCTCCTTTCTTCTAACGAAGTGAAGCAGCTCAACGTGGCATGGACTCAACAAGTAGGTCGAAGTCACATACAAAAATATTGAGCCATACTGCCTCTTTAGCAGTCCATAATTGCAAAAGTGTAGCCGCTGCAGGGTTTTGTGCACGAACTGACCTCTCAATTATGTCCCATAAATGTTCGATGGCACTCATGTCTGGCGATCTGGTTGGCCAAGTCATTCGCTCGAATTATCCAGACTGTTCTTCAAACCAATCGCGAACAGTTGGGGTCCGATGATATGGCGCATCGTCATCCATAAACATTCCATCGTTGTTTAGTGGCATGAGGTCCATAAAAGCAAACGGTCTCCAAATAGCCGAACGTAACCATTTCCAGTCAAAGGTCGGTTCAGTTGTACTAGAGGATCTAGTGGGTTTTCGTGTTTGTTTGTGTGCCGTTAAAATAAAAATCAATTCAGTGAATTCATAATAATAATTGCTAGCGTTATAAACTTATAAAAGCTCTCTTATTTGTATGTAAAGTTACGCCCTATACCACCTAATGGTAAATCAATACGCAATGAAAAAAAGCACGAAGAACGGAAATGGGGTGCCCTAGAACTGTTTTTTTTCTTCATTTTTCTGGTTAGGCTGTGTGCTTTTATTTACCAACTAAAAATTTTAATTTATACGCTATAATTTTTTTTATATGTACGACATTTTTACGACCCTGAACACACAATTGTACCTGTTCAACCTGACGACATTGGTTGTAAATAATAGTTTGAAGGAACAGATAGGTTCAAGATATTTGGAGAAAAGTTGCCGATTTTGGGGAATTTTTTTGCCTGCTATGGGGGAATTTCGAAACCTCAATGCGTAAACGCTGAGGAGTCGTGTTAGGAGAGGCGTGCCGAGTGAGCGAACCCAGGTAGAGCGATAGTGCGCTATGGTTATAGGAAGGAGGTGGGGGGGGGGGGCAGCTGCACGTAATACATCTTAGTTGCGCACCGTATATGTCATCCTTTCAATGAATCTCGTATCTGCGAGCAACGCAGAGCGTAGGGTGTAAACAGGAAGTTTAGTTTCATATGTGACGGTAAAATATGTATTTTAATGAACAAAAATTATTATTATTATTATTATTATTATTATTACTAGCTTAGCGCCCACTGCTTCGCTCGCGCAGATTGTATGGCCTGTAGAGAATTTTGTTTTCGTTTATATTTTATCGAATTTTTATGTTGCTCACAAATTACAACACCTAAGCTTTTCGCGCTAATTAAGTCTATATAAGCACGGTCCTTTCCGAATATACTTCTGACCAAAAAGCAATTCTGGTAGCTCGAGTCGAAAGGTTTTGTTAACCATGCCTTTTGCGTTCTTATGGATATATTTCCACAGGAACTTTCATTCACGAACAAATGTTTCTTTGTATCTAACCGAGAAGTGAAATACCAATTTTCATAAATTTAGCTTTAAATTTTTGTTAACGTAACAAGATATTTTCTTAAAAAATTTCAAAAGCACTGAAACCCATATTTTTTCATTTTTAACCGAGAAGCCAGACACCAATTTTCGAAGGCTTAGCTTTAAAAATGCTTTTGCAATGCAATATTTTCATAATTCTTTCACCCCATATTTCAACACTTTTTCACCCTCTACTTCCAGACTTAGGGATTGAATTTCCAAATTTTTTCATATCAAATGCAAATTTTCGTAGATTTAACTTCAAAAATATTTGCACAGTGAAATATTTCTATAAAAAATTTCATCCGCCGTTTTTTCCTCACATGAGTTGAATTTCCAAAAACAGTGAAACAGGTATTTTTTTGTATCTGACTGTGAAGTCAAATTTAAATTTTCACACATTTAGCTTTGAAAAAGGTGTTATAACAACATATTTTCATAAAGAAATCCCGTCCGCTATTTCACTCCCTTAGGGGATCAATTTCTTTTATTTGCAACCGAGAAGTCAAACACTAATATGCATAGATGTAGCTTTAAAAAAACTTCTGTAACGACATAGTTCCAAAAACAACTTTCACCCCCTATTTCAACCCGATAGTGTAAAATTTTCGAAAAATGCGGACACACGTATTTCTTTATTTCTGACAGAGAAACCAAATACCAGTTTTCGCAGGTTTAGCCTCAAAATTGCCTTAATATCGACATTTTTCAAATCAAAAGAGACTTCATTCCCTATTTCACCCACTTAGGCTGGAATTTCGAAAAATCCGTCCTTAAACGACGTCTGCGGCATGAGATCCACACTTCCGAACTTCAAGTCTCTATCCTTAGCAGTTTGGGATGGGACATGATGAATTAGTCAGTCAGTCAGTATATTGCCTTTTACGTACAGAGATTACTTATTGAAACTGTAAAACGTGTGACATTGTAGCCGTGACGTTATATCACTATGTTGGCAGCTTACAGGTTTGTCTGCTGCGCCGTTGGTTAAATAAAAGCCTTTGGCATCCCTCTTTGAAACTGAAGTTCTCATTTAGCAGCAGTGAGAGACGTAGCCCACTCTGTAGACATTTTCTTATAACCTCATATCAAGAAACAACGATCTACAACATAGATAAGCTGCTTCTGTACAGGGACACCTATTGAAGAGCCGGCCCTGGTGACCGAGCGGTTCTAGGCGCTACAGTCTGGGACCGCGCGACCGCTACGGTCGCAGGTTCGAATCCTGCCTCGGGCATGGATGTGTGTGTGCTGTCCTTAGGTTAGTTAGGTTTAAGTAGTTCTAAGTTCTAGGGGACTGATGACCTTAGAAGTTAAGTCCCATAGTGCTCAGAGCCATTTTTGAACCTATTGAAGACACCCAGTGCTTGGGTAACTAGAATCTGTGTTTTACGTTGATGCGGCTAATGCAACTGGGCTCTCGCATGCTCTTTGTTCACAGACGCAGTAATACAGAGGAGGGACTGCACAGGACGCACTGAACATTGACTTGTTTCCATTCTGCAGCAAAAGCTAATTAGTTTCAAACATTAACATTCCGTGTCGCATTTTCCCGCTATATGTGCAGTGAGCTCTTGCTCGAAAACTTCAGCAACCGCAGTCGGGTTTAAATCAGTGAACTTTGGTACGAGATGCCTCACTCTGCACACTCGTCCACCGCACATAACAGTACCTTGCCATTACTAAGGCTACGAGAAGTTATCTCTGATTACAAGAACTGGACAGATTTTGAGATAATAAGGTAAACACTTGTTGTTGTTGTTGTTGTTGTTGTGGTCTTCAGTCCTGAGACTGGTTTGATGCAGCTGTCCATGCTACTCTATCCTGTGCAAGCTTCTTCATCTCCCAGTATCTACTGCAACCTACATCCTTCTGAATCTGCTTAGTGTATTGATCTCTTTGTCTCCCTCTACGATTTTTACCCTCCACGCTGCCCTCCAATGCTAAATTTGTGATCCCTTGATGCCTCAAAACATGTCCTACCAACCGATCCCTTCTTCTAGTCAAGTTGTGCCACAAACTTCTCTTCTCCCCAATCCTATTCAATACCTCCCCATTAGTTACGTGATCTACCCACCTTATCTTCAGCATTCTTCTGTAGCACCACATTTCGAAAGCTTCTATTCTCTTCTTGTCCAAACTGGTTATCGTCCATGTTTCACTTCCATACATGGCTACACTCCATACAAATACTTTCAGAAACGACTTCCTGACACTTAAATCTATACTCGATGATAACAAATTTCTCTTATTCAGAAACGATTTCCTTGCCATTGCCAGTCTGCATTTTATGTCCTCTCTACTTCGACCATCATCAGTTATTTTACTCCCTAAATAGAAAAACTCCTTTACTACTTTAAGTGTCTCATTTCCTAATCTAATCCCCTCAGCATCACCCGATTTAATTTGACTACATTCCATTATCCTCGTTTTGCTTTTGTTGATGTTCATCTTATATCCTCCTTTCAAGACACTGTCCATTCCGTTCAACTGCTCTTCCAAGTCCTTTGCTGTCTCTGACAGAATTACAATGTCATCGGCGAACCTCAAAGTTTTTACTTCTTCTCCATGAATTTTAATACCTACTCCGAATTTTTCTTTTGTTTCCTTCACTGCTTGCTCAATATACAGATTGAATAACATCGGGGAGAGGCTACAACTCTGTCTCACTCCTTTCCCAACCACTGCTTCCCTTTCATGCCCCTCGACTCTTATAACTGCCATCTGGTTTCTGTACAAATTGTAAATAGCCTTTCGCTCCCTGTATTTTACCCCTGCCACCTTCAGTATCTGAAAGAGTGTATTCCAGTTAACGTTGTCAAAAGCTTTCTCTAAGTCTACAAATGCTAGAAACGTGGGTTTGCCTTTTCTTAATCTTTCTTCTAAGATAAGTCGTAAGGTTAGTATTGCCTCACGTGTTCCAACATTTCTACGAAATCCAAAGTTAAACACTTGATAATCAGAAACAACAAGGACTGGTTTTCACAAGTAGCGAACAGTTAATATTTCGGTGCTACCCTTGAATATTTTATACCAGATAATCGATCTTACGATTACTTGTAGGTTATCACCGTAGCAGTGATATACTGCTTTAACAGGTTTGGTAATGTCAAGCAGCGCCACACGCTACATGTGCATTTGTGAAGCGGCAAAAGAAAGAAGGAAGTAGATTAGGGCTTAACAGATCGTTGACACTAGGTTATTATATATTATAGAAGTAGCACAACCTCGCGAAATGGATAAGAGGGGCCGGGGGTCATTTCGACAGAATTCTCTTGAAACGCAGTATACAGGAATTTGCCGTAAAAGACTTAAGGAAACCACGGAAAACCTACAGAATGAGTTTTCAATCAGCAGCAGTGTGTGCGCTGATTAAAACCGTTGCCGGATCAGGATTTCAACCTGGAATCTTTGTGTTTCGAAGGCAAGCACTGTCTAACTGAGCTGCTCGAGCACGACTCACACTCGTGCATACAGCTTTACTTCGGGTAGAGCACTTGCCCGCGAAACGTGAAGGTCCAAGGTTCGAATCCCGGTGCTACACCGGTTTTAATTTCATCATCATTTAAGACTGATTACGCCTTTCAGCGTCAGTCTGGAGCATAGCCCCCCTTATAAAACTCCTCCATGATCCCCTATTCAGTGCTAACATTGGTGCCTCTTCTGATGTTAAACCTATTACTTCAAAATCATTCTTAACCGAATCCAGGTACCTTCTCCTCGGTCTGCCCTGACTCCTCCTACCCTCTACTGCTGAATCCATGAGTCTCTTGGGTAACCTTACTTCTCCCATGCGTGTAACATGACCCCACCATCTAATCCTGTTCGCCCTGACTGCTACATCTATAGAGTTCATTCCCAGTTTTTCTTTGATTTCCTCATTGTGGACACCCTCCTGCCATTGTTCCCAACTACTAGTACCTGCAATCATCCTAGCTACTTTCATATCCGTAACCTCAACCTTGTTGATAAGGTAACCTGAATCCACCCAGCTTTCGCTCCCGTACAACAAAGTTGGTCGAAAGATTGAACGGTGCACAGATAACTTAGTCTTGGTACTGACTTCCTTCTTGTAGAAGAGAGTAGATCGTAGCTGAGCGCTCACTGCATTAGCTTTGCTACACCTCGCTTCCAGTTCTTTCACCATGTTGCCATCCTGTGAGAATATGCGTCCTAAGTACTTGAAACCGTCCACCTGTTCTAACTTTGCTCCTCCTATTTGGCACTCAATCCGTTTATATTTCTTTCCCACTGACATTACTTTCGTTTTGGAGATGCTAATCTTCATACCATAGTCCTTACATTTCTGATCTAGCTCTGAAATATTACTTTGCAAACTTTCAATCGAATCTGCCATCACAACTAAGTCATCCGCATATGCAAGACTGCTTATTTTGTGTTCACATATCTTAATCTCACCCAGCCAGTCTATTGTTTTCAACATATGATCCATAAATAATATGAACAACAGTGGAGACAGGTTGCAGCCTTGTCTTACCCCTGAAACTACTCTGAACCATGAACTCAATTTACCATCAACTCTAACTGCTGCCTGACTATCCATGTAAAGACCTTTAATTGCTTGCAAAAGTTTTCCTCCTATTCCATAATCTTGTAGAACAGACAATAACTTCCTCCTAGGAACCCGGTCATATGCCTTTTCTAGATCTATAAAGCATAGATACAATTCCCTGTTCCACTCATAACACTTCTCCATTATTTGCCGTAAGCTAAAGATCTGGTCCTGACAACCTCTAAGAGGCCTAAACCCACACTGATTTTCATCCAATTGGTCCTCAACTAATACTCCCACTTTCCTTTCAACAATACCTGAGAAGATTTTACCCACAACGCTGATTAAAGAGATACCTCTATAGTTGTTACAATCTTTTCTGTTTCCATGTTTAAAGATTGGTGTGATTCCTGCTTTTGTCCAGTCTGATGGAACCTGTCCCGACTCCCAGGCCATTTCAATTATCCTGTGTAGCCATTTAAGACCTGACATTCCACTGTATTTGATGAGTTCCGACTTAATTTCATCCACCCCAGCCGCTTTATTGCAATGCAATCTATTGACCATTTTTTCCACTTCCTCAAATGTGATCCTATTTCCATCATCATTCCTATCCCATTTTACCTCGAAATCTGAGACATTACTGATCGCATTTTCACCTACATTGAGCAACTCTTCAAAATATTCCCTCCATAATCTATACGGAAAACCTGTCTGGATAGCAGATCTGAGATCTGAACCAAGCTCATCCTGAAAGGCGGTTCAGTATCTTAAACACTACGCCATTGCATTCGGTGAAGCCGCGAGAGTAATGCTTTTACATTATGCTTGTCGCTAGACAAAATCACTACTGCCTTCTCTTCCAACATTTTATTGTCTGTAGTGGTTCCCTAGTTTGTGTAAATGATAGCACCAGCCCTGCGCCTTTGTATGTAAATCACCAAACAAAGTCAGTATTCACTGAATAGTCGATTCGTCCGTTAATTGGACCCACCCTTCAGTGTTACACCCGTCTCTGGTAGCGTTGTAACAATGTCTCCTTGCAACCCTCTACAAGAGGTGTCAACGACTTCCCTAGTTCTGGTAAAAAGTTTGTGGTGCTGCAAGCTTAACAATGAATATAAATTCTTAGATAAATATGGTTCACAGAAATATGAACATTTTCTGTGAAGGCTAAGTAACTGACACTTGCAACTGTCTAAGAAATAGACGGCTACAATTGCAAGACCCGATATACATCTTTCCCGGCGAATAGAAAAATTCAGTTTGATTAAATAGCTTCAGTGTACTGTATCGGATTGTGAAAAGTAACACACTGTGAATAAATAGGCGCTGTGGGCGTATAACCCATACCTTTATTCTTTTCAGTACACGACATCACATTTAAGGACTATGTCGTTCAGCTCAGACTCAACATTCATATTTTGAATCACAGTCTTCGCGGAGCTATTGTGCTCACAGTTCACACAGCTGCCAACCTTTTAATGAATCTCGACTGTATTCCGTTTTCAATGTTGACTCCCTTTTACGTTATATTTTATCACAGTGTCGTACAGTAGAGTTTCATTTTATGAACCCATCGTGGTGTAATCAGTGCGCCGCTTAGATATAAACAAAGGAGAAACGTTTGAAGTCTGGGTATCTCTGTGGCAATAAAGTTCTTATGGAACGATTTTCTCTCTGCGCTACGTTTTGAGATAGTGCGTCAATTTTCCACATGACAGGGCAATCCCTAGTTCGGTCCAGTGACTTACCGTCCGTTTTAGGCGGTGGCATTCATGATGGCTAGAGCCTTATAAAATATGTAGAAAAACAAACCTCACAGCCAAAGTGTTATGAAGGAACTTTTCCCTCAGCCTAGGTCAGAAAGAAATACTTTTAAAACGAGAGCCGGCCGAAGTGGCCGTGCGGTTAAAGGCGCTGCAGTCTGGAACCGCAAGACCACTACGGTCGCAGGTTCGAATCCTGCCTCGGGCATGGATGTTTGTGTTGTCCTTAGGTTAGTTAGGTTTAACTAGTTCTAAGTTCTAGGGGACTAATTACCTCAGCAGTTGAGTCCCATAGTGCTCAGAGCCATTTGAACCATTTTTTAAAAAGAGCATTTGTTTTGTCTCCAAGCACAATCTTAATTTTGTTTACACGCAGTCGTGTTTAAGGTTACCGTATTTAGTTATGATAACTGAACCAACTCTTATCTCATCAACAGTAGCGCTGCACTGTGTTACGAGCTACATATGAATCAGTGCCGAGATAGAATTATTGTAATTGATGTCGGTATAAATCTGAACCAAAATTAGTACCAGAGTAAGTATCTGGTTCTTCAACACGAACCCAATCCTAGATCCTACTTGTTTTAAAATAGTTGAATAACCTTGCCGATTCTCTCTGTCTCTCTCTCTCTCTCTCTCTCTCTCTCTCTCTCTCTCTCTCTCTGTGTGTGTGTGTGTGTGTGTGTGTGTGTGTGTGTGTGTGTGTGTGTGTGTGTGTCAGGGAGAGTGAGAAAGACAGACAGAAAACCAGTCACGTACGCAGCGACAGTTCCGTGTGTGTGTGTGTGTGTGTGTATGTCTTGCGGAAGTCTGACCTTGTAGCTTGTATCCGGAGTGAAGAGACCTCGCCGGTCCAACACCTCGGCCTTGTCTCTAGAATAATGCCACATATATCTGGAGAACCGGACAAAAAGGTATTAGGGTCGTATTTTATTTCTCAATCAAATATATTTCCTTCAGTTGCTTCAGATGTATTACTTCCACACTGCTACTTCATCAGTGATTCGAATTTTCACTTTATTCTGCAACTGCGAACGGTAGTTACAAAGTATTCATTATCAAACCGTAAAAATGAAGCTACTTAATTACTTTCCGTTTGTTTGCTAGTAAATATCTGCAGTCGTGGTACACATTAAAGCCCCCGCGAAAAGTACCGTATCAAGCCACTAGAGGCGCTGCGCATCTACATTTAGCAGTGGGCTACGCCATTTTGTACCTGCAAAGAAACAAAATTAATCATCTAGTTCGTAGCTTTTTGAGGTGCTAATTAAAACTTCTACAGAGAGTGAGGAAAAGAACTGTTTGTACGGCTTAACGCTCAGTGTAATACCTTTCCGGACAGGGAGTTGAGGCAGACCCGTATCGAATCTGCACGAAGGAATACTGAGTAGTGGTCTGGTGCAGAAAATGTAAATTTTCCACGCCATTCTCGTGGACTGGTACACAGAATGGAAGTTTTTCATGCCATTCTCGTCAAACGGCTTGTCAGTAGTCTCCACGTCAGCAAATATGACACACAAAAAGTGAAATACGGTAACGCACACAACAAGGTTCCCACTATGAAATACGGAAGTAAAAACTTCAACAGCCAAGATCGCTAATTATAATTTTATTAATGACGACCGGTGTCGGCAAATCTAAGTTTCCATCATCGGATCTTATTGAAATATACACCTCAATACATATCCACCGAATGTACACTACTGGCCATTAAAATTGCTACACCACGAAGATGACGTGCTACAAGACGCGAAATGTAACCGACAGGAAGAAGATGCTGTGATATGCAAATGATTAGCTTTTCAGAGCATTCACACAAGGCTGGCGCCGGTGGCGACACCTACAACGTGCTGACATGAGGGAAGTTTCCAACCGATTTCTCATACACAAACAGCAGTTGACCGGCGTTGTCTGGTGAAGCGTTGTTGTGATGCCTCGTGTAAGGAGGAGAAATGCGTACCTTCACGTTTCCGACTTTGATAAAAGTCGATTGCGGTTTATCGTATCGCGACATTGCTGCTCGCGTTGGTCGAGATCCCATGGCTGTTAGCAGAATATGGAATCGGCGGATTCAGGAGGGTAATACGGAACGCCGTGCTGGATCCCAACGGCCTCGTATCACTAGCAGTCGAGATGACAGGCATCTTATCCGCATGGCTGTAACGGATCGTGCAGCCACGTCTCGATCCCTGAGTCAACAGATGGGGACGTTTGCAAGACAACAACCATCTGCATGAACAGTTGGACGACGTTTGCAGCAGCATGGACTATCAGCTCAGAGACGATGGATGTGATTACCCTTGACGCTGCATCACAGACAGGAGCGCCTACGATGGTGCACACCTGGGTGCACGAATGGCAAAACGTCGTTTTTCGGATAAATCCAGGTTCTGTTTATAGCATCATGATGGTCTCGTCCGTGTTTTGCGACATCGCGGTGAAGGCACATTGGAAGCGTGTATTCGTCATCGCCATACTGGCGTATCACCCGGCGTGATGGTATGGGGTGCCATTGGTTACACGTCTCGGTCACCTCTTGTTCGCAGTGACGGCACTTTGAACAGTGGACGTTACATTTCAGATGTGTTACGACCCGTGGCTCTACCCTTCATTCGATCCCTGCGAAACCCTACATTTCAATAGGATAATGCACGACCGCATGTTGCAGGTCCTATACGGGCCTTTCTGGATACAGAAAATGTCCGACTGTTGCCCTGGCCAGCACAGTCTCCAGATCTCTTACCAATTGGAAACGTCTGGTCAATGGTGGCCGAGCAACTGGCTCGTCACAATACGCCAGTCACTGCTCTTGATAAACCGTGGTATCGTGTTGAAGCCGCATGGGCAGCTGTACCTGTACACGCCATCCAAGCTTATGCAACCCGCAGTATTATAACTGGCCTTCATAAACTATGTACGAGATTTTCATATTCTCGCTCTTGTTACGGCAAACAACTAGTCCTACAGAAAAAAAAAATGCAGGACCTTGAAAATTTAACCTAGTTAAATTTTGTGCGGGGAGTCCTCAGTTTTCGAGTCATTCAACACGTGCGAAACTGGTCTTCAACCGCATCTGCACCCAAACTGATGCCTCACTAGTCAGTATTTCTAGTACGTTATTCGTGGCACCCCCTCCTGCCACTGCATAAAAATTTCGCACTACGCGAACTACTCCCGATATTCGACCTTTTTGGAAACCAAGCAGATGGAATGCATTTACCAACATTGTTCACTGAACTGTTACGAACCAGCTTAGTCGGCTAGCTCGTTAATATTATTAAACGTGCTCATGAAGGCAATGAACGAAACACGACTTTTGGAAACGTCACGCTGATACTAATTACGTTGTCAATTCGTTCCAAACTTAACCCTTACAACCACAATAGCTTCGTAGTCAGGAGACCTAACGAATACAACGATGTAATAGTTTATTCTCTGCTGTTCTAGGTACTGATTTCTCAGGATCTATGCACCCAAATTGCGTGAAAATGTAATCACATGTCAGTTCTAGTATATTTGTTCAATGAATACCCGTTTAGCATCTGCATTTCTTCGTGGTGTAGCAATTTTAATGGCCAGTGGTGTAGTAGTAGTAGTAGTAGCTTTATTCATCCGTAGATCTCTTTTTACAAGGATGTAGGACATGTCAAAGTATTTAGAAATTTATATAAATTTAAAATAAGCTAATTCGTATACACATATATTTACAGACTGTCTCCAGAACTTTGCCTAGCCCCTCCAACAGTTACCGTGCGCCATTATGTAACTGCTCCCAACACCATATGATATAGCATTTATGTGCACCAGCAGATGCAATTAAAAGTTGCGAAACTGGTGGTGTTGTTCTATAATTGACTTCAACAAATACGGCTACAGTGGACAATTGGACTTTTCATTCAATTTTGTATTTAATAATTTTAATACCTGTATTAAAAAACTGTTTACTCAACATTTTGTCAATCAGTCATGTATAACTTGTTGACCAGTTTGGAGTGGCGGTTGAAGATAGCAAAAAAAGAAATCCGAAGTTTTAAATTTCACTTTCAAAAAATCGTTCACGCAGAAGAATTGTAGAAACAAATCGTTGACTGACCATCGAACAGACTCCCGAAGACGACACGGTAATAAGCATCCCTTGCATAGAGAAACAACTGAAGGAATTACAATGAAATGTTAAGTAAAATTTACACGAACGCCAGTTTTACAATTTTTAAGTGCTCGACTGAGCCTTTAGCATACTAAGGCCAATCAAAAGAGGTCGAATGCGGAAAATAATTCGTGCAGAGGCAAATATTTGTTCAGTGGTAGGACGGAATCTAATGGAAAACATACTAGAAACCGTGACTTGTATGGGTTGAGTATGGGATTGGGAGTGCGTGTGAAGATCATCTTTGTATTCCTACCGAAAGGTCCCCCTAGTCATCTTTCTGCAGGACTAACAGTTCACCCGTAGCGAGCGGGAGAATATGAAAATTTCACGCTTGGTTTGTGAAGGCCAGCTTTAACGTTGTGGGCTGCATAAATGACAGCGATAGGGGCAATTGACCCACCGTGTATAGTATCAAGTCGTATATGCTGTACATAGGATGGAGTTTCGTTGAGATGTATTTGCATAAGATCAAGTGATGGCAACCTAGATTTGTGGAAACCGGTTATGATAAATAAAATTAAAATTGGTGATCTTGGCTGTTGAAGTTTTTACTTCCATATTTTATACTACTCTAGATCGCCCCCGTACTTGAATGGTGTCAAGCATTACAAAGCTCACACTGCTTCCAGACAGATGCCACACACTTCGGGTAATTGACGTCAGTGGCTACAGGAAAGACACCCATCCAAAAAGGTAAAGCAAAATAGTTCTGGCGAGTGAAGACTGCTGACCATGTACGATGGAATAAACACTAGGAGGGGAGAGAGAGAGAGAGAGAGAGAGAGAGAGAGAGAGAGAGAGAGAGAGAGAGAGAGAGAGAGAGAGAGAGAGACTGTGAAAATAATGGATTGTCAAAAAACTCCAACAACATCTGGAGCCTGAACAATTGATTTGTTATATTGTTAGATTGTAAAACGACTCATATTGTCTGTAGAAGAGATAATGCAGTTACGTGGGTATGAAGCCGGTTTCACCTCTCCACTGCACTGATACTTCCGAAGTGCTGTCTGTAAAATTCTTTATTTGTGTGTTCATTTCAGTAGCTTCTTTATCAATGACTTATCTTTATGCAGTTACTGAAATGTCTTTCTTTGCCAAGATGAACGTTTCGTTTTATTCAGTCAAAACATAACTACCTGCAGAATTTTGTCGTCCGTTTTTTGCTTACAGTGCGGATGTAATGAGTCCATACTTGTTACACAAGAAACTTCCTTCTAATTGCTGCTCTATATAATTATTTAAATAAAAATTAATTTTCGTTGTAGCACGTTTTTAAGTTTGACTAAAAAGTGTAAAGCAGTTTCTCCTAGCTAAGTACAGATTCCTACCCCACAGAGATAACCTGAAAATTTGTGCTTGGAAGTTTTTGATGGCTGTGACTGTACTTGTAAGACTTATGACTGAAAACGTAGGGCACATCTAGTATATGACTGATGCATGGAAAATGGTTCAAATGGCTCTGAGCACTATGGGACTTAACAGCGGAGGTCATCAGTCCCCTAGAACTTAGAACTACTTAAACTTAACTAACCTAAGGACATCACACACGTCCATGCCCAAGGCAGAATTCGAACCTGCGATCGTAGCGGTCGCGCGGTTCCAGACTGAAGCGCCTAGAACCGCTCGGCCACTACGGCTGGCACTGATGCATGGACTCGCCTATTGCATATGCCTGTTGCATATGCCTGTTGCATATGCACCACGTTTTTCGTGAAAAGTCTTAAAAGTATTGTCATAGCTATTAAAAATCCACAAGCACAAACTTTCAGAGTGTCCTTTGGGTTAGGAATCTGTATGGGACCAAAAGAAATTATTTTATAGTTTTTTGGTCTGATTTAAAAAGGTGCTGTATTAAAAATTAATTTTGTTTAAATAATTATGTTCTGGTTTCCCATCTTGTATGTGTACTACTTCTCAATGGACTTTAAACTTTTTGATGAGATAATATTTTTATTTAACAAATGATTTACGCATCTGATAGATTCTTTCTTTGTGTATACATATCTCATATATGTCTCACACATCTCCTGCTCTCCCTCTCTCTGTCAATCTCCTCTCCCCCCTCCTTCTGCTCTGCCAGGCCTGTTCCCCCATACTGCCTAGAATGCCTTGTGATACTAGCTGCGCCGGCCGATGTGGCCGAGCGGTTCTAGGCGCTTCAGTCTGGAACCGCGCGACCGCTACGGTCGCAGGTTCGAATCCTTCCTCAGGCGTGGATGTGTGTGACGTCCTTAGGCTAGTTAGGTTTTAGTAGTTCTAAGTTCTAGGGGACTGATGACCTCAGAAGGTAAGTCCCATAGTGCTCAGAGCCATTTGCACCATTTCATACTAGCTGCACAACATGCTGGCACTACAGGGCAGCCGAGACGTCAGGGGTTACCAACCTTTTACACCCTCACTCCTACCAAACATACCGATAAGAGCGTGAGTTAATAATGCACTGTGCTCCAGTTCAGTGTTAAGTTGAAAATTTCAAGTCTGTAGCTTATTGGGTAATTAGTTTTAGATAAATTGTAAAATTGTACTAACAGACAGACAGAGAAGAAAGAGACCTAATAAAATCATGATAATAAATTATTTTAAAAAGTTGGAAGACAGTAAACATCTAACAATGAAACACAGCAAGGGCGATAGTGGAGTCTACTGGTGCAGCAATATTTTACACAGATCACAGGCTACGCCTCCCCATATCAGCCCTTCATGGAATTCTTGTCAGTTAGTACAGACTGCCGCGCAGGATTAGCTGAGCGGTCTGGGGCGCTGCAGTCATGGACTGTGCGGATGGTCCCGGCGGAGGTTCGAGTCCTCCTTCGGGCATGGGTTTGTGTGTTTGTCCTGAGGATAATTTAGGTTAAGTAGTGTGTAAGCTTAGGGACTGATGACCTTAGCAGTTAAGTCACATAAGATTTCACACACATTTGAGCTGCAGACTGATCTCTTTGTTCTTGAGTTCCACTTTTTTCCATATACACTGCAAAATATCGTCCGCTGACTGCCAGATGGTGGCAGAGTAGTGCGTGAGCCTTTCCACAAGCGGATGTCGGCACATCGTCACGGTATTTAGGAAGCCATCGCCCCGATTGACGTAAGAGCAGACGTGGCCAGCTGTCCGCGATTAATTCCTGGTAACAAGTGGAGATGAGAGCGGCCGCAGGATCAAGTAGCGCGTGCGTGGCCCGACTGCGGCCCGCAATTAGCCGGACAGGACATCTGCTGTTTGCCGACGGCGGCTGCCGGCGTTCTACTGTGCTGTCGGCGAGCAGCTAATGACAGGCCGCGCTCGTGTGGCTTCATTTAGGGACGCCCGAGGACGGGCGGCGATCAGCGGCCTCTATCGCGGGCCAACGTCCCGTTTATGACGGCTTGATTATCGAAGGTTCAAGCAGCTGTTCGATGTGATGTGCCGTTTTCTTTTAGTATATCTAGAACAGAAACCACACAGCAGTTATAAGCTTCCCAGTTAAGAACATGCTATTACTTTGGAACGCCGTGGATGTTTTAGAAGCAACGGACGGTAATGTAAGCCCCCGGCGTCAACGTACGTCAAGGTAGCGGAGCGATGCTTACGTGCCACTTGAGTGTTTCGAATCAGAGACATGACAATGGCTGAAAGAAACTATGAAATGGACGTTTGCGGTCTGGCACCTCGCAAAAAGCCATTGCTCACAGCAGCATTTATGTACTATGTGGTGTTGGTAAGTACCTATGGGACCGAACTGTTGAAATCATCGGTCCCTTGGCTTACACACTACTTCATCTAACATACGCTAAGGACAACACACACACACACATACACACACACACACACACACACACACACACACGACCGACTGAGGACTCGAACATCCGACGCGGGGAGTTGCGCGTACAGATTTGTAGTTCGTAGTACTAAAATACTACGGGCAAATGCGTAGAGTACTTTTTGAAAAACGGAAATGGGTTTCCACCCGGATCTGGTGACTTATTTGTTTCAATTCCTTCAGTTCTATATATGAGAAAATGGTATCTGTTCTTTCGGACGTGTCCGAAAGAACAGATACTATCGGTAACCATGCAGCTCGTTAGAATAAAATTACAATGAAATAAATATCCCTGGCTGCATACAGGCGTTGATATAAGTTAACGGGGACAGTTGAAAATATGTGCCCCGACCGGGACTCGAACCCGGGATCTCCTGCTTACATGTCAGACGCTCTCTCCATCGCTCTTTTTTTTTTTTTTTTTTTTTTTGTCGTTGCGGACGTCACATGACATCCGTTAAGGGTCGTTTGTTGATCCTCAACCAGCTCTCTGACCGAACACGCTGAGCTACCGTGCCGGCATAATTTTACAGCTCAGGTGAGTTTTGAACTCATGACCCTCCACGCAACAGTCTAGTATCATCATCACTGCCGGCCGGGATGGCCGAGCGATTCTAGGCGCTACAGTCAGGTTCGAATCCTGCCTCGGGCATGGATGTGTGTGATGTCCTTCGGTTAGTTAGGTTTAAGTAGTTCTAAGTTCTAGAGGACTGATGACCTCAGATGTTGAGTCCCATAATGCTCAGAGCCATTTGAACCAGCCATCACCACCATTACACCATGGTGATTGTTCCCATCTGAGCTACCGTGGACATTGAGGATAGTGCGACTGCAGGAACATATCTCTGGGAGGCCTCCCGTGAGACCCACATTCGCAACCTATTGTCCCGCACTATATTCATAGTGCCCCTACCCATTACACTCATTACTCGCGGCTTTACTGCCGATTCCCGTAAGAGTTCGGGCACTGTTTGTGCATCTGCGCAGAAGAAGATCGTCAAATGTCCGTGTGAGCCAGATGGATAGAACGTCTGCCTTGTAAGCAGGAGATCCCGGGTTCGAGTCCCGGGCGGGGCACACATTTTTACCTGTCCCAGTTGACTTATGTCAACGCCTGTATGCAGCCAGGGGTATTCATTTCATTGTAATTCCTTCAGTTGTTTCTCTATGCAAGGGATGCTTATTACCGTGTCGTCTTCGGGAGTCTGTTCGATGGTCAGCCAACGATTTGTTTCTACAATTCTCCTGCGTGAACGATTTTTTGAAAGTGAAATTTAAAACTTCGGCTTTCTTTTTTTGCTATCTTCAACCGCCACTCCAAACTGGTCAACAAGTTATACATGACTGACTGACAAAATGTTCAGTAAACAGTTTTTTAATACAGGTATTAAAATTATTAAATACAAAATTGAATGAAAAGTCGAATTGTCCACTGTAGCCGTATTTGTTGAAGTCAATTATAGAACAACACCACCAGTTTCGCAACTTTTAATTGCATCTGCTGGTGTACATAAATGCTATATCATATGGTGTTGGGAGCAGTTACATAATGGCGCACGGTAACCGTTGGAGGGGTTAGGCAAAGTTCTTGAGACAGTCTGTAAATATATGTGTATACGAATTAGCTTATTTTAAATTTATATAAATTTCTAAATACTTTGACATGTCCTATATCCCTGTAAAAAGAGATCTAGGGATGAATAAAGCTACCTCTACTACACCACTGGCCATTAAAATTGCTACAACAAGAAGAAATGCAGAATATACTAGAACTGACATGTGATTACATTTTCACGCAATTTGGGTGCATAGATCCTGAGAAATAAGTACCTAGAACAACCACCTCTGGCCGTAATAACGGCCTTGATACGCCTGGGCATTGAGTCAAACAGAGCTTGGATGGCGTGTACAGGTACAGCTGCCCAGGCAGCTTCAACACGATAGCACAGTTGATCAAGAGTAGTGAGTGGCATATTGTGACGAGCCAGTTGCTCGGTCACCATTGACCAGACGTTTTCAATTGGTGAGAGATCTGGAGAATGTACCGGCCAGGGCAGCAGTCGAACATTTTCTGCATCCAGAAAGGCCCGTATAGGACCTGCAACATGCGGTCGTGCATTATCCTGCTGAAATGTAGGGTTTCGCAGGGATCGAATGATGGGTAGAGCCACGGGTCGTAACACATCCGAAATGTAACGTCCACTGTTCAAAGTGCCGTCAATGCGAACAAGAGGTGACCGAGACGTGTAACCAATGGCACCCCATACCATCACGCTGGGTGAAACGCCAGTATGACGATGACGAATACACGCTTCCAATGTGCGTTCACCGCGATGTCGCCAAACACGGATGCGGCAATCATGATGCTGTAAACACAACCAGGATTCATCCGAATGAATGACGTTTTGCCATTCGTGCACCCAGGTTCGTCGTTGAGTACACCATCGCAGCCGCTCCTGTCTGTGATGCAGCGCCAAGGGTAACCGCAGTACGATCTCGGAGCTGATAGTCCATCCTGCTGCAAACTTCGTCGAACTGTTCGTGCAGATGGTTGTTGTCTTGCAAACGTTCCCATGTGTTGTCTCAGGGATCGAGACGTGGCTGCACGATGCGTTACAGCCATGCGCATAAGATGCCTGTCATCTCGACTGCTAACGATACGAGGCCGTTGGGATCTAGCACGGCGTTTCGTATTACCCTCCTGAGCCCACCGATTCCATATTCTGCTAACATGTCATTGGATCCCGACCAACGCGAGCAGCAATGTCGCGATACGATAAACCGCAATCGAATAGTCGGAAACGTGACGGTACGCATTTCTCCTCCTTACACGAGGCATCACAACAACGTTTCACCAGGCAACGCCGGTCAACCGCTGTTTGTGTATGAGAAATCGATTGGAAACTTTTCTCATGTCAGCACGTTGTAAGTGTCGCCACCGGCGCCAACCTTGTGTGAATGCTCTGAAAAGCTAATCATTTGCATATTACAGCATCTTCTTCCCGTCGGTTAAATTTCGCGTCTGTAGGACGTTATCTTCATGGTGTAGCAATTTTAATGGCCAGTAGTGTACCACTACTACTACTATCTTCTGTGAATGTTTGAGGATGTCTCCATAAATATTCCTTAGACCGCGTCCTGATGCCCCTGTAACAGAAATGACCAAGGATATCATTTGTCGCTTCCATTTTTCGGATTGTTAAAAAAGCAAAGACGTTAACTTGGCTGTCTTACCACTGTGCTGTCAGCCGTCGATGGCACGTTATCTGCTGACAGCAGGCATCGTAGTACGCCGGTCTGCCACCCGCCGTTGCCAGTCGGCGGCGCTCATGTTGTTTTCATTACGTCACGAGTGAGTGATGGCCCGCCGGCTACCCGCCTGCTTTTTCCGAGCCAACACACACACACACACACACACACACACATGCGCATACGGGCACAGCCTCCCTCTCCCAAGCCACACACACGCACACACACACACGCTTGCTTAAGCAGAGCGACGGCCTTGAACTGCCTCGGGCGGGCGCCCGCGCTCCCAAATGAAGCCCTCTGGTCCGGACTGGGCTCGGCTGAGCTCGACTCGACCCGCCGCCTGATAACGCCGTGGCGCGGCCGGGCTGTCAGGCCCCGAGCCGCAGCTGCGCAGCTGGCCGGCTAATTGATAGTCGCTCCCGAGCGCTGATCTACGGCCGGCTCGCGCGTCCCACGGATATCCCTGTTTCCCTCCGCGAAGAGAGTCGGATGCCTTGCGATGTTCAGCGGCCGGCTCGCTTCGTGGAGGACAGAATCTCACTGTGCTACAAGTTAATGAGGTGCGGCGCACTTCACTGCAACCGAAAGAGCTTCAGATTAGATTACATCTTAAGTGGCACTTTGACACTCTCAAGTGCTTCGCTGGTCGTCAGCAGCGTTTACTCACTTGTAAGTAGCAAACCTAAACAAGTACTTATCCACTAGAACACATCTTCACGTAAATCGTCGCCCAAGTTTACGCGACAGCATTATAGTGACTTTTCAAAGAGCCGTATTCCGTCTGGAATTATATGACGTTCAAGTAACCAAATACACTGAATAACCAATCCACTGCCCACCGCGAGTCTGAATGCTACCTGGTGGCGTTACAGGCACTTGGTGCAGTGTTGGAAGTACAATGGCGTGCGGGACGAAAGTAAGTTTCAGATGTTGCGTCACAGCCATATACTCGAATAAACTTAATTATGACGTATGCGCAGTGAACAGAAACAACATAATATATAGGACATTGCATAACTAGAAGGCACCATTAGACCCAGAACAAGGACGCTGCAATCCTGGCCGAAACGTTGGTTTTTCTCCAACAGCAGTAGTTTTATACATTATGACGCGGTACCATACCCAGAAAACTTTTATGTCGCCTGACTCTGGCCGCGGAAGCCTACGCAGTTATATACTACTGGCCATTAAAATTGCTACACCACGAAGATGACGTGCTACAGGCGCGATATTTAACCGACAGGAAAGAGATGCTGTGATATGCAAATGATTAGCTTTTCAGAGCATTCACACGAGGTTGGCGCCGGTGGCGACACCTACAACGTGCTGACATGAGGAAAGTTTCCAACCGATTTCTCATACACAAACAGCAGTTGACCGGCGTTGCCTGGTGAAACGTTGTTGTGATGCCTCGTGTAAGGAGGAGAAATGCGTACCACCACGTTTCAGACTTTGATAAAGGTCGGATTGTAGCCTATCACGATTGCGGTTTATCGTATCGCGACACTGCTGTTCGCGTTGGTCGAGATCTAATGAATGTTAGCAGAATATGGAATCGGTGGGTTCAGGAGGGTAATACGGAACGCCGTGCTGGATCCCAACGGCCTCGTATCGCTAGCAGTCGAGATGAGAGGCATCTTTTCCGCATGGCTGTAACGGATCGTGCAGCCACGTCTCGACCCCTGAGTTAACATATGGGGACGTTTGCAAGACAACAACCATCTGCACGAACAGTTTGAAGACGTTCACAGTAGCATGGACTATCAGCTTGGAGACCATGGCTGCGGTTACCCTTGACGTTGCATCACAGACAGGAGCGCCTGCGGTGGTGTACTCAACGACGAACCTGGCTGCACGAATGGCAAAACGTCATTCATCCGGATGAATCCAGGTTCTGTTTACAGCATCATGATGGTCGCATCCGTGTTTGGCGACATCGCGGTGAACGCACATTGGAAGCGTGTATTCGTCATCGCCATACTTGCGTATCACCCGGCGTGATGGTATGGGGTGCCACAGGTTACATGTCTCGGTCACCTCTTGTTCGCATTGACGGCACTTTGAACAGTGGACGTTACATTTCAGATGTGTTACGACCCGTGGCTCTACCCTTCATTCGTTCCCTCCGAAACCCTACATTTCAGCAGGATAATGCAAGACCACATGTTGCAGGTCCTGTACGGGCCTTTCTGCATACAGAAAATGTTCGACTGCTGCCCTAGCCAGCACATTCTCCAGATCTCTCACCAATTGAAAACGTCTGGTCAATGGAGGCCGAGCAATTGGCTCGTCACAATACGCCAGTCACTAGTCTTGATCAACCGTACCGTGTTGAAGCTGCATGGGCAGCTGTAACTGTACACACCATTCAAGCTCTTCTGTTTGACTCAATGCCCTGGCGTATCAAGGCCGTTGTTACGGCCAGAGGTGGTTGTTCTGGGTACTGATTTCTCAGGATCTATGCACCCAAATTTCGTGAAAATGTGATCACATGTGAGTTCTGGTATAATATGTTTGTCCAATGAATACCCGTTTCTCATCTGCATTTCTTCTTGGTGTAGCAATTTTAATGGCCAGTTATAAATTAGATGCACATGGTACACAATATGATGTCCTTGTGAGAACTCCACTCGTTTTGATGACCATGCAGCTGCTCGAAAGCTTTTTAATTGGACAGTAACCACAGTCGCAGTGTTCAGCGTCCAAAATGGATGCTACAGATGTACTACAAACAGCTGAAAGAAGAGAATCAGAATGATGTCTTCAGTGATTGTTCAGAAATATCTGATTCGCAAGCAGTTGCGAAACAGACGGCTGGTATGTACACCTATCCTGGTCGTCGACAGGACTCAAATAGAGCTACTACTGATGGGGGTCGGGTTTCCTTTGAGTCACGTGCTCTGCTTCCTAGGTGGATATGTGTATCGAATAAAACAGCTTCGAAGGATAAGTACACTGCAAGAATCAATGCGTTCTTTGAGTTTATTATTTTGTCTAAAGTGCTGTCTTGATTAAAAGTCCATCCTCGTTCACGTTCACTCATACATTAGGATGTAGGTAAAATCTTCTGAGTGAATAGGTGCGTTATCTTCTTCTCTAAACTTCTGCAAAATACCGTTCACCCACCAGGATGTATCATAAGACACTTGAGGAAGATCTCAGTTCTGAGTCCGAAACATCATCTTTTGGAGAAGTAGGCCGAAACGGAACATAATGCAGCCCAATCGTCAAGAAAATTTTCAGCTTCAGTTACAAGGGCGTGAAACTCTTGTAGAGTGATATACACCCTAAGACAAAAAACAGAAAACGATACACCACGAAGGAATTATCCGAATGAGACGGAAATCGGTACTTGTGATGCACATTTACAGAAAAACAAATGAATACAATTTCAGAAAAATTGGAATATTTATCCAAGAGTAAGAGCTTCACAAACTGGGCAAGGTAATAGGGCGTTTCCCCACCTCTGGCTTTTATGCAAGCCGTTTTTCAGCTTGGCATTGATTGACAGAATTGTTGGATGCCCTCCTGAGGAATATCGTGCCAAATTATGTCCATCTGACGTGTTAGATCGTCAGAATCCCGAAATGGATGGAGGTTCTTGCCCGTAATGCTCCTAAATTTCTCGACTGGGAAGAGATATGGCGACCTTGATGGCGAAGGTAGGTGGCAAGCACGAAGACAAATCAGTAGAAACTCTCGCCGCATGCGGGTGGACATTATCTTGCTGAAATGTAAGCCCAAGATGGTTTGCCATAAAGGACGTTCCGCTGTGCTATAAGGACGCCACAGGTGACAAATGAAAGGGTCCTGCCATGAAATGGAAAGACACCCCAGTCTATCACTCCTGGTTGTCGAACCATATGGTGAGCGCCAGTCAACTTGGTATTCCACCTCTGTCCGGGGCGTCCCCAGTCACGTCTTTGGCATGGAATCTCATTGACTGGAGTAGAGTTGTCTTCAGTGATGAGTCCCGCTTTGAACTGAACTCCGATGACCAGCTCGAGATTTTGACAATCTAAAACGCCAATTGAACAGAATTTGTCACTGTATACCTCAGGAGTATAACTCTATTTATCACTGCAAAGCCGAATAACTGCTTGCGTAAAGGCCAGAGGTGAAATAACGCGTTACTGACTGCTCAGTTTGTCAAGCCCTTTCTTTTGAATAAATTATCCAATTTTTCTGTTATTGTAATCAGTTATTTATCTGTACATGTACAACACATCTACCGATTTTCGCTCCATTCGAATGATTCCTTCCAGGTGTGTTGTTTTCTTTTCTTAGAGTGTATTATGATGGAAGATGGGATTTTCATCAATATATTGCTCGATAACAGATGTTCGTATATGGCACAAAAGTACTATGAAGATTTCCAAACACTTCACTGGCTCTGGAATTTCTACTACGTTATCTGATTTGGACGTCCTTGACATCGAGACCGACACCGACGTATTCACAATATGAATTCTCGGTAACTGCTGTCCACAACTGTGATAGACACAGCAGATAAAATGCCTCCAGATACGTACATTTCTTGTAGCTACTATGCGTACACTAGAAAGAAGTTAATCTGAATTCTGGTGCGTGCTGCCTAGTTTCGGGAAATTCTGACTTTGATCTCTGTGAACTGCAGAGATAGAAACTAGTGATACGGCGAGTTATACATGATAGGATATACTCTTCATGTTGATGAACAATCTCCTCTTTCTCCTCCGAATGCGAAAATATTTTGTTGACACCGACCTACGTAGGGAGGAACGATAACCACGATAAAATAAGGGAAAAAAGAGCTCGTACGGAAAGATATAGGTGTTCACTCTTTCCGCGCGCTATACGAGTTTGGAATAATAGAGAATTGTGAAGGTGGTTCGATGAACCCTCTGTCAGGTACTTAAATGTGATTTTCAGAGTATCCACGTAGACGTAGATGATTATCTCATTCCATTTAGGTTCACGGCCTCACAGCCACCATAAAGGGTAGGATGCTACCTATGATACCTATTGTTCTCAGGTGAACTCAATACAATACAAAGATTAAACATCAGTCAAGTAGTGAGGAATGGCAAAGGAAAAAGAGAAGACAAGCGGGCATACTAATGGCCGTTACGCTAAACCGCTGAAGACATTCTCAAGCAACGTTAACGGGAATTCGCATCATAGGCCTGTGATCAGATATAGAGGTCCCTAAGAGTACAGCATTTTGCAGTATAGAGGTTAGGGACTGTGATCTGCTGCTAGTGCCTCATAAATGATTTTCAGCACACGGTCTCGAAATTTTCATGGTGCAAGTCTTGTATAAAATTCTCTTAGTGTTGTAGCTGCGTCGTAGTTGCAACTGGAGCACAAGATTTTTACCAAATTGATCTTCAGGTACCCGTGTCTGCCTCTTATGTAGTTACGAGTGTCGGAGTGACGTCATTAGGAGGCAGGTTCTCATGTCAAAATATGAGGAATCAGGAATGAAGGTCGTACAGTCCCCTTGCTCCGGACTGAAACTTTGGAGAACATGGTCTACGGACAGCGCTCTCATTCCGTCGTCCCCATTTGATATGAATTTCTGTTACATTTGTTCTTCGTGAGCATTCCAGCGGACGCCCCCAATTTATATCAGAATTATAGCCGATGACGCTAATATCCAGAGAAGAGCTCCGCGTTTCGTTACACGGTCATTTAATAGGCGCGAAAACGTTACGGAGAAGCACAGCCAACCAACTGCGGTGGCAGACGCTACAAGAGAGGCACTTTGCATCATGGTGTGGTTTAATGTTAAAGTTCCAAGGGCCTACGTTCCTAGAACAATCAATCAATACGTTGCTTCTTCCTACGAATATCTCACGAAAAGACCTTGCAAATGCAACCAGAGAGATTCGAGCCCACACGGAGGCTTACCACTGGTTGTTCTTCCCGAAAACTATTCGCGATTGAAACAGAGGGAAGCGACAGTGCTACACGAAGTACACTCCGCCATACACCAGAAGGTGGCTTGCGGAGTATAGAGGCTAATGTAGATGCCATGGATGCAGATGTGAATTTCTACCACTCACTTTCCTACCGCATCCCATTAAGACAAAGCTTCGGATCAGATTTTAGCATCCTCAGAACTGATGTCAGGCGCGTTTTACTGCCCTCGACTTTTAGAAGTTTCACAACATTGTGTGACAAATTTATACATTCGGTTAACAGGCTAGTGTAGATTATCTGCTCTTCGTAGTTTTCTCCTCGTTCACTTTCCGGTTTTCACTACATATGTAATCGAAAGCTCAACTCTGGAATTCGGCAAAAATGGGTAAGTACATAAATGTTCTAATACAAGGCAAAGATACTGAGACGGATATCAAAGTAGAAGGAAAGTTTCAAAGATTATTTTTTTTATTTCTATTTGATAAAACGCCATGATTCAGAGCTACTGATAAAAAAATTATTTACTACGCAACAGTTTCGGTACACAGCCCGTCATCAGGTATCATAAAATAATTTAAATAGCTTATAAGGCGATATAAAAACAATGCTGCCAAAAAATATGAAATTCGCAATTCGCCTCTGTTGTCAATTAGTAATACACATTACATCGTCAGTAGTAAATATGTACCAGATGCAGTTCTTTGTTATATTAGCAGTTGGCTTACGAGAGGAAACACTGTACATACTGCCAACTGTTCAGCAGCACTGCACAGGAGTAATTAGCTGGTTGAAGATAGATGTGCCGAAACATGTGATGACAAAACTCTCGCCGCCGGAGTGGCCGAGCGGTTCTAGGCGCTACATTCTGGAACCGCGCGACCACTACGGTCGCTGGTTCCAATCCTACCTCGGGCATGGATGTGTGTGATGTCCTTAGGTTAGTTAGGTTTAAGTAGTTCTAACTTCTAGGGGACTGATGACTTCAGAAGTTAAGTCCCATAGTGCTCAGACCCATTTGATCCAAAAGAGAAAGAAAGAAAGAAAATGGTTCAAATGGCTCTGAGCACTGTGGGACTTAACTTCTGAGGTCATCAGTCCCCTAGAATTTAGAATTACTTAAACCTAACTACCCTAAGGACATCACACACACCCATGCCGGAAGCAGGATTCGAACCGGCGACCGTAGCGGTCGCGCGGTTCCAGACTGTAGCGCCTAGAACCGCTCGGCCACTCCGGCCGTCCCTTTTGAACCATTTTGAACAACACTCTCGTGAATGATTTAGGCAGAAAAAATTCTTTGAGCAGCTACAAACATCTACATTTGCATACATCAGAATCCACCATACTGTGCATGGCGTACCCATCGCCGGTTTAAAAACATTTTTCATTGCAACTCCCTCTCGCCGCTCCAGTTTCCCTCCCTCACTCACACATCTCACACATTAGTTGCCATTCCTTGCGCCCTTCTTTAAAAATAAGACCGTCTTTCGGAGATGGTTGCGGGATCTCGGCGGTTCAGTACCGAATGTGAGATCAAACACTTTTCAACCGTCTAATTTCCAAACTGTTATTCTATTGGGGTAGCAGTTTCGGAGATACATTACGCAATCTTCAGGCACCCTGACCGACGTATAGGAAGGCTCCAACCTCATAATAGGGGCCAACATTCAAAGACTGATACCTGTAGATTTCTACCTGATACAGCGATCACTTCAAACATCGTCTGCAATCTTCTTTAAAAATAAGTTTATTGAGCGTGGAAGTGGGTTGTTTTCACTACAAATTTTGATACAACTTGTTTACAAATTAATACAAATTTGGCTTGACTCTCCCAAGCGGCTGCTTTTGTCGCTTGGACCTTAAACTGGCCTTGCTTGTACCACTGCCGGACTTCCGTTTCCTAAACCATTTACACACTGACTGGGGAGAAACGACTGTCTACATGTGTCCGTACGTCTCTTATCTTGTCCTCGCGTTCCTTACCGAGGTGTACCTCAGTAGAAGTAGAATCGTTTTGTAGTCTGTCGCAAATATCGGATCTCTAAAGTTTCTCGGAAGTGTTTCGCGAAAAGTAATCTTCTTCCCCCACAGGGATTTCCATTTAAGTTTACGGAGCAGTTCGGCAATACTCGCATGTTGATCGAACCTGCCGGTAAAAAATCTAGCAGCAAGCTTCTGAACTGGTTCGATATCGCCTTTAATCCTATCTGCTGGGGATCTCTTAACGCCGGCCAGGGTGGCCGAGCGGTTCTAGGCGCTACAGTCGCAGGTTCGAATCCTGCCCCGGGCATGGATGTGTGTGATGTCCTTAGGTTAGTTAGGTTTAAGTAGTTCTAGGTTCTAGGGGACTGATGACCTTAGAAGTTAAGTCCCATAGCGCTCAGAGCCATTTGAACCATTTGATCTCTTAACACTCGACCAGTACACAAGAATAGGTCGCACAAGTGTTCTGAATGAGGTCTCCTTTAAAGATCAACCACACTTTCCCAATATTCTCCCAATAAACCGATGTCGACTATTCGCCATCCCTACTACCTACATTACCTGTTTGTTCCATTTCATATTGCGTAGCAACGTTACCCCTACATATTTAAACGACGTGATTGTGCCAAGCAGCACACCGCTAACGTCATAACACTGCAGGTTTTCTTTTTTTTTTACTCACGTGCGTTAACTTACATTTTTCCACAGCAATTCAACACACTAAATAGAAATTCTGTCCAAGTCGTTTTGTATCGACCTACAGTCACTCAATGAGAGCACTTTCCTGTTCACTACAGCATCATCGCCAAACAGTTGCAGACTGCCGCTCATCCGACCTGTCAGACCGTTTTTGTACATAAAAAACACATGTCCGTGGGGCACTCTTGACTATACTCTTGTCTCTGATGAAGACGCTCTCTTGTGTCTGATGACCACACTACAAACCTGTCACTTTTAGAAGGATGTGGAATCACTACCTTCAGAGCGTTTGTTTCGTGTGGTATGGGCGCATACTGACGATACAAGTTCAAGCATGCTGCGGTACTAATGAATAAGGCAATTACTGAAAGATAGTAGCAAAATACTGATGATTGTGGAAACATAGCGATGTGATATATTACCCAAATAAACCGTTAGTTTATTGTTCACTTCGCAGGTAACTAGTTTTGACAATATTCTTTCCATGGCGTGGGAAAAATGGCATCCTTGTTCACAAACACCTCCCGCCATCGCAGAGGCGTCCTCGGGTAACAGATGTCGCAGCTCTTCATATGTCTGACGCCACTTTCCTCTACTCATATCCAGGACCTCATAAATCATCCGCTCTGTATTTCTTTCTTCTTTTTGCGAACCTCTCCTCTCACACTCGTCTTTCCTTCGTCGCAACTCCGCACCGCTTTTCATTTGGAGGACCCACTTCACGGTATCTTCGTACGTATTTCAGTTCCTGCTGACGCGTCTTGCTCGCGTTAACGCTTCCGGAGATTAAAAGTTTCTTTATCCTTTAAGGAAATTATGTTGATCCTGCGGGGCGAAATAAGTACAGCTTGTAACAGCGAAAATTACCTACGACCATCAGAGGCTTGAATTTCTCGGCTGTTTTAAATGAGACAGAAATAAAAAATACATGCAACTGAAAACTTACTTGAAGACACTGTTCGATAGACTGGATGGAATTAGCTAACTTAAAGTTCTTTAATTCACTCTTCAATTCCACTATATAGCTCATACGGCATTAAATACGCTCTTTATGGCATGTGGAGTAGAGAGAGAGCGAGAGAGAGAGAAGAGAGAGAGAGAGAGAGAGAGAGAGTGAGAGAGGGAGAGGGGGGGGGGGGGGAGGATTTACGTGTGTATGATAAATCCTTTTCCTCGAAAACTTCCGTCTTTCATACCTCCTCTGGGTTACCACAGATGACGTGTCGCTGATCTCATTTGTACTAACAAGGGGAGGCCGCCAATTGTGATATTCAGATTCGATTCATACTGCGCATAATAAAAGCTCATGGCCAGAGGTGTAATGTGGCAAAGCACCAAGATACACTTCTCAGCCGTTGTCGAGAAAATCGACAGGTAAAAGAAACCGTTGCGGTGAAATATCGCTACGATAATTTTCAACAGTGCCGTGGCGCAGCGGTAAGCGCTCGGGTTCATAATCCGAAAGTCGCCGGATCGAATCTCGCGCCATGCAACCTTTTTTTTTTGTATTTGTTTTTTGTAATTCAAGTGTGTGTATACACACACACACACACACACACATATATATATATATATATATATATATATATATATATATATATATATTCCCGGCAATCAGTTGCAACAATTATGCATATAATAAGTTGTTGAAAGTCGTTTGTCGTGGAAAAACTGGCGACTTCGAACATCATTATGTTTTCCGCAAACAAAGTTGTATTTCACAAATGTTATTAATTGTCTTCATAATGTTAACCACGTACAGTTAACGGAAGACGTAGAAACGATATTCCGAGACGAATACGTATAGCGTAAGTCAAACGTTCGAATTAGAATAGAAACCCCACGAACACAAATTTGCTGTGGCAGGTATGAAACTCCGTTACTCGCTCGTTACACTTGAAGGACAGATGTTGATTGGGCCGAAACGACCCGCCGCATAACAGCGTAGTTGCCTGCTAACTTCGAAAGAAGGTAGATACGGTCCCTAACATCGTCGAATATCAGTGCGGACGTGAGAGCTTTGGTACACCCTGTTAACAAACGGAAAAATGGAGGCGGTACAATTGGAGAGCGATCCGTCGTCACCAACATGCATAAGCAATTCATTAATAGTATATATATATATATATATATATATATATATATATATATATATATATATATGTGCATTACAAAAAACTAATAATAAAAAAAATGTTTCATGGCGCGAGATTCGATCCGGCAACCATCGGATTACAAAGCAGAGCGCTTACCGCTGCGCCACGACGCTGTAGAGACTTGTTAATCGTAGAGAGTATTTCACCGCAACGGTTTCTTTTAACTGTCGATTTTCTCGACAACGGCTGAGAAGTGCATCTTGGTGCTTTGCCACATTACACCTCTGGCCATGAGCTTTTATTATGCGCAGTATGAATCGAATCTGAATTTCACAATTGGCGGCCTCCCCTTGTAAGACTGCAGTATACGCGAGGTGATTATTTGCTTCCACCGCCCTGAGTGGAATGCGTAGTTTAGAAAAATGTTCACCAATCTGCAGTCCCCTGTAGTTGTTGTCTCCTGCGCAGAAAACAGCACGTAGGTCGTCAGTCCGTTATGTTGAGGCTGTAATAAACTGTTAGCGACGAACTGGTACTGTATAAATGATTAAATTTTGAATTGCTTTATTTAAAAGAGATGGCATTAGTTTTTTATTAGCAGAATACGAGGAACTACACAATTATAGTCCACTTTATGAATCACAAATTATTTCTGTTCTTTGCGCTTTCTTAGAAAATAATATAATAATGAACTGCGTATTTTCGTACTTACTGTTCTCAGTTACATGTCCCTATAACAAAGATTGCTAATTAAGTTCTTAGACGATGCCGACCGCGGCAGACAGTATGTCTTTCATCCGAGTCGACCTCTACTTCATCCACGTACTGCTGTCCCGCGGAGTGCATCCTTCACTGGACCAAGCAGGTGGAAGTCGGAAGGAGCGAGGCAGGGCCTGTAGGATGGAAGAGGGACAACAGTCTAATGAAGGTGTATGGGCTCCTCTCATGTGCGCAGACGTGTCTGAGGCCTTGCATTGTCGTAGAGAAATTCGTCTTCATTTTTGTGTGGATGGACATGTTAAGTCGTTTCTTCAGTTTCCTGAGGGTAGCACAACACACTCCAGAGTTGATCGTTGCACCATGAGGATTGACATCCAACACAATTACTCCTTGAGAGTCCGAGAGGACCGTCGTCATGACTGTACCAGTTGAGGGTGCCTCTCTGAACGTTTTCTTCGGAGGATTGCCGTTTTGTTTTTGGTTCGAAGTGATGAACCCTTATTTCGTGGCCTGTGATGATGTTCGACAAAAATTCTTACGATCAGCTTCGTGACACGCTTGCAATTCCACACAGGTGGTCCGTCACACCTTCACTTCCGCCAGTAGCTCTTCTCCTACTTCCCAAACTTCACAGACGTCCTCCTGTATACCTTGGAAGAAAAGATACTGCGGACAAATGGCTTATCCACAGTCTTGGAGATTGCTTCCTTGGACGACAGGTCATGCATGGATTTCTGAGACGGTAAGACCGTTCCTCTAGAATGGCAATGATCCTCGTTCGCCTCCCGGTCCTGTTAAGAGTTTCGAAACAGCGCATTATCCACTGCAGAGTGAAAGATTCATTTTGGGGACAGATAATATCTTACTACTGTGAAAAACCTGGTTTCGTTCTTGGTAAATATACAAGAAACAAGGGACGCCGGTGCATGGAGTCCTGTGGTATACCATTCATTTCAATACAATCTTCCTTCATAAGTGATGAAGGCTGCCTGCAATAGCAACCCAAACGCCGATACCTTTACGACATCATGTCATTACCACACATTCGGAAGAATTCACTGAAATAGATTATGGGTCGCGAAAGCCTCGTTCTTACACATCTAACAGTTTCATTCAAAATGCTTATATTTGATGGGCATGGAAGTCAAACGCACAGCTGTGCATCACACAGCACACAGAAAAAATGAAAACCTTGAACCTCATATATTAAAAGCCTGGTACATGTCATAAAAGTTTCCAGTGGCACTAATTTCGTATTTCAACACATAAAATACGAGGTGTGGCTGTAAAATAACACGACTGATGCTGTTACACACTAAGCACGCATGCGCCAAAGAAGATCGACCAATAGCTGGGAAGCGTGTTGCCTTCCCAGTCGAATGCCTCATCGAAGACAAATCAGTGTGACCGTGAACTTCGTTTGTGTAAGAGCTGTTATTCTGTTTTCCCAGAAAAATGATAAGCGGGGTAGATAGAGCAGCAATCAGTCGTAGAATTAAGTTGCTTTAATATGACATTTATAGTCACAACGCAGATCAGATTTCGACCTGTGCCAGGTCATTATCAATGCAGTGCGGAATTGTAGCAGTTGTTCGTGCTCAAGTGAATGCTTACACAGTAATGGTTGAACTGTGTAAGCATTCACTTGAGCACGAACAACTGCTACAATTCCGAACTGCATTGATGATGACCTGACGCAGGTCGAAATCTGATCTGCGTTGTGACTATAAATGTCATATTAAAGCAACTTAATTCTACGACTGATTGCTGCTTTATCTAACCCAATATAACCACAGTCGTTGCGTGCACCCACCCCATGGACGGAAACCTGATCAAAATGATAAGTGTAATAGAGCAACGAATGCTCGTTAAGTTTCATAAGAGACTTGGAATAACTGCAACTGAAACCTGTCTTTTGCGAAAAGAAGGGTATGGCAAAGACTGTTAATCACTAACGCGAATTTTTGAGTGGATGAAGAGTTTCCAAGTCGGCCGTGAAGACGTTGAAAACGACATGCCCAGGACGCGCTTCAACCTCACAACCGGATGAAAATACCGAAAAAGTAGGTAATCTGATTCGGTCTGAGCGTTCACTGAGTATTCGATTGACAGATGAGACTGTAGGAATTGACAAAGAATGCGTAAGGCAAATTTTAATAACCAATTTAGCATCAGGAAAGTGTGTGTGAAACTGCTGCTGAAAATTCTTACACTCAGAAGAAAAGCTCGTGAGAATGTTTGTGGTGACGCTTTGAATACCACTGAAAATGATCCTAGTATCTTGGGAAGGGTGATAATATGCGACGAACCTCGGTTTTTCAGTTATGATACAGAAACTAATGTCAATCCTTGCACTGAAATGGAATTACTTCACCGAGAGTGAAAGAAGCCCGATTGAGCAAATCAAGATTCAAAGCGGCAATGATTGTTTGTTTGTAATATATTAATGGCATTGTGTATCTTCATGGGTTACCTGAAGATCAAACAATTAATTAACATTTCTACCTTGAGGCTCTTGCTCAACTCCGTGAGAAAATAAGAAAAAGAACGATCCGACGTGTGGAAGAACAAGTCATGGGTTCCACATAAAGACAACGCACCCGCTCATACCACCTTGTCTGTTAAGCAGTGTCTAGCGAATTACAGCATCTCATCCTTAGGACGCCCGCCCTGTTCGCCGATCCTAGCAATATGACACTTTTGTCTATTCCCAGGTATCAAAATTGCGTTAAAAAGAACAAGATTTCAGTCAGTCGAAGGACTGAAGAAAAAAAAAACGGCACTCGCCTCCAAAGAGCTCACAAGAAAGACTTCCAACACTGCTTCCTTCAATGGAAAATTCGCGTGAAAAAAATGGCTCTGAGCACTATGCGACTTAACTTCTGAGGTCATCAGTCGCCTAGAACTTAGAACTAATTTAACCTAACTAACCTAAGGACATCACACACATCCATGCCCGAGGCAGGACTCGAACCTGCGACCGTAGCGGTCGCTCGGCTCTACACTGTAGCGCCTAGAACCGCACGGCCACTCCGGCCGGCAATTCGCGTGAAGCGTTGTAAGTATCGAAGAGGGGAGTATATTAAGGGTGACAATAACCAAATAGGTATGCTTCTGATATATTATGTTTGACAGTAACACTCCCTTTATTTTAAAGCCACACCCACTAGGTATTTTAAACTGAAAAGCCAAAGAAACTGGTGCACCAGCCCAATATCGTGCAGGGCTCCTATGAGTACGCAGAAGTGCCACAACATCACGTGGCGTGGACTCAACTGATGTCTGAAGTAGTGCTGGAGGGAAATGACGCCATGAATCCTACAGGGCTGTCCATAAATCCGTACGAGTACGAGGGGGTGGAGATCTCTTCTGAACAGCACGTTGCAAGGCATCCCAGATATGCTCAATAATGTTCACATCTTGAGAGTTTTGTGGCCAGCGGAAGTGTTTAAACTCAGAAGAGTGTTCCTGGAGCCACTGTGTGTCAATTCTGGAGGTGTGGGGTATATCATTGTCCTGCTGAAATTGCCCAAATCCGTCGGAATGCACAATGGACATGAATGGATGCAGGTGATCAGACAGGATGCTTAAGTACATGTCACCTGCCAGAGTCGTATCTAGACGTATCAGGGGTTCCATATCACTGCTCCTGCAGACGCCCCACGCCATTACAGAGGCTCCACAGGTTTGAACAATCCCCTGCTGACATGCAGGGTCTATGAATTCATGAGATTGTCTCCTTGTACGTACACGTACATCCACTCGATACAATTTGAACAAGGCTCGTCCCATCAGGCAGCAAGTTTCCAGTCGTCAACAGTTTAATGTCGGTGTTGACGGGCCCAGGCGAGGCGTAAAGCTTTGTGTCGTGTAGTCGTCAAGGGTAAACGAGTGGGCCTTCGGCTCCGGAAGCCCATATCGATGATGTTTCGTTGAATGGATCGCACGCTGACACTAGTTGATGGCCCAGCATTGAAATCTGCAGAAATCTGCGGAATGGTTGTACTTCTGTCACGATGAACGATTCTCTTCAGCCGTCGTTGGCAACCGTTCTTGCAGGAATTTTTCCGGCCGCAGCGATGTCGGAAATTTGATGTTTCACCGGATTCCTGATATTCACCGTAGTCTCGTGAAACGGTCGTACGGGATAATTCCCACTTCATCTCTACCTCGGAGATTCTGTGTCCCATCGCTCATGCGCCGACTACAACATCACGTTCATACTCACTTAAATCTTGATAGTCTGCCATTGTGGCAGCAGTAACTGATCTAAAAACTGCACCAGACAATAGTTGTCTTGTATAAGTGTTGCCGACCGCAGCGCCGTCTTCTGCCTGTTTACGTATCTCTGAATTTGAATACGCATGCCCATACCAGTTTCTTTGGCGCTTTAGTGTAAATCCGTCTTTGCGACTGCAAGAAAATTTGTATGAGCCGTGTTGGGCTCGTGTTATGCATTGGTTTAAACCTTGGTTGCTATTCTGTGTTTGGTTTCGTTCGCTCTCTCCGTGAGAGGCAGCAGCTGTGTGTATCATAATTAGTACCTTGTACTATCTTTGGTCTGGTGCTTATAGTTTCCGGCTGTGCTGTGTGCGAGCGGTCGGTCGGATGGCGTGGAGCAGCGAGGAAATCCCCGTGAGGCGTAGTTTGGCCGGGTCCGTTGGCGGTCTCTACACAGTGTCGGTGTGTGTGGGGCTGTTCCTACTGCTACGAGGTCCGTGGCTCACCGACCCTGGACACGAAAGTTGCGTTTGGATTTAATTTATCAGCAAGTCAAGATTGTTCAATTGTGCCTTCTGGTTCTCGTTGTTGGCTGTTGGGACATTCCCGCGAGGAACAACGTGTGTTCGAGTTGGCGAAGGTTTAGCCACCATCCAGTGAAGTCTAACTGTATTTGGTTATTTGCAACTGAAGTGCACCACCTGAATTTTCTGTCTTGTGGCCGTTAACGTTCTGGTTACCTGCCCTGGCCTTTGAAGTAAATTCAGGCGCTGTCCTTTCCTCAGCGTGTTGTCGCTGTCCAGCACAGTGTGTAGTTTGACAGTTTCATGCGTGCTTGGCTGTGAGCGTCCACGCCTTTTACGTTTTGCATTGAACTCCCGGTTGTGTGCTGGTCGAGTGGCGCGCATGTTACCTTGTCGGTGGGTCCATTGACTGTCTGTTGGTTGGCTTGTCGTCGGATCGAGAATGGTTGGGTCGACTGCCCGTCTCACCCAAGTGATCGTTAGTATTTCAAGTGCTGGTCGACCCCCGAAACTTCTGAGCACCGTTAGCTGCACTGCCTTTTCTTATTTTCTGTTGCATGTATTTGTATGGCTCATAGCCGATAGTTTTGAATTAAAGTTGAATTGTTTTTAGTGATGTTTTAAGTCATGGTTCTTCAACCGCTTTAAAATTTAAATTCCTTGCTTGCCAAGTGATAGATTGTTTGGGCCTTCAGCCTGATTAAAATATTGTTTATACATAAAGGCTTGGGCCTTCTGCCTACTAAAAATTATTTTAGTTGTGTTCTGAGTCATGGGCCTTCAGCCGTTTTAAAATTAAAAGTTTGTTGCTTTTCAGGTGTTAGATTGTATGGGCCTTCAGCCTGATTAATTTATTGTTTAAAAATAAAACCTTGCGCCTTCTGCCTACAAAAATTATTTTAGTTGTGTTTTAAGTCATGGGCCTTCAGTTGTTTTAAAATAAAAGTTCCTTTCTTGTCAAGTATTAGATTGTTTGGGACCTTCAGCCTAGCCGGCCGCGGTGGTCTAGCGGTTCTAGGCGCGCAGTCCGGAACCGCGCGACTGCAACGGTCGCAGGTTCGAATCCTGCCTCGGGCATGGATGTGTGTGATGTCCTTAGGTTAGTTAGGTTTAAGTAGTTCTAAGTTCTAGGCGACTGATGACCTCAGATGTTAAGTCCCATAGTGCTCAGAGCCATTTGAACCATTTGAACCTTCAGCCTAATTTAAGTTAAGGCTTTTTTTGTTAAATTTATTTTACCTTGAGTCTCAAATCATGGGCCTTCAGCCGTCTTTAAATGAAGGTTATTGTTTTTAAGTGTTAGGTTTTGGGCCTTCAGCCAAATTGTAGAACATACTTAACGTGAGGCCTTCTGCCCTCAAAATATTCTCTTTGGCGTTTGAATTTCGAGTTAATGGCTTTTAGCCGTTTTATTTTCTTAAAATTGTAGTGGTTGTGCCCTTGAGGCATAAGATAGTCTGGCGTATTCAGCCGATAACTAAGATCAAGAAATTGTACTGTAATGTCTGATCAAATATATAAAGTTATGTGTTCGATTGTAATTCACAGCCGGTCATTTTGGCCCCTTTCCACAATTCCAACTACGTGTCCTGAACTGCGGGTTTAGCAGGGCGTTTGAGCGTATTTTTGTCACGAAATTTTTGAAATAAAGCGTCAGTGGTCTGTAACGAGAGATATGTACAATTTTGTTTGTTTTATACATTCTAATGTGAGTGATCATCGAACTTAAATGCCTTAAGTGAAAACACGCTACGGTCGCAGGTTCGAATCCTGCTTCGGGCATGGATGTGTGTGATGTCCGTAGGTTGGTTAGGTGTAAGTAGTTCTAAGTCCTAGGGGACTGATGACCATAGAAGTTAAGTCCCATAGTGCTCAGAGCCATTTGAACCTTTTTTTTTGTGATTTCAGAGCCTCAAATTCTAGTGTTGTGGCGATTCACATGTACAGAGATGTGGAACTGTAAGTATCTTTCATTATAGACCAAGAAGATGTTTCATTTCAATTAAACGAAGAATCAAATGGTTCAAATGGCTCTGAGCACTATGGGACTTAACTTTTGAGGTCATCAGTCCTGTAGAACTTAAACTACTTAAACCTAACTAACCTAAGGACATCACACACATCCATGCCCGAGGCAGGATTCGAACCTGCGACGTAGCGGTCGCGCGGTTCCAGACTGTAGCGCCTAGAACCGATCGGCCACTCCGGCCGGCCAATTACCCGAAACTCGTTTTATGAAAGAAATACGCATTTTCTTGCAGCTGCACAGACAGATTAAAAAATCCATCGATAGTTGTAAAGCAACACGGACAAAATGGGGATACGAATGAAGAAAAATATACTTTTCGCTCTGCCCCTAAAGTTTTGATTCGGTCGTTCGGGGGAATTATGGGTGTTGATGTTACTATAATTACAATCCCAGTATTTGGCCAGCGTAATCTGCAACGGATTGCCGCGGCAGCAGGCGGGCAAGCGCGCGCGCCGCGGCAGAGGAAACCGCGCGCGCAGCAGTTTAGTATCACACACGTGTTCGCGAAACGCACGTTTACGACGGCAGCTGGACGTTGCTGGGTAAACAAGGGCGCTTAACGGCCGCTGCAGCTGGTGTAATAGCATATCGCATCTTGCCTCGCCGGCGGCCGCGCCTGCCGTGTTCCGGCTGCTGAGCTAACAGTGTGGGCAAGGGAAGTCGCCTGGCGCGCCGGACAAACAAACAGCAGGCGTGCAGCGTGCGCGGGCGGTCCGGACCAGGAATAGCGCGGGAGGCTGCTAACCACGAACTGCACCGCCGCACACCCACACAGCTCACAGCTACAGTACAGATCATGTTGTGAAACAAATACAATAACGGCATTCTTCAAGTTACTTAAAGGGGGGAGACGTCAAACGGGCCGACTTGGAGCAGGAGAGGCACCACAGGACATTTTAATTTCCACTGCCTATACTTTTACAAATAATTTCATAAAACTTTAACAGCATGACCAGGAAGGATTCAGCATTCATACTCATAGCAGTGGAAGCTCAAAAACGTAACAAAACACATTTTTTTTATATGTGAAATTTCATCATTTTTTTCACTTACTACTGGCTGCATTTGTTGCTATAGTTACACTTTTCTTCCTAAGTAAGAGAGATTCTTCGATGACTTTTGTACAGCATACAAACCATAGTTACAGGTGTATGAAACTCTAGAAGTTATTTAATTTATGAAAAAATGAATGAACTGTTACATTTTAAACTTCATGTTTAGAAAAAACTCAAGTTTTATAGTTAATTATCTCAATTTTTTGCACAGTTTTTTAATAGATTTGGAAAATTCTAGAGCTTCATACACCTATAACTACTGTTTGTGTGCTCTGAAAAATTCATGGAAGAATCTCTCTTACTTAGGAAGAAAAGTGTACCTACAGCAACAAATGCAGCCACAAATAAGTGAAAAAATGATGAAATTTCACATGTAAAAGAAGGTATTTTGCTACGTTTTTGAACTTCCACTGAGTTGAGTGTGCGTTCTCAATACTTCCTGGTCATGGTAACCAAGTTTTATGAATTTATTTGTAAAAGTATAGACAGTAGAAATTAAAATGTCCTGTGGTGATTCTCCTGCTCCAAGTTGGCCTGTTTGACGTCCTACCCCCTTTAAGGCAGACACAGGAATGTTCCGACACACAAGTGGCATGGATATTTCAAGGAACATTAACATTGTCGGTTGGAAACTCATGCACAGTGTTTATGCAATAGCATGAAATGCAGTACACAGACAAATACAGTCAAATGGTGTCTCGTTTGATGTCAGTATTACAGTACTGTTAAATGCAAAGGAGAGAGCGGATAGGTGGAAAGAGTAAGTTGAAAGCCTCTGTGAGGGTGAGGATTTGTTTGATGTGATAGAAGAAGATTAGATTAGTACTTGCTCCATAGATCATGAATACGACACTCCGTTATGATGTGGAACGTGTGAGGTTAATAAAAGGTGTCTATACAAGATATTACATTACACAAAATATTACATGACACTTAAAAATTTTAATTTTGTGTGTGTGTGTGTGTGTGTGTGTGTGTGTGTGTGTGTGTGTGTGTGTGTGTATATGTGTGTGTGGGTTGGGGAAATTACCCACTTACTATATCCAAAAGTTCATCTAATGAGTAGAAGGAGTTGCCATTAGGAAATTGTTTTAATTTCCTTTTAAATGCTATATGGTTATCTGTCAGACTTTTGATGCTATTAGGTAAGTGACCAAAGACTTTTGTGACAGCATAATTTACCCCCTTCTGAGACAAAGTTAGATTTAACCTTGACTAGTGAAGATCATCCTTTCTCCTAGTGTTGTAGCCATGTACACTGCTATTACTTTTGAATTCGTTCGCATTGTTAATAACAAATTTCATATGTGAATATATATATTGTGAGGCTACAGTGAAGATCTCTAGCTCTTTAAATAAGTGTCTGCAGGATGATCTTGGATGAGCTCCACCAATTCTTCTGATTACACGCTTTTGTGCAATAAACACTCTTTTACTCAGTGATGAGTTACCCCAGAATATGATGCCATACGAACGCAGAGAATGAAAATAGGCGTGGTACGCTAATTTACTGAGATGTAATCGCCAAATTTTGCAATGACCCTAATAGCATAAGTAGCTGAACTCAAACGTTTCAGCAGATCCTCAGTGTGTTTTTGCAGTTCAACTCCTTATCAATGCATACACCTAGAAATTTTTAATATTCTACCTTAGCTACCGATTTCTGATCGAAGTCTATATTTATTAATGGTGTTATTCCATTTACTGTGTGGAACTGTATATACTGTGTTTTGTCAGAGTTTAATGAGAGACCATTTGCAGAGAACCACTTAATGATTTTTTGAAAAACATCGTTTACAATTTCACCAGTTAATTCTTGTCTGTTGGGTGTGATAGCTATACTTGTATCACCGGAAAAAAGTACCAGCTTTGCATCTTCGTGAATATAGAATGGCAAGCCATTAATATAAAGAACAGCAGACGACCCAAGACCGAACCTTGCGGCACGAAGAAACAGGAGTCGGTTTAGAAGAGCTAGGGTATCCAGTATTAGAATCTGAATTTAAGGGGACCACACCCTGCCTATCCAACCCATGTTAATTTAGGCAAATATTTGACCCATTTCTGAAAAAAAACTATTTGATGCAGGACCTTAATATTTTTACTGTATGTTAGATGATGCTAATAGAGTCAATTGTACTAAAATCTACTTTATCCATTTTATAGTTTTTAAGAAATACTTTTTTAAATTTATTAACAAAAAATATTAAGTTTTTTCTGCAGAAAATATTTTTTGTGAACTTCCTAATGGGAGAATATTAATGAATGTAGTACCAGAGGTGGCGTTTTACGTTATGCAGAGTCTCTGAAAATTTCAGTCATTTATCTATGATAGTTTCTGATATAATGGGGCATATGTACTGAAAATGTTTGTTTGCGGGAAATTGAATTTAAAGAAAAAACTTTTGAAATTTGTTACTTACAGATGATTATAACTGTCCTTCTTCATACGATAGCCCTTCTTTGGCCTCTAGCAGGTCTTCCAGCTTCTTTTTCACCTTCCTGGATGTTTGTCTTGTTTTCTTGGCCATATTAGATGCAGACCTGTCTGCATCGGCTACCCTCATTTTATCGCAATGTTGCAGCCCAGTGATCATATTTTCACCAGGATTAATTCCCAGCTTTTTCAGTACCCAACACTTTCAATATTGCCACAACTGAAATTAATAACGGCATCATGAACTCCTACTTTCATTGTATGCATGCCTACAAATACAGTTTTAGGAAAGCGGTTCCAAATTATGCTGTTGAAACATTCATTTGGGTCCTGTGTTTTCTCATGCAGACATTTCCTTAGAAGGTCAGGATGAGCCAACTCTCTGAAAATAGGTTTAATTGCTGTAATAACAGCAGCAGGAAGAGAATGCTGGTGAGAATATGATTCTGCAGTTGCCTGAGCCCTATTGTATTTGCACCACGAATTTTCTCCTGATGGACACAATCTATGGTATGGCTTATCATCAGAAGAGGACTTATGGAAGAATATGGCACAAACCTCTCTCTTCATTGCCTCCAGATTTTCTTTATTTCTCCTAATTTCCAGCACATAGTATAACTGCAAGTTTTCTGTTTCAGTTCTAGTTAACCGACCCTGTCTGGTCAACAATTTTCCATCTTCTTGTTTTTTTGCTCTCATATCAACAGTTAATTTTCTCAGTCTTGTTCCAAAATGTTTTTGAACATGGCCTACACATTCTATTTTGCTAATAATGGCATCTCCATATGGCTTAGAGTTGACAGTGGGTGGGTTGACAAGGCTGACAGAAAAGTGGGCGTGGCAAATAAACACACGTGGTAGGAAAATGCTCTTTAAATGCTCGAAAAAATTTTTTGCAGGAAAATCCTTTTCAGAGTACCTAAATAAAACTTTAATCTATCGAAATATGATGAAAACCGAAAATCGATTTTTTTTCCACCTGAACCACGGTGTGGTCCCCTTAAAAGAGTTCAAATAAGGCAGAAGGGGTAGATAACATTCCATCAGAATTCCTAAAATCATTGGGGGAACTGGTAACAAAAAGAATGATGAGTCTGGTGACATATCATCTGACTTTCGGAAAATGTCTTCCAACAATTCCGAAGACTGAAGAGCTGAGAAGTGCGAGAAGTATCGCACAGTTAGCTGAACAGCTCATGCATCCACTTTGCTGGCAAGAATAATGTACAGAAGAACAGAAAAGAAAATTGAGGATGTGTTAGATAAAGATCAGTTTGGCTTTAGGAAAGGTACAGACACCAGAGAGGCAATTCTGATGTTGGGGTTGATAAATGAAGCAAGTCTAAAGAAAAATCAAGACACTTTCATAGGATCTGTCGACCTGGAAAAAGCATTCGACAGTGTAAAATGGTGCAAGACGTTCGAAATTCTGATTAAAATAAAGGTAAGCTATAGCGAGAGACGGGTAATATACAATATGTACAAGAGCCAAGAGGGAATATTGAGAGTGGACGATCAAGAACGATGTGCTCGGATTAAAAGGGGTATAAAACAGGGATGTAGTGTCTTGCCTCTACGATTCAATCTGTACATCGAAGAAGCAACGATGGAAATAAAAGAAAGGTTCAGGACTGAGATTGAAATTGAAGGTGAAAGGATATCAATGATACGATTCGCTGATGACATTGCTATTCTGAGTGACAGTGAAGAATAATTACAGGATCTGTTGATTGGAATGAACAGTGTAATGAGTACAGAATATGGATTGAGAGTAAATTGAAGAGAGACGAAATTAACGAGAAGTAGCAAAAATGAGAACAGCGAGAAACTTAACATCAGGATTGATGTTCACAAAGTAGATGAAGTTAAGGAATTCTGCTACCCAGGCAGCAAAATAACCAGTGATGGACGGAGCAAGGACGACATCAAAAGCAGACTAGCACCGGCAAAAAGGGCATTCCAGCCAAGAGAAATCTACTAACATCAAACATACGCTTTACCTTGAAGAAATTTCTGAGAATGCACGTTTGGAGCAAAGCATTGTACGGTAGCGAAACGTGGACTGTGGGACAACCGGAACAGAATAAAATCGAAACATTTGAGAAATGGTGCTACAGACGAATGTTGAAAATTAGGTGGACTGGTAAGGTAAGAAATGAGGAGGTTCTCACAGAATCGGAGAGGAAAGGAATATGTGGAAAACACTGACAAGGAAAAGGGACAGGATGATAGGACACCTGTTAAGACATCATGGAATGACTTCCATGGTACTAGAGGGAGCTGTAAAGGGCAAAAACTGCAGAGGAAGACAGAGATTGGAATATATCCAGGAAGACAGAGATTGGAATATATCCAGCAGATAATTGAGGACGTAGGTTGCAACTACTGCTCTGAGATGAAGGGGTTGGCACAGGAGAGAAATTCGTAGTGGGTCGCGTCAAACTAGTTAGAAGACTGATGACTCAAAAAAAAAGTACAGTACTCATGTATGACAATACGTCGACCATTCAAGCGGTAGAAGATGTAACTCAGTATAAAGCCAGTCGGCTCTATGGGGTGCTGATGTGTGCATACGTGCCTTTGCTGCAGACAGAAAACGGACACAACTAGCGACAGTGCGTATTGTGTACGCAAACCACGATTGAGACAATGCCACGCAGAAGACAGTTGTCATGTGAGGGGAAAGCAAAACTCGCCACGTACAAGGAAACAGGACTCCCTGATGGTCAACCATTTGACAGAACGGGAAGTATGGGCAAAGTGGAAACTTATCTGAGTCATAGAAAGGGTTATTTTTGCGCAAAGCAAGTGCCACAAACCGTTATTCTTCTCAAATGGTTGCGGATTTACAGTTGCTAGTTAACTGCCAGACGTGTACGGAAAATTTTGTCACACGACAAACATCTTGCATTCGAGAAACGACTGCAGAAACCCGCTCTATTACCCAACCATAAACAGGCTAGATTGCTGAAAAACATACGTCGTGGACTTCAGAATGGGATAAAGTGATCTTCAGTGATGAAAATGGTTCAAATGGCTCTGAGCACTATGGGACTCAACTGCTGTGGTCATCAGTCCCCTAGAACTTAGAACTACTTAAACCTAACTAACCTAAGGACATCACACACATCCATGCCCGAGGGAGGATTCGAACCTGCGACCGCAGCAGTCGCACGGTTCCGGACTGTGCGCCTAGAACCGCGAGACCACTGCGGCCGGCTTCAGCGATGAGATGAAGTTTCATTTAGATGTCCAGGTTGGCATGATATGAGAACAGAGCAGCAGGTTAGAATAGGCAGAAATTTTGATGATTTGAGTGTTTTGTTTCGGGCTGCCTTCTGTGCTAAAGGTAAGTCAGGCTTTGCTTGTTGGTTGAACATTAGAAAGAACTCTGACATATACACTGAGGTGTTAGAGACAGAACTGATCTGTGGGTATTACTGCTAGAACCAAAAAGTGGCTTGAAGACAAAAATATTGATATCTTGTCCTGGCCTTCACGTAGTCCGGATTTGAATCCCACGGATGACTTTTGGAGAATACTTGCAACGCATGTTTATCCCAATGGAAGGTAATTTGAGGCCGTAAAGTGAGCTGAAAAGAGCGACGCGAGAAGACTGGGAAACAATTTCACTATAAGAACCACTAACGCTACAACATTAATACCGAAGAGAATTTCTGAGGTAGTTAGGAAGCACGGAGGTTGGCCAAAGTACTAACAATGAAATAACGCAACAGGACAGTCATGCACTTTATACCAATTTTCATCCAGAAAATGCAAACAGCTTATTTTGTTACTCATGTTACGAAAGAAATTATGTAATCCCGTCAGGACTTTATGTGTTGTTTGAGACTTCCGCGACGTAGTAACTGCTTCATTGGTTTACGGGCGTCGTGTCGGATAATGTTGTGGAAGGTGCACCATATTTCAACGAGACAGATGCTCGTCATCTTCAGGTGCTTCCTGACGTGTTGTTGCGGTGGCTCGCCAACTTATACGCTGATTCGCTAGAAAAGCGGGAGCGCCAAGGTGTGAGGCTATAACGTCAGCGGCGACATCCAATACACCTTCCGGAGAAACTGGCAACGGTCTTCCCATGCGCGATGCGGGAAAGGTCTCTGTTGACTCGGAGTCGTTCGTCTGCGGTCGACAATGCGTTAGTATCGCCAGTGCTAGTTCCCATCCCCTGATGAGTTGAAATCCCATATCTCTATTAATCAGGTTGTTTCTTATACGTATTTCGACTACTTCTTTGATGGAGTCCTTGCACGTGGAAGCGGACAAATGGATCTTTGTCTCTTCGTGGTTCATGAAATGTCCCGCGTCACGACAGTGTTAAGCCACGGCAGACTTTTCTGGCTGACCCATGTCGATCAATAAAAAATTTCCCAACTGGCATGGAATTTTATATACCCCTGGTCTACTTAGACCTAGGTTGTCGTTAACAGAACCTGGCCCGGCCAATGCACAAATTTTCATTGTCAGAAATGCATAGTGCAGCCAAAGTTTTGCGAACAAGATTCTGTTACAGCATTAGATATCTGTCCCTCTGTTGTTTGACTGGACAGAGACCAGCACTCCATGCAAAATTTAAGCAAAAACCTCCACCTTTATTTATAAGGCCACTTGCTAATTAAATTTCAATTGCTTCCTTAATAAAAGTATAGTACTGTTCCTACAGCTACTGATCTTATAAATGGAGATGGAAGATTTTTCTTAAATTCTGCGTGCAATCTTGCTCTCAACAATATCAGAAATTAAGTCCGCTTTGATGCAAAACACCTTGTTATTCGCTTATTTCTTTATTCTCCCAAACTAGTTTCGGCGACAAGTATCACCATCGTATCACCTCACTTGGAACTCCTGTCAGGCCCAATACATAGGACAAACAAGGACTTCCGAACGAGGTACACAGAGCACATGAGAGCGCTAAAGAGTGACAGCACACATTCAACTTTTGCAGAGCATCTAATGAACAAAAACCATAAGCCCACTAATATCGAAAGCGATCAAAACATTCTGAAAAACAGCGACAGTTGTACCGACAACTAACAATAGAAGAAAATTACTACATACAAAAGTCTATAGTCGAAGGGAAAAATGTAATGAACGAAAACACAACACTTTGCAACAACACACTCTTTACCGCTCAGAGAGAACTGACCAAGGACACAGAACAGAAAACACACACACACACACACACACACACACACACACACACACACACACACACGCACAGAAGAACCACTTCCCCATCACACACAGAGATATAAATAAGGAACAGAAGTCGTAATTCACGCTACAGTTTTCATAGCCTTTCTCGCCACATGCGATACACCTCTCGCGACACACGCGAACAGCAAGATGGCGTAATATTTCTGATCAGAAACAAAGTGCGAAAGTTTTATTTTTCCGTGTATAGAATCAGCTACACACCATCCAACGGATGTGAGTTCACGAATAGCTAAGTAATAGCTCAGTACACACCAAGTAACTGGATTCCACAACACTACCGCAACCCCAAGTGACATACGAAGTTCACCTTTTAGTATTTTGTTTACTAACAGCCGCTCACACAGTTGCAGATGACATGATGTTCGCTGAGTAAAAACGGCAACAGAAAAAAGCGCACAAAAAATATGTCGCAAACAGCGACAATAATTCTCAAAAAAATGCTGTAACATACAATAAATAAGGTAGTATGAAAATATACATAGAAAACTATATTTCAAAAAACGAATAGTAAAAATGTAATAATGTGCAACTGTGTTTGTACATCCATGCTAATTGCTGCATGTTTTAGATTTAAAAAACTCACTGATGATGGAGATATTTGTCGCCGGAACTAGTTTGGGAGAATAAAGAAATAAACGAATAACAAGGTGTTTTGCGTCAAGGCGGACTCAATTTCTGATATTGTTATTCTTCTATGCAAACACGGACGAAATGGAAGAGTTCCAAGATAAAATTATAATCCTGCTCTCACCTTGGTCAAACAACAGGACAGAGTTAATGCTACAACTGTTGATTACCAATATTCACTGTAGACAACTTCGGGCATTGGTCATCTTTGGTTGAGTTGTGTCGCTAGTTTACAGTGTGTGTGCCTGTGTGTTCGTGTGTGGTCGCGTGCGTGCGTGCGAGGGTGTGAACTTTCCGCAAATTCTTAAATTTCCTTGCACAGCGGTCTTCCTTCGCATTTGCGCGTTGAAAATGTCAGAGCGTGCGCACGCCGAAATATCGGCGATTGTCGAAGACGTACGTGGCTGCATCCCGGTGAGTTATTTAAATATTTTATACACCGGGAGAAAATCAAGTTCCACATTTGGAAATATAACTGAAGATAGAAATTTCAAACTTGCCAAGTTACATTTTTTTCACACACCGCGTTGTCACTGCTGTTGTATTCTCGCTAGTCTGTTGCGTTTTCCTAAACTTGCTCCGAGGTCCGAATCATGGAGAAAATGTTTTAGACATTTGTTACTGGATGGCGCATGGCCATGCGTTGAAATCTCATTAATTTAGTTCACGCGCAGTTTATGTGGCCACTAAAGTGAATGTAAGCTTTTAAATGGGTTAAGGTCTCCTTAATTTAGTCGATGCACATTTTAGATGGTAAATAAAGCGATTGTAAGCTTTTGTTTGTATCAGTAAAAGGTGGGGAGCACACTCGAGTAGCGCTTAAGAAAAATGAACACCTAAATCTTTCCAAACGTGCCATCATATCTCCTACTTTAGTATAGTGGTCATTCTTTCCTCTGTAGGTGGGAGACAACAAAATATTTTGGCATTTGGAGTAAAAATGGAAACGAGCGTTTGGCGTCATTGGCCGGGAGGCCCCTTACGGGGCAGGTCCGGCCGCCTTGGTGCAGGTCTTATCACATTCGACGCCACATTGGGCGACCTGCGCGCCGGATGGGAACGAAGACAACACATCACCCAGTCCCTGAGCGGAGAAAATCCCCGACCCAGCCCGGAATCGAACTCGGCCCCTTAGGACGGCAATCAGTCACGCTGACCACTTTTTTTTCTTTTTTTTTTAACTCTCATTTTGTTCGATATTGTTCGTTTCATTTGTTCGTGCGGAGGTCACATGACACCAGTTGAAGTTCACATTTGATCCTTTCGCTCAGTTTTTTTTATTACAGAGGGCAGCTAACCCTCTGACCGAACACGCTGGGTTACCGTGCCGGCCATAAATTTTGGTCGCTCTTTTTATTTCCATGGCTGATCGTTGTAAATGCTCGTTGCGGACGTCACATATATCCGTTGAAGTTCGTTGTTGATCGTTCCACTCAGTTTTTTATTACAGAGGCCAACCAGCTCTCTGACGGAACACGCTGAGCTACCGTGCCGGCTCTGGGTATCGATCCCAGTACCCCTGGCATGCTAAGCGAGCGCCCTACCATCTGAACTACGCATCCCCTATAACCACTGAGCTATCGGGCCGGACGACATTTGGAGTAGAAAGATGGTAACTGAAATTTTGAAATGATCTCGCAACAGTGAAAAATCCCTTTTTCTTTAATGATTGTCGCTCCAACTCCTGTATCATATCTGTTACATTCTCTCCCCTTATTTACGATAACAGAAACTTCTGGAGGGCGATTAACGAAGCGATAGTTGGTTAGCTTTCGTGCCGGATATTGCGCTTTATTACGTACTTGGTGTTATCTGTTGCGTCCGTAAGTACCGCATAAGTTGACAGCCCCTTCTCGTTCTCACAGCAGCAGACGCTTTGTCGAAGAGAGCTCACGCACCTGTTGACTGGCGCGTCTATGCCCCAGCAAGGCAGCGTCTATTGCGTAATGGCGTCAGCTCGGGCCGTGAACGTGGACAGCAGGCGCCATATTGACGTCTTTAACGGCCGATCCTAATCTGCATGACCGCCTGACGCACCTCTCGTTAACCTGTCCACTTGCCGCCGTCTCCCTCGTAACACCGCCTGAGGTTGCCTTTCGGCCTACTTGCTGCCGCCTGTTAGCGTTAACGAATCTCATTTTAGTATGTCTGTAATCTCGGATTCCAGAAAGTATGCACCTGCCAATAAGCCCGTTGTAGTTACGTGTCCGTTCACGCTTCAAGGCAGTAACGTCGCGGAAACCGCACCGTAGTGACTCACGACTGACACGTGTACCCAGAGCAATTCTATGTAGTAAACGCAGACAGAAGCAAGTCCAGTTACTAGTGTAGCTTGAGCGTGCTTGGAGTGATGGTTCCAGATGTAAATAGCACCACATTTTACCCATCATGCAGATCACAAAAAAGTTAGATTAGATTAGATTCAGTTTTCGTTCCATAGACCCAAAAAATGAGATCATTCTCGTGGGTGTGGAACATGTCAGAAAGTATGACATAAAGACATAAAACATTTGCATATAATACTACCCTGGTTATTTGTCAGGAGATATTCGAAAATAAGCTAATACAATGCAGTAAACTGGGATAGCTAATATTTACAGAATTAACACACTGTCAGAATGAAACACTGTTATCCACTATTAATAAATTTATCATATGCAAAATACCTAATCTTGACTGTTGTGACGAAGTGTTGTCAAAACTGAAATCTAACAGATATTTTTACTTAAGCTGACTTAACAGTCTCTGTTAAGATATTCATCTATGGAGTTGAAGGAGTTGCCCATCAAAAAGTCTCTCAAACTCTGTTTAAACCTTGCTTTATCTGAAAGCTAGTTTTTAATGGTTGCTGGTAATTTATTAGAAATGTGTGTTCCTGAAAATTGGACCCCTTTTTGGACCAAGGTGAGTGATTTTAGGCCTTTATGTAGATTCTTCTTATTCCTAGTATTGATTTCTGTGTACTGAGCTATTGGTTGGAAATAGAGAAGTATTACTTGCAACAAATTTAATTAAGGAATAAATATACTGAGAAGCAGTGGTTAGAATACAGAATTCCTTGAACAGGTTTCTACAAGAACTTAACACCACAAATCATTCTTATCACACACTTTTGCACCCTAAAAACTTTTGCTCGGTTTGATGGGCTGCCCCAGAATATGATCTCATACGACATAATAGAATGAAAGTAAGCAAAGTGTGCAAGTTTTTATATTTATATCTCCTATATCTGGCATCATTCTCACACCAAATACAGACTTGTTTAGGTGCTTAAGCAATTCTGTGGTATGCCCTTCCCAACTGAATTTACTATCGAGTTGTAATCCTAGAAATTTAACATTGTCAACCTCTTCGATCTGCATGTCTTCATACGTTACACTCATGCTGGAAGGAAATCTCTTACAGGTTATCAACTGCATATAGTGGGTCTTCTCCACGTTTAATGACAAAGAACAAACTTTAAAGCACTTATTAATGTCAGTGAAAATTTGATTAGCAGCTATTTCTAAATCTGTACTTGACTTGCTACTTTTGCAATGTTTGTATCATCTGCAAACAAAACAAACTCAGTATCTGGCAATGTAACAGATGAGAGGTCATTAATATACACAAGAAAAAGCAATGGACCCAAAATGGAACCTTGAGGAACACCACATGTAATTAATTCCCAGTCAGATGAAGACTGACTGCTTACTGCACCCTTTGTTTCCTGTTAGATAGATAACACTCAAACCATTTCGCAGCACTGCCGGTGACACCACAATACTCTAGTTTACTTAAGAGAATACTGTTGTTAACACAAAGGCTTTTGACAGGTCACAGAAAATTCCAGTAGACTGTTATTTGTTATCCGATGAATGAAGTACATTCTCGCTGTAAGGGTAAATAGCTTTCTCTATATCAGAACCCTGTGTCTAAGGCTTCCTGTATCTTCCTAGAGTTGTTCAACTTCGACGCCCTGCCGTACACCACAGCATCATGCCCAAACATCCGCAGATTGCTGCCCACACTATCTGCCAAATCATTTATTTATATAGAGATAGTGCACCTATAACACTTCCCTGGGGCACTCCGGACGATGCCTTTGTCGCTGATGAACGCTCGCGGTCGAGGAGAGCATACCAGGTTCTATTACTTAAGAAGTCTCCCAGCCATTCATATATCTGTGAACTTATCTCATAGCAGCCTCCAATGGGGCACCGTGTCAAATGCTTCCCGGAAATCTAGAACTATGGAATGTGCCTGTTACTCTTCATTCATAGTTCGCAGTATATCATGTGAAAAAAGAGCAGGTTGGGTTTCGTACGAGCGGTGCATTTTAAAACTATGCTGATACGTAGACACAAGCTCCTCAGTGTCAAGAAAATTTGTTACATTCGAAATGAGAACATGTTCAAAAATTCTGCAGCAAACCGATGTTATGGATATTAGTCCGTAATTTTGCGCGTCCGTTCTTTTACCCTTGTTACATACTGGAGTCATCTGCGCTTTCTTCTCGTCGCTTGGCACTTTGCGCTTGGCTAGAGATTCGTGATAAGATGCAAGCTAGATGCCGTAGAGTTCTCTTTGTAAAACCGAATTGAGATTCCATCCGGACCTGGTAACTTACTTTCTTTCAAATCTTCCAGTTGTTTCTCTGCGCCAGGGATGATTATTCCCATGTCGTCCATACGGGAGTCTGCGCGATGGTCAAATAACGGTATGTTCGTACGATTCTCCTGCGTAAACAACTCCGGAGGAGTATTTTATGTGACGGTACTGTGTTGCACCCTCTGCCTTGCCTTCATCCAGAACAACACAAACACAACACAACACAGTTCAAACACTTATGTCAGTCATTCAGACGACACAAGTACACATATGACATTTAATAATTCCTCTAAGGAAAGCAATGAAGAACACCTTCATTAGGACTCTGGCCGTGCCAATGTGGGCGTTTCGCATCTACCTTCAGTGCTCGTTTCCTAATTAAGGGACCAACTTTGACTTTAAGGGAACTTGAGGAAACGATGTCGTTTCGGGAATTTTAATGAAAGTGAGTCTAAAATTAGCATCGTTAAAAAGAACTCTTAAAGGTGGATATTGTTTGCTCATTCCGTGCAGCGTCAACAAGGCTGGGCGTATTGCGACTAGTCTGGCACGAGGAACACCGCTCTGAAAACAGTAAATTTATCGGAGAACTTTAAAGTGCGTACTAAGACATCGCAAAAAAATCGACGCACCATCAGAGAATTATTCGAATGGAACGGAAATCTCTAGATGTGATGTAAGGGTGCCGAGGTTGATAACAAAAGGGCTCTATGAAAAGAAACGGCACCGCAGGCCGTCATTCCAGGTTGTCGGGGCGTATGGTTCAAAATGGCTCTGAGCACTATGGGACTCAACTTCTGAGGTCATCAGTGGCCTAGACCTACTTAGACCTAACTAACCTAAGGACATCACACACATCCATGCCCGAGGCAGGATTCGAACCTGCGACCGTAGCGGTCGCGCGGTTCCAGACTGTAGCGCCTAGAACCGCTCGACCACAACGGCCGGCGGGGCGTATGGCGGACGACAGTCAGGTTGGTATCCCCCCCCCCCCCCACCACCACCACCACCACCACCACCACCTTCCCGCGCTCACCTGCTGTCCAGAGTGTCTTCAGCCACGTTTTCGGCCTGGACTGGGGTAGAATTGTATTCAGTGATGATCTCGCTTTGAACTGAGCTCCGATGACCAGCGAAGCCATCCTGTGCTTACAGTTCAGCAAGATAACGCCCGCGCACAATTTCTACTGCTTGTCTTCGCGCTTACCAAATACTACCTTGACCAGCAAGGCAATCGACAACGTTCGGAGGATTATGGCCAGGGTTCTCAACCATGTCGGGATTTTGACGCTCTAACGTGCCAATAGAGTATAATTCAGCACTTTATCCATCAGGAGGACGCCAAAAAACTCTGTCAGTCAGTGGCAAGCCGAATACTTGCTTGAATAATGGCCAGTGGTAGACCAACTCGTAACTGACTTCCTCAGTTTGTAAAGCTCTTTCTCTTGAGGAAATCATCCAATTATTCTAAAACTGTAATCATTTGTCTGATTGAACCTGCACATTACATCTGTTACATCTACCGATTTCCGTTCCATACGGATAATTCGTTGGGTGCGCCTTTTTTGTGAGTGTAATTCATGTACTGCTTGATTAGTGAGTTTGCGAGTTTCAAAATATCTACATCTACATGGTTACTCTGCAATTCACACATCTAATTGCCTGACAGGGGGTTCATCGAATCATTTTCATACAACTTCTCTACGATTCCACTCTCGAATGGCGCGTGGGAAAAAGGAGAAACCTAAATGTTTCCGTTCGAGCTCTGATTTCTCTTATTTTATTATGATGATCATTTCTCCCTACGCAGGTGGGTGTCAACAAAATATTTTCGCATTCGGAAGAGAAAGTTGGTGATTGAAATGTCGTAAATAGATCTCTCCGCAAAGAAAACCGCCTTTGTTTCCGTGACTGACACCCCAACCCGCCTATCATGTCAGTGACACTCTCACCCCCTATTGCGCGATAATACGAAACGAACTGTCCTTCTTTGCACTTTTTCGATGTCCTCCGTCAAACATACCTGGTACGGATCCCACACAGCGCAGCAATAATCCAGCAGAGGACGGACAAGTGTAATGTAGGCTGCCTCATTAGTGGGTTTGTCGCATCTTCTAAGTGTTCTGCCAACAAAGCGCAGTCTTTGTTTCGCCTTCCCCACAATATTATCTATGTGATCTTTCCAATTTAAGTTGCTCGTAATTGTAATTCCTAGGTATTTAGTCAAATTGTCAGCCCCTAGAATTGTGAGATTTATCGTATACCCAAAATTTATCGGATTTCTTTTAGTATCCGTGTGGATGACCTCGCACTTTTCTTTGTTTAGTGCCAATTGACACTATTCGCACCATACAGAAATTGTCTCTAGATCATTTTGTAATCGGAATTGATCGTCTGATGATTTTACTAGACAGTAAATTACAGCGTCATCTGCAAACAATCTAAGGGGGCTGCTCAGATTATCACCTAGATCATTTATGTAAAACAGGAAGAGCAGAGGGCCTATGACACTACGTTGCGGAACGCCAGATATCACTTCTGTTCTACTCGATGATTTACTGGTATCACTACGAACTGTGACCTATCTGAGAGGAAATCACGAATCCAGTCACACAACAGAGACGATACTCCATATGCACGCGATTTCATTAATAGTCGCTTGTGAGGATCGGTATCAAAAGCCTTCTGAAAATCTAGGAATATGGAATCGATCTGAGATCCCTTGTCGACAGCACTCATTACTTCATGGGAATAAAGAGCACGAGAACAATATTTTCTGAATCAGTGTTGGTTATGTAGCAAAATGGTTCAAATGGCTCTGAGCACTAAGGGACTTAACATCTGAGGTCATCAGTCCACTAGACCTAGAACTACTTAAACCTAAAGGTCATCAGTCCACTAGACCTAGAACCACTGAAACCTAACTTACCTAAGGAGAGCACACATCCATGCCCGGGGCAGGATTCGAACCTGCGACCGTAGCAGCAGCGCGGTTCCGGACTGAAGCACCTAGAACCGCTCGGCGACTACGGCCGGCTGGTTATGTATCAATAAGTCCTTTTCTTCAAGGTGATTCATAATGTTCGAGTACAGTATATGCTCCAAAATCCTACTGCAAATTGAGGTCAGTGATATGGGTCTGTAATTCAACGGAATATTCCTATTTCCTTTCTTGAATATTGGTGTGATCTATGCTACTTTCCAGTCTTTAGGAACAGACCTTTTGTCTAGTGAGTGGTTGTATATGATTGTTAAGAAAGGCGCTATTGTGTCTCCATACTCTGAAAGGAAACTGATTGGTATACCATCTGGACCGGAAGACTTACCTTTCTCAAGTGATTTGAATTGTTTCTCAACACCTGAGATATCTACTTTTATGTCACCCATGCTAACAGCTGTTCAGGTTTCGAATTCTGGAATATTTACTTCGTCTTCTTTCGTGAAGGAATTACGGAAAACTGTATTTAGTAACTCCGCTTTAGTGACACCATCGCGCAGTGATGGTACTGACTGGCCGCATCTTTGGATTACACTTACGTAGAAACTTAAATTTTTTAGGCCGCTTAGGGGCATTTGACATAAATTTCAAGTTGTTACCACTACCCGTTCCTAAGAAAAAGAGATCTTAACAAAGAAACGGACGTACAGGCGAACAACAAACGAACAAAAAATATTATTTTATGTGATGTAATTAGAAATCAATAATTTTCGAATTTCTTCCTTTACCTGTACTGTGAAACCATGCTTCTTGTCAAATTTTATGATTCGAGGTGAACAGGATGTGTCTCATTGAATTTGATAAGGGAGCTTGCGAGTATCAAGGGATGTAGCATAAGTGGCCGTATCTTTCGAGTGCATTGACTTAGCAGCTTAAGTTTTTCACGCCGCCAAAGGACCGTAGACCTCAGTAGCAGACATAAATTTCAACGTAATAGCTATACCGTTCCATGAGTAACAGGAGTCTGAACAGTCGGACGAACAGGCAGACGGATGGAGAATAAAGTGGACCTATAACGGTTTCGTTTTCACTTATTGAACTACGGAATCCTAAAAAGAAAAGAAAAAGAAGGTACTTTCCTGACGCCTCGAGACCATTTGTCCTAATTTCTGTTGCGTACGTCTTAGGTATTGTTCGATGGATGTAGCATAAGTGGCCGTATCTTTCGAGTGCATTGACTTAGCAGCTTAAGTTTTTCACGCCGCCAAAGGACCGTAGACGTCAGTAACAGACATAAATTTCAACGTAATAGCTATACCGTTCCATGAGTAACAGGAGCCTGAACAGTCGGACGAACAGGCAGACGGATGGAGAATAAAGTGGACCTATAACGGTTTCGTTTTCACTTATTGAACTACGGAATCCTAAAAAGAAAAGAAAAAGAAAGTACTTTCCTGACGCCTCGAGACCATTTGTCCTAATTTCTGTTGCGTACGTCTTAGGTGTGGCTCTGAGCACTATGGGACTTAACAGCTATGGTCATCAGTCCCCTAGAACTTAGAACTACTTAAATCTAACTAACCTAAGGACAGCACACAACACCCAGCCATCACGAGGCAGAGAAAATCCCTGACCCCGCCGGGAATCGAACCCGGGAACCCGAGCGTGTGAAGCGAGAACGCTACCGCACGACCACGAGATGCGGGCTGTACGTCTTAGGTATTGTACGATGGAGTCTGTAGCATTAAACTGCATATTAGTTTATTCTTGGCGTCTCACTTACGAGTCTGTGGTCTCCAAAGACAACACAAACTCTCGTATTTATAAGTAATGCGTATTTGTAAGTATTGCGTTTACATTGACTGATTTTGCCTAGTAAGTAACGTACACTGACTTAATTTTTTTCGTTGCAGGTGAGTCTACATACTTCTGCTCGGTCGGAGCATCGAAGAACCACAGCGCACTGGGAATGCCACACACAGTCGCGGCCTGCAGCAAGGGATCTATAGTATTACGTAAGCCACAGCATCTGCGAGCGACGCGAGTTGCGAAATCGCAGCAGACGACAGCGATATGAGATATGTAACGTGCATGTCTTGCTCTCTCGCAAGAGAAATTAATGTGTTGACTGCCCTTATTACGGCTGTGGGAGATGAGGTACATCATAAACAGTTTTGCTTGCGGCCACTAACTATTCACCTCTTTCACTCCGGAGACTTATCGTCAATTACGCATGCATGGAAAGCACATTTCATAGAAAGGCCACCACATCGTGTATTCGCAGTCCAATCTATCACCAAGTACTCTTGTCGTAAGGCCATTGTGACTATGATCGTAACCTGTCCCATGTGACTTACCTTATACTTCTCGGAGCAATGTTCATTTGATAAGATTCTTTTCGCTAGCTGAATTTCCTATTCGCGATACAATGCAGTAGTACCGCCTTTAACTAGGAATCAAAATGTACTAATGTCCTCGGCCTCCTAGTTCGATTCCAGCCGCTGCTTAAGTTTTTAACCTAAATCATCAGCCATGGCCACCGACATAGTCTACCTCATTCAGCCAACGGCCTTTTCATTTTGAACGGAAAAACTGTAAGACTGACAAACTCTGAGTAGAGGAACATATTTGAGAAAACCACCTACCCGCTTTCGCACGGAATATATGACTGGCTTATACGTATGACACAAACTGCATACTAAAGCCGCAAAGAGCGTACGCCCTGCCGCCTCTCAGGGGCATAACCAATTATAAGAGATTTCTAGTGCCGTCATACAGCGTCAGCGAACATTTTTTCTCTGACTAAAGTTGTGATCTATCACCGCTATACGTTTGATGCAAAGACTTTGAAACACACTGTACGTAGAGGTAGACATACACTGAAGAGCCGAAGACACTGATACACCTGCCTAATATCGTATAGGGCCCCCGCGAGCACGCAGAAGTTCAAAAATGGCTCTAAGCACTATGGCACTTAACATCGGAGGTCATAAGTCCCCTAGACTTAGAACTACTTAAACCTAACTAATCTAAGACATCGCACACATGCATGCCCGAGGCAGGATTCGAACCTGCGACCGTAGCAGAAGCGTGGTTCCGGACTGAAGCGCCTAGAACCGCTCGGCCACAACGGCCGGCTCACGCGGAAGTGCTAGAGGGAATTGAAACCATGGATCCTGCACGGCTTTCCATAACTCCGTAAGAATAAGAGGGGGTGGATATCTCTTCTGAGCAGTGCATTGAAAGGCATCCCAGATATGCTCAATAATGTTCATGTCGGGGGAGTTTGGTGGCTAGCGGAAGTGTTTAAACCCAGAAGAGTGTTCCTGGAGGAATTCTGGGTGTGTGGGGTGTCGCATTACCCTGCTGGAATTGCCCAAGTCAGTCGGAATGCACAATTGACGTGAATGGATGCAGGTCATCAGACACGATGCTTACATACGTGTCACCTGTCAGAGTTGTATCTAGATGTATCACGGGTCCCATATCACTCCAACTGCAAACGCCCCACACCGTTACAGAACCTTCACCAACTTGAACAGTCTCCCGCTGACATGCAGGGTCCATGGATCCATGATGTTGTCTCCACACCCGTGCACGTTCATCCGCTCGATACAATTTGACTAAGGCGCTGCAGTCACGGACTGTCCGGCTATTTCTGGCGGAGGTTCGAATTTTCCCTCGGACATGGATGTGTGTGTGTTTGTCCTTAGGATAATTTAGGTTAAGTAGAGTGTAAGCTTAGGGACTGATGACCTTTGCAGTTAAGTCTCATAAGATTTCACACACATTTGAACATTTGATACAATTTGAAACGAGACTCGTCCGTCCAAGCAACATGTTTCCAGTCATCAACAGTCCATTGTCGTTGTTGACTTGCCCAGGCGAGGCGTAAAGTTTTGTGTCGTGCAGTCTTCAAGCGTACACAAGTGGGCCATCGGCTCCGAAAGCCCATATCGATGATGTTTCGTTGAATGCTTCGCAGGCTGACACTTGATGGCCCAGCATTGAAATCTGCAGCAATTTGCAGAAGGGTTGCTCTTCTGTCACTTTGAACGATTCTCTTCAGTCGTCGTTGGTCCCGTTCTTGCAGGATCTTTATCCGGCCGTACCGATGTCGGAAATTTGATGTTTCACCGGATTCCTGATATTCACGGTACACTCTTGAAATGGTCGTACGCTCCCTCGGAGCGTCCTATCGCTCGTACGCCGACTATAGCAGCACGTTCAAACTCATTTAAATATTGATAACCTGCTATTGTAACGGCAGTAACCGAACTAGCAACTGCACCAGACACTTGTTGTCTTATATTGGCGTCGCCGACTGCAGCGCCGGATTCTGCCTGTATACGTTTCTCTGTATTTGAATACCCATGCCTATACCAGCTTCTTTGGCACTTCAGTGTGTTACGTAGGACAAGAACAACGGAAACAAAAAATTTCGAGACCCAAAGTCACCTGCGCTCGAACTTTCCATCCCTGACTAAGGGTCGATGCCCTTTCAATTACCACTTTCACGTTACGTTAGGAAGCGCAGTGACGCCGGGGAACAAGAGAATGCTTTTATTTGCACGCAGAGTGTCTGTTGTCAGCGATAATGGACGGCTAACTGCAGAAGCGAGGCCGTTGCTGTCCTCGGAACGTGGCGTGATTGAAATGCAGCAGCCGTACAAATTTCTCGCTAATTTGCACCCGGGCGACAGCTTTCCGCGGCCCTAACAGGAAGCCGAGGCGCTTACAGGCAATTAACTAATGAATGCTCCGTCGGGATTGCGCAACTTGCCGCACGTTAATGGAGCCGCGGGCAGTACGCCAGTTAATTTAGAGGAAACGCTGCAGGTAAGTAGCGTCTCGTTTCAGGAAACGGCCACGAATTGTAATTGTGGTTCCGGCCGTTACTGGACGACCATCGTAAAATTCGTTGTAAAAATTTGAAGTCACGTGCTTGTCGAAACATTGTAAGCACTATTACAGCGGCGTGATACTGCGTCGCTCGTAGGGAACAATTCGTGACTCTTCCGCACAATTCCACCAACAGCCGCCACGATGATAGTGAAGAATAATTGGACTTAATCTGAGTATTTGTCGTTTAACGAGGACGACGTTATTATAGGCCGAAGAGAAGAATCAGATTGTGAAGAACAGGTACGAGGGGGGACCCAAAAGAAACCGGATTGTTGTCATAAAAAATTGATGAACCTTTTTACGAAATTACTTCAGTCACCTTCAAAATACTCTCCATTACATGCGATACACTTGTCAAGTATCTTTTCCCACTGTTGGAAGCATGTTTGGAACTCTTCAAGTTTGATATTGTCCAGTGCCCTTTGCGAAGCTGTTTTTACCGCCTTCACATTGTCATAACGCTCTCCTTTTAGCATTTTTTTCATTCGTGGGAATAGGAAAAAGTCGCACGGGGCTAGGTCTGGCGAATACGGAGCGTGGGGAACGACAGACCATCTCTAAGATGCCAAATAATGGGTCACTCGTAAGGCTGTGTATCCTCTAGTGTTGTCGTGTTGCAGAAACCACTCACCTGGTCGCCAAAGTTCCGGGCGTTTCCTCCTCACATCCTCTCGCAGACGCCTTAAAACATCCAAGTAAAAGTGCCCAGGGGTTACGAATTCCCGATGCACAATTCCACGAACATCAAAAAAGACAATGATCATCGTCTTCACATTTGACCTCTCTTGCCTTGCTTTTTTTAGTCTGGGAGAGTTAGGAGTCCTCCACTGGCTAGACGCTTGCTTGGTTTCTGAGTCATACCCGTAACACCAACTCTCATCCCCTGTAATGACTTTGTTCAAGAAGTTTGGATCACGTGCAATCTGTGTTTTCAAGTCCTGACACATATTCATGCGGATGGTTTTTTGCTCCTGTGTGAGAAGGCGCGGAACAAATTTAGCAGCAACACGTCTCATATGGCAAATCCTCACTCAAAATCCGCTGGCACGAGCTCCAACTGATTCCTGTCTCCGCTGAAATTTGGTCGATCGTTTGACGACGATCCTCGTTGTTGTTTCGGCGGACCTTTTCAATGTTCTCCTCATTTCGCGATGTTGAAGGGCGTCCAGAACGAGCTTGGTCTTCAACACACATCTCACCACGTTTAAAGCACCCAAACCACTCGAAAACCTGTGTACGGCTTATAGCGTCCTCCTGGAAATCTTCGTGATGCATTTGGTGTGTCTCCGTTGCAGTTTTTTTAAGAAGGGAACAAAATTTCACACATGCTCTTTGTTCTTTTAAAGTTGCCATAACGACTTCGCAGAGGTAACCCGCCAACAGTCAGAGAAACACAATACCACACTTGCACATTCACCTCTACACTGACGCCGAAGCCGGCCGAAGTGGCCCTGCGGTTAAAGGCGCTGCAGTCTGGAACCACAAGACCGCTAAGGTCGCAGGTTCGAATCCTGCCTCGGGCATGGATGTTTGTGATGTCCTTACGTTAGTTAGGTTTAACTAGTTCTAAGTTCTATGGGACTAATGACCTCAGCAGTTGACTCCCATAGTGCTCAGACCCATTTGAACTGACGCCGACTGCACAGCTGTTTCATGAAGCTCTCTACTAACACCATCTAGAGTGAGAACCGTGCACTACGTCTACGAGTGGCAGCGCCCTCGGAGTCCGGTTTCTTTTGGGTCCCCCCTCGTACATAACAGATTTGAAAATAGTACACAGTACCAGTATAATGTCCACTGATGAACTGGTGCACGGTAAGATCCTCTGTCCAGGCGCCTAAATGAGGGCAACCAAATTCGGGAGACAATTGGAGGATTGCTTACTGCTGTAACGGGAAAACTCTAAAGTTTCATAATTTTTTAACAAACAACTCTTACTGAAAGAACTGATAAATATGCTTTGCGAGGAGAAACAGTAGAAATTACAAATAGAAACTCATTGTAGAAGACGGGAGTGACATTATGCGAAATAACATGCAGGCTCTGCCATACTATAAACCTAGCACTGTCTTGAGTCACATGATAACAGCTTGCAACGTATCCTTTCTTCCTGACAGTATAAAAAGTGAAAAAAGATATTAAATGTGGTAAAACCGACGCAGTACATTAAGAAAAGTTCTCCTCTGGAAGCACACGCCACAAATTTGATGGCACGGAGCGGTTACTACTTCAACACACATCAAATTTGAATTAATTATCATGTTATATTACATCGCCGTCATTGCGTTTCGTATGCCATCGCTCTTTATCTTTTAGTGTGCCAGGTCCTGGTGGCTATTGTACATTGTCACTGTTTGAAAGCAGACTGTGCGGCTGGTCCCGGCGGAGGTTCGAGTCCTCCCCCGGGCATAGGTGTGTGTGTTTGTCCTTAAGATAATTTAGGTTTAGTAGTGTGTAAGCTTAGGGACTGATGACCTTAGCAGTTAAGTCCCATAAGATTTCACACACATTTGAACATTTGAAAGCATCCTGAAGATATTGTAATGATTTCCACGTTAAAGGTGGTAATGAGTGTTGAATCGGATATTAATATATACGTTTCGACTTTGTATGTACGTTATACTCAAACGACACGAGGCGATAAGGTATCCATTGTTTTACTCTCAAACAGTGAGTGTACAATCCTGATGTTATCTTTGTGAAATTTAAAACTTATACAAGAAAAGTAATGTTTTCTCGCTAAAGGGTTTGAACAAATGATTGTAGACACATGTAGCGGAAAGTGAAAATTATTATTCACTAAACGAAAAAATACTTGGAGCCCAATACGCATACCTTCGATCGATTCGGGAAAGACAACGGAATTGACTGCTAGAAGTTCCCGCTTTCCAATCTGCGTTAAAGAAAAAGTTGAAAGCTATTTAAAAATAATCCTTGACATTTGTATACACAGCCTGTGGGCTACAGCCAATATTCTCTTATACGTGACATTGTATTCATTTTGCATTACTTGGGTCTCATGCAGGCTAATTATTTCATCATAAAATAAAATAAATAAAAAATAATGCTTCTTTTACAAGGCTACGGAGAGGCAATGGGTAGCCATTAGCTGCGATTTCAGTTCCATGACCAGATGATTGACGAATATGGTTCAAATGGCTCTAAACACCATGGGACTTAACATCTGAGGTCATCAGTCCCCTAGACTTAGAACTGCTTAAACCTAACCTAAGGACATAACACACATCCATGCCTGAGGCAGGATTCGAACCTGCGACCGTAGCAGCAGCGCGTTTCCCGACTGGAGCGCCTAGAACCGCTCGGTCACAACGGCCGGTATTGACGAATATGTTTACCGCAGTAGGCACATTGCGTTATAAATGGTTAAAATAGTAATGCGTCCCAGGAAGAGACAGCATCATCTACGACTTTTGAAGGTGTTGCAATTTCCCTGACCTTGTGCAGATATATCACGGAAAACCTAAACGAATTCGGTGAAAAAGGTGTCAGAACGTAGAATCTTTAGACCACAAGACTATCCTTTCCTGCGGCGCTTCATCTCATTGGTTTTATGGACATTTACTGGTTCTTCCTCTCATTCGTTGGTAAGTGATATTTAATAATACTTCTTGTCACTCGACTTTATGCAACATTTCAATTCGAAATTTGTTAAACCGCAACTGCTAATGTAAATATTTACCCTACTATTCAACAATATTTGTTTCTGGTAAAGGAAATATAGCACGAACTGAAAAAAAATAATTTTTTCGTCTTACACAGGACGTTCAGAGGCAAAAAAGCTTGGCGATGTAGTTTCAGTATAAGGCGTATAAAGCTGAACCGCAGCTACACTTTAAACTCTAACTTACAAATTGTGAACTTAGTACACTACAAAATAAAAATAATGAGTGGTTACTCATTAATAACAAGTTTAATACGTTAAGGTTTCATTGTTGCTTCTTTATAAGTTGCCTGAAGTCGTATGAAATGCATTTTGCGATATAATGAGCTCCATGTCAGAAGATTCACTAGTCGCACAGTTCGCTCACTGCTTCACAGAACAGCATATTGATAAGAAGAATACGTATTTCTCACCCTGAATTTGGGCATACGTGTACTCTTTGCTTAAATCGGCTCACATTAAAATTTACTTTTTTGCGAATAACTCCAGGAGAGTACAGACAGGTTCTTACACTCGACTACATAGTGAAGGCTGCGGTTCCGTAGCAGAACTTGACAAGAATACTAAAGGAAGACAATTATTCATCAAGAAGACAACTGTGAAATGATGAAATGGTGAAATGTACAAATTCCACTTTTCGAAGTGTGTTCTCTGCGAAGCTTAAATGCTATTGTTTGCTTAAAAATATCTTCTGAATAAAAGTACTTGCAGCTGAAGCTCGTTATTATGTAATTTGTTTTCTTTGAACGTGATTTCGTTACCCTCTGTCAAGTAGGGTATCTGAGATAATAATTAAATTGTCTATAATTTTTAATCAAGATTTAATAGTACTCTTCAGCTTAACATTGCTATACTCCGACAAATATGGCTTACTGTTGTGCTGCAGTGAATGTCCAAGAGTAAATTACAGGTTAAATGCTATTTGCGGAGTTCGTTCGGTCTGTAAGAGCAGTTTTGGGCAAGTTCGTTCAAATGGCCCTGAGCACTATGGGACTTAACATCTGAGGTCATCAGACCCCTAGCCTTAGAACTACGTAAACCTAACTATCCTAAGGACATTACACATACATCCATGCCCAAGGCAGGATTCGAACCCGCGACCGTAGCAGCCGCGTGGCTCCGGACTGAAGCGCCTAGAGCCGCTCGGCCACAGCAGCCGGCGGCAAGTTCGTGTGAGCTGGCCAGAATGGTTTCTTTGGCAAGGTCCGAGCTTGTGCTACAGCTTCAGTGATATCGTCGTCGACGGAACGCTAAGCCTAGCCTTCCACTCTCGTATAAAAACCCTCAATACGTCCATCTATTTCTAAATCCTGTGCACATTAAGACGTAAGGTAAATCTTCCTAGAGAGTTCCTTCATCCACTATTTCAAACCTGCGACCGGACTGAAGCGCCTAGAACCGCTCGGTCACCACGGCCGGCAATGACAGTACCAAACGCCAAACAGGACAGCCTCCATTATCTGGCTTCACAGTTTAGTTAATTTCTATAATCGTTACAAATGTAGAAACTATCTTCAGCCGAGGAGACGCTCCTGATAAATTAGCAATAAATTCATAAAACATTATTGCATAACTGTACATTCGTTTTAAGACAGGATTAAGTAGTGAAACTAGCTGACAGATTTAGTACATCACGTTTATCTAGAGGCTGCTAGCATTTTTGTCAGCCTCCGTATTTGAGTGATTAGCGTGGTTGACTGCGATGCAGAGGATCCGGGTTCGATTCTCGGTACTGTCAGGGATTTTTCCTCGGTAGGAGGACTGCTACGGGACGCACTGAGCCTACTGACGTTTTTCTCTCGGGGCACTTTCGTCCTCGACATCTCTCTCGCCGCAAACGTTGAACGGGAGCGCCAACAGTTGATGTTACGTGTAAACATGCAATGACGTACGTCGCATGGCGACAGGGACATGTAAAACAAAACATTGGCGATGCACCATGTAACCAGACGTCACAAAGAGTGCATGTTCCACGTGATTCTAACGTTCTGCTCTTATTTGTTCCACCATGAGTAATGAGTTGGAGAAAATGAGCTGTAACATGCAAACAAAGTGTTTGCAGACCGATGTTCGTATAATTTCTTCGTCTAAGTGTGAGGGAATGTGTCCTGAAATTTGTGCCATACATTTTTGGTGCTATCCAGGGTGTTGGAAAAAGTGTCCAGTCTTTTGAGAGACAGTAGTAACAATTAAAGCAAAAAAGACAGTCCAATAAACGTGTGCTCAAAAACGCATACCTTAAGCTTTAAGGACCATAGCACTTGTTTATCTTCGCTACTGTGAAAGACACCCCGTTCTATTGAACAAGTACTCATAGCTCTTAAGGTATGCATTTCAGAGCCCACATTTATTGAGCATTTATTTCCTTGTTTGGGTCCATACTATCTCCTCACAAAGTATGGAAAGTGAAGAGCTTGCAGTAGAAGAGATGTGTTTCACAGTATCGAAAGTGAAGAAGTGCTCATGGCTCAGAAGGTAAGCTTTTAGAGCCCACATCTACTTGACTTTTTTCCTTGTTTTGATGTTTACTACCACCTGTCAAAATATTAGACACCTTTTTAGTACCCTGTACACAAGTATACAGGGTACCCCACGTAACGTACATTTCAGTGCAAATACCTCTGGAATAAAAATAGATGTTGAGAAACGACTTTCACGGGCATGAATGTAAGGCAGGGGTTTATAAAATAAATACTATGAAAGATTTAAAACGTAAGTAAATATTATTTCAAAAGCAAAATTACGTCTTTTTAAGGGACACCCCGTGTTGTTCCTTACGCAATTAGTAATCTGAAAAATCACAAAACAATGGCATTGGTTGCATAGCAGTACATCAATTACATACCGAAAAATTGCGTTTGACGCTTGAAGTAAAAGAAACGCGGCGCTGTTGCACATCCAGAGATGCAAGCATGAATCCCATGTTGCTAGTAATCGCGATGTGATTGACGTAAGTAATCTTACTTCCACTGTTATCACGACGACCTAAAGTATTAACACGGTTGCCTGCCACAAGCATGGATGTATACTTAACGGTTTCCCTCTTGCGTGTGCTATTTATCTACGTACACACTAAGGAACGGTACCGGTCAGTGTACTAAACCAACAGTTGCCAAATCGATGAATAGGACTGGGTAGTCCTGTTTAGAGGTTTCCAGCCCATTGCCGGACCTCGTCCCCTTTTTTGTCTGAGTACGTGTGAAAAATGTTGTGTGTCAGAAGTCTCAGCCAACAATGGACATCATGAAACCGCTGCAATAACACTTGCAACACTTCAACAACAGTGAGGCGACCAGTGTTGGAGCCTGCACAGTGGTATTGCCATGTAAATGGTGAGCTTATCGACCATACATTGTAGCGTTTCTGCTGTGAGAAATATAATTGCATACCAGCGTACATTTTGTGTGTTTCTGAGGAGACTATGTTTTGTTCTGCAGGTACAATTGTACATTCATGTAATCGTTTCACCACGTGCAGGAGTTCAGTTGTAACGTTATCATTAAAAATGTTCAGTGACATGTCCTTACATGTCATGTACCGTTATTTAATTTATGTACAACTACATACAACTAGCATTTACGTCTCTGTTAGATCCTTGGGCCGCGCGGAATTAACCGAGCGGTCTAGGGTGCTGCAGTCATGGACTGTGCGGCTGGTCCCGGCGGAGGTTCGAGTCCTCCCTCCGGCATGGGTGTGTGTGTTTGTGCTTAGGATAGTTTAGGTTAAGTAGTGTGTAAGCTTAGGGACTGATGACCTTAGCAGTTAAGTCCCATAAGACTTCACACACATTTTTTAGATCCTTGGTCAACTATTAAGTTTACTCTGGCCAGTGATATCTGGTACTTCATTACCGTTGTGTCAGTTCTAGAACTGTAGTAAAGGTCAATCAAGCACGAACGAGTAAAACATTTCCTAATTTTTCATTCTGTGTGACTGGACATATGTATTTTTTCCAGTAAATAGCAATAAGTACTGCGTTTGTCACATGATAGTACGTCAATCACATCGCACTCTAGGCAACATGGGTTCATGCTTGCATCTCAGGAAGTGCAATAGAAGCACGTTGCGTTTATTTCAAGCTTCAGATTCGCTTTGCAATTTCTCAGGACGTAATTGACATATTCCGATGAAACCAACACCATTTTTTGTGATTTCTCTTATTTGTGATTGTGTAAGAAATAACACAGGGTGTCTGATTAAAAAAACATATTTGGTTTAAAAATAATATTTGCTTGCACTTTATAATGTGTCATACTACTTACTTTCATGATCCCCTGCCTCACATTCGCACCAGCGAAGGTAGTTTCTCAATGCTGTTCCAGAGATATTTGAGCTGAAATGTTTAAGGAGCCACTCTGTATATCTCAATATACGTAAAGCCAAATGTATGTTTGCGTTTATGTCCTGAATCTCCTCGCAAAGCCCTGGATTGATTTCAGCTCAGTTTGGCACAGAACCATCAGGCCTCACGAGTATCAGAAATGTGGGGTCCATAACCACCTAGACCCAACAGGAGTGGACCTAAGGTCAAAGATGTCTTTTCTCCAGCCCCTGACATATAGGCCATCCTGAACCACTGGCATGTTGTGTTGGAGTAGTGTCAGTCTGGATGGTGGGATGGATATGGAGAGGGGGAGGTAGGAGGGGATGGATAGGGAGTGGGTGGAAGGGGGAAGGGTCAGAGACAGTGATAGGAGGAGAAGAACAGAAGATGAGGCGGAGAAGGCAAAGAATGTGGAGGAGGAGGAAGAGGTGGACCATGCAGAGAGGGGTGGGAGGTTGGGGTTGGGTTGTTTGGAGGAAGAGACCAAACAGCGAGGTCATCGGTCTCATCGGATTAGCGAAGGTAGTCGGCCTTGCTCTTTCAAAGGAACCATCCCAGCGTTTGCATGAAGCGATTTAGGGAAATCACAGAAAACCTAAATCAGGATGGCCGAACACGGGATTGAACCGTCGTCCTCCCGAATGCGAGTCCTGTGTGCTATCCACTGCGCCACGTTGCTCGGTGGGGAGAGAGGGGATGGACAGAGACAGGGGTAGGAAGAGATTGTGGGAAGGAGGAGATAGAGAGAGGGAGGAGCTGAAGAGACAGGGAGTATGGGGAGCAGGAGATAGAGTTGGGAAGGTGAGGTGGAGAGAGAGAGAGGCAGAGACAGAGGAAGAAGTAGAAACGGAGAGGGGAAGAGAAGGTGCGGGGAATTTATCTCCGTACGCACGATATGCAAGGAAAGCCATGGGGATTATACATAATTACTTAAATGTTTTTGAGATATTCCTCGTTCATCAAGCGAGGTGACGCAATGGTTGAGTTAGGGGTTGGGGTAGACGTGGGTTACATCGCTTTCCAGCCGTGCAGGTTTGGGTTCCTCCCCCCCCCCCCCCCCCCCCCCCTCACCGCCACCATGATTTTTCTAAATCGATGAAGACGAATGAGGATATGATCCCTTTGAAAACGACGGAGCCTTTTCCAATTCTTCCACAATCCAAGCTTCCACTCTAATGAGCTCGTCGTCAATGAAATGTTGAACTCTAATCTTCCTTTCTTCCTTCTATCCGTCATTCTAGAAGTGACTTACATTTAACTGCGTTGAATCTCATAACGAAGGGGGTGAACACACAAATTTCTCCATCAAAACTTCGCACCACGAAGTTATGTTTTTGGTTCTGAAAACTTTGATTCCTCCGTGGAAACTTAATTCGCAAGTTGCGATCCGTCTCACCGCTCTGCGGCCCCGAGCAGACGGCGGGTCCCAGTTCATTACGGCCGGATCTCAGGGGAATGTCTGGCAGGGGTCGCCTCTCGAGGGCAGGCGCCCGGTCGTCTGTAATAACACAGGAATTCATATCTGCCTGCAGCCCGGCATTCTGTGAAGGCATCCGCTAGAAGCTGGAGGCAGTGCCATATCTCCCGAGTCCTTGGACTTAAGAGGCTCCTGTTTGCACCGGCGGATTACGTAGCGGCTGTTTGCTCCCAGGTGCATCTGTATCCGCGCGCTAACTTGTTGCATCGAGGCTGTGTGCTTGTCGGCAAAGAGACTTAGCCGCGCCGCGCCACGGAGAGAGGATTTACAAGAGTTACGGCCGCCAAGATACGGCGCTCGCCTAAGCCCGCAGTTACGCAGTGTTACCGCAAGGAAGCCATGCATTTGTCATAAATGCTAATCGCTCCGGAGAAACTCTCCGCGGGGCCATTTCCTAAGAGTTACGAATACTTGTATGCGACTGCTGGAATGCAAAAGATATCCTTGATAACATATTCATCTTAAATATTGTTTGTTAGTGAATATGCGTGGCTTCGCTACAAGAGAGCTATAAGCCCCTTTCGCATAATATACAGCAGTAGAGGGTTGGCTATTTGAGGTGATGAGTTTATTTTACAGTGGCGTTCAGTTTCACAAGTCGCCAGCTCAGGGAGTTCCGCACTTTAATTACCTCCTTTGGAACTATTTCGCTTTCCGAGAAAACGGATAGATTTCTCGGCCATTTAGCTTGTTATATGTCTCGAACTTAAAGTAGTCGCGATGATAATGTAAAGTAGGCTGTTTAGGTTTTTTGTTGGTGACGCCACGTAGCGCTCTGTATGAAAATCACTGACTGTGCTGTGTGCAGTCAGTAGCCGGTTTGCATTGTTGGAATATTTGCTATTGTAGTGTTGGGCAGTTGGATGTGAACAGCGCGTAGCGTTGCGCAGTTGGAGGGGAGCCGCCAGCAGTGATGAATGTGGGGAGAGAGATGGCGGAGTTTTGAGAGAGGATGATATGGACGTGTGTCCACCAGAAAGAGCAAATCTGTAAGACTGGATGTCATGAACTGATATATATATATATATATATATATATATATATATATATATATATATAACTTTTGAACACTATTAAGGTAATTACATTGTTTGTTCTCCATCAAAATCTTTCATTTGCTAACTATGCCTATCAGTAGTTAGTGCCTTCAGCAGTTAGAATCTTTTATTTAGCTGGCAGTATTGGCGCTCGCTGTATTGCAGTAGTTCGAGTAACGAAGATTTTTGTGAGGTAAGTGATTCATGAAAGGTATAGGTTATTGCTAGCCAGGGCCATTCTTTTGTAGGGATTATTGAATGTCAGATTGTGTGTCAGTTTAGTGATGATCAAAATAAGTAAAGAGAGAAATGTCTGAGTACGTTCAGTTTTGCTCAGCTGTAAGAGGTTTACCAGCACAGTCATTCATAAATTTTTCTAAGGAGAGGTTTCAATAAGGCACAAAACGTGATAAACGATACGCGAGTTCCGCTATAAATTCAAAAAAATAATCATAATCTGGAAACTATTTGAGATAGAGCATCGTTCTTTGTTGTGAAATGTTTAGTAGATCTCTCAAAGGTTTTTCCTGTGATGGCGGAATTTCCGTGTGTTCCGCACTCGTCGCTCTTAGCGCGACAAGGCAATATTCGAGTTCTGCCCATGTACGGGTCAGCATTTCAGCTTCTATAGTCCTGCTTGCTTCACTGATTTGTGCACGAATGATTGCAATGACATAGACTGGTATGCACACGCAATGCTTGACGTAACACCACAAAAAGAAGTCTTACAAGTCTCATGGTGTGACTTCGGGAGAGGAGGATGAGGTAGGGGGGGGGGGGGGGGGCGGAATCTAATGGTACCATGATGACCCATCCATCTCTCAGGAAATGTGTCATTCAGCACGACCCGCACATTCGAGCTCCAATGTGAGGGTGCGCCATCATGGTGGAAGATGATGGACCATTACAGCTCTTCGACATGTGGTAGCAGGAACTGTTCTAGCTTGTCCACGTAAAACATTTCCCGTTATGGTTTCATCTGCAAAGAAAAATGGGTCTATCACACTGTCGTGCATTGGGTCACATCAAACGTAAATATTTGGCCTATCACGGATGTGTTCACGAGTGTCCTGTGTGATTTCAGGCCGCCCGGGGTGGCCGAGCGGTTCTAGGCGCTACAGTCTGGAACCGCGCGACCGCTACGGCCGCAGGTTCGAGTCCTGCCTCGGGCATGGATGTGTGTGATGTCCTTAGGTTAGTTAGGTTTAAGTAGTTCTAAGTTCTAGGGGACTGATGACCATAGAAGTTAAGTCTCATAGTGCTCAGAGCCATTTGAACCTTTTTTTTTGTGGTTTCAGAGCCTCAAATTCTAGTGTTGTGGCGATTCACATGTACAGAGATGTGGAACGTTGCGTCATCTGAAAGTAGGCACTTTTTCAGCAAGTTATTGGCAGCATCTTTTGCGGCCAGCACGCATGAACATGAGAGTTCTTACCGCAGAGGATGCCATAAGCAGTTTCCTCCATTTTCTTGAGTTTAACTTGTTGTTACACATGACGTTGTGTTTTGAGCAGCATTTGTAAATATTTCGCGGTCTGGGCATCTAGATGATGTACTATATATGAAAGCTGTTCGGAATATATTGTTAATTGACCAGATACTGAATTTTATGCTCAGTAAAATCCAGTGTATTTTTAAAACAAGTTATGTAACATGTCGGCAGTTAAGCTTTACTTAGTAGGTAGTGCTTCATCTTTCATCCTGGAACAGAAGAGGGTCTTTTATCACGGAACATGGGGTAATTGCATATAAACTGATTTTCTGCAATATCTCAATAGTTTTATCTCACTTGAAAATTAAAAACTGTGTTCGTCCCGAATAGCTTGTGTTACAAAATATACTTAATTTGTAACTGATTTCTGATAATACTTCTGCATAGTTTTGATTTCACTTACTCATCATTCGAGTATAGTATAGTAATAATGGAACAAAAAAATTATTAATTACAATATTGACATGGTTTTCTCGATTGCAACGCTTTTCAATTTCAGACAAATATTGGTCCTAGATACATGACGCTGTTATACCGCGGCAAATGTATTCACTTTTAGGGAAGACGAGTTTCCATAGTAATCTTCGTAATTTTAGGATAAAAACTACGCTACATAAAAAGTTAATCCCATTATTTAAAAACTGAATAAGAAAATATACTCTATGTCAAAAAAACTACGCACCACGAAGGAATTATCCGAATGGGACAGAAGACGTTAGATGGGATGTACATGTACAGACATACATATGATTACAATTTCAGAAAAAGGGGTTATTTTATTCAGGAAGAAGAAGTGCACAAACAGAGCAAGTCAATAACGCGTTGGTCCACCTCGGCCCTTTGTGCAAACAGTTATTCAGTGAGGCGTTGATTGACAGAGTTGTCGGATGTCTTCCTGAGAGATAACATGCCAAATTCTGTCAAAATCCCAAGCTGGTTTGAGGGCCCTGCCCGTAATATTCCAAGCATTCTCAGTTGGGCAGAGATCCGGCGACACTGATGGCCATGGTAGGTTTTAGCATACTCCAAGACATCTACGTGTACGACCTGACGTTATCTTGTTGAAATGTAAGTCCAGGATGGCTTGTTCTGAATGGCAACAAAACGGGGCGCAGAATATCGCCGATCGCGCTAACGGGTAAAACAGATTTCATCCAAAGGGGTCTTCCTATGAAAAGAACTGGCACCCCAGAAATCATTCCTGGTTGTCGGGCCGTATGGCGAGCGACTCTCAGGTTGATAATCCACTGCCATCCGGGACGTCTTCAGACAAGCCTTCGGCCTGGAATGTCATTGACAGGAGAAGAATAGTCTTCATTAATCAGTTCCGCTTCAAACTGAGCCCCGATGAGCTGTGAAGACGTGTCTGGAGACACACCAGACAGCGGTAGGGTACCAACCTGACTGCCGCTCGACATACAATGAAGGCTTTCACGACCGGAAGTTTCAGCTGCTGAGAATTCTTCCGGAGTACAATCAGGAGCACCTCCGAAGATGTCCAACGCAGCCTTGGACGAAACGTCAGGGACTGAAGAGTTCCATGGACAACGGCCATACAATCCGGAAGAATTCTCAGCACCTGTCGCTCGACAACCAGAAGTGATGGTCTGGGGTGTCACTTCTTTTCATAGCAGGACTCCTTTGGTTGTCATCCACGGCACTCTTACAGCACAGCGGTACGTCGACGATATTCTACGCCCCGTTTTGTGGCCTTTCACAGCAAACCATCCGGCAAGATAATGGCCGCCCGCACGCGGCGAAAGTTTCCACTGCTTCTCTTCGTGCTTGCCACACCCCGTCTCGGCTATCAAGGTCGCTCGATCGCTCCCCAATTGAGAAGATTTGGAACATTTTAGGCAGGGCTCCCCAACCAGCTCGGGACTCTGACTACCTAACGCGCGATTTTGACAGATTTTGCCGCGATAGTCCTCACGACGACATCCAACAACACAATCTATGAATGCCAAGCCGAATAACTGCTCACATAAGGTGGACCAACGCGTTATTGAGTGCTTCAGTTTGTGAAGCACTTTCTCTTGAACAAATCATTCACTTTTTCTGAAATAGTAATTTGTCTGTACATATAAACCACATCTACTGATTTCCGTCCCATTCGGATACTTCCTCCATGGTGCGTCAGACAGTTGGCAAGCTGAAGTTGGCGATAGTACGGACAACTCTCAGAAATGTCGGTTTTACAGTGTTTCATAATGGCACGACCCGTGACGCAAAAGCATTTCTTTTTAATGATACGTTTGCCATTTCCAGTTCTACAGCTATTGTGTGTTCTGTACGTGGGAAAAGTGAAGGATGTGAAACGTTCTGTGGACCAAGGCCGTGTTTAGAAGTGCATTTGATTTACCTACTAGCATTGTGCACAGCGGCGGTCGTTGAGCTCAGGCCCCCCACACACTAACACACACGGCCTCCCTGGCTGTTCTCGTTAGTCTTGGCAGGTAGAGTAGTGTGCTGGCGCCGCGGCGTCCTTTGAGACAACGACCTCGATTATAACAGGACCGGTGCCAAGTTTTCTGCCTCTCGCCAGGAGCCACTGCCCACTGCCGGACACGAGGTCGACAGCTGAAACACAGCAAAGTAGCCACACACGCTCTCCGTGTACGTAGCGAGCACTCGATGGCGGCAGTTCGACATCTGCAACCGTGAGAGCACGTAGAAAAATAAAGATTATTGAAATTCAGCGTCAAGCAGAAGGTGCTGTTGCTGGACGGATGGATTATTTGATCTGGGAATGCTTTGGTACAAAAGCACGGGGAGAAATTATTTAGTTTCATAGTTTACTATCATGTTAGAAGGTAGTATTGAATCGCACTATTTTTTATTATTAATTACGTATTATTACCAGCTGTTCCCAGCCATGAATTCCTGTGGCTCAGTCTGGATAAATGTAAAAGAAAGAAAGGAGAAAGCTCACGTTTCTAATACATGTAGAGTTGGATATACGTTCTAATTTCCTTCTCTTCCCTGACTCTGTCCATCTCCTCCTTTCCCTCTCTCCTTTGTCCGTTTCCTACTCTTTCCCCTCTCTCTGTCACCTCCTCTACCATCTCTCTCCCCATCTCCCTCTCCTCCACTTCTCTACACCTCCTTCTGCACCTCCGTCTCTCTCTCTCTCTCTCTCTCTCTCTCTCTCTCTCTCTCTCTCTCTCTGTACTGTCCATTACCTCTTTCTCCCTTCCCATGACCATCTTCTCCTCCCCTCTATCTTGGCCTGCCCCTCTCTCTGCCCATCACCTCATTTCTGCGTACTGTCTCCACTTCACTGTCTCCTCATATCCGCATACTGTCTTCATTTCCTCCTATCTCTCTGTTCATCTTCTCTTCCCCTCTCCGTCTGACATTGAGCCTTGTTTATTGTTATTGAATAAACAGATTCTGTAGTAGGATCCTAATAATAAAACGATAAGCCTTAAATACAGCTTTCCTGTTTGCTAACAACATTTCCAAACTAACAGAAAATCTCTCTCTCTCTCTCCCTCACACACACACACACACACACACACACACACACATACGTACATACATATGTAGATAGAGAGAGAGAGAGAGTAATAAAACTCTACTGATTAACACTGAGGGATGCAAAGGATGCCTTGAGAACTATTATCTGTGTCCGAACTTCAAGAAACACCTGAAGGGTAACCGTTTGCAGCACACTGAAGATGTCAAAGAGGCTGCAGAGAACTGGTTACGTGACCGACAACGTGACCTTTATTTTCAAGTACTAGAAAAGCTGCAACAACGCTGTACCAAGTGCATCAGTCACAGGGAAGAATATACTGAATAAATGGGTAGTTCCAAAAAGCTAGGTTCATTCTGTCGAGGCAAAGCCAGTAACATTTCAGCATCGTTTCTGTAGCTATAAGTTGAACGACTGCGCCTAGGGGAAAATTATTAAATTAGCAATTATTAATTAGCAATTATTAATTGAAACTTTTTGGCGGACCGAGACTCAAAATCGGGACCTTTGCATTTCGCGGGCAAATGCTCAGGTGGTAGAGCACTTGCCCGCGAAAGGCAAAGGTCCCGGTTCGAGTCTCGGTCCGGCACACACTGCAGAGTGAAAACCTCATTCAATTATTAATTAATTATTATTATGGGTAAGGAAATACCTATCGTAAATCTTGAGTAACCTTCGACGCAACAGCAAAATATTTATTTCCAATAGTGGAACTCGAAGGGCGCCCATATTCTCAGACAAAGACATCTCTTTTCCAAATACAGCGCTCACTGGAATAGAGATGAAATGCTCTCGCTGCTGCTCATAACGCCCCACTGACGAAAGCTCAGCGGAGCGGTGATTTCCAGAGTTGCACCGGCATTCCGGAGCAACTTTGTATCCCCACTGGGGAAAGGGTAATGCGAGGGAGGTGCCCTTTCACCCTCCTTCATATTCACCCTCGTTTCAGGTTGCCATTGCTTAGCAACGAGATGAAATTTTGTGAGCGCTGCCGCGGAGGTAATTACACTGTCAGAAAAAAAAGTTAAGCACCCATTACGGTGAGAGGAAATAAACTGAAAGTTCGCGTGTTGAGAGGGTATGCGATGTTATTTCAGCAATTAAAATTACGAGCCCAATTCACAAAGAACTTGGCAGTGTGAGCCCACTTCTCAGTATGACCATCTGGACAGCCCGCCTGCACTGATTCTATTGGTAACGGCGTCATAAAGCTGTCGTATCCTCTCCTGAGGCAAGTTGGCTCACAACTGTGGTAACTGTAGATATCCTGGACACTGGTGGAGGGACGGAGTTGGCGTCCAAGCTGGAGACAGTCCCGGGGATCTTGCTGGGCACAGTAGTACCTCAGTATCACGTAGGCAATTCGTACAGGCACGTTACATGTGTAGACGAGCATTGTCATGTTGAAAATGGCATCACGGCTGTGTCGCATGAGAAACAACACATGAGGACGCAGGGTGACCAATCACTAACAATTGTGATCTAGAGTCATTCGCGATGGCTCCCATACCATGCCGCCAGGAATAACAGCGCCATGACTCTCCAAAACATTTTATTAATAATCTGAATAAATGTCCTGTATGAATCCGCTATTAGTGTGAATATTTTGTGAATGCAAGTCTTTGTATCGCTTAATTTATTTATTTACAGCATTTTGGCTGCTGCCATTATCAGATACTAAAAACTTAGGACTTGCAGTAAAGGTTCTGTTGCCACATAAAAAAAAAATCTATGACCAGATTAAGCATAGGTTCTTAACTTTGACACAGAACCTTGTTTCGGAAGTTCGAAGTTTTTGCTATCTGATGGTGCCAGTAGCCCAAACAGTGTAATAAAGACATTTACATTGAAGAGCACGCAGAAGTGCTGAAACACGACGTGGCATGGACTCGACTAATGTCTGAAGTAGTGCTAGAGGAATCGACACCATTAATCCTGCAGGTCTTTCTATAAACACGCAAGAGTATGAGTGGGTGGAGACCTCCTCTGAATATCACATTGTAACGCAGCCCGGGTATGCTGAATAATGTTCATGTCTGCGGAGATTGGTGACCAGCGGAGGTGTCAGAAGATTGTTCATGAAGCCACTCTGTAGCAATTGTGGACATGTAGGGTGTTGCATTGTCCTGCTGGAATTGCCCAAGTACGTCGGAATGCACATGGACATGAATGGATGCAGATGATCAGACAGGAAGCTTACGTACGTGTCACCTGTCAGAATTGTATATCGATGAATCAGGGATGCCCTATCACACCAACGCACACGCCCCACACCATTACAGAGCCTTCAACAGTCCCCTGCTCAGATTCAGGGTCCATGGATTCATTAGATTGCCTCCATAACCGTACAGGTCCATCTGCTCGATACAATTTGAAACGAGACTCATCCGACCAGGCAACATGTTTCCAGTCATCAACAGTCCAACGTCGGTGTTGACGGGCCCAGGCGAGGCGTAAAGCTTTGTGTCGTGCAGTCATCAATGGTACACGAGCGGCCCATTGGCTCCGAAAGTCCATATCGATTATGTTTCGCTGAATGGTTCGCACGCTGACACTTGTTGATGGCCCAGCACTGAAATCCGCAGCAATTTTCGGAAGGTTTGCACTTCTGTCACGTTGATTGAGTCTCTTCAGTCGTTGTTGGTCCCGTTCTTGCAGGATCTTTTTCCGGTCGCACCGATGTCGGAGATTTGTTGTTACCGGGTTCCTGACATTCAAGGTACACTCGTGAAATGGTCATCCCGGAAAATCCCCACTTCATTAGGTCTCCCATCGCTCCTGCGCCGACTATAACACTACGCTCAGACTCTCTTAAATCTTGATAAACTGCCATTGTAGCAGGAGTAACCGATCTAACAACTTCGGCCGACACTTGTCATATAGGCGTTGCCGGCCGCAGCGCCGTAGTCTGCCTGCTTACATATTTCTGCATTTGAATACGCAATGCTGTATGAGTTTGGCACTTCAGTGTGCTAAACGATATAAAAGGTTTTATCCAAAAAAAAGTAGCCAAAACAGTAGAAAAATGGGTCCTCCCCCTAGACCACCGCCATGCTCGCCGACGATGCTCCGGGGTCGTACAGAATCGTGATTCATCACTGAACACAATCCCTTTCCGGTCACGTTGCTGCCACATTCCGACCAGTGGTGTGGGATAACACAAAATGTTACAGGGAGTCCATACTTGTTCGATGGGAAGTGCAGATGTGAAGGGGTCACGGTGAGCTTGCTGCACAAAACGGCGATCCTCCCTATGGGCTAGGTCTATCTGCCTGTCTTCACGTTCCCATGCATTCAACATGAGACCACTGTTACATCCGAACGTCCCAAAAATCTGCATATTGAACGATTCTACCATCCAGCCACAATCAGGTGCTGATAACGCTGTCTAATAGTAATTCGTGGCATCTTCGTGCCCTTCATAGTGATCACTCATCTGCTGGCGCCATTCATGTTCATTATGTAGCGTGCCAGGTCTGCTAACGACGCTAAACACGAATGACACTAACGCAGTCAAGTGCTAGTTCTACTTGACACAGCGAAATGTAATTCTAATCATATACATACCCACCGACGGTTTGTACGTGTAGAAAGTTATATTGATATCCGACCACAACTTCTATGTGCTTCACTTTCTTTGTCAGACACTGGGTTTGAAATAGTATCTTTTGAAATTCTCTATGTATTGAAATTTTAATAATATTTTTAGGTTAATACAAGCGGTTGCCTTGTTGTAATAACAGATTGAGGAGGCGACTGTTTTAATTAATTTGTGTGTGTGTGTGTGTGTGTGTGTGTGTGTGTGTGTGTGTGTGTGCGCGCGCTCGCATATTTGCATTATGTGACCAATTCAGTTCATAAGCGCCTCATGCTTCGCTATCTCGCCATGCTATTCTCTTCATTGTCAGACGTGATCCTGTCGGTCATACATCGCGAACGCACGGTGACTAAAACTTTTAGCTTTGACATCCACTGCTGGGTGATGGCGACCTCCGCTCTTCTTCTTGCCCTGCGTTAAAACTCAGAAGTCAAACAGTGTCGGCCGGTGTGGCCGAGCGGTTCTAGGCGCTACAGTCTGGAGCCGCGCGACCGCTGCGGTCGCAGGTTCGAATTCTGCCTCGGGCATGGATGTGTGTGATGTCCTTAGGTTAGTTAGGTTTAAGTAGTTCTAAGTTCTAGGGGACTGATGGCCTCAGAAGTTAAGTCCCATAGTGCTCAGAGCCATTTGAACCATTTCAAACAGAGTTACCCAACAAAATGCTTCTGATATACTTCCATAAATTACTCGTACAGCCTGCACATCATGTGCAGTCCAAGCAAAAACAAAATTATAATGATAATGATGATAATAATAATAATAATAATAATAACAACAACAACACGAGGGTAGTTCGGAAGGTAAGTTCCGGTTGGTAATAAAAAAGGTATCGAATACAGATAAAGAAAACAATTTATTTCATAAAGATCTATAACACACTACTTTTCAATATAGACCCCGTAATTATTCAGGCATTTCTCATATCGTGGTATAACGCCATGTATTCCATCGTCATGGAATGTTACCGTCTGTTGCCGTAAGAAGTTTGGGCATCCAAAGTGCGCAACGTTTATGAAAAACCAATATTTCAGTAAAAATCTCGTAAATTCCCGCTTGTGAAATTTGGTGGTAGTCGACGAGCGGTAGCATTAACCGTAAACCTACCGTTTTTCGTAATCATTTCTTCGACTGCTCTAATCTGCTTATCAGAAACCAAAGATGAACGCCAATTTCATATTCGGCATGCATTTAATCACGTCCTTCCTTAAACTATCGGACCCATCTTCCCACCACTGAAGCACTCATTGCATTTTCTTCGTAAACCTCGAGGATATATCGATGAATGTCGCTTGGTTTAATGTTCTTAGCATTCAGAAAACGAATCATAGATCTAGTTCATAAGCGGGCGGGATTTTCTATCAGCGGTGCCATTGTAAACAATCACTGCGAACAACATGCAACACAGAGCGAAAGACGTCATTTCGTTTTGCATGAACCAGAGATTTGCTGCGCATGAGCGGAACTGCAGTCGTAGCAGTGCCGTGGAGAAAAATCAAAACACACCTTAATTTCCGAACAACTCTCGTAATTATGGACAAATGCGCCTCAAAGTCAGCAAAGAAGTGCAAAATATCAGAAACTGAAGGAATCGAAATGCTAAATGGACAAGCCGTAATGTACCACGAGCCACAAGCTTACAAATACCTAGGCATTTTGCAGTCGGACATCATCAAGCACTGGCATGTAAAAAGTGTGGTCAGCAAAATGTACACCCAAAGGTTCAGAAAGTTGTTGGAAAGGAAACTGAACGGCGACTTTAGTACCAAGGCAGTCAATACCTGGGTCATACCTGTAAGCATACCTTCAAGCATTGTGTGCTGGATACTCGTAGAGCTGGAACCGATGAAATTTCACACACGCTGTACTTGCACAGAAAAACAGGCGGCAGAGGACTCTTAAAAGAGAGTTGTATAGTGGCACAAGAGAAGGATTAATTAGCACACTATGTGAAAGATACCCAAGGATCGGTTCCGGTTTAAGTCAACAACAGAAAGTTTGTCAAAGTACAGTATGTGGTGAAAAGTATCCGGACACTTCACCTCCTGCAGATACTCCATAACAGTAACCTCAGTAGCCATTGGACATCGTGAGAGAGCAGAATGGGGTGCTCTGCGCAACTCACAGACTTCCAACGTGGTCAGGTGATTGGGCGTCACTTGTGTCATACGTCTGTAAGCGAGATTTCCACACTCCTAAATATCCATAGGGCCACTGTTTCCGATGTGATAGTGAAGTGGAAGCGTGAAGGGACACGTACAGCACAAAAGCGTACAGGCCGACCTCATCTGTTGACTGACAAGGACCTCCGACAGTTGAAGAGGGTCGTAATGTGCAATAGGGAGACATCTATCCAGACCATCGCACAGGAATTCCAAACTGCATCAGGATCCACTGCAAGTACTATGACAGTTACGCGGGAGGTGAGAAAACTTGGATTGCAGTGTCGAGCAGCTGCTCATTAGCCACACACCACGCCGGTAAATGCCAAATGCCTCGCTTGGTCTAAGGAGCGTAAACATTGGACTCTGTGTGAGAATGAGGAAGCACGGTACGCAATGTGGCTATCCGATGGCAAGGTGTGAGTACGGCGAATGACCGGTGAACGTCATCTGCCAGCGTGTGTAATGCCAACAGTGAAATTCGGAGGCGGTGGTGTTATGGTGTGGTAGTGTTTTTCATGAAGGGGGATAGCACCCCTTGCTGTTTTGCGTGGCACTATCACAGCACAGGCCTACATTGTTGTTTTAAGCACCTTCTTGATTCCCACTGTTGGAGAGAAATTCGGGGATGGTGATTGCATCTCTCGAAACGATCGAGCACCTGTTCATAATGCACGGCCTGTGGCGGAGTGGTTACACGACAACAACATCCCTATAATGGACTGGCCTGCACAGTGTCCTAACCTGAAACCTATAGAACACCTTTGGGACGTTTTTGAACACCAACTTCGTGCCAGGCCTCACCGACTGACATCGATACCTCTCCTCAGTGCAGCACTCCATGAAGAATTGGCTGCCATTCCCCAAGAAACCTTCCAGCACCTGATTGAACATATGCTGGAAGCTGTCATCAAGGCCAACACTATATTGAATTCCAGCACTACCGATGGAGGGCGCCACGAACTTGTAAGTCATTTTCAACCAGGTGTCCGGATACTTTTGTTCACATAATGTACACATACCGAAAATCAATACGGGAAACCTGCTCCCTAAAGCCGGACTGATAGCTCGTGCAATGAAGCTTGCATGGGGAGTTTTTGGGATAGACGGAAAGCAAAATATATGAGGACAAGACCTAGTCTTGGCTTACCAACTGAATCCTAAAGAGCAAAACTGAAGGACTGATTCTTGCTACACAGGAACACGCCTTCAGAACTAACGCCATCAAAGCCAGAAACGAGAATACAGCAGAAGATCCTAAGTGTAGATTGATCCACTGGAACGTAGGACAAAATTATCATCTGCTTGTGACGAAGAACTGAAAGTTGTCGAAAACTGAAGTGTCAGATTATTGTGGGAGTTACGACGTCAGAGAGATCGAATGCTTGAACATGATACACCAGCCATCACAACTACGGAGAAAAGGAAAGTGTGAATGATTGACACTACCATCCAAGCCGGTACGTAGAGACTTCAGAAAGATACACTTGTCATCTCACGCTAAGACCATTACACAATTAGAGTGGTGCAGGTCAGAAGAGAAGTAAAACGTCCCTGAATCCCTCATATCGATTAGATATATATGTACAAGGTGAGTGTGAGGATGAGGGTGGGCCGGGCGTTGTGGCCGAGCGGTTCTAGGCGCTTCGGTCTGGAACCGCGCGACCCCTACGGTCGCAGGTTCGAATTCCACCTCGGGCATAGATGTGTGTGATGTCCTTAGGTTAGTTAGGTTTAAGTAGTTCAGAGTTCTAGGGGACTGATGACGTCAGATGTTAAGTCCCATAGTGCTCAGAGCCATTTGAACCACTTTGATGAGGGTGGTAGCGCCGAGACGTCACAACACAATAAAGAGAAGTGTATCCTTTTTTGGTATCGGAGGAATATTTATTCTTATAGGTATCTGGTGCAATTGGCCTGCCTTACTTTCAACGAGTAACTTACTTTTTGAGTTCCATCGCAGTATTATTTCATTCTTCTTCTATTTTTTTTAAAGGAAACCTTACCGGATACTACGGTTTGAGAATCTTTACACGGCGACCCCGGCCTAGACCAGTGAAGATAATTTCAGTGCACACTGGGGACAGTGCCAAAAAGATTTAGCGGACATTGGAAAACTGAAGGCACTGGAAAATATCCATTTGCCAACAAAAAGCCGTTGTACTGTGGTTTGCGCAAAATATCTGCCGATACATCGCGCAGTCATAACGTTTGGAAAGTAACCCACTAATGATAATTTTCGAATTCCAGCCCAGTGATCTCATTTGTTGTGTTTACTGTCAAATAATAAAGAAATAAAATACCATAATTTTCTTTTCTCCTTCACAATGTGGCACTCTACTAACGATACGTAATATGAACCATTTATTTCTAGCTTTATTCGTTTTAAAACGTTATTCAAAATTGTCAATATATTAACGATATGAGAAATATGCGATATTATTTCTCATTTACAAAGGATGTCATGTCGGTACCGCTGTGTTAATCCTATCGCGTCACTACTCCACTAGGTACATAAAAACACTCCGTCTTCAGGCCACAAGTGGCCCAACGGAACCATCCGACCGCCGTGTCATCCTCAGTTGAGGATTCGGATAGGAGGGGCGTGTGGTCAGCACACAGCACTCCGGTCGTTTTGATGGTTTTCTTTGACCGGAGCCGCTACTATTCGATCGAGTAGCTCCTCAATTGGCATCATGAGGCTGAGTGCACCCCGAAAAATGGCAAACACGCATGGCGGCCCGGATGGTGACCCATCCAAGTGCCGGCCACGCCCGACAGCTCTTAACTTTGGTGATCTCACAGGAACCGGTGTATCCACTGCGGTAAGGCCGTTGCCACTAGGTACATAACCATTCTTGTTAATTGCTGAAATAGTCGTTTCATAGCATTAATCTGGAAAATGCTCTCTGTGCAATAATATAACGCAACACTAGTCATTACAGTACGTAAATGGAGTATTAGTCAAAAAATATGTCTCGATTTATTTATTTTATTTTGTTTACTTATTTATTTTTTGAGTCCACGACTCGCTAAAGTGACGTGTGGGATCAGCATATATCGGCGATATGGCGAGTGCTGCACTGAGTGAAGTATAAAAAGTGGCAGGCTGTTGTATTTCTTCAAGTATTTCAATCCATGCCGCGAACCTCAGTCATATTATCATGTATAAATTAACCCAGAAATCAACTGTTAATATCTGTAGAAAAGAAACTCTCTGCTGTGCAAAACCAAGTTTTTACTGGGCAAAATTTTTTCAAGAGCCTTTTACCTTCATGAGTTTTGAAACGTTTAGAGAACTTGTATTTTATAGTGATGCGTTTGGTAGTTAAAGCAGGTATGTAAACAAAAATTGAGAAAAAAAATACAGCTACATCATACGTAAAATGTAAAGGTATTGTTAGAAAAGCAGTGCTAGAATATTTGGTTGTTTGCATGTACACACACTTTCCAAACAGAATATACATTGCTACAGATCACTAATTATAGAAAACTTCGTGCAGTCCATTGTCAGCGATGTACTGGTCTTAGATAACGATACCTGTGGTAACAATGAATTTGTACATTGCATCAAAAAGTCTATGAATCTGTGCAGCTAATAAAGTAGTGGCGCATGTTGGCAACGTATGGCCAAGCTTCACAAGTTCTTGTAAAAGAATTGCAGTACTTCCATGTAGTGTGTGGCATTCAAAGAAAGGATGATCTGCGTCCTCTTCTTTTCCACAAGAGGAATAAGGTGTCTGTACGATGTGCAGCCTTTGAAGATGTTTACGGAAACATCCCCGGTTAAATGATGGTAATAAGACAGAAACAGTTTTCAGTTCGTATTTCTCATTCAGAATCTCCGATACCTATCGAGTGATATCATTCAAGAATTTATTAACTCAAAAACATGGTAACTCATCCCATCAAAAGACATTCATGTCATAAAGTACACTGGCAACAGTAAGGAATATGTTTACGCTAGCGTGTAATATTTTGCCTTCTTGACGCTGAAGGTGTTTCTAGAAATGAAAAATAAGTAACTCTGTGATTGTACAACTGAACAAGGTATCTCCAACAGAAACTTTAGTTAATGCCAGAAGATTCTAAATGGAATACACTAAGAAAAGAGCTACTGAACTTTAGCTTTGAAAATGACGCTGGTTTACTCCTTAAGCTTCCAAAGACGAATGCATAACGAGGAGCTAAGAAGATTGCAGTCTGTTTTGAAAATCAACATTCGAGCTTCGTGAGAGGCAGACCACTTGTCTTCTAGGAAACGCAAACATATACTTGAATTTCTCAATGGATCTTGCGGCTCTTCAGCTCAAGTTGTCAAGGGTCATTGCCACGATTGCTTTTGTATGTCAAGCTGATTCTTGAGTCGACACATATTTACAGTACTGCCCTAAAATCATGTCAAATGAAGTGTTTTTTTTATATCAACGATAGCCTCTCAACGACATACAGCATTAGTGCTCGATTCGTTGTGCTTTAGTGTTTATTGTATTTTCTTTCCCTTCTACAGAACCTCAATAAACAATTAAGACAACAGGTGCATATCTGCTCTCCTTGCACTTTTATTACTGTTCTGAAAGTCTCACTCTCTTTACTCGTCGCTGTTATAACACATAGGGTGTCGCAAAAAACACGGACTAGCTTTAGGGACAGGTTCCTTACACCAGAACAAGAAAGAAATGGCTAGTAAATATGAGCTCTAAAATGCATATCTTATGAGTTATGAGCACTTATTCATCTTGGGTTCTATGAAACAGATATCTTCTTCTACGAGGATTTCGCTTTCCATATTTTGACAGAAGTTTGTGTGGTCCAAACCAAAAAAAATGTTCTGTTAACTTCGGGCCTAATATGCATATTTTAAGAGCTAAAGTCGCTAGTTTTCTTGGCTACTATGAGACACACTACTGCTACTGAAAAGTATTCATAGCTCGTAACTTGTGCATTTTAGATCCCTTGTTTACTAGATATTTTTTCTTGCTGTGGTGTAAGGAACCTGTCCCTATAGCTTGTCTGTGTTTTTCGGGCACCCTGTAGAAATTCGTCGACAGATTCAATAGCAATCTTAACACGATGTTGTCTTCAGGTATTTTCTGTCTCATTTGCCTGACTTCATATTTTAATGCAACGAGGATCATGAGTGATGGCAGTCTCCTCTTCCCATCTATGGACAGTGATACCTACCGTCCCGTGACGCGAGCCAGTTTTTAGGAAACAGCCTCCGTGTATGTGAGTAACGGACTGGGAATCTAGTCTGGTCATCCTCCTTGACGGTATTTCCTATTTCCCATGTATCTTTCACTCGTACTCATTTTACCTTTAACAGTGTTGTGGGCAATTTCATCTCCTAGTGTCATCCAGTTGTGATTTTCATGTATGAGCTGAACCACAACTCCACCGACAAAATTTCGGAGGTTGTCCAGGGATATTTTCTGAGTATTTTGATGTAAAGGACCTATGGTGTCCGCTGATTCACACTTGCTCCATTCACTCACATACTTGTTGTTCACAGCAATAAGGCCTTCACAGCAATAAGGCCCACTTTGCACTTCGATTTCGACCTTGCATTCAGTACGGCTCGATCCAGTCTCTCTCTCTCTCTTTTCTTTTTTTTTTTTTTTTAATGTTTGTGCCTTGTTGTTGTCACTAATATTACTGATGGTAACGGCTCTTTTTTCAAAAAAAAAAGAGGGATACACAGCAGTACGGATAGGTTTCGTGATGGAGAGTAGAGCTGGTCCGAATGCACCTTGTGTAAGGGCTCACTAAGTACAGTGGGAGAGCGACGCAATGACGTTGAGATGTTCTCTCGTCGACGGCGACACCATTACATTACTTATGCATTTGTTTAAGGCTTTTTGCATTACTCTGTATTTTGTGTTGCCGTATTAGAGACTTTTTCAATTTTGTGAAGGTGTTTTCCCATGAATAAAGGTAACTGGGGTGACGAACGTAATAAATCATAATTACGAGTTACCGCAGACCACCTGTGCCTTACACCAAAATAGTCTGAAAGTATCTCTCAACAAGTTCTGAAATTTTGTCGATGGTTCACCCCTGTATATAAATGATCTGGGGATGTTGCTGGAAGCACCGCGAGACTGTTCACAGAAGATGCTGTTGCATACTTGCATTGATATTAGTAACATATCAGAGTAATAGCGAAAGGCAGGAAGACTGTAGAGTATGTCCGATTCATGCTGGAATGGTTGGCCTCCACATAAATAAACGTATCTGCTGCGCTTGATTAGGCTCAACATTTATTTACTGTTCGATTATAACATTGACGATCGATCACTGGAGGCAGTAACAAACATTACATATCCACGTGCATTTTGAAATTAGCAATAAATTTGCCTCTGACGCCAACAATAATCTTGAATTTCTTTTCACTCTGTCATGATCGATTTCGGGGCTACCGCCAACAGATGCACCTGGTATATCTATAAAGCGCAATAAAATGAAAATGGGATATATAAGACTTTGAACATAGCTGCTAAGGTTAAGTGACCGTGTCAGAATTATATTAGAACAAATAAGTCTTCGGTCACAAATATTAAGTCAAAATGCTATGAGCGTCGTCTTCAGAATTAGACTAACAGTTCTAAAACATATTAAGTATATAATACATTGTTCGCGATTGGTTTGAAGAACATTCTGGACAATTCGAGCGAATGATTGGACATCCAGACTCCCCGGCATGAATCCCATGGAACATTTATGGGACGTAATGGACAGGTCAGTTCTTGCACAAAGTCGTGTACCGGCAACACTTTCGCTGTTATGGAGGACTATATGGCTCAGCATTTCTGCAGGGGAATTCCAACAAGTTGTGAAATCCGTGTCAAGCAAAAGCAGGTCTGAGACGTTACTAGGTGGTATCCAGTAACGTTTGTCACCTCGATGTACATCAGATTGATATGAAATATCTTTTTCCTACGATCACGCCTTGCTGTCATCGCCGTGCAGCAGAATTCGAAACCAGAACAGCTATTAGCATGAGTGACATAAAAGTAGATATCTTAGGTGTTTCGAAACAACTCAAATCACTTAAGAAAGCCAAGTCTTCCGGTCCAGATGGTATACCAATCAGGTTTCTTTTAGAGTATGCAGATACAATAGCGCCTTTCTTAGCAGTCGTATACAACCGCTCACTTGACGAGAGGTCTGTTCCTAAAGACGGTAAAGTAACACAGTTCACGCCAATATTCAAGAAAGGTAATAGGAGTAACCCAGTGAATTACAGGCCCACATCACTGACCTCAATTCGCAGTAGGATTTTGGAGCATATACTGTACTCGAACATTGTGAATGACCTTGAAGAAAAAGACTTTTTGATACATAACCAACATGGATCCAGAAAATATCGATCTTGTGGACCACAGCTAGCTCTTTATTCCGATAAAGTAATGAGTGCTGTCGACATGGGATCTCAAATCGTTTCCATATTCCTAGATTTCCAGAAGGCTTTCGATACCGTTCCTCACAAGCGACTATTAATCAAATTGCGTGCATAAGGAGTATCGTCTCAGTTGTGTGACTGGATTCGTGATTTCCTCTCAGAGAGGTCACAGTACGTAGTGATAGACAATAAATCATCGAGTAGAACAGAAGTGATATGTGGCATTCTGCAAGGTAGTGTCGAAGGCCGCCTGCTGTTCCTGATTTATATAAATGATGTAGGTGATAATTTGAACAGCCCCCTTAGATTGTTTGCAGATGACGCTGTAATTTACCGTCTAGTAAAATCATCAGACGATCAACTCCAATTACAAAATGATCTAGAGAGAATTTCTGTATGGTGCGAAAAGTGGCAATTAGCACTAAACAAAGGCAAGTGCGAGGTCATCCACATGGGTACTAAAAGAAATCCGATAAATTTAGGGTATGCGATAAATCGCACAAATTTAAGGCTGCAATTCTACTAAATACCTAGGAATTACAATTACGAGCAAATTAAATTGGAAAGATCACATAGATAATATTGTGGGGAAGGCGAAACAAAGACTGCGTTTTGTTGGCAGAACACTTAGAAAAATGGTTCAAATGGCTCTGAGCACTATGGGACTTAACTTCTGAGGTCATCAGTCCCCTAGAACTCAGAACTACTTAAACCTAACTAACCTAAGGACATCACACACATCCATGCCCGAGGCAGAATTCGAACCTGCGACCGTTGCGGTCGCGCTGTTCCAGACTGAAGCGCCTAGAACCGATCGGCCGCACCGGCCGGCCGACACTTAGAACATGCGACAAACCCACTAAAGAGACAGCCTACATTGCACTTGTCCGTCCTCTGCTGGAATATTGCTGCGCGGTATTGGATCCTTACTAGGTAGGATTGACGGAGGACATCGAAAAATTGCAAAGAAGGCAGCCCGTTTCGTGTGATCGCACAATAGGGGTGAGAGTGTCACTGATATGATACGCGAGTTGGGGTGTCAGTCACGGAAACAAAGGCGGTTTTCTTTGTGGCGAGATCTATTTACGAAATTTCAATCACCAACTTTCTCTTCCGGATGCGTAAATATTTTGCTGACGCCCATCTACGTAGGGAGAAATGATCATCATAATAAAATAAGAGAAATCAGAGCTCGAACGGAAAGATTTAGGTGTTCCTTTTTCCCACGCGCCATTCGAGAGTGGAATGATAGAGAAGTAGTATGAAAATGGTTCGATGAATCCTCTGCCAGGCACTTAAGTATGAATTGCAGAATAACCATGAGTGCAGGCTTTCTCTGCGAATTTCGTATATGAAGTCTTAACGGTTTGTCAGCCGAGTAGCATCGTCGTCTCGTAGCAACGTTTCGATGGAATGCGTCTCCATCATCCTCAGGCGAAGTAATTTCTGCGCCTGAAGAAGGTTGAAACGCATTCCATCGAAACGTTGCTACGAGACGACGATGCTACTCTTCTGACAACCCGTGAAGACTTCATATACAACCATGTAGATGTAGTGTACACTGTAAAAAAAAAAAAATAAATAAATAAATAAAAAACTGCCCGCAGTACAAATTTGATTCATCAGTGTTCGGCAGTAGATTACGTTTGCAGAAAAGTGATTCTTTGTAACGAGGAGACGGAACAGTCTGGCTCCTACTGTCTGCCAAGAGTCTGTCGGGCTGATAGCATTGCTGCCAAGGGGCGCGTGCGTGCGGTCAAGGTAGCTGCAGATAAGCGGCGGTGAGGCAGCGAGTGTAGTCTGGGCACGCACCGGCGGGACACCTGCGAGGTGAGATTTGCAGCGCGCGTGCGGGATGTAGTGAGCGAGTGTGGCGCTCGCCAGGGAGTGCACTCAAAGTCCACCGGGCACTATGCAGGCGACAGTGTCGCGGGCAGTATGCGAGAAGCGTTCCGGCCGTCACCGTCGCAGCCTTGACCGTCGCAGGCCGCAACGCCCAGACAAGGTTTCCCTGCATCAGCACGAACTCCTGTATCCCGCACGTTATCGTCAAACTTGGAGGTCCGCTTGAGGGCCACTGACTGTTTTGTTTTATGTATCGAAGCTAATAAGCCACTACTCTAATCCGAAGATACAAACATGTATTCAGACGCCCACAATTTGGGCTAGACCCGTATTTTTAGAGGCTACAAGTGTTGTCAGAGAAATGCTTTACTAGTAGATGCTGGTTTATACAGGAACTTCCTCCATTGTCATATACGAGGGTCACTCCAAAAGAAATGCTCACTACTTCTTTTTTATAATCCATCTTTTATTCTATATGTTTGAAAATGTGTTCAGGAACACTATTTTCGTTTCTCCACATAATTTCCATCCCTCTCAACTGCCTTACGCCATCTTGGAACCAGCGCCTGTATACCCGCACGGTAAAATTCTGGACCAACCTGCAGGAGCCACTGTTTCGCAGCGTGCACGAGGCAGTCAGCAACCTTGTTCCACGAAGAGAGTCTTTCAGTTTCCCAAAGAGATGATAGTCACATGGAGCCATCTCAGGACTGTAAAGCGGGTGTTTCAGTGTTGTCCATCCGAGTTTTGTGATCGCTTCCACTGGTTTTTGACTTACATGTGGCCGTCCATTGTCAAAAAAAATGGCTCTGAGCACTATGGGACTCAACTGCTGAGGTCATAAGTCCCCTAGAACTTAGAACTACTTAAAACTAACTAACCTAAGAACAACACAGACATCCATGCCCGAGGCAGGATTCGAACCTGCGACCGTAGCGGTCGCGTGGTTCCAGACTGTAGCGCCAGAACCGCTCGGCCACCAGCGGCCGGCGTGCGTTGTCGTGCAACAGCAAAACACCCTGCTTCTGCCGATGTGGTCGAACATGACTCAATCGAGCTTGAAGTTTCTTCAGTGTCGTCACATATGCATCAGAATTTATGGTGGTTCCACTTCGCATGATGTCCACAAGCAAGAGTCCTTCGGAATCGAAAAACACCGTAGCCATAACTTTTCCAGTAGAAGGTGTGGTTTTGAAATTTTTTTTCTTGGGTGAATTTGCATGATGCCACTCCACTGATTCGTCTCTGGTGAAAAATGATGGAGCCATGTTTCATCACCTGTTACAATTCTTCCAAGAAATTCAACTCCACCATTCTAGTACTGTTCCAAAAGTTCGCTGCATAAGTTTTTCTTCTTTCTTTGTGAGCCACTGTCAACATCCCGGGAACCCACCTGGCACAAACATTTTTTTAACGCCAACACTTTCAGTATTCTGCAAACACTTCCTTCCCCTATCCCAGCGTAGCGTGACAATTCGTTCACTGTGATGCGTCTGTCAGCAGTCACCAATTCGTTAACTATCTGCACATTCTCTGGAGTGTGTGCAGTACGAGGCCTGCCGCTGCGAGGACAATCCTCAATATAGCCGTGCCCGATTTCATCACGTAATCTGCTTGCCCACCGACTAACTGTACTGCGATCGACAGCAGCATCTACATACACCTTTTTCAACCTCCTGTGGATGTTTCCCTCTGTCTCGTTTTCACAGCACAGGAATTCTATGACAGCACGTTGCTTCTGACGAACGTCAAGTGTAGCAGCCATCTTGAAGACATGCTGTGACGGCGCCACTCAAGGGAACAGGTTGAACTAAGTTTGAAAACAAGCGGGAAGGATGTATCTACACACTGTAAAACTTTCACACATGCAGACTGAAAACTGTATGTTTACAAAAATAGTGTACATTTCTTTTGGAGAGACCCTCGTACACTGATAAGCCAAAACATTGCGACCACTACCCACCGCTTCGTTGGACGCCGCCTGTTGACATTGCGGACATTTGGTTCAAATGGCTCTGAGCACTATGGGACTTAACTTCTAAGGTCATCAGTCCCCTAGAACTTAGAACTACTTAAACCTAACTAACCTAAGGACATCACAAACATCCATGCCCGAGGCAGGATTCGAACCTGCGACCGTAGCGGTCGCGCGGTTCCAGACTGAAGCGCCTAGAACCGCTCGGCATTCTCCTGCGCTAGCATGGGACATGTGATAGTAATCGAAGACACGCTGACAGCTGCGAACCACAGAGATGCCTTCGTGCTTGTTGTCTTCCCCGATCATGATGACGTCTTTCAGAAGTATATCTGTTCGTGTCTCGGATATATATATATATATATATATATATATATATATATATATATATATATATATATATATATATAAGAGGGGCGTTTGAAAAGTCCGTGCAAAAATAAAAACTACTTACGTCTTTGGGGTAAACTTTTTTTATTTTTCTACATAGTCTCCATTTAGATACACTTCGTCCAACGCTGTTCTAATGTGTTGATCCCTTCCGAATAATAGGAAATGTCCAAGTCTGCAAAATAGCTATTAGTTGCTGCAATCACCTCCTCGTTTGAATAAAATCTTTGTCCCGCCAGCCATTTCTTCAAATTGGGGAACAAATAGTAGTCCGAAGGAGCCAAGTTTGGAGAATAGGTGGGATATGAAACGAGTTGGAAACATATTTCCATTAATTTAGCGACCACAACTGCTGAGGTGTGTGCTGGTTCATTGTCGTGATGGAAAAGGACTTTTTGCGGTCCAATTGCCAGCGTTTTTCTTGCAGCTCGGTTTTCAAACGGTCCAATAACGATAAATAATATGCACCTGTAATAGTTTTACCCTTTTCCAGATTTTCGATGAGGATTATCCCTTGCGAATCCCAAGAGACAGTCGCCATAACCTTTTCGGTCGAAGGAATGGTCTTCGCCTTTTTTTGGTGCAGATTCTCCCTCGGTAACCAATTGTTTAAATTGTTGTTTGGTCTCAGGAGTATACTAAAGTATCCATGTTTCATCCACAGTGACGAAACGACGCTTAAAGTCCTGCGGATTCTTACTGAACAGCTGCAAACCATCCTTGCAACACTTCACACGATTCCGTTTTTGGTCAAGCGTGGGCAATCGCGAAAACCATCTTTCGGATAGATTTCTCATGTCCAAATGTTTATGCAAAATCTTATGTATCCGTTCAGTCGAGATGCTCACAGCACTAGCAATGTCACGCACCTTAACTCTTTTCTCATCCATCACCATATATCATGGATTTTATCAATGATTTCTGGAGTCGTAACTTCCACAGGGCGTCCAGAACGTTTAGCATCACTTGTTCCCGTATGCCCACTCCGAAAATTTTGAAACCACTTTTAATCTCTTCTAATCAAAGGTACAGAGTCACCGTAATGTTTATCAAGCTTATCTTTAGCCTCCTAAAGGCGTTTTGCCTTTCATGATTCACACCAATGCCAAACTCAAAGAAATAGACCAATATGGCTGAAACGTGGTGTGCGTTCTTTCCAAAGATGTTACTAACTAAACATGACCTCGATACGCGCCAGTGGTGCCATCTCTCAGACTTTGCACGGACTTTTCAAACGCCCCTCGTATATTCCTTCTGGCGCCTAAACGTATCATGATTTAACTGTTATGTATACAAGCAGTGTAAATAATCTATGCGACTCGCAGGTCAATGTGATGTATGTGATGGTATATTTATGTATTGGAGGTTAGCTGAGTGTTCCATGTGAATGGAAAACAGGGATCGTACGTCTTCTGGGCAAGAAAGTACCTAAGAATTACCAAAACTTTTGCTAGTGACACACAGTATTTTATCTAATGCACTCCAACTAGACACCGAACTAGAGGAATATCGAGGCGGATTTCGAAAAAAAAAAAAAAAGATCGTACAGGGAAAAGATGTGTAATCTATAGACTAATCTCCAAATTCGATAACTGAGAAAGAAGGATACAACAGTTACATTTGCAGGTTTCAAGAATGCATATGATTCCATTGAGAGAATATGTCTCATCGATATTATAAAAGAATTCATTTTAGATTCAAAAGCTACGAACATTATTCAAGACACATGAAGAAGTACTTCACCTAAATCAAGTTTCGTGGAGAATTCTGCAAAAACTTTGAGACAAAAACAAGAGTCAGGCAAGGGGATGGACTGACACTTCTGCTTTCCAACTAAAAGAAAACATTATTAGCGGACTGCCTGGCGTTCGCAGATGATACTGCGTTGATAACACAGATACGAGAAAATGCCAAAATCCGAATAAAAGATGCTTCAAGTAAAGTATTAACTGAATAAACAATATTAGCTTAGATAACAGCAAAAATCTAAAATTGGTTTTTATTCCCTTTGCATCTCATCATTCACTGCACTTCTTTGTTTTTACGATGTACAATTTACCCATGCTGTTTTGATAACCTGTAATCCTACATTCCAGTATTCTCATCTTGTCTGTCTTCATCATCCATGGGTCACATTGTAGCACATAAATGTTACAAAGTTGATTTAGTTACTATGTCTGAACAGAAGCTTCTTAACATTTCGATCTCGAATGCAACAATCTTAGTTATCTGGTAAGCTCTATGTTACAGCAGCCCAGACCTCTCAGGCTACGTTCACCCACAGAAGTGAAAACATAGAGCTTCCTAGCTGATACAGAAGCTGCTTTTACGGAAATAACATACAGACTTCTCACATAAATCATCGCATATCGGCATATATTAATCGATAAAACATATTAACTGTACACGTTCTAGGTTTTAGCGAGATATTATTTATGGAACATGCAAGGCACTAGGTACTGAGGGTGGTCAGAAACAGTCTGAAAACCGCCTAACACTGTTGCAGGATGGGTTGCGCTGAGAAATAATTATTCAGAAAAAAATCGGTACGTTATGACGATTCCGAGTTAATTAGCCAATCAGACCGTCGCGCGAATAAATTCAAGCGGCCCGCCAAGCGCGTTCTTCGTTTGTTTTTCTAAAACCGAAAGGAAGAGCGATACAGAAATTGGACGTGGGACGAATGTTAATTAACTCGGAAACGGCGCAACGTACCGGATTTTTTTTCTGAACGATTATTTCTCAGCATAGCCTAACCTGCAACACCATTACATGGTTTTGAGACTGTTTTTGACCATCCTGTATATCTATTTTCCCATGTTTCTCAAGGATGTAGAATGAACATTTCTCTCTATTTGTTGCTGAACTCACGAATGAGAGTAGAGAAAGATCTTTTTAAGTTTGTTTCTTATATCAAACACAGGTGCCGGTCATGACTCACTGAACGTAATAACAAAATACTGACTGCTCTGTCAAATGCTAGACTTTAAATTTTAATGTGATATTTCTGCAGTGAGGACTTCCCACTAGTACCTTCATATGAAGATGTCGTTTATGCAGTCTAGCTAATTCTCATTTCATTGGCGGAAACTGAAAGAAAATAGCATTAGCTCTTGAAAAAGTGTGTTATGGAAGTAGTCGTTGGCGTATTCCGCTATCCACTGCCAGGGAAAAATCCATAGTTAATTTTCAGCTCGGTGGTATTCGAGAATAAAGTGTGATGGAAAATGGGACTCCAGTCCGAGTGATTTACCTTTCAAAAGGTTGTCCGTCCGGATTACCGACTTCTTTATAAATTGAATGCAATTTCCGCTAATTCGTAACCACAGTCTCGGATATTAGGGTTCCAAATGTTTTAGCTTCCCTCTTACCTCTCACGCAACTCTGCCCCACACAAAAATAGTTTTCACTCATTCACATAGAAGATCAAATACTTTTTTTCTTGTTTTAGAGCGGCTGATTGTTTTTACAACTAGATGTTTTCTACTGTTTGACGCAGCGCTGGATCGAATGCTATCTGCTGATAAAGCCTTCCATTACTTTCCGTCGTACTTTACTCTTGTTTACAGTTCCTCGCGCCCATGAATCCACTTGCACGAGCAGCGCAAGATTTGCCCACTTCACTGGTACACCTTCCTTTCTTTCGTTTATTTTCTACGTCTGCCTTACTTCTTCTCAAAGCAGAATAATTTTCGTTCATTATTTTTTAATCTTGCCTCGCCTTCGTGGCATCTTCTTTTGCTAGATATCCAAAGCAAATTTACTAAGCTTTGTCTTTCTGCTGCTTTTTCGTTCTCCTTCAAGTATGATCCTCTGTTCCTACACTGGTCTAAAAAGTTTGCGGATCATACAGTGTAGGCTTTGAAGGTCGGTGTCTTGTGCAGTTAAAACTTCACGGTTGAGAGGCCATGGTCGTTGTATAAAACTGCTCCCTGACATTTCGTCTCCATCTACTGGAGACATCTTCCGAGGTAGAAAGGATAATGGCCACTAAGGCTTGTGGGGCTCTCGCATATATAGAGCGCATAGAGAGCACCCCCATACCTGACGTGAAGCCGACTCTGGATTATACACTGTGTGACAATCTCTGGATTATACACGAAATTGTACGAGGGTAATCTCAAAAGTAAGGTAGGTCTATCCTATTTTTTTTATAAGTACAGAACTCTGTTTGTGTGGCAGTTGGTCACCCTGTTATGAAGAGTGCTTCACGCACTTTGTGTAAACACGCGCACGCCGCGCTGAGGCGCTCAGTCTTGGCTTGGTAGCCGTTGAGAATGGAGCTCCCGTTGAATGTTACCGCCAAGTTAAAAGAACATTTGGCCGGAAAGCAAGTCAGCTCTGACGACGAGGTGAAAGAAGAGGTTCATAACTTTCTGAATAGAATGGCGGCGTGTTGGTATGACATAGGCATACAAAAACTGCCACAGCGTCTACAAAAATGCATCGACAGAAATGTTGATTATGTCGATAAATAGCTAAATGTTCAAGCCGTAAACTGATGTAAACCATTGTAGAAATAAACAGGTCTATGTACTTATTAGATAACTAGGAGACTTTACTTTTGGGATTACCCTCGTATATACATCAGGTGTTGCTAGTACACGAAATTCCGTGCAGTTGCGGACAAGTGTGTTTTGAAGCTACGACAAGTAGTGTTAACACCCGCATAACTGAACACAAAAAGACCTGTCGTGTGGAACATAACGAAAAATCGGCTGTAGCAGAACAAGTTTTTCGCGATGGGAATCACGAAATAAACTTCAGTGAGACAAGCGTGTTAGCAAAGGCATCGCATTAGCTTGCACTCATGTATATAGAAGCAACAGAGATTAATAAATACCATAATAGTTTTAAGAGAAAAGAAGAATGTTTGAAGTTAGGTAAAATATGGATGTCGACTTCGTGCGAACAGAATTGCAATCGATAATTTTTAACTGAGAATAATGTCACTATCGAGAGATAGTTACACAGTCGGTATCACGTGACATATGGTGGTGCCCTCCATTCGCTCTATAAATGCGAGAGCCTTTTTATCTCGTAGGACATCTCACGCAGTTGGAGACGAAACCTCAGTTAGCAGTTTTGTATATCGTCCATGGCTTCTCAGCCTGGAAGTTTTAACTGAAGAATTAGGGGGTCGTTCAAAATGTCCTGATATCTTCACTGGATAAGTTAGTCACCGAGGTGACCTCCGTTAAGAAAATGATAATTTTGCGACAGAAGAAAAATGAGGAGAGGACTGTCGTTGTTGTTTCACACGGAACAGAGTGGTTTTTCCAAATGGGACGAGTCGCGATTTAAATACTAGTGGCAAGTAACAGGAGAAGCCAAGTTGGCGTGTTATGCTATACGAATAGAAAGTTAACCCCACTGGAAAGGAAAATACAGAATGACAGTCATAAGAGATATCGTAATTTAGCGACCGTTTGCTGATGTGTGGTAAGGCCGATATTACACTATCAAATTTCTTTGTCAAAGATTTGATCAAAGATGTGATCAAATATTCGTCAAATACACTTGACAAAGATCTTTGACGTGGCGCTAAAAAGGGGTATTACACTGTCATCATATTTTTCGTCAAAGTTCAAGATGGCTGACAACAACAATTTGTTGTCAACAGCAGTTGCATGTACCACAATTTTACTGTGTGCACGTGCAGAAGAGAAGCGGAGGAAAACAGGAAACGTACCTGGGTGAAGCCGTGGGTTTTACGACGACGCGATAAAAACATTCAACAAAACTTGTTACGTGAGCTTATAATGGAGGACGTCAAGTCGTACCTCAATTACTTAAGAATGGATGAGCATACATTTCTGTACGTGCTCCGTGAAGTGTATCCTCATATCACAAAGCACAATACTCACTTAAGAACTGCTACATCTGCAGAAGACAGGCGCACTGTAACACTCCGATTCCTTGCTACAGGAGAGAGTTAGGTTAGGTCAGGTATCCAATCTTCTTAATCTATTTTGGTATTCATTGTGCCTCACGTTGTAAACCACCTCATCAGCTTCATACATCTCTATTAATTTTGTAGTTGTCGGTACACACCAATTGTATTTACCGGCAATGTTTATAAAAACACTACAGATGACAGAACGCTGCAGCGATGCTAGCGCTCCACGTGGTAACATGTCACATTGCAGTGAACAGAAGACAAGCGACTTCTTTGATCAAATCTACAGCGATGCCCTAGATTTGATCAAATATTTGACGACATTTGACAAAGTTAACTATTACACCATCAAATTTTTTTGACAAAGATAGTGAACAAACACGCCAGGTAACCCGAAGGGTCTTGAATAGTCCTACCTGTACCTTGCTCTCACGGGACCGGACTAATGGCCCTCTGGGCGTCTGCTTCGAAGCCCACCAACCGCATCGTACTCTAGGGACTAGCCCCTCAACTGACTGGTTGCCCTGAGGGATCTCCACCTTACATAAAGCACCCACCGTCACCGTGGCAGTCCATCTGGTGCTGTGCCAGTATGTAATAACCACAAGAGTCCATTATATGATCGCAAGTATTTGTATTATTGAATGACCGAGTTCAGCCGTGATGATCAACTTCAGATTGATCCAAAAGAGAATGTGCCTAATTATGTGTTGATAATTTATCAACATTGCAAGTACGAGTAGTATTGTGACTCCCACTGTCTGAGAAGAAACTAAAAAAACATACCTGTGTGTTTGAAGTTAACAAAAGAGGCAGATAAACATGTAGTCACGATTGGCACCGTCACATGGTATAAAAACATGATAAACTTACGGTAAACACTCGTGGCGTGTAATCTAGGACCGTCGTTTGCACGGTGCACTTACAGATGAGGGAGTTTGGCCGCTAGGAATCGCAGACCGTGAGCAGTCTTTACAACACCGAGTTACAAGGTAGGGATATGATCTTAACATTCTAGTTACCCTCGAACATCCTTCTTTCCAAACAGATCTTCCTCTTTTCACAGTAGGAGCTGATGCAGTCTCCTTAAATTTCCTGTACCCAGAACTCGCTAGATCAGGAAACATATGCCACTACCATTAATGTTAATACTGGATATTGTCTTTAATTATTATTATCACTATTAGTGGTAGCAGCTGCGGCAGTACAAGTACTGCCGGTACCAACGTTTTTAGTTTATGGTCGGTATTATTTACTGACATTAAGGACTTCAGGCACTCGAATCATTTTAATACTATTTGTCATATTTGAATAGCTATTTCTTAGGAAGCAATGACCTGAAAAAGGTGCTGTATGAGTGAAAAACCCTGGTTAGATATAAGAGAGAGCCTGATGCCCTAATCAGATCAGGTTAAATAAGCAAATATCTTCAAACTCATTGCCGTCGTAAGTCAGTTGTTCTTCGATTTAAATGATGCTTTCTTAGTTATTTAACCCTTTCAGACCCTCGGGCTACAGTTGTGTACATTAACTTTTACTGTGTCTTAGCTGCAACAGAAATATTTTTTCCCCATGGAAACGTAGGGTACACATATGTAAGTGTTCAACTTTTCCATCAAGCGCAAGTGCTGCCAACTGTTGGGCATCACTCTGAAAATGAGTGCGCAGCAGCTCGTAATCCCCAGAATACGCGTACGTGGTTAGTTCGCTATATTCCACTATATAATTGAATATTGTTTTGTTATTTTGCATGATATTTATTGAGTGATCATTTTACTCTTTATTAAAATAGGGAATATTCCGTAATAAGTTATTTTAGTCCATAAAATGAAGCCAGGTGTACAAAGTACGTTTTGGAAAAGGGTACATATTTTTGTATAAATGTTGCATCGAAAATCGTTTGAAAATCACCTAAGAGCATTACCACATAAAGAAAAATTTTCCTTTCTCCTGAAAAAATTTACGCTATGTCCAGTGGTTGAGTATACTGAAGACTCGGATATTCAGTGAAATTGGTTGATGCAAGACTTGTTTTGTGAGACCTTCTGCCGTAATTGATGTGAGGCGCTATGCTCCTGTTAATTTCTCTGTTCTGTCTCTTGGTTTTGTCCATACTTACAGGATTTGAAGCTCAGTGCCTGGGTATCAATTTTTCACTTTCCCATAGCAGTACGACGCCATTAAAAAAACCTGAAAGCACCTTTATAATTAGTATATCTGCGAGTATTTTTAGGTAAACAGTATACGTATTCGCCAGTAGCTGAAGTGCGTATTAGTAAAGAAAAGAATGGTGCGTAGTGTAACAGTCTTTCAATCGTAAATTCGTTGGGTTGAAAGTCGCTGGACGTAAAATTTTTATATATTTATTTAAATATGGTTGTTACTAACAATGGCAATGTTAATCACAATTACTGAATCAGCATTTTATAAAAAAATTTGTTGTTGTTGTTGTGGTCTTCAGTCCTGAGACTGGTTGGATGGAGCTCTCCATGCCACTCTATCCTGTGCAAGCTTCTTCATCTCCCAGTACCTACTGCAGCCTATATCCTTCTGAATCTGCTTAGTGTACTCATCTCTTGGTCTACCTCTACGACTTTTCTTTCCACGCTGCCCTCCAGTACTAAATTGGTGATCCCTTGATGCCTCAGAACATGTCCTACCAACCGATCCCTTCTTCTAGTCAAGTTGTATCACAAACTCCTCTTTTCCCCAATTATATTCAATACATCCTCATTAGTTATGTGATCTACCCATCTAATCTTCGGCATTCTTCTGTAGCACCACATTTCGAAAGCTTCTATTCTCTCTTTATCGTCCATGTTTCACGTCCATGCATGGCTACAATCGATACAAATACTTTGAGAAATGACTTCCTGACACTTAAATCAATACTCGATGTTAACAAATATCTCTTCTTCAGAAACGCTTTCCTTGCCATTGCCAGTCTACATTTTATATCCTCTCTACTTCGACCATCATCAGTTATTTTGCTCCCCAAATAGCAAAACTCCTTTACTACTTTAAGTGTCTCATTTACTAATCTAATTCCCTCAGCATCACCCGGCTTAATTCGACTACATTCCATTTTTTTTTTTTTTTTTTTTTTTTTGCTTTTGTTGATGTTCATCTTATACCCTCCTTTCAAGACACTGTCCATTCCGTTCAACTGCTCTTCCAAGTCCTTTTCTGTTTCTGACAGAATTACAATGTCATCGGCGAACCTCAAAGTTTTTATTTCTTCTCCATGGATTTTAATACCTACTCCGAACTTTTTCTTTGTTTCCTTTACTGCTTGTTCAATATACAGATTGAATAGCATCGGGGAGAGACTACAACCCTATCTCACTCCCTTCCCAACCACTGCTTCCCTTTCATGCCCCTCGACTCTTATAACTGCCATCTGGTTTCTGTACAAATTGTAAATAGCCTTTCGCTCCCTGTATTTTACACCTACCACCTTCAGAATTTGAAAGAGAGTATTCCAGTCAACATTGTCAAAAGCTTTCTCTAAGTCTACAAATGCTAGAAACGTAGGTTTGCCTTTCCTTAAACTTTCTTCTAAGATAAATCGTAGGGTCAGTATTGCCTCACGTGTTCCAACATTTCTACGGAATCCAAACTGATCTTCCCCGAGGTCGGCTTCTACCAGTTTTTCCATTCGTCTGTAAAGAATTCGCGTTAGTATTTGGCAGCTGTGACTTATTAAACTGATAGTTCGGTAATTTTCACATCTGTCAACACCTGCTTTCTTTGGGATTGGAACTATTATATTCTTCTTGAAGTTAAATTTATGAGTCAATATTATTTTCTCAATGAACTCTCCCATTTGATAATATAGAATTTAAATAAATTTTTAAGGAAATACGTATTACTGAAAAGCCAAGACCGTCACTTGATCCAAGTTACAGGTTGGCTATCTAACGCCTGCCAGGAAAAACAAAAATTTGAATTTCAGAATTCCAGAAGTTACTCGTTGAATTTAAAAAACTACAATACTGCCATAACCTACTTAGTAAGAGGTATAATCTTACGTTACAGATTTAATACAATAAGTCAAGTTAGGAAGTGTATATATGTTCTGAGGCAGCGGAACATATTAACATATTTGCTGTGTTATTAGACGTTTCAAGCTGTTTTAAGTAAAAGTTAAATATGTTGCATGTGTCGTGAATCAAGCCATCGATATAATGCTACCGGCAACTGTAACATAGTAATAGGAGCTTTTTTGTACTGTACAGTGTTGCGAAGTCATAATTTTCAAAGGTGATTTTTTCGAGATTTGGTGAGAATTACGTCTTATTGCTGTAGGAAACTGATGCCTGCGCATTGATTTTCAAATAATGTAAATATGAAGAAATTAAAAAACAGCCAGTGCGTAAGTTCTCCTCTTTAAGCCGAGGGACTTGCACGTTGGTTCATATCCCTGTCCATTCATCCATGCTTGTATTTCATGAAGTTTCCCTAAATCACTTAAGGCGATTCCCGACCTGGTTTCCCTGAAAAGGACATGGCCAATTCCCCACGAAGTGTTCTCCCAATACAGTTTGTGCGCTTTCTATTCTCACCTCTTCGTGGAAAAGACGTTCCACCTCATCTCCCTTTCGTTTCTTATCTGTAAACTAAAGCCGCAAGAACTGCAGTGAGAAGAGTCGCCTTACACTCGATGTAGCCTTTCAATCCTGCCTACACATCGTGAACACGTGTTGTTCGACACGCGCTCCGTATCGTTTGACGCAACGTCGTCCCACACGTTCTGGCATCAGCCGGGCATAACGCGTCAGTCTCTCTCGACAGTGATCTTGTGCCCGAGGAGCGATCAGCTATGGTCTGAAAGCAGTACTTCTGTGTTCCAAATTAGGCCACGCGTAGCTGGAAAGCATGCTTCATTGCTAAGAGTAGGACGGACCCAGCTAGTTTCGACATCACGTTTATCGCTACACGCTGCACTTCCTGTCGCTTTCGTTTCTTCTGGAATCACTGCTGAGGCAACTACGGAACCAGCCAGTGTCCCACAACAAGTAAACGCCTCGTGCAGCACCGCATGCCGCAATACTTACACGCTATTCCAGTCGGGTGGATATTACTCAACGCGTCCAATGTTCCATCAAATATTACTCAAATGAGAGGTCTAAATTTATATTCTACACGTCACCGTATGCTATACAAAAGAAGTCCTCTCTAAATCAACAATTATAATCCGGTAGCCACCTTACGTTCAATGACGGAGGGTACTTTTAATAGTTCTATCTTTTCATCCCTTCCCTGTTCCACTCTAGAACAATGCGTGATAAACATTGCCGGTAAACCTCTTTATTAGCTCTAATTTCTCGTATTTTCTTGTCGGGGTCATTTCGGGAGGCGTGTATTATGGGAGGAAGTATCATGTTGCCAGATTCTTCCCGAAACGTACTCTGTCGGGATTTTGATAGTAAACTTCGCCTTGAGGTTCAACGCACATCTTGTAGCGTCTGCCATTGGAGCTGAGCAACTCGGACCGTGTCTAAACGATCTCGTGACAAAGCGCGTTCTTCTTTGTATATTTTCTGTCTGTTTTATTAATCCAACCTGGTGAGATTTCTAGACTCTTGAGGATTACTCAAGAATCGGCCGAACAATTCGTTTGTAATCCAATACTGTCGTGGATAAATTACGTTTCCTTACGATTCTTCCAATGCAAAACTTGGCATCTGTTTTTCCTACAATATGTTTTGTGAAGTCTGTGGCGAATTGCAGGACCTATGACACTACGTCATTTATGTACAATCTAAGTCAAAAAAGGGCGTACCACGAATGAATTATCCAAATAGGGTGGACGTCAGTAGATGCGATGTACACTACTGACCATTAAAATTGATGACGTGCTACAGACGCGAAATTTAACCGACACGAAGAACATGCTGTGATATGCAAATGATTAGCTTTTCAGAGCATTCACACAAGGTTGGCGCCGGTGGCGACACCTACAACGTGCTGATAGGAGGAACGTTTCCAATCGATTTCTAATACACAAACAGAAGCTGACCGGAGTTGCCTGGTGAAACGTTGTTGTGATGCCTCGTGTAAGGAGGAGAAATGCGTACCATCACGTTTCCGACTTTGATAAAGGTCGGATTGTAGCCTATCGCGATTGCGGTTTATCGTATCGCGACATTGCTGCTCGCGTAGGTCGAGATCCGATGACTGTTAGCAGAATAATGGAATCGGTGGGTTCAGGAACGTAATACGGAACGCCGTTCTGGATCCCAACGGCCTCGTGTCACTAGCAGTCGAGATGACAGGCGTCTTATCCGCATGGTTGTGACGGATCGTGCAGCCACGTCTCGATCCCTGAGTCAACAGATGGGGACGTTTGCGCGACAACAACCAACTGCACGAACAGTTCGACGATGTTTGCAGCAGCATGGACTATTAGCTCGTAGATCATGGCTGCGGTTATCCTTGACGCTGCATCACAGACAGGAGCGCCTGCGATGGTGTACTCAACGGCGAACCTGGGTGTACGAATGGCAAAACGTCATTTTTTCGTATGAATCTAGGTTCTGTTTACAGCATCATGATGGTCGCATCCGTGTTTGGCGGCATGGCGGTGAACGCACATTCGAAGCGTGTATTCGTCATCGCCATACTGGCGTATCACCCCTCGTGATGGTACGGTTCGCCATTGGTTACACGTCTCGTTCACCTCTTGTTCACATTGACGGCACTTTGAACAATGGACGTTACATTTCAGATGTGTTACGACCCGTGACTGTACCCTTCATTCGATCCCTGCGAAACCTTACATTTTAGCAGGATAATGCACGACGGCATGTTGCAGGTCCTGTACGGGCCTTTCTGGATACAGAAAATGTTCGACTGCTGCCCTGGCCAGCACATTCTCCAGATCTCTCATCAATTGAAAACGTCTGGTCAATGGTGGCCGAGCAACTGGTTCCTCACAATACGCCAGACACTGCTCTTGATGAAGTGTGATATCGTGTTGAAGCTGTATGGGCAGCTATACCTGTACACGCCATCCAAGCTCTGTCTGCCTAGGCGTATCAAGGCCGTTATTACGGCCAGAGGTGGTGTTTCTGGATACTGTTTTCTCAAGATCTATGCACCCAAATTGCGTGAAAATGTAATCACATGTCAGTTCTAGTTTGATATATTAGTCCAATGAATACCCGTTTGTCATCTATATTTCTTCTTGGTGTAGCAATTTTAATGTCCAGTAGTGTATTGGTATCCTACATTTATCGTTATCTTAAGTGCAATAAGGGGACCACAACGTAACCACGAAAAACACCCACGTACCGTACCACCATCTCCTCTGTACTTCAATGCTGGCACTACACCTGATGGCAGGTAGCCGTCTCCAGGCATGTCCGAAACCCAAACACTTCCACAGTATTGTCAGTCACCCGTTTCCCAGAAGCGTCGGTCTTTACGCCACCTGAAGCGTCGCTTCATTTGAGTACAGAAATGGGTGACATGGTGATGAGTTGCTCAACCATTGCACTCCATTCTTTTTAAGACCCCCCCCCCCCCTCTCTTACACTCAGCCGTAGTTCTAAGCGGACAGCTAGTAGAACTTTGTAGCTCACGAGTTCTTCCTTCCAAAGATTTCATAGGATTTTTTTTAACCACTCTCCGGATGCTGACAGTTCCTGTCCGCCACAATACTAGGTCTGGCTGGTCTTGGTTTAGCTGTGGTTGTTCCTTCGCGTTTCTGTTTCACAGGCACCTCATCAGCAGAGAAAAGAAAAAACAACTGTATGAATATCAAGAGCTCAGATGGGAAACCAGCCCTAAGCAAAGTAGGGAAAGCTGAAAGGTGGAAGAATCATACAAAGGGTCTAGCAATATTACAGAAATGAAGGAGGACATAGATGAAGATGAGATGGATGATAAGATTTGCGTGAAGAATTTGACAAAGCACTGAAAGACCTAAGTCGAGACAAGGCCCCGGCAGTAGACAACATTCCATGGAACTACTGATAGCCTTGGTTTAGAGCCAGCCATGACAAAATTCTTCCACCTTGTAAGCAAGATGTGTGAGACATGCAAATACCCTCGGACTTCAAGAAGAATCTAATGAATCCGGCTCCAAAGAAAACAGGTGCCTACAGATGTGAAAATTACCGAACTATCAGTTTAATACGTCTTGGCTGCAAAATACACACATCAAAAACAGTTTTGCATCAACCCAGTTCCCAGAACTCCTGAAGATAGGCGTTGACTGTGGATGTTAAAAAATATATCGGCTCAACCACTTGTTTATAGTGTAAAACACTAAGATTAGTGGTTGAGCCGATATATTTTTTAACATTGACCTCTCATCCAGTATGGATAAAATCAAAGTTGACTGTTGATGTTGTATCACAGACACAGTCCCTTTGACTGTTCAGAGATGTCACTACACCCACCCTAAGATGTAAACAACCATGCATGAGCAGCGCCTATTAGACGGAGGAGTTCCGACAGTCGATCAGTTCCAGTCATTCCACCAGGAAGGAGGTACACGGCTCGTGTTGTCTGTAGTTCAACCATGCCTAGACGGTCAATACCGCGGTTCGATCGCGTCCGCGTTGTTACTTTTTGACAGGAAGGGCTCTCAACAAGGGAAGTGTCCAGGCGTCTCGGAGTGAACCAAAGCGATGTTGTTCGGACATGGAGGAGATACAGAAAGACAGTAACTGTCGATGAAGTGCCTCGCTCAGGCCACTCAAAGGCTACTACTGCAATGTATGAGCGCTACCTCCGGATTATGGGTCGGAGGAACACTGACAACAACGCCAACATGTTGAATAATGCTTTTAGCGCAGCCACAGGTCGTCGTGTTACGACTCAAACTGTGCACAATAGGCTACATGATGCGCCACTTCACTCGCGACGTCCATGGCGAGGTTTGTCTTTGCAAACCACGACACCATGCAACGCAGTACCGATGGGCCCAACAACATGCCGAATGGACCGCCCAGGGTTTGCATCACGTTTCATTCACCGATGAGTGTCGCATATGCCTTCAACCAGACAATCGTCGGAGACGTGTTCGGATGCAACCCGGTCAGGCTGAACACTTTCCAGGAGTGCAGCAAGGTGGAGGTTCCCTGATGTTTTCGGGTGGTATAATGTGGGGCCGACGTACGCCACTGGTGGTCACGGAAGGCGCCGACGGCTGTACTATACGTGAATGCCTCTTCCAATCCACAGTGCAACCATATTGGCAGCATATTGGGAAGGCATTCGTCTTCATAGACGACAATTTGCGCCCCCACCGTCCACATCTTGTGAATGACTTCCTTCAGGATAACGATATCGCTCGACTAGAATGGCCAGCGTGTTCTCCAGACATGAACCCTATCGAACATGCCTGGGATGGACTAAAAAGTGCTGTTTGTGGTCGACGTGACCCACCAATCACTCTGAGGGATCTACGCCAAATCACCCTTGAGGAGTGGGACAATATGGATCAACAGTGCCTTGATGAAGTTGTGGATAGTATGCCACGACGAATACAGGCATACGCAAGAGGACGTGTTACTGGGTATTGGAGGTATCGCTGTGTATAGCAGTCTGGACCCCCACCTCTTAATGTCTCGCTGTATGGTGGTACAACATGCATTGTGTGGTTTTCATGAGCAATAGAAAGCGCGTAAATGATTTTTATGTTGATCTCTATTCCAATTTTCTGTACAAGTTCCGGAACTCTCGGAACCGAAGTGATGCAAAAAATTTTTTGATGTGTGTAGTAACACGAATTCTTTACAGAAGAATGGGAAAACTGGTAGAAGCCGACCTCGGAGAAGATCAATTTTAAGTTCGGAGAAATGCAGGAACACGGGAGGCAATACCTACTGACTCTACGACTTCTCATAGAAGATAGGCTAACCTATGTTAATAGAATTTGTGGGCTTAGAGAAAGCTTTTGACAATGTTGTCTGGAATACTGTCTTTGAAATTCTGTGGGTAGCAAGGGTAAATTACGGGGAACAAAAGGCTATTTACTACTTGAATAGAAACCAGATGGTAGTTACAAGATTCGAGTGGCATGAACTGGAAGCAACGATCGAAAAGGGAGTGAGAAAGGGTTGTAACAAAAAGAGCATAGAAGCTTTTGAGATGTGGTGGTACAGAAAAATGTTGAAGATTGAATGTGTAGATCACGTAACTACAGAAGGGGTACTGAATAGAATTGGGGAGAAAAGAAATTTGTCGCACAAGCTGACTAGAAGAAGGGATCTGTTGGTAGATCACATTCAGAGACATTAAGGGATCACCAATGTAGTACTACAGGAAAGCGTGGAGGGTAAAAATCGTGGAAGGAGACCAAGAAATGAATACAGTAAGGAGATTCAGAAGGATATAGGTTGCAGTAGTTATTCGGAGATGAAGAGGGCATGGAGAATTACATCAAAACAGCCATCGGACTGAAGATCCCAACAACAGACGAAGGGAAGTACTAGTTAAAAAACGAGTGAATAAGGTTGTAGCCTATCCCCAATGTTGTTCAGTCTGTATATTGAGCATAAAAGGGCATTTGGAAGCAGAAGTAAACTTTAGTGAGAAGAAATAAAATTTTTGAAGTTTGCCACTGACTTTGTAATACTGTCTGAGACGGAAAAGGATCATTTGAGGCAAACAGTAAATAGTGTCTTGGAGAGAAGGTATAATAAGTCTGTTAACAAAATTACAACAACGATAACGGAGATTAGTCGAACGAAATCGAAAGTTGTTGAGGTTAGGCACTAAAAGGAATCGATGATTTTTCCAATGTGAGCAGCAAAACAACTGAAGATGATCAAAGTAGAGACGATGTAAAATGCAGACTGGCAATAGCAAGAAATGTGTTTCTGAGAAAGAGAAATAACATCGAATGTATTTTAAATATTATTAAGAGTAGCTATTTAGAGGTCCGAAACGTTAACAGTAAACGGTTTAGACAAAATGAAAAAAGAAGCATTTGACAGGTAATGCTACAGAGAAACTTAGATACTTAAATCGGATAATCAATGTGATAGTGGAGGGAAGTGTAGTAGAGATTAAAAATTGTACAGGGACACCAAGTACTACAGTAAGCAGGTTCAAACTGTCACTGGTTGCAGTAATTAGTTAAGCGTAGACGAAGGAGCTTGCAAGGATAGACTACCGTGGAGAGTTTCACCACACCAGTCTTCGCAGAGAAGGCGCCAACGACAACCGTTGAGTAGTGGTAGTAGTTCTGGAACATTCTCACTTGTCAGCACACGTTGAATTATTACATTCTTGTTCGTGCCTGAGGGTATTTCGTCTGTCTCATATGTCTTACATACCATGGGAATAGTTTTGACGTGGTTGCTCTTCCAAGCATCTTAATAATTCCGATGGCCTGTCGTCTGCTCCAGCGGCGTTTTTTTCGAGTGAGATATTTTACTGCTCTGCTAAATTCTTCTCGCAGTATCTTATCTCTCATCACATCTTCATTCACTTACTTTTCCCGTTGTATAATTTTGTCATCGCATTCATTCCATAAAGTCCTTCCTCCTTGCAACTTTCCCTTCTTTTCTTGGTTCTGGCTTGCCATATGAGTTGATATTCATACAGCTGCTTCTTTTATTTTCTCCAGAAATACAATTTTTTTATACACAGCACAAGTCTTTACCCGTGTCATGCATGCTTGCACGATCTGTCAGTTATTCTGTAGCCATCCCTGCTTAACATACGTTGACCAATACCCTGTTTCTCAGGGGCTATTTCCAGTCTTATTGAAACTGATCATATGCTTTCTTAAAATCTATGTGTATCACGCAACGCAGAAAAACGCACTAATAACCCCGTTCTGTAATTTCTTGCACTAATTGGATCTAGTCGACGTGCTGTATTCGCTTCAGAAGCCAGTTTGTTCATTACAGGTAAGAAGGTTGATTTCAGTGCCAAAATACTTCACTATGTATGGTCCTGGATCTAGTAATCCAGTTCTCTTTCGAACGTGGAACTGACTTACCCACCGCAATAACCATTTTTCATATTAACGAGTCACTGCCAGAGATGAAATAGTTGGTGACAGAAAAATCCCTAGGAGCGACTGGGGATCCAACTCAGGCATTTGTTTTGGATTTGTGGATTGACACCGATTGGTTGGCCGATGCGTCTGATTATTATTAAGGTGGTGTGTCGATTTCGCTTTACATCGTCGACTGAGTATTCTACGCCTTCATGTGTCCGTCGCAAGCTGGTTATTTATTGAATAAGATCATGATCTTTCTTCATTCATTCACGGCATCCTAATCGAATATTATTTAACAATCTACATTCATTGTCTTCGATCACCAGTATGTATACTAATTTTATCCGTAATAAAGGCATTGTGACTTCTTTTATTTCAACGCGCCTTCTGTTTCTTTCCTTTTGCTACCTTCTTTGCCTGCCTTAGACAATTTATTCTCTCGTCCCTTCCTGTCACGTCATTGTTCGCCAGACAATACGGTTTCCGTGCACAAAAGCCAGTTCTAGAGCTCTGTAGAATTTTGGTATAAGAAAGGCGAGTAGACTCGATTCATGAAAGAGTTTCAGTTCCGATTCCATAGCCTAATTCGCAAACAGCGAAGCTAGTTGTAGACTTACGTTCTTGTCATTCCCTTTTTATTTTGTTTTTTTACCCCACTGCTCTGCATTTCGCATTACACAATGAAAACGAAACAAATAAAAATCCTCGTAACGTTCCTATACTACTGTAGTATTACATGTACTGTTACGAATAAAAAGGAAATGTATCGTGCTATATCGTCGACTGTTTTATTAAAATATTTAATTAACATAGAAACGTCCAATTATTAAAATATTTATCCAATTGTTTCTGTTTGCTGTGTGTAAAGTACCATTCATTTGACGAGAGAAAAAACTCTCTCCGTACAGAAATGAGAGTAAAAACTATATTTTCCGCGTAAATTATGCTTTTTACACTCTTTTTTTCTTAAATACTAGTCTCCTTTAGTTCCTATAAGAGAACCACTAATCCTTTCTAAGTTGCACTTTTCTGCGGTGCAATACACTGTTGAAGTAAAATTCGATACTTGGAAATATTGGAATTAAGGTTTTGTTTCAATGATCGGAATATACAGGGCTATTACAAATGATTGAAGCGATTTCATAAATTCACTGTAGCTCCATTCATTGACATATGGTCACGACACACTACAGATACATAGAAAAAGTCATAAAGTTTTGTTCGGCTGAAGCCGCACTTCAGGTTTCTGTCGCCAGAGCGCTCGAGAGCGCAGCGAGATAAAATGGCGACAGGAGCCGAGAAAGCGTATGTCGTGCTTGAAATGCACTCACATCAGTCAGTCATAACAGTGCAACGACACTTCAAGACGAAGTTCTACAAAGATCCACCAACTGCTAACTCCATTCGGCGATGGTATGCGCAGTTTAAAGCTTCTGGATGCATCTGTAAGGGGAAATCAACGGGTCGGCCTGCAGTGAGCGAAGAAACGGTTGAACGCGTGCGGGCAAGTTCCACGCGAGCCCGCGGAAGTCGACGAATAAAGCAAGCAGGGAGCTAAACGTACCACAGCCGACGGTTTGGAAAATCTTACGGAAAAGGCTAAAGCAGAAGCCTTACCGTTTACAATTGCTACAAGCCCTGACACCCGATGACAAAGTCAAACGCTTTGAATTTTCGGCGCGGTTGCAACAGCTCATGGAAGAGGATGCGTTCAGTGCGAAACTTGTTTTCAGTGATGAAGCAACATTTTTTCTTAATGGTGAAGTGAACAGACACAGTGTGCGAATTTGGGCGGTAGAGAATCCTCACGCATTCGTGCAGAAAATTCGCAATCCACCAAAAGTTAACTTGTTTTGTGCAATCTCACGGTTTAAAGTTTACGGCCCCTTTTTCATTTGCGAAAAAAACGTTACAGGACACGTTGTATCTGGACATGCTGGAAAATTGGCTCATGCCACAACTGGAGACCGGCAGCGCCGACTTCATCTTTCAACAGGATGGTGCTCCACTGCACGTCGGCATTTCTTAAACAGGAGATTGGAAAACCGATGAATCGGTGGTGGTGGAGATCATGATCAGCAATTCATGTCATGGCCTCCACGCTCTCCCGACTTAACCCCATGCGATTTCTTTCTGTGGGGTTATGTGAAAGATTCAGTGTTTAAACCTCCTCTACCAAGAAATGTGCCAGAACTGCGAGCTCGCATCAACGATGCTTTCTAACTCATTGATGGGGACATGCTGCGCCGTGTGTGGGAGGAACTTGATTATCGGCTTGATGCCTGCCGAATCACTAAAGGGGTACATATCGAACATTTGTGAATGCCTAAAAAAACTTTGAGTTTTTGTATGTGTGTGCAAAGCATTGTGAAAATATCTCAAATAATAAAGTTATTGTAGAGCTGTGAAATCGCTTCAATCATTTGTAATAACCCTGTACAAAATACGAAGTAAGGAGAAGTTAGGACGGGCGAGGGTGAAAGCCTGTTGAAAGGCTTAGACAGAAACTGGTATATGATATTTGTTTAGGATATGAGATCCATCAGCAAGTGCACCCAACTAGGTGGGGCAATGGTGACATACCGGACGTGTCCACGTGGTTCAGTTCCTGCCCAGTCTTCCAAATTTCCTTCATTTCCCAAAATATGTTAAGGCAGACGCCAGAATTGTTCAGGAGAACTTGTGATTTCCTTCGCTGTCCTTTCCTAATATGATCTTGTGCCTGTAATGATCCCGATAGGAGGGATAAGAAGTGTGAAAGTATACGATACTTAGGATAAATTACGATTTTTCAGTAAATTAAGCTCAAATTAGTTAAATTTCGTATGGGTGCAATTACGATGCAGTGCTTTTCAATGTCATTAATATATAATATTTCGATGCAAAAGAGATTGCAAAAGCAAGGTACGTTTATTTAAACTGTTTTAACACGAATATTTCATTAGGAACTGTTATGTTTTGCTCACATAGGCTTATTCAAAGTGTCAACATATGTGACTACAAAATTGCTTGTTATAAAATTTGGCCAGGAAAACCCGATTATTCACTACACTTAGTATGAAAAACAAATAAGTTTAATAATACTTTTGTACTGTATACTGTATATTAGGCAAATGAGAAAGGTCATATTCAACATTCTGTAATCCAGCTATTTCACTTGGTTGACACTTGTAATTATTTGTAAAATGCACCATTTATGGTTTTAATCTAAATACCTGAGCACCAGAATCATTTGTAAGTTTTTCATGTAAATACTTCATTTAATAACAATTTAATTGACTAAAAAAAAGAGATAATTTGTTGATCTCTTTGGAAGGTTATAAATACGAGCACTGTCAAAGACCGGGGGGCACTTGGCTCAATGTAGTTGCGGAAGTCACGTCAGTCAGTGTTTTTAGTGCCGGCTAATTCCATTGTATGTAAATATGTGTGGATCGCAGAACCAAAGAGGTTCATGCACAAGATGTAACTGTTTTGTCAGAGACGCCATGTAAACTTTACGTTTTTTTTTTTTTAAAGAGGAATAAAAACGTGTGATGACTTATAAAACTACTAGATGTCTCCAGCCTTACATTTTTTAAAAATCCGGACCTCTTATAAATATATAATACCCCTAGACAACAAAAGTGAAGAGCCATAAACTTTATCTTTGAAACAGTATTATTGAGCGTTGTGACGACCACCCTGCGAACACCTTTGAAATGTTTTGATGAGAAGTCATATTCTCCTAAGGCATGTGACATTTTATTTACTAACATAAAACTGAATTTTCATCATATTAAGGCAGGGGGCCGTTACATGCCCCAGGTCTAATGGCCTACCCTTCCCCTCACTTCTGTCAGCAGTTCGTCTATTTTCCTCCTCTTTTACTGAAATCATCTCACCGAGCCTTTCCCTTTCTCCAGTTAGTTAACATAAATTTTGTTCATAAATGCACATTTCATCAAGCCTGTTTTGTCTCTCGTTAGCGCAAGAAACTCCCACTGAGTGCACCCAGATCCATCATTATATTACGATTTATAAGTTGAAACACCCAACACTTCTCATTCGATCCTTTTGTAAGTTATGCCTAATCCAGCCAGACTGACCATCGAGATTCGACCGTCGATCAACGAGAATGTGTTGGTTGGTCGAATGAGTCATACGTTTCTTCTTACTCCAGGTCGATGGTCGTCCCCAAATACGCCGTCATCCACCGAACGGCTGGTCAAAACAGGCTCCGTGCCGCATACGTAAACTGTTGAGATCAGTATTACGCTGAGGTGACGTTCACCTGGGCTCCCGTGGGACTTTTGATAGTAATAGAAAGCACCATGATAGCTGCGATCAACGTGGGTATTATAACGGACCATCGGCATGCCTTCATGCTTCACGTCTTTCCCGACGGCAGTGGTATCTTCCAGCAGAATAGACCTCCGGGTCACAAGGCTAGACTCTTGTTTTGTTAAACTGGTTTCAGTAGTGTGATAGCGAGCTCACATTGATGTCTTGGCCGCTAAATTTGCGTGAGCAGCCGATCAGTTCCAGTCATTCCACCAGTAAGGAGGTACACAACTCGTTTGTCTGTAGTTTAACCATGCCTAGACGGTCAATACCGCAGTTCGATCGTGTCCGCATTGTTACTTTGTACCAGAAAGGGTTCTCAACAAAAGAAGTGTCCAGTCTTCTCGGAGTGCACCGAAGCGATGTTGTTCGGACATGGAGGGGATACAGAGAGACAGGAACTGTCGATGACATGCCTCGCTCAGGCCGCCCAAGGGCTACTACTGCAGTGGATGGCCGCTACCTACGGATTATGACTCGGAGGAACCCTGACAGCAACGCCACCATGTTGAATAATGCTTTTCGTGCAGCCACAGGACGTCGTGTTACGACTCAAACTGTGAGCAATAGGCTGCATGGTGCGCAACTTCACTCCCGACGTCCATGGCGACGTCCATCTTTGCAACCACGACACCATGCGGCGCGGTACCGATGGGCCCAACAACATGCCGGATGGACCACGTTCTCTTCACCGATGAGTGTCGCATATGGTTCAAATGGCTCTGAGCACTATGGGACTCAACTGCTGAGGTTATTAGTCCCCTAGAACTTAGAACTAGTTAAACCTAACTAACCTAAGGACATCACAAACATCCATGCCCGAGGCAGGATTCGAACCTGCGACCGTAGCGGTCTTGCGGTTCCAGACTGCAGCGCCTTTAACCGCACGGCCACTTCGGCCGGCAGTGTCGCATATGCCTCAGACAATCGTCGGAGAAGTGTTTCTAGACAACCCGATCAGGCTGAATGCCTTAGACACACTGTCCAGCGAGTGCAGCAAGGTGGAGGTTCCCTGCTGTTTTGGGGTGGCATGATGTGGAGCCGACGTACGCCGCTGGTGATCATGGAAGGCGTCGTAATGGCTGTATGAAACGTGAATGCCATCCTCCGACCGATAGTGCAACCATATCGGCAGCATATTAGCGAGGCATTCGTCTTCATGGACGACAATTCGGGCCCACATCGTGCACATCTTGTGAATGACTTCCTTCAGGATAATGACATCGCGCGACTAGAGTGGCAGCATGTCCTCCATACATGAACCCTATGGAACATGCCAGGGGTAGATTGGAAAGGGTTGTTTATGGACGACGTGATCCACCAACCATTCTGAGTTATCTACGCCGAATTGCCGTTGAGGAATGGGACAATCTGGACCATCTGTGCCTTGATGAACTTTTGGATAGTAAGAAACGACGAATACAGGCATGCATCAATGCAAGATGACGTGCTACTGGGTGTTAGAGGTGCCGGTGTGTACAGCAATGTGGACCACCACCTCTGAAGGACTCGCTGTATGGTGGTACAACATACAATGTGTGGTTTTCATGAGCAATAAAAAGGGCGGAAATGGTGTTTATGTTGAGCTCTATTCCAGTTTTCTGTACAGGTTCCGGAACTCTCGGAAACGAGGTGACGTGAAATTTTTTTTTTGATGTGTGTAAATGAGGTCGCAGTTGGTCGCACAGAAGCCTGAGGGATCTCGTGATGTGTGCTCCTGACGTACCTGCCGGTTTATTGCTCCTGATGGTGCACTGACATCGATTATGAAGCGGAAATTAAATGTCTCAGTCAAGCTGTCGCCGCCGTTGTAAGTTAATTACTCCTTTGCACCACTACTTTCTGTCCTTAGTTGACCTCTCTATTGGATTTACGTCGGAAGTCGAATAACGAGCCTTCACGCCAAGGCGATGTAGCGTGAAGCAGCCATAGCTTTAAAGTATCAAACTGTTGAGATTTTCCGAGGGCGCCCTCAGTTCATTCTTCCGCCGTGACTGGTTCGTAGTTGCGTGCAATTCTCCTGGTCAGCATAATGGAAATTTAGAAAACTGTTGGTTTGACCAGTCGAGAAGTCTTACTAGACTGAAGAGTCTAAGAAACTGGCACACCTGCCTAATATCGTGTAGGGGTCCCCGCGAGCACTCATAACTGCCTCAACACAACGTAGCATGGACTCGACTGAAGTAATGCTGGAGGGAAGTGACACCATGCACAATGGACATGAATGCATGCAGGTGATCAGACAGGATGCTTTCGTTCGTGTCACCTGCCAGAGTCGTACCTAGACGTATCAGCGGTCCCATATTACTCCAGCTGCACACGCCCCACACTTTTACAGAGCCCCCACTAGCTTGAACTGACATGCTGACTGATGACATGCAGGGTCCTCCGATTTATGGAGTTACCTCCATACCCGTACACGTGCATCCGCTCGATACAATTTAAAACGAGGCTCGTCCGATCAGGCAACATGTTTCCAGTCATCAGTAGTTCAATGTCGGTGTTGACAGGCCCAGGCGTGGTGTAAAGTTTTGTGTCGTGCAGACAACAAGGGTACACGAGTGGACCTTCGGCTCCGAAAGCCCATATAGATGATGTTTCGTTGAATGGTTTGTTGATGGCCGAGCACTGAAATCAGCAGCAATTTGTGGAAGGGCTTTACTTCTGTCACGTTGAACGATTCTCCTCAGTCGTCGTTGGTCCAGTTTTTGCACGATCTTTTTCCGGCCGCAGCGATGTCGGAGATTTGATATTTTACCGGATTTCTGATATTCACGGTACACTGGTGAAATGGTCGTACTGGAAAATCCCGACTTTTTCGCTACTTCGGAGATCCTGTGTCCCATCGCTCGCGCGCGGACTGTAACACCACTTTCAAACCCAGTTAAATCTTGATAACGTGCCATTGTAGTGGCAGTGACCGATCTACCAACCGCACCAGACACTTGTTGTCTTATATAGGCGTTGCCGACGGCAGTGCTGTATTCTGTCTATTTACGTATCTTTGCATTTGAATATGCATGCCTATATTAGTTACTTTGGCGCTTCAGTGTATAACACATTTCTCGCGGCTACATGGTACAGAAGATTAGACCATACTGGTGGTAGAAAAATGCGGCGAGGGGAGTGGGGGGGGGGGGGGGGGGGAGACAATCTACTGTAGAACAAGTTCCTTCGAATATGCATGCTTGTCCGTTGCATATTACCTCTTAACAGCACGGGTAGTAAGACTGTACAATGCAGTGACTTTCAATTAAAATGAGTAGGAGTGAAGTTCTTGACGCATGAACGATGATACAGGGAAGTTTCGGTCGGGTCGTCAGTCGTGACGGATATCCAGAGCGGGAAATCCGAGTTCGAATCCCGGCCCAGCACAAATTTTTACTGTCATCTTTCCATTACACAGCTGATGGTTGTCTGTATACAAAACTGCGAATACACTTGACTGTACAAATACCCGAGAGCGTCGGTAAGCAAAATTTTTGCAGTTAATTGAATTCCGAGGGGTCGTGCTGTGGTCCCGCAGGAAGCTAAATGGTCTTTCCGAAGAACTGCCTAATCCATTGTAAGTGTCAGATATCAGCTACATATTATTGTAAGTGCCGCTTGGCTAATGATAGTGAACATTTTATAACCTGGTTCCAGAAGGCAGTGACATACGCAATCGCACCTCGACTATTTAACCGCAAAATAAACGAGTTTCATTTTGTTGATCGCAAGTCGACGACGACGACGGCACGAACTGGGACCATAGTTCACCGATAGCATCAAGTAGGACCATTCAGAGCTGTTTGTTCTAAACTGGACAACGAGCAGTGCTGTTGCAGTCCAGGAATTCTTCCTCGTGAGCTCTATCTGATTTACGCGAGAAGGAGCGTAACGGGGCGTCATCTACAATTCTACAGCACCCGAGCAGTGGGAGAACTGTTGCTGTGGAGTATCAGACTGCTGAGATTTTCAGAGAGAGCTATCAGTGCGCTCTTCCATCGTGACTGGATCGTACTAGCGTCAATACCCTGTGGTCAGCGAAAAGGAAGCTCCAAAATTATTCAGCTAAGTCGGTCTGGCGGGTGAGACGGGGCGCAGTCACAGCATTTAAACAAATTTCGTCAGTAAATTTGAGAAACACATGTGCCATGGTGTGTATGTAAGAGCTATAATAGCAACAGACTTTGGCAGCATCAAAATTTACACAATAGAAAATAAAATTATGGATTCATCATCAGTATCCACAGGACAAGTGATTTGTTAATAAAAAATGTTACGACGATGTCTGCATTGGCAAAGATTTCGTATTAGTCCCCCATTCGTACATCCGGTAAGGGACTTCCGAAGGATAGATAAACACGAGAAAAAGATTGAATGAACAACGTAAAGTAACATACTGCTAGTCGGAGCGTGGAACTTCAGAAGCCTGAACGTGGCACGAAAGCTAGAAAATCCGAAGAGGAAAATGCAAAGGCTCTTTCTACGTATACTTGAGTCAGTGAAGTGAAATGGGAAGAAGCTAAGAATTTTTGGTCATATGAATATAAGGTAATATCAACAGAAACAGAAAACGTTATTTCGGGAACAGGATTCGTTTCGAATGGGAAAGTAGGACAAAGAGTGTGCTACTGTGAGCATTTCGGTAATAGGGTAGTTCTCATCAGATTCGACAGAAAGTCAACGCCGAAAACAATACTTATGGTATACAGCCCGACGTCTTAAGCAGAAGGTGAAATAACGAAGGTATATGAGAATATTGAAGGAGTAACTCAGTACGTGGAGGAAGACGGGAGAGTGGAACGCTCTAGTAAGGACGATAGAAGAAAGGGATACGGGAGAATACAGGCTTGGCAGAGGGAATAAGAGAGCTGGAAGCTTAGTTTAGTTCTGCAATAAACTTTACCTAGTAATAACCAGTACTCTTTCCAGAAATTAAAAGAGGAGGAGGTATACTTGGAAAATTCCTGCGGCATTACATTATAGTCAGACAGAGATTCCGAAATCAGATATTGGATTTTAAGGCGTGCTAAGAGGCAAGTATAGACTCACATCATAATTTATTAATGATGAAGAGTAGACTGAAGTTTCAGATGGTTGAAATGGCTCTGAGCACTATGGGACTTGATTTCTGAGGTCATCAGTCCCCTAGAACTTAGAACTACTTAAACCTAACTAACCTAAGGACATCACACACATCCATGCCCGAGGCAGGATTCGAACCTGCGACCGTAGCAGTCGCGCGGTTCCGGACTGAGGCGCCTAGAACCGCTCGGTCACCGCGGCCGGCAGAGTGAAGTGTAAGAGAAACATCAGGAATAATCAGTGTGGAAAGCATTGGGCACTGAAGTATTGAGGAAGGATGAGATGCGTTTGAAGTTCTCTACGGCCATAGATACTGTGATAATGAGTACCACAAAAGGCCGTTTAGGTGAACAAGAATGGACGTCTATAAAAAGGGCAATCTAAGAAGATGGATAAATAAGTACAAATAACGGCAAAGGAAACTTCGATAACAGAAGAAATGCTTCAACCGTCGTCGAAAGAAGGAAGTACAAAACTGTTCAGGGAAAGAAGCAAGGACGTCAACGTTAAGAGTGAAAGGGGATTCCGATGTTAAACGCAAAGGAGAGAGCAATAGGTGGAAAAGTACACTGAAGAACTCTACAAGGGATAAGAGTTGTCTGACGACGTGATAGAAGAAGAAATGGCACTCAATATGGATGCCGTAGGAGCCCCAGTATTATCAACAGAGGTTGGAAACTTGCGATCAAACTAGGCGGAAAGGAGAGACTACAAGCTCCAAAATTATTAGGGAAAGTGGCAACAAAACGACTGTTCAGATTAATCTACAGAGTCTATAAGACTGGAGACCAACCATCAGACAGTAGGAAAAATATAATCCACACAAACCTGAAAATAGCAAGGGCAGATAAGTACGAGAACTATCGCAGAATTAGTTTAACAGCTTATGCAACCAAGTTACTAACAAGAATAATACACAGAAGAATGGAAAAGAAATTTTAGGATCTGTTAGATGACGATCAATTTGCGTTTAGGAAAGGTAAAGGCACCAGGTAGGAAGTTCTGACAATGCGCCAGATAACGGAAGCAAGATTACAGGAAAATCAAGATGCTTAATAAGACTTGCCGACTTACAAAATTTCTACGGTTTAAAATTGTACAAGATGTTTGAAATTCTCAGAAAAATAGTAGTAAGCAGTGGGGAAAGATGGCCGTGCGGTTCTAGGCGCTGCAGTCCGGAACCGCAGGACTGCTACGGTTGCAGGTTCGAATCCTGCCTCGGGAATGGATGTGTGTGATGTCCTTAGGTTAGTTAGGTTTAAGTAGTTCTAAGTTCTAGGGGACTGATGACCTAAGACGTTAAGTCCCATAGTGCTCAGAGCCATTTGAACCAAGTGGGGAAAGACGGATAACACAAAGTATGCACAAGAACCAAGAGCGAAGAACAACAATATAAGATGAAGAACGAAGTGCTTGGATAAAAAGAGTTCGACAAGGATGCATTCTTTTGTCCCTACTGTTCATTCTACACATCTAAGAAAGAATGATGGAACAAAAGAAAGGTTCAAGAGTGGGATTAAAATTCAGGGTGAAAGGTTCAAATGGTTCAAATGGCTCTGAGCACTATGGGACTTACCTTCTGAGGTCATCAGTCCCCTAGAACTTAGAACTACTTAAACCTAATTAACCTAAGGACATCACACACATCCATGCCCGAAGCAGGATTCGAACCTGCGACCGTAGCGGTCGCGCGGTTCCAGACTGTAGCGCCTAGAACCACTCGTCCACTCCGGCCGACTCAGGGTGAAAGGATATCGATGATTAGATCTGCTGATGACATTGCTGTCCACAGTGAAAATGAAGAAGAATTACAGGACTTGCTGAATGGAACTGTCTAACGAGTGCAGAATATAGGTTGACAGCAACCCAGAAAACAATGAGGAGTAACAGAAATGAGATATCGACAAACATAACATCAAAACGTGACCACGAAGTACACGATAATTTGGAAGCAAAATAAAACATGGTGTACGAAGGAAGAATGGCGTAAAAAGCAGACTAGCACAAGCAAAGAGTGCATTTCGTACCAAAGCCAGTCCACTGTCATCAAACAGAGGCCTAAATTTGAGGAATAAATTACTAAAAATATATTTCTGGAGCACAGTATTGTAATAAAGTGAATCATGAAATATACAGAAATCGAAAAGGTGGGACCCTAAGAGTTTAATATGTGGTGCCATAAGACACTGTTGAAAATTAGGTGGACAGGGAAGACAAGAAATGAGGCGTGAAGAAATAGAAAACACTAACAAAAAAATGGTTCAAATGGCTCTGAGCACTATGGGACTTAACATCTATGGTCATCAGTCCCCTAGAACTTAGAACTACTTAAACCTAACTAACCTAAGGACAGCACACAACACCCAGCCATCACGAGGCAGAGAAAATCCCTGACCCCGCCGGGAATCGAACCCGGGAACCCGGGCGTGGGAAGCGGGAACGCTACCGCACGAACTAACAAAAAGAAGGGGCGGATGTTAGGACATTTTTAAGAAATCAGGTACAAACCTAATTGTACTTGCTGGTGCTGTAGAGGGTAATAACTGCAGGGCAAGACAGAGATTGGAATGTTACTAACAAGAAATTGGGGAAGGGGGGAGGGGGGGATACGTTCAGTGCAAGCGCTGCTTTCACATGGAAAGGTTGGCACAAGTGAGGAATGCATGGCGGGCCATATCAAACCAGTTAGTTGACCCCTCTACCCCCATCCCTAACCCTTCGCCCCCCCCCCCCGCCCCCCCCCCTCCTCATCCCCACAGATTGGCACACAAAAAAATTTTCATGCTACTTCATTTTCCGAATGTTAGATAAGAAATGTGAAAATTGATGCACTACAAACTCACTATTATTAGCGCGCGTATTATACGGTTTGAAGATTATCCGAAATAGTGGAACAATTTTTAACAAAATAAAACGGGAACACTGAAGTATTCTGTTACAATTGGAATATATACTTTCGTTTAGAATACGCAATTATGTGTGAGAGGCGTGTTTTACCGCAGGAAGACGATGCAACACCGTCCGCAGAAAGCGAAGATGAAGTTTTTAACTTCGAGAAATGTGATACTGGTACTTGCTTGACCGATCTAGTGAAACACTTTTGTGATTGGGAAGATGTAGATGACGAAAACATCCGCTAGTGATTCAATAGTGACACACGTTAATCGGGATTTGAATAGCTAAATCTATGGAACAAAATGTTTTCAGTACAGGAAGAGATCGAATACGAGGCGATAGAGGTTGTAACGCATAATGTGTTGTTATGTTATTAGAGTATGAACGACAAAATGCGTTTGACTGTACCGATGTTTCGACTCTGACTACCGTCGTCAGAATATAAGTGAATGAAATACATAAATAGAATAAATTAGACTATTATTTCCCGAAAGTGACTGAAAGCAAATGATGCGAAGTACACTACTGGCCGTTAAAATTGCTACACCAAGAAGAAATGCAGATAATAAACGTGTATTCATTGGACAAATATATTATACTACAACTGACATATGATTACATTTTCACGTAGTTTGGGTGCATAGATCCTGAGAAATCAGTACCCAGAACAATCACGCCTGGGCATTGAGTCAAACAGAGCTTGGATAGCGTGTACAGGTACAGCTGCCCATGCACCTTCAACACGATACCACAGTCCATCAAGAGTAGTGACTAACGTTTTGTGACGAGCCAGTTGCTCGGCCACCATTGACCAGACGTTTTCATTTGGTGAGAGATCTGGAGAATGTGCTGGCCAGGGCAGCAGTCCAGGGCAGCAGTCCAGAAATGCCCGTACAGGACCTGCAACATGCGGTCGCGCCTTATCCTGCTGAAATGTATGATTTCGCAGGGATCGAATGAAGGGTAGAGCCACGGGTCGTAACAAATCTGAAATGTGATGTCCACTGTTCAAAGTGCCGTCAATGAGAACAAGAGTTGACCGAGACGTGTAACCAATGGCATCCCATACCATCACGCCGGGTGATCCGCCAGTACAGCGATGACATATTCACAGTTCCAATGTGCGTTCACCGCGATGTCGCCGAACACCGACGCGACCATCATGATACTGTAAACTGAACCTGGATTCATCCGAAAAAATGACGTTTTGCCATTCGTGCACTCAAGTTCGTTGTTGAGTACACCATCGATGGCGCTCCTGTCTGTGATGCAGCCCGTCAAGGGTAACCGCAGCCACGGTCTCCGAGCTGATAGTCCATGCTGCTGCAAACGTCGTCGAACTGTTAGTGCAGTTGGTTGTTGTCTTGCAAACGTCCCCATCTGTTGACCCAGGGATCGAGACGTGGCTGCACGATCCGTTACAGCCATGTGGATAAGATGCCTGTCTTCTCGACTGCTAGTAATACGAGGCAGTTGGGATCCAGCATGGCGTTCCGTATTACCCCCCTGAACCCACCGATTCTATATTCTGCTTACAGTCATTGGATCTCGACCAACGCGGACAGCAGTGTCGCGATACGATAAACCGCAATCGCGATAGGCTACAATCCCACCTTTATCAAAGTCGGAAACGTGATGGTGCGCTTTTCTCCTCCTTACCCGAGGCATCACAACAACGTTTCACCAAGGCAACGCCGGTCAACTGCTGTTTGTGTAAGAGAAATCGGTTGGAAACTTTCCTCATGTCAGCACGTTGTAGATGTCGCCACCGGCGCCAACCATGTGTGAATGCTCTGAAAAGCCAACCATTTGCATATCGCAGCATCTTCTTCCTGTCGGTTAAATTTCGCGTTTGTAGCAATTTTAATGGCCAGTAGTGTATATAGGCTGGGAAAACCTAACTTATATCAGCAGCATCTGGCCCTGATGATGCGAGTTGGGTCGCCCGTCTTCAGGTGGCTGGAGTATTTTCCAGGTCAACCTGTAGCCTACTGTAATTGTGATTTTGTAAATTATGTCAGTTGACTGCGAGTAGATAATGCAGTGGGCTTTCAAGTGTAACATGTAGAGTGGTTTGTAAATAAATTAAATAGCGGTTCCTGTTGAAATCATATGTACTTCGGACTATGTTTTTCGGTTGACCGTTCAGTCTCGGACAATTGCCAGCTTGCTGTGAGTACAAGCCACCACCTTGGATCCGCGTCTGTTAAAGAACTGCTGGTCCGCACGTGGGAGAGGGGGGGGGGGGGGGCGCTGGCGCACAACTATCCATTTTGTTTTATCTGAAGAGTCAGGAGACGTGCGACGTCGGCGATCGTGGTGGAACTCTACCCTACGCGATGCAATGACCTCGTTACGGCAAGCCGCTGGCCGGGCCATTTTGAATATTTATGACGTGTTCCGCTGCGGGGACCACACACTGGAGGGCGCGATCGCGTGAGGCCGCCGCTTCGGAGGACGGGCCAGTTCGCGATCGGACCAAGTTGTGGTAGCGGTGGAGGGGGGGGGGGGGGGGTCTGAGGAGAGGACCACACACCGCCTGCTCTCGCTGGCGAGCCGCCGGACGCTCCTGGGAAAACGAGCCGTACCCATCATTACGTCCGGTCCCGCTTGACACGTCATCAGTTACTGTGCGTCGGTCCTGATACGCCGACGGACCACCTGGCGAGAATGCTCATGCCGACGGCGACCACATTTTGGGCTTCCAATCGACGGAGGTTATGCGGAAAATAAGTTTCCGCACGCAGCCAATTGGTGGTATGTCAGGCAGTGCAAAACGTTAAGTGCTTACGCGAGAAAAATGGGATACGTAGTCACGTTGTTGTTGTGGTCTTCAGTCCGAGGACTGGTTGGATGCAGCTGGTCTACCCTCTGCAGCCTCCTTATTTCTGCATAACCTTTGCAACCCACATCCATTGGAATTTGCTTACTGTATTCATACCTCCGTCTCCCTCTACAATTCGCCCCTCGCCTACACACACACACACACACACACACACACACACACACACACACACACACGCTCATAGACAATCTTCCCTCATCATCTTGCTATCCTCCCAGCGAGCCGGGTGGGGTGTTTATGAACAATTTGGCTCCACTTTATCTTGATACACTACTTGCCTTGGTATTGTTTCCCAGTTTTCGCCTCGAGTCTTGAGATCGCCCTTAATCTGACTGATCCAGCATCTTTTCCTAGATCGGCCTAGTGATCTTTTCCGCTACACATTTCTATCCAAGTATTGTTTTCAAAGGCGGGTATCCTCTTCACTTGAGGTGTGCAGTACTCAGTCTCTCAGCGACGGACAGATCCAATTGCATCTCTCAGTTAGATTTACATCTAAACACATACTTCGCAGGCCACCGTATGATGCTTGGCGGAAAGTACCTTGTACCAGTACTAGTCATTTGCTTTCCATTTTCACTCGCAAATAGAGCGAGGGAAAACGACTGTCTTTATGCCACCGTACGTGCCCTAATCTTTCTACTCTTAGTTTCATGGTCCTTCAGCGAAATGTACGTTGAATGCAGTAGAATCGTTCTGCAGTCAGCCTCAAATGCCGGTTCTGTAATTTTTCTCAAGAGTGCTACCTTCCCTCTAGTGATTCCCATTTGAGATCCTGAAGCATATCCGTCATGCCCCAGTATTGTTCGAACCCGCCGTTAACATACCTAGCCTCTGAACTTCTTCGGTGTCTTCCTTTAATCCGAAGTGGTGCGGATCCCAAACACTCGAACAGGGCTCAAAAATGGTTCGCACTAGTGTCCTGTACGCTGTCTCCTTTACATAACAACCACACTTTCCAAAAATTGTGCCAATAAATGAAACGAGGATGACTAGTCCCCTTCTCCACTGCTACTCTTACCAATTCGTTCCATTTTATACCGCTTCGCAACGTTACGCATAGCTATTTAATCGACGTGACTCTTAAGTAGCACAGGAGTAATACTGTATTAGAACATTACGGGATTATTATTCTTACTCATGTGCATTAACTTACAGTTTTCTACATATATAGCAAGCTGTCATTCATCACACCAAATAGAAATTCTACCGAAGTCACTAGTACACTACTGGCCATTAAAATTGCTACACCACGAAGATGACGTGCTACAGACGCGAAATTTAACCGACAGGAAGAACATGCTGTGATATGCAAATGATTAGCTTTTCAGAGCATTCACACAAGGTTGGCGCCGGTGGCGATACCTACAACGTGCTGACATGAGGAAAGTTTCCAACCGATTTCTCATACACAAACAGCAGTTGACCGGCGTTGCCTGGTGAAACGTTGTTGTGATGCCTCGTGTAAGGAGGAGAAACGCGTACTATCGCGTTTCCGACTTCGATAAAGGTCGGATTGCAGTCTATCGCGATTACGGTTTATCGTATCGCGACATTGCTGATCGCGTTGGTCGAGGTCCAATGACTGTCAGCGGTATATGGAATCGGTGGGTTCAGGAGGGTAATACGGAACGCCGTGCTGGATCCCAACTGCCTCGTATCACTAGCAATCAAGATGACAGGCATCTTATCCACACGGCTGTAACGGATCGTGCAGCCACGTCTCGATCCCTGAGTCAACAGATGGGGGGGTTTGCAGGACAACAACCATCTGCACGAACAGTTCGACGACGTTTGCAGCAGCATGGACTATCAGCTCGGAGACCATGGCTGTGGTTACCATTGACGCTGCATCACAGACAGAAGCGCCTGAGATGGTGTACTCAACGGCGAACCTGGGTGCAGGAATGGCAAAACGGCATTTCTTCGGATGAATCCAGGTTCAGTTTACAGCATCATGATGGTCGCATCCGTGTTTGGCGACATCGGAGTGGACACACATTGGAAGCGCCATACTGGCGTATCACCCGGCGTGATGGTATGGGGTGTCACGTCTCGGTCACCTCTTGTTCGCATTGACGGCACTTGGAACAGTGGACGTTACATTTCAGATGTGTTACGACCCGTGGCTGTACCCTTAATTCGATCCCTGCGAAACCCTACATTTCAGCAGGATAATGGACGACCGCATGTTGCAGGTCCTGTACGGGCCTTTCTGGATACAGAAAAAGTTCAACTGCTGCCCTGGCCAGCACATTCTCCAGATCTCTCACCAACTGAAAACGTCTGGTCAATGGTGGCCGAGCAACTGGCTCGTCACAAAACGCCAGTCACTACTCTTGATGAACTGTGGTATCGTGTTGAAGCTGCACTCCATCCAAGTTCTGTTTGACTCCATGCCCAAGCGTATCTAGGCCGTTATTACGGGCAGATGTGGTTGTTCTGGGTACTGATTTCTCAGGATCTATGCACCCAAATTGCGTGAAAATGTAATCACATGTCAGTTCTAGTATATTTGTCCAATGAATACCCGTTTATCATCTGCATTTGTTGTTGGTGTAGCAGTTTTATTGGCCAATAGTGTATATTGTTACAGACACCTTCCCATTCAGCACAGCATCATCAGCGAACAGTTACAGAATGCTGCTTTCCCTGGCCGCCAGATCACTTTTGTACATAGAAAATAACAGCAGACCTATCACACTTCCCTGGGGTACTCCTGGGGATGCCGTTGATTCTGATGAACACACGTCGTCCCGAACGACGTACTGAGTTGTACCGGCGGGGTCAGGGATTTTCTCTGCCTCGTGATGGCTGGGTGTAGTGTGCTGTCCTTAGGTTAGTTAGGATTAAGTAGTTCTAAGTTCTAGGGGACTGATGACCATAGATGTTAAGTCCCATAGTACTCAGATCCATTTTTGAACTGAGTTGTATTGCTTAAGAAGTCTTCGAGCGAATCACAAATCTGGGAACCTATTTCGTATGCTCGTACCTTTGTTGCTACGTGTAGTTACCGTGGCGTTATTGATACGCTTGGTAAGAAGCGAACACTACAGTCTAATCTATATTTTTGCAATTATTTGCTTCTCTGTATATCCTATTCGTATTTCTCATTAACTTCTCTTCAACAACAGGGAAATGTCAATAGTAGGGTTGAAAATTAGGAACTACAAGCAATAATGCATGGAAGCGTATATACAAGAATGCATCAATAATTTATGATTATTATTTCACGTCGATCGGTTCATTTTTCAAGATGGTTTCTCTTCATTCTCACAGTTATCCTTACCCAGATACTACACTTATTCAAAATACTGTCATTATTTAAAACGATAAAAATGCGAAAGTTTCTCACAGGCCTCTAGTCATGATATAATTCCCGCACCATCGCTTGATTTGTTTCCACTATATTCCGTCACCATTGTTTTACTTTTGTTGATATTTATCTCGTAAACTCGTTTAAAGCATTATTCATTCCACTAACTGATCTGCCAAGCCCTTTGTCGTCTCTGAAATGATTATCATGTTATCAGCAGACCTCACCAAAATTTTTAGTTCTTCTTTCTAAATTTTTATTCTCTTTGTAACTTTCTCTTTGATTTTCTTCACAACCTGAACAATGTAAAGATTGAATAGTACTCTCTGCTGCCCTTTCCAGGTCATTTTATAGCTGCAGTCTGGTTTGTCTGCTTGTATTTTATCCGTTGTACATTTAGTATTTCATAGAGCGTAGAACGAGTATAAGATTTTTCAATGATGGATTTCATTATCTACCTTTGTCCGCCACAGGTATCTGAGTGATCAGCGCGGCGGAATGTCATACCTAACGGCCCGGGTTCGATTGCCGGCTGGGTCGGAGAGTTTCTCCGCTCAGGGACTGGGTGTTGTGTTGTCCTAATCATCATCATTTCATCCCCATCGGCACGCAAGTCGCCGAAATGGCGTCAACTTGAAAGACTTGCACCAGGCGAACGGTGTACCCGTCGGGAGGCCCTAGCCACACGGCATTTCGATCTACCTTTTTACTTAACTCCGATGTTACCTTGATCACCGGGAAATCTCAGGAATATAACATAACTGAAAAATTCAGTTAAAGCTGCTCTCCTTGTACGTATTCTACAAATGCCTTTGTATAGCCCAGGAGGCAGTCAACACCGTCCTAGATTGGTTTATTTGTGTTTACTACTCGGCTACACCGCACGCTTCCTAGAAAACGATAAAAGCGCTTTTTTTTTCTTTGCCTTCGACGACGTCGGCGCAGCTGAAGTTGGTTTTAACGCTGCTGATCACGCTCCACGTGGAACGCCAACTGGCAGGAAACGGCCTTCGCTGGCGGATGCCTATCTTTTTTCCCTCAGGGGTTCTGCAGGAGGTTTTTTTAGGCGCATACGTCGGGCGGTAGGCCATTGACTTCTAATGTGTTACTTCTGCTTGCGTTCATAAATCCCTGCCGGTGCACAAAGGAATTTGTCAGCCTAGTGACTACCAGACATTTAGACAGCTCTCATCGTGGCTTTCGTGACACAGTCTATGCCAGCAGTAGGGCCGTAGTGGATTTCGGTCATAAAATATCCCATTACGAAATAACCACGCAGTAATTTGGACTGACCAGAGGAACACAACTATCGTCCCTGTGGCGGAGAAGCTAACCAACACTAGCTCTTTATACTCATGAAGTAATGAATGCTATCGACAGGGGATGTCAAATTGATTCCATATTTTTAGATTTCCAGAAGGCTTTCGACACCGTTCCTCACAAGCGCCTTCTAACCAAACTGCGTACCTACGGAGTATCGCCTCAGTTGTGCAACTGGATTCATGATTTCCTGTCAGAAAGGTCACCATTTCATAGTAATAGACGCAAAGTCATTAAGTAAAACAGAAGTAATATCCGGCGTTCCCCAAGGAAGTGTTATAGGCCCTCTATTGTTCCTGAGCTATATTAACGGCTTGGGAGACAATCTGAATAGCCGTTTAGATTGTTTGCAGATGATGCTGTCATTTACCGTCTTGTAAAGTCATCACATGACCAAAACGACTTGCAAAATGATTTAGATAAGATATCTGTATGGCGCTAAAAGTGGTAATTTACCCTGAATAAAAAAAAGTGTGTAGTTATTCACATGAGTACTAAAAGAAATCAGCTAAATTTCGATTACGCGATAAGTCACACAGATCTGAAGCCTGTAAATTCAGCTAAATAATTAGCGATTACAATTACAAATAACCTAAATTGGAACGACCACATAGATAATATTGTGGGTAGAGCAAACCAAAGACCGCAGTTTATTGACAGAACACTTAGAAGGTGCAACAGGTCTGCTAAAGAGACTGCTTACACCACGCTAGTGCGCCCTATTCTGGAGTATTACTGTGCGGTGTGGGATCCGCATCAGATGGGACTGACAGATGACATCGAAATAGTACAAAGAAGGGCAGCTCGCTTTGTATTATCGCGAAATAAGGGAGATAGTGTCACAGACATGATACGTGGAGTGGCAATCATTAAAACAAAGCCGTTTTTCGTTGCGACGGGATCTTCTCATGAAACTTCAATCACGATTTTTCTCCCCCGATTGCGAAAACATTCTGTTTCCACCCACCCACATAAGGAGAAATGATCATCACGATAAAATAAGAGAAATCCGGGCTCACACAGAAAAATGTAAGTGCTCGTTTTTCCCGCGTGCCGTCGATAGTGGAACGGTAGAGAGACAGCATGATGGTGGTTCATTGAACCCTTTGCCAGGCACTTTACTGTGAATAGCAGAGTAATCACGTACATGTAGATGTAGATAAAGGACGCATTTTGTTCAAAAACACATAGCTTCTATGTGCGAGGGTTATTCAAAAGAAAAGGTATGAAACAACACTTTGGGTATAACTGAAGTCTTTATAGTAATCACCACAGGCCTGAGAGTAGCTATTCCAGTGTTTCACTAACATAAGAATTCCCTGTTCCCAGAAATGCTGTGGCTGTGACAATAGCCAGTCCTCCACTGTGTGTGTCACTTTTCTCAAGCTGCTCCCACTTGAACCTGGCCATTACATCTTTTGTGACCTTGGTTACGTGTGGACGCGCCTTATCGTGGAGCAGGATCACTCCTTCCGTGAGCAGTGAAAGCCATGTGTTCTTGATTGACTTGCGTACATGGAACTGTTAGTGGTTTGACCGTTCTTGAGGAATTCGATGAGTGTAGGACCTCGGACTCGAAAAAGACGGTGGGCGTCACTTTGATTGCTGAGGGCACAACTTTGAATTTTTAGGGCGAAATGACGGCGCTACATTCGCGCCGCTTGATGTCTTACCACGTTATCCCAGAGCCGCATCTGCAAATTTCAACTGGTTTAGTTGTTACGACGTTTCGTACCTTTTCATTTGAACACTCCTTATATACGAGAATATAAGCAGTTCCTTTCCTGTTCCACACGCAAACGGAGCGAGGAAAAAACGACTCTCTGTGTGTGCGACTGTAAGCCTCTTACATTGATTTCGCGGTCCTCACGCGAGATGTCCGTTGGTGGCGGTAGAATCATTCAGTCGCAAATACCCGTTCTCTTCATTTTCTTAATAGTGTTTCTTGAAAACAACTTCTTCCTTCTAGAGATTGCCATCTGGTTTCACAGAACACTTCCGTCACACATTTCCTCGTACTTGTGCGGTGGTCGAACTTACCGGTAACATATCTAGCAGCATGTCTCTGAATTGCTTCGACGTCTTCCTTATATCCGACCTGGTGGGGATCCCAAACATTCGAGCAGTACTCAAGAGTGGGTTGCACAAGTGTTCCTTACGTGGTCTGCTACATAGATGAGCTACGCTTTCCCATAATTCTCTCAGTAAATCGAAGTCGACAGTTCGCCTTTTTTAAGGCTGATCTTAGCTGTTCGTTCTGTACCATGCCACTTGCAAAGTTACTCCTAGACATTTAATCAATGTGACTGTGCCAAACAGCACACCACTAATACTATATCCGAAAATTACCGGAGATATATTCTGTAGATATATACAGTGTGCCCCATTTATCTTGACCAACACAAATAACTTTTTGTCCTGGAGCAAAATAAAAAATTTACCAAAGGAATATTGTTTAGCTGACAGGGACACATTAACTAGCGTCAATTCCTTTCTTGTAATTTTGTTCGTTACGAATATATGACCAGCAGTACGTCTTTTTTAAACAGAAATCATGTCCTCCTGGCACCTCAACGACATTTGCTTGATACATTTTCTATTTTACATTTGGACAAGACGTTATTTGTGGTGGTCGATATAAATGGGATATCTAGCATACTGAATAAAATTTTACTTTTTAGAGGCTTTGGAAGGTTAATTTTAAAAATTCTCCTTACTTTATGAGGAAGCTTGCCGACACTTTTACTGTTATTTTTTTCTGTATATGTAGTTGGCATCTTAAGTTGCTCCAGACACAAAAACTCCTCATCTGGCTGTCTTCCTTCATTGTAAACGTGTACAGTTTCCTTCACGATATGATAAACAGTATTATTTTTAAACGCCGGCCGCGGTGGTCTAGCGGTTCTAGGCGCTCAGTCCGGAACCGCGAACTGCTACGGTCGCAGGTTCGAATCCTGCCTCGGGCATGGATATGTGTGATGTCCTTAGGTTAGTTAGGTTTAAGTAGTTCTACGTTCTAGGGGACTGATGACCACAGATGTTAAATCCCATAGTGCTCAGAGTCATTTGAACCATTTATTTTTAAACTTCCTCTATTAAGATCTTCAGTTAGTTGTTAAATTTCATCTGCAATTGAGGGAAACACTGCGGAGTCAACAGGCATAAACGAAGATGAATCTGTGTGTCCCGTAAACAACAGCCAAACAGACATGGCTTAATTTACACATCTGCCGATCTGTATATCATACATATATCATACAATACATCTTACATCAAGTGTTGAAACATCATAATAAAGTACTTAGATAAAGTAATGACATTTAAATTAATGGTAGTGTTAGTAACGGAATGATGTAGCGCAAGCATTTTAAGAGTAACATGAAATGACGTCTCCGGACCTTCGGAGAAGGCCTGTGATCTTGGTATCTCAATAAACTGAAAAATTCAGATATGGGCAGGACTGTCAATTTTTCGGTGTACATAATAACAACCGTCAATGAATATTACGGGTGCCTTTTTAAAACGGTTATTAAAACCAGTCAATTTCAACCTATTCACTAGAAAGTTACTAGCTGGAAGAATTAAAATCTTTTATTGTCATTGATTATTCGAAGAGACGCAGATTTCATCTAGCTATTGTAAATAAATGATCGGCATCATATCATCATCATCATCATCATCATCAGACCTAATGCACTGCTCCGCCTCAGAACAGTTCGCGTCCCGTTTTTAAAGGGTGGCCAGGACTTCGTTTTCCTCTGGGTTTGTGGGCGCCTAAGTGATTCTGTTTCCTACCATACATTGTGCTTGATCCCTCCAGTGTACTCTGTATTTATTTGTAATGTCTGTAACTGACACCACATTTAATAGCTACCTAATATCAACATTCTTCTTAGCATCTATATAAGTATGCCGCCACATAGAGAAGAAATCTTGTTTCAGATGATTCAGTTTATCTTATTTGGTCAGAAATGTGTGGTTAGTTTCGCAAACGTCCATCAATAACGGAAGAACTATAACTTTGTATACTGCGAGTAGTATTTCCTTTCGAACGTTACGTTTTAATATTCGCCGGATTGTGCTACAGAACTGCGTACTGACGTTGCAGATGCACAGGGTGACCCAGAAGTTCGGTAACATTTGAAAATTCAGTAATTCACGGAACAACCTAGGTAAAAATGGGCACATAGGCTTGAAATGACATGGAATGTTATTGACACAAAAAAGTGCACAAAATGATCAACTGATGGCGTTTCATATGATATAAAAGCAATAGTTAGCGTAACAATTGATTTTTAGGAAAGTCAATATTCATGATAGAAAATGCTCGACAAGTCGGCCGTCATTCATCAACCATACCTGTAGTCGAGGGGCAGTGTTGTGAGCAGCAATGCACGTCATATTAGTAGGTGCGGTGAGAAACAGCCGTTCTGCCGTTTGTCAAGCAGCATCCCGCAAAAAGAGTCCGATCACGATTGACTTTCTCGTCATGCAGTGGGGTTTCCACGACAGCTCTAGGATTTTTGGTATCTCAAATCTTCAGTTTTAAACACAATTCTGATCCAGCGTCACTGACGTGGTGCCGTCCAGTGTCATCTGTTGGCTTGTTTTGCACTCTTTTGGTTCAAATGGCTCTGAGCACTATGGGACTTAATATCTGAGATCATCAGTCCCCTAGACTTAGAACTACTTAAACCTAACAAACCTAAGGACATCACACACATCCATGCCCGAGTCAGGATTCGAACCTGCGACCGTGTCAGTCGCGCGGTTCCGGACCTAAGCGCCTAGAATCGCTCGGTCACAACGGCCGGCTCACTCTTTTGAGTTTCAATAAAACTCGATGTCATTTGATGCATATGTGGCTATTTTTACTCTTTTACCTACATTATCCCGCGAATTGTTGAATTATCAAATGTTAACAAAATTTGGGTCATCCTTATTTAAAATTGATTAATTACACTCCTGGAAATGGAAAAAAGAACACATTGACACCGGTGTGTCAGACCCACCATACTTGCTCCGGACACTGCGAGAGGGCTGTACAAGCAATGATCACATGCACGGCACAGCGGACACACCAGGAACCGCGGTGTTGACCGTCGAATGGCGCTAGCTGCGCAGCATTTGTGCACCGCCGCCGTCAGTGTCAGCCAGTTTGCCGTGGCATACGGAGCTCCATCGCAGTCTTTAACACTGGTAGCATGCCGCGACAGCGTGGACGTGAACCGTATGTGCAGTTGACGGACTTTGAGCGAGGGCGTATAGTGGGCATGCGGGAGGCCGGGTGGACGTACCGCCGAATTGCTCAACACGTGGGGCGTGAGGTCTCCACAGTACATCGATGTTGTCGCCAGTGGTCGGCGGAAGGTGCACGTGCCCGTCGACCTGGGACCGGACCGCAGCGACGCACGGATGCACGCCAAGACCGTAGGATCCTACGCAGTGCCGTAGGGGACCGCCCTGCCACTTCCCAGCAAATTAGGGACACTGTTGCTCCTGGGGTATCGGCGAGGACCATTCGCAACCGTCTCCATGAAGCTGGGCTACGGTCCCGCACACCGTTAGGCCGTCTTCCGCTCACGCCCCAACATCGTGCAGCCCGCCTCCAGTGGTGTCGCGACAGGCGTGAATGGAGGGACGAATGGAGACGTGTCGTCTTCAGCGATGAGAGTCGCTTCTGCCTTGGTGCCAATGATGGTCGTATGCGTGTTTGGCGCCGTGCAGGTGAGCGCCACAATCAGGGCTGCATACGACCGAGGCACACAGGGCCAACACCCGGCATCATGGTGTGGGGAGCGATCTCCTACACTGGCCGTACACCACTGGTGATCGTCGAGGGGACACTGAATAGTGCACGGTACATCCAAACCGTCATCGAACCCATCGTTCTACCATTCCTAGACCGGCAAGGGAACTTGCTGTTCCAACAGGACAATGCACGTCCATATGTATCCCGTGCCACCCAACGTGCTCTAGAACGTGTAAGTCAACTACCCTGGCCAGCAAGATCTCCGGATCTGTCCCCCATTGAGCATGTTTGGGACTGGATGAAGCGTCGTCTCACGCGGTCTGCACGTCCAGCACGAACGCTGGTCCAACTGAGGCGCCAGGTGGAAATGGCATGGCAAGCCGTTCCACAGGACTACATCCAGCATCTCTACGATCGTCTCCATGGGAGAATAGCAGCCTGCATTGCTGCGAAAGGTGGATATACACTGTACTAGTGCCGACATTGTGCATGCTCTGTTGCCTGTGTCTATGTGTCTGTGGTTCTGTCAGTGTGATCATGTGATGTATCTGACCCCAGGAATGTGTCAATAAAGTTTCCCCTTCCTGGGACAATGAATTCACGGTGTTCTTATTTCAATTTCCAGGAGTGTATGCGTAGTAATGGCGCTTTATTCATCCTGTTTTGTCGTTTCATGAAAAGCCTAAGTAGTTTGTGCAGACTGTACTTATCTTATTGTCCATTATCTCACAGCAACACACTAAAATATCTTGAACTAACCTTCGACGGGCAACTAACGTAGAACCTCCACCTACTAACCACGGAACGGAAAGCCCACATCAGACTAAACTACTAAAACTGCTAATATTCCGAATTTGGGAATTACACCACTATTCTTCACACCTACAAAACCGTGATCCGACCCAACCTTTGTTATCCAAATGTTGTGTGTATCCCCGCCCCACCAAAGCTCTATAAGTCCATCCAAATCCTCGAATGCCCCATCTAGCTTTCTGCATTCGTTTAGCTTCCCCCATCTAGATCCTCTACCATCTCATGAAATTCCCACCCCTCCTCACCCACACCGAACACCTATACATCTCCCATACTGTCTGAAAACTAGTTTACAATAACCCCATTTTCTCCCCTCTGATCACGAACTTTGTTATGCTACTGTGCCTTCATCAACACATCCCTGCGTCCCTACAGCTCCACACACTCCTTGTCCTATCCCAGTGCAACTTCAACCAACTCTCTCTGTTTTTCCACAGGAGAATTTCACTGGAGAATTTCACCTCATGGCAACTCTTATTTTTTAGTTGTATATATTCTTCATCCTTTTAGCTGTCCATTATTATTCTTTTTGACTTAAGATGTAAGCAGTCCTCACATTTTTGTTTTGCTATCACTTTTGTTATCTTTTTATCAGCACTCTTGGGCGAAGAGCGGAGTATTGTACCTCTGACAGCCCACGCCCCCCCTCCCCCTCATTTAGGCCGTTGGGGGATGAAATAACAATAAACAAAAAAAAATACCTCGCAATACTCAAGGTTGAAAGGTCGCTTTCACAAAATTGTAATCGATAGGAAGAATCTTCGTACAACTCATCTTCCAAAATTTCATCCGCTGTCGTGAACTGGGTTGACTGCTGGTGTTTTTAAAACACGAATTATCGTAGGACAGAAGTCGGTGGCAGGGAACATAGATGACATTCAAACAGCAACAGAAAAGAAAGGAAGCGCTGATGAACTTTGTTAGTGTACAGCGTTTACCACCCATTTTGAAACAAAAAAAAAAAAAAAAAAATATTCTGCATAACCCAAAGATATCTAACTTTTTCACTGCCCAGTACCAGCGTATCGTCAGCAATAATGAATGTAGTTCGTACCACAATTTAAATGAACTGATCATTCTCCAGCGTTGTTATTTCCCGTAGCACGAAATCATATGTAGGTAGTAGTGAGTCGACCTTTCATCACCTATTATTCCATGTTTCAGTGTAATATTACGATGTTCTGCAACGATGAAACGATATCGATTCAGCACTCCCACGCATGTGATGTTTTTCTTTTTTTTTATGCGTTATGAATGGGTGTTTAACATTAATTTGTGACTGTATCAAATAGAAAATGCTTCTTGTTCTGCACTACTTTCACATTCAGGTTTCTAAAAATGTTCGTGTGTCTGTATTTACTTGCAGAATTGAATGTAAATTGGCAATGTTGCTAATTCGGTTTCGAAGTTACGTCCTGATTGACTCTACAGCTGTCAAAACTAAAACTAAAACTACGCCCGAACAGGCCACTAAGGTCCAACGGTACCGACCGATCACCGGGTCATCCTAAGCCCACAGGCGTCACAGGAAGCGGATATGGAGGGGCATATCCTCAGCGCACCACTCTTCCTGCCGCTTTGTCAGTTTACGAGAGCGTCTAGAATTGTCAGCCAGGAGTATTTGGTTTGTAGTCTATGTTCATTTCCATTTCACCTCTGTCCGCCGCGAGTGGAAATGAGCAAGAGGCCATTTCCTGAGGGAAAGGTACGACTCCAGACGGGGACCAACAGTCACTCGGTGGAAACCGCTTCATGCTGAAAATATCCACACTGTTTTCGACAACTACCTGTGATTCGGAATATTTCTTGAAATGAGATTTAATGTTGTGGTGTCTTAGTGTTTACATCGTCATCTATGTCACAAATGCGTACAAATTCATGTTTTTTTTGTTATCATGTACGGTACTTTGGTAAAAATTTCTGCGCTCACCAAGAAAATTATAAGCGCGAAAAAGAGCAGTCAAACTGATAAGCGTTGTCACTTGCGAACCACTGTTAACGTGTCTCTGAACATATATTCCATCTTGGGGTTTGCTGTTGTCAGTACTGACGCATTCAGAAAAGACATTCATTCAGTGAACGATAAACGGAAAAGTGACAAGCGCTTGGATACTTAAGCAATACACAGAATGCTGTGCACTAATGAGCAGAACTAAAAAAAATGGGTGTTTTACCCCAAGTATTCAAATCCAAGTTGAATGGTTTCCTTGCGGCACTTTTCTTCTATTCTGTAAAAGAATTCCTCGTAGTAATTGACAACTTTTCTCGTTGAAGAGTTATTTACTCGGATTGTTTCTCACAGTCGCTATAATGTTCTATTAATTCTTCTGTTTATTAATTTTATAATCAGCATTCTATAAACTGTCTACTTACGCGTTCCAAAAACACGTTTTGAAAACGGTAGATGGGAGCTTAATTCCTTATCGACGACGAGGTCAGTAAACACGAAATAAGCGCGAATTAGGGGAAAGATGATTCAGGAATTCGGCCGTGACTTTCTCGAAAGCACCATAAGCATTTTGTGTAAGCGATTTAGGAAACCACAGAAAACGAAATTTGTATGGCAGGAGGGTCGTTTCCGAAAAGGTCCTTCACCTCGATTGGGAAGTACGTCTCGAGACAATTTTTAAGTTCCAGTGAGATTTAACAAAGAAAAACGAGATAAAAAGTAACTAGACACTCGCTTTTCTCTGTCATGAAACGTTTAAAATCCAGTCACGTGTTGACGACACCTAAGGATGCTGTATACTTCTCAAGACCAGCACCGATAACGAACATTGTTACCCAATATGTTTTTAATGGGGATCGATAGCTCTTGAAAAAAACGGGATACAATATTGGAAGAGTAGTTAAAGCCAAAAATCTACTACTTTCTCTCAAAGCTAGTCGGTAAATACGGGAAGCACGGCAGTTCCTTGACTTGGCTTTTGTAACATTTCTTCACTGTTCTAGCGGAAAGTTCGTAAGGTTCAAATGGCTCTGAGCACTATGGGACTTAACTGCTGAGGTCATCAGTCCCCTAGAACTTAGAACTACTTAAACCTAACTAAGGACATCACACACGTCCATGCCCGAAGCAGGATTCGAACCTGCGACCGTAGCGGTCGCGCGGTTCCAGACTGTAACCCCTAGAACCGCTCGGCCACCCCGGCCGGCAGTTCCTAAGGAAAAAATATGGTCAGTACATGAAAAGGTACCATATTTACATCAGTTTCTCGATAGGCTAAATAGTTAATAGCATCACTCATGTAGGAACGTATTTGCTCCTGTGTGTACCATCAACTACAGAAGAATTTGTTTCGGTGTCTTCAACCTATTCTGAAATATTAAATATGTTCGTTATATTAATCGCCGAGTATTTCAGTGCTGATAAATGAGGACTACTCGCAATCTAGATGGTGTTCATACGGGCACTAAGCTCATCACCGCAGAAAAGAAAGAAGCCATCGGTCTATTTCTTCTTTGATACGCCTTGCTGTAGGGATCGAATGAACGCTCACTGCGTTCCTCTGTCTTACCCGGTATTTCTGTTTGCAATATTTTCTCCAACGACTCATCGTTCCAGGCAATTTCTACAGCAGTATTTGTCCCAGTCAAGGTAGTGTCCTGGCTCTTTTATCAGTTTCACTATGCTTCTTTCCTCTCCTATTCTTAGAAGTACTTTTCTACTCATCATTCGGTCAGTCCATTTCACTCCAGCATTTTTTTCCACAATTACATTTGGAAACCACCTCTTTCCTCTCGCTTCTTTACAGTCCATAATTTGCTACTATACGATATTAAACTCGAGCTAAAACACTTGGCAGATTTTTGTCTTAATTCTGCTACAATTCTTTTTGGTGTCAACAAAGCTTTCGACATTTCAAAACCTCTTTTGTCCGTAGACATTCTACTCTTTATTTCCTTCGCGCTGTTTCCATTTTCTGTCATCACACTTCTACCGTACCTAAAATATTGTAGTTGTTCCAGAGTGTTTCTTTCCAATGATGACCAATCTTCATGTTTCCTGATTCTCGTCAATTTTGTCGTTTCTACATTTACCTTCATTCCGTGCTCTTACCCCACTTTCATAAACCTTTCCATCACAATTTGTATGTCTTTCTACAATTCAGCCAACACTGCTTGAGGCAAACCTGTGTCCGTTTGAACCTGACGACATTTCTGGTATCCTTGTAAAATATATCAACGGATGAATAAATTTCTACTACTTCTGTATTCAAGCTTTGGTCTCCATCTACAACTTTTACCTCCACCACGCTTCCTTCCATTGCTAAACTGACGATTCCTCATGACTTTCGGTGCATGCTATCAACCAATCCCTTCTTGTAGTCGAATTATGGCAGAAACATCTTTTTCCCCATTCCGATTCAGTTCTTTTTAATTATTCAATCTACTCATCTAATTTTCAACTTTCTACTGTATCGCCATATTTCGAAAGTTTCTCTTCCTGCGTTGCTTATTTAGCACGTTCCACAGACGTACCAGGCTACACTCTATACGTACACCCTTAGAAAAGCTTTCCTAATATAAAATTTATATCCGATGTTAACAACTAATTCTTTCTAAGAAACGCTTCTGCCGGCGCTTCAGTCTGGAACCGCGCAACCACTACGGTCACAGGTTCGAAATCTGTCTCGGGCATGGATGTGTGTGATGTCCTTAGGTTAGTCAGGTTTAGGTAGTTCTAAGTTCTAGGGGACTGATGACCTCTGATGTTAAGTCCCATAGTGCTCAGAGCCACATGAACCATTTGAAAAACGTTTCTCATGCGGTTAACAGTCTGCATTTTAGATTGTCGCTGCTTCGGCCGTCGTCAGTTGTTTTGCTGCTCAGAGATCCAAATGGGGGGGGGGGGGGCTATTTTACTTGCAGAATAGATTTTCCAGGTGGATTCCATCACCATTAAGCCATACCAACGTAGCAAGGCCATGTTGACTAATATTACAGGGACAGATACATCAATTATCCAGGCCGGTGCCCCTGCAACTACTGAAAAGGCTGCTCGTCAGATAGCATATATTCGTCTGGCCTCTCCACAGATACCACTCCGATACGCTTGCACCTACCGTCGGCTGGTATTGTAGACACTTCACCTCGGCAACGCCCATGGTTCGTGGGGGTCTGGTCTACACTACACTACACAATTCCCAGTTCTTTTAAGAGGTGGGGCCCCTCCACGCCCGCACCAACGTGGTGACCAGACCAAGAGTTCTACTGTCACCTCCGTCAACATTTTAGTTATCTAATAGGTGGATCACAGGATGCTGGGCTGCGATGTTATCCGTGCGTCTGGGTAAGACTACGCATTAACACGATCCATTAGGTGATAGATAGTGGACTAAACGCGAATGAGGGTAACAATTTGAAGAGCAGAGGGAAAAAGTGCCAAGGCTCGTGCCGTGGGAAAAAAATCTCTGCGACAGTGGGATGGGTAGTAAGAGCAGTAGTGGCTTACTAGCTTGGATAGTTCATGCAAGGTTGGGTTTGTTAGTATGGGTACAATGCATCATTACCGTGGCAAGCGATGGCGATGTATCCGAGTTTGCTGCAGCCGCTGCATTCCTGGAACAATCAAGATCGTTATATAGTACTGGGAGATCGGTCATAGATCATCTCACTGTGGTGTGTGTGTGTGGGGGGGGGGGGGGGGGTGGAAGTTGTCTGCATGTAGTGTACGGTACGGCTTCCCTGCGTGGTGCCAGTTATTCGGCAAGTGTGTCCCAGCTGAATAACCAGTAATGGTGTCTGATTAACAGGGGCTCACCTGTACCGTTGTGTTTGCGTGTACTTGGCCATAGATGTATGTGGTCTCCCAGAGTAATTTCCGGTCCAGCCAGACACCGAGGTATTTGACTTTCTCACGGAAACGTATTGGGCGTGCATTTAGAGTTATTGGTCTGCAGTATCGGTGTTTGCGCAGTTGCTTCGGCCTTCTAGTGAACAGAACGGCTTCGCACTTGTCGACGCTTACTCTAACACGCCATTTCTCCAGCCAAGGCTCAGCCACTCTGAGTACGGTCTGTAAGCGTGACGTAATGTTTGATGGTTTCCAATCTTGCGCGAGGATGGCTGTGTCATTCGCGTAGATTGCCATCGTTGTGTTGTGTGTGGTTGGGAGATCGTTTATGTTAAACAGTAGAGGCCCTAGGATGCTTCCCTGGGGTACTCCCGCGTGTATACCGTGTCGTGTTGATTGTTTTCCCTGCACGTCAGTGTTGAAACTCCTGCCTGTGAGGTATGAGTGTATGAGACGCACCAGCCCGTCGGGGAATCCCACGTCGTTGACTTTGCGAATGAGGCCGTTGTGCCATAGACGGTCGAAAGCCTTTTCGATGTCGAGGAACATCGCCCCGGTTGCTTTGTTTGTGTTGAAGCCATGTGTTATATGTTCAACGACCCGTAAGAGTTGTTGTGTTGTGGAGTGGTGATTCCTGAAGCCGAACTTCCCCGGTCTCAGGATGTCATTTGTTATGCAGTGCCTAGTGATGCGTTTGAGAATCACCTTCTCAACAATCTTGCTGAGCGAGCTCAGAAGGCTGATGGGTCGGTAATTTTGTGGGAGGCTGTGGTCTTTCCCCTGCTTCCTGAACATCAGGACCCTGGCCGTCTTCCAAAAGGCGGGGAAGTGTTAGTGTTTTAGTATGGCATTCGTTATGTGTGTTAGGTATTCAGTGGCTTTATCCGTGAACTCCTGGAGAACACGGTTTTGAATGCCATCATGACCAGGGGCTTTCCTAGCACTGGAGTGTGTTATAGCCCAGGTTGGGCTAATATGCGTGTAACCTCCTGGTCAGTAGCAAGTTAAGCATCAAAGTACTGGCCACCGATTAAGCTCTGAAGCCCTGAAACCAAAACTTGAGTTAGTTGCAAAAGGAATTCCCTTCACAAATCCAGCTTCGATTTTTCTTCGGATTATCATCGCAACTACTGCTCTGAACGTCCCTAAAGCACCAGTTCCGTGTTAGACTCGAGGAATAAAGAACATAAACAAAACAAAGAAACCGGTAAGATTATTTCCATCCAATCCTTAGACCATTCCGCTAGTAGGTACAGTAGCAGACGTCTTACGGTAGGGCTGGCTGGACGTCGCAGAAGGGCAGTTCAGCTTTGGCGACATCCGGAATGCAGCAAAAGCAATGAAGCAGCGGTCGATGTTTCGCTCCGACCGCGTGCTCAGGAATCCGCAGCTGGACGAACAAGCCAATCGATAGCGCGCGGAATCGCAATAAAGCGGCGCTTAAGAGCCGCTGTAAGGATTTGCGCCTCAACGGGTAATGTATGCGGCGCGGCTGGGCGAACAATGCCGTGCCGACAGCCGGGGAGCACTCGGGCACCAGGTGCACGCCGGGACACGACCGCGCCTCCCACAATGGCTCGATGGGTGTGTGCTCTCCGCTCAAGGACGCCAGCCAAACGTGGAACACGTTGAGAAAACAATGACGCGCGCTGGTACTGGGAGAGTCAAAACGACCAGGCACTTTAAACACTCAAACCTGTTGGTACACATCAATCTTACTGAAACGACTTTGACAAAGGACAGAAAGGACAGGTTATTATGGCTCGGCACCAGCAAACAAGTGTCTCGGAACGTCAACTGTCGTGAGCATCTATGGGAACTGGTTGAATGACAGGGAAGTGGATGTCCACCCCTATCACAGAACCCAGAAGTTGAAGACGTGCCCGCTCTGTAAAGAAGGGTAGGCAGCGATCTGTGGCAGACCTGATGACAAACGACAATGCAAACGGAAGTGTTTGGGAGCACACTGTTTAGGGTACGTTGTCGTGTACATGGTGAGCAGTCAGAATGAGCGGGAAACTGAATGATTGAGGAATTTTTCTTTCCAAATTTTATTGCGCTATATTTTCTACCACAAGTCCCATGGAAGGTCAGGTCTAAAGATTAGATGGGTAGATCACATAACTAATGGGGAGGTATTGAATAGAATTGAGGAGAAGAGGAGTTTGTGGCACAACTTGACTAGAAGAAGGGATCGGTTGGTAGGACATGTTCTGAGGCATCAAGGGATCACCAATTTAGTACTGGAGGGCAGCGTGGAGGGTAAAAATCGTAGAGGGAGACCAAGAGATGAATACACTAAGCAGATTCAGAAGGATGTAGGTTGCAGTAGGTACTGGGAGATGAAGAAGGCTGCACAGGATAGAGTAGCATGGAGAGCTGCATCAAACCAGTCTCAGGACTGAAGACCACAACAAAACAACATATTTTATGGTGACAGTGCTGCGTTCTGTGAAGAAACAGTGGCTGGACCTGGGCGGGTGCGTACAGGATGTTACTCCATGCGCCCCTGCCCACACCTGGTTCGATTGGGTAACGTTCCCACCGTGGGTACTGCTGACAGGTGGTGCTATTCCAAGGCTTTTCTGACAGTATGACGCCTTGGGATACTACCCGGCCAGCCAGTAGGAAAGCTGGAAAGTGTCGCGTGAGGGAGCCGTTTCGGGCCGGCTGGAGGCATCCAGGACGCACGGTCAGTCTCTCGTCTACCAGCTCTCCTCCCGGCTAGATGTTTTTGATAGCTCCAGTTTTACGGCACCATGTCCTCAGTCTGGTTGCGGCAGCCTCCCGACGCTCTTTTTTTGTATCCTTAAGCAATAGGGCCAACGGCCTTGCCGCAGTGGTAAAACCGTTCCACCGGCCGGTGTGGCCCTGCGGTTCTAGGCGCCTCAGTCTGGAACCGCGTGACCGCTACGGTCGCAGGTTCGAATCCTGCCTCGGGTACGGATGTGTGTGATGTCCTTAGGTTAGTTAGGTTTAAGTAGTTCTAAGTTCTAGGGGACTGATGACCACAGATGTTAAGTCCCATAGTGCTCAGAGCCATTTCAACCATTTGAAAACCGTTCCCGTGAGATCACCAAAGTTAAGCGCTGTCGGGCTGGGCTAGCACTTGTGTGGGTTACCATCCGGTCTGCCGAGAGGTATTGGCAAGCGGAGTGCACTCAGCCCTTGTGAGGCATACTGAGGAGCTACTTGATTGAGAAGTAGCGGCTCCGGTCTCGGAAACTGACATACGGCCGGGAGAGCGGTGTGCTGACCACATGCCCCTCCGTATCCGCACCCAGTGACGCCTGTGGGCTGAGAATGACACGACGGCCAGTCGGTGCCTTTGGGTCTTCATGGTCTGTGCGGGAGGAGTTTAAGTAATAGGAGCAATAAACTCCAAATGTAGCGCTGAGATTCCTGTCATGTTTCGCGTTTCGGAAATTTCCTTGCAAACCCAGGCGCCACACCCCGCATCCATTCTAATTCGGCCTGCCCTGCCTGAACTTGGGGGCTCCGCAGCAGACCCGTTCGTATCCCCATGTTGACCCAAAGACGTTGTCAGTTACGATCGCAGTGCGCTCGGTATTGTCAAAACTGGACCGTGAGTTAATGGAAATGTATTGCCTGGTCGGATGAATCAATTTCCTTTTTACTCCAGCTAGACAGTTGTGTCCGAATTTGCTATCATCGAGGCGAATGGTTGCTCGAAACATACAACCATCACGGAGCAAGTCAAAAGGGGACATTCACCTGGCCTTCCATGGGACTTGCGGTAGTAATCGAAGGCATCATGGCGGACCACCTGCATGCTGTGATACTTCACGTCTTCCCCGGCGACGATGAGATCTACCAACTGGATAACTGCCCGTGCTACAGTGCTTTGAGGAGCGTTATAATGAACTCACGTTAATGTCTTTGTTCTATGCCAAGCAGTTAGCTGCTGTACCGCGTTGCCAAGGTGTACAGCTCACTATTAAGTTCCGGTTCATCACTGTAGATTAAATTTCGGTTCATCAATGTAGATTATCAGCAACTTGTCTCACAGGACATGGCAACGACGATTTATTTGGGAGTTAAATTTTTCAGCCTTTATGACTTTTCTACGAGTGTAATCCCAAAAGTAGGGTCTCCTATTTTTTTATAAGTACATAGACCTGTTTATTTCTACAGTGGCTTACATCAGCTTACAGCTTGAACATTTCGACATAATCACCATTCCTGTCGATGCATTTTTGCAGACGCTGTGGCAGTTTTTGTATGCCCATGTCATACCAGCTCGCCGCCATGCTGTTCAGAAAGTTATGAACCTCTTCTTTCACCACGTAGCTGAATCGCTGGGACCACAATTAACGCTGACAGGTGCTATGAGACTCTGAAAAAACTCGAACGGGCAATTCAGAACCGGAGAAGAGGAATGCTGAGCAAGGACGTACATATCCTCCATGACAACGCTCGCCCACACATCGCTCGGCAAACCGTTGCTCTCCTGCAACAGTTTCAGTGGAACACTATCACTCACGCACCCTATAGTCCTGACTTGGCGCCCAGTGACTATCACCTGTTCCCTAGGTTAAAAGAACATTTGTCCGGAAAGCGATGCAGCTCCGACGACGAGGTGAAAGAAGAGGTTCATAACTTTCTGAACAGCATGGCGGCGAGCTGGTATGAGATGGGAATGCAAAAACTGCCGCAGCAATGCATCGACAGAAATGGTGATTATGTCGAAAAATAGCTAAATGTTCAGGCTGTAAACTCATCCAAACCATTGTAGAAATAAAGAGGTCTATGTACTTATAGAAACATAGGAGACCTTACTTTTGGGATTACCTTTATACACTCCTGGAAATTGAAATAAGAACACCGTGAATTCATTGTCCCAGGAAGGGGAAACTTTATTGACACATTCCTGGGGTCAGATACATCACATGATCACACTGACAGAACCACAGGCACATAGACACAGGCAACAGAGCATGCACAATGTCGGCACTAGTACAGTGTATATCCACCTTTCGCAGCAATGCAGGCTGCTATTCTCCCATGGAGACGATCGTAGAGATGCTGGATGTAGTCCTGTGGAACGGCTTGCCATGCCATTTCCACCTGGCGCCTCAGTTGGACCAGCGTTCGTGCTGGACGTGCAGACCGCGTGAGACGACGCTTCATCCAGTCCCAAACATGCTCAATGGGGGACAGATCCGGAGATCTTGCTGGCCAGGGTAGTTGACTTACACCTTCTAGAGCACGTTGGGTGGCACGGGATACATGCGGACGTGCATTGTCCTGTTGGAACAGCAAGTTCCCTTGCCGGTCTAGGAATGGTAGAACGATGGGTTCGATGACGGTTTGGATGTACCGTGCACTATTCAGTGTCCCCTCGACGATCACCAGTGGTGTACGGCCAGTGTAGGAGATCGCTCCCCACACCATGATGCCGGGTGTTGGCCCTGTGTGCCTCGGTCGTATGCAGTCCTGATTGTAGCGCTCACCTGCACGGCGCCAAACACGCATACGACCATCATTGGCACCAAGGCAGAAGCGACTCTCATCGCTGAAGACGACACGTCTCCATTCGTCCCTCCATTCACGCCTGTCGCGACACCACTGGAGGCGGGCTGCACGATGTTGGGGCGTGAGCGGAAGACGGCCTAACGGTGTGCGGGACCGTAGCCCAGCTTCATGGAGACGGTTGCGAATGGTCCTCGCCGATACCCCAGGAGCAACAGTGTTCCTAATTTGCTGGGAAGTGGCGGTGCGGTCCCCTACGGTACTGCGTAGGATCCTACGGTCTTGGCGTGCATCCGTGCGTCGCTGCGGTCCGGTCCCAGGTCGACGGGCACGTGCACCTTCCGCCGACCACTGGCGACAACATCGATGTACTGTGGAGACCTCACGCCCCACGTGTTGAGCAATTCGGCGGTACGTCCACCCGGCTTCCCGCATTCCCACTATACGCCCTCGCTCAAAGTCCGTCAACTGCACATACGGTTCACGTCCACGCTGTCGCGGCATGCTACCAGTGTTAAAGACTGCGATGGAGCTCCGTATGCCACGGCAAACTGGCTGACACTGACGGCGGCGGTGCACAAATGCTGCGCAGCTAGCGCCATTCGACGGCCAACACCGCGGTTCCTGGTGTGTCCGCTGTGCCGTGCGTGTAATCATTGCTTGTACAGCCCTCTCGCAGTGTCCGGAGCAAGTATGGTGGGTCTGACACACCGGTGTCAATGTGTTCTTTTTTCCATTTCAAGGAGTGTATATTGCAGTACTCACGTAAGCCAATGCATGACGTGTCGTTTGTTGGCGACTGTTGCTGTCAGAAGGCAGTAAATAGGTAGACAGGTTGATATAATGTTTCTTAGCTTCCGGAATGCTTTCGATACAGTTCGGCACTGTCGCCTAGTGAGCAAAACAATGCGTACGTGATGTTAGGCAAGAAGTGTGACTTGGCTAAGGTTCAAATGGTTCAAATGGCTCTGAGCACTATGGGACTTTACATCTGTGGTCATTAGTCCCTAGAACTTAGAACTATTTAAACCTAACTAACCTAAGGACATCACACACATCCATGCCCGAAGCAGGATTCGAACCTGCGACCGTAGCGGTCGCGCTGTTCCAGACTGTAGCGCCTAGAACCGCTCGGCCGGCTGACATGTAGATACCAGGGCATGAAGTCTTTGCGAATTTCATTCCGCGTATTCAGTTGGAGAGTAACTGTCTCGCAGACAGACCAGTGAAAAATATACGCAGATGTCAGCATTTGAGAGTGCAGTTGGGTACAAACAAACCGGCTAGATTAATCGGCGACTCGCTCGACATTTGAATATGAGTGATGCCACTATTTCGACGATGTTGGTAGGTACAGATAAATCACGGCCGAACACAGCCTCTGTAAGGAAGCGGTCGACCTAGAGAAACGGCAGAACGTGAGGACGTAGTCAGATAAGTTCTCAGAATCCCGGATTCATCATTATCATCTATCCCGAAATGCAGCTGACGCTTCAGCGGCTACGAGGGTCATTAAGGAGAGGTTTACCATCTTTTGGTTCAAAAAATCGATTTTTTTAAATTGCATTTTTGGATCCATACAAGTGTTTAGAATCCACCCCTGAAACGGTATTTCCGAATACGGTACGGAAATGTTTGTTATTCGTGGTTGAACAAAAAAATGCACTTGCCTGAAGTCGGCCTTTTTCACGCACCTGTTTTTTTCTTTCGGAGGACGAGTTATCGTATCGATGCTTTGGAAGAAACACACAAAATTCAAATGATAGTTTGAACGCGTGCGTTTGGAAGTCAGCTCCCACGCATTTGCATTCTGGTGCGAAGACAGTGGAGATTGCGACTTTCCTGGCAGTGAGGTGCTTCAACGAAGGGTATTCAGCAATTCTGAAGACTATGACATGGACGTCACCGTGGGACTCTATTCAACGCAGCTCGCCAAGCATTCGGACGACCACCGGATTCAAGCGGCCGAAAACCGCTTGTCACCGGCCGTACGAGCGGCTCTGGAGCAGCGCAGGATGGCCCAGGTCGAGCAGAGCGCCCTCTATGAGGAGGAAGAGGAAGGACTAGTTTATGGGCCCGGAACAGCAGATTGAACGTGTTGTTGTTGTAGTCTTCAGTCCTGAGACTGGTTTGATGCAGCTCTCCATGCTACTCTATCCTGTGCAAGCTTCTTCATCTCCCAGTACCTACCGCAACCTGCATCCTTCTGAATCTGCTTAGTGTATTCGTCTCTTGGTCTCCCTCTACGATTTTTACCCTCCACGCTGCCCTCCAATACTAAATTGGTGATCCCTTGATGCCTCAGAACATGTCCTACCAACCGATCGCTTCTAGTCAAGTTGTGCCACAAACTTCTCTTCTCCCCAATCCTATTCAATACTTCCTCATTAGTTATGTGATCTACCCATTTAATCTTCAGCATTCTTCTGTAGCACCACATTTCGAAAGCTTCTATTCTCTTCTTGTCCAAATTATTTATCGTCCATGTTTCACTTCCATACATGGCTACACTCCATACAAATACTTTCAGAAATGACTTCCTGACACTTAAATCTATACTCGATGTTAACAAATTTCTCTTCTTCAAAAACGCTTTCCTTGCCATTGCCAGTCTACATTTTATATCCTCTCTACTTCGACCATCCTCAGTTATTTTGCTCGCCAAATAGCTAAACCCCTTTACTACTTTAAGTGTCTCATTTCCTATTCTAATTCCATCAGCATCACCCGACTTAATTCGAAGTTGCATAATATTACATTTATATGTAGTCAGAACTTCAAACGCGTTTTTCTCGAAATGACTTTTTTTTATCGCGCAGTATGGTAACTTCAAATCTACTGAACCGATTGGCATGATTCTTTGTTTCCGACGAAGCCAACTAAATTGTCTAAGAGTACCTCTTTTATTCCGATCCATCAAGTATGCCGAAGAAGTCGAAAAATCAATGAAAAAACCCAATTTTTTTCCAACGGCCAGCATTTTGTTTCCTATGGTCCAAATACCTTAAGCGAGGTACAACTCCTAAAGAATCTTATACGCTTCGCTAACGTCAACTCAGTTTTGCTTTCAGACGAGCCGGCTGATCTGTGACATACCGCGCGTGGAGGTCTACGTCGAGATTTTGTTTCATTCCGACGACACTTCCGCCTTTGCTGTTCGACATTTCCGGTCGAAAAAATTAGAGTTTGTAGATGAAATGTCAATAAATATTTGGATCAAATTTGACATTGATATCTATAACACATAGCGAGAAAAAAATTCTCAAAAAACATGCTGTTTTTCTGGCCGAAGATAGCAAACGTCCCCTTAACAGACTGCTCATAGAAAGGGGACGGAGCTGACGGAGCCCCTTGCGCCGCCTGCCATTGACCTCTGGTGTCGGGCACATTCGGCTTGGAATCTCGTTTGACTGGAGTCGAATTGTCTTCAGTGATGACCCCCGATGACCAGCAAAGACGTGTGTGGAGACGCCCCAGACACCAATGGGGTACCAGCATGACTGTCGCCTGCAATAAGGCCCGACAATCAGGAGTAATGGTCTGGGGTGCCATTTGCTTTGATAGCAGGACTGCTTTGGTTGTCATCCGCAGAACCCTTACAGCACAGCGGGCCCCGACGACATTCTACGCCCCGTTATGTAGTCCTTCACGATAAGCCATCCTGGCTTTACATTTCAGCAAGATAATGTCCGCCCGCATATGTCAAAAGTTTCTACTGCTTGCCAGACACTACCTTGGCCGCCAAGATCGCGGGACCTCTCCCAGTTAAGAACGTTTGTAGCATTATGGGCAGGGCCCTCCAACCAGCTCGGGGTGATCTAACACGCCAGTTTGGCAGAACTTGGCACGATATCCCTCAGGAGAACATCTAACAATTCTCTCACTCACTGCCAAGCCGAATAACTGCTTGCAAAAGGACCAGAGGTGGACCAACGCGATGGTGAGTTGCTTAATTAGTGAATCTCTTTCTTCTCAATAAGTCATCCGATTTTTCTGAAAATGTAATCATTCGTTTGTCTGTACACGTACATCACATCTACCGATTTTCGGTCCTATTCAGATAATTCCTTCCTTTTTTTTCTTTTTTTGTTCTTATAGTGTATAAATTACCTGGCAGATAACGTCGGATGCTGTGTGAGGCAAATGCTGTTGTACATCGATAAGTGGCAATGCTAGAAAATTGTAATAAAATGCAGGAAGACCTACAGAGGGTCGATGCTTGATGCTGGGAGTGGCGGCATAGACAATGTAATGTATTGCAGATAAATATGTGGAAATACTCGTTACTATATGATTACGTTATTGCCGAACAATCACGGGAAGCATTAATGTCCATAAAATATCTACGAATATGCCTAAGGAGCGATTTAAAGTCAGCGACCAGATAAAAATAACCTCAAGTAAAACAGATGACAGGCAGATTCATCTAAGAATCGAAAGGAGGTGTAGTCCACCAAAGGAGGAGGTAAAATGCTCCCAGGCGACCGATACTTGAGTATTGCTCGTCGGTCTTCTATCCTTATCAGGCAGCATTAATAGATGAAATAGAGAAGATCGAAAGAATTAGGACCTAGGAAACTATAACTAAATATCCTTATTTCGTTATAGTTTCCTAAGGTTCAAATACCGGTAGTGGGTTCAAATGGATGTAAGTTGCAGTAGTAAAGCGGAAATGAAGAGGCTTGCACATGATAGTCTATAAGGAAGAGCTGCATCAAATCAGTTATCGGTCTTAAGACAACTTTAGACAGGGAGCGGGCCGGATTTAACGCTTCTGTAAAATCAGTGCTCTCTAGAAATTTATAAGCAGCTTTACTTGTTTTTAATAAGTCTTGAAATTATCCTCATAACATGAGTGAATGTAAGTAATGCATTATAAACGTTGTGTTCGACTAAGCTAAGAGTGAAATGGAATCCTTCTGTTAGTTATTCACCTAGCAAACACGAAAAATATCTTTCCATCACTGTCACCGGACTTTTTTAATTGCTTTTATACGTCAATCCACACCAACTCCAACCACCTGGTTATCAATGAATGTCATATACTCGCAGTACTATTTTATTTCTTTTGTAAATAATAGATTTCAGCTATCAGTCGTCCTTTTTAAAATTTTATTGGCAGATCTAGATTCCAGCTAGAAACTCGCCATTCTCAATGCACTATCATTTTTGAACAATGCATGTAATGCCTGTTAGTCGGACTTCATCCACAATTTATTGAATACTATTGAATAGTGCATTGAGAATGGCTAGTTTCTAGCTGAAATCTAGATCTGCCAATAAAATTTAAAAAAGGACGACTAATAGCTAAAATCTATTATTTACAAGTCAATATAAAAGTCGCTGCGTGCAACAGCCTTCTGAATGGAAGGTAACCTGATATTTTATTTCCAATAAGTTCTCAGTGAACGAAGTTAGAATGAAACTGATTCAGGCATTTCAGAGAAATGCTAAAAAACACAAACATTTGTATATGCTATGTAGACTACAAGTTGGTAAATGGTACTGACTAGCTGGAGCAAACGCTTTTTTTTTTACTAAACTGTGACGGTGTCGTGACATCTTTTAAGGAGAAGCGACCTCATGCTGGAAAGATGTATCCCTAAAAGGGAGCAGGAAGTTCGCTGAACCACAGCTAATGAGCTGGAACGAAAGATTTCCACTTCCATTAGGAGTATCAGGCGCTCAGAAAGATGCCTCCTTACGACACAGCAACGACTTCCTTCACTGCTGTTCCCTTTCCCAGATCTATTTAACGACCAAAGTAGGAATAACTTAATTTTACATTTTTGGTTTAGCGACAGTGTATTGAAAAATCTGAAAAGAACAGCAAATCGAAACATAAAAATTTGCAGCGGGAGCATATGAGCACAGAGAAAGGGAAGTAATCCAACGGCAATAAATAGCTTTTTAACCCTCGGCAAGGAACAAGAGTGGCAGGATGTTTATAGTCCTGATAACACAGATGACAAATATAATGCTGTCCTTTGCACATTTCTCATGCTCTTTGAAAGTCGCTTTCCATTAGAACGATCGAACAGGGTACTAGCAGTAAAATGCAGACTGGGTGGCTGACTAGTGGGATAAGGATATCATGTAGAACAAAGTGGGAATTATATCAGAATGTTAGAAATAATCACAATCGAGCTACAGTAGCCCATTGCAAACAGTACTGTAAGGTGCTTAAAAATGTTGTTAGGAAGGCAGTGAGTATGTGGTACGCAAATAGAACAGCTAATTGACAGGATAAAATTAAAAACATATGGTTAGTCATGAAGGAAGTGTCTGCAGCACATGGCCGAGGATATAAAGTCAGTACATAGTAATAATGTTTCTGTTATTGATAAGTCAGATATATATGCAATTTTTAACAATTAAATAAAAACTTTGTTTCTACAGGAAATCATATAATACTCCTGGAAAATGACTTTCCGAGACTGACATCCATGTTACTGCCAAGGGGGAGATTGAGTCAATAATTAAATCACTGAATACTAAGGACTCTGAGGGGTGTGTCTGATTATCTAGCAGAATACTAAAATACTGTTATACACATGTTAGCCCTGTAATTACCCATATTTGGAGTTTTTCCTTTAGTCATGGTCATTTTTCAATGCTAAAGCCGCTTTATGAAAAGTGAGAAAGGGATAATACAGACAACTTTAAACCTATTTCTATGCCATCAGTGTTGGCTAAAGTTATTCAAAGGCTGTGTATGTAAAGATAATCGATCATTTCATTTCACATAATCACGTAATTTGCTGTCAGATGTACATTTTTGATTTCAGGAGTGGTTTAACAACTGAAAATGCCATATTCTCTTTTCTCTGTGAGATTTTATTAAGGCATTCAGTTGTGTTGATCTCAAAATATTGCTCCGGAAATTGGACCGTTATGGAATACGGGGAATAGCTCACAACTGGTTCACCTCGTACTTTAACAGACAGCAAAAAGTCACTCTCGACTGAGGATGGCTATAATGTGGGGTCCGAGTGGGGCACGGTTAAATGAAGGGTGTCCCATTTCATTATTTATAATTTATATATAATTATTATATAAATTTTACGAGGTGCGAAAATAAAGTAATGAGACTGATGTGAAATGAAAATGTTGCTTACCGTTTTAGTCAAGTTTAGTGTTGTCTCCTTCAAAGTAGTTCCTTTCTGATTGCACACACTTTTTCCAGCGCTTCTGCCATTGATGGTAACATTTGTGGAACTCAGCTTCTGTAATATCCTGCAAGACCCTCGTCACAGCTTTTTGGACACCTTGTCTCTGGATCGTACTGAAAAATAAACAACTTTCATCATCAGCGATAACACGGCTCAACAATTCCAGGTTTCCATTTGCTGTAACAGATCAGCTGCCACATTTTCCCGTGTTTCTCGCTGTTGTGGTGTGAGATTTTTGGGGACCATTTTTGCACACATCTTTCTCATACCAAGATCTTCCGTTATTTTCACACGAACCGTTTCTCGATTGATGTTCAGTTCTTCTGCAATCATTTTCACGGATAATCTTCGATCAGATCGTACGAGTTCATGCACCCTGGCCAAGTTGACATCCGTCTGTGAGGTTGATGGGTCATCCAGTGCAGTCTTCTTCTTCAACATTCGTTCTGCTTTCACTAAACATTTTATGCCAACGAAAAACTTCAGCGCTTGACATAACCACCTCTACAAAAGCCTTCTGAAGCTTACCGTAATTTGTCGTCGTGTTTTCACCAAATTTAACGCAAACAGAAACGGCAGGCCGTTGCACAATATTGTGCTGTTCCATTCCTGTGACGAGAGACAGAAACACATGTTAACTTATTACAGCACAACTCACGATTGAGCAGTTGCAGCGATGTGCCGCTTGGACTAGAAGCAGCTTATAAGCCAAGGTCAAAGATATTGTGCCTATGCAAGCCTGAAGGGTTGCCACATCTTGCAAAGAAAATCAGTCTCATTACTATATTGTCGCACCTCGTATATAAATGAATTGATATGTCTTCTATTTTTACAGATGATTCTAAAGTATTTCTGTTTGCTGATGACACTAGGTTGGTAGTAAAGGATGTTGCGTGCAATGTTGGCACTGTTTCAAAGAGTGCAGTTCAAGACATACGTTCATCGCTTGTAGAAAATAAACTAACGCTAATGAAAAATTAAGCTTATTCCTGAGTAATGTTGCTGATTGCGTTTGTAAAAACTTACAGCTTGTCGTTTTTTTAGGATTCATAAGTATTTTATTTTATCTGTATTACTTTTCTGTCGTAATTTCATGTACTGCACGTTCCATGACCATGGAGATTTGCTTCTCAGCTTGGTTCTGCGGAATTAAATATGTAAAATAATAAATAAATAAGCGTATGAGGTGAGAAGTCAGTGGAAAACATCTGTCAAAAAATATCAGTGGGACATATGGAGTACTCCGATCGAGTAAAAGCGAAAAATAGTTGTTACTTAAGTCTTTCTACGCCGTTTCACGGACAAGGCTGTTGTGTGGCCTGATATTTACGACATTAGAGTCTATGCGGAAGGAGTATACTAGCCCACATCGGTTTAGCTTTTCCATGGCAGAGGTAATACTGCTTTTGTAAAAAATCTCGGCGTCGTCCGCACTTTACCATTAAACCTTGTTTTCCCACATATCAGCCCGTCGTGATTTCATACTTGCCAGCAGTACTGAATAGTTTGGGAAGGATCTGACGTCCTTAATCAAGAAACGTAGTATGGAAATAACCCTGTTACTAATAATTTCAGTTTGCAATAGAAATCTCACAATTCATTTTAATGCGTTTTAGTTCCCATTTGATGTAAATAGGCTGTTGAGACGACTATTTACATAGTTCTGTAAAAAGACCAGAACCAAAAGTTCTGTGATCGGTATTCGAATACGCTAGGTGTAGCAAAAGCAATCGTACAATTACGATACTTGTAAATAAATAGGCCGGCCGAAGTGGCCGTGCGGTTCTAGGCGCTGCAGTCTGGAACCGCGAGACCGCTACGGTCGCAGGTTCGAATCCTGCCTCGGGCATGGATGTGCGTGTGGTCCTTAGGTTAGTTAGGTTTAAGTAGTTCTAAGTTCTAGGGGACTAATGACCTCAGAAGTTGAGTCCCATAGTGCTCAGAGCCATTTGAACCATTTTTTTTGTAAATAAATAGTCATTACGTTATAATGACCCATTGTTTTCTACGCCAACCAGTTCGTTTGAAATGTATCTTGTTATTAACAATCTGAAGCATTTTTCCAAGCCGGCCGCTGTGGCCGAGCGGTTCTAGGCGCTTCAGTCCGGAACCGCGCTGCTGCTATGGTCGCAGTTTCGATTCCTGCCTTGGGCATAGATGTGTATGATGTCCTTAGGTTAGTTAGGTTTAAGTAGTTCTAAGTCTAGGGGACTGATGACCTCGGATGTTAACTCCGACAGCGCTTAGAGCTATCTGTGCCTTTTTCCAAGATTTTTATACAGTGCTCCAAAAGCGGACAGTAACCTCTTTTAAGCGGACATATTCAATGGCAACGCCAGTGTTCACACCAGTGCAGGGTGGAACCTGTCTTTTTGACAGAGATTGCTTTTCGTTCAGAATTAACTTGCTTTAATTCAGTGTACTTTCGCCAAATTTAATTCATTTCTTCTGCAAGAATTTTATGTACTATACTAATATGAATGTCGCATTGCGCAGGGGCGGTCTTAAAAAGAGTTGCAAAAATATCGCAAGTGTTATTTATATCTCCTCGATATTGATGCAGTTTCTTTTTGTTGCAGGTGAGTGACCTCAAACGTGTTCCAAGACGTAAGTATGGCCTGGTTAGTGATCTGTTGTTGCAAGCGAATTGGGGTGTTGCATGTCATGGTCTCATGTGCACGTTATTAATTTTCGTAACCTACATTGTTAGTTGTAACACCTGATTTCCCACTTATCAGGTTAGTCTACATATTACCGTAGTTCCTGCAGTCCCATCATGGGAGGTCGTTACAAGATAATCCTAAACATGATCCCTTCTTCCTCCTAAGTGGTGATAGATACCTCAGCGAGTTAAAGACAGTCATCGACAGCTCCTTTACGTAACGGATTTTGTAATCCTATGTACGAGGGAGGTTCAATAAGTAATGCAACACATTTTTTTTCTGAAACAGGGGTTGTTTTATTCAGCATTGAAATACACCAGGTTATTCCCCAATCTTTTAGCTACACGACACTATTTTTCAACGTAATCTCCATTCAATGCTGCGGCCTTACGCCACCTTGAAATGAGGGCCTGTATGCCTGCACGGTACCATTCCACTGGTCGATGTCGGAGCCAACGTCGTACTGCATCAATAACTTCTTCATCATCCGCGTAGTGCCTCCCACGGATTGCGTCCTTCATTGGGCAAAACATATGGAAATCCGACGGTGCGAGATCGGGGCTGGAGGGTGCATGAGGAAGAACAGTCCACTGAAGTTTTGTGAGCTCCTCTTGGGTGCGAAGACTTGTGTGAGGTCTTGCGTTGTCATGAAGAAGGAGAAGTTCGTTCAGATTTTTGTGCCTACGAACACGCTGAAGTCGTTTCTTCAATTTCTGAAGAGTAGCACAATACACTTCAGAGTTGATCGTTTGACCATGGGGAAGGACATCGAACAGAATAACCCCTTCAGTGTCCCAGAAGACTGTAACCATGACTTTACCGGCTGAGGGTATGGCTTTAAACTTTTTCTTGGTAGGCGAGTGGGTGTGGCGCCACTCCATTGATTGCCGTTTTGTTTCAGGTTCGAAGTGATGAACCCATGTTTCATCGCCTGTAACAATCTTTGACAAGAAATTGTCACCCTCAGCCACATGACGAGCAAGCAATTCCGCACAGATGGTTCTCCTTTGCTCTTTATGGTGTTCGGTTAGACAACGAGGGACCCAGCGGGAACAAACCTTTGAATATCCCAACTGGTGAACAATTGTGACAGCACTACCAACAGAGATGTCAAGTTGAGCACTGAGTTGTTTGATGGTGATCCGTCGATCATCTCGAACTGTGTTCGCACGCTCCGCCATTGCAGGAGTCACAGCTGTGCACGGCCGGCCCGCACGCGGGAGACCAGACAGTCTTGCTTGACCTTGCGGCGATGATGACACACGCTTTGCCCAACGACTCACCGTGCTTTTGTCCACTGCCAGATCACCGTAGACATTCTGCAAGCGCCTATGAATATCTGAGATGCCCTGGTTTTCCGCCAAAAGAAACTCGATCACTGCCCGTTGTTTGCAACGCACATCCGTTACAGACGCCATTTTAACAGCTCCGTACAGCGCTGCCACCTGTCGGAAGTCAATGAAACTATACGAGACGAAGCGGGAATGTTTGAAAATATTCCACAAAAAATTTCCGGTTTTTTCAACCAAAATTGGCCGAGAAAAAAAATGTGTTGCATTACTTATTGAACTGCCCTCGTACATAAATGATTTGGCAGACAGGGTGAGCAGCAATCTGCAGTTGTTTGCTGATGATGCTGTGGTGTACGGTAAGGTGTCAAAGTGAAGTGACTGTAGGAAGTTACAAGACGACTTAGAGAAAATTTATGGTTGGTTTGTTGAATGGCAGCGAGCTCTAAATGTGCAAAAATGCGGATGAGTAGTAAGAACAGATCTGTAATGTTCGGATACAGTATTACTAGTGTCCTGCTTGACACAGTCGAGTCGTTTAAATTTCTGCGCGTGACATTGCAGAGCGATATGAAATGGCACTAGCATGTGATAACTGTGGAAGCGAAGCAGAATGGTCGACTTCGGTTTAGTGGGAGACTTTTAGGAAACAGTGGTTTACGTGTAAAGGAGACCGCATATACGTAGGACGCTGGTGCAACCTTTTCTTGAATACTGATTGAGTGTTTGGGATCCGTATCAGGTCGGATTGGAGGACGACATCGAAGCAATTCAGAGGCGGGCTGCTAGATTTGTTAGCGGTAGGTTCGAACAACATGTGTTACGAAGATGCTTCGGGAACTCAAATGGGAATTTCTGGAGAGAAGGCGACGTTCTATTCGAGAAACACAATTGAGAAAATTTAGTGGACCGGCGATTGAAACGGACTGCCAAACGATTCTACTGCCACCAACATTGCACGTAAGGACCACAAAGATGATACGAGAAATTAGGGCTCATACGGAGGCGTATAGACAGTCGGTTTTCCCTCGCTCTGTCTGGAGTGGAGCAGGACAGGAAACGATTGGTAGTGGTACAGGGTACCGACCGCCACGCACCTTACCGCGGCTTGCGGAGTATCTATGTAGACGTAGGTGAATCTTAATATAGAAAGGTTCTCCTAGCACTGCGCCATGTTCTGGAACGGGTGTGGAATAACCCCGCAAACTGCTGCAAGAACACTCGCAGCTCAGTTTGTACAAATTCTACAGTAAAATCATTGATGGAAAAGTAAGTATAAAAATTAAATGGATACTAATATAAAACGGAGACTATTATTTGTTATGTATAATGTAAACTGTATTTCTTATATATCATTTCCTCTAAATGCAATATCGTCCGAAACTGTCAGAACACAACTTACGTCTGTATGTTCCCTTTTCCTCATAATGATCATTATTCCTTGAAAGCAGAACCGTTCATTCGGTAGTGGGTCCTGAGTAGCTATCATAGTAATTATTATCGAATGTGGCCTATGATTCGAGCAGCTGAAACGTATTAATATTTACTTGCGCTATATCATTGGCGAAGTGGTACGGTCACACAACTAATTTCGGCAAGGCTCCTGACCTCATTATAAATGGAGTTGTAATATAGTGAATCTGCAAAATTGCTGAAATGCTGAATTTGTATTTGACTTATGCGGGAGTGTAGTTTTTAGCACGGTTTCGATTTTTATTTAATCATGTCAGATGCATCAAACAATCTATATAACAACAAACAATGGATGAAATTTGAAAAGATCGGATTTGTAAAACTTAAAACTATGAATAACATTAACACTATATGGCTAAGAAACTATGGAACGGAAGCTGGCCACGCCTAGGGCATTCACGTGCTTCCTTAGCTCCCCTACAACGCAGGTATTAGAGAATAACTTTCACTGCATAAGGTGGATAGTAAGTCTGCTCTTGTCCACAACTGCATAGCACTGGTTCGCCTAATAATCCCCATCTATACGTTTCATTTCGTTTCCTGCAACTCCGGAACGGAGTCTGTTCAAAGATCAACGGTTGCGAGGTAAGCAAATTAAAAATAACTTCGGCAGATCTTACAAGAAGCGTATTTGTCACCTCCTACACCAGAAGTAAGGAATGTGTCCAAACAGCAAAAGTATGTTATTGGTATGTGAGGACAACAATGATGCTTGCCTATCTAACGAATATTAAGGCAGTTATGTGTAATGCAGCATAAATAGAATGAAATTACCAGCAACTCAATAAAGTTTTGACAACCGCTAAAGGTGTAGTATATACATGTACATTGTCTCGCAGTGCTTCTATGAATATTTTAGATTTAAATATGCGTTATCTAAAATTTACGCAGATAAAGTTACAAAAGATACAGGAGTATGGATCATACAGTAGTCGGACGATATATAAGCCTCATTTTCTACCTTTTTCTACTGCGATCCTGTTCTCTGATAGTAAGCATTGGTATTAGCATGGCAGACGAAGATAATTTTATTGAGCTACGCTTTGAGCAGTTTAGTCCTCTCTGTGTTAATACCATACAGATGTTGGACATTATACAGGCTGAATCAGAACGCCACCTACAAACTTTCAGAGGTGGCACTATAGACCAAAACAAGTAAAAAATGCCTAGTAAACAGGAGCTCTACGATAGTTACGTTAAGAGCTATGAACACTTGCTATTCTTCACTATTATGAAAGACAACTCTCCGACTGAGAGCTTTTTGCTTTTCACATTTTGGGAGGAAATAGTATGGAATACAAAAAGAAAAAAATTGTATTAAACATGGGCTTAAAATCATACCAAAACAGCTATGTGCACTTGTTCAATAGAAAAAATGTGTTTCATAGCGGCGAAGATTAACAAGTGCTCATAGCTCTTAAGATATGCATTTTAGAGCCCATGTTTGCTAGAATTTTCTTCTTGGTGTGGTCTGTATTACCACGTCGGAAAGTTTGTAGGTGGAGTTATCGTTCACCCTGTGTGTTATCGCTCATGTTGTTTTCTGAGCTCATCTGCTACTACACGACAACTTCGCATCGATGGGAGTACGACGTGCAAAATTTCAGGTGCCAACTAAAATTTAAAAATAAATTAAAACTAAAATATCACATTGTTTACTAAAAAGCAATCACACTTTCTTGTACTTAGCATATTGTCACGATACGGACATCTTGTTGTTAACACGCCATACGCCTATTACACGTATGTTCTTGAACTGAATGTGCGAGTGAGTACTGTGAGATCTATAATCCTCGCGCATTTTGTAATTTCAGCTTAGTAAAATCCTGGTACCACTTGAGATATTCCTAATACCGCAACTAATTGTGAGAAAATGATACATCATGACACAGCGCGGCCTCTGTGGGAACATTTGGACAAGGTACAGCTGAGGGTAACCGAGCGTGAACAAAATATTCGCACTTAAGATGCGTTTGACAGGCCGTCACACCTGATCCGGTTGATACTGGTTACTGCCGCCTTACAAGTATGTAAAGTTCGACGGAAACTTTCTGAATAGTAGAATGTTAACAAGCGTTTTTACATTTCCAGTAAACGTATAGTTGATATCGGGAAAAATATCTACCACATCACCACCAGGTCAATCTTTCACTTTGAGAAATTTTTCTGCACAGGTACCTTACTCTTTTACCTTGAAACAAGCACTGTATGAAATGACGTTTTCATCTGCGTACGGTATTAAAAGCTTAACTGTAGTCTAATGTAACCGGTTCTGAAAAGATTTAGTCTAATTTGGACCATTTAAGTGCCTAAATATTTAACTCATAACTGTAATGAAATAAAATTAACTCATTGAAGAGCTAGAAGGACCAGTTTCGATATAAAAATTACTGTAAAATTGACGTTCGCACTTAGTAAACAATGCGCTCCTTTTCCCAAAAAGAATGGAAATCCCACCAATACTCTTGTAAAAATAAGCCAAAAAAATCGTAATATTGCCCAGATGTCACTCACGATTTTGGGTATGTTGCAATATGACGACTTCCAAAACGTAGACATAAATTTATAACATCGTACGGCTGTCACATTTAAAATTCCCTTTGTGTTTAGCAACCTAATTAATTCTGATTGGTCGGAGATAGAAATGTAATGACAACGCCAATTTCCGCACATCTTACCAAATATAACAGCTAAGTGCATCAAATTCTCTGATAATGTTACTGAACACTCACACGACGAAGCAGATCGGCCAAAAGACCCTTAAACGTGCAAATAATGGCAACCAAAACCACAAAGAGACATTTATGGGGAAATGATGTGTCTTATAATTCAATTATTACGGTACTAGGTGTACTGAAAAAAATGGTTCAAATGGCTCTGAGCACTATGGGACATAACTTCTGAGGTCATCAGTCCCCTAGAACTTAGAACTACTTAAATCTAACTAACCTAAGGACATCACACACATCCATGCCCGAGGCAGGATTCGAACCTGCGACCGTAGCGGTCGCGCGGTTCCAGACTGTAGCGCCTACAACCGCTCGTCCACTCGGGCCGGCTGTACCGAAAGAACAGGTGTACTGAAGAAGTAACTGTCCTGAAGTATGAGGTCGTATTTGGAATAAATAAAATAGTTTACATCTATTACTTAGACAATCACAGTTAACATTTAGTAACAGGCCACTTACATGATTCAAGACGGCGACCATTACGATGCAAACTAACCTAAGAACCACGCGAAATATTTCAGTCACCTAATGAAATGAAAGTAACAGGACAACAGCGAAAATTAGTGGGTTTTCGGTGTGGACAGACTGAAAGCACTGCAATTACGTTAACTTGATTCCGAGACAACAATATAATCGGAAAATAAGTACTCGAACTCCTCCAGAATAAACCGAAAAAAAGAAAACCACACAAAAAACACCCACAATTGGATTCCAATATATGATTTGATCTATATAGCTCACACGAAGACAGCGATTCCAACCTTGCCCCAACCAAAAGCAAATAAATTATCGATAAATACCAAATACTAGATCCCATTCAGCTGAACCATTGTTACAAACCAAAGCACTAAGCCAGTCATCCACCACAAGAATCCACCACCGCTGACGACAACACGTCCCTACAAAAACAATTCATTCCTAATACACCGCGCCTTGACAACGTCACCACTGGAAAAAAACAGCCAGATATTCGTGAGAACCAACATTATAAATATGACCGCTACTCGTTTCTCTAACAACGATTTAAAATGTGCTCTCAGGTTTCTGGCTAACCACATCCTCGTAAAATACGTGATATTTGGAACAAACAGTATAGTTTACATCCGTTGCTAAGACAACCACAAATAACATCTAATAACAGGTCGCTTACATCCTTCACATCGTTATCTCAGGATGCCACACAGGACATCACTGGTCAAAGCCAACGATTGGCGTTGGACGGAGCGCTAGGTCCGAAGAAAATTGCAAAAAATGTCAAGTTCACCGTTTTTAAAGTCTGCAAAAAGTCACGTCAGTTCACGGAATATCAAAATGCACTTCGTCCGTTTTGTCGCACGTATCACGCCCGCGAACTCAGAGTCTGGTGGTAATATACTGACAGAAAAAAATCATAACATCAAAAGACAATTAAAGCAGAGTAAGGAAACTTTGGGAAAAAATACATTTGTCTAACAAACACTGAAGAGAGAAAGAAACTGGTACGCCTGCCTGATATCGTGTAGGGCCCGCACGAACACGCAGAAGTGCAGCAACACGACGTGGTATGGACTCCACTAATATCTGACGTAGTGCTGGAAGGAAATGATACCATGAATCCTGCAGGGTATCCATAAATCCGTAAGAGTACAAAGGGGTGGAGATCTCTTCTGAACAGTGTGTTGCAAGGCATCCAAGATATGCTCAATAATGTTCATATCTGGGGAGTTTGGTGGCCACCGGAAGTGTTCCTGGAGCCATTCTGTAGCAATACTGTACGTGTGGGGTGTCGCATTGTTCTGCTGGAATTGCGCAAGTCCATCGGAATGCGCAATGGACTTGAATGGATGCAGGTGATCATAAAGGATGCTTACGAGCATGTCACCTGTCAGAGTCGTATCTAGACGTATCACAGGTCCCACATCATTGCATACACCCCACACCATTATAGAGCCCCCACCAGCTTGAACAGTCCCCTGCTAACATGCAGGGTCTATGGATTCATGAGGTTGTGTCTATACTCATACACGTCCATCAGCTCGATACAATTTGAAACGAGACTTGTCCGACCAGGTAACATGTTTCCAGTCATTAACAATCCAATGTCGATGTTGACTGGCCCAGGCGAGGCGTAAAGCTTTGAGTCATGTAGTTATGAAGGGAACAGGAGAGAGTGGGCCTTCGGCTCCTAAAGCCCAAATCGATGATGTTTCGTTGAATGGTTCGCACGCTAACACTTGTTGATGGCCCAGCATTGAAATCTGCAGCAATTTTCGGAAGGGTTGCATTTCTGACACGTTCAACCATTCTCTTATCGTCGTTGGTCCCGTCCTTGCAGGATCTTTTTCTGGCCGCTGCGATGTCGGAGATTTGCCGGATTCCTGACATTGACAGTACACTTGGTCGTACGGGAAAATCCCCTCTTCATCGCTACCTCGGAGATGCTGTGTCCCATCCCTCGTGCGCCGACTGTAACACCACGTTCAAACTCTCTTAAACCTTGATAACCTGCCATTGTAGCAGCAGGAGCCGATCTAACAACTGCGTCAGACATTTGTCTTATGTAGGCGTTGCCGACCGCAGCGCCATATTCTACTTGATTACATATCTCTCTATTTGAAGGCTATACCAGTTTCTTTGGCGCTTCAGTGTATTTAACCAACACGCGGCCATCAGTGGCACTGAGGCAGAATACGCTTTCATTATCAAAAATACAACAGCCATCCATCTTGCCCTCCAATGTGCTCTCGTTTGACACCACTGAAGTCGCAAATGGCAGCGGTTGGGGGTTAGTGGAATGCTCACTACGGAGAGTCTGGCTCAGATCTGTCCTTGAAGTAACCGATTTGTAACTTTCCGTTTTGTCGCTCTGGTGCCAGCTCCTGCTCATATTGCTGCGGCAGATGCAGTACGATGCGGCAGAGCCGTATACAGAACACGACTGTCTTCCCTCTCGGTAGTGCTACGTGGCCGTCCGAGACCCCTCTTCTTGGGACCGTGCGTTATCATGAGCATCGCTGCCAGCTATCATGCACAGTAACTACGTTCCTGACAAGTCTTTCCGCAATATCGCAGATGGAACACAAACTTCTCGTAACCCTATTACATGAAGTCGTTCAAATTCACTCATATGCGACTGGAGCGAGATTCGAATGGGCATCATCTTTCAGGTGCAGAAACGCGCCTCAAACCTTTGGTTATGTCGCACAACTCCATCTTGGTGCTGTGATTTTTTTCCGGCAGTCTATTATTGTTTTCAAAATCACTCTTACTGCCTTGATGCATGCGGGCTTGCATTAGGTCGCAAATTAAAATATATATAAAACACCTCAGTTTTAGCAACTCACGCCTCAGCAACCAATTCAGTCCAGCCAAGCAACAATTATGCCACACCAACCAACACTTACATTGCTAGTGTAATCCATAGCATTTCACAAAGCTAGCACTATTCGGATCGTTCTCATGCTTTCTTCACATAACAGTCGTGGCAATATTAAGTCCGTACCGTATTCGCAATGTAAGTGCTCAGCAGTACTTGGCACAAATTTCATTCCGACACGACACCGACCCGCTACCCACTGCATGCATGCAAACTCTCACACACACGTCACGTCTATCGAATATCGATATTTCATTCGCTCTCTCCCTCTCGCACAATAGCTCCTTTTAGTATAGTTATTGAAAAAAAATATTGCATGAAACTGAAATAGTGCTTCATCCGAAATAAAACATGTTAATAATAAATACGTAACATATCATAGCAAAAGATATACTTTATACTAGAGAACAAAACACGTGAAACAGCAAACATATCTATAACGTCCCAGTATTGCAGTTCTGTAAAAAGAGAAAAGAAAGAAATGAAACTCAGAATTCGCACTGTTTTCACAGTACGGAGCACTCGAATGCTTTCATGACGTGCGCGTTCGTCATTTAACACGAAAGGCACGCGTCGTCTTTAATGAAACTGTAATTTTCTGCAAAACTCACGACAGGTAACATTTGTTTTGTAGTAAAGCAGGGATCTGTCGTATAAAACTCTAAAAAACCGTGTCGCTATAGCAACGTCGGGGATGCTGCACAGTGAAATTCTTGTAAAACGACAAACGAACAAACGCAGTAGTATGTGTATGAACTATCGTACAAATGTAACAAATTCAAGTACGCCACGTAATGTTTGGAACGTTGCTCTGGCCGCAGCGTGAAAAGGTGTTACTTCACTCTATACCGAAATCTGCAAGCGTTGGGAACGCGCAAGTGCTACCGCAAACTGAATCCACGCTGAATTCGAGTGTACCGCTCTTATCACCACACTAGATTAAACTTTCATTCATTCAGGCACAGTTCTGTTTGTCATAGTTTTGTGATAAGTGTTCCACTGAAATCCGAAATACACTATTGGCCATTAAAATTGCTACACCAAGAAGATGACGTGCAACAGACGCGAAATATAACCGACAGAAAGAAGATGTTAAGATATGCAAATGAATAGCTTTTCAGAGCATTCACACAAAGTTGGCCCGGTGGCGACACCTACAACGAGCTGACATGAGGAAAGTTTCCAACCGATTTCTCATACACAAACAGCAGTTGACCGGCGTTGCCTGGTGAAACGTTATTGTGATGTCTCGTGTAAGGAGGAGAAATGCGTACCAACACGTTTCCGACTTTGATAAAGATAGGATTGTAGCCTATCGCGATTGCGGTTTATCCTATCGCGACATTGCTGCTCGCGTTGGTCGAGATCCAATGACTGCTAGCAGAATATGGAATCGGTCGGTTCAGGAGGGTAATACGGAACGCCGTGCTGGATCCCAACGGCCTCGTATCACTAGCAGTCGAGATGACAGGCATCTTATCCGCATGGCTGTAACGGGTCGTGCAGCCACGTCTCGATGCCTGAATCAACAGATGGGGACGTCTGCAAGACAACAACCATCTGCACGAATAGTTGGACGACGTTTGCAGCAGCATGGACTATCATCTCGGAGACCATGGCTGCGGTTACCCTTGACGCTGAATCACAGACAATAGCGCCTGCGATGGTGCACTCAACGACGAACCTGGGTGCACGAATGGCAAAACGTCATTTTTTCGGATGAATCCAGGTTCTGTTTACAGCATCATGATGGTCGCATCCGTGTTTGGCGACAACGCGGTGAACGCACATTGGAAGCGTGTATTCGTCATCGCCATACTGGCGTATCACCCGGCGTGATGGTATGGGGTGCCATTAGTTACACGTCTCGGTCACCTCTTGTTCGCACTGACGGCACTTTGAACAGTGGACGTTACATTTCAGGTGTGTTACGACCCGTGGCTCTACCCTTCATTCGATCCCTGCGAAACCCTACATTTCAGCAGGATAATGCACGACCGCATGTTGCAGGTCCTGTACGGGCTTTTCTGGATACAGAAAATGTTCGACTGCTGCCCTGGCCAGGACGTTCTCCAGATCTCTTACCAAATGAAAACATCTCGTCAATGGTGGCCGAGCAACTGGCTCGTCACAATACGCCAGTCACTACTCTTGATGAACTGTGGTATTGTGTTGAAGCTGCATACCTGTACATGCCATCCGAGCTCTGTTTGACTCAATACCCAGACGTATCAAGGCCGTTATTACGGCCAGTGGTGGTTGTTCTGGGTACTGATTTCTCAGGATCTATGCACCCAAATAGCGTGAAAATGTAAACACATGTCAGTTCTAGTATAATATATTTGTCCAATGGATACCCGTTTATCATCTGCATTTCTTCTTGGTGTAGCAATTTTATTGGCCAGTAGTGTACTTGATCAATATCTGCATCGACATCTGTACTCCGCAAAACACTTTACTGTATGTGTCGGACGGTACATTGCTATTATTGTGATTTCGCCCCTGTCAGTGTTCCATTTGCGAATTGTGCACGGGAAAAACGCCTTATTAGCTCTACTTTCTTTGGCCACGCCGTATGGTGAACTGTTATACATTACAAAATGAAATGAAATTAATAAGCACACTGGGCAAAGAAACTGTCGCACCCAGGAGACACCGCACCATACCTTGTAATATCATCTCTTGCCTTGATAATGGCCTCAGTTCGACAAGGAAGAAAATACACGAGCCTCTTCATGTGAAGCCTCTCATTTCACAGTGTGCAGTCACATTAATTTGGCCAAATGTCAAAAGCCTGAATAACTACCTTTTACAGCGCGGGTCGCTGCTAGATGTGCAGGAAGACAGTCAATGAGATTCTGGCAGATACGACACTCAGGTGTAGTCATGTCGACTCCATTGCCGTGGCCAGCTCCAGTAGATTTCTCCGATGAGGAGGGAGGATACATAGCGCGAACAGCCCGATTGAAGTGGTCCCACATATTCTGTATTGGGTTTTCATCTGGGGTGTTCGGTGGCCAGGTTAATATAGTAAATTCATCCTGGTACCCTTCGAACCACGCACGTACACAGCCAACTGCGTGAAAAGTTGCATTGTCCTGCTGGTAGATGCCATCGTGCAGAGGAAAAACAAACTGCAGGAAAAACAAACTGCACGTAGTGGTCACGTGGTCTCGAAGGATAGATGCATACTTGTGTTGTTCCATTGTGACTTCCAGAATAATAAAGTACCCAAGTACTGCCATGAAAGGGCCGGCCGTTGTGGCCGAGCGGTTCTAGGAGCTTCAGTCCGGAACCGCGCTGCTGCTACGGACGCAGTTTCGAATCCTGCCTCGAGCATGGATGTGTGTGATGTCCTTAGGTTAGTTCTGTTTAAGTAGTTCTAAGTATAGGGGACTGGTGACTTCAGATGTTAAGTCCCATAGTGCTTATTAGAGCCATTTGAACCATTTAATCCCATGGAAACATTCCGCAGATCAGAACGCCTAGAAGCATCTGAAAAAGAACACCGGTGGCCACTCGATGGACGTCCAGTTGCGGTGATGAACAGCAGTCAGCATAGGTGCATGCAAAAAATAAATGATCAGTCTTTGGAAGCGGTCACATCAGTTAAGTATCTGGGTGTGACTATTCGAAATAATCTCAAATGGAATGATCAGATTACTCAAGTAACGGCTAAGGCGAACTCTAGATTGCGGTTTATTGGTAGAATTCTGAAGCGATGCAGTCCTTCAACAAACGAAATGTCTTACAATACGTTAGTTCGTCCACTCTTGGAGTATTTATTGTTCGACTGTATGGGACCCTTACCAGTTGGGTCTGATTCAAGAGATTGAGAAGGTCCAAAGAAGAGCGGCAAGATTCGTGACTGGTACATTTAGCCATCGGGAGAGCGTTACAAATCTCATAGAAAGTTTGAAGTGGGACACACTTGCAGATAGGCGATGCGCTAAACAGAAGGGGCTGCTCATTAAATTCCGAAATCCAATCTTCACCCGGGATGTAGAGCATATATTATTACCACCAACGTTCAAATCGCGCAATGATCATCATTCAAAGATAAGGGAAATAAGAGCTCGTACTGAGGCGTTCAGACAGTCGTTTTTCCCTGAGTGGAACAGTGGAACAGGGAGGGGGGGGGTGGGGGGGGGGAATATAACTTTGGTGCGCCCTCCGCCACACACCGCTTGGTGGCTAGCGGAGTATATATGTAGATGTAGAACTGCACCCTCCACACACTGCCGGTTTAGTACCCTATTTGGCAGTCGGTGCAGTCGCATCGTTTGAAAAGAGGCAAAATCGCGACTCTTCGGGCCGTAAAACACGCCCCCAGTCATCTATTGGCCGGTTTATGTGTTGTTTGACCAACAGAAGACGTGCAGTTTGATGTGCCGTTTTGAGTGTTGGACTTCTGCGAGATACACGACTCCAGTTGTTCATTTTATGCAGTTCCCTTCACAATGGTCACACACAAACTGGTTGAGATGCACCTGCAGTCTCCGACAGGAGCAATTCCTGTACGGCTTGAAACTGATTTCCACTTTCAACGTGTGACATTGGTCACCAGTCGCTGTTCTTTACAATCTTTTGACAACAACTTTTCTCACACCACATTACAAAGCGGAGAGTAGAGCACCATTCACTGCACAAGTTTCGACGATCTACGTGAACAAATCAACAAACCGAACGGCGCAGTGATCATTGGTACTCCCAAAACGCGACAGCTCCTTTCGGCCACTCGGTAACGTTTCCATGTTTACCCATGTTACTGTACTGTTTCCATACAGCCATCTACCATATACACACAGTTTCACTGCCATTACTTACGTCACCGGTGGTAAGTCACATGACGGAAGGTACCAGTTCCACACCACATACTGTGCTCCAAACCGATGAGTGTGCTCTTCAAAAGGTGGCTAATATCTCGTCTGCTGAGCTTATATACGAGTTTTAGTGAGGTACTAAGCCATTAAAAATCATTTGCCCAACCTCTCAGTGATGTAAAGAATTTAATAGTCACGGTGTCGAGAGACGAATGGTCAATATTCAGGAATATGGCGCCAACGACATTCAAATCAAAAAAGTGTTGTGAACGTGAGTTCTAAAATGCGTACCATAAGAACTGTGAGCACTTCTTCAGCTTCGATACTCCGAAACGAATCTCTTTTTCTGCGAGATCTTTGCTTTGCATGTTTTGGACCAAAATAAGAAAAAATTGCCTTGTAAACATGGGCTATAAAACGCATACCTCAAGAGCTGAGAGCACTTGGTCAGCAGATGTGTTTCACAGTAGCGAAGATGAACAAGTGCTCATAATTATTAAGATATGATCTTTAGAGCTCAGGCTCTCGTAACATTTTTTTCTTTTTTTTGTCCATACTACCACCTCTCAAAATATGGACAACAAAGAGCTTCCAGAAGAAGAGATGTCTTTCACAGTATCGAACATGAAGTAGCGATCATATTTCTTAAGGAATGCATTTTAGAGCCGTTTTATACTAGACTTTTTTGCTGAATATCTGAATGTCGACCGTTCCTTCGTGGACAATACAGCGAAATTAACTAGAAGTATATTCTGGTAATAATATGGTGTACATGTGTGTTACTGAGAGAATGAACGTAGTTAGTGAGAGAGTGAAGATAGTTAAGAATAAATAACTGTATAACTATGTGAAGGTAGCCGTGTGGATGGTCAGCACGTATCCATTTTTTTCCCACTGAGAAAGTGTACTATAGGTGTAAAAGTGATTAGTTCCACATGAGAGACAATAAAGAAGCAATAACAATAACCTAAAAAAAGTGATATCAGAGTGAAATGTACGAAAAAACTGACCTCGCAACTGCTGTGATTCGTTACATAAACTAGATACTGGGTGCTGCCTTAGTCGAGCGGTGGGTATATATGACTGCTTTGCAGAGGGTCCAGGGTCAGTTCTCGGTGCTGGCAGGGATTTATCCTTGTTTGGATCACTGAACGGGGTGCTCTCAGCCGCATGAGGCCAACTGAGGAGCTACCTGAATAGAAAGCAGCGGCTCCGAGGATCGGAAAGCTGACTGCGGCTTGTAGAGTTGCGTGCTGACCACATGCTTCTCCATACTGCATCCAAATGGCGCCGTTGGCAGAGGATTACACGGCGGCAGGTCGGCAAGGCGCGGGCATTAAAGCGTGATCGCCGGTTTCCTTTGAAGTTACAGACTACTTTGCGTAGTCAGTTTGTACCAGCCTCGGAAATTATCGAATCTGACATTACCACTGGTGTGCCTGTTGTCACTATAATTACTTCTGACGTCATCAGCTGGTGTACTGACTGTCTCTCCCATACGCGAGACAGTCCTTGCCATTCTAACCTACTTTCTACATCTACTAGCGCACTACCTGCAACGATAATTTACACAATATTCACTATCATACTAAGTAAATCATATTTGACTGAAAATGGGATGATTTTCTACGGAAAGTGGTGCCAAGATTCCCTTTTGGGACCGACATTGTTTAATGTGTATTTATCTGTCCTAACACACCCACACAATGTAACAAAGATTCATTATAAACTCCGGCGGTCTCTGCTATTGCTTGAAAAATAATGTACAGAATGGCGAGTCAAAACGAATCTCAGCAAAAGTCAAGCAACCTTTTATATAAGAAAAGATATGATTTACAAACACCTCATTCATTGGACTAAATCCGGCACGTACCTTGGAATTCGCTTGGACGATCGCCTTTGCAACGAACATATAACAGACTTAATGAAACGGTGTGTTAGCTGCCTTATTCCCTTGATAAACAGAAGGTCGTCTCTCAGTAGGAAAACCTCTTTTACTTTACAAATCCATTATAAAACTAGTAATGTGTGTGTCTTTACCATATGGGAACATGTTGCGTCTACACATATTAACAAGGTTCATGTTGTCCAAAATAAGAAATTACGAATAATATTAAATGTTTCATGGTTCGTTAGAATTTCAGCAATCCACAATGACTTAAAAATTAAAATGATTTCAATAAAGATTCCCTCCATATCTGAAAGGTTTCACAGCAAACTTCCTTATTCGGCCAATACACTAGCTGGTCAATTATCAATGACCAGCACAGCCGTAAACTTCCAAAGTCGGAAGTGTCATCACTTCAGTAATATACAAGGCGAATAACCTACATAACGTCACCTTCATGCTCGCAGACAAGATAAACATCTGTCGTTGATTTCTCTGTGTTTCGTGGGTGCTGAGCCCCAACTGTATGTTCAGTTAATGGTATGCCGGTCCAGTTGCTAACAAGACTGTTATTAAATCCAAGACCGGTTCCAGTCTTAATATTAGGATGTTTTGAAGTGGACCTGAAAATTGTGCTGTAGAGAAGCAACGTCAAATGAATCTCTAACATTGAAACTTCCTGGCAGATTAAAACTGTGTGCCCGACCGAGACTCGAACTCGGGACCTTTTGCCTTTCGCGGACAAGTGCTCTACCATCTGAGCTACCGAAGCACGACTCACGACCGGTACTCACAGCTTTACTTGTGCCAGTATCTCGTCTCCTACCATCCAGACTTTACAGAAGCTCTCCTGTAAAGTTTGGAAGGTAGGAGACGAGATACTGGCAGAAGTAAAGCTGTAAGTACCGGTCGTGAGTCGTGCTTCGGTAGCTCAGATGGTAGAGCACTTGCCCGCGAAAGGCAAAAGGTCCCGAGTTCGAGTCTCGGTCGGGCACACAGTTTTAATCTGCCAGGAAGTTTCATATCAGCGCACACGCCGCTGCAGAGTGAAAATCTCATTCTGGAATCTCTAACATTGTTTCTCCACAGCACAATTTTCACGTCCACTTGAAAATTCCCTGATGTAAAAGCTGAAACCGGTTGTGGATTTAACAAAGTTCTTATTAGCAAGTGGAGCAGCTTTTCATTAATTAATGGTTAAACATTAATGTAAATAGTAATTTTCGTTTTTACGAGGGCAGTTCAATAAGTAATGCAACACATTTTTTTTCTGAAACAGGGGTTGTTTTATTCAGCATTGAAATACACCAGGTTATTCCCCAATCTTTTAGCTACACAACACTATTTTTCAACGTAATCTCCATTCAATGCTATGGCCTTACGCCACCTTGAAATGAGGGCCTGTATGCCTGCACGGTACCATTCCACTGGTCGATGTCGGAGCCAACGTCGTACTGCATCAATAACTTCTTCATCATCCGCGTAGTGCCTCCCACGGATTGCGTCCTTCATTGGGCCAAACATATGGAAATCCGACGGTGCGAGATCGGGGCTGTAGGGTGCATGAGGAAGAACAGTCCACTGAAGTTTTGTGAGCTCCTCTTGGGTGCGAAGACTTGTGTGAGGTCTTGCGTTGTCATGAAGAAGGAGAAGTTCGTTCAGATTTTTGTGCCTACGAACACGCTGAAGTCGTTTCTTCAATTTCTGAAGAGTAGCACAATACACTTCAGAGTTGATCGTTTGATCATGGGGAAAGACATCGAACGGAATAACCCCTTCAGCGTCCCAGAAGACTGTAACCATGACTTTACCGGCTGAGGGTATGGCTTTAAACATTTTCTTGGTAGGGGAGTGGGTGTGGCGAAACTCCATTGATTGTCGTTTTGTTTCAGGTTCGAAGTGATGAACCCATGTTTCATCGCCTGTAACAATCTTTGACAAGAAATTGTCACCCTCAGCCACATGACGAGCAAGCAATTCCGCACAGATGGTTCTCCTTTGCTCTTTATGGTGTTCGGTTAGACAACGAGGGACCCAGCGGGAACAAACCTTTGAATATCCCAACTGGTGAACAATTGTGACAGCACTACCAACAGAGATGTCAAGTTGAGCACTGAGTTGTTTGATGGTGATCCGTCGATCATCTCGAACTGTGTTCGCACGCTCCGCCATTGCAGGAGTCACAGCTGTGCACGGCCGGCCTGCGCGCGGGAGATCAGACAGTCTTGCTTGACCTTGCGGCGATGATGACACACGCTTTGCCCAACGACTCACCGTGCTTTTGTCCACTGCCAGATCGCCGTAGACATTCTGCAAGCGCCTATGAATATCTGAGATGCCCTGGTTTTCCGTCAAAAGAAACTCGATCACTGCCCATTGTTTGCAACGCACATCCGTTACAGACGCCATTTTAACAGCTCCGTACAGCGCTGCCACCTGTCGGAAGTCAATGAAACTATACGAGACGAAGCGGGAATGTTTGAAAATATTCCACAATAAATTTCCGGTTTTTTCAACCAAAATTGGCCGAGAAAAAAAATGTGTTGCATTACTTATTGAACTGCCCTCGTATAATACTGAGAATATTAGCCAGCACTTAAGTAAAAGACTGCTTGTAAACCTATCATTGTTCAGCGTTGCTGCCATCGGTGCAGAAAGATCCGGGTTCGATTCCCAGTACCTTTTCCGAGCCTGGGATGTGTGGAACGGGGTTCCACTCAACCTCTTGAGGCCAAATGAGGAAATGCTTCAATAAAGATGCAGCAGCATACTCAAGATTCGTCTACTAGCAATAACGACTCGAGGGGTTGGCGGCATGCTGATGACATTTTCCGCGATCATAGATCGCTCCTCGTACTGCCCTGGAGGCAGCAGTTGGCCAGTTATATTGGGTTTATGGCCAAATCGGAAAAGAGTCAAGCTGTAACATAAAAACTTGGAATCTGTACTTACATATTGATCTATACTATGTCACCTTGGTGCCATGTTTTTATTACCTGCATGATAAACGTTATGATACTAAGTTAGTTGTACGAAAGGCTTATGTAGTTGAATTTAAGAACGCAAAGCTCAGAACTCTAACGCCCTCAGGTGCTTTGAGAATTGGTAGTTAAAGAGGTACAAGTGTCGTGTGTTTCATCGCAGCCGGTGTTTCAGAGGACGAAGACTCACTCCTGTGTGTTGATACTTCAATACCGGACTGTCAGCGTCATTTAAAGTTGGAGCAATTGCAGGATCATTAACGCTGCCCGGTAACCACATTTCACACTGAAAAAGTTAGTATCCTCTTACGCAGATTGTTCACACTGTCTTAGAGAAAACAGAGACCGTCTTGTAATTTTCTTATATATATATTTGTCCGTCAGCTAACTCAAATAGTTTCGTTGATGGTTTCGACCTCTTAGCAAGGTAGAACCAGCTGGTCAGTTAAAAAAAAAAAAAAAGGAATACTAGGGCGGGGAAAGTAAAATGATGCAAAGTTAAATTACAAATCGAACTGACTTGTATACATAAGTACACGTACTGGAATACATTGCTCAGTAACTCTTCAGCTCAGTGGACAAGGAGAGACGTTCGCTGCTTGTGCACATCTGTGCTGTAGTTGTTGGGACTGAAGGCTTAAGCTTACTACGTAATATTATAAAGTTGCTAATACTTACATAGCAAATATATTACTAAAATGTTCACAGAATAAAGTTGTGAGAGAGATAGCCTTCTCAAACTGAAAACTAGTGAAGATTTACTTAACTATTGGTGTGGGCGGATGGTTCGTTTCTAGTTAACGCGTAGCTTTTCTACAGCAAACCCCTAATGAAATCAGAGAACATATCTAGAACGAAACTGGGCGAGATGTATACACCTCTGAAGACGGACTGCACATCCCAGAAGCTGCAGGCCTCAGTATGGCTGCAGTTAATTTCAAATACTTGTTCTCTATTTCCACTTGCTAGTGTTGCTTCTCTTTCACTCGCTCTTTAATTTATTTCGCTCAGCAGAAATACTACCTTCGGCCACTTTCTGTTTCTCAGTAACTGGAGCACATGAATAGCTGCTTTAAAATTACTGTGCGTTTAAGCGACAATGATAACAAAATTTGCTTTCATAATACCTTGCTCCGACTACTCTTTTTGGCACATAAAAAAACAGATAAGAACAGACAAACATAGTCAATTATAAACTCTGTGTTACCAATCAAAAATAGAAACTATGAAAACCTAACCAAACTGGCACATCATTTAAGAGAGATAAAAATTATTAATTGTAACTCACATACATAAATATGCCGAGAAGCTCTCGTGTAAAACTAGTAGATGAACTGAAGACCACAACCAGAAACACAAGGAATGGATGAAGAGGTAATGGGAGGAAAAGAATCAGCTTAGCAAATACATTCGGAGGCGCTTTTAGTTCTGTGTAACCAGCAAAAATTAAATAATTACTCAAAATAAAATATAGCACTGGAACAAAAAAAGAACCACGTGGCACATCCACTTCACATCTCTCAGTCAGATTCGCTTTTATTTTCTGTTGGTAGACACTGGAGAACAATTTTTTCCACCCTTTTGTTACTGATGTGAAAGCAATAATTGGCGATCTGTTTGCCATGAACGCTTTTTCTCGGAATGTAAAAATGAGAGGTCTGAGAGCAAATTAATGAGACGGACAACACTGCGAGCGATCTGGCAACAATGTGTTGTTCTACTTGTGTAGACCGATGTTTTCATCCTTTTCAAATGCTCAGTCTGAGATACAGTTACACAGAGCCGTCACGTGATTTTCGAGAGTACCATCAGTAAAGTTGTGTTTTTGTTGTGTGTTACGAAGATGGAACAACGGAATTAAGAGCAAGGTTATGTAATCAAGTTTTGTCTTGAACTTGGTGAATCCGCGAGGGTGACCTTTGAAAAGTTAAAACAGGCCTATGGGAAACATTCGGTATCAAGAGCACACGCTTTTCACTGGCAGAAATAGTTTTTGGAAGGCTGAGAATACGTTGAGGATGAACTTCACTCATGGAGACCTTCGGCTTCAAAAACCGACGAAAATGTCTTGTGAGATCAGACGATGGGTGACCTGAATGAGATTTTCACTCTGCAGCGGAGTGTGCGCTGATATGAAACTTCCTGGCAGATTAAAACTGTGTGCCCGACCGAGACTCGAACTCGGGACCTTTCCCTTTCGCGGGCAAGTGCTCTACCATCTGAGCTACCGAAGCACGACTCACGGCCGGTACTCACAGCTTTACTTCTGCCAGTACCTCGTCTCCTACCTTCCAAACTTTCCAGAAGCTCTCCTGCGAACGTTGCAGAACTAGCACTCCTGTAAGAAAGGATATTGCGGAGACATGGCTTAGCCACAGCCTGGGGGACGTTTCCAGAATGAGATTTTCACTCTGCAGCAGAGTGTGCGCTGATATGAAACTTCCTGGCAGATTAAAACATTGTGCCCGACCGAGACTCGAACTCGGGACCTTTGCCTTTCTCGGGCAAGTGCTCTGCCATCGCAGGAGAGCTTCTGTAAAGTTTGGAAGGTAGGAGACGAGGTACTGGCAGAAGTAAAGCTGTGAGTACCGGGCGTGAGTCGTGCTTCGGTAGCTCAGATGGTAGAGCACTTGCCCGCGAAAGGCAAAAGTCCCGAGTTCGAGTCTCGGTCGGGCACACAGTTTTAATCTGCCAGGAAGTTTCGATGGGTGACCTGATATATCAAATTTTGGCCAAATATTTGCGTATGTGAAAGATTTGTGCCAAAATGGTGCCAAAAAACCCCACAACTGAGCAGAAGGACAATCGAAGAATAGTGTGCATTGAGCTTCTTGAGAGGAATGTCGTACACAACAGTAAGGAGAGGTGGGGCACAGTGTGGTATGGTAAATGTTGTCATAGGAAAGGTAGCAGACAGGACTTGAATTTTTCCAAACGTATGGAGACTCATTATAAATGATGCCACGAGAAATAGAGTCCAGCTCTTAATGACCACAAGGAAGAGTCTCTCTGTATCGATGCACGAATGACGATTTCAGTGCCTCATCTAAGCAGTGTCTGCATAGCCTCCCGTAGCGAAGTGGCTCTGAGTACAAGTGGACTGAACGGCTGCCGCTGGCTCTCCTATACCATGGAGGCAGAGGGCGCTCACGGTATGAAGCCACATAGTACGGAGCCGCAGAGTCCACCGGATCTCAGCAACTCGTTTTGCCGTCAGACGGAAGCTTCAAATTCCATTGGTATGATGCCTGTGGGGTGCTATTGACACGTGGTACCACACCACTGACAACGAATGGTTCAGTAACGTGGTTATAGGTGATGAATCCTGGATTGAAGAAATACACTACTGGCCATTAAAATTGCTACACCACGAAGATGACGTGCTACAGACGCCAAATTTAACCGACAGGAAGAAGATGCTGTGATATGCAAATGATTGGCTTTTCAGAGCATTCACACAAGGTTGACGCCGGTGACGACACCTGCAACGTGCTGACATGAAGAAAGTTTCCAACCGATTTCTCATACACAAACAGCAGTTGACCGGCGTTGCCTGGTGAAACGTTGTGCTTCGTGTAAGGAGGAGAAATGCGTACCATCACGTTTCCGACTTCGATAAGGGTCGGATTGTAGCCTATCGCGATTGCGGTTTATCGTATCGCTACATTGCTGCTCGCTTTGGTCGAGTTCCAATGACTGTTAGCAGAATATGGAATCGGTGGATTCAGGAGGGTAATACGGAACGCCGTGCTGTAGCCCAACTGCCTCGTATCACTAGCAGTCGAGATGACAGGCATCTTATCTGCATGACTGTAACGGATCGCGTAGCCACGTCTCGATCCCTTAGTCAATAGATGGGGACGTTTGCTCTACAGCTCCCTCTAGTACCATGGAAGTCGTTCCCTTATGTCTTAGCAGATGTCCTATCATCATATCCCTTCTCCTTATCAGTGTTTTCCACATATTCCTTTCCTCTCCGATTCTGCGTAGAACCTCCTCATTCCTTATCAGTCCACCTAATTTTCAACATTCGTCTGTAGCACCACATCTCAAAAGCTTCGATTCTCTTCTGTTCCGGTTTTCCCACAGTCCATGTTTCACTACCATACAATGCTGTACTCCAGACGTACATCCTCAGAAATTTCTTCCTCAAATTAAGGCCGGTATTTGATATTAGTAGACTTCTCTTGGCCAGAAATGCCTTTTTTGCCATAGCGAGTCCTTAACTTCATTGACTTCGTGACCATCAATCCTGATGTTAAGTTTCTCTCTGTTCTCATTTCTACTACTTCTCATTACCTTCGTCTTTCTCCGATTTACTCTCAGACCGTACTGTGTACTCATTAGACTTTCATTCCGTTCAGCAGATCATTTAATTCTTCTTCACTTTCACTCAGGATAGCAATGTCATCAGCGAATCGTATCATTGATATCCTTTCACCTTTTATTTTAATTCCACTCCTGAACCTTTCTTTTATTTCCATAATTGCTTCCTCGATGTACAGATTGAAGAGTAGGGGCGAAAGGCTACAGCCTTGTCTTACACCCTTCTTAACACGAGCACTTCGTTCTTGATCGTCCACTCTTATTATTCCCTCTTGGTTGTTGTACATATTGTATATGACCCGTCTCTCCCTATAGCTTACCCCTACTTTTTTCAGAATCTCGAACAGCTTGCACGATTTTCTATTGTCGAACGCTTTTTCCAGGTCGACAATTCCTATGAAAGTGTCTTGATTTTTCTTTAGCCTTGCTTCTATTATTAGCCGTAACGTCAGAATTGCCTCTCTCGTCCCTTTACTTTTCCTAAAGCCAAACTGATCGTCACCTAGCGCATTCTCAGTTTTCTTTTCCATTCTTTGTATATTATTCTTGTAAGCAGCTTCGATGCATGAGCTGTTAAGCTGATTGTGCGAGAATTATCGCACTTGTCAACTCTTGCCGTCTTCGGAATTGTGTGGATGATGCTTTTCCGAAAGTCAGATGGTATATCGCCAGACTCATATATTCTACACACCAACGTGAATAGTCGTTTTGTTGCCACTTCCCCCAATGATTTTAGAAATTCTGATGGAATGTTATCTATCCCTTCTGCCTTATTTGACCGTAAGTCCTCCAAAGATCTTTTAAATTCCGATTCTAATACTGGATCCCCTATCTCTTCTAAATCGACTCCTGTTTCTTCTTCTATCACATCAGACAAATCTTCACCCTCATAGAGGCTTTCAATGTATTCTTTCCACCTATCTGCTCTCTCCTCTGCATTTAACAGTGGAATTCCCGTTGCACTTTTAATGTTACCACCGTTGCTTTTAATGTCACCAAAGGTTGTTTTGACTTTCCTGTATGCTGACTCTGTCCTCCGACAATCATATCTTTTTCGATGTCTTCACATTTTTCCTGCAGCCATTTCGTCTTAGCTTCCCTGCACTTCCTATTTATTTCATTCCACAGCGACTTGTATTTCTGTATTCCTGATTTTCCCGGAACATGTTTGTACTTCCTCCTTTCATCAATCAACTGAAGTAGTTCTTCTGTTACCCATGATTTCTTCGCAGCTACCTTCTTTGTATCTATGTTTTCCTTCCCAACTTCTGTGATGGCCCTTTTTAGAGATGTCCATTCCTCTTCAACTGTACTGCCTACTGCGCTATTCCTTATTGTTGTATCTATAGCGTTAGAGAACTTCAAACGTATCTCGTCATTCCTTAGTACTTCCGTATCCCACTTCTTTGCGTATTGATTCTTCCTGACTAATGTCTTGAACTTCAGCATACTCTTCATCACTATTATATTGTGATCCGAGTCTATATCTGCTCCTGGGTACGCCTTACAATCCAGTATCTGATTTCGGAATCTCTGTCTGACCATGATGTAATCTAATTGAAATCTTCCCGTATCTCCCGGCCTTTTCCAAGTATACCTCCTCCTCTTGTGATTCTTGAACAGGGTATTCGCTATTACTAGCTGAAACTTGTTACAGAACTCAATTAGTCTTTATCCTCTTTCATTCCTTGTCCCAAGCCCATATTCTCCTGTAACCTTTCCTTCTACTCAGGACCTATGCGCCCAAATTGCGTGAAAATGTAATCACATGTCAGTTCTAGTATAATATAACTGTCCAATGAATACCAGTTTATTATCTGCATTTCTTCTTGGTGTAGCAATTTGAATGGCCAGTAGTGTATGTGACTGGCCAGTTAAAGGTTCTACCAGTAGAAGCTTTTCAGCGCTGCTACCAAGCACAAGTGTATAGCTGCCAAATGGCACTACTTTGAACGGGGCAATATTGTTGTTTGAAAAAAAAAAATAAAAGCTTCGGTAGATAAAAAATCAAACTCATTATTTTTGTCACGCACTTCCTTTGTGTAAACCCCATGAGTCGCAAATTGCGTTTTCTGCGTGTAGCATTGGGAGCACTACCTCTTCAGTACTCACTACACGTGTCCCAAACCGTCTGTCGCCACGTGCTGAATCTGTCGGCGCCTCTAGACGCCGATGTCATCCGGCAGTGGGGCAGTAAATGCCGCTGCGAGGCGTGTGTGCACCGCGGCACGGACCCCAAGCCCCTGCGGGCGGCTTGCCATCACTAACGAAGCGACCGCCACGCTAATTGCCGTGCGGTATTGGAGCCAGCGTACCGCCGCCTGTCTCCTCAGCCCACTAATTTACGTAATGTAACTGAGTCATTGCAGTAAACGTGGCGGGCGCCACTAACCTCTTCCTGGAAACGACGTTTCCTGTTTCCTTCACTGTTCCTAGAGAGCGAAGGAGAAAAAGAGAAGAGACCTGTGTCGTACAATAAAATACCGTCGGTTATTATGCAGACGTATATTGTGCCACAGTAACAGTTAGAGAGTGGAATTTAAAGTAACTCCTTGATTAGAGTACTACACTGCTGGCCATTAAAATTGCTACACCAAGAAGAAATGCAGATGATAAACGGGTACTCATTGGACAAATATATTATACTAGAACTGACAAGTGATTACATTTTCACGCAATTTGGGTGCATAGATCCTCAGAAATCAGTACCCAGAACAACCACCTCTGGCCGTAATAACGGCCTTGATACGCCTGGGCATTGAGTCAAACACAGCTTGGATGGCGTCTACAGGTACAGTTGCCCATGCAGCTTCAACACGATACCACAGGTCATCAAGAGTGGTGACTGGCGTATTGTGACGAGCCAGTTGCTCGGCCACCATTGACCAGACGTTTTCAATTGGTGAGATATCAGGAGAATGTGCTGGCCACGGCAGCAGTCGAACATTTTCTACACTCCTGGAAAATGAAATAATAACACCGTGAATTCATTGTCCCAGGAAGGGGAAACTTTATTGACACATTCCTGGGGTCAGATACATCACATGATCACACTGACAGAACCACAGGCACATAGACACAGGCAACAGAGCATGCACAATGTCGGCACTAGTACAGTGTATATCCACCTTTCGCAGCAATGCAGGCTGCTATTCTCCCATGGAGACGATCGTAGAGATGCTGGATGTAGTCCTGTGGAACGGCTTGCCATGCCATTTCAACCTGGCGCCTCAGTTGGACCAGCGTTCGTGCTGGACGTGCAGACCGCGTGAGACGACGCTTCATCCAGTCCCAAACATGCTCAATGGGGGACAGATCCGGAGATCTTGCTGGCCAGGGTAGTTGACTTACACCTTCTAGAGCACGTTGGGTGGCACGGGATACATGCGGACGTGCATTGTCCTGTTGGAACAGCAAGTTCCCTTGCCGGTCTAGGAATGGTAGAACGATGGGTTCGATGACGGTTTGGATGTACCGTGCACTATTCAGTGTCCCCTCGACGATCACCAGTGGTGTACGGCCAGTGTAGGAGATCGCTCCCCACACCATGATGCCGGGTGTTGGCCCTGTGTGCCTCGGTCGTATGCAGTCCTGATTGTGGCGCTCACCTGCACGGCGCCAAACACGCATACGAGCATCATTGGCACCAAGGCAGAAGCGACTCTCATCGCTGAAGACGACACGTCTCCATTCGTCCCTCCATTCACGCCTGTCGCGACACCACTGGAGGCGGGCTGCACGATGTTGGGGCGTGAGCGGAAGACGGCCTAACGGTGTGCGGGACCGTAGCCCAGCTTCATGGAGACGGTTGCGAATGGTCCTCGCCGATACCCCAGGAGCAACAGTGTCCCTAATTTGCTGGGAAGTGGCGGTGCGGTCCCCTACGGCACTGCGTAGGATCCTACGGTCTTGGCGTGCATCCGTGCGTCGCTGCGGTCCGGTCCCAGGTCGACGGGCTCGTGCACCTTCCGCCGACCACTGGCGACAACATCGATGTACTGTGGAGACCTCACGCCCCACGTGTTGAGCAATTCGGCGGTACGTCCACCCGGCCTCCCGCATGCCCACTATACGCCCTCGCTCAAAGTCCGTCAACTGCACATACGGTTCACGTCCACGCTGTCGCGGCATGCTACCAGTGTTAAAGACTGCGATGGAGCTCCGTATGCCACGGCAAACTGGCTGACACTGACGGCGGCGGTGCACAAATGCTGCGCAGCTAGCGCCATTCGACGGCCAACACCGCGGTTCCTGGTGTGTCTGCTGTGCCGTGCGTGTGATTATTGCTTGTACAGCCCTCTCGCAGTGTCCGGAGCAAGTATGGTGGGTCTGACACACCGGTGTCAATGTGTTCTTTTTTCCATTTCGAGGAGTGTATATCCAGAAAGACCCGTACAGGACCTGCAACATGCGGTCGTGCATTATCCTGTGGAAATGTAGGGTTTCGCAGGGATCGGATGAAGGATAGAGCCACGGGTCGTAACACATCTGAAATATAACGTCCACTGTTCAAAGTGCCGTCAATGCAAACAAGAGGTGACGGAAACGTGTAACCATTGGCACCCCACACCATCACACCGGGTGATACGCCAGTATGACGATGACGAATACACGCTTCCAAAGTGCGTTCACCGCGATGTCGTGAAACACGGAAGCGACCATCATGATGCCGTAAACAAAACCTGGATTCATCCGAAAAAATGACGTTTTGCCATTCGTGCACCCTTTTCGTCGTTGAGGCGCTCCTGTCTGTGATGCAGCGTCAAGGGTACCCGCAGCCATGGTCTCCGAGCTGATAGTCCGTGCTGCTACATACGTCGTCGAACTGTTCGTGCAGATGGTTGTTGTCTTGCAAACGTCCCCATCTACAATCCGACCTTTATCGATGTCGGAAACGTGATGGTACGCATTTCTTATCCTTACACGAGGCATCACACCAACGTTTCACCAGGCAACGCCGTTCAACTGCTGTTTGCGTATGAGAAATCGGTTGGAAACTTTCCTCATGTCAGCACGTTGTAGGTGCCAACCTTGTGTGAATGTTCTGAAAAGCTAATCATATGCATATCACAGCATCTTCTTCCTCTCGGTTAAATTTCGCGTCTGTAGCTATTCATCTTCGACGAAAATTTAGTAGTCATGGGTGTCTGGAATTCGACAGTAGGAAAAGGGAGAGAAGGAAACATAGTAGGTGAATATGGATTGGTGCTAAGAAATGAAAGAGGGAGCCGTCTGGTAGAATTTTGCACAGAGCATAACCTAATCATAGCTAACACTTGGTTCAAGAATCATAAAAGAAGGTTGTATACATGGAAGAATCCTGGAGACACTAAAAGGTAACAGATTGATTATATAATGGTAAGACAGAGATTTAGGAACCAGGTTTTAAATTGTAGGACATTTCCAGGACCACAATCTAATGGTCATGAACTGTAGATTGAAACTGAAGAAATTGCAAAAAGGTGGGAATTTAAGGAGATGGCACCTGGATAAACTGACTGAAACAGAGGTTGTACAGTGTTTCAGGGACAGCATAAGGGAACAATTGACAGGAATGGGGGAAAGAAATACAGTAGAAGACTGAGGGATGAAGTAGTGAAGGCAGCAGAGGATCAAGTAGGTAAAAAGACGAGGGCTAGTAGAAATCCTTGGGTAACAGAAGAAATATTGAATTTAATTGATGAAAGGAGAAAATATAAAAATGTAGTAAATGAAGCAGCCAAAAAGGAATACAATGAGATCGACAGGAAGTGCAAAATGGCTAAGCAGGCATGGCTAGAGGACAAATGTAAGGATGTAGAGGCTTATCTCACTAGGGGTAAGATAGATACAGCCTACAGGAAAATTAAAGAGACCTTTGGAGAAAAGAGAGCCACTTGTATGAATATCAAGAGCTCAGATGGAAACCCAGTTCTAAGTAAAGAGGAGAAAGCAGAAAGGTGGAAGGAGTATATAGAGGGTCTATACAAGGGCGATGCACTTGAGGACAATATTATGGAAACGGAAGAGGATGTAGATGAAGATGAAATGGTAGATACGATACTGCGTGAAGAGTTTGACAGAGCACTGAAAGACCTGAGTCGAAACAAGGCCCCGGAAGTAGACAACATTCCATTAGAACTACTGACGGCCTAGGGAGAGCCAGTCGTGGCAAAACTCTACCATCTGGTGAGCAAGATGTACGAGACAGGCGAAATACCCTCAGACTTCAAGAAGAATATAATAATTCCAATCCCAAAGAAAGCAGGTTTTGACAGATGTGTAAAATTACCGAACTATCAGTTTAATAAGCCACAGCTGCAAAATACTAACGCGAATTATTTACAGACGAATGAAAAAACTGGTAGAAGCCGACCTCGGGGAAGATCAGTTTGGATTCCGTAGAAATGTTGGAACACGTGGGGCAATACTGACCTTACGACTTATCTTAGAAGAAAGATTAAGAAAAGGCAAACCTACGTTTCTAGCATTTGTAGACTTAGAGAAAGCTTTTGACAATGTTGACTGGAATACTCTCTTTCAAATTCTAAAGGTGGCAGGGGTAAAATACAGGGAGTGAAAGGCTATACCCGGAAGCGTATTAAATGAGTCCCACTTCAACCACGCCTTCGTCGAGAATGAGTACGTTGGTGTAGGAGGTGCAGAGTGATGTTCTGCGACGAATCCCGCTTCACTGTGGAAAGTGTTTCTTGCCACCAGATAGTGTGGAGAGAGAGTGGAACATGTTGCATACCACAGAATCTTCCTGAACATCACCGGCATCGCCTAGGCGGTACGGTGTGAGAAGATGTTATGCACAATAGCAGAACACCTCTGCATATCATTGTGCTAGGTACCGTTACAGCACAGTGCTACTGCAGAGAGATTAGTCTGGATCGTGTCCGTCTGCTTAGGGGTGTGGTAGGCCCCGATTTCCTCTTTATTGATGACAAAGCCTGCCCACGCAGGTCAATTGAGGTGTCGGGCACACTGGGAAGTGAAGATACAGAAATTACGGAATGTTCTGCGTGCTTCCCTGATCTAAACCCCAAAATCAAATGGCTCTAAGCACTATGGGACTTAACATCTGAGGTCATCAGTCCCCTAGAACTTAGAACTACTTAAACCTAACTAACGTAAGGACATCACACACATTCATGCCCGAGGCAGGATTCGAACCTGCGACCGCAGCAGCAGCGCGGTTCCGGACTGAAGCGCCTAGAACCGCTCAGACACAGCAGCCGGCCTTCTAAACCACATAGCGCAAGATAAGACGCTCTTGGTACTCGTGTTTCTGAATGAACATCCTCTCGCCAAACCGTGCAAGGACTGAAAGCCGCCTTGAGAGGGGAGTGGCACCATAATCCCCAAGACCTTTCCGACAGTTTGGTAGTCAGCATCTGTAACAAGTGCAAAATGTACATCAGTATCCAAGGAGGGTATATTCCTTACTGCGAGTCTGATATCGACCTTTATGTAGGAGTCTGACTTGTGTTAAACATGAACATTATTTAAGTCTTATTCTGTTTTCTCATGTGGTGAAATCTATACCATTTTTCGTTATAAACATACCACTCCGCCTAAAGGTCTTTATTGTGTTTCATTTTGTTCATCATTGAACAATTTTAATAAACATTTTGGAACAGCGATCAAAAAATTCAGTCTTGATCGCACCAGCTGCAGCTGAGAAGAGTGGTCCACTTACCATCTTCGAAGGATGCCATGGATCTGATGATGGTCATGTGATATGATCGAAACCGGTCACCTATGTTCTTGCAGCATACGTGGTGCGATCAAGGCTGAATTTTAGAAAGAAAAATTGTTCATCATTGCCTGTGATTATTTCTGTCCAACAATGTCCCTGTTCCTTAGCAGTTGTCAGAGCAGTGTATTATTCGTTGTTTTATATCGGCCTTGACGTTTGCTCTGGTTGTGAGTTGATTCTGAGGTAGTTGTGTCATTTCACTTGTTCACTGCATTTGTGTTGGTCTCAGCCGCACTGCAGTTCACTGCATTCTTAATCAGTATATATTATGCAACAGACTTTTACTCAGCAACTGCCATTGTCTTTGGGAGTTCAGTAATCGTGTGTCTACTCGAAGCAGCAACTCCTCTTCCAATTACAAACAGACCCATTTCGTCAAACTTTACCCCACCCTCCTGCTACAGGCACTCGTTTTATGGACACCACCGACCACCGTCGCCATGGCGCCACAGAGGACGGCTGTTTAACACTGCAATAACAGGAACGTCACGCTCCCTCAGTGTACCAGCCGTGCCTAGTGACGCGGATGTCGAGAGCAGGTGCGCCAGCGCGAACAGGAAGCGGTGCCTCTGCAGCAGCCACGGACAGCCGCAGCGCCGCCGTGTGCCGCTGGCCGCTTTGAAGTCGTGCCGCCCACTTGCGTAAACGCCAACGGAACAACACGCGCGCCGTCCAGCTGATTTACGCGGGGCGCCAGTTCGTGTGCCCACACACGTATTTGGCCTCTGCTCCGATAGCTGTGTCGTCGACCACACCGTACAGCTCTCGTTGTAAACTGGCACACTGCTGTGGCGAATCAAATACTGTGGCTCACTGTGGCATGAAACAGAACGGTTTAGATCTATGATAAGATTCTGCAGGCTATCGTAGGTCTGTTGTAGTCTCACATACAGAAACAGAAGTAGTGCAAGAACAATAACTGACCGTAATTTCCTCACTTAATCAACAATCACGGAACTCAACCAGCATTATCACTGATGAATTAATACTTAAATCGTTGGCCTCCATGGTCTCCGGGAAACGTCGCAATCTCATAAAGAGAAGGCTTTGGGTTCGTGCCCACCTTGTGCCTTTACAGAGTGTTTCCTCTACATGTGTAGTAAACAGTGACAGAATTGCTTACATTTGTGTCTATGTAATAGTTACTGGAGTGAATGAAGTTAGGAAATCCACGGGAAATGTAAATGTAACATCTTTCTATATATACAAGATGAATGACACTTCAAAAATGATATATGGACAAGTAGCCAAATACTATTAAAAAGTCCGCATCTTCCTCAGTTACTTAAAGGGGGTTAGTATGATAGGGGACGCCTTTTTTTGTTGCTTGTAACTGATAACTATACTCGACCTGTTTATTCTGATGTGATAGCGTTCAGGATTGGCATCACGTTCTCTTCACCGATGAGTGTCGCATATGTCTTCAACCAGAAAATCGTCGGAGACGTGTTTGGAGGCAACCCGGTCAGACTGAACACCTTAGACACACTGTCCAGAGAGTGCAGCAAGGTGGACATCCCCTGCTGCTTTTGGGTGGCATTACGTGGAGCCGACGTACGCCGCTGGTGGTCATGGAAGGCGCTGTAACGACTGTGCGATACGTGAATGACATCCTCCGACCGTTAGTGCAACCATATCGGCAGCATATTAGCGAGGCATTCGTCTTCATGGGCGAAAATTCGGGCCCCCATCGTGCACATCTTCTGATGACTTCCTTCAGGATGACGACGTCTCTCGACTAGGATGGCCAGCATGTTCTCCAGACATCAACCCTGTCGAACATGCCTGGGATAGGTTGAAAAGGGCTGTTTATGGACGACATGACCCATGAACCCCTCTGGGGGATCCATGCCGAATCGCCGTTGAGGAGGGGGACAATCTGGACCGAAAGCGCCTTCATGAACTTGTAGATAGTATGCCATGACGAATACTGGCATGCATCAATGGAAGAGGACGTGCTACTGGGTATTAGAGGTATCTACATCTACATCCATACTCCGCAAGCCACCTGACTGTGTGTTGCGGAGGGTACCCTGAGTACCTCTATCGGTTCTCCCTTCTATTCCAGTCTCGTATTGTACGTGGAAAGAAGGATTGTCGGTATGCTTCTGTGTGGGCTCTAATCTCTCTGATTTTATCCTCATGGTCTCTTCGCGAGATATACGTAGGAGGGAGCAATATACTGCTTGATCCTTCGGTGAAGGTGTGTTCTCGAAACTTTAACAAAAGCCCGTACCGAGCTACTGAGCGTCTCTCCTGCAGAGTCTTCCACTGGAGTTTATCTATCATCTACGTAAGGCTTTCGCGATTACTAAATGATCCTGTAACGAAGCGCGCTGCTCTCCGTTGGATCTTTTCTATCTCTTCTATCAACCCTATCTGGTACGGATCCCACACTGCTGAGCAGTATTCAACCAGTGGGCGAACAAGCGTACTGTAACCTACTTCCTTTGTTTTCGGATTGCATTTCCTTAGGATTCTTCCAATGAATCTCAGTTTCGCATCTGCTTTACCGAGGATCAACTCTATATGATCATTCCATTTTAAATCATTCCTAATGCCTACTCCCAGATAATTTATGGAATTAACTGCTTCCAGTTGCTGACCTGCTATTTTGTAGCTAAATGATAAGGCATCTATCTTTCTATGTATTCGCTGCACATTACACTTGTCTACATTGAGATTCAATCGCCATTCCCTGCACCATGCGTCAATTCGCTGCAGATCCTCCTGCATTTCAGTACAATTTTCCATTGTTACAACCTCTCGATACACCACAGCATCATCTGCAAAAAGCCTAAGTGAACTTCCTATGTCATCCACCAGGTCATTTATGTATATTGTGAATAACAACGGTCCTATGACACTCCCCTGCGGCACACCTGAAATCACTCTTACTTCGGAAGACTCTCGGAACCTAGGTGATACAAGTGTGTAACATTTAATTGACAAGGTAGCCATTAAGGGTCTTAATTTTGTGGTGTGCTGTCGAGAACTTGTGTGCATTTAAACATGCCGTCAAGAACCTGTCTTTCTTGTGGGCCTCGTAACTATTGAGTGTGCATTGGACTATTTTAATGTCTTGTCGCGGAAGCATAATGTGGTTCCTGTTACGTGCGCCATCTATGTGGCGAGTGGTCGTAACTCTGTGCTGCCACGCTGAGACTGTCCGGTGAGTTGCCCCCTCTGTGTACATCGCTGTGTACTGCATCTTGATTGTGGACACAGCAGCACTCAATGGGTATTAAATCAACAAAGACATAATGACGTGAAGTGATATCACCGAATTTAAGCTTATACACTGATGACCCAAAACTATGTGACCACTGCCCACGACTGAATGTCCCCTGGCGGGACTGCAAGCACGTGACGCGGGAAGGCAATTCAAATGCAATAAATTTCAGTGAGACGGAAAAGCGTCTGTCCACGTATCTGCACGGATTTAGAAAGCATCGCTCGTCTAAAACTGAGCTTTCGCATCATGGATGAATGTCAACAGGCAGATTCCACATTTGTAGATGTCCGGAAAGCGTTCGATACGGTGCCTCACTGCAGGCCGTTGACGATGGTGCAAGCATACGGAATAGGTTCCCAGATATGTGAGTGCCTCGAAGACTTCTTAAGAAACAGAACACAAGAACAGTGTCCTCGACGGGCGTGTTCATCAGAGACGGGTATCATAGGAGAATCCCAGGGAAGTATGACAGCACCACTCTTATTCTCCACATACATAACTGATCTGATAGACTGGGTGAACAGCAGTTTGCGGCTGTTTGCTGTGACGCTTTGGTACACGGGTAGGTGTCACTGTTGGAGTGACAGTAGGAGGATACAAGATGACTTGGACAAAATTTCTAGTTGACTTGATGAATTGAGGCAAGCTGTAAATGTAGAAAAATTCCGTAATATTCGATTAAAGCGTTAGTGGTATCCTGCTTGACACAGTAATACCGATTAAATACCTAGGCGTTACGTTGCAAACCATTATGTAATGAAATGAGCACGTCAGGTTGGTAGTAGGGACGGCAAATGGTTGCCTTCGTTTCATTGGAAGCATTTTGGGAAAGTTTAGCTCATCAACGAGGGCTATTCGGAAAGTGAGGAGCGATCGGTTGCGAAATGGAAACCACTGAAAATCCAACGAGGCTTTTCAGAGACGTTTTGGGCAGTGTTTCTAGTATGCCCGTCAATCGCATCAAGATGCTATTTTCAGTTGTGAGCGCACTGTGAGTGAGTAAAGATGCCTAGAACAACAATGTCTCCCGCCAAGTAGGAGGGCCCGCTGAGAGGCTTCGCCTTAATGAATGCAGCCCACTTAACACAACTGCCATGCACTTCTTTCTTAATGGCAATTCTCAGCCGCACTCTGCAGGGGCAGGCTCCTGCAGCCTTTTCGGTGGGAAGTGTTCGATCACCAACAACACAGCCCTGATTGGCTCGCCCTGAGTATCATCTCTGTTCACATGAAACGCTGGATACGAAGACAACACTTGGGCGCAGGCTACGCGCTATAGACCAGCGTAGAGGATTATCGGAAAGCACAGGTGGCTGCCTTCCATGACGATGGTGCTGGAAATTTGGCATAACGCTCCGACAAAAGTCTAAGTCGGAGCGGCGACTATGTAGAGAAGTACCTGGAAGGTGTAGCTAAATGTGCAAAGAAAACTGTTTTGATACTCACTGTGGTTTCCATCTCGCTACTGATCGTTCCTTACGTTCCGACCAACCCTCATACGAAAGGAGACGGTGTATAGAACACTAGTGCGACCCAATTTTGAGTACTGCTTGAGTGTTTGGAATCCGCACCCGGTCGGCTTAAAGGAAGACAGGAAGCAATTCAGAGGCGAGCAGCTAGATTTGTTACCCGCAGGATCGATCAGCATCCGAGCATTACGGAGATGCTTCATTAACTCAACGGAATCCCTGGAGGGAAGGAGATGTTATTTTCGCGGAACACTTGTGAGGAAATTTAGAGTACCGACATTAGCATTTGACTACAGAACTATACTACTGCCGGCAACGTACATTTACCGTAAGGACCACGAAGATGAGAGAAATTAGGGCACACAGACAGTCCTTTTAACCTCCCTACATGCGAGTGGGACAGGAAAGGAAATGGCCGACAGGTTCTAGGCGCTTCAGTCCGGAACCGCACTACTGCTACGGTCACAGGCCCGAATCCTACCTCTGGCATGGATGTGTGTGATGTCCTTAGGTTAGTTAGGTTTAAGTAGTTCTAAGTTCTAGGGCACTGATGACCTAAATGTTAAGTCCCATAGTGCTCAGAGCCATTTGAACCATTTGAAATAGCTATAGTTCAATTCTTTTATCTTGGCGGCTCGCGCATGCCCGCCCAGACGCGGGAGATTGCTGCGTTGCCAGTAGCACGCGCCGAGAGACGCAGCACCATAGTATAGCATAGCTCGCAAACTTACGTTTAGGGGGGAGCTCGCAGTTTATGAAGTAAAGCCTTCACGGCCGCATTAACCCTTTCGCTGCCTCAGAGACGTGCTCCCCGCATTCCGCGATGTGCGCGATTTTGTCATCATTGCATTGCTCGCCTGTGCAGACACATGGGGTTTCGACTGGTTTGACACACTTTATCATTCGATTTCATAAAAACTATTTGGCCCAATAATTTGATTCTTACACATCTTCTTGACTTACCTCTACTTTTTTTCAGAATCTCGAACAGCTTGCACCATTTTATATTGTCGAACGCTTTTTCCAGGTCGACAAATCCTATGAAAGTGTCTTGATTTTTCTTTAGCCTTGCTTCTATTATTAGCCGTAACGTCAGAATTGCCTCTCTCGTCCCTTTACTTTTCCTAAAGCCAAACTGATCGTCACCTAGCGCATTCTCAATTTTCTTTTCCATTCTTCTGTATATTATTCTTGTAAGCAGCTTCGATGCATGAGCTGTTAAGCTGATTGTGCGATAATTCTCGCACTTGTCAGCTCTTGCCGTCTTCGGAATTGTGTGGATGATGCTTTTCCGAAAGTCAGATGGTACATCGCCAGACTCATATATTCTACCCAACAACGCGAATAGTCGTTTTGTTGCCACTTCCCCTAGTGACGTTACGTTTCGCAAATGGGAAAAATCCGATGACATAGACGACTTTGACAAAGGTCAGAGTCTGATGTCCCGTCGTCTAGGAACGAGCACGTAGGAAACACTGAAGCTGGTCGGCAGTTCGCGTGCTGTGTTGTGTAAATCTGTCGAATGTGGTTGAAGGACAGTGAAACCACACGTAGGCGATAATTTGTTGGTCGTCCGCGCCACTTCACAGAACGCGGAAGTCCGAGGCTTGCCCGGTGCATAAAGTAGGATAGACGGCGATTGTATGGCAGATCTGACGAAAGAATACAATGCTGGTGCCCATTCAAGTGTTTTGGAGGACATTGATGAACATGGGGCCGTGCAGCAAAAAAATGGTTCAAATGGCTCTGAGCACTATGGGACTCAACTGCTGTGGTCATTAGTCCCCTAGAACTTAGAACTAGTTAAACCTACCTAACCTAATGACATCACAAACATCCATGCCCGAGGCAGGATTCGAACCTGCGACCGTAGCGGTCTTGCGGTTCCAGACTGCAGCGCCTTTAACCGCACGGCCACTTCGGCCGGCGCCGTGCAGCAGATGAGTCTTACATGTCCCCATGTTGATCCTGCCACACTGTCAGTTGCAACTGCAGCGAATGTAGTATCATGGACATCGGACCGTGGTTAAATGGAAATACCTCGCCCGCTCGGATGAACTATGTTTCTCGTTATAACATGTCGACAGTCGTGTACGGGTATGCGATACGTAACAGTTGCTCGAAATACAACGAAGCGCCAAAGAAACTGGGTTACGTATGCGTATTCAAAATACAGATACATGTAAACAGGATGAATACGGCGCTGCGGTCGGCAACGCTTATATAAGGCAGCAAGTATCTGGCGAAGTTGTTAGATCGGTTCCTGCAGCTACAATCGCAGGTTATAAAGATTTAAGTGATTTTGAACGTGGTGTTACAGTCGGCGCACGAACGATGGGACACAGCATCACAAGGTAGCAATGAAGTGAGGATTTTCCCGTATGAGCATTTCACGAGTGCGCCGTGAAGATCAAGAATCCGAAAAACATCAAATGTCTGACATCGCCGCGCCGGAAGAACATCCTGAAGGAACGGGACGAACGACGACTGAAGAGAGTCATTCAGTGTGACACAAGTGGAACCCTTCCGCAAATTTCTGCAGATTTCAATGCTGGGCCATCAACACTTGTCAGTGTACGAACCGTTCAAGAAACATCATCGATATGGGCTTTCGGAGCCGAAGGCTGTGCCCTTGATGACTGCACGACACAAAGCTTTATGCCTCGCCTGGGTCCGTCAACACCGACACTGGACTGTTGATGACTGGAAACACGTTGCCTGGTCGGACGAATCTCGTTTCAAATTGTATCGAGCGGATGGAAGTGTACGGGTATGGAGACAGCCTCATGAATCCATTGACACTGCAGGTCAGCAGGTGACTGTTCAACTGGAGGAGGCTCTGTAATGGTGTGGGGCGTGTGCAGTTGGAGAGATCTGGGCCCCTGATACGTCTAGATACGACTCTGACAGGTGACACGTATGTAAACATCCTGTTTGATCACCTGCATTCATTCATGTCCAGTGTGCATTCCGATGGACTTAGGCAATTCCAGCACGACAATGTGACACCCCACACGACCGGAATTGCTACAGAGTGGCTCCAGCAAAATTCATGTGAGTTTAAACACTTCTGCTGCCCACCAAACTCCCCAGAAATGAACGTTATTGAGCATATCTGGGATGCCTTGCAACGTGCTATTCAGAAGAGATCTCCACCCCCTTGCTTTGTGGACTGCCCTGCAGAATTTAAGATGTCCATTCCCTCCAGCACTACTTCAGACATTAGTCGAATCCATGCCACGTCGCACTTCTGCGTGCTCGCGGGGGCTCTATACGATATTAGGCAGGTGTACCAGTTTATTTAGCCCGCATCTCGTGGTCGTGCGGTAGCGTTCTCGCTTCCCACGCCCGGGTTCCCGAGTTCGATTCCCGGCGGGGTCAGGGATTTTCTCTGCCTCGTGATGGCTGGGTGTTGTGTGCTGTCCTTAGGTTAGTTAGGTTTAAGTAGTTCTAAGTTCTAGGGGACTGATGACCATAGATGTTAAGTCCCATAGTGCTCAGAGCCATTTGAACCATTTGAACCAGTTTATTTGGCTCTTCAGTGTGTAGTATGTCACGGGCAGTGAGGGTAGTATTGTGCTATGAAGGACGTTCACCTGGGCTTCCGTGAAACTTGTGGTAGTAATGAAAGGCACCATGGCAGCTGTGGAGAACGTGAGCATTATAGTGTATCACGTGCCTCTGCCTGACGTCGATGACATCTTCCAGCAGGAGTCTGTCCATATCCATTAGTAGCTCAAAAGTGGGGTCAGATGTTTAACCTTCCTTCATCCCACTAAAGTAGCACTGTGCCCATTGCTACCGTAGTTCATCAGAGTGCTTGCTTTCAAACTAAATTTTAATCTACCAGACGAGATCCTGTCAACAGCGTCTCGGGTTGGCTGGGACAGCCGGAGTGCAACACTTCGTTGGTAAGCCGCGCGCTATCTGGACAGTGTGGAACTTGACGTCGAACGCAGCGCATGTATTCCATTCCCAAGGACAGCCTGGCGCCTACGAAGACAGCCCCAGTCAGTATGCGAAGCTTGTTCCTTGGGAACGACGCCAGACTGCTATTTATAGACGTGTTGCGTCAGGGCCCGAACGCTGGTATGTCGCACGCCATAACCTTTAAACCGGCGCCATGCCCTGTCGCAGTGTCCTTCAGCGAAATGAAGTGGGTCAGCCGTGCTAGGCGCGGCTGCGGACCAAGTGGAGCAACGCACGCTATGGCTCCCCGCCTTCTACCGGCTCTCGGGTCCATTTACATTGCTAACAGCCCTCCTACTCGCCGGTCACGCGGAGCCGATCGCCAGGGTTTGAACTTCTCATCAGTGGCCTTCCGCCTCGTCGAAAAAGACACGGGCTGCTGTGTTAGCGGAGCGCTGTCAGCGCGCCATTCAGACCGGGAAGACAATCGTGTCCAAATGGAATTACGGTCGTCTTCTACATCGACGTGTATATCCACCCCTACATCTACACTCTACAAACCATCTATGCAGTTAACACAGCTCCCACCTGTATCTTAACAGATCGTCAGTATGTCCTTAGTTGTTTCATTCCACAGTTCCCGTTGGAATTTTATCATCTCTAAAGTACTGATCTAATTTTCCTTCACACCTAAGACAGGAGGTGGACAGAAATGTGGAAACACCGAAAACACAGCACATCACCGCGCCTTATACGGTGTACGAAAACAGTTGGCATTCAAAACAGCTTCCACTCATCTCGGAATGGATAAAAACGGGTTCTGTGTGGTTTTCAAACTATTGCAAAATATTGGTAAGTTCAGGTAACGATGATGGAGGTGGACAGAGTCACCCATTCTTTTCTCCAAAAAAGACCACAAAAGCACAATATCAATGAGATCTGGGTACTGTGGTGGCCGGACGGCGTGCGACAACTCATCCTCGTGCTCACAAAAACAGTCCTGGACGGTGCGACCTTTGGGAACAGGGACCTTGTCCTCTTGGAATACAGTGCCACCGTTGGGGAACAAACATTGTATTATGGGATGGAGTTGATCAGCCAAAACAGTCACATAACCCTTGGCAGAAACGCGACATTGCAAACCATGTGGCCCATGGAATACCACTATACTACTCCCCGTATCATCACCGAACTCCAAATGGTTTAAATGGCTCTGAGGTCATCAGTCCCCTAGGACTAAGAACTACTTAAACCTAACTAACCTAAGGACATCACACACATCCATGCCAGAGGCAGGATTCGAACCTGCAACCGTAGCGGTCGCGCGGTTCCAAACTGTAGCGACTAGAACCGCTCGGCCACCCCGGCCGGCTAACCGAACTCCGGACGTGTTTCACTCTTAGCATATAAACTCCGCCAAAAGTTGGATATAATGTGTAAAAAGTCTGATCCGACCAAAGGACTTTCTTCCATTGCTCCATGGTCAAGGTTTTATGATTTCGGCAACACGTTTTCCTGTTATGGGCGTTTGCGTCACTGACGAGTGAATTTGGAATTTCAGCTCGCCCTGCAATTCCCTTCTTACGAGGCACCCTTCGTGTTGTTTCGATGCTGACAGGATTCGTGAGTCCGACATTCAGTTCTACAGTGACCTTTGCACCTGTCGTCCATTTATTTTTCGTCACAATCCTCACGATAATTCAACACTCTCTTTCGTCCACGTTGCGGTTTAGCGGATTATGTTTTTCTCGCTTTGTACGTGGTATAACTTTTGGATGTGGTGCCTCGTGAAACACCAGACAGTTTGGCTACCTCGGTGACGGATGTACCGACCGTATGAACAGTAGCAATATTTGCCCATGTTGTAAGTCACTTATCTCAGACATAAAGCACTACACAGAACACTATTCTCACCAGGACTGACATTTACAATGCACTGAGGATATTGCACAGGCCCCATTCGTGGCCGAATAGAACAACATAGTCTGCAGACTTGAATAGCGTACAGATATACGTTAAAGCGTGCATTTCTCACGTTGTTTCCATATTTACGTCGAAACCCTGAAATATTATTGGGGAGTTTTAAGATATGCTTTATATCTCTTATATATGCTGTATAATTACTTTTCTTACTTTTATTGCGTCCAGAGATCATTTTCATCCCACAATTTCTCTACGTTCATTGCTTTCTCTCATTCATTGAGGTTACACGTACTGGAACAGTTAGCACAAGTCATGAGATGTTCCACATCCTGATATTCGCCTCAGTCACGTTTCGTAATCATCTGTTAGACCCATTCGATCAGGTTTGCCTTCCCTAGTGCCGCACAGTTCTGATGCTTCTCGTGCTCTTCCAGGTCATCTACGCTCTAGCTGCTTGGCACCTGCAGTTTAGAGTAGTCATTTTGGGACTCAGTTAGGCTCTTTGGTCAAGAATCACTTGCGATATTTAAGTCTTCCAGATTCAAAGGAAGTGTCATAAAAAGGTTGACGTTCATCAAATGTATGCTTAAGCTTCTCAGTGTGTTTCTGACCGGCTCTTCGGGAGTTAGGGTCCGTAAATCAGGCTATTTTCTATAGTTTAGAAAGCGGGTTGGGTGTCTTGCAACAGATCATTAGTTGGTATGTAACATTTAAGCTTAAGTTGACCTTTTTGGCGTGTACAGACCTGGACCACACCGGGAAACCATATTCTGCCGTGGAGAAGCACAGTGCCTGGGCTGTGGTTCTCAGCACCTTTGGTCAAGCTCCCCATTTGCTGTTAGCCTACTCTCTCAGTAAGTCATTTCATATGCGACTTTACCACGGATCATCCCCCAGTAAGATCCAGTGCGGTACTCAGGAATTTTTATCTGTTTGTTCTAACCTCATGTCATTCCAGATTACATTCAGCTTTCGGTTTGGTTGTTTTGGGCGAAGACGTGAGGCGTTGCCTCCTGTCTTTGAGGGATCTGTTTTAAGAGAATTTTCGTGATAGCATTCTGACACAACGCTGAGTTCTAGGTTTTGTTCTACCTCTTCAGAACTCTTTCCTTGAGTTGTGCTGGCCAGATCTACGGCGTACGAACAGTGGGCCGTGTAGTTTGGTGTTGGCTGGTCGTTGGTATGTAGCTTGATTTGTAGCGCGCTGAAGAGCCAAAGACACTGGTACACCTGCCTAATGTTGTGTAAGGCCTCCGCGAGCACGCAGAAGTGACGCAACACGACGTGGCATGGACTCGACTAACGTCTGAAGTAGTGTTGGAGGGAAGTGACACCATGAAACCTCCAGGGTGTCCACAAATCCGTAAGAGTACGACGGGGTGATCTCTTCTGAACAGTACGTTGCAAGGCATCCCAGATATGCTCAATAATGTTCATGTCTGGGGAGTTTGGTGGCCAGCGGAGGTGTTTAAACTCAGAAGAGTGTTCCTGAAGCCACTCTGTAGCAATTCTGGACATGTGGGGTGTCGCATTGTCCTGCTGGAATTGTCCAAGTCCGTTGGAATGCACAATGGACATGAATGGATGCAGGTAATCGGACAGGATGCTTAAGTACGTGTCACCCGTCAAGAGTCGTAGCTAGACGTATCAGGGGTCCAACTGTACACGCCCCACACCGTTACAGAACATCCACTAGTTTGAACAGTCCCTTGCTAACATGCAGGGTCCATGGATTCATGAGGTGTTCTCCATACCCTTACACGTCCATCCACTCGATACAATTCGAAACGAGACTCGTCCGACCAGGCAGCACGTTTCCAGTTATCAACAATCCAATGTCGGTGTTGACGGGCCCAGTCGAGGCGTAAAACTTTGTGTCGTGCAGTCATTAAGGGTACAGGAGAGAGTGGGCTTCGGTTCCGAAAGCCCATATCGATTATGTTTCGTTGATTGGTTCGCACGCTGACAGTTGTTGATGGCCCAGAATTGAAATCTGCAGCAATTTGCGGAAGGGTTGCGCTTCTGTCACGTCGAACGATTCTCTTCAGTAGTCGTTGGTCCCGTTCTTGCAGGACCTTTCTGCGGCCGCAGCGATGTCGGAGATTCGATGTTTTACCGGGTTCCTGATATTCACGGTACACTCGTGAAATGGTCGTATGGGAAAATCCGCACATCATCGCAACCTCGGCGATGCTGTGTCCCTTCGCTCATGCGCCGACTGTAACACCACGTTCAAACTCAATTAAATCTTGATAACCTGCCATTGTAGCAGCAGTAACCGATCTAACAACTGCGCCATACACTTGTTGTCTTATATAGGCATTGACTGTTTAGCCGGCCGAAGTGGCCGTGCGGTTAAAGGCGCTGCAGTCTGGAACCGCAAGACCGCTACGGTCGCAGGTTCGAATCCTGCCTCGGGCATGGATGTTTGTGATGTCCTTAGGTTAGTTAGGTTTAACTAGTTCTAAGTTCTAGGGGACTAATGACCTCAGCAGTTGAGTCCCATAGTGCTCAGAGCCATTTGAACCATTGACTGTTTACATATCTCTGTATCTGAATACGCACGCCTATAACAGTTTCTTTGTCACTTCAGAGTGTAACATTGTGTTTTACAGCAGTGATTTATTGATTGTTACAAGCTGGTAATCATTAAGTATCTCATACAGATTTGTTGTTAGAAAATTACCGTTCACTCAGTCACATGCAGAGCTTAGGTGAACCAATTCAATTCCTATTATTTGTTTATTTACATAACCTTCCAGATTACATTCAGTAAAGGACAAAATTTCGCTAGAGCAAGGTTTTCGTGGTCTGAAAGAGGCTTGCTGCCGGATGAGCTTTGGGTCTGCGATTCGGTGCGGTCCAGTACCAGTCGTTCATACAATTTGTATAGGATACAGAAAAGCGATATAGGGCGACAGATCTTCGGGGGTTTTGGATCTTTACAGCCGGGCTTCAACAGTGCTGGTGGCTCTGCTTTTCGTCACGTCTGTAGGATCTCCCAAATTTTGAGACAGTGTTGGTAATGTCGAGAGTGCACTGTTTGGCTCCAGGTTCAAAAGGTTTGCACACAATTGTTGTCCTCCCGGTTGCTTTCCCGTTTTTCATTGAGCTCCGTCCTAGCTTTAGTTCTTTTAAGGCAAATGTTTGATTCCTGATGCGGGCATTTGTTGATAATAAAGCGAAAAATTAGACCTTTCTGTTAATTAGTTAAAAACAAGAGTACTTATCTGTAAATGTAATTAAAAAATTCGCATGTTTCATCTTCAGTAAATATCTGTTGTGTATACGAAAGATATACGTCTGTCACATATTTGTTGTATAGAATTCACAATATTCGGGCTTTTTATCCAATAATGAGCTATTCCTTTTGCCTATTTTATTTCTGTAGTTTCCGTTTTAGTAAGCGGAAATGTTACGAACGAAAGTTTCGAATTAATTCACTTTCGAACATTTTCTGCCTGGTTCATTTTTCTCGAAAACTAGCTTGCGGAAAGCTGTCTTCATTTGTGTCATACACTGTAAACAATATGAGAGTGGTAACTATGTTCTTCACGGGCCGAGGGTAAATATTGTGGTAACATGTCAACGACTGTGCAGTGAAAACGTTAAGAAGCAGCGAAACAGAGTGCCCGTAAAACTCCCGCTATCACCACCGTGTTTATACAGAAGGCAGTAGTCCGAGCAGCAGAACTAATTTCATATGTACCGAAGATAAGCTATAAGCTGTGCTAAACAAACAGTAAAATACTCGCTGTTAGGCTCTTTTCATCGTTCTTACCGTCAAGAGGTCAAATTCTAAAAATAAGTTAAAGTATCAACAGAAGAACGAGTTTGATGTAAATTTTCCCTGACGCTAAACACAATGCCTTCGATTACTTTCTTGTAATATGCGTCCACAGCTTCTAAAAATGTATGGCATCATTTGCAAAAACAACATCTTTGCCTGAGTTGCCAGTCATTCGACGTTCTTCCTGATATACAGGAATTTATCGTTTTTTTTTTTTTTTGTCATTGCGTAGAAGATTTCATCATGCTGGTCTTCATTCCAGAAGACCAATGAGAAGTTTTGCACTGAACCAACAGAACTGACGCAATCGAAGGACCTATGCCCCTGGACCATTGCAAACTGGAGTAATGTCATGTTTGCTGACGAGGCGGTGGGTGGACTGCAACCGGACACTAGAATGTGTTAGGGTTGGAGCAACGCAAGGCGATACCAGGAACGCCGATACGTTCGAGAAGTCCATGCATTTGCAGGTGGAAGTGTAATGTTCTGGGCGCCAATAACGATGGGATGGCGGACCCCCCCTAATTCCCATCTACGGCAGTTTGGCTGGTCCCCGATATCTCCAACAGGTCCTACAAATGATTGTAAGGCCCTACAGACGTGAAGTCGGTGACAACTTCATCCTAGTCGATGACAGTGCAAGACAGCACCGTACTCTACAAATGTCTCGGTATCTTCAAAGGTGCAACAGCAAACGACTGCATTGGCCAGCGCAGTCCCCAGACATGAATGCAACTGAGCACGCATGGGAACTATTGAAGGTGGCCCTTGCACAGCGTCCGAAGCCGCCTGACCATCTTCAAGACCTCAGCTCCCATTGAAGAGCGGGACCTCATACTCCAAGTTGATCTTGATAGTCTTATCCAGAGCATGCCTCGCAGAGTGGAAGAACTCATGCATGCAGGGGGAGGACATACTCGCTACTAAGGCCTGATAATAATCATCATCTTGAGAGATTTTTCACTGTTTCTGCTTTCAAGATGTACATTTAGAAAGAGTCTGTTTTGTCTGGAATGGTTTTTAAGTAACCAAAATCGTTCTTGTTTTCAGAAGGAATTATGTTTATTTTATTAACAAGGTATTATACAGGCCTCAAGGGGTGTACTATGGGAAGACATTGGTGTAAACTCTGTGACATTCCAAACTTTTGTTGAGTGTGTAGTTTGCGCGTATCGAGCGAGGGAATATGAATATTTCGCGCGTGGCTTTTCAAGGACAGATATAAAACATTGTGGGTAGCATAAAACGACACTGATAGGAGCAGCTGAATCGCGCTATATAAACTATCTTTGGACATAAGCCTGTTAATAACTAGAAATCCTCGTTGAACATTCTGTCTCATATAAAATGTTATTGTTCAAAATGTCCAAATGTGTGTGAAATCTTATGGGACTTAACTGCTAAGGTCATCAGTCCCTAAGCTTACACACTACTTAACCTAAATCATCCTAGGGACAAACACACACACCCATGCCCGAGGGAGGACTCGAACCTTCGCCGGGACCAGCCTCGCAGTCCACGGCTGCACCGCTTTAGACCGCTCGGCTAATCCTGCGCGGCAAATGTTATTGTTTTAAGCTTATTTGTTTAATGGTAATTTCAACTTTAGAAGTTTGTTAAATCAGTGTAATGCATTTTAAATTATGGAAAGATGTTCAAATGGTTCAAATGGCTCTCAGCACTATGCGACTTAACATCTGAGGTCTTCAGTCCCATAGAACTTAGAACTACTTAAACCTAACTAACCTAATGACATCACACACATCCATGGCCGAGGTAGGATTCGAACCTGCGACCGTTGCGGTCGTGCGGTTCCAGACTGAAGCGCCTAGAACAACACGGCCACACCGGCCGGCTGAAAAGATGTGATGGCATTCGCGTGCAAAAAGCAGTGAGCTTTAGTAGTTTCTCATGCCGTCTGCATGATCATACACTCCTGGAAATGGAAAAAAGAACACATTGACACCGGTGTGTCAGACCCACCATACTTGCTCCGGACACTGCGAGAGGGCTGTACAAGCAACGATCACACGCACGGCACAGCGGACACACCAGGAACCGCGGTGTTGGCCGTCGAATGGCGCTAGCTGCGCAGCATTTGTGCACCGCCGCCGTCAGTGTCAGCCAGTTTGCCGTGGCATACGGAGCTCCATCGCAGTCTTTAACACTGGTAGCATACCACGACAGCGTGGACGTGAACCGTGTGTGCAGTTGACGGACTTTGAGCGAGGGCGTATAGTGGGCATGCGGGAGGCCGGGTGGACGTACCGCCGAATTGCTCAACACGTGGGGCGTGAGGTCTCCACAGTACATCGATGTTGTCGCCAGTGGTCGGCGGAAGGTGCACGTGCCCGTCGACCTGGGACCGGACCGCAGCGACGCACGGATGCACGTCAAGACCGTAGGATCCTACGCAGTGCCGTAGGGGACCGCACCGCCACTTCCCAGCAAATTAGGGACACTGTTGCTCCTGGGGTATCGGCGAGGACCATTCGCAACCGTCTCCATGAAGCTGGGCTACGGTCCCGCACACCGTTAGGCCGTCTTCCACTCACGCCCCAACATCGTGCAGCCCGCCTCCAGTGGTGTCGCGACAGGCGTGAATGGAGGGACGAATGGAGACGTGTCGTCTTCAGCGATGAGAGTCGCTTCTGCCTTGGTGCCAATGATGGTCGTATGCGTGTTTGGCGCCGTGCAGGTGAGCGCCACAATCAGGACTGCATACGACCGAGGCACACAGGGCCAACACCCGGCATCATGGTGTGGGGAGCGATCTCCTACACTGGCCGTACACCACTGGTGATCGTCGAGGGGACACTGAATAGTGCACGGTACATTCAAACCGTCATCGAACCCATCGTTCTACCATTCCTAGACCGGCAAGGGAACTTGCTGTTCCAACAGGACAATGCACGTCCGCATGTATCCCGTGCCACCCAACATGCTCTAGAAAGTGTAAGTCAACTACCCTGGCCAGCAAGATCTCCGGATCTGTCCCCCATTGAGCATGTTTGGGACTGGATGAAGCGTCGTCTCACGCGGTCTGCACGTCCAGCACGAACGCTGGTCCAACTGAGGCGCCAGGTGGAAATGGCATGGCAAGCCGTTCCACAGGACTACATCCAGCATCTCTACGATCGTCTCCATGGGAGAATAGCAGCCTGCATTGCTGCGAAAGGTGGATATACACTGTACTAGTGCCGACATTGTGCATGCTCTGTTGCCTGTGTCTATGTGCCTGTGGTTCTGTCAGTGTGATCATGTGATGTATCTGACCCCAGGAATGTGTCAATAAAGTTTCCCCTTCCTGGGACAATGAATTCACGGTGTTCTTATTTCAATTTCCAGGAGTGTATATTAGCGCTCTATGTAAGGTATTAAATTACATTCACTGAAAATCATGATCACTGACAGTGAAGTGGTGGATTACGGTGTAATTGTTCAGCAATGAGGTATTTCTCGGCCCCTCCTGCCGGAGGTTCGAGTCCTCAAAATGGTTCAAATGGCGCTGAGCATTATGGGACTTAACTGCTAAGGTCATCAGTACGTAGAACTTAGAACTACTTAAACCAAACTAACCTAAGGACATCACACACATCCATGTCCGAGGCAGGATTCGAGCCTGCGACCGTAGCGGTCCCGCGGTTCCAGACTGTAGCGCCTAGAACCGCTCGGCCACTCTGGCAGGCTTCGAGTCCTACCTCGGGCATGAGTGTGTATGTTGTTCTGAGCATAAGTTAGTTTAAGTACGTGTGTAAGTCTACGGACCGATGACCTCCGCAGTTTGGTCCGTTAAGAATTCACATGCATTTGAACAGTTCGTTGTATTTCTGTCGTGTTGCTGAGTGCCAAAATGTTTAAATGTATTTCTTTGGCAACTAGTGCTCATCTAGTACGTTCCACTTCACTAAATCCGTGTCTCAGACCAGCTCAAATATCTTGGCGTAATACGTCTCTCAACACGTGTTTCTCATCGCCAACGCTCACTATTGGCGCAAACAAAGATGCCACCGGGCGCGGTTGCTGATGGGAGTGAACGTAAGGACATTTCCCGTTTACAGTCGCTCCCATCAGCCAGTGCGCCGAGTGTCACCTTGGTCTGCGCTGACAGCACTTTGTACCACTTCTTCTTCCTTTATCAGTTTTCTCTTCTTCCAGTTTACACCTACGTCTGGTTACGGACCTGGAAAATAAACAAATGAGACTCCTGTGTGTACCACATACCTGCTCGTCTCCTGCAATCGACTAATTTCAGTGGTGAATGTTTGAGGAAGAAAGTGGCACCCCTCTACCGTGTGGTAAACAGCCCGGCTGGCGCGAGTGCCAGGCCGCTGCCCGCTACTGCAGATACAGAATTCCAAACGGACCTGGCTCAACTGTTTGTGTATGCGCCAGCTCTTCGACTGCGTGTGCCCCATATATTCTACCAGAAACAAATGCTCCGCTGTAGTATCTGAGGAAATAAGTTTTCTCTCTGCATTGTAAGTACGTTGCCAAGTGTCTATTTGTATTGTTCCGCGAACTGTTACTTTGTTTTCGTAGTAACAATACCAACAGCAATATGTTGCCATGAGCGAAGATTTATATCTAGTGATTTATTAGTCAGATAGTAAATGAGGTTTCTAAGTTAGGTCGGAATGAAAAATAGTACACGGTCAGAGCGAGAATCAGCTCCCATCCAAAAGTAATGATTTAACTCCTCCGCGTTGCGCCACATTACAGCAAGTAAATGCTGAGATGACTCCTTAGAAAACTACGATCCCTCGCTTTTCCAATGCGTGAAATGTATTCGCAGTTGCGAATATGGACAACCATTAGCTGTAGAATGGAATGTCGGCAATGAAAATTTGGCCTGGAGGGGGAGTCGAACCCGGATTCCCGCTTATCGCGAGCGATCTCCTTACCATTTTTTCATTTTATTCGGTATTGTTCGTTGCGTTTGGTCTGGCTGGACGTCACATTCCATCCATTCAAGTCAATGTTAATTCCTTCACTCAACTTTTTTTATTTTATTTTTTATTTTTTATTAGAGAGGCTGCAGGCAGCCCTGTGACGGAACACGCTGTGCCACTGTGTCGGCAACATTTGGCTATCCGAACATTACCTCAGCCCCCCCCCCCCCCCCAACTCACATGCGTCGTCAACCATGGACAGCCAAATAGTAAGGTGGCCACTTGTGATAAGCTACAAATCTGTACTCGAGGCCCGGTCCGGCACAAATTTTCATTGTCGTCATTCTCTTATACAGCTGATGTTTGTCCATATTCGAAACTGCAAATAAACTTCACGTATTTCATAACGGCTGTAGTCGCCGCAGTGCCTGTTTCCTTCGGACATGCATGCAATAGGCCAAAAGCATCATTGCATCGTAGTTCGGAACAACACAGGCATTACAGTATCGTATATACCTTTCCAGTGGTCTTACTGCTACAAAACGTTTAAAATTAATCTTTATTTCTTCAGTTTTCCGACTTGGTCTGTTTGTCTGTCTTGCCCTGTTTTTGTACCGCTGTATTCACAATACTTGTACGACATGGCGTCATCGAGTGAAAGAAATACAGCAATCTGTATTATTTGTTAAAAATTTCAATAGTTTTGATGCAAATAAAATATAATTAAATTTTATGATTATCTGTTTGGATTGACTAGCAGCCATCGTTAGATCCTTCTTACTTAAGAATCAGTACCTACTGCACGATTTTGGCCACAATATCATCATTGGTAAATTTAACTCATATCATATTTACTAATGAACTGGTACTAAGTGCATTACCATTACTAAGCGTTAATCGTCAATGGTAAAGAGTTGGTCAGAGCATGGCTAATAACGTATGAAATCAACAGAAATCTGAATCCAATGGAATGGCTCTAAGCACTATTGGACTTAACATCGGAGGTCATCAGTCCCCTAGACTTAGAACTACTTAAACCTAACTAAGCTAAGGACATCACGCACATCCATGACCGAGGAAGGATTCGAACCTGCGACCGTAGCAGCAGCGCGGTTCCGAAGTGAAGTGCCTAGAACCGCTCGGCCACAGTGGCCAGCGAATGCTATGGGAGATAGGTACAAGGAAGTAAAGTTGAGCTGTCTCCGCAGCGACATTAACCACGTGAGCTTTACATAGTCGCCTACGAGAAACTGAAGAAGTGTAGAAGATCAGGATTTAATGCATCATTTTAGAAAGCATCTCTTGTGTGAAACTCAGCTTGCCCTTTTCTCACATGACATTGTGCGAACCATGGATGAAGGGCACCAGGCAGATTCTGTATTTCTAGATTTCTGAAAAGCATTGCCACAGTGCCGACTGTTACCGAAGACAGAAGCATACGGACTGGTTTCCACGTATGTGAGTGGCTCGAAGACTTCTTAAGTAACAGAACCTGGTATGTTGTCGTCGACGGCGAATGTTCGTCGGAGACACGGATATCGTCAAGAGTGCCCCATGGAAGTGTGACAGGACCGCTGTTCTTTTCTGTGTACACTTATTATCTGGCGGACAGGGTAAGCAGCAGTATGCGGCTGTTCGCTGATGAAGCCGTGGTGTCATGGAAAGGTGTCATCGTTGAGTAAGCAAGTGAAAGATTTTAATATAGAACAAACAGTGTATTTACCTTAATAATGCTCAAAAGTTATATATATATATATATATATAATTTTGGGACATGCAATTAAACAAATTTCCTTTTTCTGACGGACAACGCAGATGCCCTTGACGCTGCATCCCAGACAGGAGCGCCTGCGATGGTGTACTCAACGACGAACCTGGGTACACGAATGGCAAAACGTCATTTTTTCGGATGAATCCAGGTTCTGTTTACAGCATCACGATGGTCGCATCCGTGTTTGGCGACATCGCGGTGAACGCACGTTGGAAGCGTGTATGTATTCGTCATCGCCATACTGGCGTATCACCCAGCATGATGGTATGCGGTGCCACTGGTTACACGTCTCGGTCACCTCTTGTTCGCATTGACAGTACTTTGAACAGTGGACGTTACATTTCAGATGTGTTACGACCCGTGGTTCTACCCTTCATTCGATCCCTGCGAAACCCTACATTTCAGCAGGATAATGCACGACCGCATGTTGCAGGTACGGGCCTTTCTGGATACAGAAAACGTTCGACTGCTGCCCTGGCCAGCACATTCTCCAGATCTCTCACCAACTGAAAACGTCTGGTCACGGTGGCCGAGCAACTGGCTCGTCACAATACGCCAGTCACTACTCTTGATGAACTGGGGTGTTGTGTTAAAGCTGCATTGGCAGCTGTACCTGTACACTCCATCCAAGCTCTGTTTGTCTCAATGTCGAGGCGTATCAAGGCCGTTATTACGGCCAGAGGTGGTTGTTCTGGGTACTGATTTCTCAGGATCTATGCACCCAAATAGCGTGATAATGTAATCACATGTCAGCTCTAGTGTAATATATTTGTGCAATGAATACCCTTTTATGATCTGCATTTCTTCTTGGTGTAGCAATTTCAATGGCCAGTAGTGGATAACTTGCGATGCAAGGAAAAGCCGCTCAACACCGTGTTCTTGTATTCTTCCCCCTGTTGTCTTGCTGTGGAAGAAGTGTGCTTCCCTGTCAGTAGGTGGTTGGTCTGCTGCAATTAGGTCGGCCGGCCGAGTGCAGCCCGTGCCTCGGGCGGATCATGTGGTGGCTGTCTGCGGGCACGCAGAACGCACGTGTGGCGCGACCTCGGTGTGTTTGCGCGCCGTGCTGTTTGTTTATGCACGTCTCCACTAAGCGGCGCCGGCTGCCGCGGCGTCGGCCCTCCTTCCCGCGGTGTCACGCGCGAGTCGCCTGGTCGGTGCGTGGGCGGCTGCTCGTTTATCCTCTGCAACAAGTGCAGACGTAGGTGCAGGCTTGACGGTGAAGAGAAAGACAGGGATTTAACGTCCAGTCTATAATATGGGCATTCCATATGGAGCGCAAGTTTGGATTGGGGAGGTATTTAATTTAATCGTATGGCTAGTGCCCCCTGTCGGGCAAACCGATCGCCGGGTGTCGGTCTTTCAACTTGACCCCACTTCGGCGACCTGCAGTCGATGAGGATGATAGGATGATGATGTCAGCACAACACACAGTCCTTGGGCGGAGAAAATTCGCCTACCCAGCCGGGAATCGAACCCGGGCCCAGAGGACTGACAATCCGTCACGCTGCGCGCTGACTTTTTTTCCCCATTTCGTTTGTTGTTGATCGTTGTGTTTGGTCGTTGCGGACGTCACATGACGTCCGTTAAAGTTCGTTTGTTGATCCTTCCACTCAGTTTCTTATTACAGAGGCCAACCAGCTCTCTGACCGAACACGCTGAGCTACCGTGCCGCATGCCATTCAGCTACGGGGCTGGACACTGGGGAGGTAAACTGAGGTGACAAAGTCATCGGATAGCCACATGCACATATACGCATGGCGGTAATATTGGGTACTAAGGTATAAAAGGGCTGTGCGTTGTCGGGGTGGTCATTTATGAGCAGCTGGCCCATGTGAATAGGTGTCCGACGTGGTTATGGCTACACGACTGGACTTAATAGACTCTGAACGCGGAATTGCAGTTGGAGCTAGACATATGGGACACTACATTTTGGAAACCGTTAGGTAGTTCAGTACTCCGATATCCGCAGTGTCAAGAGCGCGCCGAGAAAGCCAAATTTTAGACTTTACCTCTCACTACAGACAACGCAGTGGCCAGAGGCCTTCACTTAGCGACCGAGAGCAGTGGCGTTTGCGTAGAATTGTTTTTAGTCATTTTCGAAACAAGACTACAAAATTTATATGAAACATTCAAGAAAATGAGGAATTAAATGCCGAACTAAGAAAATGCATCGCAGTAAAGTCACTGTAATTTTTCCAGAATGAGAGTTTCACTCTGCAGCGGAGTGTGCGCCGATTTGAAACTTCCTGGGAGATTAAAACTGTGTGGCGGACCGAGACTCGAACTCAAAAGGCAAAGGTCCCGAGTTCAAGTCTCGGTCCGGCACACAGTTTTAATCTGCCAGGAAGTTTCACTGTAATTTTTATTTCGAGAATGAATCACAGCGGCCAAACTAATCATAGAGATAGTACCATCAGAAGCGCCTAGACCGCGGGACGAGCGTAAGCTCGAGAATTGGACAGAATCTTGCTTGCAATCTTTTATTTATTTACTAGGTGCTGTTGTTACTCATGAAATACATCATAGAAGACTCTAGAAGATATTTTTATCCGTGTTTCACATTTATTTTTGTTATTAAAACCCGTAGTGCATTAAAAATTCAGAGACCGGTCGTTGTGACAGTGCCAACCAAAGTAACTACACTCCTGGAAATGGAAAAAAGAACACATTGACACCGGTGTGTCAGACCCACCATACTTGCTCCGGACACTGCGAGAGGCCTGTACAAGCAATGATCACACGCACGGCACAGCGGACATAGCAGGAACCGCGGTGTTGGCCGTCGTATGGCGCTAGCTGCGCAGCATTTGTGCACCGCCGCCGTCAGTGTCAGCCAGTTTGCCGTGGCATACGGAGCTCCATCGCAGTCTTTAACACTGGTAGCATGCCGCGACAGCGTGGACGTGAACCGTATGTGCAGTTGACGGACTTTGAGCGAGGGCGTATAGTGGCCATGCGGGAGGCCGGGTGGACGTACCGCCGAATTGCTCAACACGTGGGGCGTGAGGTCTCCACAGTACATCGATGTTGTCGCCAGTGGTCGGCGGAAGGTGCACGTGCCCGTCGACCTGGGACCGGACCGCAGCGACGCACGGATGCACGCCAAGACCGTAGGATCCTACGCAGTGCCGTAGGGGACCGCACCGCCACTTCCCAGCAAATTAGGGACACTGTTGCTCCTGGGGTATCGGCGAGGACCATTCACAACCGTCTCCATGAAGCTGGGCTACGGTCCCGCACACCGTTAGGCCGTCTTCTGCTCACGCCCCAACATCGTGCAGCCCGCCTCCAGTGGTGTCGCGACAGGCGTGAATGGAGGGACGAATGGAGACGTGTCGTCTTCAGCGATGAGTGTCGCTTCTGCCTTGGTGCCAATGATGGTCGTATGCGTGTTTGGCGCCGTGCAGGTGAGCGCCACAATCAGGACTGCATACGACCGAGGCACACAGGGCCAACACCCGGCATCATGGTGTGGGGAGCGATCTCCTACACTGGCCGTACACCACTGGTGATCGTCGAGGGGACACTGAATAGTGCACGGTACATCCAAACCGTCATCGAACCCATCGTTCTACCATTCCTAGACCGGCAAGGGAACTTGCTGTTCCAACAGGACAATGCACGTCCGCATGTATCCCGTGCCACCCAACGTGCTCTAGAAGGTGTAAGTCAACTACCCTGGCCAGCAAGATCTCCGGATCTGTCCCCCATTGAGCATGTTTGGGACTGGATGAAGCGTCGTCTCACGCGGTCTGCACGTCCAGCACGAACGCTGGTCCAACTGAGGCGCCAGGTGGAAATGGCATGGCAAGCCGTTCCACAGGACTACATCCAGCTTCTCTACGATCGTCTCCATGGGAGAATAGCAGCCTGCATTGCTGCGAAAGGTGGATATACACTGTACTAGTGCCGACATTGTGCATGCTCTGTTGCCTGTGTCTATGTGCCTGTGGTTCTGTCAGTGTGATCATGTGATGTATCTGACCCCAGGATTGTGTCAATAAAGTTTCCCCTTCCTGGGACAATGAATTCACGGTGTTCTTATTTCAATTTCCAGGAGTGTATATCTCATGCCGATCAAGAGATCGAACAGATTTTCTGAACTGTGACGCAGACTGTTCGAACAGTTCACGTCATGTTCAGACGAACAGCGAAATCCCGCCTGCAGTGACAAAAGACGAACTTTTGTCGGGCGGTAGCTACGACAGCGCTACCTACGGCACAATTGTTTGGGTGAGGTAAAAGAGGATAGGGCGGGGGGTGGGCGGGGGCGGGGGTAGCTGTCGGGTGGTCCCACCCAACCGACTTTACGACAAGAAAAGTTGGTCTGTCGGTTGACCAAAGAGCTTACACCCGTCCAATTTGTTGGTCGATTGCTGCGTGCGTAGGGCTCTTAATGCTCGTATGAAAACACGATTGTGTCCCGGCTGTTTGCACTACCGGACGCAGCGGACGGCGTCGCCGACACCGCCCCGCCTCGTTGGCTCGCGACACACGGTCCCCGGAGCGGTTTCCCATAACAATTCCCCGCAGGCGACTGGAGGCCCGCCCGCGGTATACCAAGCGCCTGGCGCCGCGTCGGCAGCCGCCCCCGCATTGTACTCCAGTCCTGTCGCGGGCGTGCCCAGTAGCTCAATGCTCTGCGCAGACACACGCTTCCTGCCGCCGGCTGCTGAATCTGCAAGTGGACGCGCTCCCTTGCGTAGCGCGTCTGTTTTCTTTCGGACTCGGCTGAAATCCTCTTATCTGTACTTGTCTCCGCGTTGCTGGCGAATTGCTTGTCGCTGTGGGCCAATGATGACCGTGCATTTTCTCTCCAAGTCAGTAACAAATGGCAACAAATCTGGGACGCTAACACTGTAGATGAAGATTGTGTAATTTTCTACCAAACATTAGGGAACGTGTGAGAATGAAAAACCTAATGGTTTCAAAGAACGATGCGACAAGTTCGTAGTTCAGATTATCTCTGTAGTTTCAACCAGAGAAATGTACTCCTATCGTAGCACAAAAAATGCGAATATGTTATTGCTTATGTCAAAGCCTCTGACTGAAAAGTAGGGTACCAGTTGCCCTGGTCTGCCTTCCTCAGCATCTTTAAAAATGTTCCCAAAAATTTTGGCATGCGAAAATATTCGCGGTTTTTTTACACTACTGGCCACTAAAATTTCTACACCACATGACGTACTACAGACGCGAAATTTAACCGACAGGAAGAAGATGCTGGGATACGTAAATGATTAGCTTTACAGAGCATTCACACAAGGTTGGCGCCGGTGGCGACACCTACAATGTGGTGAAATGAGGAAAGTTTCCAACCGATTTCTCACACACAAACAGCAGTTGACCGGCGTTGCCCGGTGAAACGTAGTTGTCATGCCTCGTGCAAGGAGGGGAAATGCGTACCATCACGTTTCCGACTTTGATAAAGGTCGGATTGTTGCCTATCGCGATTGCGGTTTATCATATCGCGACATTGCTGCTCGCGTTGGTCGAGATTCAATGACTGTTAGCAGAATATGGAATCGGTGGGTTCAGGAGGGTAATACGGAACGCCGTGCTGGATCCCAACGGCCTCGTATCACTAGCAGTCGAGATGACAGGCATCTTATCCACATGGCTGTAACGGATCGTGCAGCCACGTCTCGATCCCTGAGTCAACAGATGGGGACGTTTGCAAGACAACAATCATCTGCACGAACACTTCGACGACGTTTGCAGCAGCATGGACTGTCAGCTCGGAGACCATGGCTACGGTTACCCTTGATGCTGCATCACAGACAGGAGCGCCCATGATGGTGTACTGAACGACGAATTTGGGTGCACGAATGGCAAAACGTCATTTTTTGGGATGAATCCAGGTTCTGTTTACAACATCGTGATGGTCGCATCAGTGTTTGGCGACATCGCGGTGAACGCACATTGGAAGCGTGTATTCGTCATCGCCATACTGGCGTATCACCCGGCGTGATGGTAGGTCTATGAGGTGCTATTGGTTACACGTCTCGGTCACCTCTTGTTAGCATTGACGGTACTTTCAACAGTGGACGTTACATTTCAGATGTGGTACGACCCGTGGTTCTACCCTTCATTCGATCCCTGCAAAACCCTACATTTCTGCAGGGTAATACATGACCGCATGTTGCGGGTCCTGTACGGGCCTTTCTGGGTACCAAAAATGTTCGACTGCTGCCCTGGCCAGCACATTCTCCACATCTCTCAGCAATTGTAAACGTCTGGTCAATGGTGGCCGAGCAACTGGCTCGTCACAATACGCCAGTCACTATTCTTGATGAACTGTGGTATCGTGTTGAAGCTGCATGGGCAGCTGTACCTGCACAGTGTACACGCTATCCAAGCTCTGTTTGACTGAATGCCCAGGCGTAACAAGGCCGTTATTACGGCCAGAGGTGTTTGTTCTGGGTACTGATCTGCATGAAAAAGTAATCACGTGTCAGTTCTAGTATAATATATTTGTCCAATGAATACCCGTTTATCATCTGCATTTCTTCTTGGTGTAGCAATTTTAATGGCCAGTAGTGTAACTGCCATCTGATTTCTGCACACATTAGAAATAGCTTTCCGGTCTTGTTTTTTACTTATGCTATTTCAGAATTTGAAAGAGAGTGTTCCAGCCAACACTGTCAATATCTTGCAGGTGCTCTGGTTTTCCTCCAAAAGTAGCTCAATGACAGCCCTTTGCCTGGAATGTTCCTCCGTTACAGACGCCATTTTCAAGGCTACGAATAGCGCCGTACCTATTAGAACTTCGTGAAACTATAGAGGCTGAAACGGGAATATTCCACCACGTCTCATAATAACTTCCGCATATTTTAAACCATAACTGGCCGAGAAAAAAAAAACCTGTTGCCTTATTTATTGAACGTCCCTCGTAGGATACTCACCAAGCCTCGGAAACTAGGTGGAGAGTGTGCTCTATTCACATAGCCGTTTCCCTTAATTTTTGTGCCAGCCAGCGATTAGCGCCGTGGGTCCCACACATAAAGCTTCGCCCATATACGGCAGCGTCCAGTGCATCAGTTTAGCGCTGACGGAACACCGCGGCAAACTCGGTACTCGTTCCGCTCCGTTCCCACGTTTTCCGACGACAGAATGGGAGCCATCTGCGTAGCACTCTCGCGGCGGACGTTGGAATGCGGCGAGTAATGTGCCACGCGTATTGGTACCATCCTCACGTTTCTTGTTAGCTCTACCTGCTGTGCCTCGCATACGCTGCGAAAGCTTCCAACGTTCGGCCACACAATGGCATTGTGAGCGGAATCGTTCTGTCTTTTCAGCACAGTTGTTGAAACTGAAACGATGCAGACTGCTACGTCAGTAACATTTTCTAGGCTCTGTGGCACAAGCTAACAGGTATAGATATTTTCGACCCTTCATTTCATATCGGTGCGTGTAATTCTTTTCAAGTTGTTACGCTTTGAAACCACCCCTTAACAGCTCAGATAGGTCTGACTGAATACAAAATTTTTTAAATTTTCACTGAGTCTGCACTATCGGCAGATAAAATTTATGATGAATTCTGGGGCATTATGAAGGTTCTCTCTTTCAAAAGTAACATGCGTCCCACTACAATGTGGTGTGTAGAAAGGATGGTATTGCAAATAACACACTGGTGTATTCTCTTGTCTAGAATGGCAGCTGTGAATCGTGGGGCAATGCGCTACTCTGGCAAGGAAACATCACCAACTAGACCTCAAATTTTAAGGAGAAAATAAAAATACTTGCAAGATATCACCCTCAGCAATCAATCCCGCATGAAAATTTGGTCTATAATCCTGGTAGCACGCAGTTACGATCTCCTGGAAGCACAGTTTTCTAACTTTAGCGCACACGGCATATCTGTCACTTACTCCGCTCCACTACAACCGCCTGATGCCTGACTGCGAAGAATTATACTGTGGATTGAGTTACAGAGGTTTGTGAATTACTGTTTTCACATTCTTAGTATTGTGTCGAAAGTGCACGGTTTCTAACCTATATCTCGTGGCAGAGATCTCTTTCCTTTTAACATTTTTTGTATTGCTATTCACAAATGCATTGTGAATTGAATGGAACGAATCAGTGTGTCATTAAAGAAGTATCGTAGCTCTGTTTAATTATTAACATCGCTGTTGTGCGTTATTTTCTTTGGATATTAAAGTTAGCAGTGTTCAAGTGAAGTACATTTGCAGGAGACGTGCAGCTTTCCAGCGTCATCAGCGCCATTCAGTTTAAATCGAAATTCATTAACTTCATTTCCTAGAAATACTGCAGTCCCTGAGATTTATTCATTTGATTTTGAAACTTATGTATAGCTGCAGAATATCATTACCGCCGGCTGCTGTGGCCGAGAGGCTCTAGGAGTTTCAGTCTGGAAGTTCTAGGGGACTGATGACCTCAGATGGTAAGTCCCATGGTGCTCAGAGCCATTTGAACCATTTTTTATCATTATCAGAATATTCTTGAAATAATATTGCACGTGCATGCCCCTGAGGTTGACGTATTAAGTACTCACATTACTTACTATTTTTTTCTTAGAGTAAGGTGTTCTCCAACAAGATTTCAAAACATGTTTGGCAGAAGTGGCTCCCTCCCCCTCTTCTTCCGTCGCCTTCACTTTGCTGTACCCTTGTTCGCGTGCGTTCATTAGACGTCTGCAGTGGGGCAGAGCGAATGACGAAGAACCCGTGTACGAATGGCAATAAATGAAAAATAAAAAAAACAGGGGCGCACGAAAGTTTAAAATCTGTTCTTTCAGAAGGTCATAACTACGTACTAACATAATCATGGCCCATACTTTCACACAGGATTGATTGCTGGGGCTGATATCTTGCAAGGTTTTTTTTTTTTCCTCCTTAACAAATGACGTCAAGTTGGTGATGTTTCCTCGTGCGTCTGGTAAGCACCACTTTCTTTCATGTCTGTGACTGAAAGGACGTATCCCATAGTAGAATATTTAGGTTTCTTACTAGCATAGTGAGATTTTCACTCTGCACCGGAATGTGCGCTGATATGAAACTTGCTGGCAGATTAAAACTGTGCGCTGAATCGAGACTCGAACTTGGGACATTTGCCTTTCGCGGGCAACAGTTTACACTGTTACTTATAATCCGCCTTGATTGCATAATTTTTATTCATATGACCGGTTTCGGTTCTACCAGAACCATCTTCAGATCTGTAACGATAATGATACTAATTTACTATTTCACGAATGCAAATCTTTTTCATCCTATTTAATCAACATCAAATGTACCAGAACGTACCTGATCTTTCGGTTACAGGAGTAAATCCAGCAACTTTCACATGCTGCGTTACATAAAATTGGTTGGCAGAATGCACGTCATTTATATTAATTATAACACTATTACCGACAGGTGGCATCTGGTACATTTGTTACATTACATATGCACATACTGTATTCAGTAGATTTTTGTGATTAACTTTTATCTCCAAAAATACTTAATTAAAATCTTTAGATGTCAAGGTTAAAATCTGTACTTATCAAAATTAAAAAACAAAGAAAAATTACCATTTTTGTACGATCTAAAAACATAGGGCGATTTCTATATCTATGGCGCTGGTGTAGACTAGTTTTCCTCCACGGTCTGCTTCCGTGGTTCCCGCCATTTCGGTGTTGTGCTACGATCCGCTCAGTTGTCTGATGTCCATCTCCACGGGCAAGAGGGCCGCGCAGGAGGGCCCCGTCAACGACGCCAGGCGCTGCACGCGTCTTCCAGCTTCTCCATCGCGCACCATCTCTCATCCCTCGGCCTGGACCTCCACACGCAACAATGGTCATCTTAGTAAGTCGTCATAAATACTAAAATAGGTGTTATGATTGAACTCGCTTTGCTCGCTGAGGATTAAATACGGATGTTTCTTTTTGTGGGTGTATGTTCAAATTTCTTCGAAAATGTTAAGAAACCGTCCCTTATGAGCTCTATGCAGGATGTCTAATTTTTGTTCAATGTTCGTGACTGAGTGCTTTGAGGCAGCCATATGCGCCCCAAACGCTGTTTTGTTTTAAGAGTAGATGTGCTCCCTGAATCTGGTCTCAAAGTTCCTACCAGTCTGCCTTATATATTGCTTACAGCAGTCATTACATTTGATCTTATGTACGCCTGAATCCTGAACTTTATTCCTACTACTACATATTTTGTGCCGGAGCCAAAAAGATGGCTTACTGCGGCTGCAATGACAGGTTATAAAGATTTAAGTGCGTTTGAACGTGGTGTTATAGTCGGCGCACGAGCGATGGGAACAGAATATCCGAGGAAGCGATGAATTGGGCATTTTCTCGTACGACCATTTCATGAGTGTACGGTGAATATAAGGAATCCTGTAAAACATCAGCTCTCCGACATCGCTGCTGCCGGAAAAAATTGTGCAAGAATGGGGCCGACGAAGCCTGAAAAGACTCGTTCAACGTGACAGAAGCGCAAACCTTCCGCAGATTGCTGCAGATTTCATTATTGGGCTATGAGAAAGTGTCAGCGTACGAACCTTTCAACGAAACATCATCGATATGGGCTTTCGGAGCCGAAGGTGCACTCGTGTACCCTTGATGACGGCACGACACATAGCTTCACGCCTCGCCTGGGCCCGTCAAGAGCGACATTTGACTGTTGATGAATGGAAATGTTTGACTGATCGGTCAAGTCTTGTTTCAAATTCCATTGAGCGTATGGGAATGGAAACAACCTCATGAATCCATGGACCCTGTATGTCAGCAAGTGACTGCTCAAGCTAGTAGCGGCTCTATAATGGTATGGGGAGCGTGCAGTTGGAGTGATATGAAACTTCTGATATGTCTAGATACGACCCTGACAGGTGACACGTACTTAAGCATCCTGTCTGATCACCTGCATCCATTCATGTCCATTGTGCACTCCGACGGACTTGGGCAATTCCGGCCGGAGTGGCCGAGCGGTTCTAGGCGCTACAGTCTGGAACCGCGCGACCGCTACGGTCGCAGGTTCGAGTCCTGCCTCGGGCATGGATGTGTGTGATGTCCTTAGGTTAGTTAGGTTTAAGTAGTTCTAAGTTCTAGGGGACTGATGAGCTCAGATGTTAAGTCCCATAGCGCTCAGAGCCATTTGAACCATTTTTTTGGGCAATTCCGGCAGGACAGTGCGACACCCCACACGTTCAGAATTGCTACAGAGTGGCTCCAGGAACACTCTTCTGAGTTTAAGCACTTCCGCTGACCACCAAACTCCCCAGACATGAACGTTATTGAGCATATCTGGGATGCCTTGCAACGTGCTATTCAGAAGAGATCTCTACCCCCTCGTACTCTTACGGATTTATGGACAGCCCTGCAGGATTCATAGTGTTACTTCCCTCAGGCATTAATCGAGTCCATGCCACGTCGTGTTGCACCACTTCTGCGTGCTCGCGGAGGCCTTACACAACATTAGGCAGGTGTACCAGTTTCTTTCGCTCTTCAGTGTATATTACTCATGTACCGTATCAAGTGTAATGTTTACTCACTGGGAGAGTCTAGTTAGATGTGCTCTTGCCAAGTGAAATAACTGCATTAAAAAAAGGAGCGATGGACGTTCCCAAAACCGGAATGCAGACATGTCGGTGAGGGCAAAACTGTACCAGGTAATGAAAAGAAATACTATTGTTATCTTCAGCACAAATGAAAATATTACACCCTGTGATGTTGAAAATTGTATCGCTTCCCCCCACCCCCCCACCCACCCAGGCAGACACTTCGCTTCTCGTCTCGGCGAGTCAGTTGTCTTATTTCGTGGCGACAAAGCGGTTCTCTGCAGTAGGAGCAGCTTGGGTTCCAACCCAGAGCCACGCCGCCCTTCGAGACCCGAGGCGGAAGCTGGAGCGCAGGCTAATCGTATTAGCCCTCACAAAATTAGATTCTGTCTGCAGCCGCACCGACAAAGGCGAGTACCATTTAGCACGTTCGCCTTTGGGTGGGAATTCTTTCAAGCCACTGTGTCTAACGACGTTAGGACCGGCACGTTAGACCAGCCCCAGAGTCTCGTTTGTAGCGGACCAGTGTCTCGGAATTCCGTCACCCCGACTGGATTGGAGATAATCCTTTGATATCGCGTCTGTGGGTCAGTCCGAAGCTCGTCGGGTAAGGCAAACAATACTCAAAAGAAGTTTCTCAGATTTGCGAAAGTGTTCAAAAAGGAGGATGAAATAAAAAACGCGAACATAATAAAATCAAAAGCGATGTCTACAATCGTAAGGAGAATACTGACAGTAGTTATCTGGAAAGTAAAATTTTGCCAGCCGGTCTGACAAAAATCGTAAGAAGCTTTGATCTCAAGTAAAGTCAGTAAGCGGATCGAAATTATCTATTCAGTCATTCAGTGACCAAAACGGCAGCCAGACGGAAGATTACACAAGGGCGAAATACTGAATTCGCTCTTCATAGAAAATTTCATCGCCAAAGATCGTAATACGACCTCTCCTCTGAATCAACGCCGCAATGTCAGATATTGAGATAAGCGATCGCGGAATAGAAAAGCAGCAAGAGTCGCTTCGTAGTGGAAAGATATCTGGACGAGATGAGATATCTGTAAGAGATTGCGTGAAAGAATTTTCTCCCCATCTAGCAGTAGTTTATCGTGGGTCGCTGAAGCAATAAAGCGTACCTAGCAACTGGAACAAAGCACACGTCATTTCAGTTTTCAGGAAGGGCAGCAGGACAGTTGCATATAATCATAGGCCTATATCGCTTATGTCAGTCTGTTTGCAACTTATGTTATGCTCACGTACATAGACGTAAAAACCCGTAACACGAAAAAATAATTCATGTATAGCAATAAAATTTCGGCATTTAATTAAGTAACTTATTTAAGTGACTAACATTTCAAGATGACATGTTAATGTAAGCGCGAGATACGCCACTGCAAATGTGAAATTCTGATTGGTTAATAACCGGTGTAACCGCCAGAATGTTGACTGTAACCATGGAAACGTGCTTGAACTGTGCTATACAGGTACCAGGTATCAGTTTGTAGGATGGAGTTAAATGCCTATTCCACCTGGTTGGTCAATACAGGAAGGGTTAATGCTGGTTGTGGATGACGTTCGAGTTATCGTGCGATGATGTCCCATATGTGCTCAATTGGAGAAGGAGCAAGCCAAGGCAAAGTGTCGACGCTCTGTAGTGCATGTTAGGCTACAACAGCGGTATATGGGCGACCTTTATCCTGTTGGAAAACACCCCCCGGAATGCTGTTCATGAGTGGCAGCACGATAGGTCGAACCACTAAACTGAAGTACAAATTTGCAGTCAGTGTGTATGGGATAACCATGAGAGTGCTCCTGCGTCATACGATATCGCACGCCATACCATAGCTCCAGGTATAGGTCCAGCGTGTCTAGCATGCAGGCAGATTGTTTGCAGGCCGTCAATTGGCCTGTGTATAACCGACACACGGCCATCATGGCACCGAGGCAGAATCAGCTTTCATCAGATAAAGACAACAGACCATCACCCTGCCATCCAATGAACTCTCGCTTGAAACTACTGAAGTTCCAAATGGAGGTGGTTTGGGGTCAGTGGAATGCAAGCTACAGGGCGTCGGGCTCGGAGCTGTCCTTGAAATAACCAATTTATAACAGTTCGTTGTGTCACAGTGGTGCCAACTGCTGCTCAAATTGCTGCTACAGATGTAGTACGATGTGCCACAGGCATACGCTGAACACGATGGTCTTCCCTCTCGGCAGTGCCACGTGGCCGTCCGGAGCCCGGTCTTCTTGCGGGAGTGCTTGCTCGTCTTCCCTAGCCATTATAATGTCTTAAAATGTGAAAAACAATTTCTGTATTTTTAAATCACATATAGACTGTAAACGTAGCTGAACTGAGACGCTTAATTAATTCTAGGCAGTTCCTTCAACTAGTGTTGCGATCTATCCATATTCCAAAGACCTTAACACTTTCTATTCCTTGTATCTCTTTGATTGAATAGGTTACTTTTATTTATAGCTTTTGCAGTTCTATTAGGAGCATAGTATTAGATTTAATGAATTTTGTCAAAATCTGATGATAATCCAAAAAAAAAAATGGTTCTGAGCACTATGGGACTTAACTACATCTGCAGCTACATTTATACTCCGCAAGCCACCCAACGGTGTGTGGCGGAGGGCACTTTACGTGCCACTGTCATTACCTCCCTTTTCTGTTCAGGTCGCGTATGGTTCGCGGGAAGAACGACTGTCTGAAAGCCTCCGTGCGCGCTCTAATTTCTCTAATTTTACATTCGTGATCTCCTCGGGAGGTATAAGTAGGGGGAAGCAATATATTCGATACCTCATCCAGAAACGCACCTTCTCGAAACCTGGACAGCAAGCTACACCGCGATGCACAGCGCCTCTCTTGCAGAGTCTGCCACTTGAGTTCGCTAAACATCTCCGTAACGCTATCACGGGTACCAAATAACCGTGTGACGAAACGCGCCGCTCTTCTTTGGATCTTCTCTATCTCCTCCGTCAATCCGATCTGGTACGGATCCCACACTGATGAGCAATACTCAAGTATAGGTCGAACGAGTGTTTTGTAAGCCGCCTCCGTTGTTGATGGACTACATTTTCTAAGGACTCTCCCAATGAATCTCAACCTGGCACCCGCCTTACCAACAATTAATTCCACTTCAAATCGTTCCGCACGCATACTCCCAGATATTTTACAGAAGTAACTGCTACCAGTGGTCGTCCCGCTATCATATAATCATACAATAAAGGATCCTTCGTTCTATGTATTCGCAATACATTACATTTGTCTATGTTAGGGGTCAGTTGCCACTCCCTGCACCAAGTGCCTATCCGCTGCAGATCTTCCTGCATTTCGCTACAATTTTCTAATGCTGCAACTTCTCTGTATACTACAGCTTCATCCTCGAAAAGCCGCATGGAACTTCCGACACTATCTACTCGGTCATTTATATATATTGAGAAAAGCAATAGTCCCATAACACTCCCCTGTGGCACGCCAGAGGTTACTTTAACGTCTGTAGACGTCTCTTCATTGATAACAACATGCTGTGTTCTGTTTGCTAAAAATTCTTCAATCCAGCCACACAGCTGGTCTGATATTCCGTAGGCTCTTACTTTGTTTATCAGGCGACAGTGCGGAACTGCGTCGAACACCTTCCGCAAGTCAAGGAAAATAGCATCTACCTGGGAGCCTGTATCTAATATTTTCTGGGTCTCATGAACACATAAAGCGAGTTAGGTCTCACACGATCGCTGTTTTCGGAATCCATGTTGATTCCTACAGAGTAGATTCTGGGTTTTTCAAAAACGACATGATACTCGAGCAAAAAACATGTTCTAAAATTCTACAACAGATCGACGTCAGAGATATAGGTCTATAGTTTTGCGCATCTGCTCGACGACCCTTCTTGAAGACTGGGACTACCTGTGCTCTATTCCAATCATTTGGAACCTTCCGTTCCTCTAGAGACTTGCGGTACACGGCTGTTAAAAGGGGGGCAAGTTCTTTCGCGTACTCTGTGTAGAATCGAATTGGTATCCCGTCAGGTCCAGTGGACTTTCCTCTGTTGAGTGATTCCAGTTGATTTTCTATTCCTTGGACACTTATTTCGATGTCAGCCATTTGTTCGTTTGTGCGAGGATTTAGAGAAGGAACTGCAGTGCGGTCTTCCTCTGTAAAACAGCTTTGGAAAAAGGTGTTTAGTATTTCAGCTTTACGAGTGTCATCCTATGTTTCAATGCCATCATCATCCCGGAGTGTCTGGATATGCTGTTTCGAGCCACTTACTGATTTAACGTAAGACCAGAACCTCATAGGATTTTCTGTGAAGTCGGTACATAGAATTTTACTTTCGAATTCACTGAACGCTTCACGCATAGCCCTCCTTAACGCTAACTTTGATATCGTTTAGCTTCTTTTTGTCTGAGAGGTTTTGGCTGCGTTTAAACTTGGAGTGAAGGTCTCTTTGCTTTCGCAGTAGTTTCCTAACTTTATTGTTGAACCACGGTGGGTTTTTCCCGTCCCTCACAGTTTTACTCGGCACGTACCTGTCTAAAACGCATTTTACAATTGCCTTGAACTTTTTCCATAAACACTTAACATTGTCAGTGTCGGAACAGAAATTTTCGTTTTGATCTGTTAGGTAGTCTGAAATCTGCCTTCTATTACTCTTGCTAAACAGATAAACCTTCCTCCCTTTTTTATATGCCTATTAACTTTCATATTCAGGGATGCTGCAACGGCCTTATGATCACTGATTCCCTGTTCTGCACTTACAGAGTCGAAAAGTTCGGGTCTGTTTGTTATCAGTAGGTCCAAGATGTTATCTCCACGAGTCGGTTCTCTGTTTAATTGCTCGAGGTAATTTTCGGATGGTGCACTCAGTATAATGTCACTCGATGCTCTGTCCCTACCACCCGTCCTAAACATCTGAGTGTCCCAGTCTATATCTGGTAAATTGAAATCTCCACGTAAGACTATAACATGCTGAGAAAATTTATGTGAAATGTATTCCAAATTTTCTCTCAGTTGTTCTGCCACTAATGCTGCTGAGTCGGGCGGTCGGTAAAAGGAGCCAATTATTTACCTAGCTCGGTTGTTGAGTGTAACCTCCACCCATAATAATTCATAGGAACTATCCACTTCTACTTCAATAAAATTCTTCAGGGTATCAGACCGCATCGTCATAATTTTAAAATGCGCCAACGTTTCGGCCAGCGTTGCAGCTAGCCTTCATCAGGGCCTTACGTTAACTGCTAAATGAACACACCTGGATTCCTTAAATAGCTGCACGAGAAAACCGTGTCGTTACTTGATTGGCTGTACTAGGAGGAGGAGGAGGGGTGAAAGGTATGCTTTATTGGTGTTTCCTTTATTATCTGTTATTGGCTGAAATAGCTGTTTTCTATTGGTCTTTATATTAATCCACCCCATTGGAGGAGACGGACGAATAGCGAACAGGTGATGGCTGTGACGTCACACTGTTTCCATGCTGTCCAGAAGCCGGCTGCGGCGTGCCATTGCTTTGTGTGCTCGCGACCACTACTGTGGCTCTTCGCGTGTCCGCATGGGCCGCCTCGGCTCTGCCGCCGCTCCGTAGCCCTGCTATTGCAGGCAGCCAAGACCTCGGAAGCTTGTACCCGTCCTCTCTATTCATGTTGGCGGGTCTTTTGGCTATTTCTATCGCCTCTCTAATCTTTCTTTTGAAAGTGAGAGGCTGTTTCGCCAGGACGCGGGCTTCTTGAAAAAATATTGGTTTCCCGCACTCGTCTCGGTGTTCCGCCACTGCTGACTTAGTGTGTTGTTTCAGGCGGATATATCTTTCATGTTCCGAGAGCCTAGTGCTGATCGGACGTCCCGTCTCACCTATGTAAACTAATCCACACGCACAACCAATTTCATACACGCCAGCTGTGTGTAGTTTGTCAACTGCATCCTTGGTAGAACCGAGCATGTCTGATATTTTGTTTCTGCTTCGGAAAATTGGTCTGATGTCGGCTTTTCGTAGTATTTTGCCAATACGTTCGGTGACCCCTTGTACGTATGGTAACACAGCAATGCTCTGTGCCTCCTTCTCCTCTTCCCTATTAGTCTTCTCCCTTGTCGACATGGTGCTGTCTATCATCTGCTTCCCATAGCCATTAGTTCCGAAGATGGACCTGAGGTGTTCAAGTTCTGTCTTCAGATGTTCTTCGTCGCTTATCCTGTACGCTCTCTTCGTTAGCGTGTGCAGGGCGGACTTCTTCTGCGTGGGGTGATGGTGGGAGGAGGCGTGAAGGTACCTGTCCGTATTGGTTGGTTTCCTGTACACTTTGTGGCCAAGTTTACCATTAGGCTTTCGATAAACTTCCACGTCGAGAAAAGGCAGCACCCCATTCTTCTCTGTTTCCATTGTAAACTGGATTTTTCTATGCTGTTGGTTAAGGTGCTTGTGGAAGTTCTGTAACTCCTCTTCTCCGTGGGGCCAGATGACGAAAGTATCATCGACATAGCGAAGCCAACAATTTGGACGTAATGGTGCGGACTGGAGGGCTGTTTCCTCAAATGCCTCCATGAAAATTTCTGCTGCGATAGGCGATAGGGGTGAGCCCATAGCTACACCGTCAGTTTGTTCATAAAATTGACCTCTCCACCTGAAATAGGTGGTAGTCAGACAGTGGCGCACAAGCTCACATACATCAGGTGCCACGCGTTCTTCTAGGATGTTCACAGTATCTGACACTGGGACATTCGTGAATAGGGATTTGACGTCGAAGCTAACCATCAGATCGTGGTCCGTAACACGCATTTCCTTTAGGAGAGACACGAAGTGAGTGGAATCCTTAACGTAGGACTCGGTTTGATGCACTAGGTGTCGGAGCCTAGGTGCCAGTTCTTTCGCTAGGTAGTAGGTCGGCGAATTTATACTGTTTACTATGGGCCTTAAGGGGAAGTCGGGTTTGTGTACCTTCGGTACACCATATATCCTTGGTGCCTGTGTCACTTGCGGGATGAATCTTCTGGCCTTGTCGAAATTGATTCTAGAGTGCTTGAGCAGTGCCTGCGTCGTTTTGATTACCTTGGCCGTCGGATCTCCCTGAAGTTTCTTGTAGATAGGTTCTGCGAGAATATCTTCCATTCGTTTGTTGTAATCAGTCGTGTCCAAGACTACAGTGGCGTTGCCCTTATCTGCCTGTACCACTACTAAGTGGGGGTTGTCCCTGAGTTCCTTAATGGCATGGTATTCCTCAGCGTTGATGTTTTGCTTCGGTGGCTTTGCTTTATTCAGAACTCTGACCGTTTCCTGCCGGATCTTCTCCGCCTCGGCCTGTGGCAGATGACGTACCGAAGCCTCTACGGATTCTATGATATCTTCTTTTGGAACTTGCTTAGGTGCGACTGCGAAATTCATCCCCTTGGCCAGGATTGCTGTGGTTGCTTCGCTCAAGGTGTGGCTGGAGAGGTTGACCACTGTCCGTCGCCTGTCCAGCGTCAATGTTTCGTCCGTGGCTTTCTGTTGTAGTTTGTCGTACTTTCTCATCTGGCGATTAGTAATACTATTGCTGGTCCTTGATGCTTGCTGAAAGGTTAACCTGTCGACTTTATCCCAGTCTTCCATCTGAAGTTTTCCGGCCAGAAATAGGTGCAGATCACACAAATTCCTGTTGTGAGCATCGAGACTTATGCGGATGTGGCGAATCCTTTCCCGTAGCAATGCTTTACTGGCTTTAACACAGATATTCCTCGCCTTGTTCGTTTTTATGTGAAACGTCAACCGCAAAGAATACGGCACAACACTCGTGTCTCTGCATCTCTTCAAAAAAGCAAGGTCATTCAGCAGTTTACATCTTTTTAAACGCAGTGCTTCTAACTTCTTGATGTTTCCGTGGATTTCCTGCCCATACAGGTTGGTTAAATGTAAGCGTAGGCTTCCGCGGCCGTTGTCTTCTTCAATAAAATTCTTCAGGGTATCAGACCGCATCGTCATAATTTTAAAATGCGCCAACGTTTCGGCCAGCGTTGCAGCTAGCCTTCATCAGGGCCTTACGTTAACTGCTAAATGAACACACCTGGATTCCTTAAATAGCTGCACGAGAAAACCGTGTCGTTACTTGATTGGCTGTACTAGGAGGAGGAGGAGGGGTGAAAGGTATGCTTTATTGGTGTTTCCTTTATTATCTGTTATTGGCTGAAATAGCTGTTTTCTATTGGTCTTTATATTAATCCACCCCATTGGAGGAGACGGACGAATAGCGAACAGGTGATGGCTGTGACGTCACACTGTTTCCATGCTGTCCAGAAGCCGGCTGCGGCGTGCCATTGCTTTGTGTGCTCGCGACCACTACTGTGGCTCTTCGCGTGTCCGCATGGGCCGCCTCGGCTCTGCCGCCGCTCCGTAGCCCTGCTATTGCAGGCAGCCAAGACCTCGGAAGCTTGTACCCGTCCTCTCTATTCATGTTGGCGGGTCTTTTGGCTATTTCTATCGCCTCTCTAATCTTTCTTTTGAAAGTGAGAGGCTGTTTCGCCAGGACGCAGGCTTCTTGAAAAAATATTGGTTTCCCGCACTCGTCTCGGTGTTCCGCCACTGCTGACTTAGTGTGTTGTTTCAGGCGGATATATCTTTCATGTTCCGAGAGCCTAGTGCTGATCGGACGTCCCGTCTCACCTATGTAAACTAATCCACACGCACAACCAATTTCATACACGCCAGCTGTGTGTAGTTTGTCAACTGCATCCTTGGTAGAACCGAGCATGTCTGATATTTTGTTTCTGCTTCGGAAAATTGGTCTGATGTCGGCTTTTCGTAGTATTTTGCCAATACGTTCGGTGACCCCTTGTACGTATGGTAACACAGCAATGCTCTGTGCCTCCTTCTCCTCTTCCCTATTAGTCTTCTCCCTTGTCGACATGGTGCTGTCTATCATCTGCTTCCCATAGCCATTAGTTCCGAAGATGGACCTGAGGTGTTCAAGTTCTGTCTTCAGATGTTCTTCGTCGCTTATCCTGTACGCTCTCTTCGTTAGCGTGTGCAGGGCGGACTTCTTCTGCGTGGGGTGATGGTGGGAGGAGGCGTGAAGGTACCTGTCCGTATTGGTTGGACAGGAGAAGGAGGCACAGAGCATTGCTGTGTTACCATACGTACAAGGGGTCACCGAACGTATTGGCAAAATACTACGAAAAGCCGACATCAGACCAATTTTCCGAAGCAGAAACAAAATATCAGACATGCTCGGTTCTACCAAGGATGCAGTTGACAAACTACACACAGCTGGCGTGTATGAAATTGGTTGTGCGTGTGGATTAGTTTACATAGGTGAGACGGGACGTCCGATCAGCACTACGCTCTCGGAACATGAAAGATATATCCGCCTGAAACAACACACTAAGTCAGCAGTGGCGGAACACCGAGACGAGTGCGGGAAACCAATATTTTTTCAAGAAGCCCGCGTCCTGGCGAAACAGCCTCTCACTTTCAAAAGAAAGATTAGAGAGGCGATAGAAATAGCCAAAAGACCCGCCAACATGAATAGAGAGGACGGGTACAAGCTTCCGAGGTCTTGGCTGCCTGCAATAGCAGGGCTACGGAGCGGCGGCAGAGCCGAGGCGGCCCATGCGGACACGCGAAGAGCCACAGTAGTGGTCGCGAGCACACAAAGCAATGGCACGCCGCAGCCGGCTTCTGGACAGCATGGAAACAGTGTGACGTCACAGCCATCACCTGTTCGCTATTCGTCCGTCTCCTCCAATGGGGTGGATTAATATAAAGACCAATAGAAAACAGCTATTTCAGCCAATAACAGATAATAAAGGAAACACCAATAAAGCATACCTTTCACCCCTCCTCCTCCTCCTAGTACAGCCAATCAAGTAACGACACGGTTTTCTCGTGCAGCTATTTAAGGAATCCAGGTGTGTTCATTTAGCAGTTAACGTAAGGCCCTGATGAAGGCTAGCTGCAACGCTGGCCGAAACGTTGGCGCATTTTAAAATTATGACGATGCGGTCTGATACCCTGAAGAATTTTATTGAAGAAGACAACGGCCGCGGAAGCCTACGCTTACATTTATCCACTTCTACTTCACTACAGGAAAAACTACTGCTAACAGCGACAAACACACCACCACCGGTTGCATGCAATCTATCATTTCTAAATACTGTCTGTGCCTTTGTAAAAATTTCGGCAGAATTTATCTCTGGCTTCAGCCAGCTTTCTGTACCTATAACGATTTCAGCTTCGGTGCTTTCTATCAGCGCTTGAAGTTCCGGTACTTCACCAATACAGCTTCGACAGATTAGAATTACAATACCGATTGCTGCTTGGTCCCCGCATGTCCTGACTTTGCCCCGCACCCTTGGAGGCTGTTGCCCTTTCTGTACTTTCCCGAGGCCATCTAACCTAAAAAACCGCCCAGTCCACGCCACACAACCCCTGCTACCCGTGTAGCCGCTTGCTGCGTGTAGTGGACTCCTGACCTATCCAGCGGAACCCGAAACCCCACCACCCTATGGCGCAAGTCGAGGAGTCTGCAGCCCACACGGTCGCAGAACCGTCTCAGCCTCTGATTCAGACCCTCCACTCGGCTCTGTACCAAAGGTCCGCAGTCAGTCTTGTCGACGATGCTGCAGATGGTGAGCTCTGCTTTCATCCCGCTTTCGAGACTGGCAGTCTTCACCAAATCAGATAGCCGCCGGAAGCCAGAGAGGATTTCCTCCGATCCACAGCGACACACATCATTGGTGCCGACATGAGCGACCACCTGCAGATGGGTGCACCCTGTACCCTTCATGGCATCCGGAAGGACCCTTTCCATTCTGGAATGACTCCCCCCGGCATGCACACGGAGTGCACATTGGTTTTCTTCCCCTCTCTTGCTGCCATATTCCTAAGGGGCCCAATTACGCGCCTGACGTTGGAGCTCCCAACTACCAGTAAGCCCGCCCTCTGCGACCGCCCGGATCTTGCAGGCTGAGGGGCAACCTCTGGAACAGGACAAGCAGCCATGTCCGGCCGAAGATCAGTATCAGCCTGAGACAGAGCCTGAAACCGGTTCGTCAGACAAACTGGAGAGGCCTTTCGTTCAGCCCTCCGGAATGTCTTTCGCCCTCTGCCCCACCTCGAGACGACCTCCCACTCTACCACAGGTGAGGTATCAGCCTCAATGTGGGCAGTATCCCGGGCAGCCACAGTCGTAGTCCGATCGGGGTATGCGTGGGACGAGCTGATTTCTTAGGTCATCAGTCCCCTAGAACTTGGAACTACTTAAACCTAACTAACCTAAGGACATCCATGCCCGAGGTAGGATTTGAACCTGCGCCTAGAAGCGCTCGGCCACCTCGGCCGGCAATGGTAATCCATTTATGATGTACATGTACTGAAGCGACGAATGAAAATTTGTACCAAGACCGCAATTCAATCCCGGTTTCCTGCATAAGCGTATCGACTAATCACTACGCCACCACGGCACAGTGGCTTTCCACAATGCACAGACTACCCTATGACGCCTGGCTCCTAAAATCCCATTCACTCCTAAGCCAAGTTGGCATTTCCCCCCCCCCCCTCCCCCCGTCCCTCCCTCCCCTACCTCGAACAGCATTGCAGAGGTTCTCCAACTGTACTGAAACCACGTCTGCATCGAACGAAACCTAGGATTCTGCCTAAAACCCACGCATAGATTTTTTAATCAAATTAAAGTATAAGGTCCCAAGACCTTTTCAAGTCTCAAACATCTATGATGTATACAGGGTGTTACAAAAAGGTACGGCCAAACTTTCAGGAAACATTCCTCGCACACAAATAAAGAAAACATGTTACGTGGACATGTGCCGCCGGCCGAAGTGGCCGTGCGGTTAAAGGCGCTGCAGTCTGGAACCGCAAGACCGTTACGGTCGCAGGTTCGAATCCTGCCTCGGGCATGGATGTTTGTGATGTCCTTAGGTTAGTTAGGTTTAACTAGTTCTAAGTTCTAGGGGACTGATGACCTCAGCAGTTGAGTCCCATAGTGCTCAGAGCCATTTGAACCATTTGGACATGTGCCCGGAAACGCCTAATTTCCATGTTAGAGCTCATTTTAATTTCGTCAGTATGTACTGTACTTCCTCGTTTCACCGCCATGATTTCATACGGAATACTCTACCTCTGCTGCTAGAACATGTGCCTTTACAAGTACGACACAACATGTGGTTCATGCACGATGGAGCTCCTGCACATTTCAGTCGAAGTGTTCGTACGCTTCTCAACAACAGATTCGGTGACCGATGGATTGGTAGAGGCGGACCAATTCCACGGCCTCCACGCTCTCCTGACCTCAACCATCTTGACTTTCATTTATGGGAGGATTTGAAAGCTCTTGTCTACGCAACCTCGGTACCAAATGTAGAGACTCTTCGTGCTCGCATTGTGGACGGCAGTGATACAATACGCCATTCTCCCTGGCTGCATCAGCGCATCAGGGACTCCATGCGACGGAGTGTGGATGCATGTATCCTCGCTAACGGAGGACATTTTGAACATTTCCTGTAACAAAGTGTTTGAAGTCACGCTGGTATGTTCTGTTGCTGTGTGTTTCCATTCATGATTAATGTGATTTGAAGAGAAGTAATAAAATGAGCTCTAACATGGAAAGTAATCGTTTCCGGACACATGTCCACATAACATATTTTCTTTCTTTGTGTGTGAGGAATGTTTCCTGAAAGTTTCGTCGTACCTTTTTGTAACACCCTGTATATGCAGACTGAAGTGACGAATATTAATTTGCACCAATGCTAGAATTCGAAAATGGATCTCCTGCTCGTTAGGCAGCTGCGCTAACCCCTACACCACCCTGGGGTAGTGACTTTCCCAACTGCCCGAACTAAGCTAGCACGCCTCCCTCCTCAGTTCAAATTCCCATTCATGCGTCAGCCCAGTTGCTTTTCCCCCTGCACTCAGACCCATTTCTTTCGATACTGAGATGCTATTCCAATACAGCTAATGGGCCCCTGCAATGATATTCAAGTTCAGGGGGAATACCAAATGGGCTCAGGGTTTCTAGGATAGGCCATGCAGTGGTGCAAAGCCACTGTGTCAAGGTGGCATAGCGGTTAGTTCATGTGCCTAGTGAGCAACAGAACTGGGTTCGAATCCCAGCCTTGGTACAAATTTGCATATATACATCATAGGTGTCTGAAACTTGTAAAATGTTTCACAATTCATGTTGGACACATTTAGAGGCTGTAGAGGGGACGTAGTAACCCAAGTTGTACATTGGGACCCATGCCCGGAAGTAATCCAACGACACTACAGAGCGTCAAAGTTACAGAGGCCGGCGCTTGTAAATGTGTGTATACACAGGGTGTTTCCGTGATGATGTTACTAACTTCCAAGGATGATGGAGAAGGATAAATGTAGCACATTGAGGTAAGGTTACCTGTACCGGAAACGAACGAGTCGGAAGTTATAAGCGAAAATCGTTTTCTGATTCCTCAGATGGTTCAAATGGCTCTAAGCCCTATGCGACTTAACATCTGAGGTCATCAGTTCCCTAGACTCAGAACAACTTAAACCTAACTAACCGAAGGACATCATACACATCCATGCCCGAGGCAGAATTCGAACCTGCGACCGTAGCAGCAGCGCGGTTCCGGAATGAAGCGCCTAGAACCGTTCAGTCGCAACGGCCGGCTTCTGATTCCTCTGACGATGGAATATATCTACTAATATGTAAGGCTTTAAACATGCTGCGTAGTCAGTGACTCTTTACAAATTAAAGTTTAAGCAATTTAAGAAAAAATAGCACTAGCACCCAAAATTCGTCTTTTGCCGACCACCTTCTGATTACAGGTCACGCGCCTAAAGCTGTTCACGATATCAACATTCAGCACACCGAGAAGAAAAGGCGTAGATTAAATATGCTCGAAGAATCAGACATTTTTAAATACCTTTCTCGAAATGATAGCCTTATCCTCAATGAGCAGCTGCAATTACGTAATAAAAACTTCTTCAACGCTATAAAGCCGATACTTGATATTTGGTTTCGGGTTTTCTCCTGCAGTTACAGAAATGTTTTTTCCATCTAAGTCTGCTCAGAATTTTTAGTTTATTAAATGGTTTATATTGGCTGCATTTCGTGTTATATCGTTCTTCTACAGACTGTGTCATTCAGCCCTCTTTTAATTTTCTATAATGGGGTTTTCATCCTTAAACTGTACTTCTAAGCCGGTCGGGGTGGCCGAGCGGTTCTAGGCGCTACAGTCTGGAACCGCGCGAGCGCTACGGTCGCAGGTTCGAATCCTGCCTCGGGCATGGATGTGTGTGATGTCCTTAGGTTAGTTAGGTTTAAGTATTTCTAAGTTCTAGGGGACTTATGACCTCAGAAGTTAAGTCCCATAGTGCTCAGAGCCATTTGAAACATTTTTTGTACTTCTAAGCTTTAATGTAGACAAAAAGATACCTTATCGGCTGCTGTCAAACAAAAAATATTGCCTTTTACTTAATATACTGAATAATGTTCATCATAATATATTTGAATGTTAAGTAGCCAGTTCGTACTTACGGCCACTAGATGGCATTCTTGGTGCAATGTTCACCTGCCCGCGCTGTTTCTTTTCGTACTATCAACAGTTTTCAGTCTTCAAACTGTACTTCTAAGCTTTTGCATAAACGAAAAAGTTACCATGTCTGCTGCTGCCAAACAAAACTTCGCCTGTTAGTTCATGTACTACATACTGTTCATCTTAACATTCATCTGTCTATATTTTAAATGTTAAGTAGCCTACTTATATTTACGGCTACTAGATGGCACTCTTGGTGTAATGTTGTCACCTGCCCGCACTTGCTTAACGCAGGCCCCTCAGTCTGTTGCTACCTTTGGCTTTACATGTATGGGCAGCTCATAGTGGCTCGCCTTCCATGTACTCTTTGTTAAATTTTTGTGACGAAAGCCTTATCGCTTGACATTTATCTTATACGTGACATGTAAGTACTGTTTCATACTTGTACTATTAGTCAGTACTTATGCGAGGTGCCGGGGCTAGCAGTGTATTTAACACAATTCTTCTAGAATCTTCATACGAAAAATGATGCTCTAAGCCCCCCCCCCCCCCCCTCCCTTCTCTACCTCCGACTTTTACTGTTGCACATGGATTAAGAAGAAACGCGAACTGACTGTAATCGACCCTGCAAGTGGAATAGAAAAGAGTTTGGCACCTGCAATAATTTAATTGACTAGAAATTAATTAGATAAAGGAAAGTTTCATTAACGTAGTGAGAAATGAAAGGGTTGCTTTACCGATTCACAGAATGAAAGTTCTGTACAAATAACAATTTGATTTATTATGACTAAAATCAAAATAATAAACAAAACACATGAAACATTTACAGTACGTGAAATTGGATACTCAAATAAATGTTGTGAAGGTGAAGTTGTCCATAAACTAGGTTGTGACGTTTATGACCAAGTGATATGTGGGGCCAATTCCTTGCACCTCAAATCTTAAGAGAAACACCCAGCCAACCCAACATTAATTGCTGCTACAGTAGTGAGAACTCAGACAGTGAACATCCTAGACAGAACCACGTAAGAAAAGATGGGAACAGGCGCGCTCTGGTGGGCTCTGATTATCACAGAGCAAAATTCCCTAATCTGCCGGTGCTGCGGACTTACATTACCAAGCCGTCTTCTTAACTGCAAGGACACGATCTGGCGTACTGGAGGCGATGGCTGGTTGCTTCGACGTCCCGTCGTGGTAACGATAATGTCGCGAGTATTGCGCGATACAAATTCTTCTGGGCTGGTTGTTCCAGACTAAAGACTTCCTAGCAACACAAATACGCCTCTGAGGGAGACGAAGAAGGCTCGCTACACAATCACTGACGGTACAGTGAGTGATTTTAACAAGAGAAGTCACACAGTAACTCCGATACAGTCAACTTTAGCCAAAACTGATCAAGACGGACAACATAGGCCGCTTGTACGCAGAACGCTAAATTGCCAACTGTACTCGGAAAGTTACGTTGAAGTCGAAACTGCAGCAACTTCGTCAAACAGTTACAATTAAATGAAAGTATATTAGACAGTCAACGGAAGGCAGGCTGTCCAGAGCAACGAGAGCTCAGTCTTGTAACCTACTCCGACCGAAAGGCGAGAGCCGACTCTCTCAAGAGCACCTGTACAAGCCGAATACCGAACATTCCCGCCCCCACGACAGTGGCCGTGGTTAAACTTTCCAATCAGCAACTCGAAAACCGGCGGAAAATTCCACTCTATTGCCGACGCACTACTATTCCACCAATGGAGATACTTGGCGCCAACTTTTGCGCCGATTTTGCTACGTCACAGAGCTATCCCCTGAGCCAGCCAATCACAGTTATGATTTTGCAGAAAACGCGGGAATTTGCCCGCCAAGACTGCCTGGGAACACAAGTCATTCCCACGCCTCGCTGGTAGCCCGCCAGAATGTGTTTTCAGTAAGTTTCTGCAACGTAACGGAATCTCTAGCCCAGCCACTACGTCAGACCCCTGTGGGTATGTCGCTCCCGCTCTTATGACAATGTCGGCGTCTGGAAAGTATCCAGTCGACTCCCTCACACCCGTCGGCTTAACCCTTTCAAGTTCAGCAGAACCCGCCTGTCACCGGACCACCCGGGTGACGAGAGATGCTGCGTGGGAAGTTCGCGTGTGAAGGAATAGCGACTTGTCACCGCATGCAATTAGAGAGGAAAATCGAATTACTCACAGTAAGATAGAAATATGAAAGGGGGCTCATGCCACCTCTCAGTTACACTTTTATATAAAAATTTTCCCACAATTTTGTGCTTATGTTATATGCCAATTTGAATATTTAATTTCTGATAAAGGCCCTCATAGAAGTGTCGAAACCCGGTCAAAAGACTTAAATTTTGTGACCAATGGCCGTAATTGCTTTAAATTTAATTTGTACTGATACTTTTGTTACTAAGATTGTAGGGTAGACAGCTTCCAGAGATGGTAGTACGGACCAAACCAAGATTAAATGTCTTGTAAACATTGGCTCTAAAAGGGATACGTTAAGAGCTTTGAGCACTTGTTCTATAAGAGGAGATATGTTTCACACTAGTGAAGATGAACACGTGCTCATAGCTCCTCGGGAACGCCTTTTAGAGCCCATGTTTACTTGACATTCTTTTATCTTGGTCCATACTAGCACCTATGAAAGTTGGATACGCTACATCCCTGGCAACAACAGTACCGATACATGTATTCGAATGTCAGGGATATCAGAATGATTTTCAATTGTTACTTTCGATTCGTTCGTTTCCGAACCCGGGAACCTTACCTCAGATTGATATATCCGTCTCGATCATCCTTGGAAGTTTATAATATCTCGACGAAATCACCCTGTTATACGCCTATACTTTGATGCTCTGTAATGTGGTTGGAAGACATTTCTAGATATGGGTTCCCGATTAAAACGTGATATACTAAGTCCCGTCTACAACCGCTAAAAGTGTTTAACACAGAGTTATGAAACACCATGTAGTTTCATTTGATAATTTATTTGAGGTAAACCACCAGTTGATTTCGAATATTTAATTACCTGCCTTTTCAGTGAGGCTTATGCTGCCTTTCATTCCTGTACGTGTATCACCTGCACCAACGACGTAAGTTTCATACTCCGAAAGCGCAAGCAGAAGATCATTTGATTGTATCAGAAATAACAGAGAACCCAAGATGTTCGAGGGCTTCAAATTCTTAGTGCCTGTTGTTACGTGATATGAAACAGTTTGCTTCCTGTCAATCAAATAACACAAAGACCATGAACAAGCTGTGGCTGCCGTGCCATAATATTTTCACTTTAACACGAGGGTATATTGATCGATGATATCAAGAAGATTAACCAAGTCACAAAATAAACCCAATGGTAATAGTTTCTGGTTGATTGATTCTAGTGAGTCACCTACTAAGGTACACTACTGGCCATTAAAACTGCTACACCAAGAAGAAATGCAGATAAACGGGTATTCATTGGACAAATATATTATACCAGAACTGACATGTCATTACATTTTCACGCAATTTGGGTGCATATATCCTGAGAAATCAGTACCCAGAACAACCACCTTTGGCCGTAATAACGGCCTTGATACGCCTCGGTATTGAGTCAAATAGACCTTGGATGGCGTGTACAGGTACAGCTGCCCATGCAGCTTCAACACGACACCACAGTTCATCAAGAGTAGTGACTGGCGTATTGTGACGAGCCAGTTGCTCGGCCACCATTGACCAGACGTTTTCGGTTGGTGAGAAATCTGGAGAATGTGCTGGCCAGGGCAGCAGTCGAACATTTTCTGTTTCCAGAAAGGCCCGTACAGGACCTGCAACATGCGGTCGTGCATTATCCTGCTGAAGTGTAGGGTTTCGCAGGGATCGAGTGAAGGGCAGAGCCACGGGTCGTAACACATCTGAAATGTAACATCCACTGTTCAAAGTGCCGTCAATGCGAACAAGAGGTGACCGAGACGTGTCACCAATGGCACCCCATACCATCACGCCGGGTGATACGCCAGTATGGCAATGACGAATACACGCTTCCAATGTGGGTTCACCGCGATGTCGCCAAACATCATGAAAGCTGTAAACAGAACCTGGATTGATCCAAAGAAATGACCTTTTGCCATTCATGCACCCAGGATCGTCTTTGAGTACACCATCGCAGGCGCTCCCGTCTGTGATGCAGCGTCAAGGGTAACCGCAGCCATGGTCTCCAAGCATCAGCTGCTGCAAACGTCGTCGAACTGTTCGTGCAGATGGTTGTTGTCTTGCAAACGTCCCCATCTGTTGACTCAGGGATCGAGACGTGGCAGCACGATCCGTTACAGCCATGCGGATAAGATGCCTGTCATCTCAACTCCTAGTGATAGGGGGCCGTTGGGATCCAGCACGGCGTTCCGTATTACCCTCCTGAACCCAACGATTCCATATTCTGCTAACAGTCATTGGATCTCGACGAACGCGAGCAGCAATGTGGGCATACGGTAAACCGCAATCGCGAAACGCTACAATCCGACCTTTATCAAAGTCGGAAACGTGATGGTACGCATTTCTTCTCCTTACACGAGGCATCACAACAACGTTTCACCAGTCAACGCCGGTCAACTGCTTTTTGTGTATGAGAAATCGGTTGGAAACTTTCCTCATGTCAGCACGTTGCAGGTGTTGCTACCGGCGCGAACCTTGTGTGAATGCTCTGAAAAGCTAATCATTTGCATATCACAGCATCGTCTCCCTGTTGGTTAAATTTCGCGCCTTTAGCACGTCGTCTTCGTGGTGTAGCAATTTTAATGGCCAGTAGTGTAAATGTAACCTGTACCATTAACTGTCCTTTCGGAATTGTCCGATAGCCAATACCAGTTCCTTCCTGTAAGTGAGATAAATTTTGCGGTGACAGGCTCAGGTGCAGAATGCTGACCGTGGTCGGGCAGCCCACGTGTCCCGCGAGGAGGTCGTTAAACCTGCTGGCCTTTCGGCGGGCGCGCGGCTCGGCGGCTCTTCCGCAAGCAAACCCTCGAGCGGCGGCCACCTCGGCAGCCGGCGGTCCTGCCTCTAATGAGCAACACTTCATTACCACCGCCCTCTGCCGTCAGCCCCCCACACCCCGGCAGCTCCTGCCTTTCAGCCCACATCGAGATGAGGAGGGCAGCCAAATTAATGTCTCCTGCCCTCTCCAACAGAATTTGCGAGCTAAACTTCTAGACAACGTTATAGCAGTGTTGTGATATCCGTAACCCCGATCTTTAATGCTACCATTTCCGCTTGAAGTGATGAGGCTTATACCGGCAAATAATAAATAAATCTAAGTGTTTGCTCGTGCGAAGTCTTATACTCTAAAGTCTTCTCTGGGGAAATATTGCGAGGGTCACTCCAAAAGAAATGCACACTATTTTTGTAAAAATACACTTTTCATTATGCATGTGTGAAAGTTTTACAGTGTGTAGATACATCCTTCCCACTTGTTTTCAAACTTAGTTCAACCTGTTACCGTGAGTGGCACCGTCACAGCATGTCCTCAAGATGGCTGCTACACTTGACGTTCGTCAGAAGCAACGTGCTGTCATAGAATTCCTGTACTGTGAAAACGAGGCAGTGGGAAACATCCACAAGAGGTTGAAAAAGGTGTATGGAGATGCTGCTGTCGATCGCAGTAGAGTTAGTCGATGAGCAAGCAGGCTACATGATGAAAGCGGGCACGGCAATATTGAGGATTGTCCTAGCAGCGGCAGGCCTCGTACTGCACACTCTCCAGACAATGTGCAGAGAGTTCACGAATTGGTGACTGCTGACAGACGCATCAGAGTGAACGAATTGTCACGCTACGTTGGTGATAGGGGAAGGAAGTGTTTGCACAATACTGAAAGTATTGGCGTTAAAAAAGGTTTGTGCCAGACGGGTTCCCAGGATGTTGGCAGTGGCTCACAAAGAAACAAGAAAAACGGTATGCAGCGGACTTTTGGAACAGTACGAGAATGTTGGAGTTGAATTTCTTGGAAGAATTGTGACAGGTGATGAAACATGGCTCCATTGTTTTTCACCAGAGACAAAGAGGCAATCAGTGGAGTGGCATCATGCAAATTCATTCACTCAAGAAAAAAAATTCAAAATCACACCTTATGCTCGAAAAGTTATGGCTCCGGTGTTTTTCGATTCCGAAGGACTCTTGCTTATGGGCATCATGTCAAGTGTAACCACCATAAATTCTGATGCATAAGTGACGAAACTGAAGAAACTTAAAGCTCGACTGAGTCGTGTTCGACCGCATCAGCAAAAGCAGAATGTTTTGCTGTTGCACGACAATGCACGGCCACATGTCAGTCAAAAAACCATGGAAGCGATCACAAAACTTGAATGGACAACATTGAAACACCCGCCTTACAGCCCTAACCTGTCTCCATGTGACTATCATCTTTTTGAGAAACTGAGAGATTCTCTTCGTGGAACAAGGTGTGAAGATGATGACTCCCTTGTGCACGCTGCCAAACAGTGGCTCCAACAGGTTGCTCCAAAATTTTACCGTGCGGGTATACAGGCGCTGGTTCTAAGATGGAGTATGGCAGTTGAGAGAGATGGAAATTATGTGGAGAAATGAAAATATTGTTCCTAAAGGATGTATCTACACACTATAAAACTTTCAAACATGTAGAATAAAAGATCGATAAAAAAAAATAGTGTGCATTTCTTGTGGAGTGACCCTCGTATTTTGAAAATCCGACCGACAAGAATATTCTGTGTTCATTCCTTCAAACTTTCTCATTTGTAGGTTTCCCAGCGCCGACTACATTGAAAAGAATGAGAAAGGTAGCGGTTTCATAGCCTCTTCGCTCCCTCGGTGCTCACGTTTGGACCTTCACTCTTTATTTTTCCTTCTCCGTGTAAACAGAGCCTTTTTCCGCTTATAGACCAAAGATCCTTGGGTGTGGACTTTCTAGTAGTTTTAAAACCAGTGCTCAGGACCTTGCAGCGTGCAATTCGTGTGTTAGTTTATAGCTGATCGTGTACAGAAAATGGTTACTTCTACAAAACGAAAATGTATGTAAATAATTACTGTGCCCAAATATTAGACTGGGAGCCTGTGTTTCTTTTCTGATGTTCACTAACTACTCTAGATGTTGAGAATTAGTCCAGATTTGTATGCATTTTGCTCGTTACTAAGAAATAACTCGTTTCCTGAAGGCCCTCGCGCATAGACATCAACTCAATGAGTATTCAGTTTGGTCTTCGCTAAAGAAAAATTGAAATAACTGTTGAAACTTTCTGGCAGATTAAAACTGTGTGCAGGACCGAGACTCGAACTCGGGACCTTTTCCTTTCGTGGGCAAGTGCTAGCTCTACAAGATTCGCAGAAGAGCTTCTGTGAAGCTTAGAAGGCAGGAGACGAGTTACTGGCAGAACTGAAGCTGTGACAGCGGTTCGTGAGTCGTACTTGGGTAGCTCAGATGGTAGAGCACTTGCCCGCGAAAGGCAAAGGTCCCGAGTTCGAGTCGCGGTCCGGCACACTGTTTTAATCTACCAGAAATTTTCGTATCAGCGCACTCTCCGCTGCAGAGTGAGAATCTCATTCTGGAAACAACTGTTATTTCTACAGTTTACTGCAATACTTGAAACATTAACTGATGACCAGTTAGGAGCTGTTTTTCATGACACGGATGCGGAATTATCTGATTGACAAGATGAAGGATTCTCGTTTTTGACTGAAGATTGTGCTGCAGAACTTGATGAAACTGAATGGTAAACAATAAGAACTTTACTATTTTTTGCCAGTAGCTAGGAGAAGAGGACGTCCTTGTGAAGTGCTCTGTCAGTGATGATGTAGGTGATGCAGAAAACGTTTATTAAAAGCGATGAAGAGCTGCGTTGCAATCGGTTTCAGAAGCTATGTTTTGAAATGTTGGCCTAATACCGAATTTTGTTGTTGCAAGTAGTATCTCAAAATGCAGGAAACCTGGCTCCACTATCAAGACAAGAGACATGTGCGTCAAATGTGGAACATTTTCATGTGTTATGAAAAATAATTATTTTGAAAAATGGCTCGGAGCACTATGGGAGTTACCATCTGAGGTCATCAGTCCCCTAGAACTTAGAACTACTTAAACCTAACTCACCTAAGGACATCACACACATCCACGCCCGAGGCAGGATTCGAACCTGCGACCGTAGCGGTCGCGCGTTCCAGACTGTAGCGCCTAGAACCGCTCGGCCACTCCGGCCGGCAATTATTTTGAACTTTATCCTAAAATGCACGTTAAAGATTTATTTACTGGAGTAGTAAGTCATTATTTCCCAGAAACTCTTTTATGATTATCATTTTCTTGCTTTATGAAGTTGTTTGAGGGAATCAATAAAAATTGGAAATTATATATTCCAAAAATATTAGAATTAAAAAGCCCATTTTCTGACTACATTAGCATATAGAGTTTGCTATTTCAAATTAACCGTGTATATTGCTGAATAAAATGTTTTTATTGAAGAAAGGGGAAAGAAAGAAAAAGAATAATTTCATTTCCATTTGTGTCATGCTTGTTTCTTAATTTGCTGGGAAATATGAAAAGAAATATTTTCTGTCTGTCTTTTGTTTTGAATGTCAAGAAAAAAATTACGCATTACAACACAGGTACACAACCAGATAGCTTCTAAGCAAGTAAATGCCTAGCTCTGAATTATAAATTACGTAAGTATTGGAGAGAAGAATCATGAGACAAATATTAGGTCCAATAAAAAGCTCAGAAATCTGGAAATTACGAAGTAATGATCACAGAAATATATGAGACTCAGCGGCAACGTTAAGGGAAACAAGACTTATTTTTTGCGCGTTTATGTAGGATGAACGACAGCAGAGTGATAAAACAGATCATCAAGTAGATCTGGGAGTAGAAGGAGCAGAAAGAGGTATTTTCAGAATGAATTGCTAAATTTGGAAGGATTCAAAGGGGAAACAGTGAGTATATAAAGAAGAAAAACGAAAAAAGAGATATGGTGCATAGATGGAAGAATATTGGAGGAAAAGAAGAAAAGCAGATAATAAGGAATTGTAATTAACACGCGGTTCCTAGTTGGCCAAAACGTGAAAAAGTGAGGAATTATCGTGAACAGCCTACACGACTGAGTACCGACCATTCACGACACAAGAACCAGATGTTTGTTTCAGGACGTATGTGGTATAGGAAGCTTTTGTAGTTTTCAACAGTACGTGTCCTGTAAGAACAAACTCTTAAAAAACAGTATTCTTCGTAAGACACTGTACAGCGCATGGTGCAGCGTACCTAATATTACCGACTTTCTGTGTTTTTCGTGTATATATGATCCGATCGAAAAGTGGCTGTGTATATCGCGCTAGATATACAGTGGAAGCAAAACAATTGTATGTCCTTCCTTGCATAGCAGTTGACTACATTTAACCAACAGAGTTTCGGGAAAACAGCGTCACCCTTCTTCGAAAGATTCTCATTTCAATTGACTAAAATTGTTCAAATGGCTCTAAGTATTATGGTACTTAACATCTGAGGTCATCAGTCCCCTAGAACTTAGAACTACTTAAACCTAACTAACCTAAGGACATCACACACATCCATGCCTGAGGCAGGATTCGAACCTGCGACCGTAGCAGCAGCGCGTTTCCGGACTGAAGCGCCTAGAACCGCTCGGTCACAGCGGCCGGCTTCAGTTGACTGTCACCGCTAGATTTCCGTACGAGCTCCGCTGACCTGTTACGATACTAGCAAGCATCTCCGATTTCTCTGCCCGTTACCCTGCATACCTGACAAAGACTACATCACTTTGAAGCAATAGTTTATTAATTGTCGCTTTAGCATTTTGTATGTCTACTTCTCTTTAACAAAGAAAAGCTGCGTCAAGTAAGTTTGTGCGAGCTTCCAGACGTGTACTCGTAGGCCATTATCAAGTTGTGCCACTTTTTGATAACGGTCGAACATCACTCGTCCGAGAGGATTAGAAAATTTTGTTAGTTTCTATCGCCTTGAGACTATACATTCACACATATTGTGGGTTCGTCGCCCATCCCCAAGATCAGAATTTGGAAAAGGAAGATACGACTGCCGGGAAAATCAAATATACTTCATTCAACAGCTAATGTCGATAGCATTCTCCACATTTACATCTACATACATACTCCGCAAAGCATCGTACGGCGCATGGCGGACGGTACATTGTACTACTACTAGCCGCTTTCTTTTCCGTCCCCGTCGCAAAAAGAACGAGGGAAAAACGACTATCTATAGGCCTCCTTACGAGTGCTAACTTCTCTCATCTTATCTTCATGGCCCTTGCGCGAGATACACGTTGGCGGCAGTTAATCACTCTCAAATGCCAGATCTCTAAATTTCCTCAGTAGTGCCTCGCGAAAAGTCGTCTGTCCTCCAGGGATTCCCACTGGAATTCACAAAGCATCTCCGTAACACCTACCTGCTGGTCGAACGTACCGATAACAAGTCTAGCAGCACGCGTCTTAAATGCTTCTATGTGTTCCTTTAACCCGATCTGGTGAGGATCTCAAACACTGGAGCATTACTGAAGAATGGGCGGAACTCTCGTTCTATACGCCGTCTCTATTGCATATAAGCTACAATTTCCCAACATTCTCCAAATAAAACGAAGTCGAGCTTTCGCCTTCCCTACTGCTAACCTGGCGTGTTCATTCCATTTCATATTACTTTGCAACATGATGCTTACAAGGGAACCTCCCCATCGCACCCCCCTCAGATTTAGTTATGAGTTGGCACAGTGGATAAGCCTTGAAAAACTGAACACTGATCGATCGAGAAAACAGGAAGAAGTTGTGTGGAACTATGAAAAAATAAGCAAAATATACAAAGTGAGTAGTCCATGTGCAAGATATGCAATATCAAGGACAGTGCGAGCTCAGGAGCGCCGTGGTCCCGTGGTTAGCGTAACGAGCTGCGGTATGAAAGGTCCGTGGTTCAAGTCTTCCCACGAGTGAAAAATTTAACTTTTTGTTTTCAGTTTATGTGACAAACTCTTATGTTTTCATCACTTTTTTGGGAGTGATTATCACATCCACAAGAAAACCTAAATCGGGCAAGGTAGAAGAATCATTTTACCCATTCGCCAAGTGTACTAGTTAGGTGGATCGACAACATATTCCTGTCATGTGACGCACATGCTGTCACCAGTGTCGTATAGAATATATCAGACGTGTTTTCCTGTGGAGGAATCGGTTGACCTATGACCTTGCGATCAAATGTTTTCGGTTCCCATTGGAGAGACACGTCCTTTCGTCAACTAATCGCACGCTTTTGCGGTGCGGTCGCAAAATACAGACACTAAGCTTATTACAGTGAACAGAGACGTCAGTGAACGAACGGACAGATCATAACTTTGCGAAAATAAAGAAAGTAAAATTTTCAGTCGAGGGAAGATTTGAACCGACATCTCGTTCCGCAGCTGCTCACGCTAACCACGGGACCACGGTGCTCCTGAGCTCACGCTTTCCTTAATATTGCCTATATTAAGCATGAACTACTCAGTATGTATATTTTGTTTATTTTTTCATAGTTTCACAGAACTTCTTCCTGTTTTCTCGATTGATCTGTGTTCAGTTTTTCAAAGCCTATCCACTGTGCCAACTTATAACTAAATCTGAGGGGGGTGCGATGGGGATTTCCCTTGTTAGATATTTAACCGATGTGACTATGTCAAACAGCACACTATTACTGCTGCATTCAGACGTTACAGGTTTGTTTTTCCTACTACTCATCTGGAGTAAAATACGTTTTCCTACATTTAGAGCGATCTGCGATTCATCACAAGCAGAAATTCTGTATGTCATTCTGGACTCTCCTACAGTCATTCAATGACGGCACCTTCCCGTACACCACAGCACCATCAATGAAGAACCCTAAATTGCTGCTGATCCTTTCCGTCAGATCATTTATGCATATAGTGAATAAGAACGGCCCTGTCATACTGCCCTGGAGTAGTCCTGACGATACCCTTGTCTCTGATGAACACTCGCCGTTGATGACAACGGAATGGATTCTGCTGCTGAAGAAGTCTTGGACTCCCTCACATTTGAGTACCGATTTCATATGTTCGTACTTCCGCTGACAGTGTGCTACGGGGCACCACGTCAAACGCTTACCGTGAATTTGGGAATATGAAATCTGCCTGTTGCCTTTCATTCGTGGGTCGCAGGGTACCATCTGAGAAAAGGGCAAGCTGAGCTTCTCAGGAGCGATGCTTTCTACACTCCTGGAAATGGAAAAAAGAACACATTGACACCAGTGTGTCAGACCCACCATACTTGCTCCAGACACTGCGAGAGGGCTGTACAAGCAATGATCACACGCACGGCACAGCGGACACACCAAGAACCGCGGTGTTGGCCGTCGAATGGCGCTAGCTGCGCAGCATTTGTGCACCGCCGCCGTCAGTGTCAGCCAGTTTGCCGTGGCATACAGAGCTCCATCGCAGTCTTTAACACTGGTAGCATGCCGCGACAGCGTGGACGTGAACCGTATGTGCAGTTGATGGACTTTGAGCGAGGGCGTATAGTGGGCATGCGGGAGGCCGGGTGGACGTACCGCCGAATTGCTCAACACGTGGGGCGTGAGGTCTCCACAGTACATCGATGTTGTCGCCAGTGGTCGGCGGAAGGTGCACGTGCCCGTCGACCTGGGACCGGACAGCAGCGACGCACGGATGCACGCCAAGACCGTAGGATCCTACGCAGTGCCGTAGGGGACCGCACCGCCACTTCCCAGCAAATTAGGGACACTGTTGCTCCTGGGGTATCGGCGAGGACCATTCGCAACCGTCTCCATGAAGCTGGGCTACGGTCCCGCACACCGTTAGGTCGTCTTCCGCTCACGCCCCAACATCGTGCAGCCCGCCTCCAGTGGTGTCGCGACAGGCGTGAATGGACGGACGAATGGAGACGTGTCGTCTTCAGCGATGAGAGTCGCTTCTGCCTTGGTGCCAATGATGGTCGTATGCGTGTTTGGCGCCGTGCAGGTGAGCGCCACAATCAGGACTGCATACGACCGAGGCACACAGGGCCAACACCCGGCATCATGGTGTGGGGAGCGATCTCCTACACTGGCCGTACACCACTGGTGATCGTCGAGGGGACACTGAATAGTGCACGGTACATCCAAACCGTCATCGAACCCATCGTTCTACCATTCCTAGACCGGCAAGGGAACTTGCTGTTCCAACAGGACAATGCACGTCCGCATGTATCCCGTGCCACCCAACGTGCTCTATAAGGTGTAAGTCAACTACCCTGGCCAGCAAGATCTCCGGATCTGTCCCCCATTGAGCATGTTTGGGACTGGATGAAGCGTCGTCTCACGCGGTCTGCACGTCCAGCACGAACGCTGGTCCAACTGAGGCGCCAGGTGGAAATGGCATGGCAAGCCGTTCCACAGGACTACATCCAGCATCTCTACGATCGTCTCCATGGGAGAATAGCAGCCTGCATTGCTGCGAAAGGTGGATATACACTGTACTAGTGCCGACATTGTGCATGCTCTGTTGCCTGTGTCTATGTGCCTGTGGTTCTGTCAGTGTGATCATGTGATGTATCTGACCCCAGGAATGTGTCAATAAAGTTTCCCCTTCCTGGGACAATGAATTCACGGTGTTCTTATTTCAATTTCCAGGAGTGTATATACGTGCTGACGTGTGGACAGAAGCCTTTCCTTGTCAAGGAAACTTACCGTATTCCAACCGAGAATAAGTTTAAGAATTCTGTAGCAAGCCGATGTTAAGGATATTAGCCTGCAATTATGCGGGTCCCTTCTTTTGCGTTTCTTTTGTAAAGTAGTCACATGTGCTTTTTTCCAGTCGCGTGGAACTTTGCACCATATGATCGGATGTAATGAGCCATGCTGGCTGCCTATGGCGTGCTATAGTCATCACTGCCATAATGTAAGCTGTTATGCACTAATGGTGTATAGCTTTGACATGGTAGGTTAACCGAGGACGTTTTAACCATCTAAAGTCTCTTGTGGTTTTAGCGCGCCGCCTGCAGGTGGTGCTTTGTATTATTATCCCAATTTGTTAGAGCGAGACCTGTTTTAACTGTTTAGACTACATTTCAGGAGGCAATAAAGCGCAGCTACTGTACTTGGACCCACTTTAATATAACGTCTGACCAGAAGCCGGTACTTGACTGTGAAGCGCTAGGTAATTCCAGTGAGTGCTCAAAACAGAAACAAAGGTGCGATGCACAGATGACCTCGACTCAAGCGCCTCTTCATTATCTGCTACGCTTTGTTCAAACTGGAGAGCTATTGTTTTCGCTATAACAGGGAATAATTGATTTTCATTTTGGAAGCAACGAACCGTGTTGGCTCGTGAAAAGTGCAATGCCGTTGAAACAGAATTCCTGCGTGAATTGGTATGTAGAATGTCCGGTGCGCATTGCGGTCGCTGATCTGTGGACTATCAGCGTTTGCACAGGCTACCCGTTCGACCCGTATCGGTCGGTGAAATGTGCACGCTGTATCGCCGCAAATATTGGGAAGCTTAACGCTTAATCAGTAATGCCTAAAGGGGCACCGTGAGTCTGATATTACAGTTACTTATTTGCTCATGTTCGGAGCAGTTAACATGAAAACTCATTGCGGTATAATTAACACACCACACAAGGACAAAATACATTAAAATATACGAATAGCTAAGTTTACTTGCTGAAGCATTGTATATTCGTTTAGTTGATACAAAAGGCAAGGTACATTAACACGTATGTTGAAAACCGCGAAAAGGAGGCATTTCTTAAAGAACATGAGGGCAGTATTCTGTAAGATCATGACATATTGTGTAGCCCTAAATGAGTCCTCTGCTTCTCAATGGTGTCCTGCAGAGGGCCTGGGGTGATGCTTATCTTGTTCGCTTCCGTAGGGAGGGGGAGGGGGGGGGGGGCGAGAGAGGGAAGAATGAGGTTTCATACATACTCCTCACATTTTTGCATCTCTTACACGACTGTTCCTTTAATTCCGATCTGTCTATTAAAAATGGAGAAATTAATTATTCAGAATTTTTATTCAGTATCCCGTGCGTTTACAGTTTGGATTGTTTACAGGCGCGCCGTTAACGCACTGGACTCGAATTCGGGAGAACAAAGGTTCAAACCCGCGTCCTGCCGTCCAGATTTAAGTTTTGTGTGATTTCTCTATATCGCTCCAGGAAAATGCTCCGATGGTTCCTTTGAAAGGGCACGGCCGATTTATTTCATCATCATTCACACAATCTGAGCGCGTGCTCCGTCTCTAATGACATCGACGTCTACGGGACGTTAAACCGAATCTTCCTTCCTTTGCCATTAGCGCTAGCCGAACGTTGCAGTTGTTACAAAATCATTTCATTTCTGAGAACCCCGGTTTTACTCTCTAGCCTTTTTTTTAAAGTCAATTCCTGCACGCCAAGTCAGTGGAAGTTGGAATTTGCTCTACTGCTGACAGTTTCTTTTGGAAACTTTCAAACCGAAAGTGACGCTGAAGAAACGTCACAGTTATAACGTTAAATCGCTGTTCATGAATCCACAGAAGAAGAGATAGTAAGCATTTGAAATATGGTATTATCCAAAAATTCTATCAGATTAACTGGACGGATAATGTACGAAATGAAGAAATTCTGAAATGTATAGGGGAGGAGAGAAATATGCTGAAGACCCTTACCAGAAGAAAGTTAGTAGCATATCTGCTATGACATGCAGAGAAAGTGCACTTCGCGTTAGAAGGAGCAGTAAAATACAAAATTTTTAGCGGCAGACAAAGACTAGAGTACGCAACAAAATACGTAGGTAGGCTATTGGGTGTAGTACTTTCGTAAAGATAATAAATTTTGTACATGACGGAAAAATATGAATGTACGCAGCTTAATTGTGTGATCAACGTGTGGAAGTTGCTTTATTGCGATGGCATACTTAGGAGAAACTTCAAAAGTTACAGATATGTGTTTCAGGCTTGTTGAAGTGTGGAAAGAACTGAAGCTTGATGGTTAAGCTCTGCATCGAAATATACACCGCCAGACAACGAAAGTGAAGCACCTAGAAGACATTGCTGGATACCTATGTAGTAGTCGTACACACCATCGGCGGGCATGTGAAAGATTATAGTTGCAATTCTCTGTTATAGGTTGAACGGCTACCGGCGTGTATTATTGTCGTTCGTGTATGGTGTTGTTCCAATGCCTGGTAGAGGATTCTGAGTGATCACTAAAAATCACGGAGGTGCCGCGAACTCGTGTGAGACAGCGAGATAAGCACCTGACTGTTTGAAAGGGGCCTCACTGTGGACCTAATGGCTGGCTGGTCGGATCGTGTAACATTCAGATTTGTAGGGCATTCGCATGTGACAGTGGCCCGATGTTGGACTTCATAGGAACGTGAAGGCCGGCATACCTACCGTCATAGTTGGAGTCAGCCATGGGAGCATCACACCAAGCACATTATAACAACTTCACATCTGCGCCTGCCATCCTAGAAAAAGTAATAGACTCCCTACAACATCCTGAGAAAGAGAAGTTCCAAGGCGGCAAGTGTTACAGGGTAACTAGTTATTGCTTTTCCACTAGGTGGAACCTCTCATTAATCAAGATAATGTATTTTATGAAATGTGTGAAGTTTATTTTGACAGGGCCGCCTATTATGGAAAGCCATATCTTGAAGGCAATATACACTCTAAGAGAAAAAACTTACGCACAACCAAGGAATTATCCGAACGGAACGAAAATCGGTATATTCGTCTGTGATGTACTATCACAGACAAACTAATGATTACAATTTCAGATAAATTAGTTGGTGTATTCAAGAGACATCTTCACAAATTGAGCAAGTCAGTAACGTGTTGGTCCACTTCTGATCCTTATGAAAGAATTTATTCGGTTTGGCATTGACTGACAGAGTTGTTGAATGTCGTCCTGAGGATATCGTTCCAGATTCTGTCCAATTGGCACGTTAGATTATCAAAATCCCGAGATGGCTGCAGGGCCCTTCCCATAATGCTCCAAAAGTTTTCAATTTGGGGTGAGTTCCTGCGACCTTAGTGGCCAAAGCAGGATTTGGCAAGCACGAAGAAAACAGCAGAAACTCTCGCCGTGCACGGTCGGACATTATCTTGCTGAAAAATAAGTCCAGGATGGCTTGCCATGAATGGCAACAAAACGGGACGTAGAACATCGTCGATGTACCGCTTTGCTGCAAGGGTAAAGCGAATGACAACCACTGGTCATCGAGGCTGAGTTCGGCCTGGAAACTCATTGGCTGGAGTAAAGTTGTCTTCAGTGATGAGTCCCCACTTGAGGTGAGCCCCGATGAAAAGCGAAGATATGTCTGAACTGACGCGTTATTGACTTGCTCATTCTGTGAAGGTCTTTCTCCTCAATAGATCATCCATTTTTTTTCTGAAACAGGTATCACTTGTCTGTGTACATGTACTTCACATCTCCCCTTTTCGATTCCTTCGTGGTGTTCCGTTCTTGTGTGTGTGTGTGTGTGTGTGTGTGTGTGTGTATGTGTGTGTGTGTGTGTGTGTGTGTGCAGAGTGTAACATATCACTTTGTTTTGTTGCTTTCGTATGATTTGCTCAGGAAGGATTATTGCGTTTATCTCAACAACTGATGCAGATGTTAATGAAATGGAAGGACAAGAGAGACGTCGTCGTGATGTTCAGCATGTTCCATGGCCACACATCAGAGAATGGCCTCGTGTAGAAGCCAAGTGTTGTCATGGATTACAACAAGAATGTAGGAAGCGTGAATAGGAAAGCAAAGCTACCAAATAGCTAGGATCAGAATGAAGAAATGTTATCAGAGTATTTTTCGCCATTTATTGAACGTTGCACTAGTCAGTGCATACACTCTATGGGCCACGAAATAAATACCACGCCGAAAACCAAAAGCTACTCATGGCCTGGAAGTTACACGACTGCGCCGACCAGTATGGGGGAAATTACTCACTGAGACAGAGTAGCGCGCACGAGGTTCAAATGCCTTTGAGCACTATAGGACTTAACTTCTGAGGTCATCAGTCCCTAGAACTTCGAACTGCTTAAACCTAACTAACCTAAGGACATCACACACATCCATGCCCGAGGCAGGATTCGAACCTGCCACCGTAGCGGTCGTGCGGTTTCAGACTGTAGCGCCCAGAACCGCGCGCACGAGGAATACGCACGTAAAGAGTTAAAATACCAATGTCACACAATGTACAGGGTTATTACAAATGATTGAAGCGATTTCACAGCTCTACAATAACTTTATTATTTGAGATATTTTCACAATGCTTTGCACACACATACAAAAACTCAAAAAGTTTTTTTTACGCATTCACAAATGTTCGATATGTGCCCCTTTAGTGATTCGGCAGACATCAAGCCGATAATCAAGTTCCTCCCACACTCGGCGCAGCATGTCCCCTTCAATGAGTTCGAAAGCATCGTTCATGCGAGCTCGCAGTTCTGGCACGTTTCTTGGTAGAGGAGGTTTAAACACTGAATCTTTCACATAACCCCACAGAAAGAAATCGCATGGGGTTAAGTAGGGAGAGCGTGGAGGCCATGACATGAATTGCTGATCATGATCTCCACCACGACCGATCCATCGGTTTTCCAATCTCCTGTTTAAGGAATGCCGAACATCATGATGGAAGTGCTGTGGAGCACCATCCTGTTGAAAGATGAAGTCGGCGCTGCCGGTCTCCAGTTGTGGCATGAGCCAATTTTCCAGCATGTCCAGATACACGTGTCCTGTAACGTTTTTTTCGCAGAAGAAAAAGGGGCCGTAAACTTTAAACCGTGAGATTGCACAAAACACGTTAACTTTTGGTGAATTGCGAATTTGCTGCACGAATGCGTGAGGATTCTCTACCGCCCAGATTCGCACATTGTGTCTGTTCACTTCACCATTAAGAAAAAATGTTGCTTCATCACTGAAAACAGGTTTCGCACTGAACGCATCCTCTTCCATGAGCTGCTGCAACCGCGCCGAAAATTCAAAGCGTTTGACTTTGTCATCGGGTGTCAGGGCTTGTAGCAATTGTAAACGGTAAGGCTTCTGCTTTAGCCTTTTCCGTAAGATTTTCCAAACCGTTGGATGTGGTACGTTTAGCTCCCTGCTTGCTTTATTCGTCGACTTCCGCGAGCTATGCGTGAAACTTGCCCGCACGCGTTCAACCGTATCTTCGCTCACTGCAGGCCGACCCGTTGATTTCCCCTTACAGAGGCATCCAGAAGCTTTAAACTGCGCATACCATCGCCGAATGGAGTTAGCAGTTGGTGGATCTTTGTTGAACTTCGTCCTGAAGTGTCGTTGCACTGTTATGACTGACTGATGTGAGTGCATTTCAAGCACGACATACGCTTTCTCGGCTCCTGTCGCCATTTTGTCTCACTGCGCTCTCGAGCGCTCTGGCGGCAGAAACCTGAAGTGCGGCTTCAGCCGAACAAAACTTTATGAGTTTTTCTACGTATCTGTAGTGTGTCGTGACCATATGTCAATGAATGGAGCTACAGTGAATTTATGAAATCGCTTCAATCATTTGTAATAGCCTTGTACTCTGTACTAGAGATCAGAAATGAGATCTGCAGACTAAAGTGGCCGTCAGCAAAGTAGGCAACTGAAGGTTACACCAGCTGTAGGAGAGAAGGGCTGTGATTCGTCCGCCTTACAGCTTTGTTGCCACATTTACATCGTAGTAGTGAAAGAGTTAGCGACAGCTGTAATGCACAGCATTCCAGAGAACCATAGTGTGTTCGCGTGTTATTTCAGTCTTCCGTGGAATAGTGCACTGACTTGTGATTTGCAGCGAGCGTAAAGGAGCAAGGGCCAACACCAGTAGGCGTGCGTAAAGGACGACAAGGCGTTCGAGAACAAACTAAAATTGTCGTATCGAACGTACTGAAGTTTTTTCCCTGATCTGACCAACAGTAAAGAAACCGAGAATAAAATAAATTTTGCACCAGTTTGTAAACTGGCAGCAAATGATTGTGGTATTTCGGAATTGACTATAGGCAGTATTAATAGTGTTGTAACCTCGGCAAAATCACCAGATGTAACCACGTGGTTTGATTCTCCAAGAAAGGGCTACAATAGAGAACAGAAATGTACGAAACTTGACGATATTAACAAAACGCTAGTGCGCGGAACTGAATTCGTTATTAGGGAAGGGAAAAGAATCCGGCAGCTAGAAAAATACAGAGAGATCTATGTGAAAGAAATTAATTATTCTAGCTCAGAGACCTCTGGTCTTCGTTTTCTTCGGTACTTGATTCTCAGTTCAGAAATTGTAATGACGGGGGAAAATTTTTATTGGAATGCAGAGGCATAGCAGCAGCAAAAGTGAAGTTATTGCGTACGATTCACTTACTGGTGCTGAGGAAAACAGGCCTGTACTATACTTAGAGAAAACTTGGTTTTCACAAAACCTTAGGAACAAATATATTTTGTTCGACTTCAGCAGAACGTTTGACTTCCTTCCATTATCTTACTGCACTTACACCCGTTAGACAGGGTATACAGAGCGTAACGGGCCTAAGCTCCAGAAATTTTTATATGTTGTACACACCTCACTGTGTTTGTAACACATTATACACTTCACAACCAGATGTTTTCTTCACGCTCGTAAATGCGTCGCTAAGTGAACTACGGTTGTCACTATAGACTAACCGTTTTGCCTCCTCATGTTCACAGTTCAACATTTTACCATCTACCCAGGGGGAAATAGGCATTAATGACTTGCTCTTGCCACATGTGCTTGGAGTTACTAACCAATATAAAAACATGCTACTCTTAATAGCTATAATTATTAGACCGCAAGTGAAGTAAATACTGATGTAATGTTGTTCAGTACACTGTCCTCAGTCACCAATAAACATATCTGCACTTTTGTGTGTGTATGTGTGTGTGTGTGTGTGTGTGTGTGTGTGTCTGTGTGTGTGTGTGTGTGTGTGTGTGTGTGTATTTATGTATGTGTATGTATATTTATAGAACTTTTTCAAAGACTGCTGTACATTTTCTTTGATTTTATTCAGAGAATGTCTAACAGTTACTTTGACATACACACAATTTCGACACATTACTGTATCTGTGACGACAATACAGAAAAACGGGACATGAGTATGAAGAGTAGTCTCTAAGTCGTAGTTATTTATTAAAATAAATCTACCTCTATCTTCGAGGAAGTTGTTGTTGTTCTGGTCTTCAGTCCACAGACTGGTTTGATGCAGCTCTCCATGCTGCTCTATCCTGTGCAAGCTTCTTCATCTCCGAGTAACTACTGCAACCTACATCCTTCTGAATCTTCTTAGTGTATTCATCTCTTGGTCTCCCTCTACGATTTTTACCGTCCACGCTTCCCTCCAATACTAAACTGGTGATCCCTTGATGCCTCAGAATATGCCCTACCAACCGATCCCTTCTTCTAGTCAAGTTGTCGCACAAATTCCTCTTCTCCCCAGTTCTATTCAGTACCTCCTCATTAGTTATGTGATCTACCCATCTAACCTTTAGCATTCTTTTGTGGCACCACATTTTGAGAGCTCCTATTCTCTTCTGGTCTAAACAATTTATCGTCCATGTTTCGCTTCCATACATGGCCACACTCCATACAAATACTTTCAGAAAAGACTTCCTGACACTTAAACCAATAGTTGATGTTAACAACTTTTTCTTCTTCAGAAACGCTTTCGTTGCCAAAGCCAGTCTACATTTTATATCCTCTCTACTTCGACCATCATCAGTTATTTTGCTCCCTAGACAGCAAAACACATCTACTATCTCAAGTGTCTCATTTTCCTAATCTAATTTCCTCAGCATCACCTGATTTAATTCGGCTACATTTCATTATCCTCGCAAGTTAGAGAAATGAATGATAAACTAAACAACTTGCTATTAGCTCTTAGAAGCAAATTCCCATGAACAAAAATATATACAAATATCGCGTTTTTGGTCGAAGGTATATAACAAATGGCTCTAACCACTAAGGGACTTAACTTCTGAGATCATCGGTTCACTAGAACTTAGAACCACACACTTCCATTCCCGAGGCAGTATTCGGGCCTGCGACCGTAGCAGCAGTGCTGTTCCGGACTGAAGCGTCTAGAACCGCTCGGCCACAGCGGCCGGCGGTATATAACAGTGACGTTACTTTGTGCCTTGTTTTTTTTCACGGGCCACCTATGTTTGCTTATGGTTTCAATGTAATAAACAATAATAGTACCACTTTGTTTGTACGAGATGAAGTTTGTATGTTTTCGTCTGAAGTGAGGTCTATAGCATCTAACTTTTTGCAGAAATAAGTCTTCGTCTTATTGATCATATTGGTAATTGTATACACTGCATCACTTAATATTATTCGTACGACTTCCAAAGACTCACAAAATACAACTTTGTTAGAGGCCATCTGATTCCGAGTTGGGGTCATTTCTGCCGTCTTATTGCTACACTACAACGGTAAGATCGTGCGCTCAACCTCCACATTAAGTCACGACTAGCCTCACTCCAGCACGCTTTCGCAAGAGAGAAGTAGTTGACGAGTAGGAAGCGACCGCAGCTCCGCCTTTCTCAGACTCGTCATACTTGTGGAACTCTGATGGATGGGAAGGAGAGAAGCCGAAGTATCACCTACGTACAAGAGGCGCCTTGATTTTTAATGTATGCAACCCTCAACACTTCTATCGTACTCCGTTTCTGATCTCTACTCTGCAAAAAAACGTTCAAATGTATGTGAAATCTTATGGGACTTAACTGCTAAGGTCATCAGTCCCTAAGCTTACACACAACCTAAATTATCCTAAGCACAAACACACACACACCCATGCCCGAGGAAGGATTCGAACCTCCACCGGGACCAGCCGCACAGTCCATGACTGCAGCGCCTCAGACCGCTCGGCTAATCCCGCGTGGCTCTACTCTGCAACTTACATTGTTAACATGGCATGTCGAATATAAATGTGGCATCTGTACCATTATTTCTTAATAAAAACACAAAACTCCTATTTATCGGTTTGTTCTACTTACGTTATTCCCGTCGACATCGAGGTCATTAGACTTACGAGACGTGCGAGGAAAGTAATGATGCTGACAACACTGAGAGCCATCTGACTACATCGTGTTGTACTTCTGAGGACGTGTGTGTTCATCCCTTCCTCACGCTCAATCCGAGTTTCAAATCCGTACAGCTGTCACCTGATTTTTGAGAGCGCCATCAGTGAAGTTGTATTTTTTTGTGTGTTATGAAAATGAAACAGTAGAATTTAGAGCAACGTTGTGCTATCGAGTTTCGTGTTAAATTTGGGGAATACGTGAGTGTGAGCTTTAAAAAATTGAAACAGGCATTTGAGAAATATTCCTTATAAGGAGCACACGTTTTTCGCCGGCACAAATTATTTTTGGGAGACAAAGAACATGTCGAAGATGAACCTCACTCAGGGAGACCTTCAGAAACCGATGAAAAAGGGGAATGTGTGCGTGCTCATGTGAGGTCAGATCGACATTTAAAAATAAGAATGATGGGTGACCTGTTAAATATTTTCAATGTACATCAAATTTTGAGCGAAGTTTTGGACATGCGAAAGGTTAGTGCCAAAATGATGCCGAAAAAACTCACTGTAGAGCAGAAGACGAATAGAAGAAACGTGTGCGTTGATCTTTTTAAGAGGACTGCCAATGACCGCGAATGGTTCAGTCTTGTGATCACATGTGAGGTGGACTTGGATTTTTTAACACTGAAACAAAGTGGAAAAGTGATGAGTGGCACATTGAGACGTCTGCTCGACCGAAAAAAGTTCCAATGAACAAATTAAAGATAAAAACAATGATGATTTGCTTTTTTGACGGTAGGGATATCGTGTATAAAGAATTTACTTTTCCAGGACAGCCTGTCAACCAAGCGTTTTACGACGGCGGTCTCGATAGGCTCAGGAAAAAGGGTAAAACGAGTGAGACTGGATATTACAGACAAGTGGATGGTGCATCAGGACAACGCCCCATGTCACGCGTCCAGTTCCATCATGGAATTTTTTACCTCAAAAGGCATTCTTGTTGTTTCACAACCCCCATAATCACCTGATCTGAATCCTTGCGACCTTTATTATTTTCTCAAAATTGCAAAACGTCTTAAAGGGACGTCAATTTGGAACCCTGGAGGACATTCAAAAGCATGTAACTGACAACAATATGGGATTGTGAGTCCGTCAAACGTTTATTCCACAACACTACCGCATCCCCAAGCGTATGACGTTGATATACATAAGTTCACCTTTTAGTACTTGTTTACCAACAGCTGGTCACACAGTTGCAGATGACATGATGTACGCTAAGAAGAAACGGCAACAGAAAAAGAACAGAAAATATGCCGCAAACAGCAAGAACAATACTTAAAAAAATGTTTCAAATGGCTCTGAGCACTATGGGACTTAACAGCGGAGGTAATCAGTCCCCTAGAACTTAGAACTACTTAAACCTAACTAACCTAAGGACATCACACACATCCATGCCCGAGGCAGGATTCGAACCTGCGACCGTAGCAGCAGCGCGGTTCTGGATTGAAGCGCCTAGAACCGCTCGGCCAGTCCGGCCGGCAATACTTAAAAAAGCTTGCCATAACACAATAAATAAGGTAGTGTGAAAGTATCCAGAAAACTATATTTCAAAATACGAACTGTAAAAAGGTAACACAAATATTACAAGTCCTCTATGCTTAATAACCATACCAGGCTTGTTTTTGACATTAACGGTCACAGGACGTCCTTCAACAATACGCTTCAAAGTACAAGCGAAAGGACGCCAACGCAGCCAGTCAAATTCCTCAAACAAAATAACATTGTGTATGCGAGGATCATAACCTCCAAAACCAAATTCTGAACAAAACGGCACATACACATGCTGCCTACGTGAAAGAACCTTTTCAGTTAAGGTGGATTTGCCAATATTTGTGTCTCCATATAGGTATAATTGCTTTTTACGCACCACTTTGGACCGAAAGGCCTCATTATACCAGCGGACCACGCGACCCGCCCAGCCATTATATGTGAGATGGCACTCGGTTAGGCAACGTGCAACACTGTGTTGGCTATCTGGAACGTACTTGAATATTGTGTTGCGGAAGAATTGTTCGCTAAAGGTAACAACACACATATACATGCATATTTGAAATTGTCTGAGGCCAAGTTACTTGCAGAAGTTAGAACAGGCCTCGAATTTATGTTCGGTAGCATTACTGGTGTTTTCGATGTACAAAAATGCCGTAGTAGGAAAAATGCTTTGAATTATATAACTAAAGCAGATGCTGAGCCTATTTCCAATTGTAATGAATCGTCATTGTCATTTAACGCACGATTACGTCGTTGGGCGGAACGTACTGATTTTATAGACTATACAGATCCTTTTCTTGTAAATAATTGGTCTCGTGTTAGGTTTATTGAGAAGTACTTCGAATCGTTTCAGGGTAAGAAGTGTGTTGCACGTTGCCTAACCGAGTGCCATCTCACATATAATGGCTGGGCGGGTCGCGTGGTCCGCTGGTATAATGAGGCCTTTCGGTCCAAAGTGGTGCGTAAAAAGCAATTATACCTATATGGAGACACAAATATTGGCAAATCCACCTTAATTGAAAAGGTTCTTTCGCGTAGGCAGCATGTGTATATGCCGTTTTGTTCAGAATTTGGTTTTGGAGGTTATGATCCTCGCATACACAATGTTATTTTGTTTGAGGAATTTGACTGGCTGCGTTGGGGTCCTTTTCGCTTGTACTTTGAAGCGTATTGTTGAAGGACGTACTGTGACCGTTAATGTGTTACTGTGTTTGTGTAACTACGCTATTTTCTGCATGTTTTAGATTTAAAGAACCCACTGATGATGGCGGTATTTGTCACCGAAACTAGTTTGGGGAGTAAATAAGTAAACAGATAACAAAGTGTTTTGCATCAAGGTGGACTCACAATTCCCATATTGTTGTTTTTCTGTGGAAACACGGACCAAATGGAAGAGTTCCACCTAAGGTTATATATAAATGACATGTTAAGGGCCTTAGCAGTTGAAGCCTTTCAGCGCTGCTACCAAAACTGGGAATAACCCCGCCGGTATATACCGGGTGATCAAAAAGTCAGAATAAATTTGAAAACTTAATAAACCACAGAATAATGTAGATAGAGAGGTAAAAATTGACACACCTGCTTGGAATGAAATGGGGTTTTATTAGGAAAAAAAAGTACTGCTAGACGCGTGAAAGATCTCTTGCGCGCGTCGTTTGGTGATGATCGTGTGCTCAGCCGCCATTTTCGTCATGCTTGGCCTCCCAGGTCGCCAGACCTTAGTCCGTGCGATTATTGGCTTTGGGGTTACCTGAAGTCGCAAGTGTATCGTGATCGACCGACATCTCTAGGGATGCTGAAAGACAACATCCGACGCCAATGCCTCACCATAACTCCGGACATGCTTACAGTGATGTTCACAACATTATTCCTCGACTACAGCTATTGTTGAGGAATGATGGTGGACATATTGAGCATTTCCTGTAAAGAACATCATCGTTGCTTTGTCTTACTTTGTTATGCTAATTATTGCTATTCTCATCAGATGAAGCGCCATCTGTCGGACATTTTTTGAACTTTTGAATTTTTTTGGTTCTAATAAAACCCCATGTCATTCCAAGCATGTGTGTCAATTTGTACCTCTCTATCTACATTATTGCGTGATTTATTCAGTTTTCAAATATATAGTGACTTTTTGATCACCCGGTAGTTGCCGAAGGGAGCTACTTTGAAGACAGCAATACTGTTGTTTGAAAAAGAAATAACAACTTTGGTAGATAAAAAACCAGTCTCACTACTTTTCTCACACGCCTCGTAGAGCACACCCTCGGACTGTTTTAAGGATTGGGGAGCCAATCGTCCGTTCCGTTTCATAGGAACCATACCAGCATTTGGCTGAAGCGATTTGGAGAAATCACAGTAAGCCTAAATCTTGGCCAGAAGCGAATTTGAACCGTAGTCCTCGCGAGTCCAATATGCTAACCATTGCAACACCTCACTCGGTTCAGAAATAAACATTTGCCTTTTGTTCCTAAAATAGTTGTTGCTATGCTGTCCTTTATTTCTTGATCTATATCCTTCACGTGCCTTTGCAGCTTGTAGGAAAATTATAGTGCCAGTCGTCGTTGAAGCGAAGTGGAGAACGCAGCGCGAGCAGTATTATGGCTCTCGACGCGAGCTGAGGAAAGCATGAGTCACGAGACAGGTGCCTAGGAGTCGACCGCAAATCAGTTCCAGGAGAGTGCCCGGGAAGGGCGCGCGGAGAATGAAGAATCCCGACGTAGCGCTGGTCGTTTCGCAACAGCGGGCAGCAGTTGGGGGATCACGACAGGCGGGCTAAAAACCGCGCGCAGCGGGTCTGCGACCGCACCGCGGCCCAGCCGGATCATGGCGGAGAACCGGTTCTGCGGTCGTCCTGTAGGGCGCGGGGGGAAGGAGCGGCGGAGGAGGCACGAGGCAGAATGAAGGCGGCGGGCTGGCTGGCTGGCGCCCTGCAGTCTGCCGCCTGCGAGGCCCTGGCGGGGTCGCCAACGACAGGTGGCGCGCTGCCGCCGCCGCGGCCGCACTCCGAACCACACTCAGCTGCACCTGCTGTTTGTTGCCAGCTACGCCGCTGACGCTGTCTAATAGGTCAGTTGATTTTCTCTTAATGTTTACAAGGATATGTGGTCACAAACGTGTAAAGCAGAGTACACTTATAGTCTGGTATCGTGAACGGTGACTGCAAAGGTAAACAAAGCTGACGCTGAAACTGATGCGAGGAAATAAGACCACTCCTACGAACGTGTGCGCCTGTAATGTTTCATTAACACATCTTGGTATCGAACAATTTTTGCGACTAGTTAACAAGTGTAAGTTTCACGTCATTACTTGTTTTGTAAATAAAACCACCTTTTCCTGTTGCCACTTAATTTATTTTTCCCAGAAGCGTTTCGCCTATTTCTTGTTCTAAGGCATCATCAGTGTGATCTATAACGATACAGTTTTGTTATTTTTAGATTATGAAACAATTCACGTCTCGACTTTTATGTAAAAAAAAGCAATTACTTACGATTTGCTGTGATCTGTGTTTCCTCTCCTCTTTTCTGGAGGTCGTACTACCAATTTATTACCGACATATGATCACAATTTTCAATTCCGAACTGTTTCATACTGTTTCTCCTTATTTTTGTGGTGTACTACTATCCTTTTGCCACTCAATATAACTATTTCTTCGGACACTGTGCTTTTAACAATGTAAATAGTGTTTCCTCCTGTTTGGTGTGTTTACCTGCTTGTTGCCAACCTAACGACGTACATGTTCAAAACCATCCTCTATTGGTGATTTTTATATCGTTCGTGTTTATGAGACAGAGAGTAAGCTGAAGAGGTTTTTTTGTGTTGGGGGGCGGGGGGATAGCTGTTAGCGAGTGGCTGAAAGCTTTGGAGACAGCTGATATGACTTTCCGTTTCAATTTTCTGAGGAGGTGTTCATGGATAGTGAGCGTAAAGATATTGGGTGGTATTATTGCTATGTTGGATGGTATTATTATATTTGCCAGTGTTATTCTATTATTTTATCTATCAGTGTAAGCAATGAATTGGCATATTCACTTGATCATTCAACAGTGTTTTCCCTTCTGCTTCAGTTACCACATACAGAAAACCAAAGCAGAAAGGAAAACACTGTTGAATGATCAAGTACACATGCCAAACAGTTCATTGTTTACACTAACAGGTAAAATAATAGAATAACACGCCTAAAGAGGATTAATATAATAATAATACCACCCAAAATCTTTACGCTCACTGTCCATGAACACCTCCACAGAACATTCAAAGGAAAAGTCAAATCAGCTGTCACCAACGCTTTCAACCACTCGCTAACAGCTAGAACATTCATATTCAACACCCTCAACTGAAAAAAACACGCTCTTCAGCTTACTCATTCTATCATAAACACGCACGATATAAACGTCATGAATAGAAGATGGTTTAGAACATATACGTCGTTAGGTTGGCAACAAGTAGGTAAACACACCAAACAGGAGGAAACTCATAATGTAATTGCAATTTTTACGTTGTTAAAAGCACAGTGTCCGAAGAAATAGTTATATCGAGTAGCAAAAGAACAGTAGTACACCACAAAAATAAGGAGGAACATGTTGAACAATATGAAAAAGGTCGTAACTCGAAATTGTGCCTAAAACTCGGTAACAAAGTGGTAGTGCGACCTCCAGCCCAGATGAAACACAGATCACATCAAATCGTAAGTAATTACTTTTTTATATAAAAATCGCGACGTGAGCTGTTTGATAATCTAAAAATAACAAAACTGTATCGTTATAGATCCCACTGAAGATGCCTTTTAACAAGAAAAAGGCGAAACGCGTCTGGGAAGAATAAATTAAGTGACATCAGAAAAAAGCAGTTTTATTTACAAAACAAGTATTTCTATACTTGCTGCGGAAGATGGCCACGCAAACAAACTCGTTGTTCACATCATTGTCTAGTCTTTTCGACTGGACGTTGATGACTTGGATGTCAGTATGCCGCTTATGAATTCATTGAAGTAGCTCTGCACTCTGACTTAACGACGCTTCTTGTACTCTATTGCAGAAATTCTCACGCCAGAAAAGTTGGTACTTAACGACGCACAGCTACATTGTCAGCAAACAGGTTGAGTGTGCCGCTCGTACAGTCTGAAAGATCCTTCGTTATATAAAATATCTTTTAAAAAGATATATAAAAACAAGTATGTGCAAGTGTCCCACTTAGGTAGGCAGTCTTGAACATTTCATAGTAAATCCACCTATCATCTAACAAGGCTTGCCACAAGTGAGAATACGCAGAGTTGCGAATATTTTATTGTATGATCAATGCTTCTATAGCCTAACGTACTTCCGTAACAGATTTTTAAAATATGCTAGTTTATCTTATAGTTACATGACAGTTCTTATAGTACCCTGAATACGATCTTGAGAAAAAACACAAAAATGTGCAAAATTTGAAAACCAAAACTACCAGTAAAACGCAAACCTCGTTGTTGAGACACGGAAATTGTACATGTTGACTACTGGCCTTCATGTTTATCACATTTTTCGCCTCTTAGGCGAAATATTTGACAACGAACAAAAATAAATGCAACACTGTGTTCTAGTTACACTACAGATCAACAATAGTTAATCACTGGTATAGTTACCTCTGGATTCAACCAATAGGTAGTCTCTTCGGTTGACTCTTTTTATATCGTATCTCAATTTTTATGCATTAACAGATTTCTGTCGCTTGAGCGAAGCGGTGTGGTATTGTGAATTAACAACACTAAGCGCAAATATCAAGTCAAGGAATGTTCCTGTCAGGCTCTCTTTTTAATTTTCTGACATTCACTCATTTCACTTTCACTCACTTTCATTTTCTTTCATATAGCACTCTGTGTGTCTATAGGGTCCAAGCGACATGTGAAGAAAAACGAAAGAGGAAAATGTAATGGTTTCTTCATCTTCTACTAAATTTCTTTTAGTGTCACCTAAAAGGACCAATGCTCATCAGAAACTACCATAGCATCTGTACTTCACTACTTGTGTAGTGTTCAAACAAACAACAGTATGAGTTGGTGGTGTGTCAGGCTAATCTAAGTAGATCAATATTCCTTTATTATTCGCTGTAACATCTTGCGTGTAGAGGGTGTTTCTGTTAAAGGCAGTACTGAAGCTACATTTTTTTTTAAATACAAGTGGAAGTGATATACGATTTTCATAGTTTTGCTCTTCGTACAATGGTTTGCATCTCTCACACACTTTTTTATTGTCTTTTTCGTTTTCGTCTATGAATCCTCCCTGGTAAGGATCCAGGATGACGAGCAAATTTCAAGTATTTATTGGACTAGGGTTTTGGAACCTACCCACCTTTGTGGGTGGACTACGTTTCCGGAGAACCTTCCAATGAATATGAGTCTGGAATCTGTTTTAGCTGAGAATAGTTTATGTGTCGGTCCACTTTAAATCTCTCCGTACGCATACTCCTACATACTTTACGGGTGCGATTCCTTCCAGCGATTGTTCTGCAATCGTATAATCATACAGTAATGAATCTTTCTGCCTGTTTACGTGGAATAAGTTACTTTTATTTGTATTGATGGTCAACTGCGAATCCTTGCACCAAGTGTCGATCTCCTGCAGCTCATCCTACATTTCGCCATAATTTTCTTGCATTGCGACTTCTCTGTAAACAACAGCACCATCCGTTAAAAGCCTCTTAGAACTCCCGACGTTATCCACTAGATCATTTATGTACACAATGAAGTGACAGAAGTCATGGAACAGCGATATGCTTTAACAGACTTTGGCTACGACGTTTTTTGCCGCGCAGTCCTTACATAAAAACTTTTCGGTTCATTTGTCGCGTCAGATTTGGATAAATTATCGGTGCACAGCCTGTTAAATAACCACAAGATCTTGTTTGAACAAACGAGAATACTGCCTCACGCTTCGAACTGTTGGGACTCTGTGATCATAGAAGCTATTGAAAGGCTGTCCGCTGTGGCCGAGCGGTTCTAGGCGCTTCAGTCCGGAACAGCGCTGCTGCTACGGTCGCAGGTTCGAATCCTGCCTAGGGCATGGATGTGTGTGATGTCCTTAGGTTAGTTAGGTTTAAGTAGTTCTAAGTCTAGGGGACTGATAACCTCAGACGTTAAGTCCCATAGAGCTTAGAGCCATTTTTTTGAGCTGTTGAAATCATACTTTGTGAAAACAACTTCAATAAGGACACCGGCTATGCACTGAGCAATACATGCATGGAAACGTGCACTTGACAAGGGGGAAAAAAACGCAGAGGAATACTGCCCGCAGTGCACCATCTGATGTGACGGATGGCGCTGCAAGCAAAACTACGTAGCACAAGCAAAATCTATGGACGTACAGCTCGCCACCTATCTACGCGCCATCATGACGTAATCCAGCCAATCGGATGCCGTTCTGGTGATGTAAAAGAGGGAACCTTGACGACTCCCGACAGCGATTTTAGACTTTGATGGTGGATATCATCGGAAGCTTGGAATTTTATCTCAATTTTTATGCATGAACAGATTTTTGACCGCGGATTGGTAGCTGGACCTAGACGCATGAAACATTCTGTTTTGGAGATCGTTAGGGAATTCAGTATTCCCAGAACTGCAATGCCAAGAGTGTGCCGAGAATACTACATTTCATGCATTACCTCTCATCACGGACAACGCAATGGCCGACGGCCTTCATTTAACGACCAAGAGCAGCAGTGGTTATGTAGAGGTGTCAGTGCTAACAGACAAGCAACACTGCGTGACGTAACAGCAGAAATGAATGTGGGACTACGACGAACGTATCCGTTTGGACAGTGCTTCGAAATCTGGCGTTAATGAGCCATGGCAGTAGACGACCAGCAAGAGCGCCTTTGCTAACGGCACAATATCGCTTGCAGTGCCTCTCCTGGGCTCGTCACCATAACGGTTTGAGCGTAGGACTGGAGAAGCATGGCCTGGTCAGCTGAGTCCCGATTTCAGTCGGTAAGAGCTAATGGTAGGGTTCGAATGTGGCGCAGACCCCACAAAGCCATGGACCCAGTTTGTCAACAAGGCATGGATACAGAAAATGTTCGACTGCTGCTCTGACCAGCACATTCTCCAGATCTCTCACCAATTGAAAACGTCCGGTCAATGGTGGCCCAGCAACTGGCTTCTTCACAATACGCCAGTCAGTACTCTTGATGAACTGTGGTATCGTGTTGAAGCTGCATGGGCAGCTGTACCTGTACACGCCACCCAAGCTCTGTTTCACTCATTGCCGAGGCGTATCAAGCCCGTTATTACGACCAGAGGTGGTTGTTCTGGGTACTGATTTCTCCGGATCTAAGCACCCAAATTGTGTGAAAATGTAATCACATGTCAGTTCTAGTGTAATATATTTCTCCAATGAATACTCGTTTATCATCTGCATTTCTTCTTGGTGTAGCAACTTTAATGGCCAGTAGTGTAATTTGGCCAACTAGATCGCCCGACATGAATCCCATCGAACACTTACCGGACATAATCGAAAGGTCAGTTCGAGCACATAATCCTGCCTCGGTAACACTTTCACAATTATGGAGGATTATAGAGGCAGCGTGGCTCAATATGTCTGCACGGGACTTCCAGCGACTTGCATTCATACTGCTTCGAGTTGCTGGACTACCTGGCCAAAAGGAGATTCGACACGATATTAAGAGGTATCTCATGACTTCTGTCAACTCAGTGTGTTGTGAAAAGTAATGGTCCTACAACAGTCCTTTCAGGCACGCCGGAAGTTTCTTTTGCCAACGGCCCTGCCGCAGTGGTAACACCGGTTCCCGTCAGATCACCGAAGTTAAGCGCTGTCGGGCTGGGATAGCACTTGGATGGGTGACCATCTGGTCTACCGAGCGCTGTCGGCAAGAGAAGTAGCGGCTCCGGTCTCGTAAACTGACATACGGCCGGGAGAGCGGTGTGCTGACCACATGTACCTCCACATCCGCATCCAGTGACGCCTGTGGGCTGAGGATGACACGGCGTCCAGTCGGTACCTTTGTGCCTTCATGGCCTGTGCGGGAGGAGTTTTTAGTTTTAGAAAGTTTCTTTTACGTCTGAAGATTTCTCTCCGTTGAAAATGACATGTTGTGTTCTGTTTGCTAGAAACTTTTCAGTCCAATCACTGAGCTGATCTCATATTCCGCACGGTCGTACAGCATGCGGGAATATTATTCCATTCAAATTAAAAGAATATTCGATTCACTGCCTCTGCAAAGGGAAGGGAAACTACGTTTCAACGTCCCGTCAAAGGCGAGGTAGCTAGAGACGAAGATGATGGTAATCTAAAGACGGATCAGAAGCTCGGATTATGAGAGGATGGCGAAGAAGATCAATCGTGTCCTTTTTAAAGATCCCATCCCACCATGAGCATGAATTCAATTCTTTTAAGGAATCGACGCGAAACAGCGACCTGGATGGCTGGACGGGTATCTCAACCGCCACACACACACACTGAATGCTTATTTTGCGCCACCTTCGTAGAAAGATACTCGCCATTTCTCCACTGTTTGAAAACCTTGTTTCTGTATTAATCACAGTTTACCAAATATTATGCGAGAGACTGTGTAGTGTTGAACTATAAAGCCTTTTTTTCAATAATATGGCTGACCGCTGTTTCTGTTTCAGTGCAGTGAGTTAAGCATTCAGTTGTGACGAATGACTGCTTGCATCCACCACTTTGGCGAAAGGCAAACAGTTTAACAGCCAGTGTCTGCTGAAAAATCGAATACGAATTAATGATAGAGCAGGGAATCAATTTACGCAAAACAAAACCGCAATTAATATCGGAAGAGCGGAATTTACACGTAAATTGGGAACACGAGAGAGCAATTCAAAATGCAAATTAAATCCATGAATACCTGCGCGATAATGACACAGAATCTAATTTGCGTGTACATGCACTCGCCCGTCCGATGTTTGTCACACATTTCTTGTAAATGGCTACTTTGTTATCCTCTACCCACACGTCAAGAATGTGTCTACTCAAGTGAAGTGCGACTTTGGGATCTTCTATTCATAAAATCCTGACACTAGAGACTATATAATCCGAACCTGTTACTTGCTTAGAACTTTCAAGACTCGATGTATGACAAGAGATACTAACGTTTTTGCAACTACGTGACGTTAATATTTCAGCTATATGGTTATTAATGGTACTCTTGATGGAGGCTTGCGATTAGTTTCTGCTCTTTAGTGTATCTGAGGATCACTGTTGTAACAGCGTGATTGTCTTTGTAATGTTGGTAAGTTATATAGTAAGGTCTCACCAACGTTGCAACATTTATGGCGTAAATTGTATATACGAGTACTACGCTCATTATACTCAGAGATTCTTGATTAGCATAACGCAAATTTTGTTTCGGCAATCTAGATGCTTTTTTTAGAGTCGATGTTATTTATGAAATCAATACAAGGAACTGTTTGGCTACTCATTAAATTTCTCCATTATCCACAAAAATTTGATACTGGTGTGCTAGGTACGTGCTCACGGACGTTGACCTTCATGAGCTATGCAAATGTTTTGCTTCCAAGAACCACGACAACGTAACGAACTTGATCATGCAATTGTTAAGGCACGGGATTCCCACGGGGAGCGATCAGGATTCAAACCCCATACATCCATCGTGGTTTAGCGTTTCAGTGTTCTACGCCAGTGTTGGACTAGCTGATTTAGCATAGCCACGGCCAACGCCCTCTTTCCCACAATCTTCTCCATCTGTGCTAGGGCTCCCACGACATCCATGTCGACGAAACAGAGCACTAATTTTCCTTGTTTCTACATACGACTTCTCTAGGCACCCTCTGTTCACTGCACTGCACTGCACTGCCTTGCACTGAACTTGAGGAAGAATCAACCAAGTCCTTTGTGTTATGATCTCCTACAAGAATTAATTGTGGGTGCGTTATTAACTGACATTTCATTATAGCAAATCCTACCAAGAACAATGCGTTTTTTTTATATATCTCCGATGTTTTCGTAACATACAAGTTGTAACGTTCCCTTAGCAAAATTAATGAATGATTGTGCTGATAAACCTCTTACATTATTTGCTTTTCAAACAGCTGAGCAAAACTGAATGTACTCAGACATTACTCTCTTTACTTATTCTGATCAACACTAAACTGACACACAATATTTTTAGCGCAACGCAATCTGACTTTTAATAATCCCTACAAAAGAATGACCCTTGTAACCTCCCCACCGCAATTTTTAAAGAAAGAGAATGGACAATACTTAATAGAAATGGGGGCCAAATGTAACCTCCCCACAAAAATTTTAAAAGAAATATCGATACTAATTAGAAATGCTGATGGACATGGCTCTATGCGTAACCTGCCTACAATCAAATGTACTGACAATGGCAACAAATGTGAAATTCGCAATCTGACTCAATTATAAATCCTTCAAAAAATTAAAGTCCATTCAGTGACAAGAAAATTGAATTAAAACCGAAATATCGGTTTTTGGCCCTGTGTAAAAACAATCAGAATTAAAGTCTTACCTCAGAATAAATGGATGTCACATATCTGCTCTTGTTGTTGCGCACCACTTGGAGGAACTGCATTGCAAATAATAATATTCTCCCTTTTTTTTTTGTAATTCTAGTGAAATTTTTCTTCAAAAAGAAGTGGAATGAAATGGGAAGTGCAACGAGATCTTTAGTTCAAAAAAATTAAAGTTTTGAGAAAATGCTTTTGAAATAAAAAATTATTATTGGGAGACTTGTTGGAGAATAATTACAATAAATAAAATTTTTCATTATCTAATGATTATATTAATTAACAGTATACCTTATTCCTCATCTTGACCATTGTTGCCGACCGCCTACATCACACAACCGCACTGGGCTGCTACTACTGACCGACCGCTCTGCATGACGACTACAGACTGAGTACTGCTCTCAACTAGACAGAGCTACAGACTCGCAACGACTGACTGACTGCTACTCTGCATAGCGACAAACTAACTCGCAAAGACTACTACTGACTGAGAACCGCTCGCAACACTCGCGCGGTCAAGCGCATACTCTCTGGTCACAGATGCTACAATGCCTCGCCATCGCTGCTGCGTTACATACGTGTTTCACCCTGACTAACAATAAACTATACCTTTCATGAATCACTTACCTCACAAAAATTTCGGTACTCAGACTACTGCAATACAACAAGCGCCAATACTGCCAGCTAAATAAAAGAGTCTAACTACTGAAGTCACTAACTACTGATAGGCATAGTTAGCAAATGAAAGATTTTGATAGAGAACAATGTATTTACCTTGATACTGTTCAAAAGTCATTATATACACTCCTGGAAATGGAAAAAAGAACACATTGACACCGGTGTGTCAGACCCACCATACTTGCTCCGGACACTGCGAGAGGGCTGTACAAGCAATGATCACACGCACGGCACAGCGGACACACCAGGAACCGCGGTGTTGGCCGTCGAATGGCGCTAGCTGCGCAACATTTGTGCACCGCCGCCGTCAGTGTCAGCCAGTTTGCCGTGGCATACGGAGCTCCATCGCAGTCTTTAACACTGGTAGCATGCCGCGACATCGTGGACGTGAACCGTATGTGCAGTTGACGGACTTTGAGCGAGGGCGTATAGTGGGCATGCGGGAGGCCGGGTGGACGTACCGCCGAATTGCTCAACACGTGGGGCGTGAGGTCTCCACAGTACATCGATGTTGTCGTCAGTGGTCAGCGGAAGGTGCACGTGCCCGTCGACCTGGGACCGGACCGCAGCGACGCACTGATGCACGCAAAGACCGTAGGAGCCTACGCAGTGCCGTAGGGGACCGCACCGCCACTTCCCAGCAAATTAGGGACACTGTTGCTCCTGGGGTATCGGCGAGGACCATTCGCAACCGTCTCCATGAAGCTGGGCTACGGTCCCGCACACCGTTAGGCCGTCTTCCGCTCACGCCCCAACATCGTGCAGCCCGCCTCCAGTGGGGTCGCGACAGGCGTGAATGGAGGGACGAATGGAGACGTGTCGTCTTCAGCGATGAGAGTCGCTTCTGCCTTGGTGCCAATGATGGCCCATCGTTCTACCATTCCTAGACCGGCAAGGGAACTTGCTGTTCCAACAGGACAATGCACGTCCGCATGTATCCCGTGCCACCCAACGTGCTCTAGAAGGTGTAAGTCAACTACCCTGGCGAGCAAGATCTCCGGATCTGTCCCCCATTGAGCATGTTTGGGGCTGGATGAAGCGTCGTCTCACGCGGTCTGCACGTCCAGCACGAACGCCGGTCCAACTGAGGCGCCAGGTGGAAATGGCATGGCAAGCCGTTCCACAGGACTACATCCAGCATCTCTACGATCGTCTCCATGGTAGAATAGCAGCCTGCATTGCTGCGAAAGGTGGATGTACACTGTACTAGTGCCGACATTGTGCATGCTCTGTTGCCTGTGTCTATGTGCCTGTGGTTCTGTCAGTGTGATCATGTGATGTATCTGACCCCAGGAATGTGTCAATAAAGTTTCCCCTTCCTGGGACAATGAATTCACGGTGTTCTTATTTCAATTTCCAGGAGTGTATATATATATATATATATATCAGTTCATGACATCCAGTCTTACAAATTTACTCTTTCTGGCGGACACACGTCCAGATTGTCCGCCCTTAAAACTCTGCCATCTCTCTCCCCACGCCCACCACTGCTGGCGGCTCACCTCCCAACTGCGCAACGCTACACGCTGTTGAACAGCCAACTGCCCAACACTACAAGGCGAATATTCCAACAACAATGCCAACCAGCCACAGACTGCACACAGCACAGCCAGTGATTTTCATACAGAACGCTACGTGGCGCTACCAATATAAAAACCTAAACAGCCTACTTACAAAGTTACAATATGAAAATAAGTAAATCTGAAAATTCTTTAACCACCAGTATGACTAATTTCTCCCGGCGTGTACAATGTTCAAATAACTTACGGGGATGCAGCAGGATGACATCATCGACAACAGCCGATATTTCGACAGGAGCACACCCTGACACTCTCAAGCCAATATTGCAACCTCGGTTTTCAGAGACACTCCGTAAAGATAGCACACACTCACATGCACACATACTGAACGCTAGCGCCAGCACAAACCAAAGATGTCCGACATCAATAATAAATTAGTAATCATTGGGTAAGGTGACACAAACTCTGTCCCCCTGTTTTCTGACAAGAGAGAGAATAGGATTCCGTGCAGAATTAAAATAAAAACCACCATCTCTATTTATAAGGTTACTTTCTAATTTTATTTCAACAGCTACCTTAATAACAATGGCTGGAAGAGCATGCCAGAATATCCATGTTGCTATATCATAAGATGACCTGTGCCAAGACAATGTTCAGCAACGGCTGATTTTCTCAGCTGTTGTAAAAGGGTGTATTGCTTATGCTCAGAACACCGGTCCTGATAGTCTGACCAATATACACAATGTATGCAAAAGTATCCGGAAACCTGGCTGAAAATGACTTAAAAGTTTGTGGCGCCCTCCATCGGTAATTCTGGAACTTAGTATGGTGTTGGCCCACCCTTAGCCTTGATGACAGCTTCCACTCTCGCAGGCATAAGTTCAATTAGGTGCTGGAAAGTTTCTTGGGGAATGGCAGCCCGTTCTTCACGGAGTGCTGCACTGAGGAGGGGTATCGATGTCGGTCGGTGAGGCCTGGCACGAAGTCGGCGTTCCAAAACATCCCAAAGGTGTTCTATAGGATTCAGGTCAGGACTCTATGTAGGTCAGTCCATTAAAGGGATGTTATTGTCGTGTAGCCACTCCGCCACAAGCTGTGCTTTATGAACAGGTGCTCGATCGTGTTTAAAGATGCAGTCGCCATCCCCCAATTGCTCTTCAGCAGTGGGAAGCAAGAAGGTGCTTTAAAACATTAATGTAAGCCTGTGCTATGGTAGTGCCACGCAAAACAACAAGGGGTGCAAGCCCTCACCACGACCCCACCATAACACCACTGCTTCAGAATTTTACTGTTGGCACTACACACGCTGACGGATGACGTTCACATATCCACACCCTGCCATCGTATTCCCACACTGTGTACCGTGATTCGTCACTCTAAACAACATATTTCCACTGTTCGATCTTCCAATGTTTACGCTCCTTACACCAAGCGAGGCGTGATGTGTGGCTTATAAGCAGCCGCTCGACCATGAAATCCAAGTTTTCTCACCTTCCGCCTAACTATCATAGTACTTTTAGTGGATCCTGATGCAGTTTGGGATTCCTGTGTGATGGTCTGATTAGATGTCTGCAGTTCACGACCCTCTTCAACTGTCGGCGGTCTCTGTCAGTCAGCAGCTGTACGTGTCCCTTCACGTTTCCACTTCACTATCACATCGGAAACTGGACCTGGGGATGTTTAGGAGTTTGAAAATCTCGCGTACAGACGTATGACACCCAATCACCTGACCACGTTCGAAGTCCGTGAGTTCCGCGCAGCGCCCCATTCTGCTCTCTCGCGATGTCTAATGAGTACTGAGGTTGGTGATATGGAAGGTTGGTGATATGGAGTACCTGGCAGTAGGTGGCAGCTCACTGCACCTAATACGAAAAACGTACGGTTTTGGGGGTGTTGGTTGGTTGGTTGTTTGGGGGAGGAGACCAGACAGCGAGGTCATCGGTCTTAGGGAAGGAAGTCGGCCGTGCCCTTTCAGAGGAACCATACTGGAATTTTCTTGGAGCGATTTAGGGAAATCACGGAACCGTCGTCCTCCCGAATGCGAGTCCAATGTGTTTGGGGGTGTCCGGATACTTTTGATCACATAGTGTGTGACCTGCCACAACTGCAAGGAATATGGTAGACACCCGCATTACGCAAACCACCATCGTCCGTTATAGAAACTAAAAGGTGCCTGATCTTAGATAGTGGTCGAAAAACACGCTTCATATGGTATTCCCGCAGAATACCACAAGTCCCGTTCGAAATGGTCTCTGCGTATGGCAAAAATGCCGTGGACTTTGATACCACATCCGTATTATCATCGTTCACCCGGTGCAGCTACACCTACATCTATATGTACATGGTTACTCTGCAATTCAAACTTAAGTGCCTGGCAGAGGGTTCATCGAACCATTTTCATACTACTTCTTTACCATTCCAACTCTCGAATGGTGCGTGGGAAACAGGAACACCTAAATCTTTCCGTTCGAGCTCTGATTACTCTTATTTTATTATGATGATCATTTCTCCCTACGTAGGTGGGCGTCAACAATTGGTCGATAGCTCAACGCACGTCTAATCTGTCTTTCACTATAACCTTTCTGAAGAAAGGTGGCTTCGAGATGAGCTAATTCAGCTGACAAAGTCTCAGAGTCCGAGATGACACAGACACTGTGAACCAAGGTACGAAATATTCCATCACTTTCAGCCGGATGGTGACAACTATCAGCCTGCAGACACCAATCAGTGTGTGCAGGCTTCCTTTCTGCCGTAAGCAGAAAGCATTTCGAACAGGATTGGGCGTATTTCGCAGAAATACTATGTGAAGTGTGGTTTTCGACCACCATCTAAAATCGGGGTTCTTTCAGTTTCCGTAAAGGATAACCTTGGTTTACTGAAGGGGGAGGGGGTTTCTACTGTACTCCTTGCAGTTGTGGCATGTCATATATTGGTCAGACTATGGGGACTGAGCATAAGCGACACGCAAGGTTGCAACATTGTCTTGGCAACGGGTATCCTATCGAATATAGCAACATAGAGATTCGGGCGTGCAATTCCAGCTATTGGTGTAGTGTTATTAAGGAAGCCCGTTGAAATAAAATAGGAAAGCAACGTTATAAATAAAGATGGTGGTTATCGTTTAAATTCTGCAAGGCATGTTGTTCTCTCAGTTGACAAAAAAACAGAGGGACAGAGTTTATGCTAACTGACATGTTGATTATCAATATCATTATCGATAACTTCTGACGTCAGACATCTTTGGTTTGTGATGGCGCTACTGAACAGTGTGTGTGAGCTATTTTTTCGGAGTTTTTCGGATAACCGAGGTTTCAAAATCGCTTGCAGAGCGCTTTCTGAAGTTTTTCATTGAAAACGGCAGGTTGTGCTCCTGTCAAAATATTGACCCCTAAGTTATTTGAGCACCAGTATGACGTTTCCCGTCGCGAAAGAACTTGCCCCCCTTCTAACAGCCGTGTACCGGAAGTCTCTAGAGGAACGGAGGGTTCCAAATGATTGGAAAAGAGCACAGATAGTCCCAGTCTTCAAGAAGGGTCGTCGAGCATATGCGCAAAACTATAGACCTATATCTCTGACGTCGATCTGTTGTAGAATTTTAGAACATGTTTTTTGCTCGCGTATCATGTCATTTCTGGAAACCCAGAATCTACTATGTAGGAATCAACATGGATTCCGGAAACAGCGATCGTGTGAGACCCAACTCGCTTTATTTGTTCATGAGACCCAGAAAATATTAGATACAGGCTCCCAGGTAGATGCTATTTTTCTTGACTTCCGGAAGGCGTTCGATACAGTTCCGCACTGTCGCCTGATAAACAAAGTAAGAGCCTACGTAATATCAGACCAGCTGTGTGGCTGGATTGAAGAGTTTTTAGCAAACAGAACACAGCATGTTGTTATCAATGGAGAGACGTCTACAGACGTTAAAGTAACCTCTGGCGTGCCACAGGGGAGTGTTATGGGACCATTGCTTTTCACAATATATATAAATGACTTAGTAGATAGTGTCGGAAGTTTCATGCGGCTTTTCGCGGATGATGCTGTAGTATACAGAGAAGTTGCAGCATTAGACAATTGTAGCGAAATGCAGGAAGATCTGCAGCGGATAGGCACTTGGTGCAGGGAGTGCCAACTGACCCTTAACATAGACAAATGTAATGTATTGCGAATACATAGAAAGAAGGATCCTTTATTGTATGATTATATGATAGCGGAACAAACACTGGTAGCAGTTACTTCTGTAAAATATCTGGGAGTATGCGTGCGGAACGATTTGAAGTGGAATGATCATATAAAATTAATTGTTGGTAAGGCGGGTACCAGGTTGAGATTCATTGGGAGAGTGCTTAGAAAATGTAGTCCATCAACAAAGGAGGTGGCTTACAAAACACTCGTTCGACCTATACATGAGTATTGCTCATCAGTGTGGGATCCGTACCAGATCGGTCTGACGGAGGAGATAGAGAAGATCCAAAGAAGAGCGGCGCGTCTCGTCACAGGGTTATTTGGTAACCGTGATAACGTTACGGAGATGTTTAATAAACTCAAGTGGCAGACTCTGCAAGAGAGGCGCTCTGCATCGCGGTGTAGCTTGCTCGCCAGGTTTCGAGAGGGTGCGTTTCTGGATGAGGTATCGAATATATTGCTTCCCCCTACTTATACCTCCCGAGGAGATCACGAATGTAAAATTAGAGAGATTAGAGCGCGCACGGAGGCTTTCAGACAGTCGTTCTTCCCGCGAACCATACGCGACTGGAACAGGAAAGGGAGGTAATGACAGTGGCACGTAAAGTGCCCTCCGCCACACACCGTTGGTTGGCTTGCGGAGTATCAATGTAGATGTAGATGTAGATTTTACTACAAGGCGTACCAACAGCAAGGCGATTTCAAGAGACACTCAATGTGTTGCTGCTTTGAGAGAGCACATATTCACAGGAGGTAAGTTATAATATAAAACCCATCAAATATGAGCTTCAAACGAAAACGAAAAAAAATCCAAGATGGCGTCTCCAAGTTCTTGCCTCTTATTGGTTTCGTAGCACGTTGCCAAAATACCGCAGAATTTATTTTGTTTCTCGCGTGCGGCAACGCCTCCTCAACATGAAATAACAGGAAGTGACATCACAAAACTCGACTCGCTCCACGTCGACAGCTAAAGCGTCCCGTGTCAGGACGACTTAAGTTGCTGCCGTTGTGCATGCCCCATATTTCAGAGATTTGGTAGTGGGTTACACTGAGAAGCGTGCTTCAGAGAGACGACCGCAACAGCACGACGAGTTGGCGGCTCCTTAAACTTAGAGTGACAGAAGCAGATCCGATTTCATGAAGACAGATGCGACCGTCGCTGGCGTCTGTTCGTCCCGCCTTTTCATTTGCTATGTCTCCGACTAATTTTTCTTAATAAAGAGCCGCCGCATTCCACGGACAAACGTGGCTGATTGCCAACAGCTGGGACGGTAGCGTCAAAGCATGTGAAGGAGACAACGGACGGTCTCGATTCATTAAGAAAAAATACGTCTTAATGAGCATCCAGCTGTACCGTTCACAACAAGATACAGCGTGGAGTTTACTTTAGTACCGCGTCAAGAGCAATCGTTGTGAAAGTCTCAGACTAATACTTGATGGTGTACTTTCAAAGAGAGCAATATCGATGGATCTAACCGGCTATCAACAATCAGACACCGCGTAAACTGACTACATAATGATGTTATTTGCGTATGCATTGAAATAACGCTGTTGTTTAACGGAGTCAAAAAAATGGTTCAAATGGCTCTGAGCACTATGGGACTTAACATCTAAGGTCATAACTCACCTAGACTTAGAACCTAAGTACATCACACACATCCATGCCCGAGGCAGGATTCGAACCTGAAGCGCCTAGAAGCGCTCAGACCAGTCTGACAACCAAACTGCAATAATACATGCCTTAAAACGAGTTCAATGCAAATTTGATTTTTGAATGTATAAACAATAAAATATTGATAAAACTACTCTTGAAATGAAATTAATGGGAGCGTTCTGTTGCTAAGTAACCCCTTCTTCTGCCTCCGGCAAGTTTCGTGACTAGGCATTTTACCTTCCTTCGGACTCGATTTTAGCCTTATTTTTACACTAAAAGGGTAGCAGTTTTCAGTATTTCACTTCAGCTGTGAGAATTATTAACAGAGAGTAAACCATAGAACGACGAAAGAAGTGGGTCGCGTAAATGAGATTAGCGATAAACTTAATCACAATTTGGAAACCCGATGTATAGGAACGGAAGGATTTGTCTTGTTTTGATGGAACTTCCGCCATTTGACTGAATGTTATAATGTTATTTTCTTGCGCAATCTCGGTGTTTCAGCTTTGTAGCCATTATCAAATACCCGATAAGTCCGAATGACATGTCATCGTCGAAATATTACAACACGTATCTGGCGGTATACACTACTCGTCGCGTTATGACTTCATATATTCGTATGTTGTAATATTTCGACTATGACGAGTGATTCAGACACGCCGGGCATTTGGTGATGCTTCATCTTTGAACATGATGATGACTATGAAGCTGAAATCGCGATAGTGAGAAAGAGATGAATATTAAATCATACATTCAAATGGTGGAAATGTCATTGAAAAACTACTACACGATTGTTGAGATAACGAAGGAAAACTCATGAAAAAATTATGTTACCTTGGAAGCAAAACTACGCATGATGGACGAAGCAAGGAGATATACAGGGGCTGGAGAAATATAGGGAAACACATAAAACAACACCATCGCGAAATGGATGGTCTATACTGACAGGCGTAGTTCGCTTCGCGGTGCAGTTATGACGGTGCAGAAATCATCAGCTGGTAAATTATGTGACGTGTTTGTGGGAAGACTGTTAGACACAGAGAAAAAACAGCTATCACACTGAAGTGGGTACATATTGAGGTACCAATGATCACAATACCTGTACCTACATCCTCACATCCCGTTACAGACTTGCAGGATTTGTAAAGGGGAGTTGCATATTTACTTAAGAGATGTTCGGAAATTCCCGTTACAAACTTCTAGGACTCAACAGAGGGGAGTGACTACATCATATTTTGAATAGGAAACCATGTCCGGAAACGTACCGTTTGCGTTCTACGATGGTTTTAATTCCAATGTTTAACTCATCCACTTCTGCTTGAGGTATCGAATTCGGCGGATGCGGATGCAGGATGTTAGGTAAGAGTCCGAAAGGAGATATAACGAAACGTCCATTTATCACTTAAGCACATTTGTTTGTATTACCGCTAACACTTAAACATTACGTGTTTACAACATTCCAAAACAGAAAAGAACCTAGCATACTGTACTTGCAGAACTGTACCGATGCATAGCAGACGCTAAGAGAATCGGGTGAGCCGGCCGCTTCGAATCCTGCCTCGGGCATGGATGTGTGTGCTGTCCTTAGGTTTGTTAGGTTTAAGTAGTTCTAAGTTCTAGGGGACTGATGACCTCAGATGTTAAGTCCCATAGTGCTCAGAGCCATTTTTGAATCGGGTGGCCATCTGACAATAAACGTCAGCATGTGTACGTGATGGATAGCAGGGCAAGCAACTCTGCGACTTTTCTGTTTGCCTCGCCAGACATGGACGTGTTACACCCGGAGAGGGGTTCTTATTCGAAATATTAAGTACTCACTGCCTTCTACAAGTCCTAGAAGTTTGTAACGAGAATTTCCGAACACCCTTCATATTCGTTCAGCTCTTAATCAAATACGAAACTGTCCTTCGGTAAGAAATTCGTACCCTGTGGCCGAGTTTCAACACTGACTGAGCCACATACTTATTGCTCTGTGAGACGCATTTAAAATACGATTTTTTTTACGTATACTTATAATTTGTCAAGAAAAATTCAGCATATTTTTTGAAAGGAACAATCTACTTGAAAGTCTGCTGCAGAAACTAAACGTTATATTCAGTGCAGATATTCAGTCCAAAAGAACTGGTTTTTTCCACGTTCTGAAAGTACACATTACACCAACTCGCCTTTTTTGAGTCGCCAGTATACTGACTGGTTTGATGCGGCCTGCCAAGAATTTCTGTCCTGCGATAAACTTTTCTTCCCAGAGCAGTAGCTGCAACATACATCCTTAATTATTTGCTAGATGTATTCGAGTCTCCGTCTTCTTGTGTTTCCCACGTATTCCTTTCCATGGCAATTCTGCGGAGAACCTCCTTATTCTTTACCTTACCCGTCCACCTAATTGTCCACATTTATCTGAAGCATCACATCTCAAATGCTTCGATTCTCTTCTGTTCCAGTTTTACCACAGTCCGTGTTTCACTACCATACAATGCTGTGCTCCAAACTTACATTCTCATACATTTCTTCCTCAAATTAAGACCAGTGTTCGATACTAGGAGTTGTCATCTTGCCCAGGAATGCCCTTTTTGACAGTGCTAGTCTGCTTTTTATGTCATCCTTGTTCCATTCATCATAGGTTATTTCGCTTCGTAGATAGAGAAATTCTTTAACTTTTTCTACTTCGTCGTCGTCAATAGTGATGATATCTTTCTCGCTGTTCTCATTTCTGCTACTTCTCACTGCTTTGGTGTATCTTTGATTTACTCTCAATCCATATGCTGTACTGCTGCATTCACCTTTATTGATGATGAGCTTTAAAGATGGTGACCGAACGATATGGCGCTGGACTCGCATTCGAGAGGACAGCGGTGCAAATCCGTGTCCAGCCATCCAGATGTAGGTTTTCCGTGACGTCCCTTAGTCGCTTAAGGTGAATGCTGCTATTGTTTCTGCGCACCAATTTAGCTTCCCCGTTCTTACCCAATCCGAAACACATTCTTCCTCAAGGACTTGGAATTTCACGTCCAGGAAGAGGACTGGGAGGCACTGACAGTTGCGCTTTTGCTTCGGGGGCACTGGGTGACGCAGCAGTCGCGCCACGCAAGTTCTCGGAAATCTGTCAGAGCTGGGATTTCGCAATGAGCGCAGCGCCGGTGCTGGAAGATGCGGCTTATCCGGTCAGAGTTTCGCTAACAAGGGGAGGCCGCCAATTGTGAAATTCAGATTCGATTCATACTGCGCATAATAAAAGCTCATGGCCAGAGGTGTGATGTGGCAAAGCACCAAGATGCACTTCTCAGCCGTTGTCGAGAAAATCGACAGTTAAAAGAAACCGTTGCTGTGAAATACTGTCTACGATTAATATTTTCTACAGCGTCGTGGCGCAGCGGTAAGCGCTCGGGTTCGTAATCCGAAGGTCGCCGGATCGAGTCTCGCGCCATGCAACCTTCTTTCTTTTTTTTAGTATTTGTTTTTTGTAATTCATATAGATATATGTATATATATATATATATATATATATAAATATATATATATATATATATATATATATATAATTCCCGGCAATCAGTTGCAACAATTATGCATATAATAAGTTGTTGAAAGTCGTTTGTCGTGGAAAAACTGGCGACTTCGAACATCATTATGTTTTCCGCAAACAAAGTTGTATTTCACAAATGTTATTAATTATCCTCATAATGTTATCCACGTATAGTGAACGGAAGACGTAGGAACGATATTCCGAAACGAATACATGTAGCGTAAGTCAAACGTTCGAATTAGAATAGAGACACCACAAACACAAATTTGCTGTGGCAGGTATGAAATATAAACTCCGTTACTCACTCGTTACACTTGAAGGACAGATGTTGAATGGGCCGGAACGAGCCGCCGCATAACAGCGTAGTTGCGTGCTAACTTCGAAAGAGGGTAGATGCGGTCCCTAGCGCAACTTATAACATCGTCGAGAATCAGTGCGGACGGGAGAGCTTTGGTACACCCTGTTAAAAAAAAAGGGAATAATGGAGGCGGTACAATTGGAGAGCGTTCCGCCTTCACCAACATGCATAAGCAATTCATTAATAGTATATATATATATATATATATATATATATATATTTGAATTACAAAAAACTAATAATAAAAAAAAAGTTACATGGCGCGAGATTCGATCCGGCGACCTTCGGATTACGAACCCGAGCGCTTACCGCTGCGCCACAACGCTGTAGAAAATTGTTAATCGTAGAGAGTATTTCACCGCAACGGTTTCTTTTAACTGTCGATTTTCTCGACAACGGCTGGGAAGTGCATCTTGGTGCTTTGCCACATTACACCTTTGGCCATGAGCTTTTATTATGCGCAGTATGAATCGAATCTGAATTTCACAATTGGCGGCCTCCCCTTGTAAGCTGCGCCCCTGGGCTTCCATTTGCCGTCACTCGTGCTGTTCACGAAATCTGGAACAGCATGGGAACGTGACCCTTGCCGCCGAGATAGCTTGTATGTTTTCCCGTACTGCACGAAGCCGCACCAACTCATGCAGACACTAGATAACAAACAGGAACACGATAGTACGAAAACGAGATTACATTAGGCGGTTCGTATGGTGGAGTATGGCGAAGAGAATTCGAAACATCGTCCTAGAGTGCTAAAAATCGCGTGAGGACTGTCACGGCAAATCACTACTCTAGCGAAAAGGAGACACTTGAATCGGTTAACAGACGAACTGCTTCAGCTTGACTTCCTGATGAAGTTATTTGACCTTATAACACTTAAGAAATGTATACTGATTAATGGGTGTAGCATCAATTAATGGGTGTAGCATCACTGGTATTTTGTCACGAAACAGTAGTTATTCATATCTTACATTGAAGTCGGGGCGAGCATCAGTCATCGGGAGTCGAAGTATGCAGGACTGATGACTCCTTCCCGGACTAGGAAGACGTAACACCGAGACGCTGTTCTCTTAATGAGGGAGCAGTGTCGCAGAAAAAGCTGAATAGCTCCGTGGTGTAGTGGTTATGCTACTAAACTTTTGTATGGAGGGTCGTGAGTTCAAAATTCACCTTCACTATGTAATTTTAATTTCTATATTCGGTTCGAGTACATTCTAAAAGTATCCACAAATGTCAAGAATCATTGTACTGGAATGTTCTATAGCTGGAATGTTCTGTAGCTGTATATATACTGTATGTGTTCCGGCCGGAGGCAGTTCGCTCCTCGCTCTTGTAAGTGCAAGTGCTGAATAAATCTTCGTTAAGTGAAGTTAGTGTTCGTCAATCATCTACTACGGAGTTGCTGATTTATTTACAAGGTGCAGTCAAACGAAAACGAGACGGGCGAGCCGGTCGGAGTGGCCGAGCGGTTCTAGGCGCTACAGTCTGGAACCGCGCGACCGCTACGGTCGCAGGTTCGAATCCTGCCTCGGGCATGGGTGTGTGTGATGTCCTTAGGTTAGTTAGGTTTAAGTAGTTCTAAGTTATAGGGGACTGATGACCTCCCATAGTGCTCAGAGCCATTTGAACCATTTTTGAAACGGGAGAAAAATAGTAAATAAGCTGTTTATTGATTTGTAAGAAGTTTCCATTGTTGTTGTTGTGGTCTTCAGTCCAGAGACTGGTTTGATGCAGCTCTCCATGCTACTCTATCCTGTGCAAGCTTCTTCATCTCCCAGTACCTACTGCGACCTACATCCTTCTGAATCTGCTTAGTGTATTCATGGCTTGGTCTCCCTCTACGATTTTTCCCCCTCCACGCTGCCCTCAATTACTAAATTGGTGATATCTTGATGCCTCAGAATATGCCCTACCAACCTTCTTCTAGTCAAGTAGTGCCACAAATTTCTCTTCTCCCCAATTCTATTCAATACCTTCTCATTAGTTATGTGAGCTACCCATCTAATCTTCAGCATTCTTCTGTAGCACCACATTTCGAAAGCTTCTATTCTCCTCTTGTCTGAACTATTTATCGTCCACGTTTCACTTCCATATATGGCTACACTCCATACAAATACTTTCAGAAACGACTTCCTGACACTTAAATCTATACTCGGTGTTAACAAATTCCTCTTCTTCATAAACGCTTTCCTTGCCATTGCCAATCTACATTTCATGTCCTCTCTACTTCGACCATCATCAGTTATTTTGCTCCCCAAATAGCATAAGTCACTTACTACTTTAAGCGTCTCATTTCCTAATCCAATTCCCGCAGCATCACCCGATTTAATTCGACTACATTCCGTTATCCTCGTTTTCCTTTTGTTGATTTTCATCTTATATCCTCCTTTCAAGACACTGTCCATTCCGTTCAGCTGCTCTTCCAGGTCATTTGCTGTCTCTGACAGAATTACAATGTCATCGGCGAACCTCAAAGTTTTTACTTCTTCTCCATGAATTTTAATTCCTACTCCGAATTTTTCTTTTGTTTCCTTTACTGCTTGCTCAATATACAGATTTAATAACATCGGAGATAGGCTACAATCCTGTCTCACTCCCTTCCCAACCACTGCTTCCCTTTCACGTCCCTCGACTCCTATAACTGCCATCTGGTTTCTGTACAAATTGTATATAGCCTTTCGCTCCCTGTATTTTACCCCTGCCACCTTCAGAATTTGAAAGAGATTATTCCAGTCAACATTGTTAAGAGCTTTCTCTAAGTCTACAAATCCTAGAAACGTAGGTTTCCCTTTCCTTAATCAATTTTCTAAGTTGCCATTATGTTAATACATTTACCTCACTGTGAGACAAGACGGTCAGTGCCTTGATTGGGAAATGTTTGCGGTTTCCAACGGAAACGTAATTGTACTCAGTCGTGCACCTCTTCTTCCGAAGCAAATCGACGGTCACAAATGTCTCTCTTCACGACTCTAAAAATATGGGGAGCGTTCGGCACTGTATGGAGGATGTGACTGAGCTTCGTTCGGCACTGTATGGAGGATGTGACTGAGCTTCGTTCGGCACTGTATGGAGGATGTGACTGAGCTTCGTTCGGCACTGTATGGAGGATGTGACTGAGCTTCGTTCGGCACTGTATGGAGGATGTGACTGAGCCTCGTTCGGCACTGTATGGAGGATGTGACTGAGCTTCGTTCGGCACTGTATGGAGGATGTGACTGAGCTTCGCTCGGCACTGTATGGAGGATGTGACTGAGCTTCTTTCGGCACTGTATGGAGGATGTGACTGAGCCTCGTTCGGCACTGTATGGAGGATGTGACTGAGCTTCGTTCGGCACTGTATGGAGGATGTGACTGAGCCTCGTTCGGCACTGTATGGAGGATGTGACTGAGCTTCGTTCGGCACTGTATGGAGGATGTGACTGAGCTTCGTTCGGCACTGTATGGAGGATGTGACTGAGCTTCCCAGTGAGACTTCTGCAGCGTACTCGAAATAACTTTGGCAACATATTGGCGGGCACACATCCTCACATCAAGATGTTTTAGATTTTTGGTTTTCATACTTGGCTTTTAGTTAGCCAGATGCTGTGAAACACTGCAATACTGATCTGAGAAGGAATGCAATCTTACGAGAAATGTCAGTGATTCTTTAATACGGTTTGTTCACTTCGTCTCTTGTCTCATTTGTGCAAGGAAAAGGCGTTCGAATTTATGAAACTAATATTAACGTTTAGCTCAAGCGGTCTGATATTTTCTTTGCTTGTGGCACGCTGAATTACGTCACAATAGTGATGTATTCCAAAACGTAACTGTACTTTTCTGCCAAATTAAAATCGAAGATGGGACATATACACTCAAAGACCAAAAAAACAAAAAAAAATGACTCACCACGAGTGCATTACCCGAATAGGGCGGAAATCGGCAGATGTGACGTACATGTACAGACAAACAAATGATTACAGTTTCAGAAAAATTGGATGACTGATTCATGAGAAAGAGCTTCACAAATAGAGCAAGTCAGTAAATTTCTGGCCTTTATGGAAACAGTTATTCGACTTGGCATTGAGTGATAAAAGTTACTGCATATCCTCATGAGGGATATCGCGTCAGATTTTGTCCAATTGGCGCTTTATATCGTCAAAATCTTGAGATGGTTGGAGGGCCCTGCCTATTATGCTCTGAAAGTTCTCAGTTGGGAAGAGATCCGGCGACCTTGCTGGACAGTGTAGGGTTTGGCCAGCGCGAAGCCAAGCGGCAGAATCTCTCTCCGTGTGCTGTCGGGAATTATCTTACTGAAATGTAAGCCCGTAATGATCGACTGTGGGATATAGAATATCGTCGACCGCTGTGCTGTAAGGGTGTCGCGGATGACAACTAAAGGGGTACTGCTATGAAAAAAAAAATGGCACCACACACCAATTCGTGATCGTTGGACCGTATGGCAGGCGACTGTCAGTTTGGTATCCCACTGATGTCAGGAGTGTCTCCAGATACGACTTCGGCCAGGATCTCGTTGACTGAAGTAGCATTGCCTTCATTGACGAGTACCGCTTCGAACTGCGCCCCGACGACCAACGAAGCCCTCTCTGTAGATGCCGCGGACAGCAGAAAACTACGAAGGAATTATCAGTTCCATCCCACGCAAAATCGTTGTTGTCTTCCGTTCCGAAGGTGGACCAATGATCTCTTAAGAAATCACTCGCCTTGTGGTGATATTCCTCACTTGCTCACCATTTCCTCCACCACCTGGAAATCAAAGAAGGTGATGTATTGTGTGTGACACCAGAAAAGCCTGGCGGCTGCCCTAGCACCTGAGGGTTAGGCAACCCTTTCGAGCCCGCATCTCGTGGTCGTGCGGTAGCGTTCTCGCTTCCCACGCCCGGGTTCCCGGGTTCGATTCCCGGCGGGGTCAGGGATTTTCTCTACCTCGTGATGGCTGGGTGTTGTGTGCTGTCCTTAGGTTAGTTAGGTTTAAGTAGTTCTAAGTTCTAGGGGACTTATGACCACAGCAGTTGAGTCCCATAGTGCTCAGAGCCAACCCTTTCGACACGACTTGAGACGGGTTTGGCTACCTTTGGGCTCTAGAGCAGCCACCAGGCAGAACTGATGTCAAATGTTCCTGGCAGGTACTTTGTAACGTGCTCAGCGAAGATGTCCGGGCAACACCGAGGGTGTTGCCGAAGTCGTAATGTTTTGGATCATCAGTGCATACCCCCTGTTTTGAAGAATCTTTCACTGATGTTTTGAAACTATTGTAGCTCTGCATCTTCGTCTCGCCGAGACAACTGCAACAGCGACGCAAGGTAGCAGGATTTCACTTGGATATTCCGCGCGACGCGGAAGTCATTACGGTTGACGCCCCTCTGCCTCTTCCTGGTGGCTCTTGCCCCGTCACAGGCGAGAACCCCGGCCATTGTGGTCAAGCCTGTGCCGTGCATCCAGCGAGCTCCTCGCAAAGGCAGTAGGCACGTGTGTGAGTCGTCCGCGACGCGCTGGCGAGAGAGAGAGCGGACTTTCGCCCGCGTAGCAGTCGCAGGTCCAGCGAGATCCGACTGTCAGCTGGTCGGCCAGTTACCCCCTCCACCAGCGTCTGCCCGGCCACGCCGTCACTTTTCCCGCGGGCGCGCCGCCGCTTTCTACGGAGGCCGCGTGGCTACGCACGCTTACGCCTCGTGTCGCCTTCACCGCTTACACCAACAGTAGGCTGCCAGCAGGCTGCTGCTGCTGCTGCTGCATGTCTTCAGCGACAACGCGTGCCTTGCGATCACTCGCCTAGTGCTGATCCACATCGCCTGCTCACCACATCCTCCAACAAGTGGAACCCAATGAGGGAGATGCCGTACCTTGTGGCCTTGAAAGTACCTGACTGGATCCGACTTACCAGAATGAGATTTTCACTCTGCAGCGGAGTGTGCGCTGATATGAAACTTCCTGGCAGATTAAAACTGGAACTCGGGACCTTCGCCTTTCGCGGGCAAGTGCTCTACCATCTGAGCTACCCACGCACGACTCACACCCCGTCCTCACAGCTTTACCCCTGCCAGTACCTCGTCTCCTACTTCCAAACTTTACAGAAGTTCTCCTGCGAACCTAGCAGAACTAGCGCTCCTGAAAGAAATGATTCGCAGGTGAGCAGAAGAGCTTCTGTAAAGTTTGGAAAGTGGGAGACGAGGTATTGTCAGAGGTAAAGCTGTGAGAAAGGGGCGTGAATCGTGCTTGGGTAGCTCAGATGGTAGAGCACTTGCCCGCGAAAGGCAAAGGTCCCGAGTTCGAGTCTCGGTCCGGCACACAGTTTTAATCTGCCAGGAAGTTTGGATCCTACTTAACAGGCATGAATCCATCAGTCACTTTGAACAATGATTAATCGAAGCTTATCTTGGGAAAGGCCGAATCACAATCATAACAGTGGAAGGAGCCGAATTGGGGACATATCCGAAATTGCAATACTTTGAAAATACCCTATATAGTCCAAATTTCTCAAGACAACGTAACTTCATTTGGCACAGTCGTTACGAAACGTTATATGCATGTATACATATGTTTCCATGCTTATTGGCACTATACGTTTTTAATTATAAACAGCTGAAAATTTTTTAACAAGGTTTTACAAATGTTCCCTTTTTGCAAAATGTTTTTTATGTGTTTTTGTGTTTTTGTATAAATTTTGATATATCATTATACATATATCTGTAGATTTTCACAGCTCTCCAAATATCTGTGAAAAATGATACACAGCCGCGTGGGATTAGCCGAGCGGTCTGGGGCGCTGCAGTCATGGACTGTGCGACTGGCCCAGCGGAGGTTCGAATCCTCCCCGACGGTTCAATCCCGCGTCCGGCCATCCTGGTTTAGGTTTTCCGTGATTTCCCTAAATCACTCCAGGCAAATGCCGGGATGGTTCCTCTGAAAGGGCACGGCCGACTTCCTTCCCCATCCTTCCCTAATTCGATGAGACCGATGACCACGCTGTCTGGGCTCCTTCCCCAAAAACCAACCAACAAACGAGTCCTCCCTCGGGCATGGGTGTGTGTGTTTGTCCTTACGATAATTTAGGTTAAGTAGTGTGTAAGCTTAGGGACTGATGACCTTAGCAGTTAAGTCCCATAAGATTTCACACACATTTGAACATTTTTTGAAAAATGATACACAAAATTTTAGGGATTTTCTCGCACATAAATGTCTTACTATCGCATTAAATAAAAATTCGTCCTACAAAATATTTCAGTGTAGTATTCACATGCCACATTTAAGTACCGTAACATCAGTGGTTTGTAAGGAAAAGGTACACAAAGGTTACAAGAAGTAAGTTACGGAAAACCCGAATCAAAGATTTGACAGTGTTTTACTTGTATACGTTCCAGGCGCTTCAGTCCGGAACCGCACTGCTGCTACGGTCGCAGGTTCGAATCCTGTCCTTAGGTTAGTTAGGTTTAAATAGTTCTAAGTTTAGGGGACTGATAACCTTATTAAGTCCCATACTGCTTAGAGCCATTAGAACCATTTTTTTTATTCGCTCCTACTTACAGGCGATAATCACGGAGTCAATCTGAACAATGATCAATCAAAGCCTATCTTGGGAACACGAGTGAACAGGAAGGGCAGAACTTCAATCGTAAAGAGCCGAACTTCAATCGTAAAGGGCCGAACTTCAATCGTAAAAAATAGATCTGACTCCTTAATTGAAATGAAACAAGGAAACGTATATCAATGGAGACGACGGATATATCTGGCCATGTTCTGCTCTGTCTCAGTGAGTTCGACGACAATATGTATTATAATGCTATTAGTTAGTATTTCCTCTTATCTCAACCATCAAGATAGTGTGCTCTTGGTCAGTTATAAGATTTTTCATTGTTTATGCTTTTGAGGACACAAATTATGGTATTTCATCCATAAGAGAAAATAATTTACCGTGTTTTTTTTAGGAGTTTGCACATTATGTGATCGAAAAGCAGTGTTATATTAACCTCGACAAGTGGCACAGTAGTTCAGATTTGGCTGACAAACTAACGAGTAAGAACACCGACATTGTTGGCGCAGTTCGGCGAAACAGAAGGGTGTTACCTGACTTAATGAAAAATCGAAAACTGAGGAAGGATAATGCTTAGTCGCGTACAGAAAGAAGCAGCTATTAATGAAATGGAAGAACAAGACAGACGTTGTGATAGATAGAACTTTCCATGGCGACACATTTCAAGTAGAGGAATAGTATCGTGCAAGAGACGGACCTTACCACGGATTACAACAAAAATGTGGGAGGTGTAGAGGGGAGCGATTCCCAATTGCAAAGTCACCAAATGGCCAGGAGCAGACGACAAAATAGTAGAAAATTTTTCGCCACTTATTGCATGTCGCATGCTTCAGCGTATACTTTCGGTACAAAAAAAAACCATGTTCACAGTAAGGATTAGCAATTGGACGCCCACCTCGAGCACCAACGACTAGACTTATAGCCAGGCATTTTCGAGAATGTTTACGAAGCACAACCAAGAAAAAAAAACCAACAAGGAGGTTTGGAGTATGCACGAGAGAGAGAGAGAGAGAGAGAGAGAGAGAGAGAGAGAGAGAGAGAGATTGATTGACTGAGTGACAGCGTGTGTATGTGTGTGTGTGTGTGTGTGTGTGTGTGTGTGTGTGAGGAGTGTTACGGTGGCTCAACGACGAGGTTATGAGCGCCCTTACAAAAGTAAAAGAAACGAATGTGGATATAATGGCTGAAAAGTGGGGAGGAGGGGTATAAACCTACAAAATAACACTCATTCCCATCTTACTTGCGTTAACAAATACAATCACATTCTCAAGCACGAGAGGAGGCCCTCGAAGAAAGACATGTTACTTGTGTGTAAAATACGAAGTCTTTCTCTGTGCAGCACCATATTTTCAAATATTTCACACGGGAAACGACATGTATCTGTGTCAAAATAAAATTTCATACATTCATTTTCTTGTGATTCGTGTATCCAGTGATTGGTCTGTAACTGGAAAGGAATGAAACTGGTAGAAAAATCTTTTATTGCGTAAGAGCACACCAACCAATACGCAGAACCTTTTTACTTGAGCGTCAAAATTTTTTTTCCACTGCTTTGCGATTACCATTGCATGATTTGGAACACGACTGACACTACCCACCAGAAACAGTTATTTCCAGTTCTCGTCATCCTCGTCCGCAGCTTACTTCTTTCCTCTTTTCCATCGTGTGTTCTGCCCTTAAATCCTAGTCGTTAGCCAAGATTAACTTACAGTCCTTAATTAGTAAAGCTGGCAAATGGGGTTGCCCTGTTCATTGGCGGAATGTATCAAAGCTTGACCTTACAGCCATCTGCATGCTTGCGCTGAGCGAAATTGTGCTTCGTCCTAGTTGTACAGTTCTATATTGGAAGCAGTGGACCTGAGCAGAGGCTCTGAGGATAACTAGTGTACCACGCCTTTCCTTACAACGAGGAACGCAGATTTTGAGATTAGGTATTGTGTCACATAAGCAGAGCTGCTTTTAAAAGGTACAACTAGGTTTCACTGCCTTTAAGGCAGCGTGTTTTAATTAACATCTATTCAGACGAATTTTTTCCTGCAACCACAGTAAGGAAACCTGTTATATTAAGTGGCTCTCACACGCTCAGTACTTTTGATGCAATCATACTGTGTCAACATATTGCGGCGAAATTGGCGAGGCAAAGAACGGCACGATATTATTACGTGAAATTGATGCCCGGGACGTTTCAGTTAAAACTCGGCCTTCATAACGAACACATCGGCGCTTCACGATGTGGAGATCGCTTGTATTGTGTTTGAATTGCTTTACTTGCAAAATGTAAGCAGAAATTTTGCATAATGGGCGATTCGATTCCGAGAAATTTTCCGTGAATGTTTCAAACAACCAGGGGCTCTTTCACCGCAGCATAGACTCATAAACCACAACAGCGACTAATTAGGGAGTAAACAAGCGAGATGTATAATGTATCGAGTGCATGTACTGTTTCTCTTTATTTCTCTTTTGTAACTGCTGTTGCAAACGAAATAAAACAATTATACTGTTCGAAAGCTTACCTGACCTTATGTGAGTACTGTAACAACTACTGCAAGAAAAAGTATACGTATCTGCTCACTGGACTGTTGACCTAACATGTGTCAATTCTGAGAACAACTACGGCTAAAGTAAACAGTTCTGCTTATTATCATCACACCGTGATCTTCAGTTTTCTCTGCTGTTGTGGACAACGTGGTGTCTGACGTTACCTCATCAATCAGGCATTTCGTTTCTTCAAGGTACCTCTTCAAGCCCACTTCCTGATTTTTGGTCATTTACTTTTTTCAGTTTTCTACGTAAATTCGTTGGGACCGAATTGAATTTCTCTCTGTCTAGGCAGCAAGTGACGTGTATTTCGAAGTACCACGTAATTTTTGCTTTACTTTACACGTGACAAGGGCCTTATATATATAATACGCCTGCTCTGTGAGTCTCTTCCACTTCTTTCTGTCGAGTGCACCGTTTGTCCATAGTGTTCATCCTACCTGTTTCCTCCCGAATATTATTTCGTCACATAATTCTAGGTCATCTTCTTCCTCTAGTTCAAAAAAATGGTTCAAATTGCTCTGAGCTCTATGGGACTTAACTACTGAGGTCACCAGTCCCCTAGAACTTAGAACCACTTAAACCTAACTAACCTAAGGACATCACACACAACCATGCCCGAAGCAGGATTCGCACCTGCGACCGTAGCGGTCACGCGGTTCCAGACTGAAGCGCCTTAACCGCACGGCCACACCGGCCGGCTATGGGACTTAACTACTGAGGTCATCAGTCCCCTAGAACTTAGAACTACTTAAACCTAACTAACCTAAGGACATCACACACAACCATGCCCGAAGCAGGATTCGCACCTGCGACCGTAGCGGTCGCGCGGTTCCAGACTGTAGCGCCTAGAACCGCTCGGCCACAACGGCCGGCTCCTTTAGTTCCATCTACTGTTTTGCAGAGTGCTATTCTGGGTTGTATATTCTCGATCAATCTTGCTGTATAGCGTGCCCAGTTCACTTCTCTCATCTCTAGCCCTTCGACGATGTTATTATGTTTGAACAGCTCTCTTCTTTCTTCTTATCCTCTGTTCCATGATTTTTCGTCATATACAGGCCAAAACCTTTCTTTATTATTTTTCTTTGTAGTATTAAAAGTTATTCGTTATCTTTCTTCCTGAATATTAATGTTGCCAGTATAATAATCGGTTGATACAAGCGGATTTTGAAGTTAGTACTAAATTCTTCAGAATTTTGATGAAACAAAAAAGTGTTTTGCATGCTGTTGCTAGATTGGCATGTATTTCTGTATCCATTCTATTGTTGTTAATAACGAGACTCCCTAGATGTTGAAGCGGTCAACAGTCTTGAAAATGAATCCATCTAGAGCCAAAGCTGCGTCATTTACAATTTTCTTGCTAATGACCAGGTATTTGTCTTTTCTTCATTAACATAAAATCATCTTTTCTCAGTGATTTTGTAATAGTTCCGCATTGTTCCAATTAATTCTGGTTTAGAAGTAGTTACTAATGCCACATCGTTTGCAGAGGCTAGTCTTTTAATGTTCACAGGCTTTTTTCATCTTCAGAACTTTCCGGAAAATGTGTTGAACACTTAAGACGAAAGGGAACTATAGATGCTAGCTGCGAGTGGGCAGTGATTCGAGTCAGTGGGGAAAGTTGAAAATTTGTGCTGGACTGGGATTCGAACCCGAGTCTTCTGCTTACTAGGCAGATGTGCGGACAACTGCGCCATCCGGACACAGTGGTCATCGCAACTGCTCATGACACCATAGTTAACCTCTCGTCAGACCCAAATTCTCTACTTATCCACACACTACTATTGTATTGCCCCTTGCCCATTATTCTCATTACTCGCAGCATTTCGTTGATTCCCGTAAGAGTTCGAGCGTGGTGCTCATGTGCACTGAAGAGATCATTGGCCGTCCTAGCCTTAATTATACATGATTAACAGTAATTAAACACACAAACTACAGGCGCGGATTGCTGACTGTAAATGGAGGAAAGAAGGTCCTGTGAACATGTTTCCGGAAATGCATTGTTGCCATGATAGATGGCACTGACGAATGAAAGTTCCTCTGACCACATACCGTGTGTTGCTGTGTGTTGCAGGCAGTATGGTTGACGTAGCGTACTGTAAGCAGCAGAATGATCCGGCATTCATATCGGGAACAAGACGAGATGGTATTTGTGTACTGCCAAGCAGATGGAAACGGTCGAGAGGCAGCACGGCTATACGAGAACAAGTACTATCACAGACGCCAACCACATCACACAATACCTCAAGCCCTGTATGGGCGAGTGTGTGACCATGGGTCCTTTCAGACGGACGAGCGTGTAGGGAGGCAGCGGATTGTGCGTACACCAGATTTGGAGGAATGGGTTCTACAAACCCTAGTACAAGCTCCAGGCAAGTCGCCCGGCAACATGGTAAAAGTCAAAGTACGATTTGCGTATCCTGCATGACAATCGCTACTAACCCCATCACCTGCAACGAGTGCAAGGGTATCCATATACGGGGAGGATATTGTCGTTGGTTTTTGCACCAGACCACCACAATTACTGGGATTTCTGTCATCACTCCTCTTTACCGACGAAGCACTATTTACCAGAACTGGCATCATGAATCTTCATAATCGCCACCTGTAGGCTAAAAACACAGCAAGTGGTCAGAAGAACTTTCATTCATCAGTGCCATGTACCGTGGAAACGAAGCCTTTCCGGACACATGTCCATTGGACCTTTTTTCTTCCATTTCTAGTCAGGAATCCGTCCCTGCAGTTTGTCGGTTTTATTAATCGTTTAATTTAGAGATGTTCCATTGTGATTTGTGACATAACACCGTTGACACTTTACGGCCTCTACTTAAGGGGGGTTGGATGTCAAACGGGCCGACTTGGAGCAGGAGAGGCACCACAGGACATTTTAATTTCCACTATCTATACTTTTATAAATAAATTCATAAAACTTTGACAGCATGACCAGGAAGGATTCAGGATTCATACACATAGCAGTGGAAGCTCAAAAACGTAACAAAACACGTTTTTTACATGTGAAATTTCATCATTTTTTCACTTACTACTTTCTGCATTTGTTGCTATAGGTACACTTTTCTTCCTAAGTAAGAGCGATTCTTCGATGACCTTTGCACAACATACAAACCATAGTTACAGGTGTATGAAACTCTAGAAGTTATTTACTTTATGAAAAAATGAATGAACTGTTACATATTAAACTTCATGCTTAGAAAAAATACAAGTTTTATAGTTAATTATCTCAATTTTTTCCACAGTTTTTTAATATATTTGGAGAATTCTAGAGTTTCATTCAACTGTAAGTACTGTTTGTATGCTATGAGAAATTCATCGAAGAATCTCTCTTAATTAGGAAGAAAAGTGTACCTATAGCAACAAATGCAGCCAGTAATAAGTGAAAAAATGATGAAATTTCACATGTAAAAGAATGTATTTTGCTACGTTTTTGAACTTCCACTGCGATGAGTGTGAGTCCTCAATCCTTCCTGGTCATGGTGACAAAGTTTTATGAATTTATTTGTAAAAGTATAGACAGTAGAAATTAAAATGTCCTGTGGTGACTCTCCTGCTCCAAGTCGGCCCGTTTGACATCCAACCCCCCTTAAGTAGAGGCCGTAAAGTGTCAACGGTGTTATGTCACAAATCACAATGGAACATCTCTAAATTAAGCGATTAACACTGCCTGGGGGTAAATGACTAATCGAATGCACAACTATCGTTTGCGGTTGTTAGTTCAAGCTGCCACCGTTGTAACTGCGCTGGTGTTCCTCGTACGCCAGAAATACAATCAGTTTTGGAACTTTGTGAACGGACGGTGTATGCTTCAAGTATACGCACCGCTTCATCCAGAGAGAACGGCAAATTTAACTTGAATAGCTCAGCGAACGACGAGAAGAAACTGAGAGCACTTTCAAAAACAAGCAACAGCGGAAGCTGTGACAATGTACCAGGACTGTCACGGGTCGGAAAATCGGGCAAGCGGGAAACGAACATCAACGCGTTACTTACGGAGCGTCTCCGCTTTCATGTCGGATCATAAGGTACTATTACAGGAGCTCAGTACAGAAGTCCAAACCAGAAGCGGTCTGGAAAGAGATCGCTGGAGATGAAGACCTGTAAAACCTATGAGAGACTGACTTAGCTCGCCTCCCAGACGTGAGCAGGGACAATAAACTGGTATTTTGTTTATACGACGACGGCGACTTTTATAGCCTACGAATGCATCCAGGCGGTGTGCACCGGCTAGTGCCCAGCGCGCGCCCGTGTCTGCCTTACGGACGGGATTTTCCTTTTGCAGCCACCGGCTGGAACGCGCCTCGAGCCGTACATAAAACTGCGAAGTCCCGCCTCAGGCTCGCCCGGAATGCAGCCCACAGCCGTAAAGTCGCGGCCTTAAAACCACCTAAAAGCGCGCCCTGGGTCTCGACGCCGTGGCTGTACTGCGCTTCACACCAGCGCCTTTGACCTGCGTCCGCCGATACGTGCACTTCTGTTCAAAGTTTTTCAAACACAGTGCACTTGCGTCATAAACGGTTGAATTATGTAAAAAGTTTGTAATTCCATGTCAACGAATGTTGCTTTACTTTATTTGTTTATTGGCTATTTGCAGCTAGTTCATAAACCAGACAGCAGTTATAAGTAGGGCCCGGATTTTAATTACCTAAAAAAAACAGTGAAATATACAAGCATTTACGACCTAAAACTTACATAAATATGACCTTAAAAAATAAAATATGACTTAATAGAAGTTTACTTAAAGTATTCTTGTTTCTTTATTTCCTTTTTATTCACCATAAAGTAATACAAAATTCACTTCTCAGAATATTGTAAGTATAGTTCTTTCTTTCTCTAGGGTTTGTGGTTAATTTGCACCTATTTTTTGAATGTCTGAATGTTTTATTTTCTAAACACAAAGTACAGTGAAAAGATCATATATCGAAACAGTAAAACAATGTTTTCATTTCTACATAGTATTTAAAGCGTTTCACATTATTTAATACCGTATGTGAATCTTCAGTATGTGCAAAGTTTGCACTGGATCACAAGGCGCATTTTCAGGTTTTCCATTGTCAAACATCTACGGTTGTCACTGAGAATAGTTTTGTAACTGGAAAAGCTCCTCTCCACTTCACAAGACGTCGCTGGAGCGTATTTGAAGGCAGCCAAGTCACTGGAGTTCAGCTTTGTTTCAGTATTGATGTGTCGACAGAAGTGCCGACACAGTGTGATTTGAGGGGACCGCAATGCACGCTATAAAGGATGGCGTGAGGTCTGAAACAGGATACGTAATGAATGCTATAAAGAAAAGTACGTAGCTTTTGGAATACTTAACTTTAATCCATCCTTGTTGTATACATCGTTCTTGATGAGACATGCTTTATACGATAACTATCAATTGCTATGTAAGGCTAATGGCGCCTTGCTAGGTCGTAGCCATGGACTTAGCTGAAGGCTATTCTAACTATCTGCTCGGCAAAGGAGCGAGGCTTCATCAGTGTAGTCGCTAGCAAAGTCGTCCGTACAACTGGGGCGAGTGCTAGTCCGTATCTCGAGACCTTCCTTGTGGTGGCGCTCGGTCTGCGATCACTGACAGTGGCGACACGCGGGTCTGACATGTACTAATGGACCGCGGCCGATTTAAAACTACCACCTAGCAAGTGTGGTGTCTGGCGGTGACACCACAAGTATCTTCAAATGTTGCGGCATTCCCTGAAAGACTGTCACTAATTTTGCTCGGTGTACAATATCCAGGATTCCGTTGGAGAACACTTTGCAATTTCGTTTTCACTATGTCAGCCTCATGACCACGAGCTCGACCCAACTCACTCTGCACATGTTGCACAATACTCAGGGCCTCACATAGCTGAGTACGAACAGCGTCCAATCGTTTGATGGAGTTGATATTACTGAAAAACTGGCGTTGATGTATGCCAAGTTTGAGACAATGTATCTGTAAAAACGTCTTTCACAATTTTGATAGCACTTGAGTCATCGCTATCAATCTCACAGAAGATAGTCTTTATTTGGGTGTAGTTGGTGCAGTAATACTCAGTAGCATTAAGCCAAGAACTCCATCGTGTAAGAACACGTTTAGGTGGGAGGGGCGTTGAAGGTGCTTGTTCCTTGAATTTCTGCACTCGTAGCGGAGCCTTCATATAGATTTTCTTGTCACAGGAAATAAATTTGATCGCACCTCTTCGGCAACTCTGTGCAACGCATGTGCAAGGCAAGTGGCGTACACCATACTGAAGCCTTTTGGCTACTTTAGCCATATACGAAGCACCATCTGTTACAAGCAGCAAAACGTTGTCTCTCTTCACACCATCCGGCCACAATAGCTTCAGAGAGTTGTCAAACAAAATAGCAATCGTCGAATTGTTTATCGAGAGCTTCACACGCTAGTAGGAACATATCTCCAGGGCCATCAACTTTTAGAGCACCAACAACAACATTTGCAATATATCGCCCACTAATATCCGTAGTTTCATCTGTCGACAGCCAGATCTTTTGCTCAGCAATAGTAATTCGTATTTTGTTGAGCCCATCATTGTAGCATACGGATAAATAGTTCTTTCTCAGCGTAGATTCATCTGGAACTGGATGTGTTGTGTACTTCTCCAAGAACCGTCTGAAGCGTGGATTCTTCAGCTTTTCCAATGGGATGTTGCAGGACACCATCGTCTCACAAAATTCTTGCAGAATGATTGCACGGTTGACGATTGACCTGTCTGTTCAAATAACAGCGTTTGCGTGCTGTTATTTTCAGCACTTCGTTTCACACAGCTGCTGTGTTTAGCGGTATTACAGTGTTGGAGCTCATTAAAGCGCTTTTCTGCACTAACTTTAACTTCACACAGTTTACAAAATAATATGTTCCCATCAATTCTAAAGAACTTATCTCCAAATTCTCGAACATATCCTCGCAACTTCACGCTGTCGGAGCACTTTGCTTTAGGCATGTTGAACAAGGCAAAGGCTGTGTTCAAACTGGTTACTGGGAACGCCTGTGCGACTGCGATGATTATTACGGCAGAAGCCGCCTTTGTTGGCGAAACGACTGTTGTGGTACACCGGCTTTCTGCTACAGTCCTGAGAAATAATGCAGTGTACTAATTTATCTGTTTATCTTTCATAATAGCACGTTAAATATTGTCTCGTGAGCAACATAATCATTTTATTATTCGTGTGTTCCGTAAGATACGAGAAAAACGGTAAATTCATTTTTGGCAAACGTTGACGGAAATATGACCTATTATATTAAGAGGTAGCCGAAATATGACCTATTACTAAATGTAACTGTATATGCACAATCAAAATACATTTTTCGTCACTAAAATGCCTAGATTTGTATATAAATTGTTCTAAAATTCACCCTATAGTTCAGAAAAAATATGACTTGTCATTAAAAGTGTCGAGGGGCGCGAAATGTGAACAGTGGTTCAGGAGGGAGTGAGACAGGTTTCTAGCCTATCCCTGATGTTATTCAATCTGTACATTGGACAAGCAGTAAAGGAAACAAAAGAAAATTTGGAGTAGGAATTGAATTTCAGTGAGAAAAAATAAAAACTTTGAGGTTTTGCCGATGACATTGTAATTCTGTCATAGAAGCCAAGGACTTGGAAGAGCAGTTGAATGGAATAGACAATGTCTTGAGAGGAGAATATAAAATAAACATCAACAAAAACAAAAGGATATTGGAATGTAGTCGAATTAAATTAGCGACGCTGAAGAAATTAGATTAGAAAACGAGACACTTACAGCAGTAGATGAGTACATCTATTTGGGCAAAAAAAATTGTGTCCACGCCCTGCAAGTAAGCGTGTCTGAAGTGCATTGCATAGTACTATACAGACAGTAAATACAGGTGGTGCAAAACTGTATTCCTTCAATTGTCACGAATTGCTTCATCCGAAACTTGAAGAGGAGAAAATAGCTTGTCACTTGGATGGCAGAGGTCTGTGGGTAAGTTGACAGCCACAGGGAGTTTATTCACGAGCGGTAAGTGGGTCGCGCTTTATTTTCAGCCAATCGAGAATACTTGAGATGTCTTTCCGTCTGTCTGTTAGCGTGGACTGCTAGCTGGTCGGCAAGGCCGCATGTCGGTCGCAGCGCCGCGTTTTGGCGGGCGGCGTCGTGACTGGAACGTTACGGGCTCCAGCGTCATAGCCGGCCTTTGTGCCGCGTACTGGCCAAGTAGGACGGCCGCAGTCCGCGCTGCCGCAGCTGCCAAGGTCTCGGGGAGAGTCCGCCCCTAGTGGGCCCCGTGACTCGCGCCACATGAGCCTATAACGCCACGTCAATAACACTGGTTTACTTGTCCACTGTTTCGTAATAGAGGACATGAGCTGAAAGTCTGGGGCAGTTCAAGTGCGAAGTATCACTGTCCATGCATCAGGACGGCTTTAGAAAGCATCGCTCCTGCGAAACGCAATTCGCCCCTTTTTTCACACGATATCCTGCGAACCATGGATGAAGGGTATCAGACGGATGCCATATTCCTTGACTTCCGGAAAGCGTTTGACTAGCTGCCCCACTGCAGACTCGTAACCAAGGTACGAGCATATGGGATTGGTTCCCAAGTATGTGAGTGGCGGCTCGAAGACCTCTTAAGTAATAGAACCCATTACGTTGTCGTCAATGGTGAGTATTTATCGGAGGTGGGGGTGTCATCTGGAGAGCCCCAGGGAAGTGTCGTAGGTCCGCTGTTGTTTTCCATCTACATAAATGATCTTTTGGATAGGGTGGATAGCAATGTGCGGCTGTTTGCTGATGATGCTGTGGTGTACGGGAAGGTGTCGTCGTTGAGTGACTGTAGGAGGATACAAGATGACTTGGACAGGATTTGTGATTGGTTTAAGGAATGGCAGCTAGCTCTAAATATAGATAAATGTAAATTAATGCAGGTGAATAGGAAAAAGAATCCTGTAATGTTTGAATACTCCATTAGTAGTGTAGCGCCTCCACAGTCACGTCGATTAAATATTTGGGCGTAACATTGCAGAGCGATATGAAGTGGGACAAGCATGTAATGGCAGTTGTGGGGAAGGCGGATAGTCGTCTTCGGTTCATTGGTAGAATTTTGGGAAGATGTGGTTCATCTGTTTAGGAGACCGCTTATAAAACACTAATACGACCTATTCTTGAGTACTGCTCGAGCGTTTGGGATCCCTATCAGGTCGGATTGATGGAGGACATAGAAGCAATTCAGAGGCGGGCTGCTAGATTTGTTACTGGTAGGTTTGATCATCACGCGAGTGTAACGGAAATGCTTCAGGAACTCGGGTGGGAGTCTCTAGAGGAAAGGAGGCGTTCTTTTCGTGAATCGCTACTGAGGAAATTTAGAGAACCAGCATTTGAGGTTGACTGCAGTACAATTTTACTGACGCCAACTTACATTTCGCGGAAAGACTACAAAGATAAGATAAGAGAGATTAGGGCTCGTACAGAGGCATATAGGCAGTCATTTTTACCTCGTTCTGTTTGGGAGTGGAACAGGGAGAGAAGATGCTAGTTGTGGTACGAGGTACCCTCCGCTACGCACCCGATAGTGGATTGCGGAGTATGTATGTAGATATAGATGTAGATTAACGCGTGAGCATATCACTGCCTGACAAAAATTTAAAAAAATAGCGAAGATAGATGTAAATGTAACTTCGTACACCTGCAGACCAGCACTGACTGTATAAACTAAAGTTTCAGTTCTCATTGACAGATAGACCAGACACTAGAACGCTTTAGCGTTGTTCATGTAATGTTGTTACAAAGCCTTGAAGGTATACGCGGTGATTCGGCTGCCCCTACCGATGGGTTTTATGCAATCCGCAGCGCCTTCAAATGCTTCACACAAGACAAATTCTCTCCTTCACCAGGTGCAAACTGTTAGCCCAAAAAAAAAAAGACCTTTTTGTAGGTAATTTAATGTGGATAACTTTTATAATTCCAATCCCAAAGAAAGCAGGTGTTGAAAGATGTGAAAATTACCGAACTATCAGTTTCATAAGTCACAGCTGCAAAATACCCGGCCGGCCGAAGTGGCCGTGCGGTTAAAGGCGCTGCAGTCTGGAACCGCAGGACCGCTACGGTCGCAGGTTCGAATCCTGCCTCGGGCATGGATGTTTGTGATGTCCTTAAGTTAGTTAGGTTTAACTAGTTCTAAGTTATAGGGGACTAATGACCTCAGCAGTTGAGTCCCATAGTGCTCAGAGCCATTTGAACCATTTTTTTTTTTTTTTTTTTTTTTGCAAAATACTAACACGAATTCTTTACAGACGAATGGAAAAACTGATAGAAGCCGACCTCGGGGAATATCAGTTTGGATTCCGTACAAATATTGGAACACGTGAGGCAATACTGACCTTACGACTTATCTTAGATAATAGATTAAGGAAAGGCAAACCTATATTTCTAGTATTTGTAGACTTAAAGAAATCTTCTGACAATGTTGCCTGGAATATCTCTTTCAAATTCTAAAGGTGGCAAGGGTAAAATACAGGGAGCGAAAGGCTATTTACAATTTGTACAGAAACCAGATGGCAGTTATAAGAGTCGAGGGGCATGAAAAGGAATCAGTTGTTGGGAAGGGAGTGAGACAGGATTGTAGCCTCTCCCCAATGTTATTCAGTCTGTATATTGAGCAAGCAGTAAAGGAAACAAAAGAAAAATTCGGAGTAGGTATTAAAATCCAGGGAGAAGAAAAAAAACTTTGAGTTTCGCCGATGACATTGTAATTTTGTTAGAGACAGCAAAGGACTTGCAAGAGCAGTTGGACGGAATGGATAGTGTCTTGAAAGGAGGATACAAGATGAACATCAACAAAAGCAAAACGAGGATAATGGAATGTAGTCGAATTAAATCGGGTGATGCTGCCGGATTAGGAAATGAGACACTTAAAGTAGTAAAGCAGTTTTGCTATTTGAGGAGCAAAATAACTGATGATGGTCGAAGTAAAGAAGATATAAAATGTAGGTTGGCAATGGCAAGGAAAGCGTTTCTGAAGAAGAGAAATTTGTTAACATCGAGTATAGATTTAAGTGTCAGGAAGTCGTTTCTGAAAGTATTTGTATGGAAGTGAAACATGGACGATAAATAGTTTGGACAGGAAGAGAAAAGAAGCTTTCGAAATGTGATGCTACAGAAGAATGCTGAAGATTAGATGGGTAGATCACATAACTAATGAGGAGGTATTGAATAGAATTGGGGAGAAGAGGAGTTCGTGGCACAACTTGACTAGAAGAAGGGACCGGTTGGTAGGACATGTTCTGAGGCATCAAGGGATCACAAATTTAGCATTGGAGGGCAGCGTGGAGGGTAAAAATCGTAGAGGGAGAGACCAAGAGATGAATACACTAAGCAGATTCAGAAGGATGTAGGTTGCAGTAGGTACTGGGAGATGAAGAAACTTGCACAGGATAGGGTAGCATAGAGAGCTGCATCAAACCAATCTCAGGACTGAAGACCACAACAACAACAACAACTTTTATACTGGGGTATTTTCCCGCTACACGCCGTAATTTTCGAATTATTCAAGAGAAACGTACAAAAGTGACCTAAAAATGCTTTTTTCCCGAATAGCTCGAAAACCGCGGTCTTGAGCGGAAACATACTCCAGTACAAAATTAACTACATTAAATTTCCTCCAAAAAGGCTCTGTTCATTTTTTTTCTGTATGACTAACACACTGAAACGCCAGAGAAACTGGTATAGGAGTGCATATTCAAATACAGAAATAGGTAAAGAGGCAGAGTACGGCGCTGCGATCGGCAACGCCTATACGAGGCAACAAGTGCCTGGCGCAGTTGTTAGAACGGTCACTGCTGCTCCAATGGTAGATTATCAAGAGAGTCTGAACGTGGTGTAATCGGCGCACGAGCGATGGGACACAGCATCTCCGAGGTAGCGATGAAGTGAGGATTTGCTCGTACGACTATTTCACGAGCGTACCGTGAATATCAGGAATCCAGTAAAACATCAGATCTCCGACATTGCTACGGCCGAATAAAGATCCTGCAAGAACAGGACCAACTTCTACGGAAGAGAATCGTTCAACGTGACAGAAGTGCAACGCTTCCGCAAATTGCTGCAGATTTCAATGCTGGGCCATCAACAAGTGTCAGCGTGCGAACCATTCAACAAAACATCATATGGCCTTTCGGGGCCGAAAGCCCACTCGTGTACCCTTGCTGACTGCACGACATAGAGCTTTACGCCTCGCCTGGGCCCGTCGACACAGACATTGGGCTGTTGATGACTTGCTTGGTCGGACGAGTCTGGTTTCAAATTGTATCGAGCGGATGGATGTGTACGGATATGGAGACAACCTCATGAATCCATGGACCCTGCATGTCAGCAAGGGAAGTGTTCAGGCTTGTGGAGGCTCTGTAATGGTGTGGGGCATGTGCAGTTGAAGTGAAATGGGACCCCTGATACGTGTAGATACGACTCTGACAGGTGACACGTACGTAAGCATCCTGTCTGATCACCTGCGTCCATTCATGTCCATTGTGCATTCCGACGGACTTTGGCAATTCCACCAGGACAGTGCGACACCCCACACCTCCAGAATTGCTACAGAGCGGCTCCAGTATCACTCTTCTAATTTTAAACACTTCCACTGGCCTCCAAACTTCCCAAGCATGAACATTATTGAGCATATCTGAGATGTAAATATCTTCAACATTTCGCGGCCCTGTCAGCAACTGTATAAATATTAATTTTAATTTTAATAATGAACAGCCTCAGTTGCACCGTTTACCTAGAATTTACCTAGGTTTCAGTCGGGATAACCCATCCTTTCCTCAGAATAACAGTATCTATCGTTTGTCCATAGTGGACATCGTCAAGCAAAAACTACAAATCCATGAAATATCGTCAGACTGTAAAACTTATCTGGCACTGCCTCGGCCCCACTTTGCGACCGCGATGCGGCAGCCACGAGTGCTGTATTGGAGTTCCAACGCAATCCACATGTCCGCTCGCATTGGCAACTAAACAGTGAGAGGTATCCATTCTTCATATGTCTACCTGCCGTGTCTTGCAGCGAGGGCTTTATTTCAAACCATATGGGATTCATGTGCTACGAGCCCTAAATGATGATGATATACAATAATTGTTAACAACCATTCAAAAGCCAAGATAGCAAAAAATATTTTTTGTTCAACAGTCTTTGCTGTCATCTTCAGGTCTTAAACCTCGTCTAATGTGAACACGTTAACACGTAACGCGCTGAAGCACTTTTGTATTACTTGTCTACATAGATTTTGCGTGAAATGTAAGACCAGTTAGATGAGGAATAAATCTAAAAGCTTACATTTCAAATACATTTGTAATAACTAGGACAGTATTTTCGCTACTACTTATGATACACCATCTATACAAATTTCATCTGTGGCGCCCCTCTCAGGTCGGTTCCCCAAGCATCCGTCTAAACTTATTGCTGTGATCGATAATCGCGTCAGCGCCGTTTGTATGACTTTTGTTTTGGCGCGAAAACGGTGGCTGTTGGCGCCTAAAGCAGACAGAGTTCGATTCGCCATTAGTGTGTGTCGTTGGCCGGGTCACATGTTGGAAGTATGCAACGAAATGTGATGTCGAAAAGTGATATTAGTGAACTGAAAATTGTTAACTGATTTGCGATTCTGCACATATGTTGCTTAATAGTGACGACGTTTCGTGGAACTTAGTAAATTAAACCGATTCGTGCTTAATTCGCGTTCGCTTCCGCGAATATCAGTTGGGCCACGTGGACGGAACCAGTGAGATAATAATTTCGCTCGCGAACAGACAATCGGTAGACTGGAATGAATTACTGTGAAAGTGATTGAAATTGGTATGTAAAAAGCAACGCGCAGCCAGTGCAGCCCTGCTACGGAATTGTAAACTGAATATTACAAAAGAACTGAGTCATACTCTATCTGGTCAATGGTATCTTCAGACGTATTAGTTGACAGTAACATGGGGTGTGTTCACTCTTCGTCTTTATGATGGCTTGAAGGCTACCGGCCACACTTTCGATGAGATGACTGAAAGTCTGTGGAGGAACGGCAGCCCATTCTTCCTCAAGAGCCGAAACCAAACAAGATAGTGAGGCCGGACTCTGGGGTCTGGAGCAAAGTCGAAGCCCTGAGTCATCCCAGAGGTGTTCCATTGGGTTCAATTTGATCTGTGAACAGACCACTCAATTTCAGGAGTGCTATTCGCCACAAATCATTGCCACATAGATGCTGCATTGTGTCAGGTTGCATTGTAATGCTTATACAATCATCGTCCCCAAACTGTTGATTTATTCTATGCAGTACACAGCGCTTTAAAATGTCTTCATATCCTTCCGCAGTTAGCGTTTTCTTAAGCACAATGAAAAGGTCGTATCGTGAACACGGGCAAGTGTCCCCTACCATAACACTAACTGTTCCGTACTTGACTGTGGACCCTGCATGTGATGGCAAGAAACGTTCCCCAAGCATTCGTCAAACCCAAACCCCTCGACTGGACTGACACAGGATATAGCATAACTCCAAAGTACTCCTTTCCAGTCAACCACTGTCCAGTGGCTTCTCTCTTAAGACCATCTAAAGCATCGCTTTGCATTGGCTACAGAAATGCGTGGCTTATGAGAAGCTACTCGGCCACTCTACCCCATTCTTTTTAACACCATTGAGTCATCTAGACTCCTTGAAGCATTTTGGAATTCGCCAGTGATTTCCTCCGCTGATTTCATGCTTTCCTTTTTGTCAACCACGCTCCGTATTATCTTTCGGTAAATGAGATCTAGTTGGACTTGATTTAGCTCTGGTTGTTCCTTCACGGCGGCCCGGATGGCCGAGCGGTTCTAGGCGCTACATTCTGGAACCGCGCGACCGCTATGGTCGCAGGTTCGAATCCTGCCTCAGGCATGGATGTGTGTGATGTCTTTAGGTTAGTTAGGTTTAAGTAGTTCTAAGTCTAGGGCACTGATGACCTCCGATGGTAAGTCCCATAGTGCTCAGAGCCATTTGAACCATTTTTTTTGTTCCTTCACTTTTCCACTTCGCCTTCACGTCACCAACAATCGACTGGGACAGCTTTAGAAAGATTCAAATGCCGCTGATGGATCTGTTACTCAGATGACATCCAAAGACTACTCCACGTTCGAGGTCGCTGAGCTGTCGTGACCGACACTTGGTGATGTTACTGTTCTGTACTGACAGCACTCCTCGCCTCCATTCTACTGCTGGGTCCGCCTCTAGTGGTCAGTTCCTCGTTACATTCAGCTGTACGACGGGTATATTTGATCAGATAGTGTATTAATCGGTAGAGGACCCTCCAGGGTAGCCGAGAGCGCTAACGCACTGCTTCCTGGACTCGGGTAGGCGCGCCGGCCCCGGATCGAATCCGCCCGTCGGATTAACGACGATGGCCGGTGTGCCAGCAAGCCTGGATGTGGTTTTTAGGTGGTTTTCCATATCCTACTTGGTGAATACTGGGCTGTTCCCCACGTCCCGCCTCAGTTACACGACTCACAGACATTTGAAACACATTCATACTATTTCACGATTTACACTAGACGCAGACAACTGGGGTACACTACTACCGTCCTGGGGGGTGTGGGGTGGCGGTAGGAAGGTCACCCGGCCACCCCTTAAAATTAACCATGCCAATTCCGTACTTAACCCTGCCGACCCCGAGCACAATGCGGGATAGAGGCCGTAGCAAAGAAAGTGTATTAATCGGTAGGGCACAATCCATTAGTTCTCTCCGTGTTGAACCTTATGTTAAGTAAACATATCAGCTTAGAAACAGTCGAGATTTTACGGAAGAAGAAGCTGTGTGGTGCTGGATTTGGTCAGGGATTGTGTACACCGTCGTAACGCATAAACGCCCTCTCCCCAAGCAGTACTACTACTGCTGAACTATACTCCGTCCGAACAGGTCTCGAAAGACCCTAACGGCACTGACCGACCGACGTATCATCCTCCTGGATGCGGATATGGAACACATGTGGTCAGCACACAGCTCTCCCAGCCCTTGTCAGTTTTCGTGACGGGAGCCGCTACATCTCAATCAAGTAGCTCCTCAATTTGCTTCACAAGGACTCAGTGCATCCCACTTACCAACAGCACTCGGGAGACAGAACGGTCACCCATCCAAGTTCTAGCCAAGCCCCACAGCGCTTAACTTCCGTGATCTGACGGGAACCGGTGTTACCACAAGGCCGATGGCCCCATGCAGTAGTAGCAGATTTAATATTAACTAGCCGGACTGCTTACAGCCACTACTGTCGCTTGGGACTTAAATCGGCCGTGCACAGATAGACATGCGGACATACAGTACACAGCATGGCGCGTGCAGAGGCAATGTCCTACCTCCCGGAAGGCTAGCCACGTGCTGTGCTGTCAGCCCCCTGGCGCCAGCTGTCACCGCTCCTGCACCGACTAAAGACTCTCTCCTCTATTCCTGTGCTGGCGGAGCTATTCATAGAACACTCTCTTTCGGCCGCCAGCGCACGGCCAAAACTAGCGACACGTGTGTTGCTCGCGGCTACGCCACGTGGCAGCTCAAAGGCGACGGACGGTTTGTGTACTTGCATAACCAGTATCAAACACACAAATCACCGAATCTCATCGTAGCGAAACTTCCAAAACGAAATTTCCATTCTGCAGTGGCAGCAGATTCAGAAGGATGTAGGTTGCAGTAGGTACTGGGAGATGAAAAAGCTTGCACAGGATAGAGTAGCATGGAGAGCTGCATCAAACCAGTCTCAGGACTGAAGACCACAACAACAACAACAGTGGCGTGTGTGTTGAGATGAACCTGTATGGCGCCGGCCGAAGTGGCCGTGCGGTTAAAGGCGCTGCAGTCTGGAACCGCAAGACCGCTACGGTCGCAGGTTCGAATCCTGCCTCGGGCATGGATGTTTGTGATGTCCATAGGTTAGTTAGGTTTAACTAGTTCTAAGTTCTAGGGGACTAATGACCTCAGAAGTTGAGTCCCATAGTGCTCAGAGCCATTTGAACCTGTATGGGAAATTACAGCATCTTATCAAGCGGGAAGTGAAACATGGACGATAAATAGTTTAGACAAGAAGAGAATAGAATCTTTCGAAATGTGGTGCTACAGAAGAATGCTGAAGATTAGATGGGTAGATCACATAACTAATGAGGAGGTGTTGAATAGAATTGGGGAGAAGAGGAGCTTGTGGCACAACTTGACTAGAAGAAGGGATCGGTTGGTAGGACATGTTCTGAGGCATCAAGGGATCACAAATTTAGTATTGGAGGGCAGCGTGGAGGGTAAAAATCGTAGAGGGAGACCAAGAGATGAATACACCAAGCAGATTCAGAAGGATGTAGGTTGCAGTAGGTACTGGGAGATGAAGAAGCTTGCACAGGATAGAGTAGCATGGAGAGCTGCATCAAACCAGTCTTAGCACTGAAGACCACAACAACAACAACATCAAGCGGGACTGCACTGTCACCTGAGTGAAAAAGAACTAATTAATGGGATATACACTCCTGGAAATGGAAAAAAGAACACATTGACACCGGTGTGTCAGACCCACCATACTTGCTCCGGACACTGCGAGAGGGCTGTACAAGCAATGATCACACGCACGGCACAGCGGACACACCAGGAACCGCGGTGTTGGCCGTCGAATGGCGCTAGCTACGCAGCATTTGTGCACTGCCGTCGTCAGTGTCAGCCAGTTTGCCGTGGCATACGGAGCTCCATCGCAGTCTTTAACACTGGTAGCATGCCGCGACAGCGTGGACGTGAACCGTATGTGCAGTTGACGGACTTTGAGCGAGGGCGTATAGTGGGCATGCGGGAGGCCGGGTGGACGTACCACCGAATTGCTCAACACGTGGGGCGTGAGGTCTCCACAGTACATCGATGTTGTCGCCAGTGGTCGGCGGAAGGTGCACGTGCCCGTCGACCTGGGACCGGACCGCAGCGACGCACGGATGCACGCCAAGACCGTAGGACCCTAGGCAGTGCCGTAGGGGACCGCACCGCCACTTCCCAGCAAATTAGGGACACTATTGCTCCTGGGGTATCGGCGAGGACCATTCGCAACCGTCTCCATGAAGCTGGGCTACGGTCCCGCACACCGTTAGGCCGTCTTCCGCTCACGCCCCAACATCGTGCAGCCCGCCTCCAGTGGTGTCGCGACAGGCGTGAATGGAGGGACGAATGGAGACGTGTCGTCTTCAGCGATGAGAGTCGCTTCTGCCTTGGTGCCAATGATGGTCGTATGCGTGTTTGGCGCCGTGCAGGTGAGCGCCACAATCAGGACTGCATACGACCGAGGCACACAGGGCCAACACCCGGCATCATGGTGTGGGGAGCGATCTCCTACACTGGCCGTACACCACTGGTGATCGTCGAGGGGACACTGAATAGTGCACGGTACATCCAAACCGTCATCGAACCCATCGTTCTACCATTCCTAGACCGGCAAGGGAACTTGCTGTTCCAACAGGACAATGCACGTCCGCATGTATCCCGTGCCACCCAACGTGCTCTAGAAGGTGTAAGTCAACTACCCTGGCCAGCAAGATCTCCGGATCTGTCCCCCATTGAGCATGTTTGGGACTGGATGAAGCGTCGTCTCACGCGGTCTGCACGTCCAGCACGAACGCTGGTCCAACTGAGGCGCCAGGTGGAAATGGCATGGCAAGCCGTTCCACAGGACTACATCCAGCATCTCTACGATCGTCTCCATGGGAGAATAGCAGCCTGCAGTGCTGCGAAAGGTTGATATACACTGTACTAGTGCCGACATTGTGCATGCTCTGTTGCCTGTGTCTATGTGCCTGTGGTTCTGTCAGTGTGATCATGTGATGTATCTGACCCCAGGAATGTGTCAATAAAGTTTCCCCTTCCTGGGACAATGAATTCACGGTGTTCTTATTTCAATTTCCAGGAGTGTAGAACGGAGCGATGTGCCTGGCCACACATTCGTGCGTACGGTGGTTCAAATTCTCTTCCAGTACGAAGACTTGTATCGTTACAGTAGTTTTGTATCACCTTCAACGCAGTCATTGTGTTTACGGCACTGGCCCGTACTGAAACTATCGTCCCTGTGGGGGCGGGGGATGGGAGGGGGTGTAATTGGTTCCTAACGCATCAGCAAAGATCGCAAAGTTCTGTAAAAGGTACAGATGTGGCGTGTTCATGTGTCTGCCCCAGCGCAGTGGATAGCAAGGCGTCAGATCATGATCACGTACTGTTTGCTGAAAAGTTTTGTAACTCCGATAATAGAGGCTCAAGCAGACTATTAAGTGACGTGATCGATATTCAGACGGGATACCAGGCGACAGCATTGGTTAAAATAACAAAACCAGAGTCGTCACAAAGTCGTGCGCTCAAATATATAGGGGGGGCACTAATACACACGCAAATTAATGCATGTAATTCACATACTATTCCCAGACGAACGAACAATAGAGTAAAACATTCCTGATATGTAATTGGCCCGCACTGCTCGCAGACGCGCGCCACGAAATACATCTTCAGTTGCTTTTGGCAATAACTCTTCTCACGGCTTGATGTTACATTCATTTTGTTGTTGTTGTTGTGGTTTCAGCTCGAAGACTGGCTTGATGGATCTCCCCAGGCTACCGTAAACTGTGCGAGCTTCTTCATCTCCGAATAATTACTGCAACTACATCCTTCTGAATCTGCTTAGTGTATTCACCAAAAAAATGGTACAAATGGCTCTAAGCACTATGGGACTTAACATCTGAGGTCATCAGTCCCCTAGAACTTAGAACTGCTTAAACCTAACTAATCTAAGGACATCACACACATCCATGCCCGAGGCAGGATTCGAACCTGGGGCCGCAGCAATCGCGCGGTTCCGGACTGAAGCACATAGAACCGCTCGGCCACCGCGGCCGGCTCTTGGTCTCCCCCTATGATTTTTACCGTCCAATACTGAACTGGTGATCCCTTGATATTTCAGAAGCCTATCAACTGAACCCTTCTTTTAGTCAAGTTTTGCCACAAATTTCTTGTCTCCCTATTAGTGAATTAAGAGGTAAATTATAAGTGAATTAAGCTGTATTTATAGGTGAATTAAGCTGTAAACTAAAATAATAAAACCTTCCTCCCGGTTTTCTGTGTATCCCCGAGACAAGAGAGCGACGGAAATAACTCACCATTATTCCCGTATGTACAAGAGTTGTTTCTGGTCGGGTTAATTTTAATGCAATATCGTTTAAATAGTAGTTACGTGCCAAAGTGGCAGTAACCGCTAGAAAAGACCCTTGGTTTGAAAACTGCACCAGGAGCGCAGGGATATCTTCCTGGGAGACAGTTGCCGGTTAGGACCGACCAGGTAATGGGAACCTAACAGATGTGGAGAATTTACATAGCTTTTTGTGGGAACGACCGTTCAGGTTTGCTTTTTGTAGGAATCACCGTCAAGGGTAGGGAAAATAGTGCCTTCCTTGACACTCTGCTGGGTGGGGCGAGTTTTTATATAGGATCCAGCAGGGTTGCTCAGCCTCATTTTAGCCTTTGTACTCGAGCAGTCAACAAGTAGCGACCGTTCACCAAAGAAGACGTAGTAAATATTCCGAAACTCGAATCACAAACAGCTGCCAACATGAGTTAGCAGTAGATATCCTCGAAGAAGTGAATCAAATTAAATCACTTAATAAAAGCAGGTCTTCTGGACCAGACTGTACACCAGTTAGGTTCCTTTCAGAGTATGCTGATATTTGCAATGGCTCCATACTTAACAATCACATACAACCGCTCGCTCAACGAAAGATCCGTACCCAAAGACTGGAAAGTTGCACGGGTCACACCAATATTCGAGAAATGTAGTAGGAATAATCCACTAAATTACAGCTTCGTATCATTAACGTCGATATACAGTAGGATTTTGGAATATACATTGTTTCGAACCTAAAGGAATTACCTCGAAGAGAACCTCGTTCTTGCGAAACACATCTAGCTCTTTACACACAAAGTGTTGAGTGTTATTGACAAGGGATTTAAAATTTATTTCATATTTCTAAATTTCCAAAACGCTTTTAACACTGTACTACACAAACGGCTTGTAGTGAAATTGTGTGCTTATGGAATATCATCTCAGTTATGCGACTGGATTCGTGATTTCCTATCAGAGACGCCACAGTTCATAGTAACTGAGAGTCATCGGGTTAAACAGAAGTGATTCCTAGCATTCCCCAAGGTAGTGTTATAGGCCCTCTGCTGTTCCTTATCTACATAAACGATTTAGGAGACAATCTGAGCAGCCGTCTTAGCTTGTTTGCAGATGATACTGTCGTTTATCGTCTAGTAAACTTATCAGAAGATCAAAACAAATTACAAAATGATTCAGACTAGAAATCTGAACGGTGAGGAAATTGGCAATTGACTGTAAATAATGAAAAGTGTGAGGTCATCCACAAGAGTGCTAAAAGGCGTCCGTTAAACTCCGGTTACATGATAAATCAGTCTAATCCAAAGGCCGTAAATTCAACTAAATACCTAGGAACTACAACTACAAACAACTTAAATTGGAAGGAACACATAGAAAACGTCGTGGGAAAGGCAAACGAAAGCCTGCAAGTTCCAGAAAGAGTAGCACGTGTTATATTATGGCGAAATAGGGGCGAGAGTGTCACGGACATGATACAGGATTTGGGATGGACACCATTAAAATAAAGGCAGTTTTCGTTGCAGCGAAATCTCCTCACCAAATTTCAGTCACCAATTTTCTCCTCCGAATACGATATGTTGTTGGCGCCGATCTACATAGGGAGAAACGATCATCGTAATAAAATAAGAGAAATCGGAGCTCGCACGGAAAGATGTAAGTGTTTGTTCTTTCCGTGCGCTGTTCGATAGTGGAATATTAGAGAATTATATTGAAGGTGGTTCGATGAAACCGATGCCAGGCACATAAGTGTGGTTTGCAGAGTATCCATGTAGCCGGGATGGTTCCTTTAAAAGGGCACGGCCGACTTCCTTCCCCATCCTTCCCTAATCCGATGAGACCGATGACCTCGCTGTTTGGTCTCTTCCCCCAAACAACCAACCAACCAGTATCCATGTAGATGCAGATGTATCACGCTCTCGTGGACAACCGCTAGCCACCGTCCGCGCAACACGGAGAGATGCTACAGCCTACAGGATAGGTAAGACGCCATCAGGCTACCCTGTTGTACCACTTTTCTTTTTCTAGCTCGTCTCAGCCTTACAGCGGCGGTACCATTTCGCCGAAAAGTGCTTGTCTCGCTCTCGTAGTGTATGCTGGAGAACCTCCATGAAGTTTGGAAGCCAGGAGAGAGGACCTGGTGCAAGTGAAGCTGTGAGCACGAGTCGTGTGCTGAACCTGGTTAGCTCAGGTGGCAAGAGCACTGTACGCGAAAGGGAAAGTTCTGGGTTCGAGTTCCGATCAGGCACGCAGTTTGTATCTACCAGGGAGTTTCTAAACATTGCGTACACTCCACTGCATACTCATTCATGTTGCAGATCAAAGCCGGCCGGAGTGGCCGAGTGGTTGTAGGCGCTTCAGTCTGGAACCGCGCGACCGCTACGGTCGCAGTTCGAATCCTGCCTCGGGCATGGATGTGTGTAATGTGCTTAGGTTAGTTAGGTTTCAGTAGTTCTAAGTTCTGGGCGACTGACGACCTCAGCTGTTAAGCTCCATAGTGCTCAGAGCCATTTGAAGCATTTTGCAGATCGAACTGCATGCTTACAAAATAGGAAAGCTATTTCAGGCATCCCTCGTTGTCGAGGAAATAGACGGGCCATATATCGATCGAGACAGAAGAGTGTAAAATTCTAAATCATTTACAATGTGACCGTGGCGTCCAAATGAAACACGTCTTCCCCCCTGTTAATCCGGTTTTGTATATGATGAGAGTTGATAAGCCTTATACGTACGTTTATATTTTAAATGTCGTTCAAGGAAACATGTCGACAACAATTATCTGTGTAAACAAGAAACTTTAAAACTGCATTTTTAGTGCACGCGCTAAAAAGAAATTCCATTTGTGTGTCGAAAAAATATTTTGGGTGAGTGAATAACACGAATTGCGTAACTTATTATACAGTATTGGTCCTGCAGAAGTGAGATCTGGAGCTCCCGAATAGTTAGAGGGGGAATCGTTTCATAACAGTTGCGTCAGACGCTCTTGACACTGTTGACTTATGACTGGGGTTAGTTCTCTAACGAAGCTCCCGTGCCGAGCATTGAACTGAAAATAGCATGTAGAGTTTTTATTTAGACTTACTATTCTTTGTCTGTAAACATGTTTACACGGTGGATTAAAGCTGTGTGCCAAACTAGTTGCTGAAAGTAGCACTCTGGCGAGTGTATTGCCCAAGCACGCCGCAGTTTCATTATTTGAATACATTGTGTCTCTTCTGTCCTAAGAAGAGACACCATGCATTCAAATAATTGATAAGCCTGGCTGAGCTATAGATCCAGTTTCTTCAGTGCGAATGTACAAACACGTCCGACTTCCTGTGGCGATCCCTAAGTAGCGAACAGGAGTACAATTGACAGGGCGCTCTGTGACAGTGTGGATCGGCCGTGAGGTGTATCGAGATAGTCCGTGCGGTTGCGATAATGCTGTGTCCCGGATGGCGCAGTGTTTATCGCACCTGCCCAGAAAGCAGGAGATCCTGGATTCGAATCCCGGTCCGATACACATTTTCGCTCGTCACCGGTGATTCCCCTAAATGTACCGCTGCAGCTGACAGTAGTGATCCCCTTTCAATTTACGTATAACGTTTCATTATTGTTCCCTTTCACCACATCTGCATGATGGCCGCTAACTTATACTCCTGTGGCTTTGATAAATCTGCTTTCGTCGACAGGCGATTCATAGAATAACAGCTCGGGAACGTAGTTGAAGACTGAAAGAAGTTTAAGACCTGAAGAGAGGATGAAACTTTGCTAAGAAACGCATTAAATCTCTAGCGCTACATCGCTTGTTCTTCAAGCAACCAACGAAACACAAATGAAAAGGGCTGGAGGGGTACGAGATAAACTATATTCGAATACAAGTTTGTTGCAAAATAATTATGAAAAAATAAGATATTTGTACGCAAATGACGCATTGTACCTCGTTAATTTGACAACAAAATCTGAGAAGTTGTAGTACATGCAGGAATATTGAAACCGATACTAGAGAGACTTTGGCAACATGTTCTATAACAACACTGGTTGATAGTTGCCGTTAGCAATTCAGACAGTGCGAAATGAGTTTGTTAACGTGATTAGTAGGCCCCTGCAAGAATGCATACACATCTAGCAAAACAGTGACGGAAAAAAATCGCAGCACCAAAAAAACAACTAATGTAGAGTAATGAAATTTCGGGAATATATTTGACTAGGTAACATAGTTAAGTGATTAACATTGCAAGATCACGGGCAATCGTAAGCGGGAGATAAGCCACTACAAATGTGTAATACTGGTACATTAATATACGGTACGACCGCCAGAATGTTCAATGAAAGCATGCAAACGTGCATGTATTGTGCTGTACAGGTGCCGGATCTCAGTTTGTGTAATGAAGTTCCATGCATGTTACACTTGGTCGGGCAGTACAGGGACGGTCAATGCTACTTGTGGATGACATTGGAATTGTCGTCCGATGATGTGCTATACATGCTCGTTTGGAGTTACATCCATGTACTGGAGCAGGCAAGAGCAACATGTCGCTACTATGTGGAGCATGTTGGGTTACAAAAGCTGTATGTGGTCCAGCGTTATCCTGTTGGAAAACACCTCCTGGAATTCCAAAATTTTTGGAAATTTGTGGTAAGGTCTTAAGGGACCAGACTGCAGAGGCCATCGGTCCCTAAGCCTACACATTACTTAATCTAACTTACACTAACTTACGCTACGGACGACACAAACACCCATGCCCGAGGGAGGACTCGGACCTCCGACGGGAGGGAGCTGCGCGGACCTTGACAAGACGCCCTAGACAGAGCGGCTAACCCTCGCGGCTGGAATGTCGATATAAATGGCAACACAACAGGTCGAATCACCAGACTGACACACAGATCTGCAGTCAGTATGCGTGGTATAACCTTGAGGGTGCTCCTACTATCATACAAAATAGCACCCAGGACTATAACTTCAGACAAGTTGATTGCAGGTCCTCAACTGGCTTCTTTCTAACCAACACACGGCCATCGCTGGCTCCGAGGCAGAACCAGGTTTCATCAAAAAACACAACAGACCTTCAGCCTACCCTCCAATGAACTCTCGCTTGACACCACTCAGCTCGCAAATGGCTGTGGTTTGGAGTTTGTGGAATAAACGCTACAGGGTGTCAGGCTCGGAGCTGTCCTTGAAGTAACGTATTTGTAATATTTCCCTGCTTCACTGCGCTGCCAGCTGTTGTTAAAATTCCTGCTGCAGATATAGTACAATGCGCCAGAGTCTTACGCCGAACACGGTTGTCACGTGGCTGCCCGGAGCCCGATCTTCTTGCAGTCGTACATTGCCGTGACCACCACTGCCAGCAGTCTTGTACAGTGGCTACATTCCTGCCAAGTCTTTCCACAATATCCCAGAAGGAACATACAGTCTCTCGTAGTCCTATTACACGACCGCGTTCAAACTCAGTGAGATGTTGATAATGGCATTTGTCGCCTTAAAGACATTCTTAACTAACATCAACTCACCACGTCCAGTCTCAGAGATAACTAACGCTCACGACCGTTAAAGCGTGTATTTAAATCAAACCTGATCTGCATCTTCATAGTGGCGCTAGTATCACCACTCTGATGCGACTGGCGCGAAATGTGGACAGACATTATCTTTCAGATGTAGAATCACGCCTTCCAACTTTCATGTATGTCGCACTACTCCTTCTTGGTGCTGCGACTTTTTTTCGTCACTGTTAGTTGGTCTTACTTAAACGATACGACAGGCATATTGGTTCAAATGGCTCTGAGCGCTATGGGACTCAACTTCTCAGGTCATTAGTCCCCTAGAACTTAGAACTAGTTAAACCTAACTAACCTACGGACATCACACACATCCATGCCCGAGGCAGGATTCGAACCTGCGACCGGAGCGGTCTCGCGGTTCCAGACTGCAGCGCCTAGAACCGCACGGCCACTTCAGCCGGCTACGGCAGGCATACACAATGCACGCAGGCAGCATAACCAATATCAGAGTGCAGCATGGATTGGTACGGAACTATGCAGTCTGCAGGCAACAGTGAACGATTCGTATCTGCCTGGAAGCTAACTGCATCTGTACTCCACAAATCACCGTTGAATGTATGTCAAAGGATACTTTTGGTACCATAATCGTTTCCACCCTTATTTGTTCCATTCGCGAATGGTGCATCGAAAGAATGTTTTCGGTAGGCCTCCTCATGTGCTGTATTTCCTCTGATTTGGTTCAAAAATGGTTCAAATGGCTCTGAGCACTATGGGACTTAACTTCTGTGGTCATCAGTCCCCTAGAACTTAGAACTACTTAAACCTAACTAACCTAAGGACATCACACACATCCATGCCCGAGGCAGGATTCGAACCTGCGACCGTAGCAGTCGCGCGGTTCCGGACTGAGCGCCTTCACCGCGAGACCACCGCGGCCGGCTCTGATTTGGTCATGGTGGCCACTTCGCGAGACATTGGTGGGAGGAAGTCATATGTTGCCCGACTCTTCTTCGAACACACGCCCTTGGAATATCAACGCAAGTGATGCACAACGCTTTTTTGTGGTCTCTGGAGTTTGTTGATCATCACTGTAAGGCCCTAGCACAAACTGAACGATTCCCAGAAAAAATTTGCCACTCTTAGAAGGATCTTCTTCATTATTTCAATTTATCAAACTCGATATGGGTCCCAGACAGATGTCTAATGTTAAAGAGCTGACGGCTATGGTGAATAAATTACATATTCTTAAGATCCTCCCAATGAACATCACCCTGACCTCATATTATTTGTTTTATATGATCATTCCACTTAAGGCTGCTCTGGATGGTTACTCCTAGAAAGTTTACGGTATTTACTGTTTCCACTGTTTTATCTCCCATAGTACAACCAAACAATAGTGGATCTCTTCGCCTGTTTGTACGCAAGTCGTTACAGTGAACCGTTCAGAAATTTTACGATTATGTTGTCAAGTTCGTATGTAAATGGGATTTGCAGGTTACAAAAGATACGAAGTGGTGCAAGAGATCTATCGAGAGCAGTTTCTTCGAGTGATGGTTTTTGGTATGGCTGACACCGACTTTTTAAAGATGGCGCGTTTCTGTAGGAGTCACATTCTTCGATGAGGCTTTTTGGACAGGGCCAATCCTTTTTCCAATCCGCAGAAATGTCCGCACTAACAGCTGAGCTGTTTGCAGTTCCGCAGCCCACAGTAGGCTATATGCAGCAGGTCTAAAAGCCGCCACAGTCTTCACACGTACCGATGCCATTAATGTCCTGCTGCCTGTAATTAGGGCATCTTTATGGGGCGCCGTAAACTTGCTGGGGCCAGGTGTCCTGAGGAACCTTACGAGAGCCAAGACCTCCGTAAAACAGTCTGAATCGTCGACTAAAGAGTAAAATAATGATCTGAGCAACTAGCGCCAAGGCATGGAGCAACTCACACTCACAGCACTTTCCTTCCTGCGCTAAGAACACTATAGGCTACGTACCTGCGGTTAAAAGAAGGAGTTCTGATCCAGACTGTATACCAGTTAGGTTCCATTCAGAATATGCTGATGCAATAGCTCCATACTTAATAATCATATGCAACCGCTCGCTTCGATGAAGGATCCGTACCCGAAGAATGGAAATTTGCACAGGCCAAATCAGTATTCAAGAAAGGCAGTAGGAGTAATCCACAAAATTACTAAAAATGGCTCTGAGCGCTATGAGACTTAACATCTGAGGTCATCAGTCCCCTAGAACTTAGAACTACTTAAACCTAACTAACCTAAGGATATCACACATATCCATGCCCGAGGCAGGATTCGAACCTGCGACCCTAGCGGTCACACGGTTCCAGACTAAAGCGCCTAGAACCGCTCGGCCATTCCGGTCGGCACGAAGTTACTGGCCCACATTATTAACGTCGATATGCAGCAAGATTGTGGAACATTTATCGTGCTCGAAAATTATTAATTATCTCGAGGAGAGCGGTCTATTGACACACGATCAACCTGGGCATAGAAAACATCGTTCTTGCGAAACACAACGAGTTCTTTACACACACGAAGTGTTGAGTGGTATTGACAAGGGATTTCAAATTGATTCCGTATTTCCAGATTTCCAAAAGGCTTTTGACACCGTACCACACAAGCGGCTTGTAGTGAAACTGCGTGCTATGGACTATGATCTCAGTTATGTGACTGGATTCGTGATTTCCTGTCGGAGAGGTCACCGTTCGTAGTAACTGACGGAAAGTCATCGAGTAAAACAGAAGTGAATTCTGGCGTTCCACAAGGTAGTGTTATAGCCCCTTGGCTGCTATGTATCCATATAACCGATTTAGGAGACAATCTGAGCAGCCATCTTAGCTTGTTTGCGGATAATGCTGTCGTTTATCGCCTAGTAAAGTCATCAGAATATCAAAACAAATTACAAAACGATTTAGAAAAGATCTCTGAATGGTGCGAAAATTGGCAATTAACCCTAAATAATAAAAAGTGTGAGGTCATACACATGAGTGCTACAAGGAATCCGTTAAACTTCGGTTAAACGATAAATTAGTCATATCTGAAGGCCGTAAATTCAGCTAAATACCTAGGAATCACAATTACTAACAATTTACACTCCTGGAAATGGAAAAAAGAACACATTGACACCGGTGTGTCAGACCCACCATACTTGCTCCGGACACTGCGAGAGGGCTGTACAAGCAATGATCACACGCACGGCACAGCGGACACACCAGGAACCGCGGTGTTGGCCGTCGAATGGCGCTAGCTGCGCAGCATTTGTGCACCGCCGCCGTCAGTGTCAGCCAGTTTGCCGTGTGCAGTTGACGGACTTTGAGCGAGGGCGTATAGTGGGCATGCGGGAGGCCGGGTGGACGTACCGCCGAATTGCTCAACACGTGGGGCGTGAGGTCTCCACAGTACATCGATGTAGTCGCCAGTGGTCGGCGGAAGGTGCACGTGCCCGTCGACCTGGGACCGGACCGCAGCGACGCACGGATGCACGCCAAGACCGTAGGATCCTACGCAGTGCCGTAGGGGACCGCACCGCCACTTCCCAGCAAATTAGGGACACTGTTGCTCCTGGGGTATCGGCGAGGACCATTCGCAACCGTCTCCATGAAGCTGGGCTACGGTCCCGCACACCGTTAGGCCGTCTTCCGCTCACGCCCCAACATCGTGCAGCCCGCCTCCAGTGGTGTCGCGACAGGCGTGAATGGAGGGACGAATGGAGACGTGTCGCCTTCAGCGATGAGAGTCGCTTCTGCCTTGGTGCCAATGATGGTCGTATGCGTGTTTGGCGCCGTGCAGGTGAGCGCCACAATCAGGACTGCATACGACCGAGGCACACAGGGCCAACACCCGGCATCATGGTGTGGGGAGCGATCTCCTACACTGGCCGTACACCACTGGTGATCGTCGAGGGGACACTGAAACCCATCGTTCTACCATTCCTAGACCGGCAAGGGAACGTGCTGTTCCAACAGGACAATGCACGTCCGCATGTATCCCGTGCCACCCAACGTGCTCTAGAAGGTGTAAGTCAACTACCCTGGCCAGCAAGATCTCCGGATCTGTCCCCCATTGAGCATGTTTGGGACTGGATGAAGCGTCGTCTCACGCGGTCTGCACGTCCAGCACGAACGCTGGTCCAACTGAGGCGCCAGGTGGAAATGGCATGGCAAGCCGTTCCACAGGACTACATCCAGCATCTCTACGATCGTCTCCATGGGAGAATAGCAGCCTGCATTGCTGCGAAAGGTGGATATACACTGTACTAGTGCCGACATTGTGCATGCTCTGTTGTCTGTGTCTATGTGCCTGTGGTTCTGTCAGTGTGATCATGTGATGTATCTGACCCCAGGAATGTGTCAATAAAGTTTCCCCTTCCTGGGACAATGAATTCACGGTGTTCTTATTTCAATTTCCAGGAGTGTAAATTGGCAAGAACACACAGTAAATGTTTTGGGGAAGGCAAAGCAAAGATTGCGTTTTATTGGAGGAACAGTTGGAAAATGTAACAGATCTACTAAAGGGAAGATGGAAAGATATAGATATTCGTTTTTTCCGTGCGTTTTTCGAGAATGGAATTACAGAGAATTATTGTGAAGGTAGTTTGATGAACCTTCTACCAGGCACTTAAGTGTGATTTGCAGAATTCCATGTAGATATAGATGGGTGGACTACGCTGTGCTACGACTACGTTAGGTACAAAAGAACTTGGTTTTTGTTGTTGAATGATGACGGATACCTGCGAAGAAAAAGAAAATAAGTAGAACAGGGAAAGGGTGGCTGAAAGGATCTGCTGTGGTAAAAAGCAGCTTACAGTATGACGAGCTGCCAAATAAGAAGTTATCTAAAGACAAAGCCCAGTTATTGCAGTTTTTCATTTGATTGGATAAATGGGTAGACCTTTTTTAGGTCGTGCTCTTGGTCGAAACTAGTTACCTAAAACAGTAAAATGACTCAGACGAGTTTGTCTTTCCATACATTGTAAGTGATCGCAGTTCTGTGTGCACAGTATTCCTGCAATTATGACATAAGAAGTTACTGCGTCTAACGTATGAAAAATGTCCATCGACGTTGTAAGAAGAAGTCTCATAGACAGAAAATTAATTGGTTCTGGGGGATCCAACAGTATGTTCCTTGATTTCGGTCTCATTCTCTTCGAACTGCGTTTTAAATAATATTTTGAATTTATTTGGTAGTGTTTGATGTAAATAAACAAACAGGAAACTCCCAATAAAGTTACGAAAATTGCACTCCGGCTACTTATAAGTTCGCTGAACAATGAAGGGCGTAATATAATCGCAGATTTATTAGCCTTTCTGTGCTAGGTATCGTATGTTGTATTTTGTGCGAGTAGTCGTGAGCACCTCTCTGGAATTTGTGGAATTTCCTTATATGGTATACAGCTCCACTGTTTCTTTATTGCAACACTCGAGTTCTGTCAGTTTTCGGACCATCTTCGGGTTATAAAAGTAGTAATCAGTGAATGACACTCGTGATGTAATCGCACTAGTGAAGAATGGGTTGACTGATTACATTTTCATCAGACTTATTTGCAGCTGAACGTTTCACACTTATGAAAAAGGTTTGCATTTATAGGATGCAAAGTTGGTGACTGCTTTAGCACCCGAAGATTGTCCAAATATAGATCGAAATCGATTGGTACAAAGAAGAGCAGTACAATTGAGTGTTATTAGTTGCAATACTGAAAACGCATTAGACTTTGTAGAAGAGAGCTTAAATGTTAGTTTCAATTTTTTATATTTTTCTGTTTTGTGCTTTCATTTAACCACTTCAGGCTTACTGTTGAGCTGTTGGAACAGAAGATGTTACATTTGTATGCATTTTTGAAAAAAAAAAAAGGAAACCCAAGCTATCGCAGCGCGGAGTGGCCACCCGGTTTGAGGCACAATGTCATGGATTGCGCGGCCTCTTCCGCCGGAGGTTCGAGTCCTCCCTCGGGCATGGGTGTGTGTTGTCCTTAGCATAAGTTAGTTTATGTAATGTATAAGTCGAGGGACCTATGACCTCAGCAGTTTGGTCCCTTAAGCATTCACAAACACACCAAGCTAACAAATTCAAATTTCTAATATATTAAACATCAAGCAACTTTCACCTAATCGTTTCATTTGTTCCTTAAGTACATACAGGCTGAGTCAAGAGAAAAGATATATGCTTTGAGGAGTGAGAGTATTAGTGATTCTGAACAAAAAACTTCATATGAACGTACAGCTCCGTACAGTGCGTGGTGGAGGTAGCCTGTGTCACTACTAGCCATTTCCCTTCATGTTCCACTCGCCAATAGAGCGAGGGGAAAACGTCTGTCTATATGCCCCCGAATGAGCCCTAATTTCTCTTATCTTTGTGGTCCTTGCGTGCAATGTATGTTGGCGGCAGTAGAATCGTTCTTCAGTCGGTTTCAAATGGCCTTTCTCTAAATTTCCTCAATAGTGTTTCTACATGTACATCTACATTTATACTCCGCAAGCCACCCAACGGTGTGTGGCGGAGGGCACTTTACGTGCCATTGCCGGAAAGCCTCCGTGCGCGCTCGAATCTCTCCAATTTTACATTCGTGATCTCCTCGGGAGGTATAAGTAGGGGGAAGCGGTATATTCGATACCTCATCCAGAAACGCACCCTCTCGAAACCTGGACAGCAAGCTACACCGCGATGCAAAGCGCCTCTCTTGCAGAGTCTGCCACTTGAGTTTGCTAAACATCTCCGTAACGCTAACACGCTTACCAAATAACCTTGTGATGAAAAGCGCCGCTCTTCTTTGGAACATCGCCTTCCCTCCAGGGATTCCCATTTGAGTTCCCGTAGCATCTGCGTTACAATTGTGCGTTGTTCGAACCTACCTGTAACAAATCTAGCAGCCCGCCTCTGAATTGGTTCGATGTCTTCCTTCGATCCGACCTAGTACGCATCCCAAACAGTCCAGCAGTACTCAAGAATGGGTCGCGCCAGCGTCCTATATGCGGTCTCCTTTACAGGTGAACCACTCTTTCCTAAAACTATCTCAATAACCCGAAGTGACCATCCATCTTCCCTGTCACAGTTCTCACATGCTGGTTCCACCTCATATTGCTTTGCAGCGTTACGCTTAGATACTTAAATGACTTCATTGCGCAAGCACGACGCTAGTAATACTGTATCCGAACATTACAGGTTTGTTCTTCCAACTCGTCCGCATTAACGTATTTAGCGCTAGCTGTCATTCATCAGTCCAACGATAAACTTTGTCTAAGTCGTCTTATATCTTCCTACGGTCACTCAACTTCGACACCTTACTGTACACCATGGCATCATCAGCAAACAACCGCAGATTGCTGTCCAACATATCCGCCAAATCATTTATGTCTCTAAAGAACAACAGCGGTCCTATCACACTTCCCTGGTACGCTCCTGACGAAACCCTTGTACATGATGTACACTCGCCGTCTAGGACAACATACTGGCTTCTATTATTTATGAAGTCCTCGAACCACTCACAATCTGTAAACTTATTCCTTCGTTAACAGCTTGCAATGGGGCACCGTGTCGAATGCTTTCCGGACATCTAGAAATACGGAGTCTGCCTGTTGCCCTTCATCCGTAGTTCTCAGTACATCACGTGCCAAAAGGGCAACCTGAGTTTCCACGAGCGAGGCTTTCTTAAACCATGCTGATTCGTGGGCAGAAGCTTCTCATTCTCAAGAAAATATATTATATTCGAACTGAGAATATGTTCACGGATTCTGCAACAAACAGAAGTTAGGGAAAATGTTGTATATGGCTGCACGTTCATAGACCGTGAATAGTTACAATTGAAAGAAAACAGCCCTCGGTCACTATTTTTAACGAATTAATCAGGTTTCAACACTGCTAGGAGTGTCTTCCTCAAAATTTAAATCAAAGAATGGTCTATATCATGGTCACAGAATTATGACTAAAATCGTATGATGCAGAGTATAAGTACGGAATCATCGTGAAAGACTGGCAGAACTTATATGTCATTTATAAAATAATAAATATGCCAAAATGGCATTAGTCAGAAAGATATTTAAGATAAAGAAAACTGTGATGGCGAGCCACTAAGGGCTGCTCGTTACTTACGTGGTGCAGGTTGCAAAACGGACGATGATTCCGTACTTTGTATCATACGTTTTCAGTCATAATTCTGTGACCATGTTATAGACCATTCTTTGATTGAAATTCTGAGGAAGACACTCCTAGCAGTGTTGAAACCCGGTTAATTCGTTAAAAATAGTGACCGAGAGCTGTTTTCTTTCAATTGTGAGAAGTTAGGGATATTGGTCTGTAATTTTGCAGGCCCGTTCTTTTACCCTTCTTATATACTGAAGTCACCTGCGCTTTTTCCAGTCGCTTGGGACTTCGTGCTGGGCGAGAGATCGCGATAAATGCAAGCTAGACCAGGGGCCGATGCTCCATTCCAAGTGGTTTCCGAGATAGAACACATTTAATACCAAATTTATATGTCTTTTTCTTGAATAACTCGAAAATCACGCTCTCCAGCGAAAACGTGTCGCCGAGCGGGCTAGCCGAGCGTTCTAGGGCGCTGCAGTCATGGACTGTGTAAGCTTAGGGACTGATGACCTTAGCAGTTAAGTCCCATAAGATTTCACACACAATTGAAAACGTGTCGCAGCACAAAAGCACGCTACGTGAAATTTCCTGCAAAGCCCCCCTGTTCATTGTTTCTCTTGGACTAATAGTTTGCGCAGAGAGAGTGCAAGAATACTGAAATTCTCACGCGACGCGCGCGGGCTATAGTTTAGGTAGCTTTTGTAGGCCAGTTTGAGGTAGTGTCCCGATTTGATCGAGTACAAGTGTCCTGTACCAAATCGTTCGTCTCAGTTCCATCTACGCCAGGCTGTTCCAGCCGAGCTCCAGGGAGCCGGAGCGCTCCGGAGCGCTCACTGCGGCAGCTCGGAGCCCGCGTGGAGGGGGAAAGCGAACTCACTGCCCCCTGGCCGCATGCAGCCGTAATAATCCGTGCTCAATGACAGCTATGACTAGTCGCGGGAGCTCTGTACCTCTATTGGAGGATACCTTTCTATTCATTGAGAGGGATGGTCGACCGCAGTGTTTTGTATCTCATAAAGTATTTAATTCTGCGAAGAGGTACAATATACAGAATTAAATACAGTCAGGTAGAAGGCGTTGCACGCAGAGAACTGGTAGCCAGGCTTAAGAACGACATACCAGTAGACGTATGTTTAAAAACGGATTCGTAATACGGAGGGTATCAAAACATGCAACATAGTTCGTGTTCTGTAATGCACCAAGAGGCACTGTGTGCTGAAACAGTAGAGCTAGGTGGCGTAATGAAAGATGTCGTGAACTGTGCGTCGTCAAAGGATTCCTGAAAGATGTGGAAGCGGAGTATGGGGATATATCTTACCACAGTACAGTTGGTTGGCTGAGTCGGGGAAAAGTTCTTGATGTTTTCTTTGCCATTAGTGAGGAAATACCCATTTTCTCGAAATGAAAGGGGAAGAAATGCGTTGTCTGAAAGATATAAAATGGATATCAGACCTGGCGTTCCTAGCTGACATAACTATGCATCTGAATACTTTAAATCTGTCATTGCAGGGCAAAGAGCAGCTAATCGTTGACATGCACGACCAGATCAAAGTGTTCATGGAAAAGTTACGTTTATTTGAGAGGCAGATGAGTAATGGACATCTAACGTTCTTCAATCATCTTGCTTCTTTAAAACTACCTGATGGTACTACTTTCGGCGATTACCAAGCAAAGCAGCTCATCACGTCGTTTGAAACACGATTCCGAGACCTCACTAGTTTGGAAATGGAACTTACGGTATTCAGCACTCCTTTTTCAGTTTCCACCGATGACTTGTCATCGTCGCTTCAATTGGAGATTATTGATTTGCAAAATTCAACTTTGTTGAAAGAGAGGTACTACATCACGTTGTATTTGTCACGATGGTAGTGTTCATTACAGAAAAAACATTTCCCAAACTTCACAACAATGCCACTCAGATCATGTGCATGTTTGGATTTACGTTTTGATGTGAGCAGCTTTTCTGAGCAATGAAAACAGTTATAAAGTGAGGAACGATCGCTTCTTCAGGATGCAACAACGAAGGCCATCCTCCGCATTAACGCTGCGAACACTTTGACGCCTGATATTTCCGATCTTGCAATGAAAAGAAAATTTCAAACTACAGAGGCCCAATAAATTTAGTATGCAATTTCTTGTAAAACATTTGTTTCTTATTTATTTCCTGAAGATCGTATTTCCTGGTGTAGCACGTCACCAGGTCTTAGCAGCTAAGAGTGTGAGGTTTTCGATCTTGTAAGACGCAGCTGGCACATCAAAACCCTTGCCTTGCCGCCTGCCTCAGCCAGCCGTGCCACGTGCGGGCGTGCCGGCCCACTTGACTGGTCACAGCGAGCGACGCGGGTCCCTGGAGCAGGGAGCGCTCCGCGGCTCACAGCGGAGCCCACGAGCTGGAACAGCCTGATCTACGCTACAGTGATACGTTGTAAACAATGATAGTGGTTGAATGATGCAGAAAACAAGTAATATATTTTAAATGTGCCCTGTCTCGGATACCATTCCAGAGGACGTACGTCCGTATGAAGTTTTCTGTTCGGAATCAGTAATAACCGCCCCCCCCCCCCCAAAGCATATAACTTTCCTCCTCACTCACCGTGTATTTGGGATATATTTGAAGTAATTAAACTAAATTAGTAAATTTAAAATCTTTTTCAAGACGTTTTACGCCCTGGAGTACACAACAGCTTCCTCAGTAGTGGGATAGGATCTGCCGTTGCTCCAGTCGCACTGTTAATGGCGGCTCTTCATCGATTATAGCAACGCAGATGTCGTATTGTATCCACTGTCCAGTGTAATTACTCACTGTGCACGGCAATGTCGCAGTACAAGCGATTAATTCTGCCTTTGACAGTCACCGGGGTTTCTGGTCCAAAGACTCATTGTAGCACAAGTTCGCTGACGGCTGAGCTGCTGCCCGTTCTGTTGTTTGTGCTGCTCCAGTAGACCATTTGTGATTACGCTCTTGCATTATCATGTAGACATATATAGCCACAGCAGTACGAAATACGCGAGAATCTCTTTTTTCCCTGGCAACTGTCACACTCTGAGAGTAGGCGAGGTTTGTTTTCTGTTTTCTAGTCGTCATCATCATCACCATCACCATTGCCAGCAAATGACAAATGCTGCTGCATTACGGTCTTCAACGACACCTTCCGTTAGGTGCAACACCTTTAATTTTGGTTTCACATCGTATTTCTTTTTCCAGTCTATACAGTCTTTGTCCTGTGTTCAGATGCTTTAAACACTAAAACTCATTGACTGGTTCCATGATTTCATTATTAATTTGCGCTGTTTTCATTTTCGATATTTACGTTGGTGTGTAAGTTCGTAACGTTTTCCCATAAATTTAATAAATAAACAGATACACTTAACAGAGACGTTAGTAGTCACTGATATATTCTCCTTCACTATTTACAACAGTCTGTCACTGCTGGAGTAACTTTTAGCTTCCGCAATTACAGTAATTACATGATTCTGAGGTGAAGAACCCATGGAGCCATGTTCGGAGCCCATTTTCATCTGGAAAGGAAGTTCCTTGAAAGCTGTACGATAGAGAGCGGGAGAGGTGAAAATCTGAGGGTGTAAGATCAGGTGCCGGCCGGGGTGGCCGAGCGGTTCTAGGCGCTTAAGTCCGGAATAGCGCGACCGCTACGGTCCCAGGTTCGAATCCTGCCTCGGGCATGGATGTGTGTGATGTCCTTAGGTTAGTTAGGTTTAAGTAGGACTAAGTCTAGGGGACTTATGACCTCAGATGTGAAGTCCCATAGTTCTTAGAGCCATTTTTTTAGAAAAAATTGCAGAAAATCTGTCCAGACACTGTTCGGATATGAACCACGAAACCCTAGGTTGAGGTCAAAGGTGAACATGGGAACAACATCAGCAATTCCATTAGCACTTGGAACTCGCCAAAAAGAGCTGTGACGTAATTCACGAATCGAAAGGATTGCGGAGAAGATCGAAGAGGAATCTGCTGCGGGATTTCACCTGCCGTTAAGTGACTTAGAGGGCACCAAACTGATTGAGAACATGGAGTGTCAGATTGCAAAGTGAACCTCATAAAATGGAGTGTCATCACTGAAGATGAGTCCTGTGAGTGTGGTGAGCTGCAGGACGCACAACATCTGGTCTGCAAAAACCTGGCCGATCCTTGCACCAGAGAAGATCTACATGCAGCAAGTTATACGGCTATCTAGACAGCGTAATTCTGGAGTTTACGATCCATTTAACAGTGTATCAACAGTGCCTGGCAGGATTTTCTAGTTGCTTTTTTATTTTCTATTACGTAAGCCCTGAACGCGTAAAATAAATAAATAACTGTTACCGTGTTTCTCGTATTTGGGGCATTTAATTAACATTCAACTCTTTTCATCATGTAATGCATTACATTTTTCGTACGTCACACATGTACTAGTTCTTCAAATTTGTTAAACCACGTGTTTGTCGTTGGTAGTCATACGGGATCGCACTTTTTTTTCCTTGGCAGAGGAATGCGCTCCCGCGTTTCCACGTTTAATTGCGAAACTTCGTCGTATACTGCGTTCTCTACTGTAATTAACTTTTTCTGTTTAGAGAGAGGGAGGTTATGAGAGAATCCTGCAAACTACGGGTGAGGGGCAACAGCCATATTCCCTATTTCTCGTTTTCCGGAAAGCATTTGACACGGTGTCCCATGCAGGCTGTTAGCGAAGGTACGAGCATTTGGAATAAGTTCACAGATATGTGGGTGGCTCGAAGACTTCTTGAGGGGGGGGGTAGGACGTCAAACGGGCCGACTTGGAGCAGGAGAGGCATCACAGGACATTTTAATTTCCAGTGTTTACACTTTTACAAATAAATTCATAAAACTTTGTCAGCATCATCAGGAAGGATTCAGGATTCACACTCATTGCAGTGAAAGTTCGAAAACATAACAAAATCAATTCTTTTTACGTGTGAAATTTCATCATTTTTTCACTTACTAGTGGCTGCATTTGTTGCTATAGGTACACTTTTCTTCATAAGTTAGATTCTTCGATGAATTTTGCACATCATACATACCATACTCACAGGTGTATGAAACTCTAGAATTCATTTAATTTATGAAAAAACCAAAGTACTGTTATATTTTAAACTTCATGTTTAGGAAAAACACAAATTTTGTAGTGAAATACCTCAATTTTTACCACAATTTTAATAGATTTCGAAAATTCTAGAGTTTCATACACCTTTAAGTATGGTTTGTATGCTGTGGAGAATTCATCGAAGAATCTCTCTTACTTAATGAAGAAAAGTGTACCTATAGCAACAAATACTGCTATTAGTAAGTGAAAAAAATGGTGATATTTCACATGTAAAAAAATTATTTCGTTATGTTTTCCAACTTCCACTGCTATGAGTGTGAATTCTGAATCCTTCCTGGTCATACTGACAAAGTTTTATAAATTTTTTTGTAAAAGTATAGACAGTGGAAATTAAAATCTCCTGTGGTACCTCTCCTGCTCCAAGTCGGTCCGTTTGACGTCCTACCCCCCTTACGTAATAGAATCCAGTGTGTTGTTGACGGTGAGTGTTCATCAGTGACAAAGGAGTTGCCCCACGGAACAGCTGTTGTTCTCCATATACATATATGATTTGGCGGACAGGGTGGGCAGTAATCTGCGGTTGTTTGCTGATGATACTGTGGTGTACGGTAAGGTGTCGAAGTTGAGTGACTGTGGAAGGATACAAGATACTTAGACAACATTTCTAGCTGGTGTGGTGAATGGCAGCTAGCTGTAAATGTGGGAAAATGTAAGTTAATGCGGACGAGAAGAAAGAACAAACCTGTAATCTGTGGATGCAGTATGACTAGTGCCCTGCTTGACGCAGTCAAGTCTTTTTAAATATCTGGCCGTAACGTTGAAAAACGATATGAAATGGAACAAGCATGTGAGAACTGTGGTAGGAAAGCTGATGGTCTACTTCGGTTTATTGGAAGAATTTTAGGAAAGAGTGGTTCACCTGTAAAGGACGCTGGTGCGACGTATTTTTGAGTACTGCTCGAGTGCTTGGGATCCGTACCAGGTCGGATCGAAGAAAGACATCGAAGCAATTCAGAGGCTGGGTGCTAGATTTGTTACCGGTAGGTTCGAGCGACACGCGAATGTTACGCAGATGCTACGGGAACTCAAATGGAAATCACTAGAGGGAAGGCAACGTTCATTTCGAGAAACGCTATTGAGAAACTTCCTGGCAGATTAAAACTATGTGCCGGACCGAGATTCGAACTCGAGACCTTTGCAGTTTTAAACTGCCAGGAAGTTTCATACCAGCGCACACTCCGCTGCAGAGTGAAAATTTCACTCTGGAAACTATTGAGAAAATTTAGAGAACCGGATTTCGAAGATAACTCCCGAACTACTCCACAGCCGATAACATTCATTTCACCTAAGGACCACAAAGATAAGACAAGAGAAGTTAGGGCTCATACGGAGACATATAGGTAGTGGTTTCTCCCTCGCTCTATTTGCGACTGGAACTGGAAAGGAAATGACTAGCAGAGATGGTCTCCGCCACGCACCGTACGGTCTCGACTCGTATACGGATTTTTTAAAATGTCTTCAGATCGTGAAGCGTTGTTGACAACAGCACCACTGTACTAGACGCAGCTTGCGATTTCAGTACGTACATACGTAGTCTGAATTTAACTAATACGTTTGAGGTCAATTATACTTGTGTGCATATTTTAGTTCATGCGTACTAACGCCGTAGACACTGCCCTGTATTCTACAACATTTAACACGACAGTATGGCTTTAAAGAGGACGACTGTGAGTGAAACTGGACATTGTCTACATCTTGTGCCCCTTTTTCTGCGAATGATTTCATCATTCGTGACTGTCCATTCTGTGCTCGCTCTGACGCTGAATTCTGACTAGGAGCTACAAGCTTACGTAAATATCACTTTGTTTCAGCTAGCTGCCATGGTCAGAAGCTCTCGAGTCACTGGTTGAGTAAGGGATAAAGTCAAGTTCAGGTGTCAAAACAGAAACAATTTTCGCACTGACTTTAATAGTGATCAGATAACTGTTTGAAACTCTAATTCCTGCCACGAACAGCCTTTTCTTTTACATAAAAATTTGATGGAAGTAAGGCATCCGCAAGTCGGTCATTTCTTACTGTATTATGACACAGAGTACAGAGAAGTAATTGAAGGCTGACAGAGGGGACCTTTCATGAGTTTTTCTTAAATTTATAAGCTTATGGCAAATGTCGACAGAAAAAGCTCCGTGTGTAATTTGTATTATTGCTGCTACAGAATCTACCCAGTGAGGTTGTCGATGACAATTGAGTGTTTACTGTTTGTCTCTAGTTTCGTATTTATTGTCTTAATCGACCTTTGGAACGATAGTAAAGTTGGTTTGTCCCTCTGTACCTGCAAACTTCTAGCATTCCTATGAATTGCCAGTGGTCCTTGTTTACCACTTAATTCCTGGAACTAGCTTTTATACATGTCCTTGAAAACTTCACAGGCTCTTTAGCACATACAGTTATCATATACAACTTAAAACTAGTAGCTGAATCACTTTTTATTTAGCTTAGCAGCTTAATGATGAGCTTGCTGGAGTTCTGCCAAGCTGTTTTTATTTTTATTTTTTTTTTTTTCATTTTATGCACAATATTTGGACAACCGACCCAGCCGTCTTTTTCAGGTGCTGCAAATTTTCTTGTTATGTGTACCCGCTGCCTGGATTCCGACCAGGTATGAGCTGTTGCTGGACTCAAGCCGATATTTATACCAGAATTCGTTTCTCGACGCCCATTACGTCATTTAACGCTCTTTTGTTTTTCTGAGATGTGAGACGCTCTGGTGGATGTGATAGTCGGCGAGATTTTTAGGCAGGTCAACGTACTGAGAACTCGGCCTTTCTTTTTTTCGGAGCGTATCCAATTTGTGTGTATTGTAGAACATTTCCTCCCTGTGAAGCGATGTGCTATTTCAGATTTTCTCTGCACAATTGATCAACAATTATTAATAATTAATAATATAAGGTAGCATGTCATTTCGATTTTTGTGAGTTATCGGCGTGCACTTCAGAGAGAGGGCAAGTTATGCTACTGTTAAACAATATTTGGTCTTGCTGTGGCACAGTCTTGGACTCTGCGCGGTCTGATTCATTCTTAGTTGAGGTGTGGTAGATGATGGATATGTTCAGCAGTGCTGCGTTGACTTGTGATTGTTTCTGTTAGATGAAGAAAGAGACAGCAAGGATGAATATGATGTATATATCGTAAAACGAAGAGAATATACATTTTGAATATTGTTATTGTTTTTGAAGTAAAGAAATTTGAAGTAAGAGTGCAGCATTGCGGAGCCAATTTGCGGAAATAGTTGTTGTCAGATAATTAACTTGCTCAGAGCTGAGACAGATTACCACCCCACTTGCCTGAGTCATACATTAAGATGCCAGTTGATTAAGCTGTTTACTTTTTATAGAAATTCTCTGTTAATTTGTACAGTTTTCAAACCATTGTTCACTTTGTTGAGCATTCTATTGTTCAGACCAATGTTAGCTGTGAAAATCACGCGAAGTTTTCTCGGTCGTTTTGAATACATACTTCACTCTAAAATCGTTCATACGAATAGTTACTCTCCCCAACCCACTGTTTATAGAATATTTATCATTACGTATTACCAGTTGCACCATGTGGTATGCAACACTTTGAATTTTGTTTGGAAATTTTATTTAAAATATGGAAATCTAGCTTAATCGCTGCCTGCTTGCTGTTTGCTGTTGTGCTTTCGAGAAATCTGCAACAATGTTGTCAAAACGTGAGGGAAGTGGATATTTCGGTTAGGGCCGGATAACATTTTTACTTCAGTTGCGCATTTAATATAAAGACAGGTTGTATACAGTTCAGTTCAAATTAGGTGCAATTTAGTCAAAGGTTAGTATACGAGTTTAAGTTGGATAACGGGATGTGGGTACACAGTTTTGGTAATGCGTAGACTTTTATAGAGTCGGAGGTAAAACTGGACTAAATTTCATACAGAAACATATAGTGGGGAGATTACAATAATAATTAATCTACAGCTCCTGCGCTTTTATTATTATTATTATTATTAATTATTGTGTTGCTTAATCAATAATTATTAATCATAATTATCTATCAGTCGCGCCGAGAAAACCCCAGAGATCTCACAAGGGAACATTCCCATCGCACCCCCCCTCAGATTTAGTTATAAGTTGGCACAGTGGATAGGCCTTGAAAAACTGAACACAGATCAATCGAGAAAACAAGAAGAAGTTGTGTGGAACTATGAAAAAAATAAGCAAAATATGCAAACTGGGTCGTCCATGTGTAATATAGGCACTATTAAGGGCAGTATGAGACTAGGAGCGCCGTGGTCCCGTGGTTAGTGTGAACAGGTGCAGAACGAGAGGTCTACAGTTTATGTGAAAAAATCTTATGTTTTCATCACTTTTTTTGGAGTGATTATTAAATCCACAAGAAAACCTAAATCGGGCAAGGTAGAAGAATCTTTTCACCCATTCGCCAAGTGTACTGGTTAGGTGGGTCGACAACATATTCCTGTCATGTGACGCACATGGTGTCACCAGTGTCGTATACAAAATATCAGACGTGTTTTCCTGTGGAGGAATCGGTTGACCTATGACCTCGCGATCAAATGTTTTCGGTTCCCATTGGAGAGGCACATCCTTTCGTCAACTAATCACACGGTTTTGCGGTGCGGTCGCAAAACACAGACACTAAACTTATTACAGTGAACACAGACGTCAATGAACGAACGGACAGATCATAACTTTGCGAAAATAAAGAAAGCAAAATTTTCAGTCGAGGGCAGATTTGTGGTGGTGGTGGTTGTTGGATGTTTAAGGGGGACTAAACAGCGAAGGGCAGATTTGTACCAAGGATTTCTCGTTCCGCAGCTGTCCACGCTAACCACGGGACCACGGCGCTCCTCGCCTCACATTGCCCTTAATATTGCCTATCTTAGCATGGACGACCCAGTTTGTATATTTTGCTTATTTTTTCATAGTTCCACACAACTTCTTCCTGTTTTCTCGATTGATCTGTGTTCAGTTTTTCAAGGCCTATCCACTGTGCCAACTTATAACTAAATCTGAGGGTGGTGTGATGGGGATGTTCCCTTGTCAGCAGTTCACTCTATGGGGAGGAGATGTTCCACAATACACACCAACTGGATAATCTACAAGATAAGAAGGGCCAAGTTCTGAGTAAGTTGACATTTCTAAAAATCTCGCCGGCCATCATATCCGCCAGAACTGGAAGAGGCTGAGCAGATTTGCATTTTACAGAATACCAGTGCCGGCTCTGAAAACCAGAAGAGCCTCAAAGGGTGCAGTGGGAGTTGGGAATCGAACTCGCCTATACATAGCTGAGCGAGTCCCTCAATAGTTCACAGTCTGGCTGGAGTCTAGGCAGCAGCAACACTCGAGGCAGCTGAAGAAGATGGCTGGGTCGGTCATCGAAATATTGTGCGTAAAATGGAGATATAAACTCGGTGGATCTCCCGGAAGCTCACCATTAAACAATTGCACCGAGAAAACCCAAGAGAACACCAATAATGGGCGTTATTTCAAGTTTGGTAGCGTTCATCATTTGTATAAAATACCGGTACTTGTCTAAATTTAAGAAGTATACCGAACTAAATCGTTTCTGCATCCCCTATCTTCCTTAGGAACCGTCCACCCCCCTTCCCATCCCATACCACACACAACAGACCCCTACCTCACAATGAATAAAATGTTTCGGGCTATTATGTAGTGATCAAATTGATTTCACTTTGAAAACTACGTTTAGTCCGCATCTGCGGAGGACATTTTCAAGCGGAATCGTACAGTGAAGAGCCACAGAAGTTGGTACACCTGCCTAATGTCATGCAGGGACTCCGCGAGCACGCAGAAGTGCCGCAACACCACGTGGCATGGACTCGACTAATGTCTGAAGTAGTGCTGGAGGGAACTGACACCATGTATCATGCAGTGCTGTCCATAAATCCGTGAGACTAAGAGGGGGTGGAGATCTCTTCTGAACAACACATTCCAAGATATCCCAGATATGCCCAATAATGTTCATGTCTGGGGAGTTTGGTGGCCAGCGGAAGTGTTTAAACTCAGAAGTGTGTGTTCCTGGAGCCACTCTGTAGCATTTCTGGACTTGAGGGTGTCGCATTGTTCTGCTGGAATTACACAAATCCGTTAGAATGCACAATTGACAGGAATGAATGCGGGTAATCAGAGAGGATGCTTACGTACGTGTCACCTGTCAGAGTCGTATCTAGGCGTATCAGGGTCCTATATCACTCCAAGTGCACACGCTCCATACCATTACAGAGCTTCCACCAGCTTAAAGAATCCCCTGTTGACATGCATGGTCCATGGCTTCATGAGGTTGTCTCCACACCCGTACACGTCCATCCGCTCGATAAAATTTGAAACCAGACTCGTCCGACCAGGCAATATATTTCCAGTCATCAACAGTCCAATGTCGGTGTCGACGGGCCCAAGCGAAAAAAATGGTTCAAATGGCTCTGAGCACTATGGGACTCAACTGCTGTGGTCAGAAGTCCCCTAGAACTTAGAACTACTTAAACCTAACTAACCTAAGGACATCACACACATCCATGCCCGAGGCAGGATTCGAACCTGCGACCGTAGCGGTCGTGCGGTTCCAGACTGTAGCGCCTTTAACCGCTCGGCCACTTCGGCCGGCGGGCCCAAGCGAGGCTAAAGCTTTGTGTCGAGCAGTCATCAAGGGTAGGCGAGTGGGCCTTCGGCTCGGAAAGCCTATATCGATGTTAATTCGTTGTATGGTTCGCACGCTGACATTTGTCGACGGCCCAGCACTGAAATCCGAAGCAATTTGCGGAAGGGTTGCGCTTCTGTCACGCTGAACGATTCTCTTCAGTCGTTGTTCAGGATCTTTTTCCGCCCACATCAGTGTCGGGGATTTGATGTTTTACGGGATTCCCTATATTCACGGCACACTCGTGAAATGGTCGTACGGGAAAATCCCCACTTCATCGGTACCTGGGAGATGCTGTGTCCCACCGCTCGTGCGCCGGCTATGACACCACATTCAGACTCACTTAAATCTTGATAAGCTGCCATTGTAGCAGCAGTAACCGATCTAACAACTGCGCCAGACTCTTGTTGTCTTACATAGGCGTTGCCGACCGCAGCGCCGTATTCTGCCTGTTTTCATATCTCTGTATTTGAATACGCATGCCTATACCGATTTCTTTGGCACTTCATTGTAGCTTCTTTGAATGTCCGATTGACACCCTGGCTCGTTACTGACTGCATCAAAATTCCGCTTCCGCGTGCTTCCGCACGGTGGCTCTAGTCGACTGCCGTCGACCGCTGTTGCTGTCACCCGATGGTGAAAGCCTGGTACGCATTTTCTTCAGCAGCGGAATCCATATGTCATTCGGTTTCAAGCTCTCCTCCTTCCTACTGAAATTCCTGGGGTATTTTACAGTCTCTACGGTTTCTCCGAAAGTTCTTATTCCTGTCATCATGAATGTGGTAGTCTCCTGGGACCAAAACATGTTCCGCAACAACTGATCTGTCAGTCTCGCCTCTTCTGCAACTGCCCTTGTGCTCTTCTAGTCGCTTTCTGACCATTCTTTTTTAGTACTCAAGTACACATCCCCACCACTACATGGAATCCTACAATTTCTTCCTTTTTCCAGGGCTTGTCGAACATTCCAGGTCGATTTTAGGTGATCTTGTATCTTATGGGTAGGTTTGTAGATTATGGCGATGTTCTGCTTTTTCAAGATTTTTTCCTATGTGGTCAGTAACGTCCTTAATGAAAGGCAGAAAAACTACTTCCGATTTCACCAGCGCTTGAGCATTGCTATGATTTCTACTCGGTGGTCTTTTACGCTCTTTTCAGCACATTTTCCTTGCTCTATCCACCAACATTTTTATGATACCTCGCTCTTGTTGTGGGTGGTGGTTCGAATGCCAGTGTTGAGTTTTAAGGTGATTTCCATTCGACCACGGCATAATAGCCCGGAACACTTTGTTAATTGTGACATTGCCTGCCATGAAAGTTTACCTTTTACAGACCCCTACCTTCCAGTCTTCACATTTTTATGTTACTCAGTAATTAGTACTTTAACACAGCTTTCTCTTGTTTATACGGAATCTCTTTTGTTACAGGTGAGTGTCATCAAGAGTTCTTTTTAAGCGTAAGTACGGCTTTGCTTAGCACTTTTTTTTTTTTTTTTGCTCTTGTAATATAGCTCCAACTCACAACTACACAAACAATTAAATGATGTTGCTGTGCTCATTTATTGTAGCTTACTTAATGTTCTTTTCGTTTATAAGGGAGACACGTCATCCGTTCTCTCAATTGCTGCTAGAACTCCGTGAACGCTGCCTATTCTCACTTGATTTCGTGTTCTGTGTTACACTCGTTTGTGCTCAAAGGTAGATTTTACTGTTATATGTAGATTCAGCACGCTTAAAACGGAACACTATAAATCCGTAGACATAAACAGAACTGTGAATATTTGCTAAAGTTTATTCATTTATTAGACTGTATTCAGCTTACCAGGTGCCGAGTGATGCTCAGTTTTTCAATATCTGGACTTCCAAACCACGTTACCGGGCTAACTTCACGTCATAGAATGTACAAAACTGTCAACAGACTTTTTTTAACCAGTTAAGTGAAAATACATTTTGTTAGTTTCTTCAGTTAGTTAATTTCGCGTTTTTATAACCATATTCGATACGTTCCGGCCACATAAAACATGATTAAAAATACTAAAGTAATTGTTTACGTTCACCGACCTTGAAGGTCATATGCCGACTTCATACTCCGCTTCCAGAGACTGCTGTCTTCAGTTGTTTACTTCTGGTTGATTCAACCTCCAGTTGTTGTATGTCTTCCACGATTTCGCCCATCCGGAACATACATCTTCATGAAACATATTAAAATGAAACGGGCTCTCCAGCGAAATCATATTAAAGATATCTAATGTAATAATAGTTCTAGTGGTGTTATATGGAACAGAAACCATGAGTACCACAAACGGAAACAATGAGAAATGTAAAATCTTGAGGGAGAATTTAGACCAGTGTGAATTGCAAATGGTTGGACAATAAAACAAAATGAAGTAAAATAAACAGGATCTGTACGAACCAGTATGTTAACCAAAAACTACCCAAAAAATGAAAGCACAAGATTTCGATGGGCAGGAAATATTATTCCCATGTCAGGGTACCACAGAGCCATAGCAGTGCTGGTGTAAATATCGAAGAACATGTGTGCTCGACGGACTTAGGAGGGATGGTTGGACTAAAAAAAATTCGAAGCGTTTCTGTTTAAAATTGAAACTTACGTGGCAACCACTAGATGATGCTGAATATGGGCGAACATCTTTTTCTTCATCTTTAGTCCAGTAGTGCTAAGGTCGCAGTCACGCATCTATAATTTCCTTTTATTTTTATTTTCATTTTTTAAATGCTGGCCGGCCGCGTTGGTCTCGCGGTTCTAGGCGCTCAGTCCGGAACCGCGCGACTGCTACGGTCGCAGGTTCGAATCCTGCCTCGGGCATGGATGTGTGTGATGTCCTTAGGTTAGTTAGGTTTAAGTAGTTCTAAGTTCTAGGGGACTGATAACCATAGAAGTTAAGTCCCATAGTGCTCAGAGCCATTTGAACCATTTTTTTAAATGCTGTGGCGAGATATGCATCGTGTTGGATCAGTCCTCAGTGACACTAAGGAAATAAATTATTGTGCAACATTTGGCTGTGACTAGTCTACATTATATCCTGAGTATATTACATATTCAGTCGTTTTCTGTATTGTATATCTGAAGAGGAGAAGGTGAGGTGATCAGTATTTTCAAAGGTGAGTGAGGAACACGGCCTAGAAAGAAGTCTAAAGCTGACCAGTGTCCCAGATCAACGGTTGGCAGCACCAGTACGACCCGGCATGACTCACGTTTTTCTTTCGCAAGCAGTGCTGCAATGCCTTATACTGTGCGAGCAGGTTCCTTCTAAATTATATTGCAATATCGAAAGGAAATAAGTTAGTGGTATTCTACAATACAACTAACGTTTTCCTCGAAACTAATCTATTAGGGCAACATACAGTCGGAGCTGTTCCTCCAGATATAGATATTTCTACGCTTATTGTAACGATATACAGTATATTCAAAAAGGCATCCCATCATTTTACTACTCGGAGAAAGATGAGGATGTTGTTGTTGTTGTGGTCTTCAGTTCAGAGACTGGTTTGAAGCAGCTCTCCATGCTACTCTATCCTGTGCAAGCTTCTTCATCTTCCAGTACCTACTGCAACCTACATCCTTCTGAATCTGTTTAGTGTATTCATCTCTTGGTCTCCCTCTACGATTTTTACCCACCATGATGCCCTACATTAAAAAATTGGTGATCCCTTGATGCCTCAGTATACGTCCTACTAACCGATTCCTTCTTCTAGTCAAGTTGTGTCACAAATTTCTCTTCTCCCCAATTCTGTTCAATACCTCCTCATTAGTTACGTGATCTACCCATCTAATCTTCAGCATTCGTCTGTAGCACCACATTTCGAAAGCTTCTATTCTCTTCTTGTCCAGACTATTTATCGTCCACGTTTCACTTCCATACATGGCTAAACTCCATACAAATACTTTCAGAAACGACTTCCTGAGACTTAAATCTATACTCGGTGTTAACAAATTTATCCACTTCAGTAACGCTTTCCTAGCCATTGCCAGTCTACATTTTATATCCTCTCTACTTCGACTGTCATCAGTTATTTTGCTCCCCAAATAGCAACAATCATTTACTACTTTAAGCGTCTCATTTCCTAATCTAATACCCTCAGCATCACCCGATTTAATTCGACTACATTCCATTATCCTCGTTTTGCTTTTGTTGATGTTCATCTTATAATCCTCCTTTCAAGACACTGTCCACTCCGTTCAGCTGCTCTTCCAGGTCCTTTGCTGTCTCTGACAGAATTACAATGTCGTCGGCAAACCTCAAAGTTTTTATTTCTTCTCCATGGATTTTAATTCCTAATACGAATTTTTCTTTTGTTTCCTTTACTGCTTGCTCAGTATACAGATTGAATAACTTCGGGGATAGGCTACAACACTTTCTCACTCCCTTCCTAACCACTGAATCTCTTTCATGCCCATCGACTCTTATATCTGCCATCTGGTTTCTGTACAAATTGTATGTAGCTTTTCACTCCCTGTATTTTACCCCTGCCACCTCCAGAATTTGAAAGAGAGTATTCCAGTCAACATTGTCAAAAGCTTTCTCTAAGTCTACATATACTAGAAATATAGGTTTGCCTTTCCTTAATCTATTATCTAAGATAAGTCGTAGGGTCAGTATTGCCTCACGTGTTCCAACATTTCTCAGGAATCCAGATTCATCTTCCCCGACGTTGGTTTCTACCAGTTTTTCCATTTGTCTTAAAAGAATTCGTGTTAGTATTTTGCAGCCGAGGCTTGTTAAACTGATAGTTCGGTAATTTTCACATCTCACAACACCTGTTTTCTTTGGGATTGGAATTATTACATTCTTCTTGAAGTCTGAAGGTGTTTCGCCTGTCTCATACATCTTGCTCACCAGATGGTAGAGTTTTGTTAGGCCTGGCTCTCCCAAGGCCGTCAGTAGTTCTAATGGAAGGTTGCCTATTCCCGGAGCCGCGTTTCGATTAAGGTCTTTCAGTGCTCCGTCAAACTCTTCACGCAGTATCATATCTCTCATTTCATCTTCATTTACATCCTCTTCCACTTCCATAATATTGTCCTCAAGAATATCGACGTTGTATAGACCCTCTATATACCGCTTCCACCTATCTGCTTTCCCTTTTTTGCTTAGAACTGGGTTTCCATCTGAGCTCTTGATATTCATGCAAGTGGTTCTCTTTTCTCCAAAGGTCTCTTTAATTTTCCTGTAAGCAGTATCTATCTTACCCCTAGTGATATACGCTTATACATCCTTACATTTGTCCTGTAGCCATTTCTGTTTAGCCATTTTGCATTTCCCGTCGATCTCATTTTTGAAACGTTTGTATTCCTTTCTACCTGCTTCATTTACTGAATTTTTCTATTTTCTCTTTTAATCAATTAAATATATCTTCTTTACCCAAGGATTTGTACTAGCCCTCGTCATTTTACCCATTTGATCCTCTGCTGACTTCACTATTTAATCTCTCAAAGCTATCCATTCTTCTTCTACTGTATTTCTTTCCCCCATTCCTATCAATCGTTCCCTAATGCTCTCTCTGAAACTCTCTTCAACCTCTGATTCTTTTAGTTTATCCAGGTCTCATCTCCTTAAATTCCCACCTTTTTGCAGTTTCTTCAGTTTTAATCTTCAGTTCATAACCAATACATTGTACTCTGAGTCCACATCTATCCCTGGAAATGTCTTACAGTTTAAAAAAAATGGCTCTGAGCACTATGGGACTCAACTGCTGAGGTCATTAGTCCCCTAGAACTTAGAACTAGTTAAACCTAACCAACGACATCACAAACACCCATGCCCGAGGCAGGATTCGAACCTGCGACCGTAGCGGTCTTGCGGTTCCAGACTGCCGCGCCTTTAACCGCACGGCCACTTCGGCCGGCTCTTACAGTTTAAAATCTCGTTCCTAAATCTCTGTCTTATCATTATATAATCTATCTGAAACCTTTTAGTATCTCCAGGCTTCTTCCATGCATACAACCTTCTTTCATGATTCTTGAACCAAGTGTTAGCTATAATTAAATTATGCTCTGTGCAAAATTCTACCAGGTGGCTTCCTCTTTCATTCCTTACCCCCATTCCATATTCACCTACTACGTTTTCTTCTCTTCCTTTTCCTACTATCGAATTCCAGTCACCCATGACTATTAAATTTTCGTCTCCTTTCACTATCTGAATAATTTCTTTTATGTCATCATACATTTCATCAATCTCTTCACCTGCGGAGCTAGTAGGCATATAAATTTGTACTACTGTGGTAGGCGTGGGCTTCGGATGTATCTTGGCCACAATAATACGTTCACTATGCTGCGGGAAAAACTTGTATTCTACTCACTGGCAACTCGGATCATTCCCACGGGGCTTCGTTCGTAACAACACAGCCCACGAAGTGCTTGAGACTGCTCAAAGTTTTCTTATGTTTTAAATGTAACTGTCAAATTATTTCCATTAGTACTTCCTAATAACTTTATTGATGACAGACCTTTTAAACTCATACGTTGCTATTTGAGCCGTGAAATAATAACTTTTTGAGCGCATGTAGCACCTCTGTAGCCAGTCAGAATGTGGAGTCGCTCCGTCGGTGACATGTCAGAGAAACAAACGCGTCCACCAAGCTATTATGACTTACAGAAAACGACACTACATGTTCCTTTGCTCGCATACACTGATCAGCACTTTCTAATGACGTCAGCTGCAAACTACACTCCACAGGATTCTTTGGAAATCATTGCGAGCGTCAGATTTGTTACTATGTGCCTTTCAGTGTGGTTTTGCCCTACACTGAGAGTAGTTTTGTCTCCCGTAACTATACATATTCCGCTTACAAGTCAGCCCGAGAAGATCACAGGTGTCAGACGTAATTTAAAACGAAATAATTGATTTTATTATCGCAGGATACCCGGGCGACTGCTTTCGTTTCAGCTTAGTGGACGTAACCTTTGGCACGAGATTATCTCGGTTGCTTTAATCTGGTGGTCGTGTTTTCCTTGAAAATCGAATGATGTTATACATACCAGACTTGTGTATGGCGCTTTATTTAATTTAATTGCGTGAAATTGATATTACAGAGTAATTTATGTTCTTGTTTCTGAGATATCCCTCCCCAGAACGTATGCCGGATTCACATACGCCCTTGGTGAGTATGTAGTCACCATTAGACGATGCCCTTTCTGTGATTTGTAATTTTCGCTCACTGTCCTCTTCTCTACTGATGCGTTGCTGTTACGGTCCGTTTCACTTTGCGTTTCATTAGTATTATTACCTGCGGTAACGTAGAGGTAATCGCTTCAGTTCATCTATTAACGGAATGATGCAGATCAAAGTTACAGTCGTTGCTTTTGTCCTTAAGGGTGAAAGTACATGTTACGAGGCGTCACTATCTTTTCGAAATGTATTTCGCTTAATTTCATGAATAGTCAGTGATCGTATTACACCATTATCGTTAAAATGATTTGTTTCGCTCGTGTATTGACATTTTCTGACCTGTGGGACGGTAAATTAGAACGTAACTTATGAAAGACACGTGTTTGGTCGGAAAACTACTTTGTCACTACAATTTCTATGCATAATGCAACAGAAAACTTATAACTAAGCGCCGAACCAATTTTCATTGTACAGTAATTTAAAGTTCAGATACCTTGTGACAATTCAGCAAAAAGAATGAATAAAGCCTGTAAGCAACGATTTCGCAAATTTTTAATCTGGAAAATTTACAACAGTGGAATCAGATAATACACCTCTTTAGTTGTAAATTAACTAAAACTGTTCATAGTTGAACAGGTTTACTATCGTATTCCCCGATGCTCAGTTACGGTGCGGATGCCCTGTCAACAAAATTTTATTTACAACAATGTTGATAACATTGAGCCCCGAGTGTGTGAGTCTGTTCGTCGACTATACTGTTGTACCCAGAGTGTTCCACAGTTACTATTGCAGGCTTCTAGGCGTTGTGAAAGGGAACTAGTAGGTAAAGTTCTGACGAGGAATCCGTGTCCGCTCTGCAAAAATGACTCCATGAAACTGGTACGTTCGCAACGTAGAGGGTTGACAGTCATCCTCAGCGGACCCGCCGCACTCTCGACTTTGAAGAGGACCTCCTTCGTCACATAGGAGAGAACTCGATCACAAGTACTCGAAACATTGCCCATGCAGTGGGCGTTTCTAGACCACACGGAACAGAACTCATTGTCTCTGTGTGCGTACTGTGAAGCGGGAGATTTGAAAGTGATCTGATCTTCAAACGTATTTTGTGTCCAAACGGTACATATCTGGGCATGGGTTCTTTATCAAAAGTTTATCTACTAAGTCCCCTCTACAACTCTAGCAGCATGTAATAGGATCTGTAAAACATGCTGTACGAGCATACAGATTGTCCCAACTAACTTGACTACAAAAATTATTTTTAATAAGTGAAAAGTTTGATTTTGTTCTACGCTGTTAATCTGTTGTGTTAAACTTACAAGGCCATCATCAGACATTTACTGTCTATTTTCGCCAAAGCAGTTTCAATGTTCGTAAACGACATTGGAAAAGAAGTTACACATCGAGATGGAAGCACAAATGCACAGTAAATGACATCTTTGACAGTGTGTTGGTAATGTAATGTAAAAAGTTGAACGATAAATAAACATAAAGGCAGTAAACAGGAGAAAACGTGAATACAAAACTGGAATATCACGCCTACGTAACACAACCAGTAAAATAAAACAAAATTACTACTTGACAAGTCTACTTCAAGAGGTATAAAAGATGGAGAATGATACACAGACCAGGTCAAAGAAAGTATTATCAGTCGTAAATGTAGAATATATGGAGAAATTAAGCAACATCAATAAGGTAAACGTAAATGAATATATGCAGGAAAATGGAGGAGTGTGAGGTAACATACAGTAAATGCCATCTTTGAGAGCGTAGCATTCTAAAAAGTAAAAATTTGAACAATATACTAATATAAAAGGAGCCAACAAGAATAAATATTAATGTTTTTCCTATTTGCTCCCTTTAAATGTATTTATTGTTCAATTTTTTTACGTTGCATCACCACAACACTGTCAAAGATTTCATTTTACTGTACGTTTTTGCTTCAATCTAGAAGTGTAACTTCTTTTCCAATGTATTTACAAACATTGCAAATTCTTTGGTGACAATAGTCAGCAAATGTCTGGTGATGGCCTTGTAAAGCAAAAATCGGTTAACGCAATAAATTAATACCGTAAAAAAAGCAAACTAGGGCTTTTAATTTATTACTAGTGTTGTTCTACCAAGAAACGACGGAAGATTCAGTTAACATACAGTAATTTTTTGTCCAGAAGCAAATTAAAAAATGTATCAAACAGATGTTGGTTTACTACCAGAAGACATTAACCAGCATGACTGTCACTCTTGTAACTTATGTCCGCTACGGCAATATGACCAGCAGTACGTCTTCTTTTCCAAATAGTATCCTACATCATGTAAGGCAATTCAAAAAGTTTTGTTTAGAGTTTTTTTAGATGATTCTTTTTGTTTTGTGCCGCCTGCTGAATAATTGCCAAAAACGACTAGGCCTACTCCTCAAGGATGAGGCCAGAGCGTCGTGCCTTATGCGTAAAGGGAATCACTCACTGCTGTGCAAAGAAATTTACGACATGAATCTCAAAGGTAGCCAGCGGCTGAACTGGCTTGCTGTGACGAGCCTGTAGCCACTTGGAGCGTAAACAGAAAGCCAGGTTTTGGCAGGAAACGTACATGTGATGAAATGGCAGAGGAGATCAGAGTGACCTTGCGAAGAGCACCACGGGAGCTAAACATCACTCGTTCGGCGATTCACTAGGTGTTGCAAAAAAGACTTCGCCTGTACGCTTAAAAAATTCAAATTGTGCAAGCATTGATTCCAGCTTCGCCACAAATTTACCATTACGATGTTGGTCTGGATCGGGCAAAACCTTGATTGTGTAGGAAATGTCGTTTCCTGTCACGAAGGAATCTTCCATACATGTGAGACGGTTGGTCAACACAACATTCGCATCTGGGGTTCGGAAAATCTACGCAGTTTTCGGGAACATATCAGAGACAGCGAAAAGCTGAATGTGTGGTGTATGCTGCTGAAATAAAGAATAAGTTTACCATGTTTCTTCATCGCGCAAACGGTAACAGGAACCGTTTATATGGACATGTCTGAACAATTTTCTGTCCCTCGGCTTCTTCCTTTTCAGTCAAATGTGACCTTTCAGCAGCATGGTGTACAACCGCACTAGGTATTTACACGTTCGTGACTTTGAACATTTGCACAGCGATAGATGCCACGTCGTGGACCGACCAAGTGGCCACCGCTGTCTCCGTAAATAAGCGCTCTGGATTTCATTCTGTAGGGTTATGCGAAAGTATATGCCTCGTCTGTACGTGACCTTAGAGACCTCCCCAGAACAACTGGATGCGATAGCCTCTACCACATTAGACATGCTTGAGCCTTCTTTTTTGTTAAATCAGGGGTTTTATGGTGAGGCAGCCTATGCATGTTCCATCTATGGATCGGGAGAATAAGACCGAAGAGATCAATTCGCGTACGTCGGAGTATAGTCACATTTCCCTTGCTTGGTACGCAGATGAAGTAGGATAGAAATTCGTGAACATTGGCACATCGGCATTTACTTTACATCTCCATCTACGTGATTATTCTGCAATTCACAGTTAAGTGCCTGGCAGGGGGATCACCGAACCACCTTCAAGCTACTTCTCTACCATTCCGTTCTCGAACAGCACGTGAGGAAAATGAGTACTTAAGTCTTTCTCTTATTGTATTATGATGATCATTTCTCCCTATGTAGGTTGGCGCCAACAAAATCTTTTCACACTCTGAGCAGAAAGTTGCAGATTGAAATTTCATAGAAGTTTCTGCCGCAGCGATAAACGCCTTTGTTTTAATGTCCACCAGCCCAATTCGTGTAGCATATCCATGGCACTCTCTGCCCAATCTCGCGATAATACAAAACGAGCTGTACTTTTTTGAATTTTTTTATGTCCTCCGTCAATCCTGCCTGATGCGGATCCCACACCGCATAGCAATACTCCAGAATAGGGCGGACAAGCGTAGTGTGAGCAATGTCTTTAGTGGATCTGGTACATTTTCCTCGAGTTCTGCCCATAAATCGTAATCCTTGGTTTGCTTTCCCCACAATGTAATCTATGTGATGGCGCGAATTTAAGTAATTCGCTACTGTAAATCCTAAGTAGTTAGTTTCGTTTACAGCCTTTAGATTTGTGTGATTTGTCGTGTAGCCTAAATTTAGCGGGTTCCTTTTAGTACTCTCGTGGGTGTCTTTACACTTTTCATTACTTAGAGTCAGTTACCACTTTTTGCACCGTACATATATCTCGTATAAATCATTTTACAATTCCTTTTCATCGTCTGATGACGGCGGAAGACGGAAAACGACAGCACGAAATGGTTCAAATGGCTCTAAGCACTACGAGACATCTGAGGTCATAAGCCCCCCCTAGAACTTAGAACTACTTAAACCTAACTAACCTAAGGACATCACACACATCCATGCGCGAGGGATGATTCGAACCTGCGGCCGTAGCAGCAGCGCGGTTCCGGACTGAAGCGCCTAGAACCGCTCGACCACAGCGGCCGGCACGACAGCATCATCTGCAAACAATCTAAGAGAGTTGCTCAGATTTCTAAATCGTTTATGCTGATCGGGAATAGCAAAGGGCCTATAACACTTCCTTGGGGAACACCAGATGTTACTTCTGTTTTGCTCGATGGCTTCTCGTCAGTTACTACGAACTGTGTCCTTTCCGACAGGAAATCACGAATCCAGTTACACAACTGAGACGATACTCCAAAAGGCACGATATTTGATTAGAAGTCGCCTGTGAGGAATAGTGTCAAAAGCCTTCTGGAAATCTAAAAATATGGAATCAATCTGACGTCCCCTGTCGACAGCTCTTATTGTTTCGTGAGAATAAAGAGCTAGTTGTGTACGATGTGCCGTCCGCCATGCAGTGAAGAGTATACAATACGTGTATAGTGTAGACGCCTCCTCCAGGCTATCGTGCGCTTGCTGCGTGGCAGTGTTGTTTTAAGGCCCTGAACTGTCTGCGGACAGTTCCGTGGCGTGCCGGCCACGTCTTCATGCATAGGCGATCGCCAGGGCAGAGGCGCGTTCGCTGCCGGCGAAACCGTCGCTCATGGTAAAAAATACTGATGGGCCGCCATAATGTGTCTGGGCGCGCGGCGCAGCTGCCGTTCCTACCAGCTCTCTCGCTGCTTCCCGTACGAAGTACAAAATATTAGCGGTGGCTGTCGCCAGGATCGTGAGTTGTCAATTGCATCAGGGCAGAAGTGGCCTCTATCGCAAGGCACTGATCTAGCGGGTAAGGGAAAGCGGAGACATTGCGTTATTCAACAAAATGTCTGCACAATTTTCTGCGGAGACAGGTTGTTCATTCTGACTTGAGTGAGAAACAAGAGTTTAAAAATGGCAACCCAGACCCACTTTTAGCCGTCTTGCTTTATTTTCAATTTTTTTTTTTATTGTCACTGCGCGTTCTGAGAAACATTTACGAGGGGCGTTTGAAAAATCCGTGCAAAAATAAAAACTACTGACGTGTTTGGGGTAAACCTTTTTTTATTTTTCGACATAGTCTCCTTTTAGACTTATACACTTCGTCCAACGCTGTTCTAATTTGTTAACGCCTTCCGAATAATAGGAATTGTCCAAGTCTGCAAAATAGCTGCCCGCATCTCGTGGTCGTGCGGTAGCGTTCTCGCTTCCCACGGCCGGGTTCCCGGGTTCGATTCCCGGCGGGGTCAGGGATTTTCTCTGCCTCGTGATGGCTGGGTGTTGTGTGATGTCCATAGGTTAGTTAGGTTTAAGTAATTCTAAGTTCTAGGGGACTGATGACCATAGATGTTAAGTCCCATAGTGCTCAGAGCCATTTGAACCATTTTTTTGCAAAATAGCTATTAGTTGCTGCAATCACCTCCTCGTTTGAATAAAATCTTTGTCCCGCCAGCTATTTCTTCGAATTGGGGGACAAATAGTAGTCCGTGGGTGCCAAGTCTGGAGACGAGCGGGGATGTGAAATGAGGTGGAATCCTATTTCATTTAATGTTGCGACCACAAATGCTAAGGTGTATGCTGGGGCATTGTCGAGATGGAAAAGGACTTTTTTGCGGTCCAATCGCCGGCGTTTTTCTTGCAGCTCAGTTTTTAAATGGTCCAATAACGATGAATAATATGCATCTGTAATAGTTTTACTCTTTTCCAGATAGTCGATGAGGATTATCCCTTGCGAATCCCAAAAGACAGTCGCCATAACCTTTCCGGCCGAAGGACTGATCTTCGCCTTTTTTGGTGCAGATTCTCCCTTGGTAACCCATTGTTTAGATTGTTGTTTCGTCTCAGGAGTATAGTAATGTATCCATGTGTCATCGACAGTGACGAAACAATGTTTAAAGTCTTGCAGATTCTTCCTGAACAACTGCAAACCATCCTTGCAACACTTCACACGATTCCGTTTTTGGTCAAGCGTGAGCAGCCGCGGAACCCATCTTGCGGACAGCTTTATGTCCAAATGTTTATGCAAAATATTATGTACCCGTTCATTCGAGATGCCCACAGTACTAGCAGTCTCATGCACCTTAACTGTTCTCTCATTCATCACCATATCATGGATTTTGTCAATGATTTCTGGAGTCGTAACCTCGACAGGGCGTCCAGAACGTTCAGCATCACTTGTGCCCATATGGCCACTCTGAAAATTTTGAAACCACTTATGAACTGTTCTAATCGAAGGTGCAGAGTCACCGTAACGTTTATCAAGCTTCTCTTTAGTCTCCTGAGGCGTCCTGCCTTTCATAAAGTAATGTTTAATCACGACACAAAATTCTTCTTCGTCTATTTTTTGACAATCACTCGACTTCCTTGATTCACACCAATGCCAAACACAAAGAAATAGACCAATATGGCTGAAAATTGGTGTGCGTTCTTTCCAAAGATGCTGCTAACTAAACATGATCTCGATACTCGCCAGTGGTACCATCTCTCGGACTTTGCACGGACTTTTCAAACGCCCCTCGTACATTAAGCAACATCTGCAGGGGTTGAATAAAAATATGGAAACACCGCGAGAAATGCATGCTTGAACATAAATGCATATTCTAGCTAAGCATGCAGGTGGCGCTGTTGTATCTGACCAAGAACGACAGCTTTGCAATGTCCTCAACATGTTGTGAGAGTCACTCATGGTCAAAACAGTGTTCTGTGTAGCTGTGAAGCGAAAACGAACCCCCTCCCGGAAGATGAACTTCGCCGTGACTTATATTCTTCCTTCCAACTACAATCTGGCCTTGTTTCCCCCCTCCCCAGTGCTCCCTTTTTCCTCTCCCCTCCTCCCCCCCCCCCCCCCCCCCTGAGACCCTGCACCCCATACTTGCCTCTTTCCCTCCCACGTCCCTCCCTACCTGGCCCTCTTTGGCGCTCCCCCCACTCATCTCCCCCCTCTCTTCCCCTCCCTCCCTTCATCCATTCTCCCTCATCTCCTTGCACCCGGTAGATCCTCCGTTTTGATCATTGTCAGTGTTGTGTTTAGTGCTGTTTCTCTTGTGCGTCGGGTGATAACTGCGCCTTTTGTTCTTTTAACTGTCCCAGTGTGTGGTTTTCTGTGTGCACTCCTTTTTTACGGTTTTTATCGCCATTTTACAGTCGCCCCTTTTTTGTCTATTGTCTTCCACGATGTTCCCCTTTTTTATATCTATGTTCACCATGTTTTCTCCTTTGTTATTTTTAAATGTCTTCTATTGTTTGTTCTATTTCTTTCGGCTGAAGAGCAGCGCATATGCTGCTGCCAGCCTGCCCCGATGGGGAATTGAAATACAATAAAGGAAAAAAAAGTGAAAACGGACATGGGCAAATTGTAGGTGATGAAATGAAATGCCGTGTGGCGAGGACCTCCCGGCGGGTAGACCTGATCCCCTGCTGCAAGTCCTTTCAGGTGACGCCACTTCGGCTAATTGCTCGTCGATGAGGATGAAGTGATTATGATGAAGACGACACAAACACTCAGTCCCTAAGCGGAGAGAATTTCTAACCCAGCCGGGAATCGATCCCGGGCCCCCAGCTACGGTGGCAGACTTAGGTGGTGGAGTGGGGAGTGCTTCCGTAACCAATGCAACCAAAGCGCTTGCTGTTTCAAGGGGCACATTATGGAAGATTATAGCGCAATGCATATGAAAGTGTGTGTTGAGTGATCGTGACAAATGGTTACTGAAGAGAACTGCGACAAAAAGTAAGAGGACGACAGCTGCAAAAGTCACTGCAGAAGAGAATGTTGCAGAAGCGGACCCTGCCAGCACCAGAGAAATACGAAGTGAGCTCCATAAGCATAGAAATGCAGGGCGAGCTGGAATTCCAAAACCATTCAATAATGATGCAGAAGTCCGTAACAGGAAATCTTGGTGCCGAAGCGACGAAACCTGGACTACGGAGCATTGGAATAAAACCATTTTTTAGGATGAGTCTCGTCTGACGCTGTTTCCAATTGCTGACCGAGTTTACGTCCCAAAAGTGAAACAGCGCAGGGAGTCGGCAATGATTTGGGCGGCCAAATCCTCGTATTCCGTGGGCCCCATTGTTACTCTGCGGGGTCACATTATTACCAAGGACTATGTGACCATTTTGGCTGATCAAGTCCATCCCAAGGTAGAATGGTTGTTCCTCAGTGGTGATACTTTGTCGTATAAGGACAGGGCCCCTGTTCACGTAGTTCGTATCGTCCATGACGGGTTTCCTGATCACTACGATGAATTGACTCATCTGTCCTGGACACCACAGTCACCAATCCCATTATCATTGAGCATTTGCTGTCTGCTTTGCAGAGAAGGGTGCGTGATTATTATCCTGCCACTATTTTGCAGACAGAATAGTATGCGATTCTGCTGAAAACCATGCAGAACCCGTTTTTATCGATTCCGAGACGACTGGAAGCTGTTTTGAACGACAAAGGGTAATCTACACCTTATTAGGTATGGTAATGTGTACTGTTTTTGGTTCTTCCACACTTTTGTTCAACCCCTGTACCTCACAGATTCCACTGTGCTGTGCTATAGACTTGATTGTAGAATGACTTAGCGCAAACGAAAATATTCCGATAAACAGAGAATTTTTATGCAAAAGGAAGTTTCGCTAACGTCGGTCTGTTGTAGAGTTTCTGGACACAATTAATGCTCACGTATTATGACCTTTCTGGATATTTAAAAGCTCCTCTGTATCAATCAACATGCATTCTGCAATCATCGACCGTGTGGAATCCAGCTGGCACTGTTCATCCACGAAACCAAGAATGCAGTAGACACCGGCGCTCCTGTTGATGCCATGTGCGTCCAACATTGTCGAACATGAAAGTTTCGTGTTCCAGATGTTGTGGTGTGAGGAGGCTCAATGTTGCATGGACATATTGACCTCCAAATCTTTGAACACGTTATCTACAGCAATCGACGCTGTCGTGGCACTGTACTCCTTCCCAAGTGCGTCTTTTCAGGCTTGCATTCTGCCCTGACTTCATTTGTATGGATGACAGCGCGCGACCGCATCGAACGGCCCCAGGTGGAGAAACTCTTGGAAGGACTGGCATGTCCGTTCCCCCGACTTCAATTCATTCATTGCGGAGTTTCATTGTGCTAACTTACGTGGAAATTGCACACCTTGCAAAAGTTATTTTCGTCCTTAAGTTTTGCCCACCAGTGTATTTCCTGCCGGAAATGTGCCTCCATCCAAATAGATGCGCCACGTTTTGCGTTAAGAGTCGTAGTTTCCATCCACAGCGAAGCGCACCGCGCCGAATTCCGGGAGAGATGAAAACGGCGCTCTTCAGGTGCCATCGCAATCAGTGACGTCGCTAGGCCGCCCTTCTTCCCAAACAGTGCAATAGCACTCGCAGATATCACTCTCTAGCCACTAGCAGCAGTCCGTAATCTATTCCGCCAGGAACCTTCCCGACCCGGGCCTTACACCAGACCCCTCTGCTGGCGCTCCGACAAACTCCGCACTTTTGCCACACAGGGCGCGCCAGTACTCGGACCCAAAGATCGCAAACGCCTCGCAACAACAAAAATATATCGCGAAGCGGCACAGTCACAATCGATGTATGTTTATCCAGATGGAGGTGAGGAATGCCTCCAAGCCAAATGTGAGTTCATTGCCTTAATCACTGTCTCACACCCCTCGGTTCTTACTTGTTAAACCTTAACGATAAAAAAACAAGAAAACATGACAAAATGTAAGATAGTAACGTATTGTAACTATCACATAATCCTTTTATTATACCTAAAAAAAGAAGTGTTACAGGCCACTGAAGATGCTTCACAAATAAAAGAAGCAAAACGCGTGTGGCAATAAACAAACTGGCTTCAATTAGTTACATAGACGGAATGTTCCTCCAAGAAAAACGACTTTTTTGTTAATAGGAGACAAACCGGTACTTTCCGTCAACACGCGTGAAAGACGTGATGGGTCGAATTTGTTTTGGGCTGATACCAGCTATGTATTGCAAAAACAAAATTGAAAATATCTGCCGAAATACCAGAGAAAATACGCCTGAAGACACACCATATATATATCGTAGCTGCACAGACGAATTTCACATACCTTTAGTAACACGTAACAGTTATTTTCTTCATGCCACATGGAGTCGTTTATTTTTTGTTTGGAATGAAAGTCTGAGGAGAAGATAAATTTATTGTTGTAGCCAATTCAGTTTCCAATTTAATTGACGGACACTTACAGCCTGCAGGACGTGGACGGGAGAGTTTCATGCGATTCGTTTGCATCGGCACAGCGTTTCATCTCTATTCATGGAATTTTTTTGCCGGCAATCAACCGCTTCATTTCTTATGCATACCTCAGTCCCCGAAGAACTGCCCTGTCAGGCGAAATGCCGGTCGATACTTTAGAGGACAGTTCCTTCCAGATTGCGGTGATTATTGTTCGCGGTATAGATCTTAAGGTTCTGTATATGAAATAAGAGGACGATATCTGTTAATTCGGGGTCGCAGATTTAAACCAGAAGACATCTTCCGCGCCACGAGGAGGATGTTAACAGCGATGGTTGCAGAGTGACTACGAAAAAATGGTTCATTTTAAACGTGCTTAAATTAATTGATTCTTTTCTTTCCTTCTTCCGTGTTTCACTAACAACGGACGACGGCTCTAAGGGTCGTGTTTGTCCGTGGGGTTTGTTATCTTCTACTGAGAGCGCATTACACTCAGATCTCTCGTTTTTCCTCATTTTCACGGTCACCATCGTCGGTGTTCCTTTACGTTATGACTTTTACTGACTGTTTCTTTCCATTTCTCGTATTCCAAGTGTATAATACTGTATTTGGAACACTTGAATGTTTTGTGTAACATTAGTAAGACAGGAAACTGTATTATTTCCTGTAACCATGATGAATGTTACTTTCACGTGGCTGGGATTTTGTCACACCTGGTTTTCGTTGTCAGCCCAACAGAAGGGAACGGCCCACGATACTCCATGCATGCACGGGTCAGTTCACCTGCGAGATGCAGCGTCCACGGAAGGGTCGCTGTTGACTAGCGATAACTGTAATAGCGTATACACGACTCGCAGTACAGCATTTTACTCACCTGTTCAATCTCTCTATTTCCTAGTGATTATCCTAGTATAAGGGAGGGAGGAGGGCTGTATTCGTGTGAGGTATCTGTCTGTGAATCGTGCAAACTTTAGTCTGTGTTTTGTCTTATTTTATCAGTTTGTGTTTCGTATTTTCTGGAGCGGAGATCGGGGATCAGACCAGAATTAACCCTAACGTGGGTGGAAAAGAGCCTGAAAACCACCCTCAAGCTAGCGGTTGTACGGAAACAACGATCGTTAACTCGTTGAGCGGATTAGCGTATTTGATCTGGGCGTCTCCACCTCCGTGTCTCGTAAGATGGAGAGTTGTGGCTTGAAATATACGAGCAGGTCAATCTATTTATCTGTTAGTGGACTAAATAGCCGATGAGCAGCAATAATCTAGGACAACATGATACCAGGGCGCATGCAGCGGTGTCCGATAGTGACTGGACACAAAAGTTATACACAGGCAGTTTTTAATAGTGGACCAATCTGTAAATTACAGTTGATATTGCAGCTATAAGACAGCATAGCTGACTTGCTTTTGAGACCCGAAAATGATCTGGTGCTGGACCGAAATCGAATGTCTTCAATAACGCACACAATAAAATAGCGGTACAGCGGTGTATTTAAAAACGCTATTTTGTAACTTTTGGGATCCCATAACCCGATCATATGCATTAGTTAATTTGTCTATACCTTCCCAATGGGACCTACATCTGTAGCAAAGCGCCGGCCGGTGTGGCCGTGCGTTTCTAGGCGCTCGAGTTTGGAACTGCGTTACCGCTACGGTCGCAGGTTCGAATCCTGCCTCGGGCATGGATGTGTGTGAAGTCCTTAGGTTAGTTAGGGTTAAGTAGTTCTAAGTTCTAGGGGACTGATGACCACAGATGTTAAGTCCCATAGTGCTCAGAGCCATTTTTTTTTTATTTTTTTTTATTTTTTATTTATTTTTTTTTTTTTTTTGTACCAAAACGATGAGCTGCCCTACTGTTCCCGAATTGTTTCTGGATCTCTCTATAGATACGAGGCTGCTTGTATGGCACCTCGGATCACACGACCACAAACACTCGGAAGCTATGAAAGCTAGATGTACTCGGATTGGACCAAACTCCCACTAATCTCAGTAAGTGCTGGGCGGTGTCTGAGTGGTCATGGGCCAGGGTTTTCCGTAATTGGCTCACTTTAGTAGAAGCAGTTATATTTTTATCTATATTAGATACCAAACTCCACAGCCAACTTTCAGAGAATAAAGTGGTGCGTAAAATACGAATCTCGAAAATGGCAAGGAAGTAGAAAATTACAAGCTTCGTTTGAAATGGTTCACATAGTTCTGAGCACTATGGGACTTAACATCTGAGGTCATCAGTCCCCTAGAACTTAGAACTAATTAAACCTAACTAACCTAAGAACATCACACACATCCATGCCCGAGGCAGAATTCGAACCTGCGACCGTAACGGTCGCGCGGTTCCGACTGAAGCGCCTAGAACCGCTCGGCCAGAACGGCCGGCGCTACATTTGAGACGGGATATTTTTCAGTTTAGAAATTCTTCCAATCTATATGTGACATAACAGCAAACCAGTGCTTAACAGTATTGGTTAAAAACAGTCTTGGTCGTAATTTTAGTTTTTTGTTTTTTTTTCAACGACGCGTTTTGCCTTATTTAGGCATCTTCAGGTTATCTTTTCTAGATGGAAGCGAGAGGCACCAAGATCTGCATAACGCGTTCCCGTTCACAGGAGCGAGTAACAGTATGATGGGGGCTCAGGTAGTAAGCATGTAGAAAAGATAACCCGAAGATGCCTAAATAAGGCGAAACGCGTCGCTGAAAAATAAACAAAAATAAAATTGCAACCAAGACTGTTTTTAACCAATAATTTTTCAGTTTGGCCAGGAACTCTTTCGCGACCGAGTCCTTGGATAAAAATTTCTGTGTTCACTTGCCGCGTCAGATTCAAATAAAATCCCAAGTTTTCGATGATTACCTCCGTCATCGTAATCATGGGCAAAAGCTGTCGCGAAACTGGCGAGGCTGCCACTTTTGCGACCAGAGGACAGCAGCTGATTGAGTGGATTACTTCGGGAAGACGGTGAACGCTGAGGTGGTACCGTACTGCCTGAGTTGCATGGGCGTCGAAATGCCGCCGTGTATGGACTTTTAACCAGAAAGGTAATATCTTTTTGTGAACAACAAACTTAACACGGCTCGTGAGTCTACACGCAGAACCGGCAGGGAACAGGACGTTGAGTAAGGAAAGACAGGAAGGTAAGGACTCACCACTAAGGGAAGAAAAAAAGAACAAAGGAGTGACTTCTCGCACGTAGGCGAGAACGACTGCAAGAAACCACATTCCTCCCATTTACACTCTTGTATTGCCTTCGTCTGCAAGACGTGTGCTCACAGTCGTAGTGCTTAGTGATTTTATTCTGTTTAAATAGTGACATTGTCAAAGTTGTGTGAGTTTGCTTGTATTAAAGTTCTAACTTCATTAACATGCATTACTCAAATTTTCGGACGTATGCTTTTCACATGTCGTATTAATATTTCGTAGACGTTATACTAAAGTGGTATTCTAAGTACTGATGCAAACAAAATATTAATGCAAGGAGCCTTCCTTGGTTGGAACATCCTACACTGAAGAGCCAAAGAAACAGGTATAGGCATGAGTATTCAAATGCAGAGATATGTAAACAGGCAGAATACGGCGCTGCGGTTGGCAACGCGTATATAAAACACGCGTCTGGCGCAGTTGTTAGGTCGGTTACTGCTGCTACAATGGCAGGTTATCAAGATTTGAGTGAGTTTGAAGGTGGTGTTACGGTCGGCGCACGAGCGATGGGACACTGCATCTCCAAGGTAGCGATGATGTGGGGATTTTCGGGTACGACCATTTCACGAGTGTACCGTGAATATCAGGAATCCGGTAAAACATCAAATCTTCGACATCGCTGCGGCTGGAAAAAGATCCTGCACAAACGAGACCTACGACGGCTGAAGAGAATCGCAAATTGCTGCAGATTTTAGTGCTGGGGCATCAACAAGTGTCAGCGTGCGAACCATTCATCATCCGTATGGGCTTTCGAAGACGAAGGCCCACTCGTATACCCTTGACAGCACGAACACAAAGCTTTACGCCTTGCCTGGGACCGTCAACACCGACATTGGACTGTTGATGACTGGAAACTTTTGCCTTGTCGGGCGAGCCTCGTTTCAAATTGTATCCAGCGGATGGACTTGTACGTGTATGGAGACAACCTCATGAATCCATGGAACCTGGATGTCAGTAGGGGACTGTTCAAGCTGGTGGACTCAGTATAGGTACCTTTCTATGAATACTCTGCTCCAACTGGTTCCTGAGAATAAAGAAAAAAAGCAACGGAAAATATAAATTGTCAGAAACCGCTTCTAATGTTTTAAATGGCTAAAATTTACTTCTTGTGTGTTTTATTTTTTTATTTTTACTCAAATAAAAGCACCTTCCACCATATTATTTGTCTTCCCCTTGATTCCTTTACCTGGATCGCGTTCTTTCCTCCCTCTTGGACTTTTCTGTGGCCATTTCTGCTGCATACTGTACTTTATCGATGTGAGTCTTGTCCACCAGTTACTCTGGGAATAATTCCCGTACGCCGTAGCACTTTCACCTGACGAATGTTGCCATCAGTAAAATCAGTAGTGGCATCACACAGCCCCCATTTGGGTCTTCCTTCCAACAAAAGCACGTTTTGTTGTGTGAGTCCATGCGAGATTGTCGAAAGATACATTAGGATTCGGAGTCTGCCTATGCAAACACTTCTTCAACAGATCACGATGTGCCACGTCTCTGCAAATGATTTTTATGACTTCCGTCACTGCTGCTGGGATGGAATGTTTGGGCGTTAGGAAACTTGAACCATGCATCTGATACGGGAGGGCGAAGTTATTACATTAGTTTGTCATCTCTTCGTGGAAGAACGTAGCCCATACTGCCAGTCTCATTCTGAACAAATCATTAGTGTAATTCCTAATGACCATCCCATAGTACTGTAATTCACAAAAATTTTGTTCGCCATCCTACCCCTTATGGTTTACCACCAGAAAGTTTCTTGTTTCTCAGACTTAGTTTTCGCTTTCTCAGCCTCCTGTCGATGCTCTCCTGGAAGTGATCTACACATTCCAGTTTTGCGATAATCTTATCAGTATAAGGTCAAGTTGCTGTTCTGCTGTTGTATCAAACCGGCCGCGGTGGCCCAGCGGTTCTAGCCGCTTCAGTCCGGAACCCCGTGACCGCTACGGTCGCAGGTTCGAATCCTGGCTCGGGCATGGATGTGTGTTATGTCCTTCGGTTAGTTAGGTTTAAGTAGTTCTAAGTTGTAGGAGACTGATGACCTCAGATGTTAAGTCCCATAGTGCTCAGAGCCATTTGAACCAAATTTTTTTTCCTGTTGTATCCTTTTGAGTCGCCATCACCTAAGAAATTACAGTAAGAAGCACACGTTTCATTCCTGCATCGTCTGAAAATTCCAATAGCTACAGAGGCCTCCATTCCCCCACTTGCATGGTTCCCTCATTTACACTGATAATAGTGTTTAGTTAGAAACTGGAATTCGATAGCCTTTCCGTAACCATATTGATTACCATAGTAATGGAATTCTTTGAACTCCTGCATACAACATGGGTTTACATTATAAAATACTAGAATATTGTTTTCGACAGTGGTACCAAAAGAAATTGCGTAATTTCGTCTTTGTAAAAAAGCAATCCATAGCCTTCTATATAAAAGAGTACCAACTTTATTTGGTCTTGAAGTAATGCATGTTAAATCTTCAACACTTTAAATAGATGAAGACGAAATTAAAAAAAAAGAACAATTAAAATATTTCCTAGGTAAGTTTATAAGTAATTCATATATTGTTTTATTAGGGACACGGCAAGTTTTGTAATGAGATAAAAAAGCGATGCACTGTTTGTCTGATTACTCCTAACGATGGGCCTCCGAAGCCGATGATGCATGCATGTGTCAGTGTTAACACCACGACACCGGCAACTACGAATGAAACTGGCACGTGGCCATCGGCACTGGAGATTGGCGCAGCGGCAAAGCGTTGCTTGGTCTGATGAATCTCAATACCTTCTTCATCATGCCGATAGGAGGGCGCGAATCCGTGGTCTTCCAGGGGAACAGCTCCTGCACATCTGTATTGCGAGACAGAGACAAGCTGGCGGCGGCTCCAGTATGCCCTGGACATCCGTCCGGTGGAGTTCGTGTAGGGAACCGTGACGGCCAAGAGGTATCGTACACTGATTGCAGACCACATACACACTTTCAGGTTTCCCGGCGGCAGTGACATTCTTCAACAAGATAATGCACCATGTCGCAAGGCCAGGGGTGTTATGGAGTGTTTCGAGGAACACGGTGGTGCCGGCCGCGGTGGTCTCGCGGTTCTAGGCGCGCAGTCCGGAACCGCGCGACTGCTACGGTCGCAGGTTCGAATCCTGCCTCGGGCATGGATGTGTGTGATGTCCTTAGGTTAGTTAGGTTTAAGTAGTTCTAAGTTCTAGGGGACTGGTGACCACAGCAGTTAAGTCCCATAGTGCTCAGAGCCATTTGAACCATTTGAACACGGTGGCGAGTTCCAATTGATGAGCTGCCCCCCTCCCCCCCCCCCCCCCAACTCGCCGGATCTGAATCCGATCAAATACATCTGAGATATGATAGCACGTGTCGTCAGAGCTCATCGGCCCCTTCCCCGCAATGTACGGGAATTAGGTGCCTTGTGTGTGCAGATGTGGCACCAGCTCCCTCCAGCGACCTACCAAGGCCTCATTGCTTCCATGCCACGACGTGTCACCGCTATTATCCGTGCCAAAGGTGGACATACCGGCTATTAGGTAGGTGATAATAATGATCGGACTGATAAATGTACATCTCCTGCAAACTTACTTGTTCCGCATAATTTTGATAAGAGAATATTTCAAGTGATCTATGGAACATGTAACTAAGTAGAGCCTCCGGTCGAATAGCAGTGAACCCTCGTGATGTTCCCCCAATTTTGATTTATTGTTATCAGAATCGTAGGCATCTGTGGCACGTTTAACATGGGGCTGATGGCAAGTGTGGTTGGGGCGGGGGGTTTATAATACTAACAAACTGTGAGCGGCATCCAGATCGATGGGCCCTTGCGTGCTGGTGGCGAGGTGCTGGAGACGCTGCCTAGTGGTTACGGACCTTAAATTAAAATTGCCCATGTAATATGGATGTTGTTGGAGGGCTGCGACTCTACTCTAAGATTTTTATGAAATAATATGTATTGCGACAGTGATTTGCTATTAATATTTAATTAGCATAGTGCGTTTCGCAAAAATGCTACTATGAGCAGGTGCATCTGTCGTTACTTTTACATTGTAATTAAAATGAAGTGAGGTTAGTTTCCTTATGTATGTCAGTAAGGTTATGTGTACGAAAAGAGAGCTGTTCAGGAAGATAAATATGTTATAGTGTGTACATTAGGTGATAGGCATGATTAGTTTATTTTGGTAGCGCATTTACTTGCATTTTTGTTGGTAATTGCATTCTCTGTCACACGAAGCACAGTAACTAGTACATCACAAAACTGGTTTATCTTAATTCTGAAGCCACTTTGGAATGATGTAAACAAATGATTGTGATAGTGTTATGTTGGATGTACTTGTCACTGTGCTCTGTGAGCCAGACAAAGAAATTACCAACAAAAACGAAAATAAATGCGCTAAAGAATGAGCTAAGCTTGTTACGTAATTTACACACTGTAACATATTTATCTTCCTGAACAGGACTTTTTTTCGACACGTAACCTCACTGGCATACCTAGCAAAGGAAACTAACCTCATTTCATTTTAATTACAATGCATCTGATGCGGGCAGCATTCTGCTGAAACGCGTCGTGCTAATAAAAATGTTACTAAGAAGTGAATGTTGCAGCGCATATTATTTCAAAAAACAGGTTACAAGTCTACTTAAAAAAAGGGAAACGACGACTTGCTAGCAGTACATTACGGCGCAATCCTTGGTCCATACGAAAGCCAGCGTGTGTTCAGTAATGAGAATACGAAATTCCACACTGGTGAGTGTGTTTCTTGCCATCGCGTGCCGACCTTGACACTTGCGTGGGAGCAGGTCTCTGGAACTGGAAGCGGCGGGACAAGACGCCTGTGAGCGCCGGAAATGCCTGTCCAGCCGACGCGCTCAACAAGAACGTTTGCAGTGTACCATATTCGCGTCGGACCGGTTCGTGTGAACTCCCGCTGGTGTGTTAGCCAAAGTGAATCAGGCGAACCCTTTTAGTCGCATTATGCAACCTGTTCTGCTTCATAGTGTGGTTTGCTGTGCAAGATCCGAGACCACACGATCCTAGAAGTGTCAACCAATATATTGATTCTTCCTACGTATATCTTGCGAAAAGAGCATGAGCGTAAAATTAAAGAGATTCGAGTTCGCACGGTAGTTCACCAGGCAACCATACGCGACTAGAACAGGAAAATGGGAAATGACAGTGTTGCACAAAGTTCCCTCCGCCAAACACTGTAAGGTGGCTTCTGAAGTGTATATTACAGGGGTCGGACAAAACTATGCAAACACAACACATTATCTGCTTAATACAGTGTAAGAAAGCCATCAGCATTCAAAACAGCTTCTTGTCGTCTTGGAATGGATAAACACAGGCCCTGTATATCAGACACCATATTGAGCACATCCATTAGCGATGGCTAACAAGTGTAGGTAGAATGTAATAGCAAGCAGATGAATGTAGGAGCTCTGCTGCTCCACAGTAACAGAATAACATGTTCTCATTTGTTTACTCATTTGTTTACTGCATTTTGTAAGTCGTTCATAATAGCAAACCGCTGGCAGTAGAAAAGATTCATTTCACGATACCGAAGATGAACGATGTGCTCATAGCTCTGGAGGTACATATTTTACAGTCCTTATTTACAAGATGTTTTTTTCTTCTTTTGTCCCATACCAACACCTCTCGAAACATGAAATACTTCTTTACCACGCTATATACACTCCTGGAAATGGAAAAAAGAACACATTGACACCGGTGTGTCAGACCCACCATACTTGCTCCGGACACTGCGAGAGGGCTGTACAAGCAATGATCACACGCACGGCACAGCGGACACACCACGAACCGCGGTGTTGGCCGTCGAATGGCGCTAGCTGCGCAGCATTTGTGCACCGCCGCCGTCAGTGTCAGCCAGTTTGCCGTGGCATACGGAGCTCCATCGCAGTCTTTAACACTGGTAGCATGCCGCAACAGCGCGGACGTGAACCGTATGTGCAGTTGACGGACTTTGAGCGAGGGCGTATAGTGGGCATGCGGGAGGCCGGGTGGACGTACCGCCGAATTGCTCAACACGTGGGGCGTGATGTCTTCACAGTACATCGATGTTGTCGCCAGTGGTCGGCGGAAGGTGCACGTGCCCGTCGACCTGGGACCGGACCGCAGCGACGCACGGATGCACGCCAAGACCGTAGGATCCTACGCAGTGCCGTAGGGGACCGCACCGCCACTTCCCAGCAAATTAGGGACACTGTTGCTCCTGGGGTATCGGCGAGGACCATTCGCAACCGTCTCCATGAAGCTGGACTACGGTCCCGCACACCGTTAGGCCGTCTTCCGCTCGCGCCCCAACATCGTGCAGCCCGCCTCCAGTGGTGTCGCGACAGGCGTGAATGGAGGGACGAATGGAGACGTGTCGTCTTCAGCGATGAGAGTCGCTTCTGCCTTGGTGCCAATGATGGTCGTATGCGTGTTCGGCGCCGTGCAGGTGAGCGCCACAATCAGGACTGCATACGACCGAGGCACACAGGGCCAACACCCGGCATCATGGTGTGGGGAGCGATCTCCTACACTGGCCGTACACCACTGGTGATCGTCGAGGGGACACTGAATAGTGCACGGTACATCCAAACCGTCATCGAACCCATCTTTCTACCATTCCTAGACCGGCAAGGGAACTTGCTGTTCCAACAGGACAATGCACGTCCGACTGTATCCCGTGCCACCCAACGTGCTCTAGAAGGTGTAAGTCAACTACCCTGGCCAGCAAGATCTCCGGATCTGTCCCCCATTGAGCATGTTTGGGACTGGATGAAGCGTCGTCTCACGCGGTCTGCACGTCCAGCACGAACGCTGGTCCAACTGAGGCGCCAGGTGGAAATGGCATGGCAAGCCGTTCCACAGGACTACATCCAGCATCTCTACGATCGTCTCCATGGGAGAATAGCAGCCCGCATTGCTGCGAAAGGTGGATATACACTGTACTAGTGCCGACATTGTGCATGCTCTGTTGCCTGTGTCTATGTGCCTGTGGTTCTGTCAGTGTGATCATGTGATGTATCTGACCCCAGGAATGTGTCAATAAAGTTTCCCCTTCCTGGGACAATGAATTCACGGTGTTCTTATTTCAATTTCCAGGAGTGTATTTCTGTAATTGTTTCAGATCAACATCAAATTTAAGGTTATGAGCTCTAAAATGTATGTAAGAAGATGGGAAAATGCTTCTTTTCCGTATATGTAAAAGATTTTAGCTTCTGATGGCTAATAAAAAAGTGCAAGTGCTAGAAGCCAATAATAACTAAATAAAACTGTTTGGTCTTTGATTTTGGGAGCTGGGTTGTTGGCCCCACTTCGCGTTTTCATCAGGTAAGACGATTCCGATCGAAGCTGCAGCACGGCAGAGCCGGCTATTACCTGTGTTAATGAACGTGAACGCCACAGAATTGCACACAGCCCCACTGCGAGACGAAAGCATTCCTTACAAATCGGTAGTAATAGCCGGTGCCGTCAGAGCTATATTTGTCACCAAATTTAACGCCTATCTTGCATCTTTTTGTGAAATGTTTCAATTAAAACTTTAAGAAGTGTCACTTCATTGTTTCCCTCTCTTTCAAGTGCGTTTGGGAAAGACAGAATTGGAACAGAAGAAATTATACTCGCAAGGAGCAATGAAGTGGTTGGCTGGGGTAAACGCGTAAAATGGGGACCGCTGTTAATAATTTATTAATCTTCAAAAATGTTAAATCTGACACAGTAGTCGTTATTAACAATAAGAATAAATTTTTCGAGCCAAATCATTTATAAAATTATAATAAAAGGTTTCAAATAAATAATTTGGATAGTTTAAGAAACGTGGTTTTATTAGTAAGAACAGTATTCTTCGTCTGGGCCATTGCAAACGAAGGTAGGAATATAGTACCATGTCCTATGGAAAAGGAGTATGTAAATTGCAAAATGAGCAATGGCTGTGCGGAGAAGGCCAAGAGCAAGGGCGTGTTCTATTGTTCCAAAGTAATTAAAAAATGCCTGGAATCAACCTAATAATCCGCGACAGATGAGAGCGTTGCTGAAGAATTCCTGCTGCGTGACCACCGGAGAAAATCTTATATCGGCGAGAGGTGACTCACAAGTTGAGCCATTTCAAGCAGTTGCTTCCTGGCCAATTGCTGAGCCGTCGACACACATCTCGCTAATGGTGAACGACCACTGCTCTTGAGTCCAATGGAGACTCCACGTTCCATGCTGTCGTAGTGGCTGAGTTGTCTTAGCGAAACTATGGGCGGTATCAGCACGCTGGTTGTGGTCCAGGCGGGAATTGAAATGTGCAGGAAAATCGGGAAAAGAATGATTTCTTAAAATTTCTTGTTTTATTAAGGACACAGAAATACTTCTCACATTCATTATGTTGCATAAAGTGGAACCATTTTTTTTTTCCTTCCCGTGTGAGCTCTATGAAACAATCGAGCTATCCACATTTACCGAGTCACTATTTTTTTATTTTCGCACAATCGTCCATGCACATCGCCCAACGTACAAGTTCACTGATTCCCTTCGCAAATTAACAGCAACAGAATTAAATTTGTTATGCACTAGTTACACCTGTTGTGTTCTTCAGTCCGAAGACTGAGTTGATGCATCTCTCCACGCTACTAGTGCAGACTCTTACATCTAACAATCATTACTGTAACCTACATCCGTTTGAACCTGCTCACTGTATTCATCTCTTGGTCCCCCTCTACAGTTCTTACTTCCCACAATTCCGTCCAGTACTACATTGTTGATGCCTTGATGACTCAGAATGAGTCATAACAACCAACCCCTCCTTTTAGTCAAGTTATGCCACAAATTTCTTTGCTCCACAAATTCTGTTCAGTATCTCCTCATCTGTTACACCATGTACCCATAAACCTTCAGCATTCTTTTATAGCGCCACATTTCAAAATCTTTTATTCTGTCCTTATCTGAACAGCTTATCGTCGATGTTTCATTTAGTGCAAGGTTACACTCCAGACAAATTGCTTCAGAATAGATTTTCTAGCACTCAAATTTATATGATGTTGGTAAATTTCTCTTCTTCAGAAACGCTTCTGTTAGTCTGGAATTTATATCCTCTCTACGTCGGCCATCTTCAGTTATTTTGATGCCCAAATAGCAATGCTACTGCTTTACGTGTCTCGTTTCTTAATCTAATTCCCTCAGCATCGCCTGATTTAGTTCTGCTACAGTCCTTTACCCTTGTTAAATTACAACATCATTGTAAACCAATTTCTTTTCAAAATTTTTCTTTCTTTGACGTTACATTTGTAGTGGCATAATTCTTGGGAGGGTGTACTGGGCTGGTAGAATCGCGTTAACATCACAAGATAGTCTTACGTGACAGACTCAGCGATTGTGGCAGTAGAAGTTATCTTGAAGCCTGAAAGAGTCATTATTTCAAAGGGAAAAACTGATAAACGATTTTAGACAGTTCTGCAAAAATATATTTGGTCACGAACCGGCTTTCGGATTCCTAGGCCATCCTAGGCCATGTGGCAAACGAATGTTGCTCTTATCTATTAACAAGAGATCTAGGTCGTCTCATAAAAAAGATAACCAATTTTAAACCTAAGTTTGAAATAAAAAATTCTATAGGTATTGTTGATAAAATTAAAGATATTCAAATCCCGCCCAGTTCTAAACTAGTATCGTTTTATGTCATTAGATTATTTACAAATGTTGAGACTGATCGATGAGCGTATAAATATATTAATATATCTTTTGCACAAACCCAAAGCAAATCCTGTATAATTACATGACATTTTCTATGCCACTCAAATGTGAGTAAAATACGATTATTTCCAGTTTCTAAACAAGTATTATAGTCAGTCCGACGGTCTAGCTATGGGTTCGCGTTTGACTCGTATACAATTTGAAATTTTCTTGGAAAATATCGAACAAATTTTCTTACGAAAAGAGCCAATGAATTGCAAAATTACATGCTGTTTCAAATATGTGGATGATGTTCTGTGTTTGTGGACCGGTCCCACTTGGCAGTTAGATACATTACTACAACATCTAAACTCCCAACATAACAAAATTCAGTTTACAATGGAGCTGGGATGTTTTTCTATAAATATGTAGATATTACAGCCAGGAGACACTTAAGTGCTTTTTTTTTAAAAAAAGAAAAAAAACATAGTTACAGACGGCCGCAGCGTCCACTCAGTCACAAACATGAAGCTTTTTCATTCGATGGCGCATCACATCAAATCAACTTTAGGTGTCACCTGAAGATGGTCTAAGACGCTGAAAGCCGGTTAGTGACCAAGCAAATATAATTTTGCAGAATATTAAGAAGTGTTTTTCCTCTTTTAATGTTATTTTCATTTTCTGTCAAGCAAATTTTATTGGCCGAGTATATGCCGGTATAGGCCATCTCCACAGGTGTGTGTGTGTGTGTGTGTGTGTGTGTGTGTAACTACTAGCTTTACGTGGACAATAATTATCAAAAGAGCCAACCTGTCACATTCGCTGTCATGTATCAAATAAATGTCAAGTTGATCAAATGTAATTCTAGATAATCAAGATTACACGTTCGTCTCAAGCGTGATAACCGAAGGACAAGGTAGATACAGACTTACGCGCAAATTACGTAGCTACTGAAAACGAGCTACCCCCATAGCTAATCAGCCAACAAAATAAATAGGTATCTGGTTCATGTATGAAACTACATTTCTTACCAAAATGCACTTCAAAGAAGCGGTAACCACACACTGAAAATCCTCTGAAAAAAAAAAAAAAAATCAGAAGCGTGTCACTTCATAAATTAGGTATTCAGAACTTACTCTCTTAATGTATGACCTTCTGTCAGGCCTCGAGTTAAACGAAATGTAGAAGCTAGAAAACGAAGGACTTTGAAAAGCGCAGGTTCTTTTTTAATATTAAAATTTGCGATCGCTTTAAGATATCCTCCGTATTATTGTACGAAGGTGTGCTCAAAAATAATGTCTCCGAATTTTTTATGTGAAAATTCTTAAAGATTTTTAAATAAAACAAACGTTATTAACAGTCTACATCTTTATTCTTCAGTTTGTTGATACCACCAGTGTAGAATGTTTAAACGACTTTGTTGACGAGACCGCAAATTGACCTCTGATTGCACCGCTCACTATCAAAGTGAAGCCCTCGAAGGCCTTCTTGAAGTTTTGGAAGCATATGAAAATCGGATGGGACCAAGTTGGGAGTGTATGGAGGACGATCGATGACAGTGAACGCAAGACGTCTTATTTTGCATACGTCTTACATTAATGATCTGGACACAATCATCGCCGTAAACAGCTTTCATTCTTCTATAGATTTAAACTGGAGGCACGTTTTCTGCGATTAGGTATTTGATTTTGACATGCTGATTCTCACGCATCGAGGCAGTTACCGCAATGTTACACCGACAATTCGGAGCCTTCTAGCGACAGAGGTTTGCAACTTGCTTGAGCGACGCGGGGAATTCGACCGAGTAATATGTCTGACATGTACTACCTCAACCGATATTGAGAACAGGATAAAAAATTCGGAGACATTACTTTTGAGTACGTCCTTGTGCATCACAGTTCATTGAAAGCGAAAAGTTAGTAACTTTAACGAGGTGAAATTGATGCTGATTTTTTAAAGTCTTTTTTACAATAAGCAGCTTTCTACAAAGAACAAAACAAAGAAACTGAACAAGTTACAGTTTTTGGGTTCTGCCATTACAGATGATAAGCGTGCTACAGAGATTGAAATTGAGCCATCAGGACTATAACAGCATTTATAAACAAGAAACAACGTTTAACAAACAGCGCTCTAAGCAACAAGATGAGGAGGAATTTTATCAAAATAGACATCTTGGTTTGTTCATAAATACTGGAAAGTTGTGTTCCCTTAAAGTATGAAGCAAAACGTCTGGAAGAAGTGAAGGAGTGGTCCTGGCCAAAGACATCCGACACCAGTGGGATGCAATGATTGACTTGTGAAGCCATGCTGAAAGGAATAAGTAAGCAAAGAAGCCTCCCAAATAAATTACTTAAAAACTTTTTCGGCGGTAAGATTATTTAGCAGAGTGAAACTGGAAAAAGATCAGGAAAACAAGCAGTAGAAGACCGGTGCTTAGTATGAGATACCGAAACTAGTCTTGAAGATAACAGGAAAAACAACTGAATTCCCGCAGAAAGAAAGCACTGTCGTTATTAATTGATGGTTTTTTTGAATGATGAGTCTATAAAACTAGTTTATTTTAAGGTTTAGTTTCATGAAAAAAAATATTTTGTGAAGTTATTTTGCTAGGAGTGGTCCAAAGAATTTCTAGTCGTAAAAATGCCTCCACGGTGTTTGTGCAGAAGGTTTTCGATAAGGCACAACATGGTGTATGACCGCAACTTACATATTAGGAAGAATCTCATATCGACGGGGGGAATTTTGAATTTGTGCTCAGTCTAGTGTAAATTGTAGCAAACACTTTTCTCGACTGTAGTCCAAACGTGTTAAATGCGACGTTTGTCTCATATCCCCTCCTCCTAACAGCTGAAAATGGACTCAAACCGTAGAAAGAGAAAGACGACAGGCAGGGTTTCTAGATCAATGATATTTTTATTAAAACTGTCTGTACTGCAGTAAATTTAATAACAAATTTGGCTGGACTATTGCTAAGCAGTCATCATTGGAACTCTAGAAAACAGAAAAGACAAAAATGTTGTAACTCATGTTAAATAGAAAACTGAAAAATAAGTAAATATGTTGTTACAAGACAATCGATGTCGGCCACATAATACGATTCAATTTTGTTTTTATTTTTGCGCAATTTTTGTACGTTTTTTGAACTAGATCGTGTGCTCCAATATAACATTGTCAACATTTATTAACTTTCTCAGATCGCTTAATCCTTCAAAAAGATTAAGCTTGTCTTTTTCTCCGATAGGTAAGCGTCAGAAAAAAACTACGAGCAAAACAACCTTTTGGTTCTCGTATTTTACATATGGTACCTGATCTTTCAGTATTTTAGAAAAATGGCAAGGATTATATGGATCTGCAGGCAATTCATATATAATTACCGTTAATAAGTAAAATGTTAGTACAGTTGTTAACTGATGCTTCATAGATAACTTAATTCCACCATCGTTGGTCGTCATTCTATCAATCATGAAAAATTCGACGTCACAAGGGAACACAGGAATAACTGCAAATGGTCGCGGTTAAGCGGATGACGTTCATGTATGACAACAGAACCACATCCGATAGTTACGAACTTCCAGCAAGCTGAACTAACTTGAGTTAGCAATAGAACGAAAAACCAAACGAAGTTGCAAATATTTTATTTTTCATCCGATCAATAGTTTCGGGCCGACACCTATTTTCAACTCAACATAACAAAGTCGAAAATGACATTTCAGAAGATGTCAAAAAATGTGTAATGTACATTTACAGGGCGTACAGATGTTATATGCACTGTAAATGTACATTACACATTTTTTGACATCTTCAGAAATGCAACTTTCGACTTCGTTATGTTGATTTGAAAATACACTCCTGGAAATGGAAAAAAGAACACATTGACACCGGTGTGTCAGACCCAGCATACTTGCTCCGGACACTGCGAGAGGGCTGTACAAGCAATGATCACACGCACGGCACAGCGGACACACCAGGAACCGCGGTGTTGGCCGTCGAATGGCGCTAGCTGCGCAGCATTTGTGCACCGCCGCCGTCAGTGTCAGCCAGTTTGCCGTGGCATACGGAGCTCCATCGCAGTCTTTAACACTGGTAGCATGCCGCGACAGCGTGGACGTGAACCGTATGTGCAGTTGACGGACTTTGAGCGAGGGCGTATAGTGGGCATGCGGGAGGCCGGGTGGACGTACCGCCGAATTGCTCAACACGTGGGGCGTGATGTCTTCACAGTACATCGATGTTGTCGCCAGTGGTCGGCGGAAGGTGCACGTGCCCGTCGACCTGGGACCGGACCGCAGCGACGCACGGATGCACGCCAAGACCGTAGGATCCTACGCAGTGCCGTAGGGGACCGCACCGCCACTTCCCAGCAAATTAGGGACACTGTTGCTCCTGGGGTATCGGCGAGGACCATTCGCAACCGTCTCCATGAAGCTGGGCTACGGTCCCGCACACCGTTAGGCCGTCTTCCGCTCACGCCCCAACATCGTGCAGCCCGCCTCCAGTGGTGTCGCGACAGGCGTGAATGGAGGTACGAATGGAGACGTGTCGTCTTCAGCGATGAGAGTCGCTTCTGCCTTGGTGCCAATGATGGTCGTATGCGTGTATGGCGCCGTGCAGGTGAGCGCCACCATCAGGACTGCATACGACCGAGGCACACAGGGCCAACACCCGGCATCATGGTGTGGGGAGTGATCTCCTACACTGGCCGTACACCACTGGTGATCGTCGAGGGGACACTGAATAGTGCACGGTACATCCAAACCGTCATCGAACCCATCGTTCTACCATTCCTAGACCGGCAAGGGAACTTGCTGTTCCAACAGGACAATGCACGTCCGCATGTATCCCGTGCCACCCAACGTGCTCTAGAAGGTGTAAGTCAACTACCCTGGCCAGCAAGATCTCCGGATCTGTCCCCCATTGAGCATGTTTGGGACTGGATGAAGCGTCGTCTCACGCGGTCTGCACGTCCAGCACGAACGCTGGTCCAACTGAGGCGCCAGGTGGAAATGGCATGGCAAGCCGTTCCACAGGACTACATCCAGCATCTCTACGATCGTCTCCATGGGAGAATAGCAGCCTGCATTGCTGCGAAAGGTGGATATACACTGTACTAGTGCCGACGTTGTGCATGCTCTGTTGCCTGTGTCTATGTGCCTGTGGTTCTGTCAGTGTGATCATGTGATGTATCTGACCCCAGGAATGTGTCAATAAAGTTTCCCCTTCCTGGGACAATGAATTCACGGTGTTCTTATTTCAATTTCCAGGAGTGTAAGTCGTTGCCCGAAACTAGTCATCGAATGAAAAATAGTAACTTGGATTGGTTTTCCGTTCTATTGGCATCCGATGGTTCCACGACTGTTCAAATATCTCTGCAAACGCGCGACAAGAGACTCTCTGGAGTGGCAACGTACTTGAAAGTTGAATGTCTGCAAAGAACAAGAATCTTTTGTTATATAACATCCTTCTCGCGTGATAAGAGATTGTAAACAATCGACGGACTTTGAGTGTGCCATAAGCCCGTTATGAAATGAGAAAGCGATTATCTCACCGCCATCTGAAGGTGGTAAACAGTGACATGACAGAATATCATTTTATCTCTCAGGTTTCTTCGACGTGATAGATAGGTCCCTTGCCTTGACTTTTTGTGTTTTTACTTTATCATAATATTTTGACAACTGCCTTAACCATTCAATGTTTCGATCAGATTTCTGTGTACTCCCTGACTCCAATAACACTGTGAAGCGTCTATATTATTCGTGTTTGATTCTCGGACATATTTCAATCAACTGATAACGCCATCATTTCCGTGGCTGGAATATTTATCGTACCTTTCAGGGAAATGCTGCGCTGAGAACGCAATTCACACTGCCAACGCGGCTCTCCAACAAAAACAGTTCGCACAGTTTCGCCATGGGATCCTTCGCAACAGACGAGATCGAAGCGGACTAATAGAAAGCAAGAGTTGCACAGCTTCCCTACAGCGATACGATCTCCAGTAGACTCAAAAGACTCTTACAAAAATAACGCTCAGTATTTTACCCAGCGAGCAAAATTAAGATATAATCCGCAAAACGAATGACGATCTTCGACAACTGGAGGTTTATCAAAGTCCAAGCGAATGTAGCATATCGTATGTCATGTAGTCACGATTACCGTCAAGGGCTCATTCATACAGCGATGCATTAAAGCAAAGGAGGAAATAAGCCGTCGTCGGTTTATGCTGGGGATAAATTACCAAAGAAATTGCATTAGAGGCAGTATAGTTGAGCTTGTGTAGAATTTACTGAATCGCTACATTAGACAACTTATCCCTCGAGCACAGGTATATAAAAATAATAGAAATGGAGGATTTCACGTACGCAAAGCATGGGATGCGGTGAACTTCCTAGACGATTAAAGTTAATTGTGCCGTTGGCAAATTAAACAGAATGAATGGTTAGCGTTGATCTTTAATGATGCAACTAAATGCTATTGTCCTTTTACTCTGCACTCATGTACAACTTTCGACTGTTACCACAACGACAAAGATTTTCCGATTATCGATGGACTCAACAGACGTCTACGAAACGACATTCATTGCGCGAAGCGGCCTCTTCCCCAGCGTCCCGCTGTTGATACAAATTCTCGATTCGGCTATGCTCCGAAATTAGCAGCACCGTCTCTAGCCAACGTCGTTGCGCTCCCCGCCGTGACAGTTGATCAGTACTAATATTTTAATATTCTTTGATCTTTTGTACGCCGAAGGACACTAATAAACAGAGACACAATGTACCTACATCTGTCTCTCGGTTTGAATCGAAGTTTCCCTATCCAATAGCTTCTAGGGACAACAAAAATTAGATTTTCAAGGTTAAATATACACTCATGCTCATAAATTAAGGATAATTGCAGAATATGGTGCCACACAACGTGGTTATACACAAAACTGGCGCTAATAGCATAGGCACATAGGGAACACACACGACACAGATCTGTAAGTGCACGGTATTAGTGATAAGTTGAGAAAACAGTCCCGAAACAAATGTGTTACAAAACGCCACTGTTTCCTGCGCATGTACCCCGACATGAATATGGGATATGATCATCATTCACACGTACACAAGCCGCACAACGAGTTGGCATACTCTGGATGAGGTGGTCGAGCAGCTGTTGGGGTATAGCCTCCCATTCTTGCACCAATGCCTGAAGTGTCCTAGGGGTGTGAAGGCGTGCAGCGATACGTCGACCGAGAGCATCCCAGACGTGCTCGATAGGGTTTAGGTATGGAGAACAGGCAGGCCACTCCATTCGCCTGATATCTTCTGTTTCAAGGTACTCCTCCACGATGGCAGCTCGGTGGGGCCGTGCGCTATCATCCTTCAGGAGCAAGGTGGGACCCACTGCACCCCTGAAACGGCGGACATACTGGTGCAAAATGACGTCCCGATACACCTGACCTGTTTCAGTTCCTCTGTCAAATACCTGCAGGGCTGTACGTGCACCAGTCATAATCCCACCGCACACCATCAAACCACGACCTCCATACAAGTCCCTGTCAAGGACATTAAGGGGTGGTATCTGGTTCCTGCTTCACGCCAGATGAAAACCCGGCGAGAATCACTGTTCAGACTATACAGGGACTCGTCCGTGAACATAACCTGGGACCACTGTTCCAATGACCATGTAGTATGTTCTTGACACCAGGCTTTACGGGCTCTCCTGTGACCAGGGACCAGTGGAATGCACCTTGCAGGTCTCCGGGCGACTAAACCATGTTTATTCAGTCGTCTGTAGACTGTGTCTGGATACAACTGTTCCAGTGGCAATGGTAGGTCGCGAGCTAGGCTACCTGCAGTACTCCGTGGTGAGATATCGGTCTTCTTGTGGTGTTGTACACTGTGGATGTCCAGTACTGCAGCGGCTGGACACGTGTCCTGTCTGCTGGAATCGTTGCCATAATCGTGAGATCACACTTTGTGGCACACGGAGGGCCCGTCCTGCAACCTGCTGTGTTTGACCAGGCTCCAGTCGCCCTAGAATTGTGCCCCTCATAATGTCATCCATATGTGTTCTTTGAGCCATTTTCAACACTCAGTCACCATTAGCACGTCTGCACACTTACTCGCCGCACCGTACTCTGACATGCACCAACACACCTCTGCGTATGTGGACTGCTGGCAGCGCCACAGTGCGACGACCGCATGTCACATGCACCGCATGGTCATACCCTGAGGTGATTTAAACGCGCAAATCGCCCACCAAAGCGTTGTTTCACCATGTATCAGCATTCTCCTTACTTTATGAGCATGAGTGTCATTACTGACCAAATTAAAAAAATTAAAATACTGTCTACTCATTGACAAGTATAATCTTAAGTTAAAAGTTTAATACAGTTAGTCAGTTATTAATCTTTTATATTGCGTGCATGTCTTGAGGTAGCGTAACACACTGCGCGCAAATTATCCAGACTAAATTCATCGCGTATTTTAAAAGGAGAGCACTTAGCAGCTTCCAATAAAATTTGAACATAATTTCAAACTTTTATGAAACATTTTCTCGCTCACATCCCCCACTAAATAATGAAAGAAAAGAGTTTATCACTTACTATAATTTCGCGGTTCACATGGTAAAACTTCAAAATCAGTTGTGACATTTTAATTTATAGCTTATTTACTACTAACTCTATTAGCAACACATTTTGCAGACGGTATCCACATATACCACTGAATGTACCTGCAGAATATTATTGTACAGCTCTTGCTTTTGGAAATATAATGTCATAAACACTGAGGTGCGTGAAAAGTTATCTTTTGTTTAAAACCGAGCGTAAATTACTTGACTGTACTCATCCAATGTTTGATAATGAGAACGCTTCCAACAAACTTTAAACCTTTAAACGTAACTTCAGACCTTTCCTAAACTTTTCTCTTGCTTATCGACCTACTACAAAGTAACGAAAGGGGAACAGTTTATCGTTTACTAAATGTCAGTTGTTTATGCGGTAAAACTTATCAAAATGACGCTTTAATGAACCATTTCTTTACTACTTACCCTATTCGCTACCCATTTTGCAGGCAGCCTCCACATATACCACTGAGAATAATTACAAAACCGTGTCATTCTACGTCACATTGTTTAGGAGCTTTCCGAGCATTTGACGCTGCACCGTTTGCCAAAATACTTTTACGTGAGTGTATCGTTAAACTAATAGAACCAGTATAATTAGGGGTTTGCGTCTTCAACCCTAAAGGTTTTACTTGCTTTACGTCAAATATTTAACACGTTAACTCATTTGTAAATTAATCTGACGTTTGAAGGTGATTTATACAAGGGAGTTCCATTCTTTAAAGAATAGGGGTTTACTGGTTATTACTAAGAACAATCCTCTACTCGGAGATGTGAGAATGCTACATTTCTGTTCCGGACAGGTCTTGTTGCTACCATGTGGCTGAATAATGGGGACTGAAGCTGTAAATTATTTTAGTTTTGGAGGCAGATGATATCTTTACACTAATTTACCAATAGCTCTGTTTTTGTTTACTTTATTTCCAATATATTTGAAAGCCTTTTGCGGCTTCATCCTCACGCATTTACGAACAGTTATCGCAATGACATAACCACCAAGTATATCTTGTTCAGTACTACATCATCACCTAAGTCTTCGACTAGAGAGCCGGGCTCCACATTACATCTACAAATGGTTCAAATGGCTCTGAGCACTATGGGACTTAACTTCTGTGGTCATCAGTCCCCTAGAACTTAGAACTACTTAAACCTAACTAACCTAAGGACATCACACACATCCATGCCCGAGGCAGGATTCGAACCTGCGACCGTAGCAGTCGCGCGGTTCCGGACTGAGCGCCTTAACCGCGAGACCACCGCGGCCGGCCTTTACATCTACATTTGGAATCATCCATCATTTCGTTAAAATTCTTCTGGTTGAGTGATAATCATGTGTGACAAAACTACCAATATCTTGCGTTAGATTGAAGGCAGAGTTCATCAGAGTCACCCTCATGAAGACTGGCTCCAGTAGGAGTCGAGAAGTTACTAGTTTTATCACATATTGAGCGGCCACACAACCGGAAGGATTCTATTGTGTTAGGTCCCCAAAACCTACGCTCTTGCAGCCTCTGTAACTTCACAATGCGACACTCATTTCTTTTATTAATGAGAAAAGTGCGCTTCGACTGAGTGGTAATATACAAGTTTATAAAAATATTGCAGGTTTTAATCTTTCTTTCGTTCTGTTCGCACTCTTTATAACTGTGGTGCTTGTTACATCGTTGTCCGCACTGCACACATTTACACTCTTCAATCATTTTGTGGAATCTGTTGTTGGTACAATTTTGATGATGAAACACGTGTATTGTGAGACTTGTTTTGACATTCCACTGTTTCTTATTTTGTCTGGTCCAAGTTTCACCCAGCATGGTTCGCGTGTTTCGATCTGTCTCCTTCTTCTTACTGTCCATGATGTTAACCACCCTCAGGAAGGTAGCCATTTTTGTAATCTGATGTCCTCTATGAAGTAAGTCTCTTAAATGAGTTCATATGTAAGGTGGGATAAATCTGTTTCTCCCGCTTCCAGCATTCTTTTCATGAACAACGTCCTGACCTTTTCATCCTTTCATATTGGCGACCTTATGCCTTTCCCACATGATCTCCATTCCATATGTTACGACTGGCGCCGCTATCGTTTTGATTTATTTCATCGCTGTGCTTGTCGATTGATTCTTTATGTTCGGGATATTGTAAGAGGCTTTGATGCCTACAGCTGCTCTTTAATGAATATGCACACAGAAAAGTGATGGTCATGCCTGTAACGTAATTCCGCAGATGTTTAGATTTCGCTACTGTTTGTAGTTGTTCATTGTGTGGAGTTATACTGTCTTTGAGTGGCCCTTCTGACTGAAAGGCCTTTGAATGATCTTCTTTTGGTTTACTTTTAGCTCCTTTCCTTTGCCAAAGTCTTCTAGTGTCTTACGTACGTCCTCTTTTACTGCTGATTCTATCAACACGTCGTCATCGTGCACAATCGTTTCCGCTTTTGAGTCTTCCATTGTTATGTCTGTCTGTCTGCTGTGTAGACTTTGAACAGCGTTGGACTCCTTGGAAAACTGCAGTCTTCTGTACAAATTTCTGTGATGTTTTAACGTTATTGTTTATTTGGGTCCGATTTCGTCGAAGACATGTCTCGTTTGTTCTCACTAGCTGATCTTTGTCTCTTATTCCTTTAAATTTATCCATCAGTTACAGAGTCAAAAGCTTTTTTGAGATTTACGAAGACTGTGCAGTACTTTCCTCTTCTGTGTTTACTTTCCTCTTTGATGTTTCATGGTGTCTACCGTTTCGTCCGTTAAGTATTTCTCTGCCTCTACCGTGTTGCTGCCCTTCAAGAGGCCGGCCTTGGTGGCCGAGCGGTTCTAGGCGCATCAGTCCGGAACCGCGCGACTTCTATGGTCGCAGGTTCGAATCCTGCCTCGGGCATGGATGTGTGTGATGTCCTTAGGTTAGTTAGGTTTAAGTCGTTCTACGTTCTAGGGGACTGATGACCTCAGATGTTAAGTCCCATAGTGCTCAGAGCCATTTAAACCATTTGAAGCCCTTCAGAAGCCAAATTGGCATTCTGGGATGTTTCGCTGGATTGCGTCGAGAAGTCTTCTGTTGAGTATTTTTGTGAACACTTTGAAGGAACCTTCTGAACGATTCCGGGGATGCTCTGTCTTCCTTCCCTTTGCGAAGGATCTTTCTCACCGCTGTTTCCCAGCTTTCGCGTATTTTTCCTATGTGTAAGCATATGTTCATCAGGTCATTCTATAGTTCCGCCATGCTGTCGATGGAGTCTTTGAGATATGCCATGTCGCTTTCCTGTTTTTTCCCTCCTCTAATTGCCTTCTGAGTTACAAAGTTTTTATTAATTCAAAATTGTATGTACTCTCTGTTGCTCCGTAGGACCACGGGTAGCCCCTTCGTGGACTGCATTTTCCTCTTCTCCCAGAACCTCTTCATTCTTTCTTCTCTCCCGCTCTTCTTCCGAGATCTTCAGTGTCCGTTTCTCCTGTCGGCTCCACTGATGACACTCTAATCTTTTCCTCTATTCTTCTCTGTCATTGATCTCCGGCATATTGGTCGATGTATATTTGCTCCTCCAATTTTCCTCTCCTCCGACATTGATCCCCAATTCCTACCAGTCCTTCCGAAGTTCAACAACCCACTTGGTTCCTGTCTTTCCCCTTGTCCTCCCTGTTGTTTCCCACACTCTCTTCGTCATTCTGTCTGTACTCATCCTAACAACATGTCCAGCAAACCTTGCCCTTCTGAGTCTGATTTCCCCGGATATTGTTCTCATGTTCCGGTACAATTCTTCCCTATGTCTTCGCATCCACCTCTCTCCACCTCGTTTGGGACCTAGTACTTTTCTCTGTATTTTTCTCTCTTCTTTCTCTAGTTGTTCTGCCCCATTTCTTCCTTGTGTCATCGTCTCAGCAGCATATAATACTGCATTCCTCACCGTTGCCTTTTAGTGGCTTATCTTTGCCTCTGTGGATATACTCTTTTTACTGTATATCTCTCCCGTCATGCAGAAGGCTGACCTCATCTTCTTTATCCTCTCTGTTATTCCCTCCTTGCTCCTGTTCCTTCCTGTTATAAATTCTTGTTTATTCAATATTTCTGAGAAATGTGTTATTCCCATTCCTTCGTGTGGATTTCTTCTCACAGCTGCTATGAGCTATTTTTACGCTTCATTGAAGGCCAAAATCAATTTTTAGGATGGTTGGTTACGTCACCAAGGGTAGCTCGTGTATGCAATGGTGATGCTTTAGTGACAGACCTGATGCCTGAACGTCGAGAAAAGTCTGTTGACTGTTGGAGTTTAGAGCTTATTTGCTGGTCTGTGACGTAATATTCTGCAGTATCGAGAGTTCTCTCTGCCGACCCGTGAAGTTCCTGGTCTGCGGCCTGTTCTGCGTAATTAGCCTCTGGTATTTTCAGTTGCGGTAACTTTTTTGTGTGCTTCGCTCGCCAGGCCAGGAGAGAAAGTGCAGACGCTTAGTGTGCGGAGCTATTAATAGCCGTCCTTCTGGGCGGATGCTGAGGAAGCGACATGATTCCGCAGCTTTCGCCCGATTCAGCGTCTGTTGTTACGTGGCCACCTGTCTGCGCAGCGCTGACACACTGCCGCTGTCAGGGGTGCCCAAGCTCGCGCACTCCGGCAATCTATCATCTTACTCCCGGAGCAGTGCGCGAAACCTTGCAACGAGGAAATGGCTCACTGAAAACGCATGCAGTGGCGCTAGTCGTTGTGTTCTGCAGATATCTGTGCCGCATTGTTGGCTGTTACTCGAGGTAATTTCTCTCTGTAATTCTCTTTTATTACTTCTGGGAATTGCTTTAATGTGCACATCGTTTTAGTGGAGAAAAGTCGTAACATATAAAATAACGAGGGCCTTCCTGTTATCACTGGACTTCCTTCGTTCTTGATACATTTACGCATACTTTTTATTGGTTTCCGGCTCTAATGATATCCTCGTCGACGAGGGGACTTTCAAGTTAACTCTTTTTTATAATCATTTCTTCTTCCGTACTTCTTTTACTTTCCCTTTTGCTTCTCTTCCATTTTGTGACGTAATCTTCAATAATAACGTATTGTTCTCAATCGCAATATTTCATTTTTTATTTAAGCCTAAATCGTTTCGCGGATACGACTTCATTTTCCGGAACTATCTTGACATGTTACATACGCTTTGCACTTTCACTTGTCGTTACAGGAATAAATAACACTGTCGTTAGTTATACTAGAATAACGTTTCAGTTTAAGTTTAATGTACAAATAATATGTATGAGGTAATTATCTTTGCTTTGCTGCGAAGTGTTTGTCGTATGCATTCGTGAAAAACTGACACAATTTTAGGTACATTTCGCAAGGCTCAAACGCTTTATCACAAATGGCTCTGAGCACTATGGGACTTAACTTCTGAGGTCATCAGTCCCCCGGAACTTAGAACTACTTAAACTAACCTAAGGACATCACACACATCCATGCCCGAGGCAGGATTCGAACCTGCAACCGTAGCGGTCGCGCGGTTCCGGACTGTAGCGCCTAGAACTGCTCGGCTACTCCGGCCGGTGCTTTATCACAAATAGTCATTACTTGTTAGGTGCACTTATCTCGTACATATGTGAGTGATGAAGGACTCCCTTTCTTATTATTTCATCTGACTTCATGAACTCTACTAATTTTTTCATTTTCTGTAATCATATCAGGGTACTATGTGTACGAAACATTTTGCTTTACAGTTTAATTAAATACCGGTTATGCCAATGATTATAATTTTATAAATAGTTTCAATAACGGTAATAAACAACTGAGAGGACGATTTGAAACAGATTTACACATACGCGAGACTATTTCGAAATAACAGTAGGGGCTAGGAATTAGTGAGAACGTCTCTTAAAACTCAACGTAATGTAATGCTTTGGTACCATTACAGCTTGTAAGCATTTAGTGGACGTCAGAAAAAATGGTTCAAATAGCTCTGAGCACTATGGGACTTAAAAAATGGCTCTGAGCACTATGGGACTTAACTTCTGAGATCATCAGTCCCCTAGAACTTAGACCTACTTAAACCTAACTAACCTAAGGACACCACACAGATTCATGCCCGAGGCAGGATTCGAACCTGCGACCGTAGTAGTCGCATAGAACCGCTCGGCCACCGCGGCCGGCAGAGGACGTCACATTCTTTAATATACTCGTAAGCGGCCGACTGAAAAAAATTCCTTGAATTTTTCATCTGGCTGACGTCGACGATCAGTAATCGTAATAGGTTTGGTTTGGAATATGTCACACTGATAATATACTGTGACCGATGCCTTACGACAAATGCAGTTTTAACTTCAGACGACGACTGTAAGACCAGATGTCCCCATAAACCTTACCAATTTCAAAATCCAATTGAAAAAAATATGAAATATAGATTCTTGCCAGTTGCGGCATGTAGAAAGTAACTCAAAAAAGTATTTGATTTTTTTACAATAGGTTAATACACTTCTCCATGGGTCCCTTTCGTAAATCATGTGCGCACATGCTTATGGTAGGTTGACAAGAGCTGTTGCAGCCACATTTCTTGTGGAGAGATCGCCAGGACCACGTACAAGCGAGGAATACGCAATGTCTTTCACATAACCCCCTGGAACAAATGCAGGGGCGTTGTCCGAAGATCGCGGTAGCCACTTTGTTGGTCCATAACGTCCTATCCATTGATATTGGAATGTTCGGCCAGAAAGTCACGAACATGCGGCGGCGCACCGTCCTGCTGGAAGGTCACATTTGGCTGAAGGGAATTAGCTGAGGCACATCAAATTACTCAGGCATCTCGAGATAAAAGGTTCCTGTTCCTGTTTGCTCTTTGAAGAAAAATGCTCCAACTGCTCTTTTTTTTCCATCAACGCACACCAGACGTTCACCTGTTCGCTGTCTCTGACATTGTTCCGAATACGGCGAGGAGGTTTTCTCAAACCGAGATGCGAATGTTCTGAAGATCTGTCTTCACGCAAGTGTGGAAGGTTGCTTCGTCAGAGAAAACGATAATTACTAGATAGTTGGGGCTTTCCCCGATCCGATCCGACATCTCAGTAGCAAATTCGTGATGGAGTCGCAAGTTGATTGGCTTCAATTCTTGCACAATTTGAACTTCGTAAGCGTGCAAGAAAAGTCCTTTCTACAGCGTCATGTAAACTGTTGAGCGAGGGATGTTTAGCTCTCGTGATGCTCGGCGAACGGTCTAGGATAGGCTTCTTTGGAAGGTCTCTCTGATTTCTGCCGTTTCATCACATGTGCGTTTTCTGGCATTACCCGCATTACCTGACTGTCTGTTTAAACTCCCAGTGGCTAGGAACCTTGCCATACCAAACCTTAATCGTCCTAACGCCTGGTGGCTCTCTTTGAAATTCAAGTTTGAAATTTCTTTACACAGCAGTGACTGGCTTCGTTTCCGCGTACCACATCACGAATAGGGCTGTCTAGTGAGGTGTAGTCGTTTCTGGTAATTATTTAGCACTTGGAACAAAACAAAAGGAATCGATTAGAAAAAAATTTACACAAAAATTTGAGTTGCATTGCACGATGCCGCAAACCACAGTATGTTCGTCGTTTATTATTTACTTTTTATTTCGACCCCGAGGAGGCACTCGCAAGTTATATTTTGTTGCTGGCGACATAGTAGATCTGTTATCTGTATTAAGGAAACTGGAATGACATTTTTGATGCGATCTGAACTCCTAACTAAAATTCATTGATCACTCAGCATGTCATCTTAGCCGATTAAACGATATCTGCATAAGACGTAACTGTCGCTTTGGAACGTTTCCGTAGCTTATTTCATAATTTTTTTCGTTCATAGCCCATTTATAGCTAAACAATATTGATTTTCGGCCGATAGATAAAAGAAAAATATTAACAGTCCGTTTAGCTACTGTAAATTCCGAGAACGGAAACTGATCTGGATTTTAAAAGGGTATATAATAATGATACTCGGCGGTGTCTAACACCGCTCTTTACTTGAAAGCCGAGCGGTCTGAGGCGCTGCAGTCATGGACTGTGCGGCTGGTCCCCGCGGAGGTTCGAGTCCTCCCTCGGGCACGGGTGTGTGTGTGTTTGTCCTTAGGATAATTTAGGTTAAGTAGTGTGTAAGCTTAGGGACTGATGACCTTAGCAGTTAAGTCCCATAAGATTTCACACACATTTGAACATTTTTTTACTTGAAAATCGAACTGCCAACGTAGAAGCAGGTGCGAGTCAGTAATTCTCCAAACTAAGTACCAATGTACATCTGTAATAAGTGTCTGCAATCCCGCTAGAGGAAATTATAGACAATGCAGGCTCAGAGCTATTTAAAGGGAGACGTTGATGATAAACACACACTATTTCAAATGGTTCAAATGGCTCTGAGCACTATGGGACTCAACTGCTTTTGTCATCAGTCCCCTAGAACTTAGAACTAATTAAACCTAACTAACCTAAGGACATCACACACATCCATGCCCGAGGCAGGATTCGAACCTGCGACCGTAGCAGCAGCGCGGCTCCGGACTGGAGCGCCTAGAACCGCACGACCACCGCGGCCGGCACACACACTATTTCAAAAATCTACCAAGTCCATAGTTTTGGAGATATGTCAGTGAAATTTTGTACCACTTTTTTCATGAAACTAATACATTTACATATAAAATCCTTTGATTATATATATTCAACTTTTTTAATGAAATTTGAAGTTTTATTTTCAAAAAATAATGTATGTTCCTTTTTCTCAGAAAGTATTCAAGAGATTTCTACAAAAATTTCTCTGTTTCATCTCTTTATATGTTGTAAGCTTCTGTCATGAGGTTTTTGGAATAGGTCAAATAGGAGAATTTTCATAATTTTTTAAATTATAATTCAACAAGTACAATTTTAAAGTCATGCAAAATTCCAAGCACTTTGCTCCTATCTCAGCTTGCAATCAGAATTTCATAATTTGCTCTTGAGACAACGTTTAGTAGGTTTACAGCAATGTGTGTACAAAATTTCATAATTCTAGCATCAAAGAATCTGAGGAAAAAGTACATAAACTTTAAAAAACAAAGTTTCAGGAAACGCATTTTAAAGTTCAACCTAACTTTTTTCTTTATGTCACTTCTTCAGAAGGCACCACATTTGTATCATGGGTCGTCTGTCCCTTCAACGCTTCTCCTCTGGTTTCTTGTTGTCTGTCTTCTTTCCTTTGCCAGGTCTTCAACTGACTTTTCAACTGCAGAGACGCGCAGTAAATCTATTTTTCTCAGGATGTCTTGAGTAAAATTTCCTATCTTGAAGACCATTCTCTCTAATACCTTCATCCTCCAGACGTTGCCATAATTAAATACAATAACTGCATCATAAGTTGCAATTCTGACAACTGTAGCAGATCCAAATGTGTTTTTAGGGCATCGTTTCCATATGAGTGAATTCAGAGACTCATTTTGATTTTGGGTTTTGCCATGAACATACTTTTTTAGAATTGCAGGATCGGCCAGAAACCTGTAAGTGGGCTTGACAAGATCCAGGATACAATTTGGAAGCCTCTGACTGAGCTGGTATTGAAGTGCTGGTTCAAAACGTGGGTCTGGCAGGGAGGCCGCGTCACACTTTTAATTAATTTTCAGGCACTTCGGATGCGATTTCAACATTGAAACTTTGGGAACTTATTGTCATGAGTTGTACTAAAAAATAAAAAAGGAAATCGAAAGTTGAAGTTAAAATCTTCTGTGTTATTATGTCGCGTCATGTTTCGTCTGAAATGTTCGACGTTTCGACCCCTCTGCTGGGATCTTCCTCAGGATCTTTTGGTGTCCACTACTGCTAGAACAGTAGTGGATACCAAAAGGTCCTGAGGGAGATCCCAGCAGAGGGGTCGAAACGTCGAACATTTTAGAAGAAACATGACGCGGCCTAATAACCCAGAAGATTTTAACTTCAGTGACAACGGCCACGAAAACCTGCAGACTTACATAAATCGAACATTGAAATTTTTGGTCAATTTCAACACCGTTCCCCCTTAACAGCTTGCACTCAGTTTGGAGACACCTTCTTTCGTTGCTGCCGTGCCGCGGTGGCCTGTTGATATGATAACTTCTCTCTCTCACACCACAGAGATGCTTTGCTGTGCGCTACCGAGGCACTTCTGATGGAGCAAGATTCGGCGTGGCGTGTAAGGACGCCGTTAACAACTGCTCCCCCCAGAGAGACCCCTAACAGTACAGAATCCCATTCCGAATGCTGCGCTCCGTTGCGACGCTCTCAGAGCAGGTCCCTGTCGGCCTTTGAGACAGCAGCGCTATCAATAAGGCTGCTCCGGAACCGCTGAATAACGGCATTCCCGAAACGTCTGTGATGCTCTCTAGTGGCAAGCGTGGTGCCAGCAAAGCAGAGGCTTATTAAGCGAAATAGCGGATACTGTCAGCAGGTGCGGCCATTCTGAGAACTTGCAAAGCGTCGCGTTTCGGTACCGCCGAGATTGGCTGTTGGAATAATTCTTTGGCAAGTTCCAGTTTCGACCATCTGATCATCAGGTATAATGAAATTATCGACAAGAGCCAGTGTGGTAACGTTCTTACTGTTGCGTTAAATAAAAGGACTTTGCCACACAGGCTGATGTTGACATTTTCATGATACCTGATAATCAGATCATCGAAACTGGAACTTATGAGGGTGAGTCATATGAAAACCTTAAATATTTTTTAAAATATTATTTACTGTGCAGAAGTGGTACAAAGCTGTATCACTTTTCAACATAATCTCCTCCACGCTCAATGCAAGTCCTCCAGCGTTTACAAAGTGCGTAAATTCCTTTAGTAAAAAATTCTTTTGGTCGTCCGCGCAACCACTCATGCACCGTGTGGCGTACCTCTTCATCAGAACGGAACTTCTTTCCTCCCACTGCGTCTTTGAGTAGTCCAAACATATGGAAATCACTTGGGACAAGGTCTGGTGAGTATGCTGGATGAGGAAGACACTCAAAATACAGGTCTGTGATTGTTGTAACTGTTGTACGGGCAGTGTGGGGCCTTGCACTGTCATGTTGCAAAAGGACACCTGCTGACAGCAATCCACGTCGTGTTGGTTTGATTGTAGGCCGCAGATGATTTTTTGGGAGATTTGTGTATGATGCACTGGTGACAATGGTCCCTCTAGGCACGTAATGCTCCAAAATGACGCCTTTTTCGTTCCAAAGAGAGTCAGCATAACCTTCCTTGCTGATGGTTCTGTTCGAAACTTCTTTGGTTTTGGTGATGAGGAATGGCGCCATTCCTTGCTCGCTCTCTTCGTTTCCGGTTGGTGGAAGTGAACTCAGGTTTTGTCCTCAGTAACGATTCTTGCAAGGAAGACATCACCTTCTCGTTCAAAGCGCCGAAGAAGTTCTTCACAAGCATCAACACGTCGTTCTCTCATTTCAGGAGTCAGCTGCTGTGGCACCCATCTTGCAGACACTTTGTGAAACTGGAGCACATCATGCACAATGTGCCGTGCTGGCCCATGATTAATCTGTAAACAAGCTGCAATTTCATTCAGTGTCACTCGGAAGTTTTTCTTCACTATGGCTTCAACTGCTGCAATGTTCAGTGTAGTCATAACTCGTTGTGCCTGACCCGGACGAGAAGCATCTTCCACTGAAGTCACACCATTTGCGAACTTCCTACTCCATTCGTAGACTTGCTGCGGTGACAAACATGCATCACCGTACTGAACCTTCATTCGTCGATGAATTTCAATAGAGTTCACACCTTCACTACGCAAAAACCGAATAACAGAACGCTGTTCTTCCCTGGTGCACGTCGCAAGTGGGACGGCCATCTTTATGCTGATACTGCGACTGTATGTGTGCATCTGCACTATGCTGCCACCTACAGGCCATTCTGCACGCTGTTTGTATACGCTTAGCAACTTACGGTGCGAAATTTCGATTTGTTATTACAAATTAAGGTTTTCGTTTGACTCAACTTCGTACTAAAAACTATTTCATCACGCGGTCTTGGCGGTAGTGAAATATGTCCCTTTTCCGGTTCTGGGACACCACCTACACAAAATAACTTGAGAACGCTCCGAGGACACCATGAATCTATGATAAGCCCCTTACAAACAAATCTTCCTTCGCAGCACTCACGCGAAACGTTCTCAGTTATGATAAGTGATCAAAAGTTTCCAGTGACCTGTTACTGGACATTGGTATAGGGTGTGCCCATCCTTCACCTTTCTGGCGGTTTGAACTTCGCTACGGATACTTTCAGTGAGGTGTCTATGGAAGAATGGCAGCCCATTCTTCCCCGAGAGCCGAAACCAGAGATGGTAATGATGTTCGGCGTTGGGATCTGCAGCGAAACAGGTATCCTCCTCGTAATTCATCCCAAAGGGGCTGTCCGGATATTTTTGATCAGGTAGCGAATTTATTGCTAAATTTCAATATCTGTCTTCACCCACACTTTTTGCCCTCTGCGCCGCTTTCTACTGCCATAGAAGTTATTCCTCGATGTCTTAACACATACCCTGTTATCCAGTCCCTTCTTGTACGCAGTGTTCTTCACTTTTCTCGGCTATTCTGCGCTTCTTATCAGTTTCCCTCGATTCTTATCAGTCCAGTAAAATTTCAGGAATGCCGTCCTCAGATTGAGGTTCACATTTGACAATAGTAAACTTCCATTAGCGAGGAATGCTCTCTTTGCCTATGACAGTCTGCTTTTTGTCAACCTTTCCTCCTCTTCATGCGTTCCCAGTTTTGATCTTAATTTGATTTTTAGACAGACATTTTATGAAATACTTGTCCAATTTGGAAATGTCGCAGTTTCCTGTGTGCTGCTCAAAATACTGCATACGTCTGAAACACGTCTACAACGTACGAGGAACGACTGCTCACATGAGGACCACTGATGTATGTTACGTGTACAAATTATTGGAAATATGTAGTTTTCCATGTACATTTACAAACTAGCCACGAAACTATGTAGCATATCTTTAATTGTACGAGCAAAACATTGACGATTGTGGCGCTGTACTCGTTCGAAAAAAGATAATACATCAAAATTCCTTCAGCGTGCTTCATTACACCTTCAGACACGTCAGACTATGAAACTCAAAAGTTGAATGAGAATGGGTTCGCAACTGTCCGTGATATGTTGCATTAGTATTTCCTCATTCTCGCTTTCACTAAGTGGTGTAAATCAATTAGGATTAAGCTTTCCGCTTCAACTGATTGCTCGGGAATCGTATAATAACATAATAATGAGTCTTTTCGCATATTTCGTGCAATATGCTAAATTTGTATGTGTTGTGGGTCAGCTAGCGATCGCTCCACCAAGCGCAGATCCCCTGCATTTCACTACAGTTTCCTAGCGTTGCGACTTCCCTGTATACAACAGCATCACCCGCGAACTGTACGTACTAGGACATTTATTTATAGAGTCTTTCAGGAGGAATAGTAAATATTTTAGGATGTTGTAGTATAATAAAATATACCATATGTTGAATTATTATTGGTTACAGAGATATGGTTGTTGGAATGTAACTCAAAAAAACATTCAGAAAAGGTGTTACTCAAAAACTAATGATTAAGTTTGAAGTTAATTCTGAGTTTCATCTTCGACTGGAAGGAGCTTTAGAATTGTCTTGGCGACACCACGCGCAGCTCTTATGTGAACGTGTTTGCGAACTTTTGTGAGATTTTTCGATCAGTTCGTCTTTTCTGTGGATTTTTCCTTTGTAGACTTCGCTTTTCATCCATCTTCAAAGGCAAAAATCTAAATGGGTAAGGTCCAGGGGTGTTGGCCTAGGAACGTCACTGTTTCAACCGATCCATAGACTGGGGGATGTTAGGATTAGGTGATGAGTCAGTGAACGACTAGAATGTGCAGCACCTTCGTCACAATGTAACAACGTGCCCTCCTGACAGCCAAAGAAACTTCTTCCAGTAATGCTAAAAGCCTGTTTTCAAGTCAGTCTAGATAGTGGGGCCCTGTAAGACGATTCGGTAACCCAACAGACCCAAATAACTGATTGTCTTTCATACCAGACCACGCATTTACAGAGCTACTGAAGTACAACAAAAGAAATGAAAGCGTATCTAACCAGATGTGTGACGAATAAGAATGTTAGACGCAATATTTTGTTTTAGTTAGACAACACTGTTGTTGTTGTTGTTGTTTTCAGTCCAGGGACTGGTTTGATGCAGCTCTCCATGCTATTCTACCGTGTGCAAACTTCTTCATCTCCCAGTACCTACTGCAACCTATATCCTTCTGAATCTGTTTAGCGTATTCATCTTTTGGTCTCACTCTACGAGTTTTACCCTCCACGCTGCCCTCCAATACTAAACTGGTGAGCCCTTGAGGCCTCAGAACATGTCCTACCAACCAATCCCTTCTTCTAGTCATATTGTGCCACAAATTCCTCTTCTCCCCAATTCTCTTCAATACCTCCTCATTAGTCACGTGATATACCTATCTAATCATCAGCATTCTTCTGTAGCACCACATTTCGAAAGCTTCTATTCTCTTCTTGTCTAAACTATTTATCATCCATCTTTTCCATCCATAAATGGCTACAATCCATACAAATACTTTTAGAAAAGACTTCCTGAAACTTAAATCTATGTTCGATGTTAACAAATTTTTCTTCTTCAGAAACGCTTTCCTTGCCATTGCCAGTCTACATTTGATATCGGCTCTTTTTCGACCATCATCAGTTATTTTGCTCCTCAAATAGCAAAACTCATATACTACTTTGTCTCATTTCTTAATCTAATTCCCTCAGCATAACCCGATTTAATTTGACTACATTCCATTTTCCTCGTTTTGCTTCTGTTGATGTCCATATTATATCCTTCTTCCAAGACACTGTCTATTCCGTTCAACTGCTCTTCCTGGCCCTTTGCTGTCTCTGGCATAATTACAATGACATCGGAAAACCTCAAAGTTTTTATTTCTTCTCCATGGATTTTAATTCCTACTCTGAATTTTTGTTTTGTTTCCTTTACTGCTTGCTTAATATACAGACTGAATAACATCGGGGACAGGCTACAAGCCCGCATCTCGTGGTCGTGCGGTAGCGTTCTCGCTTCCCACACCCGGGTTCCCGGGTTCGATTCCCGGCGGGGTTAGGGATTTTCTCTGCCTCGTGATGGCTGGGTGTTGTGTGATGTCCTTAGGTTAGTTAGGTTTGAGTAGTTCTAAGTTCTAGGGGACTGATGACCACAGCTGTTAAGTCCCATAGTGCGCAGAACCATTTGAACCATTTTTGAACAGGCTACAACCCTGTCTCACTCCGTTCCCAACCACTGCTTCACTTTCATGCTTCTCGACTCTTCGACTCTTATAACTGCCATCTGGTTTCTGTACAAATTGTAAATAGCCTTTCGCTCCCTGTATTTTACCCCTGTCACCTTCAGAATTTGAAAGAGATTATTCCAGTCAACATTGTCAAAAGCTTTCTCTGAGTCTACAAGTGCTTGAAACGTACGTTCGCCTTTCCTTAATCTATTTTCTAAGATACACAGTAGGGTCAGTACGGCCTCACGTGTTCCAACGTTTCTACAGAATCCAAACTGATCTCCCCGAGGTCGGCTACTACCAGTTTTTCGATTCTTTTGTAAAGAATTCGTGTTAGTATTTTGCAGCTGTATCTTATTACACTGATAGTTCGGTAATTTTCACACTTGTTAACACCTGCTTTCTTTGGTATTGGAATTATTATATTCGTCTTGAAGTCTGAGGATATTTCGCCTGTCTCATACATACATCCTGCTCACAAGATAGTAGAGTTTTGTCAGGGCTGGCTCTCCCGAGGCTACCAGTAATTCTAATGGGATGGTTCATCTTCCTCTTCCGTTTCCATAAGATTGTCCTCAAATCCATCTCCCTTGTGAAGACCCTCCATATACTCCTTCCACCTTTGTGTGCTTTCCCTTCTTAGCTTAAAACTGGTTTTCCATCTGAGCTCTTGATATTCATACAAGTCGTTCTCTTTAATTTTCCTGTAGGCAGTATCTATCTTACCCCTAGTGACATATGTCTCTATCTCCTTACATTTGCCCTCTAGCCATCAAGGTTAGCCATTTTGCACTTCCTGTCGATGTCATTTTTGAGACGTTTGTATTCTATTTTTCCTGCTTCATTTTTATATTCTCTCCTAGATTACGCTACCACATCCAAAAATACACTGAAGCGCCAAGGAAACTGGTAGAGGCATGCCTTTTCAAATACAGAGACATGTAGACAGTCAGACCACGGCGCTGCGGTGGACAACGCCTGTATAAGACAACAAGCGTCTGGCGCAGTTGTTAGATCGGTTACTGTTGCTACAATGGCAGGTTACCAAGATTTAAGAGAGTCTGAACTTAGTGTTATAGTCGGCGCACGAGTGATGCGACACAGCCTTTCCGAAGTATCGAGGAAGTGGGGATTTTCCCGTACGACCATTTCACTAGAGTACCGTGAATATCAGGAATCCGGTAAAACATCAAATATCCGAGATCGCTGCGGCAGGAAAAAAGTCCTGCAAGAACGGGGCCAACTACGACTGAAGAGAACCGTTCAACGTGACAGAAGCAAATTGCTTTAGATTTCAGTGCTGAGCCGTCAACAAGTGTCAGCTTGCGAACCACTCAACGAAACATTATCGGTATGGGCTTTCAGACCCGAAGGCCAATTCGTGTACCATTGATGGCTGCACGACACAAAGTTTTCCGCCTCGCCTGGGTCCGTCAACAGCGACATTGGACTGCTGATTACTGAAAAGATGTTGCCTGGTCGGACGAGTCTCGTTTCAAATTGTATCGAGCCGATGGACGTATGCGAGTATGGAGACAACCTCATGAATCCATGAACCCTCCATGTCAGCAGGGGGCTGTTCAAGCTGGTGGAGGCTCTGTAATGGTGTGGGTCGTGTGCTGTTGGAGTGATATGGGACCCCTGATAACGTCTAGATACGACACTGACAGGTGACACGCACGTAAGCAATGATAAACATTGCGACAACTTACACTTCCAGAATTGCTAGAGTGGGTCCAGGAAACCCTTCTGAGCTTAAACCCTTCTGCTGGGCACCAAACTCTCCAGGCATGAATATTATTGAGCATATTTGGGATGCTTTGCAACTTGCTGTGCAGAAGAATTCTCCACCCTCTCTTACTCTTACGGATCTGTGAACAGCTCTGCAGGATTCATTAAGTCAAGTCCCAGTTATGTGACTGGATTTGTGATTTCATGTCAGAGAGATCACAGTTCGCAGTCATTGAAGGCAAGTCAGCGAGTAAAACGGAAGTGATTTCTGACGTTTCCCAAGGTAGTGCTTAGTCTTATCTATATAAACGATTTTGGAGACAATCTGAGCAGCCGCTTCGGTTGTTTGCAGATGACGCTGTCGTTTATCGACTAATAAAGTCATCAGTAGATCAAAAAAAACTGCAAAACGATTTAGAAAAGATATCTAAATGGTGCAAAAAGTGGCAGTTGACCCTAAATAACGAAAAGTGTGAGATCATCCAAATGAGTGCTAAAAGGAACCTGTTAAAGTTCGGTTTCACGATAAATCAGTCTAATCTAAAAGCCGTAAATTCAACTAAATACCTTGGTATTACAATTTAAAACAACTTAAATTGGTAGGAACACACAGAAAATGTTGTGAGGAAGGCTAACCAAAGGCTGCGTTTTATTGGCAGGATACTTAGAAAATGTAACATATCTACTAAGGAGACTGCCTACACTGCGCTTGTCCGTCCTCTTTTAGAATACTACTGCGCGGTGTGGGATCCTTACCAGATAGTAAGGAGTAAGTCGAAAAAGTTCAAAGAAAGGCAGCACGTTTTGTATATCGCGAAATATGGGAGAGAGTGTCACAGCAATAATGCAGGATTTGGGCTGAAAATCATTAAAAGAAAGGCGTTTTTCGTTACGACGGAATCTTGTCACGAAATTCCAATCACCAGCTTTCTCCTCTGAATCTACATGGATACTCTGCAAATCACATTTAAGTGTCTGGCAGAGGGTTCATCGAAACACCTTCACAATTCTCTATTATTCCAATCTCGTATAGCGCGCGGAAAGAATGAACTCCTATATCTTTCCGTACGAGCTCTGATTTCCATTATTTTATCGTGGTGATCGTTCCGGCCGGCCGGTGTTGCCGACCGGTTCTAGGCGCTTCAGTCTGGAACCGCGCGACCGCTACGGTCGCAGGTTCGAATCCTGCCTTGGGCATGGATGTTTGTGATGTCCTTAGGTTAGTTAGGTTTAAGTAGTTCTAAGTTCTAGGGGACTGATGACCTCAGCAGTTAAGTCCCATAGTGCTCAGAGCCATTTGAACCATTTTTTTTCTTTTTTATCGTTCCGTCCTATGTAGGTTCGGTGTCAGCAAATTATTTTCGCATTCGGAGGAGAAAGTTGGTGATTGGAATTTCGTGAGAAGATTTCGTCGCAACGAAAAACGCCTTTCTTTTAATGATGTCCAGCCCAAACCCTGTATCATTTCTGTGACACTCTCTCCCATATTTCGCGATAGTACAAAACGTGTTGCCTTTCTTTGAACTTTTTCGATGTACTCCGTCAGTCCTATCTGGTAAGGATCCCACACCGCGGAGCAGTATTCTGATGATGAGGAATAACTGCCAGAAATGCGGAAAATATAGGGTGGTTCGTTACTTGTTGCGTACCCCGTCCCATTCCGTAGAGGAGAAAGACAATAGGCTACCGTTTAGATGCGGAGCAGATAAAAGACTTCCAGCCCTTGCGTTAAGAGTTTTAAAAACTAGTCGTGAAAGGGAGAAACGATAAAGAAGTTGCCTTGCCTAAAACTTTTAAATTAGCTCTTTTCAGCATAATGAAGACGAGAAATGTCAGACGAGGAAGTTATGTACGAAGCTGCCTGATCTGCAACATTGGGAGCAGCCGGCGGTGCGCCCCCCCGAGGAGGCGACAGCGGCGGCTGATCCGCCAGTCCGCCATTAATCAGGGGCCTCGTTAGCGGGGCGTCGCCAGGCGGCGGACAGCCGCGGCGCGGGCCCCGCTATCGGGCGACGCAATCGCGAGCCGCGCCGCCGCTGCTACTACTGTGTGCCTCTGGCAGCCGCCGCGCAATCGGCTTAGCGGCCTTTGTGGCGCGGGCCGGCGGCTTATAGGTCGCTTAGCAGCCCGCCGTCCCGACCTAACGACGCCTTCCTCTGGCGTCTTTGCCGAGGCAGCGGCAGCCCGAGCGGTTCTTCCTCGGCCTTCACTCCACTCCCCTACCCAGATGCGACAAAATAACTGGACAAGACATAACCGACAAACGCAAATTCACACGTGGACAATTGATACATGACGGACAGAATGGGACACAACTGCTAACAAGGGAACCTCCCGAATCGCACTTCCCTCAGATTTAGTTATAAGTTCGCACAGTGGATAGGCCTTGAAAAACTGAACACAGAACAATCGAGAAAACAGGAAGAAGTTGTGTGGAACTATGAAAAATAAGCAAAATATACGAACTAAGTAGTCCGCGCGCAACATAGGCAACATCAAGGATACTGAGAGCTCAAGAGCGCCGTGGTTCCGTGGTTAGCGTGAGCAGCTGCAGAACGAGAGGTCCTGTGTTCAAATCTTCTCTCAAGTGAAAAATTTACTTTATTTTCGCAAAGTTATGATCTGTCCGTTCGTTCATTGACGTCTCTGTTCACTGTAATAAGTTTAGTGTCTGTGTTTTGCGACCGCACCTCAAAACCGTGCGATTAGTAGACGAAAGGGCGTGCCTCTCCAATGGGAACCGAAAACATTTGACCGCAGGAAAACACGTCTGATATGTTCTATACGACACTGGAGACGGCATGTGCGTCACATGACAGGAATATGTTGTCGACCCACCTAACTTGTACACTTGGCGAATGGGTAAAAAGATTCTTCTACCTTGCCCGATTTAGGTTTTCTTGTGGTTGTGATAATCACTCCCAAAAAGCAATGAAAATATAAGAGTTTGTCACATAAACTGAAAATAAAAAATTAAACTTTTCACTCAAGGGAAGACTTGAATCAAGGACCTCTCATTCCGGAACTGCTCACGCTAACCACGGGACCACGGCGCTCCTGAGCTCACATTCTCCTTGATGTTGCCTATCTTGCAGGTGGACTACTCAGTTTGTATATTTTGCTTATTTTTTTCATAGTTCCACACAACTTCTTCCTGTTTTCTCGAGTGATCTGTGTTCAGCTTTTCAAGGCCTAGCCACTGTGCCAACTTATAACTAAATCTGAGGGGGGTGCGATGGGGAAGTTCCCTTGTAAGATAAGACGAGTCTATTCTTTCTTTCCCAGTATCCGAAAACGGATGAATTTGAAGTACATAAATCCAACACGCGGGATCGTGCACTTTCAGATGGGCCATTGCCCCATATCCTGTGCATCTCCACAGGTGTGGCCTAAAACACTTGTGCCTGTGGTGAGAATGGCACACCTGAACACACACAGTGCTCATCTGCGATGCCCTAGGACACATAAGACCGAGTTAGGAAACAAGGTGGCTGGAACTCTGTCAACAACGTCGCATGCGGCGTACAAACAGGAGAGACCATACGCTAGAACAGGGCTTAACAACTGGCCGGTTTTGAGCGCGAGTACTCGCGTCCGCTCAGGCACGTGCTCGCGAGCAGGTGCAAGGTCGCGGAGTAGGGTGGGAGGGGAGGGAGGGGAAATGCGCGCGCACGTTTGAATAGGGCCGCTGCGTGCCTACTGAATTCGCGTCGACTGTGTAACGTTTGAAGTACTACGATCAGCTTTAACAGTCACTTCGCTGGTGTGTAACCCCAACCATGCTTTCGCAGTTCAACCCCCATTGGGAGGAATTTTATCTGTTTACAGAAAAAGATGGTGTTGCAAAAGTTTAGTATGTCACAAAACGCTGAATTCTTTTACTAAGTTTAATTTCCAGTAACATTATATGTCGTACCACGCGAAAGACTACGGACGTGGAAAATGTGATGGACCAGATCGTGCACAGGAAGTTATTAATCTTAAAAGGAAGCTATCCGAAGAAGATCTGGACGACGAAGAAAAATCAACTGAGGCAGCTCTCAGAGTGAGTTACAAAATTGCTTTGCTTTTAGCAAAATCCCTGCGCCCCTTCACTGATGGCGATTTTATAAAAGAATGTTTGGTAGTTGCAACGGAACATTTGTGTCCATCTCAAGTTGAACAGTTTCGGATTGTGCCATTATCTAACATGACCATTATGCGTCGCATACAGTACATGGCAGACGACGTCCAGAGCCAGCTTGCAAATATCTGTAAAGATTTTATGGCGTATTCTCTAGCTCTGGACGAAAGTGTTGATATCACTGGAACAGCGCAGCTTGCCATATTTATTAGAGGTGTTAATAGAGATCTTCAGGTGAGGGAGGAGCTCCTCGATGTAGTAGCGATGAAGAACACTACAACCGGAGGTGATATTTTAAGTAGTATTGAAGAAAGTGATGAAAATATAGGATTGTCGTGGAATTCTTTAGTTTCAGTGTCTACAGATGGTAGAGGCATACACTAAGCTAATAAAATTATGTGGCACGTGTACATTCTCCTTTATTTGTTTCATTTGTCGCAGTAATAATTCGTGAGTGATATCCCTGCAGGTGGCCGCGGATTTACATTGACTGGCGGCAGCTGTTGTGTGCCCCACGTGACTCTCCCCACTCTCCGCTCTGGTCCGGTAGTGGGGGTAGCGTGCTCGCGCTGCTCCATGCTCGCGCCTTGCTGCTCACAGCTTGCTCCGCGAGCACGTATGTTGTGAAGCCCTGCGCTAGAATAAGACAGGCTCCACATCGGACAGAAAGCAGTGCACAGTAAACGACACAGACGCAAGCACAGGCACGGAATCGGATGCTACATCACATACAGCAAGTGAAGTCCAGGCAAACATACAGACATAACGAAAGTAAGCGAAGGTTCTACAACACCAAATCGAATCAGTCTGAAAAAAAACTTCTCTGTGTAGCTGTTTGTTATAACATTTCACAGCATATAACACTATCTGAAGATGTGAGATTTCTTTTGCTTTCGCTGCGTCAGGTATGACTAGTTCGAAGTTTTACAGAGCCCTCGCACGTGATACAGCTCACTATGACATTTTAAACCAACTCCCAATCTCCACCACTGTTACCTTAAGTTCGGAAAATGGTTCAAATGGCTCTGAGCGCTATGGGACTTAACACCTGAGGTCATCAGCCCCCTAGAACTTAGAACTACTTAAACCTAATTAATCTATTAACATCACCCACATCCATGCCCAAGGCAGGATTCGAACCTGCGACCGTAGCGATCGCGCGGTTCCAGACTGAAGCGCCTAGAACTGCTCGGCCACATCGGGCGGCTTAAGTTCGAAATCACAGTATAACGTAACTAATGTGTGAATTCCTAAGGGATCAAACTGCTGAGATCGTCGGTCCCTAGACTTACACGCTACATAAACTAACTAATGCTAAGAACAACATACACATAAGTATTACCACTGTCAAGACAACATGTGTAACAGATGTAACCATATACGCAGAAGATATAGAGGGAAGTTTGTCTTGTGCCTCATTAACTGTTTCATACACTTCTTTCTAAGCTGCACAGTGTCTCCCAGGATGAAAGCTCAGTATTCAGGGATATGAAAAGAAACGGAATTCGAAGCAAAAAAGTCCAGTAAATATGGACTTTAAAATGCATATCTTAAGATCTATGGGCACTTGTCCAATAGAAGAGATGTGCTTTACAGTAGCGAAGATGAGCAAGTGCTCATATCTCTTAAGGTATGTACATTAGAGCCGGCCGATGTGGCCGAGCGGTTCTAGGCGCTTCAGTCCGGAACTGCGCTGCTGCTACGGTCGCAGGTTCGAATCCTGCCTCGGGCATGGATGTGTGTGATGTCCTTAGGTTAGTTAGGTCTAAGTAGTTCTAAGTCTAGGGCACTGATGACCTCCGATGTTAAGTCCCATAGTGCTCAGAGCCATTTGAACCATTTTACGCACATTAGAGCCCATGTTTACGAGACTGTTTTTGCTTCGAGTGCTCGTTCATTTTCACATCCCTGAATACTGACCACTCCCCATAGGATACCTTGTATAGTTTGTAACTCATATTTTTGTCGAAAATGAAACCTGTATTTATCTATTCCGAGACAACTAGAAGCTGTGTCGATTGCTGTTTTCCTATACAGTATTAGTCGTGGTGGCGTGTTGTGTTTGTGGTGTTCCCATATTTTGTCCAGCCTCTGTACGTAAACAATGTATCAGACAGGACCAAAAGCACAATAAGATTGTTGACGGACGATGCTATCATCTTCTGGACAGTATCATCGGCGGATGATCAGAAAGAAATACAGAAAGTTTTTCTCAAAATTTCTAGCATGGGATTACAAGATTCGCAGTAAACATCTCACGTACCATAAGTTGTATCGTATATGAGGTAATACTAAAAAGCGTTGTGAAATGGGATGACCACATAAAATCGATATTAGGTGGGGCGAAAGGAAGAATTATGTGATAGAAGCTTTCTGGGAAGCTGCAGTGTACCTGCAAATGAATTCACATAGATACAAGGCGCTAGAGCGGCCAATTCTAGAGCTTTTTTCCATAATTTTAAGTCGTCATCAAATAGGAATAACGTCGAACATAGAACGTGCTGTTAGAAATGGTTCAAATGGCTCTGAGCACTATGGAACTTAACAGTTATGGTCATCAGTCCCCTAGAATTTAGAACTACTGAAACCTAACTAGCCTAAGGACAGCACACAACACCCAGTCATCACGAGGCAGAGAAAATCCCTGACCCCGCCGGGAATCGAACCCGAGAACCCGGGCGTGGCGTGCTGTTAGAATTATAACAGGTATTTTGTTGTCTTGACTGTAGTAACATGTGCCATTCTGTTCTGTGCTGTTACGTCGTATCTTTCTATGTATGCGTCTCTCTCTCTCTCTCTCTCTCTCTCTCTCTCTCTCTCTCTCTCTGTGTGTGTGTGTGTGTGTGTGTGTGTGTGTGTGTGTGTGTGTATGTATGTTGTACACAAATTAAAACTAAGGACGTCGCATTCCACGCGATCACCACAGAGTACACAGAGTATGCCTACACGAGGAGAGTGTGGATATAAAAATACATGCAAACTATGTGTTGTGTGTCGGTGTAGCGCGGCGTGATAAAAATCAAAAACCTGTATACAGAAGAACACGTGGTAACAATTGAAGATCCAAAGAACGTAACAGAAAAGTAATTTATACGTGGGAACTGTTCATAATGTCGTTAAACCGATTTATAAACAAAACCAAATACTTACAGTAACCACTGCATATGCTTCAAATAAAACGGAACGTGTCTGATACAAATAAGACTTCTTACAGTCACAAAAGGTGCAGTTCACCAATTACTTGTAAAATTGTGACTGCGTAAGATAGGTCTATAGATCTCAAATTCTTTAGTGTGTGCGCGCGCGTGTGTGTGTGTGTGTGTGTGTGTGTGTGTGTGTGTTTGATAGCTTAGTCAACAAGGAAGGTTATTGTCCTTCTACCGTTGAACGTTCGAGGCTACAAATGCAGGCTACGAGAGATATTAGTAGCATGTAGTGGCTCTGGATGTGAGAAAAAGAAAGGAACAAATTTCTAGCCTTGAAGTCGCTAATACCTGACGACCTAGACCTTAACAGTTCTTCGGGTCTGACATCCAAAGAACCATTACTGCCCGTTACTACAGTTCTTGGTACGGATTTAGTGGATATTTTCAAAGAAATGAGGCTCGTTGATTGGCCATGAAATTCAACCGCCTTCTCCGTATCTGTGCGAACAAGAACAGAGACCTCCTCTGCCCAGGGAAGCTTGCTATTTCGTTCCATAGTCTTTTTCAAAATTGCCGCTTTCCAAGAATCTTCTCAGAATTTTAACATGTTCAATTGGAAGCGTCTATAATTTGAGCATAATAACACGCTAGCGAAACTGTGACAGCGTCGGTACTTGACAAGAACGACCGAGGCCTTCCCAGAAACCCGAGTCTGTCACGGCCGAAGAATCGCTTCTGTTGGGTTCACGAGCTGAAGTTGTGGAAAAAATATCGTGCTGTGTGCCAGACTCCTGGCGACGAACAACAAGGTATTCGTGAACCCGTGTGATGTGGATGTGCTTAATTTAGCAAAGGATGATCATTCTTAATTGGCCCGTCGCAATGCAGGATAGCCACTGTGATACGACATAGCACACAACGCCTCTGCCGAAGAAAAACTTCCGCTAGATTCTACTTCCAGTCACCCTCAATAATAGGATATTTTGTGAACGCAAAAGTACACTGATCAGCCAAAATATTACGACCATTGGCCACCGCAGCGTTGGATGCCACCCGGGGTGCTGTGAGCACGTGACGCGGTAGCAAAACTACATAACTTGAGCTGACACGAATGCTGACCTGCGAAGATGCGGGTTGCAAATGAGGAAATCCATAGAGATAAGCGATCTGATTATTATTACGCAGAATCTGTGAACGATTACCTCGAAAAGAGTGAAGCTGGTCGAATGTTCACGTGCTACTGTCGTGAGCATCTACGTAAAGAGGTAGAAGGACAGGGAAACTACCACTAGACGCTAAATGGTTGGACGTCCACGGCTCTTCATACAACGTGGGGTTCGGAGGCTTGTCTGCTCTGCATCAGTGAGCAGTGGTATCTCTGACGAAAGAGCAAAATGCTGGTGCACGCACAATTTCGGAGCACACCTTCATCGATATCATTGAACATGGAACTCCGCAGCAGATCATCCCTACATTTTCACATGTTGATTCAACGACATCGTCAGTTACGACTGCAGCTGGCTCGGGATCATCGTGATTCGACCGTCGATCAATGGAAATGGGTCTTCGGATAAATCACATTTTTGGTACACTAGGTCGTCGTCTCCATAAAAGCCGTTATCGAGGTGAATGGCGGCTCGAAACGTGCAGCGCACTACGGACACAGACTTGTGGGAGCAGTATAGTACTATGGGACACATTCTCCTGCACTCGCATGGGACCTATGGTAATAATCGTAGACATGCTAAAAGCAGCGAACCACCTGCATCCCTTCATGCTTGATAGTTCCCCGACGGCGATGTCATCTTTCAGCAGTATAATTGTCTGTGTTTCGGAGCCAGAATCGTATACAGGGCGAAAAGTATTTAAACCAACAAAATCTGGGAGGTTGTAGGGGACATCAAAACAAATATTTTTCCCTAACGCCATTTTTTCGTATGAGGAATATTTAAACCGGTAGAGGAAGAGTTCTCTGGTGGCAAATTAAATAAACCAACAAACATTTTCCCATTTTTTGTGACCAAGAGGCAACACATTAACACAAACCAATTTCAGTTACAGTAGATTTTAGAAAATACCTCCATTGACACGTAAACAAAGGTTAAACGGTCGGATCATGTTCTGTCTGACATGAGCAAAAACCCCAGGAGTATCCTGAATTGTTCCTGCTGCTGCTACTATCCGGTCAACCAGATCCTCTTCTGATGCAACAGGATTTGCATAAACAAGGTTGTGCATCTCTCCCCACACAAAAAAAGTCCAGAGGGGAAATATCTGGGGATCGATCACGCCATGGTACAGGACCACCTCTGCCAATCCACGTTTCTGGGAACTGTCGGTCCAGGAATCGACGCACACGACGACTGAAATTTGCTGGCGCCCCGTCATGTTGGAACCACATGCGTTGTCTTGTAGGGAGCGGGACGTCTTCCAGCAATTCTGGCGATGCTCTGGCGAGAAAATTGTAATAGTGGCTGCCATTTAATGGCCTAGGTAGCAGATACGGCCCAATCAAACAGTCCTTAACTACACCGACCCGCACATTAACGAAGAACCGCACTTGATGGGCGCTAGTAACTGTGACATGTGGGTTATCCTCACTCTAAACATGCGAATTGTGCATGTTGAAGACTCGATCACGCCCGAACGTTGCTTCATCGGTAAATAACACAGACGATGGAAATGTAGGATACATTTCACACTGTTCCAGGTACCACCGCGAAAACTGTGCTCTGAGTGGATAATCAACTGGTTCCAGGTTGTGGACAAGCTGTAAGTGAAATGAACTTAAAAATTTCTCTCGGAGGACTGTTCTTACATTCGTCTGATTCGTCCCCATGTTACGCGCAATTGCACGAGCGCTGATTGAAGGATCCCGCTCCACATGCCGGAAGAAAGCTTCCTCAAATTGCAGCGTTCTTACCGTCCGACGGCGTCCCTGTCCAGGTAATCTGCTAAATGACTCGGTCTCACGCAGACGTTGGTACACAGCAGCAAAGGTCGTATGATGCGGGATACGGCGATTAGTATATTGTTGTTGATAAACCCACTGTGCAGCTCGTCCGTTGTGGTGCGCTACGTAGTACGCACCAACCATATCAGTGTACTCACTCCAGGTGTATCGCTCCATTAGTAAACACAGACAATGCACTACTACACTGGTGGACAGCAGTTACCTACAACTGAAGAGCGTAATACGCCCTCTAACAATTGAAGAGCGTTATATGGCCTCCACCGGTTTAAATAAACCTCATAGGGCCGGCCGCGGTGGTCTAGCGGTTCTAGGCGCGCAGTCCGGAACCGCGCGACTGCTACGGTCGCAGGTTCGAATCCTGCCTCGGGCATGGATGTGTGTGATGTCCTTAGGTTAGTTAGGTTTAAGTAGTTCTAAGTTCTAGGGGACTGATGACCACAGTAGTGAAGTCCCATAGTACTCAGAGCCATTTTCTGAAACCTCATAGGAAAAAATGACATTAGGGAAAAACATTTTGTTTTGATGTCACCTACAACCTGCCAGAGTTTGTCGGTTTAAATACTTTTCACCCTGGAGCATTGTAGTGAACTCACGTTGATGTCTCGATGTCTCGGCGACCGAATTCGCCTGATGTAAATCCTATGGGACCCGTCTGTGTCGCTATCGGGCGCCATTGCTACGTACGCTAATCAGCAGCTTGTTATGTACACGATTTACATGACCTGTGCGAAGACATCTAACATCACTTACCTCTACAAACCTACCAACAAACTGTAGGATCTCTGATAGTATCAGTGATGTATTTCATTCCAAAGATGGACAAACTATTAAACAGCTTATAGTATGAGGCTTCGGGTAAAATAGAAGCAATAACTTGCGTTCCTCAGGAAGGAGTTATAGAGCCTCTGTTGTTCATGATCTGTATGAACGATTTAGGAGAGCAGCCCTCTTAGGTTGTTTACTGATTATGGTGTCAATCGCGACGCGTAAAGCCATCAGATGATCAAAACCAACTGCTGAATTAATTTAGACAAAATATCTGTATGGTGCTAAAAGTGGCAACTGACTCTAAATAATGAAAAGTGTAAGTCCTCATGAGTACTAAACAGAATGTGTGAAATTTCGGTAACACAATAAATCACACAAATCTGAAGTGTGTTAATTTAACTAACTGCTTAGACGTTACAACAACGGATACTTTGGAACGGTCACATAGATAATGCTGAAAAAGCGAAGCAAAGAGTGCGATTTATTGGCAGAACACCTAGAAAATGCAGCAGGTCTACTAAAGAGATCTCCTACGCTACGCTTGCGGCGTCCTGTTCTGGATCATTGCTGCGCGGTGTGGGATCCGTATCAGATACGATTGACGTAGAAGGTCGAAAAAGTTTAAAGAAGGGCAGCTCGTATTATCGCAAAACAGGCGAGAGAGCGCCCCAGGTATGACATGCGTGTGAGTTGTCTGTTATTAAAAGAAATCGAAATGGCAATATCTTTGTTATTAAGAAGCACGATGGAATGTTCACTCGGACGTGTATGCAAAGCTATTTCGTATTTATTCGCAAATACCAGCCCCTCGACTCTCAATAGACATGTCCTTCCTGGACGGGAGTATACGTAACGTACGCCGCGTGGGATTAGCCGAGCGGTCTTGGGCGCTCCAGTCATGGACTGTGCGGCCGGACCCGGCGGAGGTTCGAGTGCTCCCTCGGGCATGGGTGTGTGTGTTTGTCCTTAGGATAGGTGTAAGCTTAGGGACTGATGACCTTAGCAGTTAAGTCCCATAAGATTTCACACACATTTTTTTGAACGTAACGTACGAATGCAGGGTGTGACACATTGACTTCGACATATTGAAGTTTGGGTCTGCCCGTGAATAGTGCACGGATAGTCCAAGCGGTTAAAGCGACTACTCGTGTATAGTGGGAAGTCAGTGATTGGTATTAGTTACTGTGAATACGTTTCCTGTATTAAAACAAAGGCGTTTCTCGTTGTGGTAGGATGTTCTCGTGAAATTTTGATTACCAACTTGCTCCTCCGAATACGAAAAATGTTTTGTTGGCACCAACCAACACAGGGAGAAATGATCATTATAATAATATAAGAGAAATCGGAGCTCGTACGGAAAGATGTAAGTGTTAATTTTTCTAGGGCGGTTTTCGAGAGTGGAAAGGTAGAGAAACAGCTTGATGGTGCTGCGATCAACTGTGAATTCCAGAGTAGACATGTAGATTTAGATGTAGATGCAAATCTACAAAGGCAATTCGGGCATCCTGGTTTATCACCTCCATACCGATCATCGTCACGCAAGTAATTCTATTACCCTGGTGTATCTTCATAATTATGATCTCCTCCTCCTTTTTTGGTATTTAAGGTGGGGGAAACCTGCCCCGATTTACCCGTCACTTGGTTGTTCTCCACAAACTTGGTTATTAAGTAATCATTGTTTAGTTCTGAAGCTCCAGCAGCAGTTCTGTTTTCTGATTAAATTATGGGCCACCTAATATGCAAACCAAATTCAGTAACAACATTATGTTTCGTGAAGTTCAAAATTGTGAGTGTAGTTCATCAAAAATCTTTATTATGTTTATGTGTGTGTTTCCGCAACAGGTGAGCATTCAGATGAAGACAAATATCACGAAAGTGGCTACAAGCAATCGCAAAATGTAGTCGCGAAATATTTTCACACAACAAAATTACTTTTAAGGATAAAGTGATTCCTTAAGTCACCAATCAAACACACAATAACATCATTTCGTTGCAAATGGCACACTATACAATAATGTTATGAAGGTCCTACAGGACCTAACATTCTAGAAAATGCGTGTAAATGGTTCAAATGGCTCTGAGCACTACGGGACTCAACTGCTGAGGTCATTAGTCCCCTAGAACTTAGAATTAGTTAAACCTAACTAACCTAAGGACATCACAAACATCCATGCCCGAGGCAGGATTCGAACCTGCGACCGTAGCGTCTTGCGGTTCCAGATTGCAGCGCCTTTAACCGCACGGCCACTTCGGCCGGCAAAATGCGTGTAAAATAATAATCACAACAGTTGTAAAATGCTTTAGGCTTATCTTCCATTAAAATAATTATCAGTTACATATGTTTTCAGTTTACAGAACTGAATAAAAATACATATTTCGGCTGTATGATACACAGACCTGAATTCCCACACGCTATTTTAAATGTTCTAATTTTGCGATATACTTGTTGCTAAACATTCGTTATATTTTTCATTTCCATTATGCTGAGTTGTATTTCTTGTGTTGTTGAGGTACAAATTTTTCTGTATCAATATTTCCGAGGCTGTCTGTTCACGTTCTGAAGCTTTAATAAGGCCCATATTTCACTTACATACGCTACCGTTACACAGGTCACTGTTTAGTAACATTTCATCTACATCTACATGTACATCTACATCTACATGACTACTCTGCAAATCACACTTAAGTGCCTGGTAGAGGGTTCATCAAACTGCCTTAACACTAATTCCCTGTTATTCCACCTTCGAACAGCGCGCAGAGAAAATGAACACCTATATCTTTCCGTGCCGGGTCCGATTTCCTTATTTTATTATGATGATCGTTTTTCTCTCTGTAGGTCGGCGTCAACAACATACTTTAGCATTCGGAGGAGAAATTTCTTGAGAAGATCTCACCCCAACGGAAAACGCCTTTGTTGGAATGACGTCCACTCAGAATTGTGTGTCATGTCCGTGACATTCTTTTCTCTGTTTCTCGATGATACAAAACGCGCTGCTCTTCTTTCAGCTTTCTTGATGTGCTCCGTTAATCTTGTGTGGTAAGCATCCCATACTGTGCAACATTACTTTAAAACAGGACGGACAAGCGTATTGTAGACAGTCGCTTTAGTAGATCTCTCGCATCTTCTAAGTATTCTGCCAATAAAACGCGGTCTTTGGTTCGCCTTCCCACGACATTTTTTGTGTGCTCTTTCCAATTTAAGTTCTTCGTAGTTGTAATTTCTAGGTATTTAATTTTGCGACATTTTTACGGCTTTTGATTTATTGTGCAACAGAAATTTAACGCATTCCTTTTAGCGCTCTCACACTTTTCATTATTTAGGGCCAATTGCCAGTTTTCGTACCATAGAGATATCCTATCTAAATCGTTTTGCAATTGGTTTTGATCTTCTGACGATAAACGACAACATCATCTGCAAACCGTTTAAGACGGCTGCTCAGATTGTCTCCCAAATCGTTTATACAGATAAGGAACAGCAGAGGGCCTGTAACACGTCCTTAGCGAAAGCCTGAAATCACTTCTGTTTTGCTCATGACTTCCCGTCAGTTACTACGAACTGTGGCCTCTCTGATAGAAAATCACGAGTCCAGTCGCATAACTGAGACGATATCCTATAAGCTCGCCATTTGGTTTATTTTGGTTTGCTTTTGGTTTTTTTTTTTTTTTTTCAAAATATTTATGCATCGAATCATATACATCCTCGAGCTTCAGTTGCTCGTTTTATAACATATTTAATTTTCTTATTCGTAAATTATGGCACAATACGGATGATTAACGTTGTGGTGAGGTGAACATATAGCCTCTCCTCCTCATTAAACAGAACTTGAATGACCGAGTATAGACATTAGAACTATAACATCTACTGCAGACGAAATGTTGCACTCATACCATTTCACGAGAGAGCCTTTAGCTGGAAAGCTGTGTGGTGCCTGTGATGTATCAGTTCGAGCACCAGTCTTGCTTGCATCCATGTAGTAACCGTTTCAAGATCTCCTCGAGAACGTTTCAGGCATTTGGCTTTGTGGTCGCTTGTAAACAGACACAGCAGTTTACTTCGGCCGTCCAACAAATGAATATATGCCTCGAATAAAGTCACACCCAAGTGAAGTCTAACATAAGGCAACAACAAAGAAGTAAAAAAATGAATCGCATAAATACATGGTATGAAACGACAGGTTAGGAACGGAGAAACAGTCGATGACAACGTCATTACTGACGGGACGCTTAATGGGACTGGGGAAGGACGGTAAACGGTATTGGCCTCACCCTTTTCAAAAGAACCACAATTTACATTAAGCAATTTATGGAAACCACGGTAAAAAGCTGGATTGCCGGAATGGGAATTCGAATTGCCGTCCACAAGAACAGGGCTATAGTGTAGCATTTTTCTATCGTTGTGTGACTTAATCTGATTTCGTATTCTAGTCTCGCCTAGGCATTAGGGCCTAATAGTGAAAGACACAAGGCAGCTAACGAAGGCTAAGATTGTAATGGTAGTGATTATGTAACGCACGCTTTTGTTCCGTGTTGAGTCCACCTAATTTCTATCCTCCCCTTGGGGAAGACAGTAGATACGAGTGCAACAGACAGAAAATGCCGAAAATAATCCTTAAGGGTTCTGTGCCTCAGTAGGTAAAAACGGAAACGTTATAGGATCGATTTGTTGACCATCTGTCTGTCCGAAAGTTAAGAACCATTTTTCTCAGGAACTTGTAGACGTACGAGTATCAAATCGAAATTTGTCATATACTAAGATCTAGGGTCCCTTGACAGGGTAAAAGATTTAAGCTCATAAGTCAGTGCAATCAAAGGATAAAAAAATATTTTTCGCCATTACAAACTTACGTTGCATTCGTAAACTGACCAAATTCTCAAGAACTATTGCAGGGATTTTGATCTGGTTTTCAGTAATAGGTAGAGTGATTTGCAAGGAAGGTTTGTGTGCTCATACAATTTATATTTCGTGCTAATTGACTGAGAATCGATGAAACGAAGTCCCCTTCCGCTGCTAAAACGATGCATTTGCCATCTAATGGTGGTAGGCATAAGTCCGCCCGACTATTGCGCCGAGAGTCCATGCCTACGATATGTACAGCATCCGTAATGTTTCAGAGCTAAGTAATACTGGTAACAGATGCAGGATACCACTTCCTTTGTTTGGGATGACGTTCAGATATCCCTTAAAATATCCATTGAAGCATTCCGCAGAACAATTCGACATTCAAGTAACAACTGTACTTCTATGGTCGGCTGTACCGTTTTCTTCTCTGGACACTTCCGCCGCACTTTACCAGCAATCACAACAAGGACAAGAACAGAAGGAGTCAACGCATCTACAACTGTCAGTTGGCGCAGCATGTTAATATAACTTGAAAATTAATAAAATAAATGAAAAACTACAATCGCAAATGTAACTTCTACGAAAAATGTAAACTTAAAATGCCAGCTGTTATGGCCGAGCAGTTCTAGGCGCTTCAGTCTGGAACCGCGCGACCGCTACGGTCGCAGGTTCCAATCCCACCTGGGCATGGATGTGTGTGATGTCCTTAGATTAGTTAGGTTTAAGTAGTTCTAAGTGACTGATGACCGAAGATGTTAAGTCCCATAATGCTCAGAGCCATTTGAACCATTTTTTTTAACTTAAAATATCCTCGTAAGTCTTGGAATTGCCGGGACCTATGTCGTGCTCGGTGGGCGAGTCCTCCTCGCACTTACCGGTTTTTTTTTTTTTTTTTTTAATGTCGATATATCGCTTTACCAAGTGCTGCTGTCATATTCTAAAGCACAAAACATTATCTGACTGCAAGCAACGAATGAGAATGAGATGTTGGCGGAGTGTAAGGAAGCATGAAATCACGCAGGTAAGGTGTTGTTAAGGTGCTAAATTAGTAGCAGAGAGCCAAAGAGTATTGAACAACTTGTTACCTGCGGTATAAGTTGCTCGTTTATTGTAGTGTCCCGTATTGTGTTACTCACCTTTGTTTCTGGTTGAATACTGAACAGTTAAGAACTTTGAAACACTTCGAGATGACGAGTGAATAACAATGCAGGTAAAACATGGGAAACACATTACTGTCAACTTATTACGAGAGTAGTATTGTTTTTTTGGCAAGCCTTAGAAAATAACTTCTCGATAGAAGTAGTAAGGCTGCCATTAGCCTACAGTCCTCCTACGATCTGTGTGATTAGAAAAGGGACCATAACAATTTGCACCTACGAATAACTGAAGTTTTTCATATTATTGCGCCTACTAATATTTTGATTAATGTTTTCTCAGTCATTCAGCACTGAAGATAACACATTTGACGTAAATTAGAGGCAACTGCATATGGGGAGGCGCGAACGTAACACATGTTTGGAACTCTACCGTTAATTTAAATTCAACGAAGTTCTGTGAGATTTACGAGATAAGGATGTCAAGATGAAAAACTACGGGCTACCAAAAAAGTAATGGTAATCATAAAGAATGTTCCGGCGTAACGACAAGCGCCGGCGCGACGATCAAGAGAACAGAGAGGGCTGTGAGATGACCTCAACCAATAGGATGCTGACGAACCCCCCTCTAGGGCGACACCAAGACAGGAACAGCCCATTCCACCTCCGCCTTCTGAAACTCCTGTCTGGCCGGACATGGGGATTGCATCCTTGCACCATCTTCACACCTACAAATCCCTCATCCGTGCTATCCTCTGTTATGCCAGCGTTGCTTGGACTCCCCCCCCCCCCCCCCCTTGCTTTTACATCCGCCTTCCTTCCCCCACACGACTCCTGTATTACCTCATCCCATTCCCCCACTTCCTCCTTTTCCTCCAACATCTCTTCATCCTTTACACTGTCTGATTCCCCCAACCCCCTGGTTTCCTCCTTCCTCTCCACCCCCTGCCCGTTGCCGCGCCTCTATCGCTACATCCCTTCCACCCTACATCCACACCCTCCATCTCCTTCTTCAGGGCAATTTCCAGCACCTCCCCATCCCAGATGTTGAACTTCGCCGTGACATATACCCTTCCTTCCAACTGTAACCTGGCCTTTTCCCCCCTCCCCATGGCCCCCCTTCTCGTCTCCCCTCTTTCTCCCAGAGCGTATTTTCCTCCTTCCCCCCTGAGTCCCTTCCCCCCTCCTCGACTGTTTCCCTCCCATGTCCTTCCCTCCCTGGACCTCTTCCACGCGCTCTCCCGCCTGTTTCCCCCCCTATCCTCCCCTCCTTCCCTTCTCCCTCATCTCCATGCCCCTGACAGATCCTCTCAGTTTGCTCATCGTAATCAGTGTGCTCCATCAGTGTCGAGTTTGGTGCTGTTCTCCTGTCAGTTAAGAGCTGTGATTGTAATTGTGTGCTGGACTTGTACATAGCGCTACAGTCGATGATTGTTATGTGCTACGACATCCATCGATACTTTTATAATCCGGTCATACTTCTCCTTGTGTCCTTTAACTGTCTCAGTGTGTGGTTTTTTTGTGTGTGCTACTTGTTTACAGTTTTTATCTCCATTTTACAGTCTTCCCCTGTTTTCTCTGTTCTCTTCCATACTGTTGCCCCTTTTTTATATCTATGTACACCATATTTTCTCCTTTCTGTTATTTTAAATGTCTTCTTTTGTATAATTACTGTCTATCGGCTGAAGAGCAGCGCATATGCTGCTGCCAACCCGCTCCAAACGGGGCACTGAAATACAATAAAGGAAAAAAAGGCTTCTTCACGAAGAGAATATAAGCGCCGCGCCGCCTAGCCGCGACCGGAGTGGATTACGAGCCGTCATACAAACGCTACAGCGGTGACTTGTGAACTGTATTGTTTTGCTTTCATTGAAATTGTATATACCAAAGGACATAGCTTATTTGGGTGTCGTCATTTGCAGGCGACACTCCCTCGTGAATATGCTAAGTCAAGTATTGTCAATTTAACTTACTGTAATAAACTCCATTAATACGATTTGCTAATTTGTTGTGTAGCGATCCGAGAAAACAGCTTCCTAGGCACCCTATATTAGACGAGTGGACAGACACAATAAAGAAAATACACGCCAAGTACGTCAAAATTTAATTTTGTTTGCAATTTGAGTAACTGTTAACCGAAACCAAGCATGGAACAGTACTGAAGTTTTGCAGTTCTTCGAGACCGTTTTGCATTACCCGACGTCATCCGTAGTTACGCAGCTTCCGCAACAGATCATCTATATTCAGCGACCCCCGAGTGGGATTAAATCGAATTCGTCAAAAAATGGCCGTCCTCTTCAAATATTGAAGTGGATTAGTTTTTAGATTCACATTGTCTCCCTGCATATTATTCCGGAGCGAAAATATCGGTGACCACTAAAGACGTTTTTAACTATCAGGATGAAGTTTCGCGTCATAAACGTAGCTGCACTCAGAAGCTGTTTTTCACGAACAGTGGAAAGTAATAGAAGGAAATATGCAGTGCTTATGTGGAGAGCGTAGCATTCATGAAATCAAACAGCGTGTAAATCGATAAAATTTTACTCCTTTGCCACGCACAGGATTCCGTTTTAAAAGGAGCGCTCGCTTTACACAAGCCCTGAAACGACGAACGCAGCTAAAACGAGATGGAAAGATTCATTTTAACCGATGTGCACTTAAAGCTGTCTTAAAATTGTGTGAAGCATTTTCTTCCGCGTCAACTAAACTTACAAATTCATCTAAATGTGTCTCCTTCAAGGAAACTCGACATCCTGTATATATTCTTGGACAGAAATACGCCATCGAGCGTTATATCGAGCTCCTAGCGGTATCCGAAATTAAATACGGAAATTATGTCCTACTTCTAACATCACATAATGCAGCGCGAAAGTCATAAAAATGAAATAGTCGAAACGTCTTGTCCTATGACTTAACATTACAAGAGAGCTAGTTTGTTGTAGTCGTCTTGTCTAAATGAAGCAGCGATAGGTTACTAAAAATAAATTTCGAATGAGAGTCGCAGTCCGCAATATTTTCTTTTAAACATCGAAAATATCGCTCACTTCTAGCTGCTTATTCTCGCAACTACCTACGAGATAGCCGGCCGGAGTGGCCGAGCGGTTAAAGGCGCTACAGTCTGGAACCGCACGACCACTACGGTCGCAGGTTCGAATCCTGCCTCGGGCATGGATGTGTGTGATGTCCTTAGGTTAGTTAGGTTTAAGAAGTTATAAGTCTAGGGGACTGATGACCTCAGATGTTAAGTCCCATAGTGTTTCGAGCCATTTTCTTCACTTTACTTTGGCCGCGCGGGATAGCCGTGCGCTCTTCGCGCGTCTTGCCACGGTCTGCGTGGCTACCCCCGTCGGAGGTTCGAGTCCTCCCTCGGGCACGGTGTGTATGTTGTCCTTAGTTGTAAGGCTAGGGACCGATGACCTTAGCAGTTTGGTCCCTTACGAACTTACCACAAATTTCCAATTTTTTTTTCGCTTTATTTTAAAACATCTCCAATGTTCGCTATAACAATTATAGTTTCCGTACAAATCAGTTGAGCGAGATCACAGATAGTTTTCAAGTTCTAAATTACTTTTATTACTCACTCTTTTGTTCCTTCGTTTATTCCACGTGTTGTTCCACACAGGAGCTCTTCTACGCAGCTATTTGATCTTTACCACACTGCACTGACTATATTTTTCGTTCGCGTGTCTAACACAGAAACTTGCACACTCGGGTCTGTGTTTAAGGAAAATAGGTACTCCGAGAACCAGATTAGCCGGACTATGAAGTCTGGACCATCCCCAGGGGGACTGCCAAGAATTATTATCGGGGAAAGCATACGCAGCCACTTCCTTGGGTCTGTCACCAATCTTCTAGGTACTCGTTTGCTTTTTCCGAGTTCCACACCTCTGTTGCCATATACTATCAACCACACTTACTTAATGAACGTACCGTACTAACCTTTCTTTCCCTGATTTCTTCATCTCTGATTTCTGCTCGGGTCCTGAGACTTCAGCACTTCGTTCTAATGGCTCTGAGCACTATGAGATTTAACTTCTGAGGTCATCAGTCCCATAGAACTTAGAACTACTTAAACCTAACTAACCTAAGGACATCACACACATCCATGCCCGAGGCAGCGCGGTTCCAGACTGTAGCGCCTAGAACCGCTCGGCCACCCCGGCCGGCTCAGCACTTCGTCTCCCGTAATCAATTCCCATGGCTAGCTTCGATCTTTTTCCTCCTTTTTTCTTTCCAGAACTTCTGAGCAGTTTAATATATTGGTCAGAAGCTTTTTGCTCTTGTTTTATACACCGGGTGGTTGTAATTAGGTTGCAACTACTCACGGAGGTGAGTGTGAGCTGTAATCAATGTACGGCAGCGGAACTTAGTAGATATGCTGATGCGTTAATGCGGAACCGATTTATGCTGGAAAACACAATAGTTCCAGTTTTGGCCACAAGGTCCAAATCTGGCGCTGAACACTGTATGATGGTATGACATCCACGGTGCCATCTGACAAGCCATAACATGAGAGGATAGTACGGCTATCGAGAAGTGAGATAGTATGCTGTTAGTTAAATTCTTTTATGTAAATAGCAGCAAATTACAGGAAGGTGCTCTCTGCCGGTGGGAGTTATTGATGAGGTTGTTGTTGCAGTAACTGACCACGCAGCACGTGCTGCAGCTCATGCACTGTCACGGGAATTGTCCATCCCTTGCTCACAGCGCGGAAAGTTTTGTGGTCTATTTACATTGATACCCGTACGAAATACAGACGGCGTTTTACACTTCTTGTTCCGCAGAAACGTTTTGAATTTGCTCTTCGATTTGCGGCACTGATCGACGTTGATGACATGTGGCCGGTCGTTATCCTGTGAAGTGACGATGCACATTTCACACTACAGGGTGCAGTGAACACACAGAACTGTCGAATTTGGGGCCCTGTTAAACCGGGTCTTGTGCACGAAGAGTCACTGCACTCGTAATATGACAGTGCGGTGTGGATTCAGAAACACCTCTATTTTCCTTCTTTGAAGAGACTGCACCAAGAGGGCGTGTGGCACGTATACCATGACGTCCACACGTTATCTAGACCTCCTTGTACAGTACGTGATTCCTGCTTTGGAAGAGCGCAACTCTTTGGAAACCACCGTTTTCATGCAAAATGGGGCAACACTTCATGTCACTCGACCAGTGAAAGATCTGCTTAATGCTACCTTCTAAGAACGTTTTCCAAATGTATGGCCTGCAAGATCACCTGATCTGCACCGAAGTGACTTTTAGCTCTGGGGATATCTAAAAGAATGCGTTTACCTGCGATACGTTCGGTCTCTACCTGATCTGAAGGAGAGTATACAGTAACACTTTGATCAGATTCCATCAGAAGTGCTGCGAGCAACTGGTGATCATGTCGTTTTACGACTGCAGTATCTCGTCGTCGTCTCTGGTGCTCATACTGAACGAACTGTGTAAGCGGTGGTTAATAACAAAATCAACGTGATGCCATTCTCAGTTGTTTGACCTTTTCTGCCCACATCCTGTTCCTAATCTATTACATATGGAAATACACTCCTGGAAATGGAAAAAAGAACACATTGACACCGGTGTGTCAGACCCACCATACTTGCTCCGGACACTGCGAGAGGGTTGTACAAGCAATGATCACACGCACGGCACAGCGGACACACCAGGAAACGCGGTGTTGGCCGTCGAATGGCGCTAGCTGCGCAGCATTTGTGCACCGCCGCCGTCAGTGTCAGCCAGTTTGCCGTGGCATACAGAGCTCCATCGCAGTCTTTAACACTGGTAGCATGCCGCGACAGCGTGGACGTGAACCGTATGTGCAGTTGACGGACTTTGAGCGAGGGCGTATAGTGGGCATGCGGGAGGCCGGGTGGACGTACCGCCGAATTGCTCAACACGTGGGGCGTGAGGTCTCCACAGTGCATCGATGTTATCGCCAGTGGTCGGCGGAAGGTGCACGTGCCCGTCGACCTGGGACCGGACCGCAGCGACGCACGGATGCACGCCAAGACCGTAGGATCCTACGCAGTGCCGTAGGGGACCGCACCGCCACTTCCCAGCAAATTAGGGACACTGTTGCTCCTGGGGTATCGGCGAGGACCATTCGCAACCGTCTCCATGAAGCTGGGCTACGGTCCCGCACACCGTTAGGCCGTCTTCCGCTCACGCCCCAACATCGTGCAGCCCGCCTCCAGTGGTGTCGCGACAGGCGTGAATGGAGGGACGAATGGAGACGTGTCGTCTTCAGCGATGAGAGTCGCTTCTGCCTTGGTGCCAATGATGGTCGTATGCGTGTTTGGCGCCGTGCAGGTGAGCGCCACAATCAGGACTGCATACGACCGAGGCACACAGGGCCAACACCCGGCATCATGGTGTGGGGAGCGATCTCCTACACTGGCCGTACACCACTGGTGATCGTCGAGGGGACACTGAATGGTGCACGGTACATCCAAACCGTCATCGAACCCATCGTTCTACCATTCCTAGACCGGCAAGGGAACTTGCTGTTCCAACAGGACAATGCACGTCCGCATATATCCCGTGCCACCCAACGTGCTCTAGAAGGTGTAAGTCAACTACCCTGGCCAGCAAGATCTCCGGATCTGTCCCCCATTGAGCATGTTTGGGACTGGATGAAGCGTCGTCTCACGCGGTCTGCACGTCCAGCACGAACGCTGGTCCAACTGAGGCGCCAGGTGGAAATGGCATGGCAAGCCGTTCCACAGGACTACATCCAGCATCTCTACGATCGTCTCCATGGGAGAATAGCAGCCTGCATTGCAGAGAAAGGTGGATATACACTGTCCTAGTGCCGACATTGTGCATGCTCTGTTGCCTGTGTCTATGTGCCTGTGGTTCTGTCAGTGTGATCATGTGATGTATCTGACCCCAGGAATGTGTCAATAAAGTTTCCCCTTCCTGGGACAATGAATTCACGGTGTTCTTATTTCAATTTCCAGGAGTGTATTTCTTCACGTCTTTATTGCATTCACAGTGCCAGATTTGCACATGATGTCCAAAATTGGAGCTAATTTTTTTACCGTGCGTAGATTGGTTCCGTATTAACGTATTAGAATTTCTACCAAGTTTCGCTGCCTTACTTTAATTACAGCCCACAGTGAACCTCTGCAAGTAGCTACATTTTAATTATAGCCACTCGGTACAATGTATTTTGTTTTATTTGTGATCTTACCAGTTGAAAGTAGTAAGTTTAATTCTCGGAGAAAGCAACGAAGAAAAGAAAGAAGGAAGCAAGAATAATTGCAAAAATTGTGTGGACATGAGAGTAAAGAGTATGGTGCGTAGTCTATACGCACGAGTGTTAAAACAAGGAATGGAGAAACGTTATAAATTATCGGGAGTCCAAAACGGGTGCAGGGATGGTAGATCATAGTTAGATGGTATTTTCATCCTGATCGACGAACAGAAAAATGGTTTGAATGGGGATGGACAGTCCATTTCACATTTGTAGACCTAGAAAATTCATATGACACCATGCCATTAAATTTGACTGACCATAAAAAAATAATGGTGTCTTAGTAGCCTACATTAATACAGCTGTAGCTTCATATTGTAGATGCAATAGGTCAGAGGACGTGGGTGATGTGTTACTGGAGGAATTCCATAGTAGCAAATTGCATCAACAGTGTTGTCCACTGGCTACTCTGCTGTTTAAACTCCATGTGGAAGAGTTATAGAAGACATGGAAAAGTAAATGCAGCCCGATGGCAGTGTCAGTGTGAGATGATAAACTTTACTCTCTCCGATTGGCTGATGTCTGCGGAAGATAGTGACGACTTTAGGTACATGATGAGAAAGTTGCTTGAACCAGAACACAAAGAAAACTGTATGATAGTGAGTGGCGACGATCGGCGTGATTTAAAGGCTGCGAATTTTAGTTTCAATGTTCTTCATTTAAAAATCTAGATATAACTCTACCTGAGAATGGAAAGGACGTAAAGATGTTAAAAATAGAGTTGGACATGGAAAACGTGTTATTAGAAAGTTAAAAGGGAAACATATTTTGCATAATTTACGCTATGTATCTTTAGTGATCTTGCTAATGATAAAAACAAGTACATCATACCTGCGGGTGACGTGAGCAAATTTCCAGAACATGTAGCTCCCACTTAATACGCTATAATTCTCCTGTCTCATTTGTGCACGTCTGACATTTATAATCAATTCATTACTGAAGTGTGCCACAATTTTTTTTTCGTGAATTCCTAGGTGCTCCAAAGGTAGAGAGCTGCCCTAGACGTGTTCTTATTTTTGCAAGCCATTACAACTTATGTAACACTGTGTGAATCTGAATAACTTTTTGCCACTTGCAACTTTCAAATTTGTGCACCAGTGGGAAGAGCAACTGCCCCGCTTACGACAGGTCCCTCATTTGCTTCGCCTCTTTCTGCGCAGCTGTTACGTGAACCCTGATGAAACAGCCTTTCACTAATTTATACAACATCTCAGGCTCTTAACTTCGCAGAATATACCGCAGCCCACAATTATGAAAAGTGTCACCTGGTCCAGATGACGCCTTTCTTCGTGATACCTGCCTTCAGCCGCTTCTTGCAATTCTAAAGATGTGCTAAATATTCTGTTCGCCACGCTTCTTATGCAAACTTACTACAAATGCTTCGAAACTTCTATTATTTTTTCTGAGATCTGGCAGGTAGTTAAAATGACTTTTGTATCTGCAATATTTCATCTCAGGTGATAAAACTTTCACAGTTCAGGCACTGGCGATTTTCCTCATGACATTACCTATCTTCTCGCCGCTCTTACTTGAATTCTTCTTCTTACAGTTTATGTTTCCAGAAAGAATTAATCTTCGACTACTCATTCTGCTAATGTGTTTACTATGCTCACTGTGTTCGTGGATTTTATGCCCTAATCTAAAGATGTTCATTTTCCTTGTTGTATATGCATCTCTGTGTATTTTAGACGTGGTAACTTTATTGCTTTTTCTGCGTGCGTAAAAAAATTATAAATATTCCATTGTGTTTAACAAAATGCACCTTTCTGTTATACTTATCTACAGTAAATACTAATCACCAGAACTTCAGTACTTACTCTGACATCTTTTTCCCTCGGATTAATTTATCGTATACCTCTGTCCAAGTACGTTTACAATACCTAGCAGGTGTGCGTACGTGACACACTGCCATACTCATTACTTATTACTGTTCTTTCTTCCAGTCGATAAAAATAAGTAAATTTGGCAGTACAGCGTAACAGTTTCGTTCTTATTCGAATGTGTTAATATACTTGAACCTCTTCCGCTACATCTCTCTTTTAGTTCATCAGTTACTCTGATTTTCACCTTTCAGCTTTCTTACTTATTTTCGTTTCGCTTTTTTCCCTGGGTATTTTGTCAATATTCGTTCTTCGTGAAATTTTAGTTAGTTCTATTGAAAAGTATGAATATCTAATATCATTGATGGGTAGCACATACATTCATACAGCACATAAAGATCGACAAAATAAATTTTGTCTCTGAAATTTAATCAATTATCTACATGTATAACTTCATTTTACTACTAAACCTTCACATTTAGCTGTTATTACGATAATTTTAAACATCAGTCGGAAAGTAGTGCTGAAACATCTTACACGTTTATTTGCTTTAAACTTACCAAATAATACTAATAAATGTCGTGTGACTAGGGCCTCCTGTCGAGTAGACCGTTCGCCTGGTGCGAATCTTTCGATTTGACGCCACTTCGGCGACTTGCGCGTCGATGGGGATGAAATCATGATGATTAGGACAACACAACACCCAGTCCCTGAGCGGAGAAAATCTCTGACCCAGCCGGGAATCGAACTCGGTACCTTAGGATTGAGATTCTGTCACGCTGACCACTTTTTTTTTTCTCGTTGTGTTTGGTCGCTGCGGAAGTCACGTGACATCTGTTCAAGTTCGTTTGTTGATCCTTCGACTCAGTTTTTTTATTACGGAGGCCAACCAGCTCTCTGACCGAACAGTAAGCTTAGAATTCGCGACGATCACCACTAGATCACGGGCCCACCCGTCACTCAGCTACCGGAGGCGGACAACTTACCAACTGATTTTAACGTATAAACTGTACTGAAAAATCAATGATATTTGTGCAGTATAATACCGAGCATTCATTAAAGGTCCAAGCCTAGAGTTAATTTTTCACAATGCTTTTCCCTTTTTCATGCTACCAGCAACAAAATATCAATGGTCAAAAAGTTGAGATGTGCTTCAGACGCCATAAATGAGACTATATTGTATGTTTAAACGAGGTATAGTGGTCTGCAATCTCGTTTATAGAAATAGGAAACACATCGGAACGAAAAATATGCAGATGATAGTTTTGTATTGTTTTGAAAAGATACGTGAGAGGCAATGGCGTATAGCGTTGTGTTTGGCGTTTAGACTGACGTTAAGTTGTTAATGATACGTGGCAGACTTTGAGGAAGTCGCCTGTCAAAACACGAAGTCAAATGAGCGTTGTGTAGCAGACGTAGGAGGGCACGTGAGAGCTCCCACTTCTACGAGGAAACCATTTGTACGTCAAAAAGATTTCATCTGGCACATGAACGTACTCAACACTGTTATGCAAAAGATGCCTCTCGTAGGATGATACACATCATTAATTTCCCAGCTGTAGATGGACTGGTGAATGGATGAACGGTAGACAGCCGTTCGAGACGCCGCCTCTGGCAGTGGTGGCTAGTGGCCGCTTCTTGCCGCACCCTCTGTCGTGATTTATTGGGTTAATTTGCACGACTGATGCAAGGCGAGTTTGCGTAAAGGCCTTAGAATTGCAAACACCACTCCCCACGTCGGCACGGCTTACTTGTTTTTGCAGACGCGGCATTAGAGCAGTGAATAATCGCAGGGTCGCGATTTCGCCGTTTTCTTCGTTTTAATTTGTCGCACGTCTCCTGCTTTTTTTTAAAATGCAGGTCTCTCCGTCGTTTGCATTGGCTGCAAGCCACGGACTACTTACAGGCTATTTCATTTAGTTTTTCCGCCTCACTGCGTCTGAAAAGCAGAGCACGTCTGTCAGGGCCAAAAAGTTTTTCTATTTCCGTTGTCCAATGAGATTAGCGCCCCATACGTACGTGACTTGCAGTACTGACGGTCAAAGGAGGAAAGCTAGATTAGAGTTTCACGTCCGTCGACGACGACGTCATTAGGGCGGGGGTGAAGCTTGGAATTGGGGTAGGACGGAGAAGGAAACTGGATGTGTCATTTCGAAAGAAGTCATCAAGGCGTCTGATTTAGAGAAACCACGGAGAGCATAAATCTGCACGTCCAGGCAGTATTTCAACCAACGTCCAGTCTCTTAACCACTGCGCCACCTCGATCCTAAGACAAAGGACAACTGAAACTTTAATTTATGACTTTTTAATAAATTTTTAAATAATGAACTCTGAAAACTTTTCATCACCACTACCGCAGTGCATTGTTTTGTGTCAGTAACTTCAAAAATAAAATTTTATTCCAACGTTTCTCAGCTAGATTTACTCCGCGTCTGAACATTTGTACTACGGCCGTCATGTTTCCATCGTTGTGTAATTGACCGTATACCTTCCAAATGAAATTAATTGCGAGAAACAAAATTCAAAAATAGTAATAATAATAATAATATCTCGGGTGAAACACTCATTTTAAACAGAAAGAGAAACGTCGAAGAAATCAAAAAGACAGAACGATAAGTAGGCAGGAAAATTTTTGTCCACATTATGCTTAAGAAGGAGCTCACACACAAGTGGCAAATAAAGAAATTCAGAAGTATACCAGCTGTGATTCTGATATGAAAAAAAAAACGCACAGTGCTAAGCTGTGGAAATCTATTACAGCCGAAGTAAATCTAAAGTTAAAACAATAAGATGCATCGATGCAGCTAAAGAAAACCTGAAAGGAAGAGAAATACCGAAACTTAATATATATTTGAGTCATGCAGTCTGCTTCCTCGGCTATTTGCTGGATGTATTCCAAGCTCTCTTTTCCCGTACAGTTTTTACCCGCTACAGTTCCTTCTAGTGCCACGGGTAAGACAGATGTCCTCTCATGCTGTCCCTTCTCCATATCAGTATTTTACATAAATTCCTTTCCTCGTCGATTTTGCGGAGAATCTCCTCATTCCCTACCTTATTAGTCCACCTAATTTTCAACGTTCTTCTGTAACACTACATCTCAAATGATTCGATTCGCTTCTGTTCCGGTTTTCCCACCGTTCATGTTTCCCTACCGTACAATGCAGTTCTCCAAACGTACATTCTCAGAAATTTCTTCCTCAGATTAAAGCATATCGCTGACACCAGTAAACTTCTCTAGGCCAGGAATGCCCTTTTTGCCGGTGTTGGTCTGCTTTTTATGTCGTCCTTGCTCTGTCGGTGTTGATTATTTTGCTGCCACGGCAGCAGAAATCCTTAACTTCGACTACTTCGTGATCACCAATTCTAATGTTAAGTTTCTTTCTGTTCTCATTTCCGCTACTTATGATTATATTCGTCTTTCTTCGATTTACTTTCAGTCGATGTTCTGACTGGTTTGATACGGCTCGTCACGAATCCCTCTCTTGAGCCAGCCTCTTCATTTCAAAGTAATTCTTGCACCCTACATCCTCAATTATTTGCTGGATGTATTCCAGTCTCTCTCTTTAGCCTCTACAGTTCCCTTTAGCACCACGAAGGTCATCCCCTCATGCCTTAACACGTTTCTTGTCATCCTGTCCCTTCCTCTAATCAGTGTTTTCCATTTGTCCCCTTCTGCCAATTCTGCGGAGAACTTCTTCATTACTTATCTTCATATACCAAGGAAAAAACATTTGCCCTAAATTTGACAACTAAACAGCATGCCTAGCAGAAAAACTCAAGACCAGAATAGCTTGGTCTGACTAGTGAAAAAAGGACCTATTTTGAGGGAATGAAATTAGTATGGGCACAAAGAAAAGCCAAAACAAAATCATAAAAATGCCCTTCTTGTGCATGGCTTGGTTCATTAGGGCCCAAATGTGAATAATAATAAGCATTATCACTCCAGAATAGTCTCTGATATGATGAAAGACGTCAATTTTATCGATTTTTGCTTTACAGTTCCATCATGTTGATAGCAGTTCCTTAGTGCAATTACAAATGGGTAGCAAATTCTCTCTCTCTCTCTCTCTCTCTTTATCACAGACAGGCACACAAACGTTTGTATGAGTAAACCCTTTACCGCTTGTTTTCGTAATAATAATTTATTACGCATATCGATTTTGGGCCTATACAATATCATCGACGATGTTCTTAGTGTGTTATTCAAATACATCATGAAAGATGAATAATTCACATGATATGTTGTGCTCTTTTCACGGAATTAGGCAGTTTAACTGCAGTATCACGATACCTGTCTGTAAATGATACTGTTAAGTTGAAAAGAAATAATAATACCCATAATTACGATTCAAATAGGAAAAACCTATTACACACTAAATTGTATTACTTAACTAAATGTTGTTTTCTGTAGTGTGATCTCTCTCTCTCTCTCTCTCTCTCTCTCTCTCTCTCTCTCTCTCTGTCACACACACATATACATGTATTGCCTCTCTCTCTCTCTCTCTCTCTCTCTCTCTCTCGCACACACACAGAGAGATACACACACAAAATGGTTCAAATGGCTCTGAGCACTATGGGACTTAACATCTCAGGTCATCAGTCCCCTAGAACTTAGAACTACTTAAACCTAACTAACCTAAGGACATCGCACACATCCATGCCAAAGGCAGGATTCGAACCTGCGATCGTAGCGGTCGCGCGGTTCCAGACTGAAGCGCCTAGAGCCGCTCGGCCACCAGCGGCCGGCCTTTGTTTGTAGTCGATACTTTTCACAAAACTGTAAACAACCAACTCCGTCAATTTCTAGGCTGCCAACGTTTTAACGCACGTAAGCGTCAATATTTACCAGAATATCACATCTCAGTCGCATCATCTACCAGTCGTTTTTGAAACGAAACTGTCGTAACTAACGTCCGTCCTCACTGCGTTCAGGTTGTCCCACTCAGGTAACCCAGGACACTGTCATTATTTTACAGACAGTAGACAATACTGGCAGCCTTGGGAGAGCCAGCCCTGACAACTCTCTACCATCTGGTGAGCAAGATGTATGAGACAGGCGAAATACCCTCAGACTTCAAGAAGAATGTAATAATTCCAATCCCAAAGAAAGCAGGTGTTGACAGATGTGAAAATTACCGAACTATCAGTTTAACAAGCCTCGGCAGCAAAATACTAACAAAAATTCTATACAGACGAATGGAAAAACTGGTAGAAGCCGACCGTAGGGAAGATCAGTTTGGACTCCGTAGAAATGTTGGAACACGTGAGGCAATACTGACCCTACGACTTATCTTAGATAATAGATTAAGGAAAGGCAAACCTATGTTTCTAGCATTTGTAGACTTAGAGAAAGCTTTTGACAATGTTGACTGGAATACCCTCTTTCAAATTCTGAAGGTGGCAGGGGAAAATACAGGGAGCGAAAGGCTGCATACAATTTGTAAGAAACCAGACGGCAGTTATAAGAGTCGAGGGGCATGAAAGGGAAGCAGTGGTTGAGAAGGGAGTGAGACAGGGTTGTAAGTTATCCCCGATGTTTTTCAATCTGTATATTGAGCAACCAGTAAAGGAAACAAAAGAAAAATTCAGAGGAGGAATTAAAATCCATGGAGAAGAAATAAAAAATTTGAGGTTCGCCGATGACTTTCTAATTCTATCAGAGACAGCAAAGGACTTGGAAGAGTAGTTGAACGGAATGGCTAGTGTCTTGAAGGAAGGATATAAGATGAACATCAACAAAAGCAAAACGAGGATAATGGAATGTATTCGAATTACGTCGGGTGATGCTGAGGGAATTCGAATAGGAAATGAGACTCTTAAAGTAGTAAAGGAGTTTTGCTATTTGGGGAGCAAAATCACCGATGATGGTCGAAGTAGAGAGGATATAAAATGTAGACTAGCAATGGCAAGGAAAGCATTTCTGATGAAGAGAAATTTGTTAACATCGAGTATAGTTTTAAGTGTCAGGAAGTCGTTTCTGAAAGTATTTGTATGGAGTGTAGCCATGTATGGAAGTGACACATGGACGATAAATAGTTGGGACAAGAAGAGAATAGAAGCTTTCGAAATGTGGTGCTACAGAAGAATGCTGAAGTTTAGATGGATAGATCACGTAACTAATGAGGAAATATTGAATAGGATTGGAGAGAAGAGAAATTTGTGGCTCAACTTGACTAGAAGAAGGGATCGGTTGGTAGGACATGTTCTGAGGCATCAAGGGATCACCAACTTAGTATTGGAGGGCAGCGTGGAGGGTATAAATCGTAGAGGGAGGCCGAGAGATGAATACACTAAGCAGATTCAGAAGGACGTAGGTTGCAGTAGGTACTGGAAGATGAAGAAGCTTGCACAGGATAGAGTAGCATGGAGAGCTGCATCAAACCAGTCTCAGGACTGAAGACCACAACAACAACAGAAAATACGTGTAGTGTCCGGCCCACGGAGAGGGCGCCCGCGCGGACCGCAGAAGAAGTCGGCACAGTGGCGGCGGCTTCGCTGGGCCCGCCGACTGCTTGCCCTGTCCTGCCGCACTGCAATTAGCGTGGGCCCTGACCTGCTTTCACCGGCGCCTGCCGCCTGGCGAGTAGGCAGCCCGGTAAACCTCTGGGGCCCACGCCCTCCCAGCGCGCGGACGCGACACCGGAGCGGCGCGGCGCAGATGGCGAGTCAGACAAGCGCCGAACTGGGTTCTCTTCCTAAAGCCGGCTTCACACGGGACGTGTTTCACATCGCGAAGCACGCCAAACGTCGTATCCGTCCAGGTTGTTGCATGCTCTGAAGCGACGTGCTGCATCTCACGGAACGTGCTCCTCGTCGTAATTTACGATGGCAGTGCCCTCAAATGCCAATTAGCTGCATCACTCACACGGTTTGTCTTCGCAAATGGACGCGCGTAAAATAGCTGCGTTATTTGTGCATCGATTGTCGGAGAACTGCGGATAGAACTGCGAAGAAGATTCTGGACTCTACATTTGCAGGTACAGAAACACTACATATGCTACCCAAAGACTGGAGATATATACCAGTGGAGGTTATTCGTTAATTCAGTTGAATCTCCACCGTATTTCCGTTTTTTAATTGAATTTAGTTAAAGTGTAGTGGCTCATGTCAGTTTCTGCGTACATAATACCCATATTCTCGTTGTTGTATTGTATTACTTCAGTATCGCAATTTGTTTCGTAATTTAATTCGAATGGAAGAGAAGATTTCTTCGCAATTACTCACTATCTTGAAAAAAATATTTATCACCAAGACACAAATGTGAGGCAGTCCATAAACCCACGTTTTTTACACTACAGGCCATTAAAATTGCTACACCAAGAAGAAATGCAGATGATAAACGGGTATTCATTGGACAAATATACTAGAACTGACATGTGATTACATTTTCACGCAATTTGGGTGCATAAATCCTGGAAAATTAGTACCCGGAACAACCACCTCTGGCCGTAATAACGGCCTTGATACACCTGAGCATTGAGTCAAACAGAGCTTGGATGGCGTGTTCAGGTACAGCTGCCCATGCAGCTTCAACACGATACCACAGTTCATCAAAAGTAGTTACTGGCGTATTGTGACGAGCCAGTTGCTCGGACGCCATTGACCAGACGTTTTCAATTGGTCAGAGATCTGGAGCATGTGCTGGCCAGGGCAGCATTCGAACATTTTCTGTATCCAGAAAGGCCCGTACAGGACCTGCAACATGCGGTCGTGCGTTATCCTGCTGAAATGTAGGGTTTCGCAGGGATCGAATGAAGGGTAGAGCCACGGGTCGTAACACATCTGAAACGTAACGTCCACTGTTCAAAGTGCCGTCAATGCGAACAAGAGGTGACCGAGACGTGTAACCAATGGCACCCCATACCATCACGCCAGGTGATACGCCAGTATGGCGATGACGAATACACGCTTCCAATGTGCGTTCACCGCGATGTCGTCAAACACGGATGTGACCATCATGATGCTGTAAACAGAACTTGGATTCATCCAAAAAAATGACGTTTTGCCATTCGTGCACCCAGGTTCGTCGTTGAATACACCATCGCAGGCGCTCCCGTCTGTGATGCAGCGTCAAGGGTAATCGCAGCCATGATCTCCGAGCTGATAGTTCATGCTGCTGCAAACGTAGTCGAACTGTTCGTGCAGATGGTTGTTGTCCTGAAAACGTCCCCATCTCCTGACTCAGGGATCGAGACGTGGCTGCACGACCCGTTACAGCCATGCGGACAAGATGCCTGTCATCTCGACTGCTAGTGATACGAGGCCGTTGGGATCCAGCACGGCATTCCGAATTACCCTCCTGAACCCACCGATTCCATATTCTGCTAACAGTCATTGGATCTCGACCAACGCGAGCAGCAATGTTGCGATACAACAAAACGCAATCGCGATAGGCTACAATCCGACCTTTATCAAAGTCGGAAACGTGATGGTACGCATTTCTACTCCTTACACGAGGAATCACATCAACGTTTCACCAGGCAACGCCGGTCAACTGCTGTTTGTGTATGAGAAATCGGTTGGAAACTTTCCTCATGTCAGCACGTTGTAGGTGTCGCCACCGGCGCCAACCTTGTGTGAATGCTCTGAAAAGCTAATCATTTGCATATCACAGCATCTTCTTCCTGTCGGTTAAATTTCGCGTCTGTGGCACGTCATCTTCTTGGTGTAGCAATTCTAATGGCCAGTAGGGTAATAGAAAAAACTTGCGGTGTGTGACTTGCCTTTTGTTTATGACACAGATTAACCGTCAAGTCATGATATTTAGTCATTTGGGAGACATTCCGATCGTGGGCCTGTGCAACAAGGATTACGGCAAATACATTTTGATAGTAAATAACATCGAATATTACACATCGTGCTTCTGTTAAATTAATAGGGGGGGTTTAGAAAACACAAGGTGAAAAAAATGCTAGTAGCTAGGTGTAAACCCGATATCTATCCCTTCACGGCTCACGACGCTAGCAGCTAACACTGCATGCATTGCCGGCGGTTCACCTGGATATCGAGTGCCGTAATGCGAAGTCGATGATCCGGACAGCATCATAGTATGACTACGCTAACGCTCTGCAGTTTTCTTCCTTTTTGGGTCATCAGTCGTTTGACTTCTCCTGCCGTGTCACCCCCTTCATCTGAGACTAACAAACCCAGCCCCGTCAATTATTTGTTGCATATATCCAGCTCTGTCTTCCCCTACAGTTTTTTTCCGTACGACACCCTCTAGCACGATTTAAATTATTCACTATGTCTTTAAACAAGTCCTTTCATCCTACACATTGTCTACTCAGTGTTTTTCAAATATTCCTTCCCTTGCTGATTCCGCAGAGAACCTTATGAGTCCACTTAATTTTGACCATCCTTCTATGACATCACATCTCGAGTGCATCAATTTTCAGATTTCCTCCTGTCCCCACAGTCCTTGATTAACTCCTATACAATACCGTACTTCTGATCAAAAACATGCAGACACCCTTGTGCAATGCGTAATCGACCACCAGATTTCACGAGAGGCTGTGGGGAGTATAGAGAAGCCATAACAGCAGAATTGGTCCGTCATTAGAGCTCAGTGACTTCGAACGTGCATTGGTCATTGGATGTCATATGAGTAACAAAATTGACATAAATCTCCACGCTTCTAAAGCTGCCCAAGTTGATTGTTGGTAATATGATTGTGAAATGGAAAGGCGACTGAACAACCCCAGCTAAACCATGTGGTCAACGATATATATGGCCCTGCAACAAACTTGTGACGTCACACTAGTCGTCTAGTCCGCCACACTTCGCGAGCACTCTGAACCGTGCAGGAGACACGGAAAATAAATTTTTAACTGAAAACGTACCCAGTAAAGGTCTTAATTTTGTCGTGCGCAATCGAGAACTTGCATGCATTTAAACACAAGGTCAAGATTTATTAAACACGTCTGAAATCGTTACTTGCTCCCCGCCGGACACGGCTGCTGGCAATCGTAAGACCTGCAGTATCACATACTGTGACGTACGCGCCACAGCCTGTGTTTCTCGTGGGCCTGGCCTTGACGGAAAAGTCCAGCGGAGCATTGAGGAGAGTGATTGTAAAACTTCGCGTGAAATCAGCGGAAGGAATCACGCGTGACTTGCAAAGTGCTAATAACAGCCCAGCTAGCGTAACGACTGTGCGTTTGGAGTTTAAGAGAAGGGATACAGTGCTCGAGCAGCAACTCGTACGCCACATATTTCTGTAGTTAATGTAAAGCGACGTTGGAGATTGTGCAAAGAGCAACGCTACTGGACGTTAGATGACTGGGAACAAGTGATTTGTATTGATTTATCACGCTGTGCCCTGTGGCAGTCCGATGGAAGGCTTTGGGTTTGGTGAATGCCAGGAGAATATTTGCGTCATGTTTAGCGCCAGCAGTGAAGTACAAGGGAGACGGTTGTACGGAATAGGGGCGTTTTTTGTGGTTAGGATATGGTACTCTTGCCGCGCTTAAGAAAACGATAAATTTGGTAGAAAATGAGCACATTTTACAGCATTATATACTGCGTACAGTAGAGGAATGATTTGGGGACGATGATTTCTTGTATCAGCAAGAAAATTCACCCTCTCATAAAGCAGCAATCGTTTGTGGACAATAACATATCTGAAATGGATTAGCCTGGTCAGTGTCCCGCTTTCAACGCAATGGAACACAGCTGGGATGAATTAGAACGCCGACTTTACCCCAGGCACAAGTGCCAGGCACCATTACCTTCCCTGGTTTACTCTGGAGGACTAACGGGCTGTCCTTCCTACGCAGACCTTCAAACATCTCATCTAAAGTGTCATTAGCAAAGTTCAAGCCGCTGTAAAGCGAAGGGTGGACTAACTCCATATTAATATCCACTGACAGGTGTCGGGATACTTTTCTTCATATAGATAAAATATTCTCAAAAATATCTCTCGCAGATTAAAGCCTTTGTTTGATATCAGTACAATTCTTTCGTCGAGAGTGCTCTTTTTGTCTGTGCTAGTCTGCTTTTTACATTCTCCTTGCTCAGTCCGTCATGTGTAATTTCAGAAGTGCTTTTGTTGCGATTTAACTTTCCTAAAGGTAAATCGATAGCCACATAACGGGTCCTCAATTTCTTTCTTATTCTTCTGTATAAGTTTTAGGATTCCAAGGTGATAACGTTCGTTTCTGAGGAAGAACTAAACCGACAGAAAAATGAAATGATTGGTCTCACTTTCTGTCGGTGTTTCCAACTTGATTTTCTTGACATTTGACGGACCCCAATACACTAAAGGAATTACAACAGCCAGAAAGAATGGTCACAATGAATCCAGCGCTCAGAATGTGTAGAACAGTGTACTAGTAATGAGTGATAAATATTTTCGATAAGCTGTTCTCCTCAGTTGTTAACTAGTTAAAACAGTGGCTAGTTGAAAACAGTGGCACGTGCTAAGATCAGTCACTTTACCTTGGTGCCAGTTTCGGTGTTTCTTGGGCACAGAGCCTTAGCATCCCCATGTTTGAACAACCATTGCGTCGGATATGTTCATTCTCTCCCTGATTAGTTACAATAAGATCGAATCTGATGAAATAATTTTCTCCATATAGCGCATAAATATCCACGGAGAAAGCTGAAAAGGTGTCCTTCTACGACGGAAATTTAATTAGAGACAAAATTGTTACTGACAACAAAATCTTCAAGCAAATGTCAGAGTTTACATGTTTGGGCCTTCAAATAAAGTAACATAAAACACATCAAATTATCATATTTAGACGTCGTCTGGCAACAAACAATGGAGACTCAGACAATACAAAAGAAACTCTTCGTAAACTGCGTAAGGTAATTCCAGTAACATTACGTCCGCCCCGATAGCTGAGTGGTGAGCGTGACGGATTGCCGTCCTACCGGCCCGGTTTCGATTCCCGGCTGGGTCGGGGATTTTCTCCGCTCAGGGACTGGGTGTTGTGTTGTCTTCATCATCATTTCATCCCCATCCGGCGCGCAGGTCGCCCAGTGTGGCGTCGGATGTAATAAGACCTACACCAAGGCGGCCGGACCTGCCCCGTAAGGAGCCTCCCAGCCAATGACGCCAAACGCTCATTTCATTTCCAGTACCATTATAACTGTATTCGAAGACTCGGCTTTACATTTACATTCTCCATATACATAAATGATCTGCCGGACAGCGTTAGCAACAATTTACAGTTGTTTGCTGATGATACTGTGGTGTATGGGGAGGTCTCGTCGTTCAGTGACTGTAGGAGCATACAGGATGACTTAGACAAAATTTCTAGCCAGCCCTGAATGTAGAAAATGTAAGCTAATGCAGATCGTCTAGGGCGTCTTGACACGGTTCGCAGCTAGCCCCGTCGGAGGTTCGAGTCCTACCTCGGGCATTGGTGTGTGTCTTGTTCTTAGCGCAAGTTAGATTAAGTGGTGTGTAAGCCTAGGGACCGATGACTTTAGCGGTTTGGTCCCATAGGAACTTTTCACAAATTCCCAAATTTCCAGCATTAGTAGTATGCTACCTTGATACAATCATGTTGATTAAATATCTAGGCGTAACTTTGCAAAGCGATATGAAATGGAATGAGGATGTAAGGAATGTAGTAGGGAAGACGAATGGGACAGATTTAGGAAAGCATGGTTCATGCGTAAAGGAGACAGCACACAGAACAATAATGCGACCAGTTCTTGAGTACTGCTCGAGTGTTTGGGATCCCCACCAGATCAGATTAAAGAAAGACATCGAAGCGATTCAGACGCGGGTTGCTAGAATTGTTAACGGTAATCTCGATCAAAACCCAAGTATTACAAGGAAGCTTTGAGAACTCAAATGGGAATCTCTAGAGGGAAGGCAACGTTCTTTTCGAGGAACGCTATTGAAAAAAAAAATTATAGAACCGGCATTTGAAGTTGACTGCCAGAACGATCGCACTGCCGCCAACGTACATATCACGTACGTACCGCGAACATAAGATAACAGAAATTAGGGCACGTACGGAGGCATATAGACAGTTGTCGTTTTTCCAGCGCTCTATTTGAGAGTGGAACAGGAAGGGAAATGACTAGCCGGGGGGTAACGTATGCGCCGCCACGCACCGTACGGTGGCTTGCGGTGTATGTATGAGAGACAGGTGTAGAACAGGACAAAAGCTTATGCTGTGATGCTGATAGTGACATTTACGATAAAACTGAGGCTGCGTTACGGAAGTCATTAATTCTTGCTTCATATAAAGCCTGTACGAAACATTCTTATCGTCGGCAAGTAAGAGTTGTCGTCGAAAGCCAAAGCGAAAATTTGCCAACGGCATTATTGTTTGGAAAGTATTTCGTTCACATTCCTTGCTAAATGCCTGATGTTCTAACAACTTCTTATTAGAAAACTGCATTGTTCTCGCCCCATAAGTTCTAAGTACAAAAAAATCTTCTGTGTAATAGTTATTAAAAATAACCGCCGTTTAAACATTCAGTTGCACTCATTCAGAGGGCAGAACTTTCACTTCTTTTAATTACTGTGTAAGTATTTCGCATACTTCGTTAGGCAGAGGACACTTCAACCACAACCAATAATGGCTACACGAGGACGGATTGTGAAGCCTCACTGCTATTGCTGGTCTGTAAATTAGTTGTGGCAAGTTGTACGATGTATGGGTACATATAATGGAGAACTATAAACAGTTTCTGAAGACGCACATAGCGCTACCTTGTTCAATTTTCGACGGCGGTGATTCTTTGCACATATAAAAAATATGTAATATGTAATAAAACAATGCCGATGACAGTCATGCAAGAAATGAAAGAAAGACGTCAGAAATAGATGAAGAGAAACTTTTTAATCGATTATATTCCATACCAGGATTCGAACCCCGACCTGTCTTTTGCAGTCTAAACTCCCACCAACTCGTGAATCTAATTACGAAGACTAGTATTTCTTGTAGGAATGATGTAGCCTAGAATGACATCCAACTCTGATCTACCAGAGACCTACAGTATGACATGCAGTTAATTTCAGTATGGAAGAAAATCGTTTATAGAACAATTTCCAAGCTGTTCGCTTTTACGCCGTACGAGTGTTAGTTAATCGCTGTATGCAGAGAGCCTCGGCTTAGTTGGGAAGTAGTAGCAGTACTAGTACAATACACTGAAACTCTGAGTTGGACAGGGAGACATCTTAGATAGATCTGTTGGTATGAGCGTTGCATCCAAATGCAAGTTTTAATGTCAAGATGTTTTCGTTGCAGTTTACGATCTGCAGCAAAATAAAAAAGTCGTCAAGAAATGCGATTGAAATAGCAATATTTACGATACCAAATTACTGCATAAAAATCAACACTAAGGTACACTTCTTCAGTATTATTTCGGCTCCAAGAGAATCCACAGTTACCTCAAAATGTCTGAGCGACATGTTACCAAGCTCACAGTATGAGCCATTGGTTGAAGTAAACCTTTGTGTATTTTCTTACCACGACATCGCAGTTTCGGTCACGAAGCATATATTTGAAAATGGCTTCACAACTGAAACTTTATAATAGTGGAAACAAAGTAAAACGAAGTCTCACTTCATCCAGTGACAAATCAGTGTGGTAAATAAAATTCCTGAGAATTCTTACCACACGAAGCGCAGAATCGATGATGAAACACGCTAAATTACGGAATTATAAGAAAAGGTACCAGGGATTATGTTATGAAAATGACTGAAAATAAGAAATGGAGAGTTACCCAACTGTATGAAATTTCAGAAATGTATGAGGATAAATTAGTGAATTAATCATCGAAAGAAAAATGGCTTGATAAGAAGAGGAAATAATACCGGGGGAGTAGGAAAAACGACAGATAAGTATAGAAGTTGGAATGAGGTATTATTTGTTCAGTACAGAAAAACGAAATTATTGACTTTTTATGATGCCAAGGGGCTTAAAAATCTATTGGAATGGATATTCGTAATATGTTTGTCTGTGTCGTTAAACCGCTTTACGAACGTGGATTACTGCGATGCTGATGCGCGATATCCATGCAATGGCTCGTTTGTTTTATCGCTGCCATGGGACAACGTTTCCGATTTTAGGAGTGATGGAACGTCGTTAACCAACATTCATTCCGCTCGGCGGCATCAAAAGTCGAATTTACCGCCGGTGATTGAGGTATGATACGCTAGTTAGTGAATTATGGCCGCTAATGGCATGACGAGGAAGTGTTTCTGTGCGGAGTCACAATACTAAGGAAATATCAACAGAACAGCAGGGAACGTTAGGTATGTCCAAGTTTCAGCGCCGTTCGGACATCCACGTCACTGCGAGATTTTTTCTTTTCGCTATGAAATTTTCTGCACCTTACAGCTGTTGGCAGGGTGTTTTCCAGTCCCTTTTTTTCTTAGACTTGAGCCTCTTAATTTTTTTTATTTGTTTGAAGGCAAAGTTCTTGCTGTCTTGCCTGAGTCCTGACTCGAAATTTCTCAGACGGATATAACTGGAGCGCGAGAGCGGAAAAATATATCTTTCAATTCAGTAAGCACGAACATCTGTAGAATCGTGGGCAAGAGGAAGCCGTCACTTTTAGAGCAGTATTCTTGGCTCCATATCAGAGTGTCAGTTATACGATGATGAGGCAGCACCAGCATTAAATAAATAAGGCGTTCCTTCGCTCCATGAAAAGGAACACAAAAATACACAGACACACGTGTATCCCCCCCCCCCCCCCCTCACACCCACACACCCACCCACACACACACACAAATTTTATTTGTTGCCTTTTGCGGGCTAATTGCTGCACGTATATCACATTGTAGAGCCTTCGTGGATACATAATGAACATACAGATATTGCTATTATTATTATCATTATCGTATTCACCAGTTACAACACATTAAATACACCGTTGAAAATACATATGAGCAACTACTTAGACTACATAAATATCAGACGGCCCGACTATACACGGGTGTCGGAAGGCTCCATCCAGTGGAGTGCCTCGTTGGATGCTTCGTGTAGACTCTTGATGCTATCAGGGAAACGACCATACTCATTTACAGTGTGACTCATTCAGTATCACCGTAGTCACACGTATTGTCAGAGCAAAATCCACACGTTGACATGCTGTATTTGCACATACCTTCTTCAGTCCGGAAGCGGTTAAGCTCTCTCCGATGATGCAAACCTGGAACTTCGATAGCTGGTGTCCTTCTTCATATACTGGTCTTCTGATTTTGAGGCGCTTCCCACGCAGCAACAGCAAATTTTCCTGAAGAGTGATTGACTCATTTTTAGAAACGTGTTGGCAAAGGTTGTAGAGAGACACTTTTCGACGAAGATGAGGTGGACAGGTGTTGGATGGTACTCGGCTGCCAGCATGTGGGTATATAGCTGACTGTCCCATTTATGGTTCTCGCACCGCCTTCAAATGAACATCAACTTTCTTCGCGTGAGCGCTGCGGAGCCAAACTGGTGCGCAGTATTCTGCTGCAGAGCGAACCAACGGAAGGGACTCTCCATGGAGAAGTGATGTATTTTCTCCCCATGTTCCACCTGCCAGCTTCCTCGCCAGATTCACACGTGTCTGTATCTCTGTAGCTGTGGCAGAAAGGTGTTTATGATATGTCACAGTTCTGTCTAATGTGACACCAAGGTATTTTGGCTTATGTTGTATGAAAGTATGCCAAGAGGACCAAACTGACGGATGAACTTTGCAGACGCTAGACGATTAGAGAGGTAGGAAAGACATACTTGTTTCGTAAACATTAGGTCTAAGTCCTCACGTCTGACCTGCAGGAAATTCCAATATGCAGACTACCTTGCAATTTCATATGGGAGTGAAAATCTTTCTAACAAGCAGCCTCACTAAACTTTATTAATACACTTCTGGAAATTGAAATAAGAACACCGTGAATTCATTGTCCCAGGAAGGGGAAACTTTATTGACACATTCCTGGGGTCAGATACATCACATGATCACACTGACAGAACCACAGGCACATAGACACAGGCAACAGAGCATGCACAATGTCGGCACTAGTACAGTGTATATCCACCTTTCGCAGCAATGCAGGCTGCTATTCTCCCATGGAGACGATCGTAGAGATGCTGGATGTAGTCCTGTGGAACGGCTTGCCATGCCATTTCCACCTGGCGCCTCAGTTGGACCAGCGTTCGTGCTGGACGTGCAGACCGCGTGAGACGACGCTTCATCCAGTCCCAAACATGCTCAATGGGGGACAGATCCGGAGATCTTGCTGGCCAGGGTAGTTGACTTACACCTTCTAGAGCACGTTGGGTGGCACGGGATACATGCGGACGTGCACTGTCCTGTTGGAACAGCAAGTTCCCTTGCCGGTCTAGGAATGGTAGAACGATGGGTTCGATGACGGTTTGGATGTACCGTGCACTATTCAGTGTCCCCTCGACGATCACCAGTGGTGTACGGCCAGTGTAGGAGATCGCTCCCCACACCATGATGCCGGGTGTTGGCCCTGTGTGCCTCGGTCGTATGCAGTCCTGATTGTGGCGCTCACCTGCACGGCGCCAAACACGCATACGACCATCATTGGCACCAAGGCAGAAGCGACTCTCATCGCTGAAGACGACACGTCTCCATTCGTCCCTCCATTCACGCCTGTCGCGACACCACTGGAGGCGGGCTGCACGATGTTGGGGCGTGAGCGGAAGACGGCCTAACGGTGTGCGGGACCGTAGCCCAGCTTCATGGAGACGGTTGCGAATGGTCCTCGCCGATACCCCAGGAGCAACAGTGTCCCTAATTTGCTGGGAAGTGGCGGTGCGGTCCCCTACGGCACTGCGTAGGATCCTACGGTCTTGGCGTGCATCCGTGCGTCGCTGCGGTCCGGTCCCAGGTCGACGGGCACGTGCACCTTCCGCCGACCACTGGCGACAACATCGATGTACTGTGGAGACCTCACGCCCCACGTGTTGAGCAATTCGGCGGTACGTCCACCCGGCCTCCCGCATGCCCACTATACGCCCTCGCTCAAAGTCCGTCAACTGCACATACGGTTCACGTCCACGCTGTCGCGGCACGCTACCAGTGTTAAAGACTGCGATGGAGCTCCGTATGCCACGGCAAACTGGCTGACACTGACGGCGGCGGTGTACAAATGCTGCGCAGCTAGCGCCATTCGACGGCCAACACCGCGGTTCCTGGTGTGTCCGCTGTGCCGTGCGTGTGATCATTGCTTGTACAGCCCTCTCGCAGTGTCCGGAGCAAGTATGGTGGGTCTGACACACCGGTGTCAATGTGTTCTTTTTTCCATTTCCAGGAGTGTATTTCTGCTTAGCTCATAAGGGGTGATCAAATCAAAACGAGACAGATGGAAAGATAGTAACTAACTTTTTATTATTTCAAAAGTAATAGCCGTAACTGTTAATACGTTTTTCCCACTGTGAGACAAGCCAGTCATTGCCTTCATGGAAAAATGTCTGCATTTGTCTACGGAACCATGATTGGTCCCAGGCGTGCACCTCTTCGAAGCAAATCGACTGCCACCAATGCCTTTATTCAGGGCTCCAAAAATATGGATGTAGCATGGATATAGATGGGGACTGTGTGAGGGCTTCCCAGTAAAAATTCAGCAGAGTCCTCGAAACAATGTTGTCAATATATGGCCGGGTCAGCATGTTGCCAAGGTTGTTTCGAGTACGTTGCAGAAGGCATGTTAAAATAATTTCGTGGAACGGTTTGGAGCTCGTGAAATCTGGAGTCATCCGGCAGACCTGGTGACGGTAGGACGGACGTTTTGGGCCCTGTGGGGCAGAGCTAATGTTTTAAAAGTGTTGTGTATAGGATGTTATCCTCAGTGATCACTGAAGTTGTTTCTCTGCTAAGAAAAACTGAAACAGTTGGCGAGTGAGCTTTCCGTGATAGATGTCAAGGGTTCAGCTGTTATCCGCTTTTTGTGAGAAAGAGTGCGATTCAAGGGGAGATTCTGGTCGAGACCGATGAAAAAAATCTTTTTTTTTTTGTTTATAAATTGCATCGTTGCAGTATGTAGATTATGCCTGCAAGGCAGAGCTGAGATTATAAAAGAGTTGCATGTATGACATCGAGGGTGTGATCCTCAGTGATCACTGAAGTAGTTGTTCCACTACGGTAAACTGAAGGAGTTGTAAATTTGTGGCGCGGTTCTATGGGACCACACTGCTGAGGTCCCTAGGCTTTCACACTAATTAATCTAACTTAAACTAACTTACGCTAAGGACAACATACACACCCATGCCCGAGGGAGGAGTCGAACCTCCGACGGGGAGAGTCGCGCCAACCGTTTCAAGGCGACTTGGACCACGCGGCTACCTCGCGCGGTGCGTTTTCCGTGACAGGTGTCAAGAACTCAGCTGTTATCCGCGTTTTGTGAGAAAGGGTGCAACTTATGGGGAGGTTCCGGTCGAGAACGGCGAAAAAATGATTTTTTTACACAAATTGCGTTTCTGAAGTATGTAGATTATGCCTGCAAAAGGATTTTAGAAGTTACAGCGTGTTGACTGGAACCGTGAGTCGACCGAAATATAGGGAGCTCGATAAATTAGTTCAAGAAAAGATTCCACAAGTAAACAAATTTCTGTCCAATGAAAATTTGCTTTAAAGATGTACGAATGCCAATACGCGAAATGACAACGATAACTTCAACGCGTGCATTCGGAAACAGGTACCGAGACATCTTCATTGTGGGGCAAAAACTTTCGAAATAGTAGCGTATACAGATGCAGGTATATTCAACGAAGGTTATTCAGCTATTCTGAAGATCATGGACGCGTTAAGAATCATCATAATGACGAACAGCAGAAACTTCGCGGACTTATCTGACAGGAAACGTGTAGCCGCCGCGGAGCAAGGAACGCCTCAGTTTGTTAAAAGTGCCCGGATTGAAAAAAGATACGAATTCAGAACCAGAGCATGTCTGAGGAAGTGGAAGGATGCCTCAATCGTCCTGAGATCGCAAAGTAACCGTAAGTTCTGAAATATTTTTTTTTTTTTTTTTTTTTACTCAAAGCTTTATACCTGTTTTCTCGAAACAGTGTTATTCAGCCGCGAAGCTTCGAACGCTCTAGAGCATCGACAGGTTGATTTCTTAAAATTAAAAATAATTAAATTTAGGGGGCATTAGCGACAGCTTCCTTTTGCATTCGAATTTTAAATATTTATAAATCATTGACCTCAGAAAAACTTCCCAAGAAATTGACATGTTTTTCAGATAGCTGCTATATTTTTTTTTGTTTTTTTTGTTTCGAGCTATTTTTCAAATCCCCATCGTAATGACCACCTAAATTACAGCCGGCCAGTGTGGCCGAGCGTTTCTAGGCACTTCAGTCTGGAACCGCGCTGCCGCTACGGTCACAGGTTCGAATCCTGCCTCGGACATGGATGTCTGTGATGTCCTTAGGTTAGTTAGGTTTATGTAGGTTCTAAGTTCTAGGGGACTGATGACCTCAGATGTTAAGTCCCATAGTACTCAGAGCCATTTGAACCATTTTTGAACCTAAATTACGAATTTTCTATTTTTATGGCTAACAGCTATAGTACGCTCCGCAAATCTGGACGCGCTGCTGGGCCTATCTGTGACAAGGGCTGCAGTCACTATTTTTAATTCGTTATGAGATAAAAACATTTTTTTCATACACAATCGTGCGTGTAATAACGTGATAAAATTCCCATTTCAATAAAAACAATCCGTGTACGCCCATAAAAATTTCTAAATTTCACCCATTTTTCGAGCGTCTCGATCAGAACCTACCCTTAACAAGCACTTGCTAGTGGGACAAAGGTCTTGTATAAGTTAATTTTTAATAACAACGAGACAAGCTTGATGAGACAATACATTCCATTTCCAGTAGAAACGTGTGGTGTTTTGCGTTTGCCTTTCTCCTGTTTGATTTTGGAACGTTTTCCTGTTTTATTGATGAAGTGAATGCAGGCGATGTACGACGGTTTGCGGTGTTCCTTTGCCACTCCAGTAGTCCTGGGGTCATTTAAAGCAACTTGGTTGCTCCACACCATTGGTTAGAGATACAGAAGAAATGACTAATTTGACCATGTCCTGCGCCTGTTATTTAGAGTGATGGTATGCGTGCAGCAGTGTTCAGAATCAATGCGGATCAACTGACGAACGGTTTCCGGTAAGCTTGCGAAGCAGTACGTCGCACAACTTGTCTCGCGCATCGCTCAGCACATCGGCAGTGGTGCGTGCTTTGTGGCCGCTACCACGGGAAGGTGTTCACTCGGCCCTGCGGCAGCTCCCTGGATAGAAGAATCTTTTGGAGATAATTGCTTGTCCCCGCGAGACAGCATCTCATTCTGCTCCGCTCACTGTGCAAAAGTTCTTGACAATCCTGGGATTCGACCTAGGAACCTCTGGGCGAAAATCAGTGCTAATGTGCGATCATCTAAGGACGCGGACAAATGTACTTTCATAGTGAGGCAATGTTAGCCCAATCTGCATTTTACATTTACATACATACACACTTTGCAAGCCACCGTAAGGCGCATATGCCAACTCCAAGAAGTATGCAAAAGAGACTTTGCAAAGATGCGAAGGGGAGAAAGTAGGGAAGCAGTGTTCGGTTTAAGATTTGAGCTATTTTCTGTTTGAACACTGCTTGGATGGCTCCGTACGAATCAGTATTTCAGGGGATTATGAACGCCCTCTATCAGCAGTGTTAAAATTGCAATACTGAAGATCAGTTACCTCAGAAAACTTGGTAGACAAAGACCTGAAATTTTAGGAAGTATTATATAACTCCTTTTCTGATTACTGAACCTAATCCAGAACATACAGACAAATAATTAATTAGTTACATTTTCTTTCAAAAATATGTTCATTTTTTTAAAAAAACTTCGCTTTTTTCTTTTGTACGTAAAAAAAGAGTTAGAGATAGATGTAGTTTGGTAGTACAGTAGCTGTAGTATACTGAAAGGTAACAAAGTGTAAAATTGGGTACAGATATCTGTAATACTTTCTGAGGAAATGGGTCAAATATTTTTAAAAATGTCATTTTCCGGAAATCAAGTTCAAAGATCCAGGTGACATTAGTTCACATATGAAGTCATGGCAGCTCGAAGAAACAGCCAGGCCCATTATCAGCATTGTCTCTATCCTACTCTTAGTCGCCCTGCAGGCCTAGATGCTTCCTTATTTCATGAATCCTGCTTCTTTAGTCATTTCTTCTGCTGCATGCTGGGCTGTCATGATTCTAAATCGATCCATTCGCTGGAATGCTTCAAGCGTGTTAGTTCCTGGAGTGCTACCAAATTGCTGTAGTACCCTAATTCTTCCAGTGTTGCCACCATTAAAACGTTATCACAGATCACAAACACCAAGATATAGATTTCTATTTCTACAAATACATTTTTGGTATGCTGTTCCAAGTGACAGTACTGAAAAACTCATTCGAGTTTTGCGTTCGACTATGTACTGGTTTAATACGAGGGTGAGTCAAATGAAAACCTTAAATATTTTCAATTATTATTTATTGTGCAGAAGTAGTACAAAGCTGTATCACTTTTCAACATCATCTCCCCCACGCACAATGCAAGTCCTCCAGCGCTTACAAAGTGCATAAATTCCTTTAGAAAAAAATTCTTTTGGTCGTCCGCACAACCACTCATGCACCGCATGGCGTACCTCTACATCAGAACGGAACTTCTTTCCTCCCATTGCGAAGAAGTTCTTCACACGCATCAACACGTCGTTCTCTCATTTCAGGAGTCAGTTGCCGTGGCACCCATCTTGCAGACACTTTGTGAAACTGGAGCACATCATGCACAATGTGGTGTACTGACCCATGTCTAATCTGTAAACGTGCTGCAATGTCATTCAGTGTCACTCTGCGGTTTTCCTTCACTATGGCTTCAACTGCTGCAATGTTCTGTGGAGTCACAACTCGTTGTGCCCGACCTGGACGAGGAGCATGCATCACCGTACTGCACCTTCATTCTTCGATGAATTTCAATAGGTTTCACACCTTCACTACGCAAAAACCGAATAACAGAACGCTGTTCTTCCCTGGTGCAAGTCACAAGTGGGGCGGCCATCTTTATACTGATACTGCGACGGTATGTGTGCATCTGCACTATGCTGCCACCTGCAGGCCATTCTGCACGCTGTTTGTAGCACGCTTACCAACTTAACAGGATAACAGCGCGAAATTTCGATTTTTTAGTACAAATGTAAGGTTTTCATTTTACTCACCCTCGTAGCTTCTATCGCTACAGGTGGTATGCTCTTTTTATGCCTAAATTATTCTTCTGTACCTGTTATCTGAACTTCGCAGTATTTGCACCATGAATCAGCAACCAGTGGACAAATCCCATATGTAGCGGTATCTTCAGTGGATGATTTGTGTAACCCACACTGATCTTTTATTTCCTGTAGATCACAAAGGATGCATCCTTTTACCATTACATGACAATGCTAGAGCCCATAATTTTTTTTTATCTTTCACTCTTCCTTCACCATTTAGAGTCTATAATCTTTACAATTCAACACTCATAAATCACTAGGTGCTCGCCGAATACCGTCACTTCTGTCAACACAGTCCATCCAACCTCTTAACATTAACATGAAATCATAAAATAAATAATTAGCTGTAAACCACAGTCTTCTAGACAGAATACATCCAGAGATAGTGCTAGTTAAGTATGTTAACGCAGAACGTCTGGATTTTATTACGATTGCACTATTATCTTTGAAATGACAAAAATGACATTTCCTATTGGAATTAGTTGACAAATAATACATCAAATCGTTTAGGAGAGATGGAAAACGCCACTTTTAGACCAGTCTCCCCATATTTACTTCTCTTCAGGTGAAAGTCGGAGTGATTCCTTCTGCTATAGAACACTTGCTTTATACTGGTATCTAGTTACAGGTTTATTTGCGACGTGTCTAAAGACTGATATCAGGACAATGATAAACGGGGCTAACAAGAACTCCACCGCCAAACTTCCAGGGATTGTTCAGGGATACCTTCTGAGCAATGAAGTGTAAGGGACCCATGGTCTCCCGTGTTTCATTACAGCGTAATTTCATTTCGTTTGGACAAAAATGGGTTGATCGCAGTGTCCTGTCCCGTGGCCATATCGATCACCAGATATGACACAAATCGATATCTCCTTCTGGAGCCTTGTGAAGAGGCTGGTTTACAAGGCTCAGGGCGATATTCGCACTGACTGGGTTTCTAGGATTATCGCAGCTGAGGAAGTAGCTCGCCGAATTGCTGGTAGTCTGTCGCATTACCGACTGTCTAAGACAGTTGGTGGTGCGTCGCTGTACATCCTGCCGTGATCATGGTGGTCTAAATTTCGAACAATACCTGTTAGCTTTTGGTATTGTTGACTCGAATAGTCTGTTTCAAATTCTGAATGTAGCAGGAGTAAAAAACAGAACGAAAAGCTATTTACAATATGTATAGAAATCGGACGGTAATTATAAGAGTCGAGGGGCATGAAAGAGAAACAATGGTTAAGAAGGGAATGAGGCAGGGTTGTAGCCTATCCCAGATGTTATCTAGTCTGTACACTGAGGAAGCAGTGAAGGAAACTAAAGAAGACTTTTTAGTAGGTATTAAATTTCAGTGAGAAGAAATTAAAACTTTGCCGATGAGATTGCACTTCTATCGGAGATAGCAAAGAACTTGGAAAAGCAGTTGAACGGAATGGAAAGCGTCTTGAAAGAAGGATATAAGATGAATATCAACAAAATCAAAACAAAGAAAATGGAATTAAATCAGGTTATGCTGAGGAAGTTACATTAGGAAACGAGACACTTATTGTAGTAGATAAGTTTTACTATGTAGCAAAGTAACTGATGATGGTGAAGTATAGAGGATATAAAATATAGATTGGCAATGTTAATGAAAGCATTTGTGAAGAAGAGAAATTTGTTCATATCAAATATAGATTTAAGTATCAGGTTGTCTTTTCTGAAAATATTTCTATGGAGTGTAGCCATATGTGGAAGAAGAAACATGGAAGATGAACAATTTAGACAAGAAGAGAAAAGAACATATTCAGATGTAGTGCTACATAAGAATGCTGAAGATCAGATGGGTAGATCAAGTAACTGAAGATGAGGTACTGAATAGGATTGGGGAGAAGAGAAATCTGTGGTACAACTTGACCTGAAGAAGGGATCGCTTGATAGGACACATTCTCAGACATCAAGGGATTACTAAGTGCCGGAGACAAGTATGGGTGAGGAAGGGGGGGGGGGGGTTAAATCGTATTTGGAGACCAAGCGACGCATACAGTAAGCAGATTCAGGAGGATGTAGGTTGCAGTATTTATTCGGAGTCGAAGAGGCTTTCAGAGGATGGAATAGCATGGAGAGCTACATCAGATTATTCTTCGAAATGAAGACCACAGCAAGAACAACAAGCTTTAAGGGAACAGATTTGCATTTGTTACGTGCTTTACTGTACATGGCAGAAGAGATTGAACACACTGTGGTAAAAGTGTATGTGTTGTGCGTTTTTCTTTTGGGTGCTGCGTATTACAGGCTTCTTCATTGTTGTGAAGGTATTTTCACAGAAACAAGGGAGTTTGCGTTAACAAACTGTATAACGTACATTATTACCCTGTAACGAACCGCAAGACACTGTGCGTCCCCTGTACCAAAATATTCAGAAGGTATCCACGAACGACCTCTGAAAGTTCGTCGGTAGAGTTCTGGTTCGACCTGTATTCCAGTTGCCCGATTACGCTGCTTATTCTGATGTAATATCGAATTCTCAAATTATCTGCAACACGCAGTGTGTATGCAGTCTGGAACCGCAAGAACGCTACGGTCGCAGGTTCGAATCCTGCCTCGGGCATGGATGTTTGTGATGTCCTTAGGTTAGTTAGGTTTAACTAGTTCTAAGTTCTAGGGGACTAATGACCTCAGCAGTTGAGTCCCATAGTGCTCAGAGCCATTTGAACGCAGTGTGTAGCGTGTTCCGTAGACAGATCTTTATTTTGCTGTTCGGTGGAATTAGAGCGAACTTTCTCGCGCAAAGTACCGTTACAACAGCAGAGTAATTCGCAGCGACACCCACGCATTTCATGTCAGCCAGTGAATGCAGCCGGCAATTTGCACCCGCATAATTTTGCAATTGCCTCGCATCGCACATAGCACGTTCCGCTAATTCGTCAGCAGCCCGCATTTATAGTTCCCAAACAAACTTCGCGCGATATGGGAATTAGTAAAATAATGTTTCAACCTTAGTGTATTTGGATTAGCGCTTCTCGCTTTTATTATCTGTTTTGTCGTTTCTAGTTCTGTAAAACTTGCGACACGATGACCAAGCTAGATGGCGCAGTGAATAGTAGACTGGACTCGTGTTCGAAAGGACGACGGATCAAAATCGCGTCATGCCATCCAACTTTAGACACAAAGGAATTAAAGATATTAGCTGCCCAGTGGGCGTTCATTTATATCAAAGGGGCAACTTGAAAATTTGTGTCGAACTGGGACTTGAACTCAAGTCTCCAACTTACCAGGCAGAAACGCTGACCACAACACCATCCTGACACAGTTGTGACCACAATCGCACTGACTACCCTAACACGCCACCCGGCAGACGCAAATTCTCAACTTATATCACGCACCAATGATGTAGGCCGGCCGGTGTGACCGAACGGTTCTAGGCGCTTCAGTTTGGAACCGCGCGAACGCTACGGTTGCAGATTCGAATCCTGCCTCGGGCATGGATGTGTGTGATGTCCTTAGGTTAGTTACGTTTAAGTAGTTGTAAATTCCAGAGGACTGATGACCTCAGATGTTAAGTCCCATAATGCTCAGAGCCATTTGAACCAACCAATGATGTAGTGCCCCTGGTCAGCGCATCTGCCCAGTAAGATGGAAATTGGCTCGAGCCCCAGTCCGACACGTATTTTCAACTTTCTCATTAATATAAATCAATGCCCATTGCAGATAATGTGTATAATTCCTTCGTTTGTTGATTCATAGTGGCTGCAGGATCGAAATAGTGCCTGTTCTTCGAAAAAATAGATACCGCATGTATAATTCAACTTCAGGTTTTCCGTGATTTCCTTCCTACCCTTGAAACAATCTGAGCTTTTGTTCCGTCTCTAGTGGCGTCGTTGCCCACTGGGCTCTAAACCCTAATGTTCTTTCCTTTCTTTGTGACAATTCATACTTCCCATTAAACTTGGGCTCAAAATCTTAAAATTAATGCGTTTTTATTAAAAAAATTTCATGGGGTGGTACATTATTAGCTAGGAAATTTTTATTTTTGCTTGTTCACAAAAATTTAGTACCCTCACGATTGTGTGGGCGAGGACTATATTACGTATTAAAATCGTATCTTACACTGACAGACGTGAAAGCAGTTACGGTTTTCCTGAGAAACAATATAAAAATTGCACTTCACACGTCTTGTTCTTGTCCTCCTCTTGCTATTTTTTGGCTCGCAGCAATAAGCGGTGAGCGAATCATCGGCAGTACGTCGTTCTGCTCTTTATCATCACATGGTTTATTGGCTGGTTTATATATTTTGTTTGGTGGCTCTTTTATCAGATCCAATTAGATGCCCTTAGGTGAAGAGATTAGCGCTCCTTCAATCGCCTGTCGGAAAGCCCCCGAACTTTTCCATTTGGGATTCATATGTTAAGGCTAGAATTTTCTCATCACTAAGCCATAAAAAAACTACGGCACTGTGACAGTAAGTCTAAGGTAATAATAGCCGTGCGGAGTGGCCGCGAGGTTTGAGGCGCCATGTCACGGACTGCGCGGCCCCTCACGCCGGAGGTTCGTGTCCTCCCTCGGGCATGAGTGTGTGTGTGTGTGTTGTTCTTAGCAGTTAGTTTAAGTAGTGTATAAGTATAGGGATCGACAACCTCGGCAGTTTGGTCCCTTAGGAATTCATACATTTTCTAAAGGTAATAGTAATATAACAAATCTATTCCATAAGTTGCTTCCGAATTCTAGCTCCAGAAATGGACTGAAATGAGCACACACCAGTAATGTAGTGCCAACATACACAGCTGTGTGTGTAGTAGTTACAGAGACTGTAGCTATAAAACTAAAATTTTGTGGCACACTAATTTTCAAATACTTCTGTAGGGCTTACAGATTTGTACAGATTCCGTCAAATGTCAAAAAGCGATACGTAATGTACAATTAAGACTGCGACTATACCCAACAGTTACTACTAGTGTAGCTGCTTTTCCAAACAGCATCCCATATGAGCAAACCAGTTACATCATTAGCTGTGGTTACTCGTACTTTAGGTACTTGGGCTATCCACGTTACTGTGTAAAAAGCAAAGCTCGATGTAGTCATAGGTCGAGCCGCGTACTGCTTCTTGCATGCCCCGCATTTAATGCAATTGTGATCCTGCTGTGAAATAGTCTAAGCGTTGGCCAGAATTGCGAGTTAATAAAATGCACAGAAATATAAAATGAAAGTCAAATGAATAATATAATAACAAAGGTTCTGTTCCAACGTCTTCAGTTGATGTAGACGACAAAGAATTATGTTGAATGGTTCAAATGGCTCTGAGCACTATGGGACTTAACAGCTGAGGTCATCAGTCCCTTAGAACGTAGAACTACGTAAACCTAACTAACCTAAGGACATCACACACATCCATGCCCGAGGCAGGATTCGAACCTGCGACCGTAGCGGTCGCGCGGTTCCAGGCTGAAGCGCCTAGAACCGCTTAGCCACCCCGGCCTGCAATCATGTTGAATAACGTTTGTTTAAGAAAGGATATCTCAAACGGAAAGTGACCCTACGATATTAATTAAAATACAGCCAGAAAATAACCTAGCCAATTGCAGTAAAGTTATATTGAGAGTCCTACGCTGGAACACATTTAGACCTCTCGAAATATGAAATCCTTTCGGAAGGTAAGGTATTGTAGCAGCCATTCAGCACTCAGAACCAAACAACTTCACGATCGAATAACATTCGTTATTACAGGCAGGTCTCCCTCTTTCTAGAATCACGTAAAATTGTCCAGAAACGCTCCCTTGAGTTCTTCATTCGAATAGTCCCCGTTTTCTCTTTACTTTCATAGTGTTCCACAAGTGTCTGCTTTTCCATTGGCTGAATGCCGTCCCCACCAAAATTACGTCGTTCTTAAGTTCTACAGACAGGATGTAACTTAACTTGACGACTTCTCAGAATAAACCAATATAGTACAGCAGCATTTAAATAAAGAAATATTATAAACATTTGGTAACACTCAGACCATTCACAGTAAATATAAATAAAGGTTTGTCCATAAATAAATAAGCCAGTATCATTGCACAAGTGCACTCATAATGAATCATAACAGACTGTCGTTAAATATTGTTTAAACAATTATTTAGGCCTGCTTGTCAGAAGTGTCTTTTGGCACTCTTTTACAATGGTGGTGTCAGCTAACACATGCTGTTTACCACTTCTTAAATTACCATGATTTTGTGTTACGAATTGTAATTAATATTAAATAAATTTACTGGCAAAACAGTAAACTGTCCATTAAATATAGATGTTAGACAAAATATAGGATATTCATTTTCTGTGTAACTGTAGAAGATACGACATTCTGACATACATTTGTGTAATGAAAATATATTAAAAAACGTAAAAACTCAATAAATAAAATATAGATGAGTGGCTTTCTGGAATGATAGCTATTGTGCAATGCTATCATCTAAGATATCGTTCGTTGAAATCGCATGAAACATTGAAAAGTTGTTAATTCAGAGGTTTTCTGTGTTTATTCGCTGTGAAACATTAGCTTCTGTAGTTCTAAAGATACTGAAAATATCGTCGTGATATTGGATGCGCCTCACTTTTCTGAGATCGCAAATGAATTCAGATTTGCTTTAATATTTGACTATAATTACTTTAGATTCTTGAGGAGTTGTAAGAAGCCGTGTTTCAGCTTGTCTGGCACTATGTAATTTTTCGTGCATTTCGTGCACAAAGGCCGCCATATGAGCAGTTGCCGCCCTGATTCCCAGCTTTGGGATTTACCCATTTCCGGCGACGTTGCTCGTCTTTGTACCTGGACAGATCACCTAGTCGGACCTGCTGCGGTGGCCCTGGTCCTGGACCCGCTAGCGTTGCGCCGTACAACAAATTCACCTCCCCTCATACCAACTCCAGTGGCCAAATCGCTACCCTACATACGCTAACGTTACAAAACTTTCACCTATGTAGATGCTCCCGACCAGCCATGTTGAATATTTCTAAAGTTTAAGACACGTTACGTCGCGTCTGCCAACGGGACATCGATATGCTTCAAGTTGTATACGAAGCAGCGATTCCTGCACAATCGATTCCCTCAGGACTTATCGACATAGGACAACAATATGACGCTACAACGTAAATAAATCACACTCACAAAACCGTGCATTGTAGGTCCGAAAGGGGTGTATCAGTGGCGAACCACTGGAATTACCATGTATCATTGTTTTCCACCGGTTTCATTGGTATGAATATTTACCTCCTCGTATCTCATGGTACACTTAAAAATACATAATGAAACGGGGAGGTTTAATCGTTGCTATTTCCAAAGAGAACATACTCTTTATGATCAAAAGTATCCGGACACATGGCTGAAAAAAGACTTACATGTTGGCCCACCCCAGCCTTAATGACAGCTTCCACTCTCGCAGGCATACGTTCAATCAGGTGCTGGAAGGTTTATTGGCGAATGGCAGCCCATTCTTCACGGAGTGCTGCACTGAGGAGAGGTATCGATGTCGGTCGGTGAAGGCCGGCACGAAGTCGGCGTTCCAAAACATCCCAGAGGTGTTCTATTGGATTCAGGTCAGGACTCTGAGCAGGCCAGTCCATTACACGGGTGTTTTTGTCATGTAACCACTCCACCACACGCCGTGCATTATGAACAGGTGACCGATCGTGTTGAAAGATGCAATCGCCATCCCCGAATTGCTCTTCAACAGTGGGAAGCAAGAAGGTGCTTAGAACATCAATGTAGGGTTGTGCTGTGATGTTGCCACGCAAAACAACAAGGGATGCAAGCCCCCCTCCCCTCCCATGAAAAACATGACCACACCATAACACCACCGCCTCCGAATTTTACGGTTGGCACTGTACATGCTGGCGGATGATGTTCACCGGGCGTTCGCCATACCCACACCCTGCCATCGCATAGCCATATTGTGTCCCATGATTCATCACTCCACACAACGTTTTTCCACTGTTCAGTCGCCCAATGTTTACGCTCCTTACACCAAACGAGGCGTCGTTTGGCATTTACCTGCGTGGTGTGTGGCTTATGAACAGCCGCTCGACCATGAAATCCAAGTTTTATCACCTCCCGCCTAACTGTCATAGTGCTTGCAGTGGATCCTGATGCAGTTTGGAATTCCTGTGTGATGGTCTGGATAGATGTCTGCCTATTACACATTAGACCCTCTTCAACTCTTTGCGGTCTCTGTCAGTCAGCAGACGAGGTCGGCCTGTACACATTCGTGCTGTAGGTGTCGCTTCACGTTTCCACTGCACTATCTCATCGGAAACAGTGGACCTAGGAATGTTTAGGAGTGTGGAAATCTCGTGTACAGATGTATGACACAAGTGACACCCAATCACCTGACCACGTTCGAAGACCATGAGTGCCTCGGAGCGCCCCATTCTGCTGTCTCACGATGTCCAATGACTACTTAGGTCGCTGATGTGGAGTACCTGGCAGTAGGTGGCAGCACAATGCACCTAATATGAAAAACATATACTTTTGATCTCATAGTGTACTAATATGAATTTCACTGTTACGCTGGAAAATCCTTCTGTGACTCAAGCGTTTAGAAGAGGAGTTAAGAAGTAATTAGCTCGTTAGTTTCAACGCCCAATGCTTGTCGATGCATGATTCCGCAGCAGGTTTTATAAGCTAAACTCGCTGTAGATCCTCTCCAAAAATTAGAGATTTAACTTAAATATATGAAACTGAACGAATGAAGAGAAAAGTCTGCAAACAGGACAAAAACAGCTGTGACTCTTCGTCTTGGGGATTAAGAAGCTACTTCAGCTGTCTGTAATGTTATTATCAGATCACAACCGGTTTCGTGACACTGAAAACCGCTTCCTCAGGTGACGTGTAACTAGCTCGTAAGAGTTAAGTAGTCCGCAACATGAAACTCAGCTCTCTTTGTCTGGTCAAACTAATAAACTGCTAAATGGCGGTACAACAATGAATCGAAATCAGCCAAACGTAGGGACCCAAGCCCAAACTGGTCGGTGGAACAACAGTTCCAGTCTATGTGCATTCCCGGAACACTGGATGCGACCGCGTCCTGTGAATGTTTTCTGTAAGGCGTGGAGTACTGTGATGAGTCTTTAGAAATTACTGTTGTCTTTGGTTGTGCCAATATGGAATGAAAGGAAAGGGACGGGTGAAATCTGGTACAAGCAAAATGGCGTACTCTTCTAGCAGAGCATCAAGGCTATCCGATCCTCGTAAATGTTCCCATAAGGCGAAAGCAGCGCTATCAACAGATCCTCCCACGACATTAAACACTTCACAGAAGTTTGTGGGGTATAATTCAGAAAACTGCAGCGCTAATTAATTATTATAAATTGATAAACTGATCGCTGCCACCTTTCCTCCTATAGTAGTTCAAAGTTCGGCGTTCGGCCGCCTATAAAGGTCATGCTTGAACGATATATTACCCTTCGGTGCGCGATTAGCAGCGTTTTATCGCTGCTCGAGGGACCCTGATGAGCTCTGAGGCTTTCGTGGAATGCCCTTCCAGCGCTCAGCGATGCACCTTAGTAACAACGAAGCACCCAGGTACCATGAATATCACACTCACGAGGGGAAAAATAAGAGAAAAACACATATTATACGTTAATCAGAGTTTCAGGGGAGATATGGGACAGTAAATCTACACAGCTGTCCATGCCACCAAAAGGTGCGTGGAGGAGGGTACATACCCTAAATATCATTTACCAATTCACGTGTAATCCGTGACGTGGGGAAGGATAACTGTTGGTACATTCCCTTGCGGGCATGAATTTAGTGTTGTGTTCTTTACGCGAATTGTTTGTGGTAGAATGCAGTAAGTTTCTCGATTGAAAAGGGAATATTCCGAAGTGTCAATAAGCAATCTTGACGAAACTTGACGGGTGTGTAGAGGGCGCAGATTAACGCAATACCCATTTTTTTGTTTGCGCCCAATTTCACTTTTTTTTCGCGATAATGCCCGACCTCACACGGCGAATGTGACCAAATGACTCTTAGTCTACGGAAATTTCACTGGGACGCGTTTGATCATCTTCCGTACAGCCCGGACCTCGCTCATAGCTACTTTCATCTCTTCTTACACCTAAAATCTGCCCTTGGTGGTCAACACTTCAACGATGATGACGAGCTGAAAGGACATGTTACCACAGGCGGCAACCTTCTATGAAGAAGACATACAAAAACTTGTGCCACGCTATGACAAGTGCCTACAAAATTTCGGAAGCTATGTACAAAAGTGGTTTAACAGTCGTAGATTTTTGTACAATAAATATTTTTTCTGTATCTGTACATGTTTGTTTTATATAACTAAACGGAACATACTTTGTGGACATACCTCGTATTTGAGTTCTGATCTTAACGTACCATAAATACAAACAATTACAAAAATTCGATGGCTGTGTGGTCCCCTTGTAAGACGCACGGCATCCAGGACGGGCCTTTCTCACGAAAAAAAGCAGGACAGTTTTAAAATTGTGATGGTCAATCGCCTTGTTTTCATTCTAGTCTGACGGGTGTACTGTTGCGCCAAGCTATGGATGCTGCAGTTACCTTGAATATTTTAAAGACTGTTAGGAAGTTCATTACTACGACGCGCAGCGGCTGTAATATTATTTCAAGAATACGAGTTATGGCTTTAATTCAGTGAACCGTGGTTTTATTTTACGTAGTGAACAGAATGAAAGTTTTCTCATTCTGCTTTCAGCAGTAATGCGTTGGGCAGTATGCAACTTTAAAAAAAATGTTGCGTCAACCCAAGACAAACTTTTGCTCTTTGACTTACTATTTGATATTTGGATTTGTTGGCAGCACTCGTAGCGGCTCAACATAATTAAATGCAGTCAGATGCGATTCTAATGCCCCAGGACTGCAAAATTAATTTTGCCGGGAAATTTTTTATTAAGGTACCTTCCAGCGGTCGTTCAAATTATATGAACTTTAATGCTTGGCATAGAACGCAAAATTGATGAAACTTTTAAATAAACTCAAGCCTCATTTTTAAGGAGGAACCGCCACTCAGTGCGTGACCGCAGACAGCTTTGAAGTTTAATTCAGGAAACTGGCGCGCGAATTAATTATTAGATACTGCTCCTGCAGTCTCTCCTCCCATAGAAGCCCAAACATCTGCGCTGAAAATTTCTGCCATGATCTGGATTCTAATCGACTATCCCTGCGTCTAGCGCTACAACAGTATCTTGCGAAAGCGACCCGAGATACAACGGTCGTTGCGTGTTATGTATCGAATCTACACTGAAGCACCAAAGAAACTGCTGTAGGCAGATGTATTCAAATACAGAGATACATAAACAGGCAGAATACAGCGCTGCGGTCGGCAACGCATGTATAAGACTACAAGTATCTAGCGCAGTTGTTAGATCGGTCACTGCTGCTACAGTGGCAGGTTATCAAGATTTAAGTGAGTTTGAACGTGGTGTTACAGTTGGCGCACGAGCGATGGGACACAGCATCCCCGACGTAGCGATGAAGTGGGGATTTTCCCATACGACCATTTCATGAGTGTACCGTGAATATTAGGAATCCGCTGAAACATCAAATATCCGACATTACTGCGGCCGGAAAAAGATCCTGCAAAAACGGGACCATCGACGACTGACAAGAATCGTTCAACATGACAGAAGTGTAACCCTTCCGCAAATTGCTACAGATTTCAGTGCTAGGCCATCATCAAGTGTCAGCCTGCGAATCATTCAACGAAACATCTTCGATATGGGCTTTCAAAGTCGAAGGCCCCCTCGTGTACCCTTCATGATTGCACGACACAAAGCTTTACGCCTCGCCCCGGCCCATCGACACTTGACATTGGACCGTTGATGACTGGAAACATGTTGTTTGGTCGGTCGAGTCTCACAGATTGTATCGAGCGGATGGATGTGTACGGTTATGGAGACGACCTCACGAATCCATGCCAACAGGGGACTGCTCAAGCTGGTGGAGGCTCTGTAATGGTGTTGAGCGTGTGCAGTTGGAGTCATATGGGACCCTTGATAGGTCTAGATACTACTCTGACAGGTGACACGTACGTAAGCATCCTGTTTCATAACCTGCATCCATTCATGTCCATGAAATTGTAATTAAATGAATACCCTAAGCTGTCGACAGGCGTTGATATACATCAACGGGGACAATTGAAAATGTGTGCCCCGACCGGGACTCGAATCTAGGATCTCCTGCTTACATGCCAGACGCTCCATCCATCTGAGCCACCGAGGGCACAGAGGATAGTGCGACTACAGGTATTTATCCCTTGCACGCTCACCGTGAAACCCACATTCCCAACTTCATGTCCATACACTATATTCGTAGTGCCCCTGCCCACTACACTCATTACTCGCGGCAGACAGTCTTACCGAGTCCCGTAAGAGTTCGTGCAATGTGTGTGCATGCAGCACAGAAGAAGGAGGTCAATGGCCGGTTAGCCTTAACTATATGGAGATGGTATCTGTTCTTTCGGACATGTCCGAAAGAACAGATACCACCTCCATATATTCATGTCCATTGTGCATTCCGACGGACTAGGGCAATTCCAGCAGGACAATGCGACACCGCACACGTCCAGAATTGCTACAGAGTGGCTCCAGGAACACTCTTCTGAGTTAGCCGGCCGGTGTGGCCGCGCGGTTCTAAGCGCTTCAGTTTGAAACCGCGTGACCGCTACGGTCGCCGGTTCGAATGCTGCCTCGGGCATGGATGTGTGTGATGTCCTTAGGTTAGTTAGGTTTAAGTAGTTCTAAGTTCTAGGGGACTGACGACCACAGATGTTAAGTCCCATAGTGCTCAGAGTCATTTGAACCATTTTGAACTCTTCTGAGTTAAACACTTCCGCTAGTCACCAAACTCCCCAGACATGAACGTTACCGAGCGAGGTGGCGCAGTGGTTAGACATTGGACTCGCATTCGGGAGGACGACGGTTCAATCCCGCGTCCGGCCATCCTGATTTAGGTTTCCCGTGATTTCCCTAAATCATTCCAGGCAAATGCCGGGATGGTTCCTCTGAAAGGGTACGGCCCACTTCCTTCTCCATCCTTCCCTAATCCGATGAGACCGATGACCACGCTGTCTGGTCTCCTTCCCCAAAACAACCAACCAACCATGAACGTTATTGAGCATATCTGGGATGCCTTGCAATGCGCCCCTCGTACTCTTACGGTTTTATAGTCAGCTCTGCAAGATTCATGGTGTCAGTTCCCTCCAGCACTACTTCAGACATTAGTCGAGTCCATACCACGTCGCGTTACGGCACGTCTGCTTGCTCGCGGGGGTCCTACACGATATTAGGCAAGTGTACCAATTTCTTTGGTTGTTCAGTGTAATTTCGTTAGTCGTCTATACATGGCGAATATAAAGCTTGGTGTGTCCAATCAATCCCAAGTGAATAAGTTCACGAGTTTACATTTGAGCCAGAGGGTTGATGTATTGCCATCCCTACTCGATGAAACAAGGGGAGGCATACTCCAGATTTAAATCTTATTAGTCGAATTTGGTAACGAGAAATGCATGCAACTATTTGCGAAAGACATATAAGTTCCATAGCATTATGCATATGTAACAGAGATCGGTGCTTGAGTTTTACGGATACTTGCCTATACAGGGATTTTTGCATATACAGCTCGCCTAAGGTGCCATCTCGTGGCCTACAGACAAATATTCAGCATCCTACAGGCTGTATCCGTATTGTTCTTGAACTGACCTTGTAAAATGAAATTTGTCGATAAATTATACTAGTTTGCAAGGTACCTACATTTTCTGCTTCCTGAATATGCTTCCCGCGCATCTCACATCGTTTACCCAAATTCATTACTTCGCTCTCATCTCTTCGCGACTCCGTGGTCCACTAGCCTACATGTCAGTGTGACTGATGCTTTCCGTGTAAGACTCGCGCCCTGCACGTTTGAAGGAGTGCTAACAGAACGCTTTCGTCGGCAGAATTCGTCAGTGCAGGCAGACTCTGTACTCTGCGTGCACACAGCGGCTTGTCTCATCTCTCACGAAGGCCAAACAAACGGTTCCGCTTCTGGTAGACGTGGTTCTGCCTTCATTCTGGCATTCGCAGTTTCCTGGCTGTGCGAAACTTTAAAACTTCTTAGAACGCGTCACTGATCCTGTAAACGGCACGCAAGACGCTTACTGCTTACCTCTGGCGCAGGTGTTTATTTTCGTGCCCTCAAAACCGAGGTGTGGATCTGCTCTTCGGGGGAAAGTAAAATTGCTGCGAAATGAGTTTACGGCGGCTTTCTAGAACAGCACTTCCTCTCCCAACAATTAGCATCTTTTTTTTTAATGATGTTTCGGAATCACACGAGTCAGAGTGGAGGCTCTGTTAAACCGACCCACATTCATCAGTCAATTATGAACATGAGCAGTAAATTCAGAGTGGCAGCTGATAGTGATATTCAAATTTCGCAGTTTCAAATTATTTACGGACATACGTGAGTGATGCAGTTAATACTGCTATAAATACACTGCGGTGACAGAAGCCATGGGATGCGATGTGCACAAATACAGATGGCACTAGCGTCGTGTGCACAAGGTACAAAAGGGCAGTGCGTTGGCGGTGCTTTCATTTGCACTCAGCCGACTAATGTGGAAAGCTTTCCGATGTTATTATGGGCGTAAGAAGGGAGTCAAGAGACTCTGAACGTGGATTCGTAGTTGCATCTAGACGCATGGGACATTCAATTTCGGAAATCGTTAGGAAATACAGTATTCAGAGATCCTGAGTGTCAAAAGTGTGCCGAGAATGCCACATTTCAGACATTACCTCTCATCACCGACAACGCAGTGGCCGAGGGCCTTCACTCAGCGAGCGAGAGTGTGGCGTATGCGTAGAGTTGTCAGTACTAACAGACAAGCAACACTGCATTAAGGAGACCACACCCTGCCTATCTAACCCATGTTAATTTAGGCAAATATTTGACCCATTTCTGAAAAAACTATTTGATGCTGGACCTTAATATTTTTGCTGTGTGATACATGGTGCTAATAGAGTCAACTGTACTAAAATCTACTTTTTCTATTGTATAGTTTTTAAGAATTACTTTTTTAAATTTATTAACAAAAAAATATTAAATTTTTTCTGCGGAAAATATTTTTTTAACTTCCTAATGGGAGAATATTAATGAATGTAGTACCAGAGGTGGCTTTTTATGTTATGCAACGTCTCTGAAAATTTCATTCATTTATCTATGATAGTTTCTAATATAATGGGGCATATGTACTGAAAATTTTAGTTTGCGGGAAATTGACTTAAAAGAAAAAAACTTTAGAAATTTGTTACTTACAGTTAATTAAAACTGCCCTGCTGCATATGATAGCCCTTCTTTGGCCTCTAGCAGGTCTTACTGCATCTTTTTCACCTTCCTGGATGTTTGTCTTGCTTTCTTGGCCATATTAGATGCAGATCTGTCTGCACAGGCTATCCTCATTTTATCGCAATGTTGCAGCGCAATGATCATATTTTCACCAGGATCAATTGCCAGATTTTTCAGTAAACAATACTTTCCAATATTACCAGAATTGAATGTAATAACAGCATCATGAACTCCCTAGTTTTATTGTATGCATGCCTACAAATACAGTTTTAGTAAGGCGGTTCCAAATTACGCTGTTGAAACATTCATTTGGGTTCTGTGTCTGCCGATGCAGACATTTCCTTAGATGGTCAGGATGAGCCAAGTATCTGAAAATAGGTTTAATTGCTGTAATAACAGCAGCAGGAAGAGAATGCTGGTGAGAATAAGATTCTCCAGTTGCCTGAGCCCTATTGTATTTGCACCACGAATTTTCTCCTGATGGACACAATCTATGGCATGGCTTATCATCAGAAGAGGACTTATGGAAGAATATGGCACAAACATCTCTTGCCTCCAGATTTTCTTTATTTCTCCTAATTGGCTGCCCATAGTATTCCTGCAAGTTTTCTATTTCAGTTTTAGTTAACCGACCCTGTCCGGTCAAGAATTTTCCATCTTCTAATTTTTTCCTCTCACACCAACAGTTAGTTTTCTCGGCCTTGTTCCCAAACGTTTTTGAACATGGCCTACATATTCTATTTTCCTAATAATGGCATCTTCATATGGCTTAAAGTTGACAGTGAGTGGGTTGACAGTAGGTGACAGAAAAGTGGGCGTGGCACATAAACACACATGGTAGGAAAATGCTCTTTAAATGCTCGAAAAAAATTTTTTTCACCAAAATCCTTTTCCGAGTACTTAAATGAAACCTTAATCTATCGAAATATGATGAAAACCGAAAATCGATATTTTTCGACCTGAACCACGGTGTGGTCCCCTTAAATAACCGCACAAATCAATGTGGAAAGTAGGACGAACGCATCTGTTAAGACATTGCGACGAAATGTGGTGTTAATGGGCTATGGCAGCAGACTACCGACGCGAGTGCCTTTGTTAACAGCACAACAACGCCGGCAACGCCTCTCCTGGGCTCGTCACCATGTGGCCTGATCAGATGAGTCGTGACTTCAGTTGGTAAGAGCTGATGGTAGGGATGGAGTGTGACGTAGATTCTACGAAGTCTTGGGCCCAAGTTGTCAACAAGGTATTGTGCAAGCTAGTGGTGGCTCCATAATGGCGTCAGCTGTATTCACCTGGAATGGACGGGTCCTTTCGTCCAGCTCAACCGATCATTGACTGGAAATGATTACGTTCGGCTGCTTGGAGACAACGTGCAGCCGGTCAGGGACTTCACGTTCCCCAACAACGGTCGAAAGTTTATGGACGACAATGCGCCACAAATGGTTTGACGAACATTCTGGACAGTTAGAGCGAAAGATTTGGCCACCCAGATCGTCTGGCATGAATCCCATCGAACATTTATAGGACATAATCGAGAGGTCAGTTCGTGCACAAAATCATGCATCGGCCATAATTTAGCAACTATGGAAGGCTATAGAGGACTTCCAGTGACTTTTTGAGTCCATACCACGCCGAGTTGCTATACTACGCCGGGCAAAAAGAGGTCCAACACGATATTAAGAGGTATTCTATGACTTTTGTCACCTCATTATAATATGAAATATATAGTGTTTCAAAAAGATTCATCCGATTTCGTAAGAAAATACCTTCTACATGAATGATGATAGAAAATTTTGGTAAATTTTAACTTGACACTAGTTGTAAGTTTGTGGTTCGTGTGGTCGCCGGTAGAGTTGAGCTATCAGTTAGAAAAAATACGTAGCTGGATTTGTTGGAGATCCAACTTTATCCCAAATTATGAGACCATACCAGAATCCCATTTTTGAACGTGGCGGAGCGGCACCACAATGACACCTACATGTAAGAGCATTTATTAACATTGAGGCTGTCTCAGCGGTGGATTAGCGATAAGGATCGTATGGATCTCGAATGCCACCATTAGTCTCTAAGGTCCTAATCTCACGGTATGTGGTTCCTTTAGTGGAGTTTGTGAAAACGACCATTGGTTTTCGCCCTTAGAATCTTAATTGCCATTGAGTTGTTGCTGAGATCTTATTAGATTTCTTATTGGCTTTTCGTGGCGAACCGCATCAAACCTGTCAGAAGACTGATTACAAAAAAGAATGGAGGATAGGTTAGGACAGCCCAAGCGCCGGCCGCTGTGGCCGTCGGTTCTAGGCGCTTCAGTCCGGAACCGCGCGCCTGCTGCGGTTGCAGGTTCGGATTATGTCTCGGGCATGGATGTGTATGCTGGCCTTACGTTGGGTTTAAGTAGTTCTAAGTCTAGGGGACTGATGACCTCAGAACCATTTTGAACAGAGCAAGCACAGCGTTTCTACTCCTGTTGGACGTGTTCTATTTCGGTGATGTTGATGTCTAAGGTTACAAACAAAGTTTTCGATTTAAAAATGAGGATTTACGCGATTCAGTCACATTAATGTGACCGCCGCCTGTGTTCAATGTTAACGCACAGTAACGACTCACAGAAGGCAGATGGTAGCACTAGAACTGGAGGGTATATAAATTGTATCGGGGGGGACGCGAAAATAGTGCACTCGTTGTCGTACTGCGCGGAGAGAGCGATTATAATGTCCTAAAGGGCATGATTATTGGCTTTCGGGCCAAGGGTGGAAGCATTTCTGAAATGGCTAAGTTTGTAAACAGTTCCCTTGCCGCTGTTGTTAAAGTACTGCATACACTGTATGGAAAAATTGAGGTATCCAGAACTGCTTCATAGGCGATAGGGATATGTGACTGCTGCAGAGACATGTACGTGCGCTTGGACGTGCAACTGTTGAGCAGCTGACCGCCCAGATGAACCGAGGGGCTACCAACAGGGTCTCCCCAACTATCTGTCAATGAACGTTGCTGCGTATGCACCTCGGCAGCAGGCGCCTTGTTCAGCACCCATGCTGACAGTTGTTCGTCTGCGACGAAGGCTGGATGGAATTTGCACGTCAAAACCGCGTTTGGATATAGACCGAGGGATGACAATTGGCCTTTTCAGATGGCAAATGGGCGTTGGCGTGCACGACGTGAAACACCTGAAAGCAAACACCCGGCAACACTTGTTGGAAGGGTTCAGCCCGGAGAATGGAGTATGATGACCTGGGGAATGATTCCGTGGCATTCTGTGGTGATATCGTCATTCTGTAAGGCACGATGGATCCACACAAGCATGTATCTATCCTTGAGGACCATGTCCACCACCACATCCAGATTACTTGGCAGGATGACACCTACCAGCAGGACAGTGAAACCTGTCACACAGCTGGCAGTGTACGTGTGTGGTTCGAAGAGCGCCAGGCTGAGTTTGCTGTACCCCCTGGCCACCAGACTCACCGGATTTAAACGCGATCGAGAATCTGCGGGACCATCTCTATCGGGCGGTTCCTACCATGGGTCCTCAGCCGAGAAACCAGGCGCATCTGGGCATGGAACTTCCAGAACCTCACTGACCTCTTCGTGGGCATTTCGTAGCGGTCCGCGCTGCAAAAGGTGATTATTCAGGTTTTTGACAGGTGGTCGCATTAATGCGACTAGACTGTGTATAACAACAAGGAGGAGTTGCGTCACAACTCTGAGATGTTCCATACTACTCAACACGCCATCTTGGAAAACATGCCGTTTCAGTCACAAAAGCAAAAATCATCAACTAAAAAACGGCCAATGCATAATAAAATACTATTCTTTGACCATTACGGTTAACCACGTATCTGATAGTTTATACAATTTTTTGGTAATTTAACTGTGAAACTGAAACAGAAACTTTATTGAAAAACGAACGAAAAATGCTGTCAAGAGGTCAACGTTCTTTTCCATAGCTACATGGGAGCGCTTAGGAGTAGTTTACGATGCTCCCAAGAAGAAACAGCCCCTAACATAGGAGAAACGATGGAATTTCATATTAGCCAACTATTCCATAATACCCGAATTTCCTCTGTCTAGGATCTTCTGCCCATGCGATTTTTGATGGAACGACCACATAAATGTTGCTACAGGAAGTGGAGATGCCAGACTCAAGTTTACTTAAATAATCCTGAGGTGGTCCGTTTCACTTACGAAAGAGGGTACTTACAAGACGCTCGGCCAATTCTAGTCTTCGGTCTAGGACCCTAACCAAGTGCGATTAATGGGAGATATTTGAAAGATTCAAGAACAAGCTGCACTTCCGTCGAAATATAATGAAATACACCGTTAGGAGCAAAGCCTGTACAGGGTATTCGCGAATTCCCTTTACAGACTTTTGTGACTTGTAGAGGGGAGTAAGTACATAATATTTTGAAGAGGAACCTATGTCCAGGAACGTACCGTTGCAGTTCATATGTTTAACTCATCAGCTTCCGCTTCGGGAAATGAATTAGGCCAGGCGCAGTACAATTATTAGGGAACAGTTCGAAAGGAAACATAACGACACATTTACTACTTAAGCACATTTGTTTGTATTGAAATGGAAATGAGCGTTTGGCGTCATTGGCCGGGATGCCCCTTACGGGGCAGGTCCGTCCGCCTTGGTGCAGGTCTTATCACATTCGACGCCACGTTGGGCGACCTGCGCGCCGGATGGGGATGAAATGATGATGAAGACAGCACAACACCCAGTTCCTGAGCGGAGAAAATCCCCGACCCAGCCGGGAATCGAACCCGGGCCCGTGCGGGTGTCGCAAGACATCCGTTCACGTTGATCGTTGATTCCTTGACTCAGTTTTTTTTATTACAGAGAGCACCCAGCCCTCTGATCGAGCACGCTGAGCTACCGTGCCGGCACCACTCAGCTATCGGGGCAGACTGTTTGTATTAACATTTAAACAATATGTGTTTGGATTATTCCAAAACAAAACAAGAACCCCACACACTGTACGTACAGAAAAATACTGATGCATTACAACAGCGGCTTCACGTGGCAAACACCAACATTGTTCCACACATTGTACCTACGAAGCATGCACTTTCCATCCCACACTATGTCTCTTCAGTTTTTAGCGCAGCGGACAGAACTCGCGCCAGCAGATTTTCCTCTGCCTGTACAGGAGTCCCGCAGCAAGGCAGACGTTAAGTGACGTCATCTGACCGTCCGATGTCGACACCGACTCTATAGAAGGCCCTGGCGCTACGTCATCAGTCGTAGCCCTCCGCCACACACCGTTGGGTGGCTTGCGGAGTATCAATGTAGATGTAGATGTTAGTGACGCCACAACTTCTAGGCATGCCACATGGCGTATGATCGTAGTGTTGGTTGTACAGTGCCGATCCTTTTGTGTTAGTTATTGCGTTTTTTCGACTACAGCAGTTATAGTGAGAGTTTTTCACCATGGTGTAAAAGTGTTGTGTTCCTCGCTGTAACGGGAATTGTCCAAATGGACCCAAGGTCCAAGAGTTTTCGTTTCCTGACGACGAAGACCTTCGTCGCAAGTGGATTGCCGCCATTCACAGGGATGCATTTTCACCAACCAAATATTCCAAAGTAAGTAAATCGGATAGTGTTCCATGTTTTCAGTTTTTGCAGTTCTTTATTTATACCTTTTGAAGACCTGCACGATATTGTACACAGGCACCAGTACTGGTTTTGTGTCGTCAGTCTTACGTAGTAAACGAATTTTGACCGGTCATTTCAGCTAGTGTTCACACTTGAATAGACGAAATCGCGTTTTCTACATTATTTTTTATTTACTCGAAGGAACGATTTATTTGACCTGCATGTAGGCAAAGACTGCTTTTCAGAGTAAAGATCATACAGTTAGCTGTGTTGTGACAAGTCAGGTTTTAGCAAGGATTTCCACTGAAAATAATAGTACGATGTGTAAATTCGAGGTTATGAGCTCTAATACAATCGAATTAGTGTTCAACTTCAGTCATTATTTTCCAAATTATTTTCAAGTATGTAAACTACATTTTCCAAAAGAGAATTCAGTAATACCTGACACGTTCCACATCATTACGAAGTGTCGTGTTCATGATCTATGGAACAAGTACTAATCTAATGTAATCTAAGAACTATGACCTTCATTTGTAGCTTTACGATAGTAAGAAAATCTTTCATATAAATAAAACTGCTGAATCCAAAACAATACGAAACATTTTGTCCAAAAATAAGAGATTTATAGTGATAAGCACGCCCAGGCGTTTCAAAAAAAATGGCTCTGAGCACTATGGGACTCAACTGCTGAGGTCATTAGTCCCCTAGAACTTAGAACTAGTTAAACCTAACTAACCTAAGGACATCACAAACATCCATGCCCGAGGCAGGATTCGAACCTGCGACCGTAGCGGTCTTGCGGTTCCAGACTGCAGCGCCTTTAACCGCACGGCCACTACGGCCGGCCCAGGCGTTTCAGCCTGCAACAGACCTGGCTTTCGCCGTGCCTAGCTGACGTGACGTCACGAACAAGTGCCGAGGCCTTCCTTTGAGTCGGTGTTGCCGATGTACGAGTAGTATACGTCACCCTGTCTACCCTACTGCATATCAGGACAAGCAGACGTGGAAGAGCTACACACCTCAATTGAAACCGTCGTAGAACGCAAACGGTACGTTTCCGGACATGGATACCTGTTTAAAATATTTTGTACCCAGTCCCCTCTAAAAGTACTAGAAGTTTCTGAAAGGAATTTCCGAATATCCTGTATACTGCAGATACCACCGCTACACTCGTCCCTTTCCTTGTGTAGAAAGCGCAGAAAACGACAATGGTAATTGTATGTTTCACACCACCTGCGGTACAGGAAAGCAAGGTGAAGAACGCTGATTGCACGGTCTAACTGAGCACTCGGAACAAAGCTGAGTACTTAATGGAGGAAGACGCCTCCTCAGTTACCCCTGCTGTGATCGATGCCCAGAGAGTTTAAAGAGTCGTCGCGGCCCGAAATAAATCTTGGCAAGCACCGAGACAATGAAAGTAAATTAACACTGGACAATAGCCGCCGAAGATGCTCGTTCTAACTGTGTTATCCACGGTTTACCTTCGTTATTCTGACAATTCTGCGCTGTCGTAAAAGGTAGTTACAAAACCTGCTGTTATCCATAAGCGGATCGTATGAATTTCTTTTAGTATAATCAGCGACATCAATCAAGGAGTCGCGTTAAACGTGATGTACACATTCAGCAGCTAGCCACGTAAAATGGCATTGTCTCCGTTGCAGCACTTCACAGTTAACTGGTAAGTTGTCGGTGGCGAATGACGTCAGGTCAGACTGTACTAAGAGGTGGATGACTTATCGCTGGCGTTTTAGGAACTTTGAGCGGACTTTAAACGAAATGTCTTAATGCCGTTGATGCCGTTGGTGTTTGGTGGATTTTGAGACAGTCATTTACTGGAATTCGTTAACCTGCTAGACATGGAGTTATCCAGCAGAAAAATTCGACAGTTGACGTGGTAAATGCTCTAAGTACCATATATCTTTCACATAATGGATATTCAGTGCTTACCTCTAGACTTCCATGTCCCATACGTCAACGTTTCCATTTAGACGGGGATGGTATGAAGAGGTAACACACAAGTTTTTGGTGGGTAGGTAAGCTGCGACAGAGATTTTGCAGTTACAGAGAAACGAAGAAAGGCAAGCAAGGCCTTTTCCGCAAGGTTTACGCAAGACAGTCGAGTCAGGTCAGGCTATGAACCCATCCATGTAACTCCAGTCACACAATTGTTTTCATTGATTTTAAACATTCAGTGTAGGCGTGAAAGACCTGCAAATGCTGTACGATCAAAGTGAGTCATACTCAACCATCTCAAATAGCTACATACAAATTCTTAAACACTGAAACAAAAGAATACAAAAATGTCAATATACTCAAAAGAGAAAATACCGTGGCAGGTGTATGCCAAGCCGTACTTCATATGAAAAAAAAAAACAATGTCTATCAGTTGCAGAACAAAAACCTGTCAACGATGCTGACATTTCTTCCTCAAAAGCAGAGAGAGTTTTAGCAACATGAGATTTTAAGAATGGAGTCGTGGAAGAAACAGAAGTCACTACAGAAAGAACTTCTTCTTGAACTTAATTTTGTTATTCCTTGCAAAAAATGTAGAGAAAACTAGAAACGGTTTTATTGCAAATAAAACTTAGTACCTCCGTATTAATGACACGTGAAAGAAGAACTTTCTTATCAGCACTTCGAACTAGTCAGTTTCCAGGTAAGCGACACAGTTCTTAATAAATTACTCATTTTTTAATTCATGTCATTACTTTATAACCAAATTATGCAATAAATTGCGGAGAACCGTCAAGGTTGCGATATTAATTTCCTTTATTACTTGACGACTAGTTTCGTGCCTAAGCTCATTATCAAATCATCCAATACGCTAAGTAATAATATACATTACGACAGCCACATCAATGTTCACTGTAGTTAAACACATCTGCAGTATAAAGCAGTACAAGGCTGAACTTCATTCGCCTCCTGCGTTGCTGTTCCATTAGAAATAGTACAGCTGGTACATCGCTGTGTTCTAAGTCGTTGTCGACGGTTTATTGCCGTGTAAGGTGGTCATTTCATTTCTTTTTGCAGTGATCAGGATATATTTAATTTATGAAAAAAATGAATGAGCTGTTACGTTTAAAACTTTACGTTAAGAAAAAACTCAAATTTTGTAGTTAATTATCTCAATTTTTACCACAGTTTTTAATAGATTTGGAAAATTCTAGAGTTCCATACACCTGTAAATATGGTTTGTATGCTGTGCAAAATTCATCAAAGAATCTCTATTACTTGTGAAGAAAAATGTACCTATAGCAACAAATGCAGCCAACAGTAAGTGAAAAAATGATGAAATTTCATATCTAAAAAAAAATTATTTTGTTACGTTTTTGCACTTTCACTGCTATGAGTGTGAATCCTGAATCCTTCCTGGTCATGCTGACAAAGTTTTATGAATTTATTTGTAAAAGTAGAGACAGTAGAAAATAAAATGTCCTATGGTGCCTCTCCTGCTCCAAGTCGGCCCGTTTGACGTCCTACCCCCCTTAAAATTCCCTCGTTAGCTCTATTAAAATGCACATTTCCTCCATCGTCCACGAAAAGGAAAGTACCATGTCCAACCAATAAGGACACAGGCTTATAGAAGTTCCATTACAAACAGTGCGGTACAAATTTGGAATACTTCTCCGCATAAGATAAACATTATTTCATCATTCCCACATTTTAGTAAAACCCCAAGGTCAGTCTTACTTGATCACTGTTCCTACCTAGTAGCAGAATCATTGCAACATGTGAATTACAAAGCGTAAAAGAAAAAGGAACAAAATATCTTTATACAAGTAGCTGTCCTGTAGATTAAGCCAATCGAACAGTCATCGCTCACAAAAAGGTGAACTTATATTTGCGAACATCAAATATTATAGTATATACTTCTATTAAACTAATAATAAAGAACCAGAACCTAATAAAACGCGGATGTTAGGGAAAAAAATTCGGAAGTGGCAAGACGCGAACCACCGTCCCAACAAATATATCAACAGCGGACAGTGACGCAAGGTTTTCTTTTCCATTTTGTTCATTGTTGATCGTTGTGTTTGGTCGTTGCGGACGTCACATGACATCAGTTAAAGTTCGTTTGTTGATCCTTTCACTCAGTTTTTTATTATAGAGGCGAACCAGCTCTTTGACCGAACACGCTTCTTTTTTTATTTTAAAGCCCCTTTAGAAAATGGAACTAAAATAAATGAAACTGTCACCGCCACTTTTCATCCTGTAACAAAAAATCTGGTCCACTTCAGGCGTTGACTCGTGACTAAACCTACCCCAGAGAGCTGCCTATATACCAGGGAAATTGGGAATTCAAGGTTAGGGCTTTGCTTACAAACAAAACAAATTCTTCCTTTTATGAATTTTATTTTTATTTGTAATTTTTTTTGTTTATTTTTGTTGTGTAATTGATCAGAGGCCTTCTGCGCCCCGCTAGTAATATGTGGAGTCACGTCTTCTCTAAATTGGTGTGTTCCGTTCAATTGTTCAGAAATGTTCATTGGTTCAATCAGGAAACCTTCTTCTCTCTTGGCTTAACACATTCCAGCTGCGAGGCGGCTCGTGGAAAGCACTCCCAAGGAAGTTCGACAAAAATTGTCTGTATTTTGGGTGACGGACAGCGACATAATGATGGTCATTGAGTTGTGTCCAAAAATCGAGTACAGAGTCTACAGTTTGTCCAAATAGGTAGTGAATGGCATGTCCGCGAATCCAATTCACAGCATTGGTCTTTGTCCGAGGAAAATAGTCACGTTCCGGAAATAATAATGAAAGGGGAGTAATCCGATCCGGAATGTCCCGCGTTAGAAAAGCCACAATACGACGAATCAATTGCCAAACCTCCGCCGCCGGTCCGCAAACAAATCGATGTTCGTCATTGTCTGGCACTCCACACGTGGAACATAGAGGTGATTGGGCGAGGTGGATACGATGAAGGCGAGATTGGTTGATTTGCTTACCATTGACAGTTAGGTACCAGACAGATTGAACATTGAGTAAACAATGTGATTTACGAGCCAGATACATCCCTCAACTGCCGCCGGAGTGCGTTGCGATCGCGTATGCCACGTTGGGGCCGGAGTACCGTATGCACAAGTCGCATCGTTCCTGAGCGTTGAGCAGCACGTTGAACTTGGCACGCTCAACGTTCGGATGCGCGGTCCGTGTGCCGACGGCTTAAGGCCGGGGCCACATGAGCGGATTGTTTCCGCCTAGCCTACAAAGGAGAAAAAAGAAACGGAAATTTAACGTAACTTTAAAATCTTTAACATCATTAAATAATGACTAAATACTGAACGTAATTTTTATGCATTTATATCTTTGGTTTTAGGTATTTGGCTACTGGTTGTCACTTAGTTGATCTGCACTATACATACAGAATAGGCAAGTCAACAGCCAGTGACATAGTGAGGAAAGTGTGCTGTGCGATTTGGTGCTGCCTGCGTGATAAGTGTCTGCCTCAGCCGACAGAGGAGGAGTGGAAGAATATTGCCAATAGATTCCAAATCCGTGCAAATTTCCCAAATTGCATAGGGGCAATCGATGGTAAACACATTCGGTTGGTCAAACCAAAGACGAGTGGTTCACTGTTTTATAATTATAAGGACTTCTTTTCCATTGTTCTTTTAGCAGTGGCAGACTCAGATTATAGATTCGTTTTTCTTGACATTGGCTCGTTTGGAAAAGATTCAGACAGCACAATTTTTTTAAAATCTACCCTGTGGAAACGTCTGAACCGAAATACATTGTGTATACCAGAGCCCTCTGGCTTACCAAATGCCACTGGGATAGTTACACCGTATGTGCATTTGGACTCTCAGAACACGTACTACGTGGTAAAATGTTGACGCACGAGGAGAGAATTTTCAACTACCGTTTGTCACGGGCTCGTAGGTACGTTGAATGTTCCTTCGGCATATTGTCGAACCAATGGCGCGTGTTCCAGCGAGCCATGAATGTGAAATTGGATTTGGCTGTTGACATAACAAAAGCATGTTGTGTTCTGCATAATTATGTGCGCGAGAGAGATGGGCACCAAATTGAAGACACATTTATTGTGAATGGATTTGAGACTGCAACAAACTTGGATGAAAGAAGAAGAAGTGTGTTAGCAATAAGAAACAGAGATGTAATGGCAAATTATTTTGTAAATGAGGCTGGTAAAGGGCCTTGGCAGGACAGCAAAATCTGAGGTGTTACATAGAGCAGAAAATGAACTTTTTTATGCATTTTTCTTAATATTTACAGTTTTATTAATTTTATTGTTCTAGCTTGTTATTATCGGTAATTACACCTGTAAATTCACCTGAGATTTAATAAAACTAACTAATTAGCTATTATTGACTCTTTCATATACTATCCAGAAACTCGTTTGAGAGCAGTGCTTACTGAACCCGGTTTTTTTAGTGTTCCATTTTTAGTGATTTATCACTCTATCCAATATTGTAATTGCACAAGGCGATCCTGTGGCTTCATTCATGCGATGCAAAAGAATCGATGCCATTATTGCCAATTCTTACATATTATTGTCCAAATATGCTGTTCTCTTCTATTGTTATATTTGTGCATTGTTGTTACGTGATCAATGTGTAACTTGTCAACAATAATAGAAATGCAGGACTTTCTCAACACCTATCATTGTTCAGCAATCTCTAAACAAAAATACTTAACGAGTTCCAGAAAACTAATTCGCTAACTATGTCGCAATTCAGAGTGATCTTTTAACCAATTATTCTAATAGCGGACGAAAAACTTACCAGCGGATTTTTTTTCTCTGTGCTCGAATGATCTGCGAAATCATCGAATAGTGCACAGCAGATTTCATGCCATGCTGCATCCTTCTTATTTCTGTCCTTGTATTCCTCGGTCCTTACATCCTAAATACAAGGCCTTTTTTTCCACTTCCATTATCAGAATCTCCATATCTATTTTCTCAGTGTGTAGTGGGCACATCGTGGATGTCACTTTGTAGCCACAAGGAATGGAGCACGCAACTGCCTGCTGCAAATGGCCCTCTACTCCGCTCTCAGCACTGACTGCTGTCAGCTGGCCCTTCGCACACTTGTCGCACCGCCCGTGTGAAATGCCCAATTGATTCTCGTGACCTATAGCGCTGCGTGTGTCGCTGCGGGTTTTCCGCCTCGCTATGGGCGATGCGGCTGGCAAGCGGCAAAATTCCGCAGCCGCAAACGTTCCGCCCCGTGTGGACCGCTGCATCTACCCCATGCGCCATAGCGGTGCGGTCATTTACCGCGCGTCTGACGTTCCGCAGCTATTCCGCTCGTGTGGCCCCGGCCTGAGAGTTCCTTACCACCCTCGTGGCCAGGGATTCGTGCTGCACACCCTCACGCGGACGGCCTGCGCAGCGGGTGAGGTGCGCGCGTGAACGAGCGCAGTCCCCGCGCGGCCGTCCTCCGCGGCGGGGCGCTGGGCCCAGAGTGGGGCGCTGCGCGTCTGCCGGCGCGGCCGCGGGCTAAATATAGCGGCGCGGCCAGATAAGCGGCGGGTGCGGCGGCGGCGCGGCCAGAGGCGGCGGGCCGGCCGCAGTCTCGGGCCAGGCTCCGCGGGCCGCCCCACCGCCACTCGCTACCCGCCGTACGCCTCGCCCGCTGACCACTGTGCGTTCGCGCCGCTGTAGCTGCCGCTGGCTACCGGGAAAGCCCCGCGACGAACGCTCCGCGCTCTCCGGTACGTACTGACGCTCGCCGCGCCACTGTCGCTTCGCGCCGCGCCGTGCAGTTGTGGTTTCCCACCTCCCCCCTTCACCACCAGTCCCGTCTCCTCCCACCTGTCTTCCCCTTCATCACACCAGCCTCTCATTCTAGCAGTTTGGCATTATGTCATTAAAAGTCTACTAGTGTACGTGATTTCCTGTCAGGAAGGTCGCAGTTCGTAGTAACAGACGGCAAATCATCGATTAAAACTGAAGTGATATCGGGTGTTCCCCAGGGAAGCGTCCTGGGACCTATGCTGTTACTGATATATATAAATGACCTGGGTGACAATCTGAGCAGTTCTCTTCGGTTGTTCGCAGATGACGCTGTAATTTACCGTCTAGTAAGGTCATCCGAAGACCAGTATCAGTTGCAAAGCGATTTAGAAAAGATTGCTGTATGGTGTGGCAGGTGGCAGTTGACGCTAAATAACGAAAAGTGTAAGGTGATCCACACGAGTTCCAAAAGAAATCAGTCGGAATTCGATTACTCGATAAATAGAACAATTCTCAAGGCTGTCAATTCAACTAAGTAACTGGGTGTTAAAATTACGAACAACTTCAGTTGGAAAGACCACATACATAATATTGTGGGGAAGGCGTGCCAAAGGTTGCGTTTCATTGGCAGGACACTTAGAAGATGCAACAAGTCCACTGAAGAGACAACTTACACTACACTCGTTCGTCCTCTGTTAGAATATTGCTGCGCGGTGTGGGATCCTTAACAGGTGGGATTGACGGAGGACATCAAAAGGGTGCAAAAAAGGGTAGCTCGCTCTGTATTATCACGTAATAGGGGAGAGAGTGTGGCAGATATGATACGCGAGTTGGGATGGAAGCCATTAACGCAAAGACGTTTTTCGTTGCGGCGAGATCTATTTACGAAATTTCAGTCATCAGTTTTCTCTTCCGAATGCGAAAATATTTTGTTGAGCCCAACCTACATAGGTAGGAATGATCATCAAAATAATATAAGAGAAATCAGAGGTCCAACAAAAAAGGTTTAGGTGTTCGTTTTTCCCGCGCGATGTTCGGGAGTGGAATGGTAGAGAAATAGTATGATTGTGGTTCGGAGGAGGAGTACAGTGTATTCATCTCTTGGTCTCCCTCTACGATTTTTAACCTTCACGCTTCCCTGCAATACTAAATCGGTGATCCCTTGATGTCTCAGAATATGCCCGCCCAACCAACCGATCCCTACTTCTAGTCAACTTGTGCCACAAATTTCTCTTCTCTCCAATTCTATTCAGTACCTCCTCATTAGTTATGTGATCTACCCATCTAATCTTCAGCATTCTTCTGTAGCACCACATTTCCAAAGCTTCTATTCTCTTCTTGTCTAAACTATTTATCGTCCACGTTTCACTTCCATACAAGGCTACATTCCATACAAATTCTTTCAGAAACGACTTCCTGACACTTCTATCTATACTCGATGTTAACAAATTTCTCGTCTTCAGAAACGCTTTCCTTGCCATTGCCAGTCTACGTTTTATATCCTCTCTACTTCGACCATCATCAGTTGTTTTGCTCCCCAAATAGCAAAAGTCATTTACTACTTTAAGAGTCTCATTTCCTAATCTAATTCCCTCAGCATCACCTGTTTTAATTCGACTACATTCTACTATCCTTGTTTTGCTTTTGTTGATGTTCATCTTACATCCTCCTTTCAAGACGCTGTCCATTCCATTCAGCTGCTCTTCAAGTCCTTTGATGTCTCTGACAGGTAGTAAACGTCAAAGTTTTTACTTCTTCTCCCTGGACTTCAATACCTACTACAAATTTTTCTTTTGTTTCCTTTACTGCTTGTTCAATATACAGACTGAATAACTTCGTGCATAGGCTACAACCCTGTCTCACTCCCTTCTCAATCATTGCTTCCCTTTCGTGTCCCTCGACTCTTATAACTGTCATCTGGCTTCTGTACAAACTGTAAATAACCTTTCGCTGCCTGTATTTTACCCCTGCCATCTTCAGAATTTGAAAGAGAGTATTCCAGGCAACGTTGTCAAAAGCTTTCTCTAAGTCTACAAATGCTAGAAACGTAGAATTGCCTTTTCTTAAGTTCTTAGCATAAGTTAGTTTAAGTAGTGTATAAGTCTAGGGACCTATGACCCCAGCAGTTTGGTCCCTTAGGAATTCACACACATTTGAACATTTGAACGTTGCGGGTGCAGGATTTTGTGCACGAACAGAGCTCTTGATTATGCCCCATATATATTCGTACGAATCATTTGGCCACCCAGATCGCCCATAGTAAATCCGATCGAATTCTCCAGAATTTTCCTCAAACCAGTCACGAATAGTTGTGGCCCAGTAACGTCCCACATTGTCGTTTGGAAATATGAAGCCCTTGAATGGCTGCAAATTATCTACAAACAGCCGAACATAACCATGCCCACTCAGTGATCCGTTCAGCTGGACCACAGGACCCAGTGAACTCCATGTAAACATAGCGCACACTATTTGGAACCATCACCGGCCAGCACAGTGCCCTGTTGAAAACTTGGGTCCTGGATTCGTGTGGGGTCCGCGCCACACTCTATAACTACCATTCAGCTATTAACAACTGAAATCGGGACTCATCTGACCAGCCCACGGTTTCCCAGTCGTCTAGTGTCCAAATGATATCATCACGAGCCCAGGAGAGGCGCTGCAATCGATGTCGTGCTGCTCTAACAGATACTTTCGTCGTACGTCCCACGTCGATGTCTGCGGTTATTTCACACAGTGTTTTTCATTTGTTAACATTGACAAGTCAACGCAGCCATCACTGCTCTCGGTCGTCGAGTGAAGGCCGTCGACAGTGCATTGTCCGTGGTGAGAGTTAATGCCTGAAATTTGTTTTTGTCAGCACACTCTTGACACTGTGAATCTCGGAATATTGAATTCTCTAACGATTTCCGAAATAGAATGTCCAATGCGTCTAGCTCCGACTGTCATTACGCGTTCAAAGTGTGTTAATTCTCGTCGTGCGGTCATAATCACGTCGAAAACCTTCCACATGAATCACCTGAGAATAAACGACAGCTCCGCCAATGCATTGCCGTTTTATACCTTGTGTATGCGATGGTACCACCATATCTATATTTGCACCCCATGACTTGTCACCTCTGTATACACTATGTTAGTGGACATTAGAACTTCCTGGCAGATTAAAACTGTCCCCCCGACCGAGACTCGAACTCGGGACCTTTGCCTTTCGCGGGCAAGTGCTCTACCATCTGCCAGGAAGTTTCATATCAGCGCACACTCCGCTGCAGAGTGAAAATCTCATTCTGGAAACATCCCCCAGGCTGTGGCTAAGCCATGTCTCCGCTATATCCTTTCTTTCAGGAGTGCTAGTTCTGCAAGGTTCGCAGGAGAGCTTCTGTAAAGTTTGGAAGGTAGGAGACGAGATACTGGCAGAAGTAAAGCTGTGAGTACCGGGCGTGAGTCGTGCTTCGGTAGCTCAGATGGTAGAGCACTTGCCCGCGAAAGGCAAAGGTCCCGAGTTCGAGTCAGTTTTAATCTGCCAGGAAGTTTCATATCAGCGCACACTCCGCTGCAGAGTGAAAATCTCATTTTAGTGGACATTAATATGTGTGTCCAGCCTTTGCTATATGAAGACTTGAACACCACTAAGGACACTTTCAGTGAGGCGTCTCAGAAGTTAGAGCAAGTGATGTAGAATGCTGGGATCTGGAGCAAATCGACGTTCTGACTCATGCCAAAATGCGTTCGACTGTGTTCAGGTCGGGCAGGGCAGTGTACAGGGTTTTTATTAATGAATATCGGGTTTTTAACGCTTTATAATATTTATTACATTAAACTTACAGTTATGAATGATATGTCAAATGAATGAGCAACTCAAACAGTGTTTGGCACCAGTGCGCATGTGCAATCCGCTAGACAGCGGTAGTAGTGAAGATGGCGACTAGTGAACAGAAAGCGTTTTGTGTTTCGCAGTTTGCAAAGACCAAATCTGTAGTTACTGTGCAACGTGCGTTCCGCCTGAAGTTCGGTTGTGATCCTCCAAGTGATAAAAACATTTGTAGATGGTAATATCATCAATTTGAAGATACCGGCCGCCTTTGTAAAGGGAAGAGCACAGGACGACCAAGAGGTAGTGAAGAGACTGTCGAGCGAGTGAAAGAGACGTTCACTCGTAGCCCAAAAAATCAGTCTGGAAGGCTAGTCATGAATTACAAGTTCCCGTGTCGACTGTCTGGAAAGTTTTAAGAAAACGCATGCAACTACGTCCTTACCATTTACAGTTATTACAGGCTCTAAAGCCGGCAGACCATGGATTACGTGCCAACCTCGCAAACGAAATGTTGTTTCACGACGATGAAAATTTTCTGGATCATTTTGTCTTCAGTGATGAACCGACCTTTCATCTTAGTGGACATGTTAACACTCACAATGTGCGCGTCTGGGGCTCAGAAAATCCTCACGAGGTGGTACAAATGCAACGAGAGTACCCTGAAGTGACTGTTTTTTGTGCCGTATCCCGGCGGAAATTTTATGGGCCTTTCGTTTTTGGTGGACCTACTGTAACTAGCACTTCTTACCTTGATACACCAGAGCAATAGCTCTTTCCTCATTGGGAAGAAGATGAGCCAAGGGACTTAATTTTCTAGCAAGATGGTGCGCCACCTCACTGGCATAGCGAAGTATGTGATTGGTTGAACTTCACTGTACCCAAGCGCTGGATAGGCCGCAAGGGGCCCAGTGACATGGCTTGCTTTGCATGGCCTCCACATTCACCCGACCTAACGCCATGCGATTTTTGCCTTTGGGGCTTCATCAAGGATCGTGTGTACGTGCCTCCGCTACCAGCAGACCTCCCTGAATTAAGAAACCGGACTGAAGCAGCTGTTGCTACAGACAGTGAAGACACACTTATCAACGTTTGGGAAGAACTCGGTTATAGATTTGATGTGTGCCGTGTGACAAATGGTGCTCACATTGAACATTTATAAAGTTCTTGGTAAAACTGTTTGAGTTGCTCTTTCATTTGACATATCATTTATAACTGTAAGTTTGTGTTTTCATAATTTTGTCCAACCTTTGTAGTTGAGCTACACTGTTCCCGAAGTCTCTCGGGTACCCATCATTCGCCTTCCTATAATCGATTTTACACGATTTTACATGCTCGTTGCATTTCATGTCGCTTTGCGATATTACGCCTAGAAACTTAATCGATGTAACTGTGTCAAGTAGGACATCACTAATACTGTATTCGAACATTACAGGATTGGTTTCCGCATTAACTTAGTTTTCTTCTGCATTTTGAGCAAGCTTCCATTCACCACACCAATTAGAAATTCTGTCTAGTCATCCTGAACCCTCCTACACTCATTCAAAGACGACACATATCAGTACACTACAACGTCATCAGTCGCAGACTGCTCGCCGTGTCCGTCAGACCGTTTACGAGCGTGTGTCCCTTGTATTTGGCCAATTCCCAGTGCAACCAGGTGTGCCCTCATGACCTCATGCCTCTTTGAGAAGGGGAGCTGGAGGGCGTGCAGGAATGAGCGGTAATCAAGCATAGTTTTTCCATTAATATCTTGGCAGTCAATTGCTGCTTGGTAACAGTAGCTCGGCTGAAAGCTTGTTGAAATTAACTCGTCGCATCTGGAAGGTCGCGAAGATTTTACTTCATATCGCATAAGGGTCATGTATTAGCTGACAGCATTTCCAGTTTAATAGCTTCTCAGATAACAATAAGGAGACAGTATGCAGACATTCCTCCGTTTAGTTATCATTCACCAGTCTCTGTTTACATATATACACTACTGGCCATTAACATTGCTACACTACGAAGATGACGTGCTACAGACGCGAAATTTAACCGGCAGGAAGAAGATGCTGTGATATGCAAATGATTAGCTTTTCAGAGCATTCACACAAGGTTGGCACCGGTAGCGACACCTACAACGTGCTGACATGAGGAACGTTTCCAACCGATTTATCATACACAAACAGCAGTTGACCGGCGTTGCCTGGTGAAACGTTGTTGTGACGCCTCGTGTAAGGAGGAGAAATGCGTACCATCACGTTTCCGACTTTGATAAAGGTCGGATTGGAGCCCATCGCGATTGCGGTTTATCGTATCACGACATTGCTGCTCGCATTGGTCGAGATCCAATGACTGTTAGCAGAACATGGAATCGGTGGGTTCAGGAGGGTAATACGGAAGGCCTTGTTGGATCCCAACGGCCTCGTATCACTACCAGTCGAGATGACAGGCATTTTATCCGCATGGCTGTAACGGATCGTGCAGCCACGTCTCGATCCGTGAGTCAACAGATGGGGACGTTTGCAAGACAACAACCATCTGCACGAACAGTTCGACGACGTTTGCAGCAGCATGGACTATCAGCTCGGAGACCGTGGCTGCGGTTACCCTCGATGCTACATCACAGACAGGAGCGCGTGCGATGGTGTACCCAACGACGAACCTAGGTGCACAAATGGCAAAACGTCATTTTTCGAATGAATCCAGGTTCTGTTTACAACATCATGATGGTCGCATACGTGTTTGCCGACATCACGGCGAACGCATATTGGAAGCGTGCATTCGTCATCACCATACTGGCGTATCACCCAGCGTGATGGTATGGGGTGGCATTGGTTACACATCTCGGTCACCTCTTGTTCGCATTGACGGCACTTTGAACAGTGGACGTTACATTTCAGTTGTGTTGCGACCCGTGGTTCTACGCTTCATTCGATCCCTGCGAAACCCTACATTTCAGCAGGATAATGCACTACCGCATGTTGCAGGGCCTGTACGTGTCTTTCTGGATACAGAAAATGTTCGACTGCTGCCCTGGCCAGCACATCTCCAGATCGCTGGTCAATGGTGGCCGATCAACTGGCTCGTCACAATACCCCAGTCACTACCCTTGATGAACTGTGGTATAGTGTTGAAGATGCATGGGTAGCTGTACCTGTACACACCATCCAAGCTCTGATTGACTCAATGCCCAGGCGTATTAAGGCCGTTATTACGGCCAGAGGTGGTTGTTCTGGGTACTGATTTCTCAGGATCTATGCACCCAAATTGCGTGAAAATGTAATCACATGTCAGTTCTAGTACAGTATATTTGTCCAATGAATACCCATTTATCATCTGCATTTCTTCTTGGTGTAGCAATTTTAATGGCCAATAATGTAGTTACCAAAGTCCCCGCGGACGCCGCCAAAAGGTGGATTACTTTGAAGAAAGGGCAAATCTGTCCTCTCGTAGTGTCTCCCATTCGTGGCCATCATTTTAATAACTATCAAGATTCAATGGGAAGAGTAACGGACACGTGTGTAACTGAAATAGGCTTCTGGGAACAATTCAGATACAGTCAACTTGCCACGATGAAGTATTTCATAGCAACACGCGCACCTTTATGATACGAGTGTTCTGGCTGGAATGAGTGTTGTGCGGACGTAGAAGACGCTGTGGTTCTCTGTTTACTTTCACTTATCTGTCCGGCTGCTGGAATGACGTCAAGCTCTCTACAGACGGATAAACAAGAGCTTCTTCTTCCACATACACATTCCGTAACATACTATACCCCTGTCACGCCAAGTCAACGAAGGAATTCCTTTAGTCTTTTGGTGCTGAGAACCATCACTAACGATAATCACATGTCCAACTAGTGCATGCACTTTTTAAATTCTCTACCACCGATGGAGTACTGTGTTTCCCGGTCAGGGAAGGATTATTTAGTTCTCTTACGAGACAACTGAGCAAGCGCCCAAACCTATTACCGAGTTAAGAACAGGTGCCTTAGACTTCCAGCCAGTATACTTGACGATTCAACATATGTACAGCATGTTTCATTGTACTAAAACTGCACACGTTGTCTTGTCACATCCTCATTTGCTTTGTAATTTTCTTCAAACTATTTAAAATTTGTGATAAAAAGTTACTTGATTTTTAGGAGATTTTACAAGATCATTCTAGTTGAAGCAAGTTCTCTCTTTGGTTTCCACGCTTTCTGAACAGAGATTCATTGGTGGCAGTTCGCTTTACAAAATACAGTTACTTGTATTGTGAATTATGTCAAAAACATGCTTCCACCTGTTCCGTTTACTGTCGCTAGAACATAGAAACAGACCTAAGCAAGAAATAACAAAGCACTAGACCTTTTTCCGTTTACACAGACACGCGTGAAACGGCCATCGTAACTGTTTGGAAATATTTAACTTAGTGTCGCTGCAGCCAGATAAAAACACACGTTCAAGGGAGCAGTCGAACAGTTACTTAACAGCAGGAAGCTTGGCGGTAAAAGCACCTAACAAAAGCGACCGTGCGTTCAAGATTATTTTCTCCTAAGCTTGCAAATCGTGAAATATGTATTACATACTCAAAATGAAAATTAAGATAAAGTTTTTGTCATTCCAGTGTCAGGACATTGTTTTACTTGTGAATGGCGGTTTGTAATTCGAATGACAATTCAGATAAATCACAAAAGAACGCTTCATAATCAATGCTTTCCACTGAATAATATTTCGTCGTGGGTAAAGTGTGTATGTTTTTGTGATGGAAGCAATTTTTGGAATAATAAATGAAGAGCGCCGGTTGTATGTACACTCCTGGAAATTGAAATAAGAACACCGTGAATTCATTGTCCCAGGAAGGGGAAACTTTATTGACACATTCCTGGGGTCAGATACATCACATGATCACACTGACAGAACCACAGGCACATAGACACAGGCAACAGAGCATGCACAATGTCGGCACTAGTACAGTGTATATCCACCTTTCGCAGCAATGCAGGCTGCTATTCTCCCATGGAGACGATCGTAGAGATGCTGGATGTAGTCCTGTGGAACGGCTTGCCATGCCATTTCCACCTGGCGCCTCAGTTGGACCAGCGTTCGTGCTGGACGTGCAGACCGCGTGAGGCGACGCTTCATCCAGTCCCAAACATGCTCAATGGGGGACAGATCCGGAGATCTTGCTGGCCAGGGTAGTTGACTTACACCTTCTAGAGCACGTTGGGTGGCACGGGATACATGCGAAAGTGCATTGTCCTGTTGGAACAGCAAGTTCCCTTGCCGGTCTAGGAATGGTAGAACGATGGGTTCGATGACGGTTTGGATGTACCGTGCACTATTCAGTGTCCCCTCGACGATCACCAGTGGTGTACGGCCAGTGTAGGAGATCGCTCCCCACACCATGATGCCGGGTGTTGGCCCTGTGTGCCTCGGTCGTATGCAGTCCTGATTGTGGCGCTCACTTGCACGGCGCCAAACACGCATACGACCATCATTGGCACCAAGGCAGAAGCGACTCTCATCGCTGAAGACGACACGTCTCCATTCGTCCCTCCATTCACGCCTGTCGCGACACCACTGGAGGCGGGCTGCACGATGTTGGGGCGTGAGCGGAAGACGGCCTAACGGTGTGCGGGACCGTAGCCCAGCTTCATGGAGACGGTTGCGAATGGTTCTCGCCGATACCCCAGGAGCAACAGTGTCCCTAATTTGCTGGGAAGTGGCGGTGCGGTCCCCTACGGCACTGCGTAGGATCCTACGGTCTTGGCGTGCATCCGTGCGTCGCTGCGGTCCGGTCCCAGGTCGACGGGCACGTGCACCTTCCGCCGACCACTGGCGACAACATCGATGTACTGTGGAGACCTCACGCCCCACGTGTTGAGCAATTCGGCGGTACGTCCACCCGGCCTCCCGCATGCCCACTATACGCCCTCGCTCAAAGTCCGTCAACTGCACATACGGTTCACGTCCAAGCTGTCGCGGCATGCTACCAGTGTTAAAGACTGCGATGGAGCTCCGTATGCCACGGCAAACTGGCTGACACTGACGGCGGCGGTGCACAAATGCTGCGCAGCTAGCGCCATGCGACGGCCAACACCGCGGTTCCTGGTGTGTCCGCTGTGCCGTGCGTGTGATCATTGCTTGTACAGCCCTCTCGCAGTGTCCGGAGCAAGTATGGTGTGTCTGACACACCGGTGTCAATGTGTTCTTTTTTCCATTTCCAGGAGTGTAGTTGACGCGAGTGAGTCTTAATATTGGAAACATGTTTGAAGGATAATAAAAGGTTCGGATTATTTCATTCTGAAAAGTCAGACCTTCATCAATCAGAAATCTTCACTATGTTTTCTAAACCGCATCATACCATACATTACGGACAGTAAGACTAATTTTTTTGTTCGAAAAATTGCCTCCAAAACTCAGGTGCATCTTTAAATTAATATAAAAATGTCCCGTGTTTGATTTAAAATTTCAGCCAGTCTTAAAAATGGCCATATATTCGATGCTGCGGGAAACCTATAGATAGACCAGTCACAGTGTACGGTCGTGGTATCACGACAAAACCGAGCAGCCGCCAACACCAGCCATAGGGGGCCAAAAATTGTGACTATGGCTGTAATATAAGCCAAAACCGATAAATAAACAAATATTATTGCGATTTCGACTGTTGGTTTTAACCTAAATATATAGCACCAGGTCGCTGTACTCCATACACAACATTGTGTAAATTTACGGAAATAGATCTCTATCTGGCAACACTGAATTCAGTTGGCAGTAGCAGTGCTCCGACGCGACGAACGTTGATTAGCGGGGACTCACAAGTTTGCTAACACTGTCTCCCTCCAGCCCCGTAACCAAAATCCCAGAACACTGTCTAGCCTATGATGCGTCATTGCAGTCTACGGTGCCAGTGAACTTGAATTGAAAGGGATTTGTGTTATCGGTAACAGTACAATATTTTTGTTATTAGCTAGTTTCGTATTGGAGGAAACTAAAGGTATTCATACGATGCGGGCTAGAAACTGAAAGTAATAGCAAATGCAGAAAAACTTGAGAACAGAGCAGCTAAGCGGCAATTCGGCCGTCCACCAACAGAAAAACCATTCGCAATAGGCGGGCTAGTGAAGAAGAACTGAAACAAATGAGGAACTAGAAGATGACGTATTGAAATCGATTGAAAGACACCGTCAAAATGGCATTGGAATTAATATAAAAATGATTCAAATACACGCTCGTAAGCTAGGGCTACAATGGAACTTGGGTGGAGATGGCTAGTACCATACGTTTATGAAGCGTCATGGGCTTACCATGCCAACCAAAACCAAAATACCTCAGAAAATGCCACAAGAGTATGAAGATAAAATATTATCTTTCACTTTCTTTATTATTCAACATCGAAAGAAAACCAATGTGGAACTAAGCCAAATAATGAATATGGACGAAAATGCTCTGACATGCTATGTGACGAGTAACAGAACTGTTGGCATCGAAGTTGCTAGTAACTACTTTAAAAATAAGTGGACATGAAAAAATGCACTATACGTTTGTTCTTTCATGTAGTGCTGACGGTACTAAACTTAGTAGAATGATCATTTTCAAGCACAAAACAATGCCAAAACATTTCTGAGATACCACCAGGTGGTGCTCATATGCATGGCAAGGATTGAATGGATGAAGCTGTTATGAAATTATGGGCTAACGGAGTTTGGAAGAGAGGGAAAGTTCTCTTCTTGTACTAGATCCCGTTACTAGTCATCTGAAAAATTCTGTGAAAGAGAAACTGAGACAGGGAAATGCAGAGCTTGCTGTTCCGGAGGACTTACTTCACAATTGCAACCTCTTGATGTCACGACAAATAAAACATTTAAAGTGTATATGTAACAAATGGATGATGCATGAAATCCAACATGAATTCACGCTGAAGGGAGCTTTAAAATGACCTGCAATGAAAGAAGTGTGTCAGTGGATTTTACAGTCGTGATCTAGAGTGCGAATACAATATTGTTAAATTTTCAAGAAGTGTGGCATAAGTAACGCTCTCGCTGACAGTGAAGACCATCTGATATATGAAGAGGACAACGATGACGATGACGAGGAAGAAGAAGAAGAAGAAGAAGAAGAAGAAGAACAAAAAGAAGAAAGTTCAGATGACGACTTTCAGGGATTTTAAAGATCAGTTTGGTTTTATAAACTACAAGTTTTATTTTTAGTCTGGCTTTGAAATATAATATAAAAATGATAAAAATGTCATTTAAAAATGTTCTTAAAAATTAAGGTGCATCTTATAGTCCGTAGCGTCTTATAGTCCGTAAAATACGGTAATTTTTTAATGACGGAAACGCACCGAAATAGTCTCAGTAGAATTATGCGTAAATACATTTCTGTTTAGTTATCGGCTTGTATAACCAAATTTTACATGTGACAATCCTAATGATTGCTCAGTTACAAGTGGAGAGACGTTTGCTAGGGTTCTCTAGGACAGTGGATTACGGAACACGTTGCAAAACTATGGCTAAAGGTGATATGAAACGTAATCCCCTTTAGTCGAGTTTTATGAAGAAGCGCTAGAATACTGATAGCGCATGTATTTCCATGTGTGCTGTAATTGTTATTTTATTTTGTCGGTATGATGTTCTCGAGATAAGATTTCATCTAGTCCAGTGTGAATATACACTTCTGGAACTACAAGAATATTTTTATTGTTTTATTTTGTCTTTCGTATATCATCCATTCAGCTAACTTCAGTACACAGTTTTCTTATCCCATATATACTATTTCCTAATTCATTCAAGTCAAATTTTGCGTTGGCACATTGGAGGCTAAGTAGGTGACTGGCAAACTAAAAGCTCCGGATTCGATTCCAGTCGGCCGTCGTTTAGTTTTATTTTACGTCATTTACCGCTTTTTAACGACTAGCAGTAATTTGCTAATATGAAAAATGCTTTGTTCCGCCTTGATTGAAAATCCACCTAAAAGGATTCCAATTAAGTCTACTTAACTAAAGTGTGTACCTCGTACCAATACTACTAATTTCCTTTCCTGTGCCACTCGCAAATAGGGCGAGGAAAAACGACTGTCTGTAAGACTCCATACGAATTGCTCTGAGCACTATCTGAGGTGGCTGTCTCTGAGCACTATGGGACTTAACATCTGAGGTCGTCAGTCCCCCAGAACTTAGAACTACTTAAACCTAACTAACCTAAGGACATCACACACATCCATGCCCGAGGCAGGATTCGAACCTGCGACCGTAGCAGTCGCGCGGTTCCGAACTGCAGCGCCTAGAACCGCTCGGCTACAGAGCCCTAATTTTTTTCACCTTGTCTTTGTGGTCTTTACGCGAAAAGGACGATGGCGGCAATAGAATCTATCTGCATCGGTCTCAGACACCGGATCTCTAAATTTTCTCAATAGTGCCGAACGAAAAGAGCGTGGATTCCCATTTGAGTTCACGAAGCATCTCCGTAATACTTGCTTGCTGATCGAACCTACTGGTAATAAATCTAGCAGCCCTTCTGAATTGCTTGGATGTCTGTCTTTAACCCGACCTAGTGACTGCCCCAAACACTCGAGCAGTACTCAATAATGGTTCGAAATAGCGTTCTATAGTCTTGTCTCCTTTATAGAAGAGCTACACTTTTCCAGAATCTCCCAACACAACGAAGTCGAGCATTCGACCACCCTGCTACCAACCTGACGTGCTCCTGCCATTTCATATCATTTCCAAACGTTACGCCTATATATTTAATCGATGTAACTAAGTTGCATACTACTAATGCTGTATTCGAGCGTTACATGATTGTTTTTCCTACCCATCCCCACTAATTTACATTTTTCTACATTTAAAGCGAGCTGCCATTAATCAGACCAACTGGAAATTCTGCCTGTGTCACCTTGTATCCTTCTGCAGTCACTCAACGATGACACCTTCCCATATATCACAGCAGCAGCGAACATCTGTAAATTGCTGCTCACCCTGTCCGTTAGATTGTTTATGTATACGGAGAATAAGAGCGGTCCTATCACACTTCCATGGGGCTCTCCTAGTGAAACCCATCTCCCGAATTTTCGCCTTCGAGGAGAACTTATGGAGTTTTATTACTTAAAAATCTGGGAGCCACTCACATAACTGGGAACCTAATCCGTATACTCGCAGTTTCGTCAACAGAGTGCAGTGGGATATCGTTTCAAATGCTAGGAATATGGAATCTGCCAGTTACCCTCCATCCATGGTTTATAGGATATCATGCCAGAGAAGGGCGAGCTGAGTTTCACATGAGCAATGCTTTCTAAATCGATGCTGATTTACAGACAGAAACTTTTCTTTCTCAAGGAAATTTATTGTATTCGAACTCATACTATGTTTGAGAATTCTGCAGCAAATCAGTGGTGAAGATACTGGTCTGTAATCATACGGATCTCTTGTTTTACTATTCTTATACACAGGGATCACCTGCGCTTTTTTCTACTCGCTTGGGACTTTGCGCTGACCGAGAGATTCGTCATTAGCGCCAGCTAAGCAAGGGGCCTGTGCCGCAAAGTACTTCTCTAACCGGCCGAAGTAGCCGAGCGGTTCTAGGCGCTACAATCTGGCACCGCGCGACCGCGGCGGTCGAAGGTTCAAATCCTGTCTCGGGAATGGATGTGTGTGATGTCCTTAGGTTAGTTAGGTTTAAGTAGTTCTAAGTTCTACGGGACTGATGACCTCAGAAGTTAAGTCCCATAGTGCTCAGAGACATTTGAACCATTTTTGATTACTTTCTCTAAAACCGAATTGGGACTCCTTCTGGACCTGGTGACTTATTTGCTTAAAGATCCTTCAGTTGCTTCTCTGCGCCAGGCATGCCTACTACTACGTCTTCCATGCTGGAGTCTGTGCGACGGTCAAACTACGGTATGTTGGTACGATCCTCCAGCGTGAATGATGTCGTAAATATGAAATTTAAAACTTCGGCTTTGCTTTTGATGTTGATGTCTTCTGTTGCCACCCAAGACTGGTCGACGAGGACTGGGTTGAAGCTTGTCGGCCTTTGTGCCCGAGCGGTTCTAGGCGCTTCAGTCCGGAACCGCGCTGCGCAGGTTCGAATCCTGCCTCGGGCATGGATGTGTGTGATGTCCTTAGGCTAGTTAGGTTTAAGTAGTTCTAAGTCTAGGGAAACGATGACCTCCGATGTTAAGTCCCATAGTGCTTAGAGCCATTGGAACCATTTTTTTGGATTGAAGCCTTCAACACTCTTAGCGCTTTCACGTATGAGCAGAATCTTCGTGTCTCGGTAAAGTTTTGCGCTAAGATACGACGGCAGAAGTTATTCTTTATGAGTTTTCAGTGCGCGTACACACTTGTCTAATTTCTGTAGTTCCGTCTTGTGTGAACGGAATGATACTGTGGCTAGTCGAAGACTTGAAGGAAACAGATGCCAACAGCTGTAACTTTTTTTATTAATTTTATTTACTTAACAGTTTCGGTGCCTCATTGGCACTATCTTCAGGTCCCTATACAAAACTAGGTAAGTCATCTAGTCGTTTATGTTACTATAGGGACCACCATATCCAACTGGTTTCCGTAGACCTCTAAAAACTTCTCGGTCGACGTGAACCCTTCATACCTCGTCTAACAATATCACCACTTGCAAAGTAGGTTAGAAATCACGCAGCATATGTTCGCTTTATCGGGCAACAACAAAGTTATTGACTGTGGATGGTGTCGTCAGAATGGAAATAATGAAGTCACTGTAAAAAAGTCATTAATTTTGGCACTTATCTTGAATGGATTCCCACGTAGATTTCGTCGAAGTTGTTGTGGCTCATCTTGTTGATTCTAGGGTGATTCCACTTTGACTGCCAGAAGGTCCAGATCTATATTTTAGCAATCTTTTAAGACCTAACAAATGCGTTTATCAGGAAATTCTTAATGATCAAACAATCCCAGATCAGAACTATGGTATGGTAGAAATTTGGTGTTCACGATCCACATTTTTTTATTAAACTTATTGTAAATTCACATATACTTCTTCTTAATTGTCACATCATCAAGAAAACAGTTTTGAATCAATTTTCATATATTTAATTTCCACTTTAATGAAACACAATACTTGACTGTTCTTTTACGGAGCGAAATAACAGAAAGACTACTCTGTGCGCATTCGCGCCATAACGGTTACATGGAAGTCAAAGATTATGACAGTCTCACAGAAATGTATACACACAAGAACCATATCACTGTAATATATCGATACATCGGAGTACCTACACATTAATAAAACCAAATGTGAATATTGTCACAAAAATATGTCTGTTACTTCGCAGAAAAGTAGTACGATATTACTGGTATCGAGAACTGGGGTTGGAGTGCCGTAATGGTCACGTAAATAAAGACCCATTACGCTCGTTATACCGAGAAGTTTTCTGAAGTCTACCGAAACCAGTTGGATATAGTGCTCCCTAAAATAACACAAACGACTGGATGACTTACAGAGCGGGGTGGCGCAGTGGTTAGACACTGGACTCGCATTCGTGAGGACGACGGTTCAATCCCGCGTCCGGCCATCCTGATTTAGGTTTTCCGTGATTTCCCTAAATCACTCCAGGCAAATGCCGGGATGGTTCCTCTGAAAGGGCACGGCCGCCTTCCTTCTCCATCCTTCCCTAATCCGATGAGACCGATGACCACGCTGTCTGGTCTCCTTCCCCAAACCAACCAACCAACCAACCAACTGGATGACTTACATGATTTCGTGTATACGGGCCTGAAGAGATGCCAATGAGGCACCGAAATTGGTAGCTTAATAATACTATTAAATAAAATTACAGCTCCTGGTATCTGTTTTCTCCAACACGGTCTGCCGACTGCTACCCACAGCTGAAGAATAGGCAGACCGCCACCACTGCTGACAGGACGCAGTTCTCGGAGACAAGTGCGGGCGCGCTCCGCTGCTCGCTTTGGCGCTGCATGTGACGGCCGGTGTTTACCACAGAACGAGTGACGGGCGACAATTTCGCCGTATTTGTGGAGGTCAGGGAGTTAGAGGCACGCGGCCCTGGCCTTAATGCGCTCAACGACAGCCTTCAGCGGCGGGCTCCCGTTTCGGAAGCGAAGGTCACAAGATTGAGTTCCGCGGTTCACTGTATTGCTGTTTTTCCTTCTGTGAAACTTCCTTACTGCCTCGCCAGCTATCGGAAGACACTGTCAGTTTTAGTGCAGAGCCATAGTCTGATTAAAATTACTTCATAGTTGAGACTTCACGTGCTGTGGAGGTGTCTTCCTCCAATCAGAGCGCTGAACGCCACGCCTTAATTGTTCGCGGTTGCCAAACTGCCACAACAAATGGTCAGTTAACTTCCAATTCCTTGTCTGGATTTGTTTCTAGTTGTGTTTGGATCCCGACTCATGAGTTCGGTCTTTTTATTTCGCGTTTCATCTCACATGATAAACACAACTCAAACAAAACACACACACACACACACACACACACATATATATATATATATATATATATATATTCTTTCGCATAAGACAAAATTCGGCTTCACACATTCAGTTAGCATCATAGAGATCGACCTACAATAGATAAACTTCATATGACATGGTGTAAAACGAAACTCAAATGATTCAAATGGCTCTGACCACTATGGGACTTAACTTCGGAGGTCATCAGTCCCCTAGAACTTAGAACTACTTAAACCTAACTAACCTAAGGACATCACACACATCCATGCTCGAGGCAGTATTCGAACCTGTAGCGGTCGAGCGGTTCAGACTGTAGCGCCTAAAACGAAACTTTTCGAAGACAGAAAATGATCGTTATAACTTGCTCTATAGATAAATAAATATAACAATAGAATTTGAAGGTTCTCCGTAGCGCAGTGGTAACGTAACAGTCTAGGGTTCGAAATCACAGGAGGAATTTTTTTTTCTTTTTTAAACCTTTATCAAAATGCCTGGTTATTATTATTTTCAATTAGCTGGTTTCACCCTAATCTTTTGTTGCATCGTTTTCATCATCGTACTGACTTTTTTGTTTGCTATTATTTTTCTTCTTACCACTGTTCTTTCTCTTCAAATCTGCCTCTGTTGCCTATAATCTGCAAATCAGATCCAACCAGGACAGCTCACCCGTCGGCATCGCGTCAGCTCGCGTAGCAAAAGCGAAAAGTTAGTTCGCTTTTAGCGCAGAAGCTGACTTTTTTTCTGTCTTGAGTTTGCTCGTACAGGTCAGCTTTAATTGCCGTGGCCGCAGAGAGCGTGGTTAATAGTTCTGCCGCATGTTGCTGACCGAATACATTGCACATCAAGAGGTTGCGGTTAGGTTAGGACACAAGTGTAAACGAGGGCTACAAAACGCGTTGTCTGCCGCAGTTCTGTCATTGGTCATTTAAAATCAGCCGTGATCAGTGCACCTCGCGTCCCCGCCGTACCTGAAGGCAGCAGCGTTACGTGAACTGCGTTTCAGCGGTTGTGAAGTGAGCCGCCGTGTTTGCGTGTCTCCTTTAACCGAGCGGCAGCCGATGTGGCGACACTGTAGCACCAAGTGACAGACGTCAACTATCAAGTAATTTTAAACGGGTTATTGTGGTGATAGCTTTCGTCAGAGGGAAAGTGCACTGTTGGCCTTTGAAATTAGAGCACCTGAAGGCGACATGCGACAAGCACTACGCATACACAGTTAAAATTGGATTAACTGAGAGTTTGATTTAACGATAGCTTTACGGATAAAGGAGGCATCAAGAAAAAGTCGAAGTACCCCTTCCAAAAAACTAATTTAAAAAATACTTATTATTTCTGAACCGCTGAAACCATCTTTTGCGTGTTGCTTCTGATAGAGCATGATTACCATGTGCCTCGACAAGCATTCGATGCGACTCTGCAGCACTTTTTTTCAAATGAAACAAAAAATTAATGATTTCCGCAAATCATCACTTTCTGGTACAAAATTCGACATTGTTAACACGATGAAAACATATGATGATGTTTGTTCCATGACTTGATGTATACTAAATATCTTTGACAGATGTCATACCAACCAAACGAAAAAAAATTAAGGCTCGTTCACAACAAATGTTCTCTATCGACACATTTCTATATTAACGCTTATTTCATACCGAGATCATTCCTGAAATTGTGCTTGGTCTGTTATGTCACACGGAAGTGAACTAACGCTCGTCCTCGATGCAGTCGCCAGCAAAACATTAAAACAACGTAACAAAGAACAGAAGGATACCGTGTTGTATACTTTGGAATTAAAGGGGCCACGCTATTCCCAGATTGCCCCAATCCGTTAACGGTACGCGCCGAAAGCCGGACGCTACGGCGCGGTTTGGCGATGTTTCAAGTCGTCAATAATCTGGCCGACAGCGTTGTTGTGCTGCGGAAATTCGTTTGTTTACTCTCTAAAGCCAGTATGTTTACTCTGTGTGCCCCTTCTTACAGTTGATTTAAAAACAGTATTTCGTTCTTAGCTTTCGTTCGTGGGCTCCAATAATATTACTAAGTCAAATAAAACTATGTTCCCTTCGGAGCGTCTTCATCACCCCGCACTGTGCCGCCTCATTAGTTAAAAGTAAAATAATATAAACTGGATTTTTGTCTCGCAGCTCACTGAATCCAGATCTAAATAAAGCAGCCGTCGAGCACTTCAGCATGAAATAGCCGTCTTGTACCTTCAATAAAGATGTCTCCTTTTTGATAGGTTTAACGAAATACATTCAGTAACAGGAGCGTCCGAGAGAAAGAAGAATGCTTACGTTTGAACGTACTATGAGTAATTACTGATTAAACTGACTAAGTTTCTGATTTGTATGAGGGAGCCGTAAAGACAAAAACTTTAGCGGAAGACACAGATTGGAATATACAGGGTGGCTCTTCCATGGGTCGTCAGGCACATTTTCTCTAGTGTGGCGGCACGTATTTGCAATTTAGTTCTTCTAATGTGTAGCTGGAATCAGCCCAAACAAATACTGCTCAAGTCATTCATGTGACGCCCATTGTCGAAGAAAAGCATCTGTATGTTAGCTGTTATGAGCTAAATTATTTTTAAAGCTTAATTTTGCTTGATCATTCAATTGAGCGGTCCCAAATTAGTCTAGTGTGACATTCATTCTATTGATCATTTCTAACGAGGACAAAACAACCCAGGTAACCCCAGAAGTGAAGCACCGACAGTATACCCCAGGTCTGTTCAGTTGTTGGTGATGTACTCACTCTGTAAGTGTATTTTAATATAAAACAATCTGAAATATACTAATTAATGACCGTACAGGTTAGCGTCTCTACATAACGTAATATTATTGTAATATTCCGGCTGCGAGTACCAACGATGAAGCGCTACCATAATTGAGACGACAACGCTCTTTGATGTTAAAAAAAGGAGCATCTATGCTTTTTTTTATTGTTGGAGATAAGAAATGCCAATTGGACATTGTTTTTTTGGGGGGTCAGATAAGTTTGCATATAGACGTAATTTGAAGTGCAGAGGAAATGCAATTTATAATCGCAATTATCAAGAATAAAAAAATTTCTCTTGTTAAAAAGAAGGTAAATAACGTTTACGAACTTTTATTCGATGTTGGATCCCCGGACCTTCATAAAACGATTAGTGTGTTTAGCAATACAGTGCATAGTGATTTCTTCGCAAATTAACAAACTGGGCGAATCTGCTACTATCACGGTCCGAACGGCGCGCAATATTTCGCCGTCAGCTTGTGTGTTAAAGACATTCCCTACGCGACCAGTCTGTTAGTCAGAAGATATCATACTGCCGCTGTTGTTCAATCTCCTCATTCTGAAAGTGTTTCCAGAAAATCTTACGGCGACTTTATTTTAGCTGCCACGAGAGACGGAGTCTTCATCGCGAGTTTTAGCAGTTTTCTCCGACCTTGCCTGGCTTTCTCTGAGAGCGGGAGAAACGGAAACCTCCGACCGCCAACTCATCCTGTACCTAACCCGTTCTCTCCCGACAGCAGCCACGAAGAAAACATATTCATCTATAGTCCATTTTTTCACAGATTTTTATATTAGACAGGAAAAATGTTTTAAAATGTATGCATCTAGGCAAAAAATGAATAGAGAGTTTAAATGCAGTACCTGTCTTATCTGTGTCAAAGTCAAAGGTGAAGTTAATTGATCTTTCTTTATGAGTAGCAGTTCATTATAATCTATAGTCGAGGACACTGCACGTAAGTGCTGCATTGAGATGAAGAGGTTGGCAAAGGAGAGGAAACAGTGCATGAAAACAGTCGAGATATTGACAAAAGAAAAATAGAAAAGAGGGAAGGAATCATTTAAGTACATACTCCAGATCTCACCGTTTAGTGCATGGCGAAGCATACCTTCTGCCACTAGGAGTCATTTCCTTTCCTGCTCCACTCGCAGATAGAGCGAGAGAAAAACGACTGTTACATGCATCCGTACGAAGCCTCATTTCTCCTATCTCCGCGGCCCTTACTTGAAATGTACGGTGGTAGCAGCAGAATAGTTCTGCAGTCAACTTCAACTGAATTTTGTCAGTTTCGCTATAAGACCGTCTCCTTCCCTCCAGGGATTCCCATTTGCGTTCACGGAGAATCTCCGCAATACTCGCGTGCTCATCGTACCTACAGGTAGCAAATCTAGGAGCACGCCTCTGAATTGCTTCGATGTCTTCCTTTAATCTAACCCATGGAATTTAAAACACCCGAGCAGTACTCAAGAACGGGTCACACTAGTGTTCTATACGCGATCTCCTTTACAGATGAAAAATACTTTCCTAAAATTATCCCAATAAACCAAAGGCGACCATCCGCCTTCTCCACAACCATCTTTACGTTCTCGTTCGGTTTCATATCGCCTTGCAACGTCACGCCAAGATATTTAATCGACTCGTCCACGTCAAGAGCACATTACCAATGCTGTATTCGAATTTTACGGATTTGTTTTTGCTACTCATCTGCTTTAACTTATATTTTCTACATTTAGAGGCAGCTGTCACTCATCACACCAACTAGAAATTTTGTGTAAGTCATCTTCTATCCTCCTACAGTCACTCAACAACGGCACCTTCCCGTTGCCACAGCATCATCAGCAAATAGTCGCAGATTGCTGCTCATGCTGTCTGTCAGATCGTATGTGTATATATATATATATATATATATATATATATATATATATATATGGAGCACTCATGAGGGTGCCCTTTTGTCTGAAGAAAATCGCCGTCGAGAACAACGTGCTGGGTTCTGTTACTTAAGTCTTCTGGCCACTCGCGTATTCTTTCTTTCTTTCACTGGTGCCATGTCCCGCGCTGAGCAGGGTCGGTATTGTTAGGAACGTATTTGGCAAGGATAGTAGAAAGGGGTGGCCGGATGCCCTTCCTGCCGCCACCCCATACCCCCCGGGACAGAATTAGGTTACCCCTGTTGTCTGCATCTAGTGTAATTCATGGAATAGTGCGAACGTGTTCAGATGTCTGCAATTCTTGTAACTGAGGCGGAACGTGGGGACCAGCGCGGCGTTCACCTAGCGGGATGTGGAAAACCGCCTAAAAACCACATCCAGGCTGGCCGGCATACCGACCGACGTCGGTCATCCACTGGGCGGATTCGATCCGGGGCCGGTGCGCCTACCCGAGTCCAAGAAGCAGCGCATTAGCTTCAAAAAATGGTTCAAATGGTCCTGAGCACTATGGGACTCAACTGCTGAGGTCATAAGTCCCCTAGAACGTAGAACTACTTAAACATAACTAACCTAAGGACAACACACACATCCATGCCCGAGGCAAGATTCGAACCTGCGGCCGTAGCGCTCGCGCGGTTCCAGACTGTAGCGCCTAGAAACGCTCGGCCACCAGCGGCCGGCGCGCATTAGCTCTCTCGGCTAACCTGCCGGGTCCCTCTAGCCACTCACGTATCTGGGAACCTATTCCTTGTGCTCGTACCTTCTTTAATAGCCTGCAGTGGGGCACAGCGTCAAACGCTTTCCGGAAATCTAAGAATATGGGATCTGCCTGTTGCCATCCGTCCACTGTTCATGGAAGATAGTGCGAGAAAAGGGCAAGTTGAGTTTCGCATGAGCGATGCTTTCTAAATCCATACTGCTTTGTGAACAGAGACTTTTCCTTCTGAAGGATATTTTATTCGAACTGAGAATGTTTTCAAGAATTCTACAACAAACCGATGCTAGGATATTGGTCTGTAATTTTGCCGGCCCGTTCTTTTTCTCTTCTTATACACATGAGTCAGCTGCGGTTTCTTCCAGTCGCTTGGCAAATGTTCACGATCTCACTGAAAGAACCGTTCAGGTTTTATGGCGTACCAATTTGCAACCATAAATGGCAAATGTTTCTCATGTTTTATTTGTGTACAGTCTAAGCGTTGATGCTCAATTGGGAAACGTAAACACAACTAGCCTGAATTTGTGTATAAGAACCACTGAAAAGCTAAATCCTTGGTAGATGAACATGTCAGCAGAGTAAGAATTTCACTGCGTAATTCCGATCGGATCTGTTTGAGCTAATTGTCCAGAAGGTCAAACGGATGCGCAACGACGTGAATTATTGCATCATTAATATGTGTTGTTTCTTCGCTGTGATATCAAAGAAAAGAAAGGATTCGCAATATGTCAGCTGGGAAATTTACTTGTGAGATTAAGGCGGTGACACAAGAGAACTGTTTAAATGGGAAAAACGCATACGTGTTTCCATTTTTATCCAACAGTTGTGGTTTTGATATGCACTTTCCAGCAAAATGTTTTCGGACATAACGTACAGAAACGCCTTGATAGCTAGTTCAGATATTGCCAGCATATCTCACATCCATGTTAAGAGTTATCAGTCATAGATCTTAAGTATTCTTCAGATCGAAGAGAGACCGCTTCTACTGTACCTACCCGCGTAAGCATTTTTTACATTACATGTAGAAGAGAAAATCTGACAGCATATCGGTAATGTCCAAAGACGATAAAATGTTTGCTTTGTTTATCGTTGCCATTGCTCTGCTCCGTATCAACACTACTAGCACTGTAGCACTGTTGTGAGTTACTCGTCAACAAAGTAATTCATCTACGCTCCGTAGCCTCAGCTGTGCTCACCATTGAATACCTCCAGTCCCACACCCTGTTGCCCACAGGAACCAATATTGTGGTTACTTGTTGACAATATGTGGGGCGTCGAATGCCGTAATCATTGGCCTTTTGCGACCTAGCATTCAAGGGGTTCCTTGCAAGACTAAACCAAAACCACATGCAAGTAATGAGGACTAGCGGAAATAAGATTAGCACTATGCTTAACGTTACACTTGAGGAATACATAGAAGTCGAGGTGAAGAAATTCTGCTACCTTGGAAGCAAAATACAAGCTGGGAAAAGCAAGGAAGACATGAGAAGCAGGCTAGAACAAGAAAAGGATTCACTCATGGGCAGAAGAAGTCTGCTAGTATCAAACATCGGCGTTCAGTTCGAGGAAGAAATTTCTGACAACGCACACCTGGGGTACCCAGCATTGCAAGGAAGTGAATCTTAGATTACGGGAAAACCGAGAAAAAGAAGAAACCGTGGCGGGCGGCATCAAACCAATCAGCAGACAGATGACCCAAAATTAAAACAGGCACTGGTCCGCCATGTTACTGGTATTCATGTCGAAGTATTCACTCACCGCACTCTCGTTTAACTCTCTGACTACACTCTGAAGATGATCATGGAGAGTAAAATACGAGGTGCATTCAAGTTATAAGGCCTCCGATTTTTTTTTCTGATTAACTACTCACCCGAAATCGATGAAACTGGCGTTACTTCTCGACGTAATCGCCCTGCAGACGTACACGTTTTTCACAACGCTGACGCCACGATTCCATGGCAGCGGCGAAGGCTTCTTTAGGAGTCTGTTTTGGCCACTGGAAAATCGCTGAGGCAATAGCAGCATAGCTGGTGAATGTGCGGCCACGGAGAGTGTCTTTCATTGTTGGAAAAAACCAAAAGTCACTAGGAGCCAGGTCAGGTGAGTAGGGAGCATGAGGAATCACTTCAAAGTTGTTATCACGAAGAAACTGTTGCGTAACGTTAGCTCGATGTGTGGGTGCGTTGTCTTGCTGAAACAGCACACGTGCAGCCCTTCCCGGACGTTTTTGTTGCAGTGCAGGAAGGAATTTGTTCTTCAAAACATTTTCGTAGGATGCACCTGTTACCGTAGTGCCCTTTGGAACGCAATGGGTAGGGATTACGCCCTCGCTGTCCCAGAACATGGACACCATCATTTTTTCAGCACTGGCGGTTACCCGAAATATTTTTTGGTGGCGGTGAATCTGTGTGCTTCCATTGAGCTGGCTGGCGCTTTGTTTCTGGATTGAAAAATGGCATCCACGTCTCATCCATTGTCACAACCGACGAAAAGAAAGTCCCATTCATGCTGTCGTTGCGCGTCAACATTGCTTGGCAACATGCCACACGGGCAGCCATGTGGTCGTCCGTCAGAATTCGTGGCACCCACCTGGATGACAGTTTTCGCATTTTCAGGTCGTCATGCAGGATTGTGTGCACAGAACCCACAGAAATGCCAAATCTGGAGGCGATCTGTTCAACAGTCATTCGGCGATCCCCCAAAACAATTCTCTCCACTTACTCGATCATGTCGTCAGACCGGCTTGTGCGAGTCCGAGGTTGTTTCGGTTTGTTGTCACACGATCTTCTGCCTTCATTAAACTGTCACACCCACGAACGCACTTTCGACACATCCATAACTCCATCACCACATGTCTCCTTCAACTGTCGATGAATTTCAATTGGTTTCACACCACGCAAATTCAGAAAACGAATGATTGCACGCTGTTCAAGTAAGGAAAACGTCGCCATTTTAAGTATTTAAAACAGTTCTCATTCTCGCCGCTGGCGGTAAAATTCCATCTGCCGTTCGGTGCTGCCATCTCTGGGACGTATTGACAATGAACGCGGCCTCATTTTAAAACAATGCGCATGTTTCTATCTCTTTCCAGTCCGGAGAAAAAAAATCTGAGGCCTTAGAACTTGAATGCACGTCGTAATGTAGGCGAACGCGTCTGGTCTGTATGGGTCTCCGCTTGTCCGGCCGTACAACCATCAAACACAGGCAACGAGGAGCGCCGTATTGTCGTCACTATGGGGTCTTGAGACTACCCCGCACAACAATGAAAGTACAAGATGCCAAAACATTCTGCTTAGTGATCACATGTCACACACATTGTAAAAGCATGCGTTCATGTAGCTGGAATTTTAGTGTTGCTGTTTATCTTGGCTTAACTGAAGGCGGAGAGAAAATAACCGGAAGCGCCATGCGCGGAATTCCGCGTAGCGGGGGTGTTTCATGCAACTACACAGATTTCGTAAGTACACTGCGTGCCAGTCGGGTTTGCGTTCCTGGGTATTTGCTTACTCCAAATAAACCGATGCTCCTTATTCGTTCATTCCGTGTCTGTATCGCAGAACTGCGCAGCGGAACGGCTTCCTATTAAAGCGATATTTAGATGAATGGCCTCCCAATCAAAAAAAAAGGTGTTTACAGAACTTGTAACGCGGCCAGCAGCTTAAATTATGGAAACACTTTCGCTATTAAGGAAAATTGACCGTAGACTAATGTGACACCCACGGTCCGATGTTTCAAGTACGCCTAGTACGAGTATTATAGCTTAACGTGTGTATTTTTTAAATGAAACACGTTCCTTAGCAAAGGAAATGAACCACCCAGAACACGTGGTCGGCCGTCAGTGTGACTTCAAACAACAAATGTGTGTGAAATCATATGGGACTTAACTGCTGAGGTCATCAGTCCCTAAGCTTACACACTACTTAACCTAAATTATCCTAAGGAGAAACACACACACCCATGCCCGAGGGGGGACTCGAACCTCCGCTGAGACCAGCCGCACAGTCCATGACTGCAGCGCCCAAAACCGCTAGGCTAATCCCGCGCGGCAATGTGACTTCGTACCGTCGGCGAGTATGTAAAGGATTAATGTTTCAGTTCTCTTTGACAGCTAGAACAAGCACCGGAGAGCATGACTGTTGTTCGTACTTACGGTTAATGATCTTATCAGGCTTGGTATAATATGCAGTATAAGAGGCGTGAACAACGTTGGATACGGAGCGGTAACTGTGAAGGCAAGGCGGCTTACTCGTGTCAAACAGTGTTAGCAGCGAAACTTCCTGGCAGATTAAAACTGTGTGCCGGACCGAGGCTCGAACTCGGGACCTTTGCCTTTCGCGGAAAAGTGCTCTGCCAGCTGAGCTACCCAACCACCACGCCCCGTCCTCACACCTTTACTTCTGCCAGTATCTCGTCTCCTACCTTTCTTTCAGGAGTGCTAGTACTGTGCCGGCCGGTGTGGCCGTGCGGTCTAGGCGCTTCAGTCTGGAACCGCGTGACCGCTCCGCGGTATGGATGTGTGTGACGTCCTTGGGTTAGTTAGGTTTAAGTAGTTCTACGTTCTAGGAACTAATGAGCACAGATGTTAAGTCCCATAGTGCTCAGAGCCATTTGAACCATTTTTTTGCTAGTACTGCATGGTTCGCAGGAGAGCTTCTGTAAAGTTTGGAAGGTAGGAGACGAGATACTGGCAGAAGTAAAGCTGTGAGGACGGGGCGAGAGTCGTGCTTGGGTAGCTCAGTTGGTAGAGCACTTGCCCGCGAAAGGCAAAGGTCCCGATTTCGAGTCTCGGTCCGGCACACAGTTTTAATCTGCCAGTAAGTTTCATATCAGCCCACACTCCGCTGCAGAGTGAAAATCTCCTTCTAGTGTTAGCAGCACCTGACGTATTAGGTTGGTGCGTAAGTTCGTAGCGTTTTTGTTTTGCATGTTGCTAATTTTTTATTTTTTATTTTTTTCCACTACGGGACTTAACATCTGAGGTCATCAGTCCCCTAGAACTTAGAACTACTTAAACCTAACTAACCTAAGGACATCACACACACATCCATGCCCGAGGCAGGATTCGAACCTGCGACCGTAGCAGTCGCGCGGTTCTGGACTGAAGCGCCTAGAACCGCTCTGCCACCACGGCCGACATGTTGCTAGTCCGGTTGATGTGGGTTTATTTATCGATAGTCATTTTTTATTTGTAGCTAACTGTTACCACTTGAGTTTATATATTGCCATTTTCTCATTTGGAAATAGTGAGTGGAGCTGTGAACGCTAGAAAATGGAGCGCACAAGTGGAGACGTCGGAACATTCCCGACATGTTCTTCTGTTTTGAGTTCAGCAGAAGGGTGGCAGCAGCTGAGGCAGCCAGAAACATTTTCGCCATGTATGGCTCAGATGGAAACCCAGTTGTAAGCAGAAGGAAAAGCAGAATGGTGGAAGGAGTATATAGAGGGTCTGTTCAAGGGCGATGTTGTTGAGGACAATATTATGGAAATGGAAGAGAATGTAGATGAAGATGAAATAGGAGGTATGATACTGCGTGAAGAGTTTGACAAAGCACTGAAAGAGCTAAGTCGAAACAAGGCCCCAGGAGTAGACAACATTCCATTAGAACTACTGACAGCCTTGGGAGAGCCCGGCATAACGAAACTCTACCATCTAGTGAGCAAGAAGTATGAGACAGGCAAAATACCCTCAGACTACAAGAAGAATATAATAATTCCAATCCCAAAGAAAGCAGATATTGACAGATGTGAAAATTACCGAACTATCAGTTTAATAAGCCACGACTGCAAAATACTAACACGAATTCTTTACAGACAATGTTCACTGGAATACTCTCTTTCAAATTCTGCTGCGGGTATTAGATTAGGAAATGAGAAGCGTAAAGTAGTAAACTAGTTTTGCTATTTGGGGAGCAAAATAATTGATGGTGGTCGAAGTAGGGGGGATATAAAATGTAGAGTGGCAATGGCAAGGAAAGCGTTTCTGAAGAAGAGAAATTTGTTAACATCGAGTATAGATATAAGTGTCAGGAAGTCGTTTCTGAAAGTATTTGTATGAAGTGTAGCCATGTATGTAAGTGAAACGTGGACGGTAAATAGTTAGGCAATAAGAAAATAGAAGCTTCCGAAATGTGGTGCTACAGAAGGATGCTGAAGATTAGATAGGTAGATCACATAACTAATGAGGAGGTATTCAACAGAATTGGGGAGAAGAGGAGTTTGTGGCACAACTTGACTAGAAGAAGGGATCGGTTGGTAGGACATGTTATGAGGCATCAAGAGATCACCAATTTAGTACTGTAGGGCAGCGTGGAGGGTAAAAATCGTAGAGGGAGACAAAGAAATGAACACACTAAGCAGATTCAGAAGGATGTAGGTTGCAGTAGGTACTGGGAGATGAAGAAGCTTGCACAGGATAGAGTAGCATGGAGAGCTGCATCAAACCAGTCTCTGGACTGAAGACCACAACAACAACAACATGGGGATAATGCCATTAGACAGAACACGGCAAGAAAATGATTTTCTCGTTTAAAGGAGGATCGTTCTGACATTAGTGACGCTCCACGTTCAGGAAGGCCTTCGCGGTTTGTTGAAGATTGTTTAAACGCATCAGTCCACAACGATCCAAGTCAAAGTACTGGCAAATTTGGTGAAATGTGATCATTCCCCCATCGATGGGAAAGGTTCAGAACTCGGGTTTATGGGTACCGCATTCTCCAAGCCAAAATCACAAAAATCGGCGGGCCATACGTGCATCTTTCCTTGCGCGTCGTCCATTGGCTCGTGAAAAACACTTACCATTCTTATTATGTATTACTAGTGACGGTAAATGGTGTCTTTATGCTAACATACTGAAAAGAAAAGAATGGCTGAGCCAAAACAAAGCAGCAGCTCCCTGTACAAAGACCTGCACGCATCCGCAGAAGATAAGGTTATGCATCTGGTGGAGCAGCGACTGTGTGACGTACTATGCATTGTCTCTCCGAAGAGTAGCCGTCACTGCTGACGTTTATTGTCAACGACTGAGACGTCTTGTAGACGCAGTGCAAGCACAACGACCAGAAAGACTCCATGAAGTCATGATACTCCACGATAAAGCCCGCCCGCCTGATGCTAGACTGACAAAAGTCACTACACATGATTTGGGTTGGGAACTTGGGTTGGGAACTCATTCCGGACTCACCTTATTCACTGAACTTGCGTAGAGTTTCACCTTTTCCGCTCTTTATAGAACAACCTTCAAAGCAAATTCTTTTCCGGATGAAAGTGCACTGCGAACGTGGCTCGAAGGGCTGTTCGCCTCAAAACCACGTGATTTCTACAGTCGCGGAATCGTAAAGTTACCCCAGCTTTGGCAGACTGCTCTAAACAGTGAAGGACAACAGACACTGAAGAGCCAAAGAAACTGGTACACCAGCCTAATATCGTGTAGGGTCCCCACGACCATGTGGAAGTGCCGCAACCCGAGGTGGCATGGACTCGACTAACGTCTGCAGTAGTGCTGGAGAGAACTGACACAGTGAATCCCACAGGGCTGTCCATAAATCCGTAAGATTACGAGGGGGCGGAGATCTATTCTGAACAGCAACCTTCAAGGCATCCCAGATTGCTCAATAATGTTCATGTCTGGGGAGTTTGGTGGCCAGCGGAAGTATTTAAACTCAGAAGTGTGTCCCTGGCGTCACTCTGTAGCAATTCGGACGTGTGGGGTGTCGCATTGTCCTGCTGGAATTGCCCAAGTCCGTCGGAATGCACAATGGGCATGAATGGATGCCGGTGAACAGACAGGTTTCTTACGTACGTGTCACCTGTTGGAGTCGTATCTAGACGTATCAGAGGTTCCCGTTCTTCCAGGATCTTTTTCCGGCTGCAGCGATGTCGGAGATTTGATGTTCACGGTACACTCGTGAAATGGTCGTACGGGAAAAATCACCACTTCATCGCTTCCTCAGAGATGCTGTGTCCCATCGTTTGTGCGCCGATTATAAAACCACGTTCGGATTCATTTAAATCTTGATAACCTGTCATTGTAGCAGCAGTAACCGATCTAAAGGTACGTTTACACTGGGATACATGTACCGCGACATGTATGAGTGACATGTCAATTTGACATGTCGCGATACATCACCTCACACAAAAATTCACGGAACTTGTATGCGGACCCTCCAGCTCATACACGTCGCGTATACATTTTGTATATCGCTTTTTGGCCATATACGCGACATGTATGAGCGACATTTGAAGAACTCGCGCATGCGGAGTACCATCATTTTCTGTCGTCTTGTCGCCTGCCGCTTATTTTGACGATTAGCGCATGCGTAGTATCAGGCTCTTTGGCGGCTGTTTGAGTTTTGGAGGTGCCGACTATCGTTTCGATGTTAATGTATCTGCATAGAACATCAAAAAGTGGCATATGCAACATTATTCTTCGTGTTTGCGAGGCTAGTGTGCAAGTTTTATTCCAAGAAGTGAAGGTAAAAGTTTTATATATATCAGAGTATGTAATACATTCTATAATTTTTTCATGCATCTGGCACGTATATCAATTTTTTGCTATTATTCCGGCGGCCTCGCGTGATAATGTTGACAGCGGATGCCGACAATCGTGTGTGAGACGTTGGCATTAGCAATCGCGCGACAATGCAAATGTTTTGTAATGAAATCTTCGTTTCAAGAGGAATCCCCAGTGGCCAAAAAACGGAGTGTTACTGCCAACTGATCCTCTGGTGGAATCGCTTCCTGAAAGTTTGTGTTGGTTTTGGACACAAGAGGAGCCACAAGTGATAACAAACCGCGGAAATCCTCCATACTCATCCTAACATAATTTCTAAAATATGCGCCATCCTTTAGCGTTAATTCGCGAGAAACTCTCTCTGCCACCATCTACGCTTCCTCCGCCCTTTCTTCCTATCATCTTCCAAAAGAGCAAGTGTACCAACACATAAAAATGTGAAATCTTCCAAATCGTCGTCGAAAGCTATCGCACAGTGATTCATATCAACCAGTGTAAACGCACGCTCATACATGTATGAGGTTGATACTTGTCAACTCATACAAGTCGCGATACATGTCGCAAAGTCGCATATACATGTATCTCATACATGTGCCGATACAAATGGCAGTGTAAACGCACCTTAACAACTGCGCGAGACACTTGTGTTATTTAGGCGTTGCCGAGTGCAGCGCCGTATTCTACCTCTTCACATTTCTCTGTATTTGAATACGCATGACTATACGAGTTTTTTTGGCGCTTCTGTGTATAACTGATGACTAAAATCTCTGTTATGTGTATTTGTTATGGAAAAACTCTACAAACTTCTGCACGAACGCAGAACTTATAAACGAGTCTCATTGTGAGTCTCCATGTGGCGGGCTGGTCGAATCGTGCAGTATGTAGATTTGTAGGGAATTCGCATGCGACAGTAATATGTTGTACTGCAAGGGAACGTGAGGGCAGGCGTAGTCGTCTTCAAGGTTCCAGTCGAGTATATCGGACTACCCTAATGGAGGATCGTCGTTTTATACACCAAGCATATCGTAACTGCTTCACATCTTCGCCTGCTCTCCAAGAACAAGTAATGGACTTGCTGCAACATACTACGGCACCCCGCACCATTGCTCGGAGATTGTCAACAGCTGGATTGGGTTATTATCCTCCCATGCGTAGAATGCCGATAACATAATAACATAAACGGGTGCGTTTCGAGGGATGTCCGATGGGGACGCACGGACTGCTGATAAAAGCGTCACATTGGATTCGGTACCTAACTGCGGCTCAGCGCTACCCCTGCTGATTATGGCGATGACGTGAGGAAATGTCCCATTCTTCCAAATTTTTGGAGGGGCATAGCGTTTTTAAACTTGGCTTCATGGTATGGCGAGCCACAGGGTATGAGCACATGTCACGGATGGTAGTGATTGAAGGAACTGTGTAGGTACTATTATACGTCACGAACATCCTACACCCTTATGTGTTAGCTCCCATGTGACAATATCTCCCCCGTCAGAGATCTAGTCCTCCCTCGGGCATGGGTGTGTGTGTCGTCCTTAGCGTAAGTTAGTTTAATTTAGATTCAGTAGTGTGTAAGCTTAGGGACCGATGACCTCAGCAGTTGGGTCCCATACGACGTTACCACAATTTTCCAATTTAGCGACAATATCGTGCTATGAACTATCTGCGTGATGGCCAGCAATATCCACAGATCTGCCCAAACAGACATGCCTGGAACCAACTCCGGCGTCAACTCCGTCCCATTGTCAGTATCCAGGTTATCAAGGACCTGTTACAAACAGCTCTGGGCCATCTTGCCTCACGAAGGCTTTATGACACCTTTTCCAACTGAATGAGTGCGTGGATACAGACCAGAGGGTGGGTATCGCCATACTGGTAAGTGGGCTACTGCTGCCAAGTTCGTTGTAGATTTGACTCGAATTTATGATCACTGAAAGAATTTTTTCAAGAGATAAACATTCTTGGCTGTAAAAATAATAAAGCCTGTTTTGCAGTCAAGACTGATTACATTCGTAATTGGCTGCACAGCCATGAAATGGAAAAAGTTCACTGAAAGAACATCACACATCCTCGCAACCCGTTTCGTTTCTTTTGATATCCTCCTCCCTTTCTAGAGGTTTTATTGATTTATTTGTTAAGAAGGGTAATTCATTGAAATCACATAATGTAATCAAAGGTGACGAAGGTGGTGTTAATAATTCATAATAAAAACTGTCAGCACTGCATTTACTTACGAAATAGCATAGGCACAGAAAAGCGTTCACACCCACGTTCGTGCACTCTACGTTATTATTAACCATACAATAATAATTATAATATTGCAAATGCTGAAATGAAATGAAATGTCGTGTGGCTAGGGCCTCCCGCCGGGTAGACCGTTCGCCTGGTGCAGGTCTTTCGAATTGACGCCACTTCGGCGACCTGCGCGTCGATGGGGATGAAATGATGATGATTAGGACAACACAACACCCAGACCCTGAGTGGAGAGGCCGGGGTGACCGAGCGGTTAAAGGCGCTACAGTCTGGAACCGCACAACCGCTACGGTCGCAGGTTCGAATCCTGCCTCGGGCATGGATGTGAGTGATGTCCTTAGGTTAGTTAGGTTTAAGTGGTTCTAAGTTCTAGGGGACTTATGACCACAGCATTGAGTCCCATAGTGCTCAGAGCCATTTGAACCAACCCTGAGTGGAGAAAATCTCCGACCCAGCCGGGAATCGAACCCGGGACCTTAGGATTGAGTTTCCGTCACGCTGACCACTCAGCTACCGGGGCCGGACATTGCAAATGCTGAAAGCAGCTTAACTATAGAAATTACTAAGGAGTTAGTAGAATCCTGGGAAATGACTGATGACTTTTTAATATGTAATATTATCAAACTACTTCACCTAGCGAGCATTTGACACTTTAAAATGAAATTTAGTGCCAAATAGCGTTAATGATTTTAAATGCTACCATTGCTACCATTTTATACGTGTATGAAATCAACAATTAATTCTTCCACTAGTGTTTAAAAATTTCACCACAGAAATAATTTTACCATGATGAGTAAAATAGTCATTAAAGTTCTGAAATCTCTCAAAACAGTTTACTTTGACAATTAAATTTATTTAAGGAAACCGAGAACTGCTCTTTACAAAGTTCGTACCACCTATGTTTATTGCTTGATGTACTCATAGTCTGAATAGCCGGTCTAATTTTGTGTCAGACTGACTCTTTGCCGACCCCCCCCCCCGTCTCTCTCTCTCTCTCTCTCTCTCTCTCTCTCTCTCTCTCTCTCCAGTCGCTACGGTCGCAGGTTCGAATCCTGCCTCCGGCATGGATGTGTGTTATGTCCTTAGGTTAGTTAGGTTTAAGTAGTTCTAAGTTCTAGGGGACTGATGACCTCAGATGTTAAGTCCCATAGTGCTCAGAGCCATTTGCACAATTTTTTTCTCTCTGCAGACTAATATTTACAGAATATTTAAATATTTAACAAAAAACTGAAAATATATAATTTTGCGCAGAAAATAAAAAGGTGTTTTTCGAGAAGTTTCAAAAGTTTCACGTACTTCTACAGGAGGTAGTATTGGTCAGTACTAAAAGAAAAAAAAAAAAAAAAACTTGCTATAATGATCGGAAACCAATACCTGTTGAGATACGGGCCGTTGAAGATCCGCAGCTTACAGCCTGCGTTTTATATACACATAACGGCAGATTTACAAGAGAAGGCATAGTAAATTACTACATACGCACTAGTGGACGGGTGCAAGTTCTCGAGCAATCATGGAGGTGAGACATCAGGATCGCTGCAGTACTGATGCACGGGCAGGAATTGTCGGTGACAGAAACAGAGGGCCACACGCTTTAGCAGACAGATTAATACTTACAAAATTGTTAAAGCTATCGTGGCCTATTGTTGACAAACTACCTGCTGACTTCTTACTCGGGTTCTTCGGCCGACGTTTATTTGATGATTTTTCTGATGTTCCGCTTGCATCAGTGGCTGGCATTACCAGAGCTTCACCCATCATTGCTGGTGGTGGCCTAGAACTGACCTCACGGCCGCAGATTACATATATCTGGCGCGCCGACTTTCAAGGGCTTTTCCGTGATCGCGATTTCTTCTTCCGTCATTCGTCAAGGCGTCGGTACAATCTGCAAGTCTCCTCCGCATAGAAGCGCAGTACAAAATTGTTAAGGCGTTCTTGGTCACCTGTTGACAAACTGCCTGATGGTTACTGTCTCGGGTTCTTCGGCCGACGTTTCGTGGTTTTTCTGACGTCAAGAGATGGCCACGAAAGCCTTAACAAAGTGCATTTTCAGCTCCTCGCGGCATGCAGCCACGAAAACTTTTTTTCTTTTGCGCGGCTGCATGCCCGAAATTTAACGGACCTTAACGATTTTGTACCGACGCCTTAACCAACGACGAAAGAAGGAAGCGCGATCACGGAAAACAGAAAAGTCCGTGTACGTTGGCGCGCCAGGAACATATTATAATCTACTGCCGAAAGCTCGACTCCAGTCCACAACCAGCAATGGAGAGTGAAACTTTGACAAAGACACTCGTGGTAGGAAACGGTAGAAAAATCATCCAGCAAACGTCGACCAAAGAACCCGAAACTAGAAATCAACAGGCAGTTTGTCAGATCAATAGATGCTGTGTATCATGGATTTCTGAGCAATGAATTACCAGAGCTTTTGGAGAAAGACAACGACTGTAGTCTACGCACGATCGTGTGACAGTGCCTCATCACAAAGTATCATGGGTGATGGATTGGTCAAGAAGGTCTGGTAGCTTCGCCCCACCGTTCACCGGACTCGAATCATATGTCAGTATCTAGAACTTTCTGTGTCCTTACAATTCAACAAGAGCTATTGTTAATAGGGAGGATCTGAAACTTCTAAATCTCCGAGTGGCTGCTCGTCTCGCATAGGAATGTCGCAACACCACGAGATAGTAGCGAAATACGAGAAGATATGCAGAGGACAGGTCTTGGAGCTGGGATAGGCAGCTGATCGTCCCCATAAACAAATGTAACGTGTGACACGTAAATAGCCAAAAATGTGATTTCTCTATTGGTTACATGACTGAAGATCTGGGAACATGCGTCCGGAGTAACTTAAATTGGAGCAACACATAAAATCAATTGTAGAAACAGAAAATGCCAGCAAATTCGCTGGATGAATCTTTAAAAAATGTAATTCACCCGTGAAACCAGTACCTTACAAACACAACTTTTCGACCTATTGAGCATTGTACGTCAGTCGAAGAGACAGCCAAGTAAAAACAATAAGGGAGGCAGGTTTAATAAAGCACGATAGCACCGCGGATACGCTCGTCCAACCCCAGTGGCAGATGCTGCAATAATAACAAAATTGTCCGCAGCTCGTGGTCGTGTGGTAGCGTTCTCGCTTCCCGCGCCCGGGTTCGATTCCCGGCGGGGTCAGGGATTTTCTCTGACTCGTGATGATTGGGTGTTGTGTGCTGTCCTTAGGTTAGTTAGGTTTAAGTAGTTCTAAGTTCTAGGGGACTGATGACCATAGCTGTTAAGTCCCATAGTGCTCAGAGCCATTTGAACCATTTTTTGAATAACAAAATTAATACCTGTATAATTTTCTTCTAGAGGGAAGAAAAAAATTAAAAGTCATATCGCTTTAGCAGTACCATAAACACTCAGGACATGGCAGGATGTGTCAGAAACGTTGGTACCTTCATGTAAAATCTGCACCACCTGGCGCTGGCATTCAAGAACATTTAACCGTTTACGTATTAGCGTCGCAGTGCTATGATGCGACGCTCGCATTTAAGTGTTAATATTAATCTAAAGAGAATGTCAGTGAACTACTTAATGAAATAATTATCTCAAGAACTGTTAACCTCAAGTTTTATTCCACGTAGCTAAGATACAGCATTTACTACATATAATTATTGGTGTCAGCGCTCTGGCGACACCATCTGTTCGTTCACGACCAGCATCTGAAGTAACTGATACTCACCGATACATGACAGGCTACAATTAGTTCTCACATCTCAAACAAGGAACAGACGCAAAGAGTCGCCACGCGTCGTTGCGTCATAATGCTTAATGCAGTAATGGAAGTCGGCGACGTTGCGAAACGATAGCACATAATGCTGCAATGCTTCGTAGACTCCCTCTACCCCTCCCCCCCCCCCCCTCCCCCTCGCCTCTCACCCTCTGTCTCTCCAAACACACACACACACACACACACACACACACACACACACACACTCACACAAGTTACAAGTTATACTGAAGCCTTCTGACTCTTTGAGTGTCACTAAACTCTCAAGACTCGTCGCACACGATACATTGGGTGATTCGGCTGTCCCTACTGCTGAGTTTTAAGGAACCCGCAACGCCTTCAAAAACCACTGACGAGAGTTTCATATTCCCTCACTCACTACGCTCAAGCTGTCAGTCCGACAGAAAAAATAAACGGGACCTTTTTGTAGTAAATTTAATGTAGTTAAATTTTGTACTGAGAACCGTTTTCGTTGTAGTCCATGCCTTTCGATTTATTCAAAAACAATGCGTATGTAGGTCATTTTTGTGCGCGCTCTAGCGAAAACATATCCCAGTACAAAATTTAACTATATTAAACTTACTGCAAAAATGTCCTGTTAATATTTTCTGTAGGGCTAATAGTTTGTGCATAGCGAGCAAGAGAATATGAAAATCTTGCGCATGGTATTTGAAGGCGTTGCGGGTTGCATAAAACCTAGTGCTAGGGGAGCCGAATGACCCTGTATAGACAGATGAAAGATGAACCGAAACATTATGACCACTACTAAACGCGGGATTGGATACTTATTGGTGGTGTTGAAAAGATGTGACGTGGTAAGCTGAGTCCAATCCAGGATTGTGATTGGGGGGGGGGGGGGGGGGCCTCTGTGGTCGAGCGGTTCTAGGCGCTTCAGTCGGTAACTGCGCTGCTGCTACGGTCGCAGACTCGAATCCTGCCTCGGGCTTGGATGTCTGTGATGGTTAGTTAGGTTTAAGTAGTTCTAAGTTTAGGGGACTGATGATCTCAGATGTTAAGTTCCATACTGCTTAGAGCCATTTGTACCACTTTTTTATGGGGGGGGGGGGGGGTGAGGGAGGGATCCTGAGTTGATAGACTTTTTCTATAATGGTACCAAGGCTTTTTTTTTTTTAGGTTAAGAAGAAACAAGTGTAGTTCCCAGGGGAGGTTGCAGCCCCATAGTCCCCGCCTGGATTCGCCTCTGATGGCTAGGGAAATCCAGTAACGGAAGCAACATTGACGAAGTGTAGATTGTTACGGCTCGAGCATTTCGGAAACGGTGAAGTTGGTCGGAGTTCGGCGTTCCGCGTGTTACTGCCGTGAGCATCAGTGGAAATAACGAGTAGGCGATAATGTTTCGGACCAAGCCGTTCAGTACTCATTGTTGAACAGGGTCTTCCGCAGCAAACTGCTGTCCTCACGTTAGGCAGAAATTGTCACTTACGATATCAGTGGGCGAGGGACCGTCGAGACTGGACCGCGGATCATTGGAAACGTATCGTCTGGTCGGATGAATCCACGTTTCTTGTAATACCGGGTTGATGGTCGTGCCCGGATTCGCCGTCATTCAGACTAACGGCTGCACGAAACATGCACTGTGTCACAGTCGCAGGCCAGTGGAAGCAGTATTATGCTACGAGGAACAGTCATCTGAGCTACCTTGGTACTCGTGGTAGTAATAGAAGGCAGTGGGGCGGCTTAGGACAACGTGAAACCTATTGCGGACCATCTGCATCCCTCCATGCGTAAGGCTTTCCCCATGGCGATGGTATTTTCCTTGAGAATAATTATCCGTGTCACAATCCGGAATCGTGGTGCAGTGGTTTGAAGAGCACGATAGTCAACTCACGTTGATGTCTTGGTTTCCAAATTCGCATGTTCTGAACGTTGTGGAGCACATCTGGGACGCTGTGGGGCGCGAAAGAATACTCGAATCTATATTATGCAGAATCCTTGCTACACTGCGATCAGAAGGTAGACCAAGACGCTATCAAGAGGATGGTCAGAAGGTTTGACCCATCGGTGTTCACACGGCCTTCCAGGAGGAATGGTTCATATTCATGGATGTGACATGGAGTCTCATTTGTTTTTGGGCTAGTGGCGTGCACGTCTGCGCTTTACCCACCCAGCCTCTTCGACACTGCTTTGAACGCCTTTGCTCAGGATGTCTTCCTGTCGTAAGAATAAAGGCTGACGCAAAATTGACCCCTGTGGGACACACTTTGTGATTCCACCCCCCAGTCACTAAGATTTTCTGCCTTTCCAACATCGTTTCAATTATTCAGCACGACTTTTTGCATTTGTTTATGAAATGTGGTTGAAATCACTTGCGTGTTATGCCATCAGTCCGTGAAAATGAAGTGTACTGTACGTTAAATGTGTCTAGCTGAGATATCGTTCGGAATAGGGCATATGGCCCGTATGAAGTTTTTAAAGTCTTTTGCTTCAAATGAACGTTCTTATCACTGACCATTCGTCCTGGGATACCCTATATATGCAATACTGTACCTTTAACTCAAAATCTGATATATGTAATATGATCCGCAGCTATTTTTAATGAGGCATTCGCGTCGGTCGTGTGCTGCAACAGCCCAATAATCTCAAATTTCGCTGCATTGTCCTAACGGATATGTGCGTCATACGTCCCACATTGATTTCTGCTTGTATTACACGCAGTATTTCTGGTCTGTTAGCAGTGACAACCCTACGCAAACGCCGCTGCTCTCGGTCGTTAAGCGAAGACATTCGTCTACTGCATTGTCTGTGGAGAGAGGTAATGCCTGAAACGTAGTATTCCCGGCAGATCGGGGAATACTGAATTTCATTACGATTTGCGAAATAGAATGCCCTATATGTCTAGCTCCGGCTACCATTCCGCGTTCAAAGTCTGTTAATTCCCGTCGCTAAAATTTTCACATTAATCATCTGAATACAAATGACAGCTTTGCCAGTACACTGCCATTTTATACCTTGTGTTCACGATACTACCGCCATCTGCATATGTGCGCATCGCTATCGCATGACCTCTGTCACCTCAGTGTGTGTGTTTTGCGTCTACAGAGTAACGGGCGGAGTCTGCTTCACTTCGTGGCCGACAAACCCCTTACCAACGCTGGATTTTCCAGACTCTTGGACAGACACTGTGCGAGTTCGTGGAAGCTGCAAGACAACGTAACATTATGCATAATCAGGATGAGAATAAAGAGATTCGCGGAAGGGATTCCATCCCGGCCGGAACCTGCGACGACACTCGTAGCCACACGAGCGGGTAGAAGGGAACACGGAAAATCCCCGTGTTGCCGCGATGCCGGCTGGTTGGCATAAAACAGGATAGGCGGCCCAGAAGGCGCTCGCGACCCTTTTACGACCCGGCCAGACAGCAGTGCTTCTCGCTGAAGTGCATATCGATCGTTGCCGGCTGCGATAACAGCGCTGATCGGCGATCTGTCAGTTGTTATCGTCGACTGCCTGAGAGCTGCGTCAGGAGAGGCGCCCGCACTCACCCAGGGTGGTAAACACCGGCCAGTCCCGCGAGGATTCCCCTCGCAGTGTTGCCACCCTTTCCCGCATTCGTAAACCAGATTTGCATTTACAAGAGTGGGAGAAAAGGTATTGTGAACATTTTGGCATGAGTATTTCCTCACCGAAACTTACTTGGTTTTAAACAAGAAAACTGAGATGCATTGTTCATATGTCGGTAACAGCACAATGGACAAGACGTAAATCACCGTCATCCTAATCATGATCATGAACAGTTTACAGCCTTAGGGCTGTTCAACCTGTAAACACCAGCCTCTCTGCCGTCTTTGATCTTCCGATTTTTTCTCCTCTCTCTATTCCAGTTTTTTTTCCTCTCTACAGTTTTCTGTACTCCATGTTAAATGATTCTTCTGTCGCTGCTTCAGAGAACAACTTCAGATTTATAAATCAAATGTGCGCTATTCTCGATGTTCTGCAATACCAATTTACTCACGGAGCCGATTTACGTCAGACTATAAATGACTCTCATCGTCAAAGAGATTACACCAGTAGTGAATAATACCGAAAAATGCATTACTCATGGTGGTTCAGGTGCAAAAGTAGAGTAACTGTATTCTTTTCAGCCCGCTGTGCCTCGCTGTTTCTCTCGGACTCTTTCCGCCAAGCCTGATACCGAACTTGCGCTACTTTTTGAAAGCCTTTCTTCTCCCATTCCTCTCATGTGCTCGCACCACTCCAATATTAATCTTTCCTGTCTTGTCTTGTAGATCCCTCTCGTTTGGTAGGTCTCTCACGACTAACTAGAATAAAGCAAATACTGAGAAACCTTTTGACACTTACTTAGCAATTTCTGTTCTAACAGCCCTTTGATACTCCGTCATTAGTAAACTGGAGAGTATGTAGGGTGTGTCACTATCAATAGACAAAACTGATACGGATGAAAGTATGCTATAATACAGGTTGTATCATAATTAAAGGCGTAAATGCATAGAGTCGAAAGTACACGATGCCAGAAACCAGAAATTCTGTCTAAAAATAGGTCCGCAAACAAACCGTTTTCGAGATAATTTCGTCTTTGTGGTTACCAGCCATTGCTAATGTGGTTCTGTGTGAACACCGCATGACGGTCCGTGGTGTGGTCTTTGTTTACATTTTCGAGAGGTAGAGTTGTAAACAGAATGGATACGACCATACAGTAAATATTCAGAATGCCCACCGAGCGAGGGGACGCAGTAGTTACCACACTGGACTCGCATTCGGGAGGATGACGGTTCAATCCCGCGCCCTGCCAACCTGATTTAGGTTTTCCGTGATTTTCCTAAATCGCTCCATGCAAATGCCGGGATGGCTCCTCTGAAAGGGTACCGCCGACTTCCTTCCCCATCTTCCCTAATTGCCCGCATCTCGTGGTCGTGCGGTAGCGTTCTCGCTTCCCACGCCCGGGTTCTCGGGTTCGATTCCCGGCGGGGTCAAGGATTTTCTCTGCCTCGTGATGGCTGGGTGTTGTGTGATGTCCTTAGGTTCGTTAGGTTTAAGTAGTTATAGGTTCTAGGGGACTGATGACCATAGATGTTAAGTGCCATAGTGCTCAGAGCCATTTGAACCTTCCCTAATCTGATGGAACCGATGACATTGCTGTTTGGTCCCCTACCGCAAATTAACCAACCAACCACTCTTATCAGTTGTCTGCGGAGCGTCAGTTGTGTTGTATGAGTTTTGGCGGTAACATGGAACATTACAGTAATGAAGATTACGCGGATATGCATCGCATGTATGGAAGGGCTAACGGAGGTTGCACGGTACAACCAAGGAGCATACCCTGCCCGAAGACATCCCGAAAGTCGAACGTTTGCACGGGAACATCAGCGCCTCCGGGAACTGGGAACTTTACATGTGCTGCGGGAGCTGGTAAAACTACTTTACCCGAACAAGTCATGGAGGCCCAACGGTACCGACCGGCCGCCGTGTCATCCTCAGCCTACAGGCGTCACTGGATGCGGATATGGAGGGGCCTGTGGTCAGCACACCGCTCTCCCAGCCGTATGTCAGTTTACGAGACTGCTTCTCAAGTAATTAGCTCCTCCGTTTGCCTCACAAGGGCTGAGAGCACCCTGCTTGCCAACAGTGCTAGGCACACCGGATGGTCTCCCCTCCAAGTACTGGCCCAGCCCGACAGCGCTTAACTTTGGTGATCTGACTGCAACCGGTGTTACCACTACGGCAAGGCCGTTGGCGGGAATGGGTAGGTATGCACGAGTTGCACTTATGCCTGAAGATGTGGTGCTGGAAGCAGTCGAACATTCTCCAGGAATCTCGAGTAGGAGACTTGCCACACAGATTCCTGGAATGTGCTACAGTAGTGTTTGGAGATTAATGCATCGCAGCGCAATGTACCCGTGTCACTTCCAATGAGTTCAGTATTCTACCGAAGCGGACTTGGTCCTAGACCTACGTTCTGTCCGTCGATGTTACAACAAGCTGTAGGCAACGTTTAGTTATCACTACTCTGACGTTTGGAGTCATCTAGGTTGCAACCCACGTGCTGTGGATGAGTCTCCACGTCAGGACGTTTCTCATTGATTGCGTTGTTAGGGGCACTAGGTGATAGATTTATTGGGCCGTACATGTTACCAAACGAACTCATTGGACGGAATTTCCTTCGCTCTCTGCGGAATTTATCTTGCAGGACCGCTTGAGGATGCCGCCCCCTAGAGCAAAGCCAGAGGATGTGGTACATGTATGATCGATCACTGGCACAGTTTGCCGCTATGCTGACACTACATGTAAGGCGCCGATGTGGTCAAAGATGGATTGGTCTAGCAGGGCCTGTACCGTGGACTGCAAGGTTACCTGACCTGAACCCCATGGGAATCTGTGTTTGGAGCACCTTAATGGTCAAGGATTGGATCAGAGACTTGTCAGTGTTTGTCAAGAATTTCAAAGTGACCCATACGTGTTCGGAACTCATTGCGGCGACCTGCAACCGGGCAACACTTTTAACATTTCCCATAACTACGGTTACTGTCTTGTAATTGTTGTCGCATTCATATAAAAAACCTGTACTTCTACCAAAGTGACTCTAATAACTTGAACAGTATTGTTACCTTTTCCTAACTTGCATGACATTCACACAGAATCAATTCGGTGGTGGCTGGAAGCCACACATCGTAATTATCTCGCTAACAGTACGTTTGGGGTTTATGTTTACTGAGAGGTTGAAATTTCAGCCACGGAACTGTTAGAGAAGGTGGTGCATGCACCATGGGCTACCGGCACATGTTTCTGCTGACGTAAGACGACATCCGACGCGGAAATATGATCGAAGATCTATAGCCCGAACTCGGCCTGTACTTTGGTCTCCAGCTGACTTCATTTCTCAGGATTCTTCTGTCTGGGAGTATCTCACAAGTGTACAGCATTCCCATCGATACGGTGGCAGAACTAGAGCAGCAAACTGTAGCTGCAAAGACGAGTGCCGTTTTGCATCCACATGCGAGGACACGTGAATCACTTTCCTTAATAGGCTAGAATGAGCAGTAAATTGTAACATGTACCATTCTTGTTGTTGTTCAAACCTCTTCATATCCGAGTAACCACTTCTGAATCTGCTTACTGTATTCATCTCTTGGTCTCCCTCTACGATTTTTACCCTCCACGCTTCCCTCCAGTACTAAATTGATGATCCATTGATGCCTCAGAATGTGCCCTACCAACAGATCCCTATTCAGATTGTATCACAGAATTTATCTTCTCCCCAGTTCTATTCAGTACCTTCTCATTAGTAGCATGATATATCCATCTAATCTTCACCATTTTCCTGTAGCATCACATTTCAAAGGCTTCTATTCTCTTCTTGTCTAAACTCTTTATCGTCCATGTTTCACTTCTGCACTTGGCTACACTCCATACAAATACTTTCAGAAAAGACTTCCTGACACTTAAATCTATACCGAATGTTAACAAATTTCTCTTCCTCAGAAACGCTTTTCTTGCCACTGGCCGTCTATATTTTGCATCCTCCCTACTTTTCCCCAAATAGCAAAACTCATCTACTACTTTAAGTGTCTCTTTTCCTAATCTAATTCCCTCAGCATCACCTGATTTAATTCGCCTACATCCCATTATCCTCTTTTTGCTGTCCTTTCCGTTCAACTGCTCTTCCAAATCTTTTGCTGTCTCTAACAGAATTACAGTGTCATCGGCTAACCTCCATGGACTTAAATATTCACTCCAAATTTTTTTGTGTTTGTCTTATGTATCATACTGGAGTAGTATTGTATTGTCTGTTAAGGTAGGCTAAGGGTAAAATTTGAGTGAAATTAGATGGGGAATTGATGAAAAAGTAGACATTTCGAAAATAGGAGGGGCGATCAATAAGTAATGCAACACACTATTTTCTGAACGCAGGTAGGCTTTATTCAGGCTTACAGTACACCATATTACTCCCTCTTTTGGCTGCAAAACCCTGCCGGCCGCTGTAGCCGAGCGGTTCTAGGCGCTTCTGTCCGGAACCGCGAGACCGCTATGGTCGCAGGTTCGAATCCTGCCTCGGGCATGGATGTGTGTGATGTCCTTAGGTTAGTTAGGTTTAAATAGTTCTAAGTTCTGGGGGACTGATGACCTCAGCAGTGAAATCCCATAGTGCTCAGAGCCAAATTTTATTTTATTATTATTTTTTCAAAACCCTATGTTCTAACATAATAGCCATTCAGTGCGACGGCCTTACCCCACGTTACTGGGAGGCCCTAAATATCCGCATGGTACCACTCTACTAGCCGTCCTCGGAGCCAACGTCATGTTGCATAAATATTCTTCTCATAATCCACGTAGTGCTTCCCGCGGAGTACACCCTTCATTGGGCCAAACAGATGGAAGTGGGAAGGAGCGGGATTCGACATGTAGGATGGACGAGGAAGAATGTAGTTTTTGTGTTCGGGTGCGCATACTTGCGCGAGGCCTTGCTTTGTCATGGAGAAGGAGAATCCGTTTGCATTTTTGTGGCGACAAACACGCTGAATTCGTTTCTTCTGTTTCCTGATGGTGTGTGCCACCAGCCGGCACGCGGGAGTTGGGAATGGTCTGCGCGACCTTGTTGCGATGATAACAGACACCTCGCCCAACGACTCACCGTGCTTTTGTTCACTGTCAGGTCTCTGTAGACATTCTACAAGCGCAAAACAATACGTGCTATGCTCTAGTTTTCCTCCAAAAGAAATTCTATGACAGCTCCTGCTTGGAACGCAACTCAGTTACAGGCGTCATTCTGAAGGCTACGTATAGCACCGTACCTATCGGAACTTCATGAAGCTATAGGGGCTGAAGCGGGAATATTCCACGATGTCACAGAACAAATTTCGCATTTTTCAACCTAAATTGGCCGAGAAAAAGACTTTTTAATTACTTGCTATTAACACAACATATCCTAATGCAGCCAGTTTTGGCTCAGAAACAGACTTTCGGAGTTACCTCGCGAACTGCTCGTTTGTGGACCCACAGGTGTATTTACTGGAAAGTTATCTCTTCTACTATCGTAAACTTTCAACCGTGATAGTTGTTATAGGTAATTTTGACACACCAAGAATACTGTGTTACAGTTTCCATTCGATTTCGTCGGGTCTGTGAGAAGCTGAAAGAGGAGTCAAGTTTTCGGATTCCTAAACTAGGAAAAAATAAATAAAGATGTTTGTTAATGGAAAATGCCTGGACAACCTTGGTTTGGCTGATATCAGTTGTTTATCTCAAGAGCGGATAAACTTCAAAATTCCATTTGCCAGTTATATTGTGAGTTGTTAACACAACATATTTCGACTCAGTCACGAATTACTGTCCAGTGCGTAAAGCGGTTTTGCCAAAGACATCAGAGTCAAACAAGAGAGTCTATAAAGTCCGATAGCAAGTGGTACTGTCAACAGGACCAAAACTTTTGCTATTACTGCTACCTTAATACAAAGCAACAAGATTAAAGATAACTGTACAAAGAGTAGTGACTAAATGCCAACGCAATTAACTTACGAGAGTAACAGTGAGCTTTTCGGCTACTCAGCTTTCTAAGTTAATACAAAACACATTACCAATTTCCACTGCGGGCGTGTGAGATTTACGAACACATTAAGCACATTCACTGGTCCGAAGAAGGGCATCTTAGCAGTACCCATTGCATAACGACGTGCATTTACACAGCGTATATTTCAAAACACTAATGCCGGTGTCCATAAATAGGAACAACTTGGGAGCGGGTACAAGAGCGAGCAAACATGTTAATGGCTCCTCGCCACGTCGAGCTGCTATTATCAGTGCGCTCCAAATGCTTTCGTGCCTTTTGTCACGTACTGCAGGAATGCTTCCGTCCACAGGCGATTGTAAGCCTTTCTTTTGTGAAGGCCGACTTCCAGGATTGTGAACTCCTAGTGTGGAGGATGAAATGCACTGACCAATATGACAGTCGCCAACAGGCATACAGATAACCATGAATGTACGTAAAGAGAAAAGGACGGAAATTACATTAAACACAGAAGTTGGTCACCAACTTCGGCAGCTGCTCCCATAGATATTAACGTCGCTTGTCTTTCAGTGTGGCTGTATGAAATAAGTGAAACCAGGAAATGAACTCCCAAATCATTCCAGAACCTCCACCTTACTTCAGAGTTGGAGAAGAACTCTTAGATTGTTAGATCGCAATGTTTTTGTTGTTGTTGTGGTCTTCAGTCCAGAGACTTGTTTGATGCAGCTCTCCATGCTACTCTATCCTCTGCAAGCTTCTTCATCCCCCCGTACCTACTGCAACCTACATCCTTCTGAAACTGTTTAGTGTACTCATCCCTTGGTCTCTCTCTACAATTTTTACCTTCCACGCTGCCCTCCAGTACTAAATTGGTGATCCCTTGATGCCTCAGAATATGCGCTACCAACCGATCCCTTCTTCTAGTCAAGTTGTGCCACAAATTTCTCTTCTCTCCAATTCTCTTCAATACCTCCTCATTAGTTACGTGATCTACGCATCTAATCTTCAGCATTCTTCTGTAGCACCACATTTCGAAAGTTTCAATTCTCTTCTTGTCTAAACTATTTATCCTCCACGTTTCACTTCCATACATGGCTACGCTCCGTACAAATACTTTCAGAAACGACTTCCGACACTTAAATCTATACTTGATGTTAACAAATTTCTCTTCTTTAGAAACGTTTTCCTTGCCATTACCAGTCTACATTTTATATCCCCTCTACTTCGACCATCATCAGTTATTTTGCTCCCCAAATAGCAAAACTCCTTTACTGCTTTAAGTTTCTCATTTCCTAATCTAATTCCGGCAGCATCACCCGATTTAATTCGACTGCATTCCATTATCCTCGTTTTCCTTTTGTTGATGTTCATCTTAAATCCTCCTTTCAAGACATTGTCCATTCCGTTGAACTGCTCTTCCAGGTCCTTTGCTGTCTCTGACAGAATTACAATGTCATCGGCGAACCTCAAAGTTTTTATTTCTTCTCCATGGATTTTAATACCTACTCCAAATTTTTCTTTTGTTTCCTTTACTGCTTGCTCAATATACAGATTGATCAACATCGGGGAGAGGCTACAACCCTGTCTCCCTCCCTTTCCAACCACTGCTTCCCTTTCATGTCCCTCGACCCTTATAACTGCTATCTGCTTTCTGTACAAATTGTAAATAGCCTTTCGCTCTCTGTATTTTATCCCTGCCACCTTCAGAATTTGAAAGAGAGTATTCCAGTCAACATTGTCAAAAGCTTTCTCTAAGTCTACAAATGCTAGAAACGTAGGCTTGCCTTTCCTTAATCTATTTTCTAAGATAAGTCGTATGGTCAGTATTGCCTCACGTGTTCCAACATTTCTACGGAATGCAAACTGATTTTCCCCGAGGTTGGCGTCTACCAGTTTTTCCATTCGTCTGTAAAGAATTCGTGTCAGTATTTTGCAGCCGTGGCTTATTAAACTGATAGTTCGGTAATTTTCACATCTGCCAACACATGCTTTCTTTGGAATTGGAATTATTATATTCTTCTTGAAGTCTGAGGGTATTTCGCCTGTCTCATACATCTTGCTCACTAAATGGTTGAGTTTTGTTAGGCCTGGCTCTCCCATGGCTGTCGTTAGATCTAATGGGATGTTGTCTACTCCCGGGGCCTTGTTTCGACTTAGGTCTTTCAGTGCTCTGTCAAGCTCTTCACGCAGTATCATATCTCCTATTTCATCTTCTCGCCCTTGTATATACCCTCTATATACTCCTTCAACCTTTCTGCTTTCCCTTCTTTGCTTAGTACTGGGTTTCCATCTGAGCTCTTGATATTCATGCAATAGAGAAACACATTCTGCGATTAAAAATAGTACAGAGTTGGGGCTCGTAGAACCACATAGCGCTTCCACTGGTCGGTATGCAGTTTTAATGCCCTCGTGCTTCTGAACACTGTTGCTTGCGTTCTCCTCATTTACGAGAGGTTTGACGATCATAGCTGGGTGATGAACTATTTCTCTACGCAGTTCCTGTTGTACTGTGCTTGCCTAATGAAGTCTCCACTGAGGTGCCAAAAGTCAAGCGATACCTCCTAATTCATGTCGTACCTCTTTTTCCCGGCGTAGTGCAGAAACTCGAAGTGGCATGGACTCAAAAAGTCGTTAGAAGTCCCCTGCGGATTTATTGAGCCATACTGCCGCTATAGCCCATCCATAACAGCGGAAGTGCTGCCGACGCAGGATTTTGTACACCTACTTACCTCTCGCTTATGGTCCATAAATGTTCGGCGAGATTCATGTCGGGCGATCTGGATGGCCAAATCATTCGCTTGAACTGCCCAGAATGTTCATCAAATCATTCGTGAACGGTTGTGGCCAGGTGACATGGCGAATTGTCATCCATAAAAATTTCATCGTCGTCTGAGAACATCACGTCCATGAAGTGCAGCAAATGGTCTCCAGGTAGCCGAACATAACTATTTCCACTCAATGATCGGTTCAGTGGGACCGGAGGACTCACTTAATTCCATGTAAACACAGCCCACACCATTATAAAGCCACCACCAGCTTGCATAGCATGTTGACAAATTGGGTCCACTGTTTCGTGGGTTCTGCGCCACACTCTAACCCTACCATCAGTTCTTACCAAGTAAAGTCGTGACTCATCTGACCAGACCGCGGTTTTCCAGGAAAGGCGCCGCAGGCGGTGTCGTGCTGTTAACAAGGGCACTCGCGACGGTTGTCAGCTGCCATAGACAATTAACTCTACATTTCGCCTCACTGTGGTAACGGATATGTTCGTCGTACGTCCCATACTGATCACTGCGGTCATTTCACGCAGTTTTATTTTATTTATTTACTCGTCAGGTTCCGTAGGACCAACTTGAGGAGCAAATCTCCAAGGTCATGGAACGTGTCAGTATATGAAATTACAACATAAACATAATAACAGATAAAAATAAATGCTCATGAACCTTAAAAAGTCGGTCCATAAGTTTCAGTAAACGCTGTCAGCAATACTATAAAAATCAGCTTAATTTTTCAAGGAACTCCTCGACAGAATAAAAGGAGTGACCCATCAGGAAACTCTTCAGTTTCGATTTGAAAGCGCGTGGATTACTGCTAACATTCTTGAATTCGAGTCCCAGCTTATTGAAAATGGATGTAGCAGTATACTGCACACCTTTTTGCACAAGAGTTAAGGAAGTCCGATCCAAACGTAGGTTTGATTTCTGCCGAGTATTAACCGAGTGAAAGCTGCTTATTCTTGGGAATAAACTAATATTGGTAACAAGAAACGACAATAAGGAATATACGTATTGAGAGGCCAGTGTCAAAATACCCAGACTCGTGACCAGAGGTCGACAAGAGGTTCGTGAACTCACACCACTTATTGCCCGAACCGCCCGTTTCTGAGCCAAAAATATCCTTTTAGAATGGGAAGAGTTACCCCAAAATATAATACCATACGACAATAGCGAATGAAAATAAGCAAAGTAGTCTAATTTTCGTGTCGAACGATCACTCACTTCTGATACCGTTCGAATAGTAAAAATGGCAGTATTAAGTCTTTGAACAAGATCCTGAACGTGGGTTTTCCACAACAGCTTACTATCTATCTGAACACCTAGAAATTTGGACTGTTCAGTTTCACTTATCATATGCCCGTTCTGTGAAATTAAAAAGTCAGATTTTGTTGAATTGTGTCTTACTGTGATTTAGCGTTAGTTTATTTTCTACAAGCCATGAACTGAGGTCATGTGCTGCACTATTTGAAACTATCTGAAAATGCTGTAAACACCACTACACAGAGTCTTGCAACACGAACCAGTAAGCCGGCCGCTGTCGTCGAGCGGTTCTAGGCGCTTCAGTCTGGAACCGCGCGACCGCTACGGTCGCAGGTTCGAATCCTGCCTCGGGCATGGCTGTGTGTGATGTCCTTAGGTTAGTTAGGTTTAAGTAGTTCTAAGTTCTAGGGGACTGATGACCTCACATGTTAAGTCCCATAGTGCTCAGAGCCATTTGAACCATTTTTGAACGAACCAGTAAACAGGAATGGGAATGAACAACTGAATCTAACTTCAGTCCTGTTTAATATCTCACTCAATCACAGTAGTGTCTCTGCACACCAACCGATGCGGAGCGCCAGCGACGGATTCCCTTTGTACACTCAAAATAAAACGTTCCCCGTGCACCATAAGGCGTGTTAATCCCTGATTAGCCCTCAAAGTGTGCATATATACTTCTAGATAGTGAGTCAAAGGAAGATATGCTTCCAGAGATCGATTACTCGAGACAGAAAACTTCTTTGCTGAGTGAAATTAGAATTATATATTAATACCTTCAGCTGCTGAAGGGCGTATATAACATCAACGGGGACAGGTGAAAATGTGTGCCTCGACCGGGACTCGAACCCGGGATCTCCTGTTTACATGGCAGACGCTCTATCCATCTGAGCCACCGAGGGCACAGAGGATAGCGCGACTGCAGGGACTATCTCGCTTACGCCCCCCGCGAGACCCACATTCTCACCTTGTATGTCCACACACTACATTCGTAGTGTCCCACCCCAACACACTCATTACTCGTCCGAAAGAACAGACACTATATCCATATAAGTACATAGTTCTGGCAATATCGGCCATGACCTCCTTCTGTGCGGATGCACACATATTCCCAGAAATCTTACGGGACTTGGTAAGAATGTCTTCCACGAGTGATGAGTGTGTTGGGTAGGGACACTACGAATGTAGTGTGTGGACATACAAGGTGAGAATGTGGGTCTCGCGGGAGGCGTGAGCGAGATAGTCCCTGCAGTCGCGCTATCCTCTGTGCCCTCGGTGGCTCAGATGGGTAGAGCGTCTGCCATGTAAACAGGAGATCCCGGGTTCGAGTCCCGGTCGAGGCACACATTTTCACCTGTCCCCGTTGACTTGTATCAACGCCCATCAGCAGCTGAAGGTATTAATATATAATTCTAATTTCATTCTAGACAGCTGCAGGTCATCAATGATGTCTGTTCTTTCAGATATGTCCGAAAGAACAGGCAACATATCCATATAAGTATATCTTTGCAGAGTGTCTCCGATTTGTAATACGCGAAAGTACAGTCAGTAGCGAAGGTTGCGATTGGGATAGACAGCTTTCAAGTTCGATATTATCACCACTGGTATCGCCATCGTCATCATCAGCCATTCGATAAGCACTGCGCATCATCTTCAATAAAACTTTTCCGGGTATGTGACCGAAAGGAGGAAGGAAGGAAGGAAGGTTACAGGTTTTAACGTCCCGGCGATATCGCGGTAATTAGATAATGAGCTGAAACACGGATTATGAAAGGTTAGGGAAGGAAACTGGCCGTGCCCTTTTCAAAGGAACCATCCAGGCATTTTCCTGGAACTATTTACGGAAATGACGGGAAACCTAAATCTGGATGGCTGGATGGGGCCTCGAACCTTCTCCCTCCAGAATGCGAGTCCAGTATGCTGACCACTGGGTCACCCGCTCGTCATGTTTGTCGGCCACAGTCAGATCGGCATTTTTACGTCACCTGATGAGGGACACTTGCAACAGTCGCCTATACATCTACATCTACATGGATACTCTGCAAATCACATTTAAGTGCCTGGCAGACGGTTCATTGAACCACCTTCACAATTATCTATTATTCCAATCTCGTATAGCGCGCGGAAAGAATGAACACCTATATCTTTCCGTACGAGCTCTGATTTCCCTTATTTTATCGTGGTGATCGTTCCGCCCTATGTAGGTCGGTGTCAACAAAATATTTTCGCATTCGGAGGAGAAAGTTGGTGACTGGAATTTCGGTAGAAGATTCCGTCGCAACGAAGAACGCCTGTCTTTTAATTATTTCCAGCCCAAATCTTGTATCAAAAATGGTTCAAATGGCTCTGAGCACTATGGGACTCAACTGCTGTGGTCATAAGTCCCCTAGAACTTAGAACTACTTAAACCTAACTAACCTAAGGACATCACTCACATCCATGCCCGAGGCAGGATTCGAACCTGCGACCGTAGCGGTTGTGCGGTTCCAGACTGTAGCACCTTTAACCGCTCGACCACTCCGGCCGGCAAATCTTGTATCATTTCTGTCACACTCTCTCCCATATTTCGCGATAATACAAAACGTGCTGCCTTTCTTTGAACTTTTTCGATGTAATCCGTCAGTCCTATCTGGTAAGGATCCCACACCGCGCAGCAGTATTCTAAAAGAGGACGAACAAGCGTAGTGTAAGCAGTCTGCTTAGTAGGTCTGTTACATTTTCTAAGTGTCCTGACAATAAAACTCAGCCGTTGGATAACCTTCCCGCTACATTTTCTGTGTGTTCCTTCCAATTTAAGTAGTTCGTAATTGTAATACCTAGGTATTTAGTTGAATTTACGGCTTTTAGATTAGACTGATTTATCGTGTAACCGAAGTTTAACGAGTTCCTTTTGGCACTCATGTGGATGACTTCACACTTTTCGTAATTGAGGGTCAACTGCCAGTTTTCGCACCATTTAGATATAGTTTCTAAATCGTTTTGCAGTTTGCTTTGATCTTCTGATGACTTTATTAGTCGATAAACGACAGCGTCATCTGCAAACAACCGAAGACGGCTTCTCAGATTGTCTCCCAAATCGTTTATATAGACAAGGGACAGCAAAGGGCCTATAACACTACCTTGGGGAGCGTCAGAAATCACTTCTGTTTTACTCGATGACTTTCCGTCAATTACTACGAACTGTCACCTCTCTGACAGGAAATCACAAATCCAGTTACATAACTGAGACGATATTCCATAAGCGCGCAATTTTACTACGGGCCGCTTGTGCGGTACAGTGTCAAAAGCCTTCCGGAAATCCAGGAATACGTAATCGTTCTGAAATCCCTTGTCAATAGCACTCAGCACTTCATGTGAATAAAGAGATAGTTGTGTTTCACAGGAACCCATGTTGACTGTGTGTCAGTAGACTGTTTTCTTCGAGGTAATTCATAATGTTCGAACACAATATATGTTCTAAAATCCTGCATATCGACGTAACGATATGAGTATGTAATTTAGTGGATTGCTCCTACTACCTTTCTTGAATATTGGTGTGACCTGTGCATCTTTCCAGTCTTTGGGTACGGATCTTTCGGCGAGCGAACGGTTGTATGTCATTGTTAAGTATGGAGCTAATGCATCAGCATACTCCTAAAGGAACCTAATTGGTATACAGTCTGGACCAGAAGACTTGCTTTACGTTTGATCTATAAACAATACGACGACGCGACAACATATCTGGAAATGATTTGTTGGAAATTAACACCCCCTTGTGACAGCTCCTCCTTGACCAGCGCAGGCTGTGGATCTGCCGGGAAGCCATGCCCTGCCCGCTGTCCGTTAAGGCGGCAGAGGTGAGGTGATGGGGCGCTCCGCGCCGGCGCTTGGCACGCTCTCGGTCTATTCTTGGGCCGCAGTCCGCGCCGTTGGCACTTACGGGCCATCACCGACCCCGGCGAACTGCACTCCGATTAGCGTCCACATGCCAATTACTTGCCAGATCCTGCAGCCACGCGCTCCACATTCGTCGGCTGCGGCACGTCACGTGCCTTGGCGATGCAAAGGAATTAACTTTCTTGAAGAGCAGATCTTGACCTTCCAAAACCTATTGACTCTGTAACCTACCCTTCACACAGACGATATTCCCGTATTGGATGCTACTTTTTTCGGGTATAACGTATTGTATTGTACAGGGGGTCCGAAAAGTCTTTCCCTGATTACATTGATTAATAACTCAGGCTAGAGGTAAGATACAAATATGAAACTGGTGTCTAATTGTTTACAAACTATCAAAGTTTTTTTTTCACACATCAGTAAACTTCCACATGAGCACCCTTGGTAGCACGTAGCACATCTAGGCGATATTCAATTTCCGTCCACACATTAGCCAACATCACTGCAGGGATCGATTCAACGACTGTGGTAGACCTCGTCCCTGACATAACCCCATAAAAAGAAGTCTAATGGTGTTATGTCAGGAGAGCGTGGAGGCCAAACCGTTGGCCCATCACGACCAATCCATCGTCCAGGAAAGGTCATATCGAGATAGGCACGGACGTCCAAACCCCAATGGCGCGGTGCACCGTCTTGCTGAAACAAGGCATCGGAGTGACTCTGAAGCAGCCGAGGAACAGCATACAGTTGTAACATGTCCAGATACACTGCAGATGTGATGGTACCCTCAGCGAAGAAGAATGGCCCGATAATTCGATCGTGCAATAGTGCGCACCAAACATTCACCTTTGGATTGCCTCTGGTGCACTCCATGACCTCGCCAGGGGGTTGTGAACCCCAAATGCGCATATTATGGCAATTCAATACTCCACTGACAAAAAAGGTCGCTTCGTCGGAAAAGGCAATTCGTCTGAGATAACCATCATCGTCCTCAATACGTGCTAGCATTTCGACCGCAAAGTCATATCGACGTGTTCTGTCATTGGGCAACAATGGAAGTGGGAGTTTAGTGATGTGTGGAAAAACTTTGATAGCTTGTAAACAATTAGACACCAGTTTCATATTTGTATCTTACTTCTAGCCTGAGTTATTAATTTATGTAATCAGGGAAAGACTTTTCGGACACCCTGAATGTTAACCGGGGACCTAGAAACGACGGAGAGGCTCCGTCCCCGCCGCAGCAGCAGTGGTCCACAACCCCACGACAACTTACGCAGTCCACTTGATCCCTCCGCCGCCCCACAACTAACCCAGGGCTATTGTGGGTTTCGACCCCCGGTAGACCCCCCCCCCCCCCACCTAGGGAACGTCTCACACCAGACGAATGTAACCCCTATGCTTGCGTGGTAGAGTAATTATCATGTACGCGTACGTGGAGACCTTGTTTGTGCAGCAATCGCCGACATAGCGTAACTGAGGCGGTATAGGGGAACCAGCCTGCATTCGCTGAGGCAGATGGAAAACCGCCTAAAAACCATCCACAGACCGGCCGGTACACCGGACCTCGACACGAAGCCGCCGGGCCGATTCGTGCCGGAGACCAGGCGGTTCTTCCCTTCCGGAAAGCCGTGCGTTAGGCCGCACGGCCTACCAAGCGGGCGTGTAACGTATACAGGATGTACCGTAATTAATGCGCAAAACTGACACGGTTTAAAGCACGCAATAATAGAAGCACAACTGTTCCAGCAAATATGTATTTGCAAACGAACAATTTGCGAGGTAGTTGCGAGAGCATGGTTACGAGCTGCCACTGACTACCGTGTGAAATACACTGACGTGACAAAAGTCATGGGACAGCGATATGCGCATGTACAGATGGCTTTAGTATCACGTACACGAGGTATAAAAAGGCAGTGCATTAGCGGAGCTGCCATTTGTACTCAGGTGATTCATGTGGAAAAGTTTCCGACGTGATTACGGTCGCACGGCTGCAATTAACAGACTTTGAACGCGGAATGGTAGTTAGAGATAGAAGCATGGGACATTCTGTTTCGGGGATCGTTAAAGAATTCAATATTCTGAGATCCACAGTGTCAAGAGTATGCCGAGAATACCACATTTCAGGCATTACGTCTCAACGAAATGGCCGAAGTCTTCACTTAACGACCGAGAACAGCGGACTTTCCGTAGTTGCTGCTAACAGACAACCACACTGCTTGATATAACCGCAGAAATCAATGTGGCCGTACGACGAACATATTCGTTAGGACCGTGCGGCGGAATTTTCCGATAATGGGCTATGGCAGCAGACGACCGACGCGAGTGCCTGCGCTAAGAGCTCGACGTCGCCTGCAGCGCCTCTCCTGGGTTCTTGACCATATCGGTTGGATCCTAGACGACCGGAAAACCGTTTCCCAATTTCAGTCGGCAAGAGCTCGTCGTAGCGTTGAAGTGTAGCGCAGAACCTACGATGCCATGGGCACGAGTTGTCAACAAGGCACCGTGCAACCTGCTGGTGGCTGCGTAATGGTGCGGTCTGGTGTTTATATGGAATGGCCTGGGCCCTCGATTATGTTCGGCTACTCGGACACCATTTGCAGCCTTTTATGGACTCCCATGTTCTCAAACAACGATGGAATTTTTATGGATGACGGTACGCCATGTCGCCGCGCCACAATTCTTTGCGACTGGTATGAAGAACATTTTCGACAATTCGAGTGAGTGATTGGGTCACCCAGGTCGCCCGACATGAATCCCATCGAACGCTAATGGGAAGTAATCGAGAGCTCAGTTCGTGTATAACATCCTGCACCGGTAAGACTTTCGCAGTTATGGACGGCTATAGAGGCAACAGGGCTCACTATTTCTACAGGGGGTTTCCAATGACTTGTTTAGTCCATGCCATAAGAAGTGCAATACTATTTACAGGGTGATTCAAAAAGAATACCACAACTTTAGGAATTTAAAACTCTGCAACGACAAAAGGCAGAGCTAAGCACTATCTGTCGGCGAATTAAGGGAGCTATAGAGTTTCATTTAGTTGTACATTTGTTCGCTTGAGGCGCTGTTGACTAGGCGTCAGCGTCAGTTGATGCTAAGATGGCGACCGCTCAACAGAAAGCTTTTTGTGTTATTGAGTACGGCAGAAGTGAATCGACGACAGTTGTTCAACGTGCATTTCAAACGAAGTATGGTGTTAAACCTCCTGATAGGTGGTGTATTAAACGTTGGTATAAACACTTTACAGAGAATGGGTGTTTGTGCAAAGGGAAAAGTTCTGGACGGCCGAGAACGATTGATGAAAATGTAGCACGCATCCAGCAAGCATTTGTTCGCAGCCCAGGAAAATCGACTCGCAGAGCTAGCAGAGAGCTGCAAATTCTACAATCAACTGTATGGAGAGTCCACATTGGCACTTATCTGTCCGTAACTACCTGAACGTCAACTACCCGAGGGGATGGATCGGCCGGCAGGCAGCCCGTGGCAGAGCACTTCATCACTGGCCTCCAAGAAGCCCTGATCTTACCCCCTACGATTTTTTCTTATGGGGGTATGTTAAGGATATGGTGTTTCGGCCACCTCTCCCAGCCACCATTGATGATTTGAAACGAGAAATAACAGCAGCTATCCAAACTGTTACGCCTGATATGCTACAGAGAGTGTGGAACGAGTTGGAGTATCGGGTTGATATTGCTCGAGTGTCTGGAGGGGGCCATATTGAACATCTCTGAACTTGTTTTTGAGTGAAAAAAAACGTTTTTAAATACTCTTTGTAATGATGTATAACAGAAGGTTATATTATGTTTCTTTCATTAAATACACATTTTTAAAGTTGTGGTATTCTTTTTGAATCACCCTGTACATTTTGATGACGTACCTGTTCAAAGTGTCGTCCTCTCGTTTGGATGAAATACTCCACAGATCTCGGCAGTTCGTTACGGAATCTTTAAAAAAATTCTGTATTATGTCGTGTAGCTTGACAATACAATGATTGGCTTCTCCAGTTTTTCAGGCGTGTTGATGGGAGTGCTTTTCACTTCGCCTCCAACCTCTCGCCATATGAGGGGTGCATACAGCGTTGTCGAACACGGCCGTTTCGGTGGTCCAAGTAATATGGTGCGGGGACACACAATGTTGCATGAGGGTACCGGCGTGCAAATCTACCAACACTTACCGGTCAACGTCATTGTGACGCAGCAATCATTCTGCATGTGCGTCTTTTCAGGGTTGCATTCGGTTCTGACTTCATTCTTATGCATAACAATGCGCAACCGAATCAAGCTGCAAGGTGGAGGACCTCCTGGAGCGAGAGAATATTCAGTGACTGATCTAGCGTGCCGGTTCCTCCGTCTTAAATGCCACCGAGCACTTGCTGGATGCGTTGCAGAGACGTATTGGAGTATGTCCACGTGCACCAACGACCATCCTGTACAACAAGAACTCCTTACCAACCTTGTGGCCGGCATGGAAGGACATTGCAGAGCATGCAGAGCTGTTCATGGTGATGACACACCATATTAAGAGCCATGGTTGGTTGACTGATTTGGGGGAGGGGACCTAACAGCGCGGTCATCGGTCCAGTCGGATGAGGAAATGATGGGGAAGGAGTTCGGCCGTGCGCTTTCAAAGGAACCATCCCGGCATTTGCCTGAACTGATTCAGGAAAATCACGGAAAACCTAAATCAGGATGACCGGACGCGGGTTTGAACCGTCGTCCTCCCGAATGCGAGTCCAGTGCGCTAACTAATGCGCCATTTCGCTCGGTGTAAGAACCATGTCCCGCCTATTGTAATGTCCAGGGGGCCAACATAAATCGCGGTGACCACTGTAGTTATTATCTTTGAATAAAAGTGTCATTTCTGTTCGTCTCATTACGTATTTCTTTCATTCATCCCGTGTATTATATTGTAGCAGTTTTTTCTACTTATGGTCCAATTATCGTCGAACTAACTTACTTGTCAGTGACACATCATGCGTAAGTTACTTTCATCTTTAAATTTTGCACACCAGTATATTTTTGCATTCTGAGGAGAAAGTACTAGTAATTAAATTGAAATTTTGTGAAAAGACGTCGCCGCAACGAAAAACACTTTTAATGACCGCAACCGAGTTCCCGCTTCATATCCGTGGCACTCACTCCTCACTTCCGCGTAACACAAGAAGAGCTGCCCTCCGGTGGCCATTTTCGAGACCCTCTTTCTCTCTGGTACCGATCCCACATCGTATAGAAATTCTCCAGAAGAGGACAAACAGACGATTTCATTGGTAGATTTGTTGAATCCCCTAAGTGTTCTCGCAAACAAACGCAGTCTTTGGTTCGCCTTTTCTGTTTTACAGCCGCGCGGGATTAGCCGAGCGGTCTATGGCGCTGCAGTCATGGACTGTGCGGCTGGTCCCGGCGTAGGTTCGAGTCCTCCCTCGGGCATGGGTGTGTTTTTGTCCTTAAGATAATTTAGGTTAAGTAGTGTGTAAGGTTAGAGACTGACGACCTTAGCAGTTAAGTCCCATAAGATTTCACACACATTCGAACATTTAGCACCACATTTGAAAATTTTCTATTCTATTCTTGTCTAAATTGTTTATCTTCCATGTTTCACTTCCAACATGGCTACATTCCATACAAATACTTTCAGAAAAGACTACCTGATACTTAAATGTATATTTGATATGAATAAATTCCTCTCCTTCACAAATGTTTACCTTAACATTGCCAATCTATATTTTATGTCCTCTCTACTTCCCCATCATCAGTTACTTTGACGCCTACATTGTAAAACTCATCTACTACTTTAAGAGTCTCGTTTCCTAATGTAACTCCCTCAGCATAACCTGATTTAATTCCATTTTATTTGTTTTAATTTTGTTGATGTTCATCTTATATCCTTCTTTCAAGACGCTCTCCATTCCGTTCAACGGCTTTTCCAAGTCCTTTGCTGTCTCTGATAGAAGTACAATCTCATCGGCAAAGTGTTAATTTCTTCTCACTGAACTTTAATACTTACTGAAAAATTTTCTTTAGTTTCCTTTACTGCTTCCTCAGTGTACAGTTCCAATTTCAGCTACTCGTAATTGCAATTGCTAGATATGTAGTTCAGTCCACAGCCTTTAAATTTATGTGATTTATCGTGTGACCTAAATTTATCGGACTTCTTTTTTAGTACTCATGTGAGAACCTCACACTTTTCATTGTTTTCCGAGTGAGGTGGCGCAGTGGTTAGTTCACTGGACTCGCATTCGGGAGGACGACGGTTCAGACACGAGTCCGGCCACCTGATTCAGGTTTTCCGTGAATTCCCTCAAATCACTTCAGTCAGATGCCGGTATAGTTCCTTTCAAACTGCACGACCGGTTTCCTTCCCTAGTCCGATGGGAGCGATGACGTCGCCCCTCCCAAATCAACCAGGCGACCAACCAACTTTTCATTGTTTAGAGTCAATTGCCACTTTTCGCACCATACAAATTCATTTTGTTTTCCAGAATACATGTTTCATTTATACATTTACCACAGTGACACGACTCCCACACTGCTGCAGACAATTAATAAATGTACCATCTGACGGTGAATCGCTAGGCGGTACGAAACCGGTAATGGAATAATAAAAAAAAATTGAAGAATGAAATAAAAGGTGACTGGCTGCAGTAATTTTAAGAAACGCTTATACAAATATCTAGTCAAAGTCAGATTCACTGATGAGCACTTTCGAACATTGTCTTCATTTTCATGTTCATTTTTGTCTTTATTTCACGGCAAAATTACATTTTGTTTCATAAAGCCTAGTCTTATTTCCTGCTCCTCTTGCAGATATGCAAATGGTGCACCTTTTTCGAGCAGTTCTTCTATCATAGACAGTAACAGCCCTCCTTTCATAACGATGTGCTGATTTCGGTCTGTTAGAAGGCCCTGAAACCCACCACATACTCCATAACTTTATGTTTTCGTGTCTAGGGAATAGTGGGGAATTACATCGAATGCCTTCAGAAAATTAAGAACATGGCTTCAAAGAAAGAAAAAAGAAAAATGGAGATGGAGAGGTAGGGAGAGAGAGAGATAGATAGAGAGGGAGAGGGAGAGAGAGCGGGAGGGAGGGAGAGAGAGAGAGAGAGAGAGAGAGAGAGAGAGAGAACTGTGCTACATTTAAATTATGTTTGGCCTTCTGTCTCGGTTAATAAGTTATTTAAAAAGTGATGTGTATATAATTTATCTCTGGAGCAAGTTACGTTTCTTCCAGTAAGTGCTTCTAATGTGATCTATGATGGAGTGTTTTAGAGATTTTACCAGTAATAAGAATAAAGCAACATATTACTTCCTCTCACATTTATCACGCGAAATGATCATGGAGATAAAATCAGAGAAAGTTGAGAACACATGGAAAGTTTCTTACAGTTGTACTGGAAAAAAAAAAAAAAAAAAAAAAAAAAAAAAAACAGAGAGATACGATTAATGTCCAACCTCCTGTCAAAGCCGCCATTAGAGACTGAGAACAACATTGGATTAGGAAAGGATTGAAGGCCAGAATTGTCTGCGTCCTTTTCACAGCAATTATTCCGGCAATTAGAGGGACTGAGTTCCCGTCCTCCTGAATGTTGTATCTCGCTTAATGACGATATTCCTTCCAGTTTTCCATTCCCAAATGCAACATGAAAGGAGCAAAATTACAATGGTATACGAAGTGACCTGTGGTACATATCGTAAAACGACCTCCAGAATATAGTAGTAGATATGAATGTCCGCAGCTCGTGGTCTAGTGACGCCGACACGGTAGCCCAGCGTGTTCGATCAGAGGGTTTAGCTTCCCTCTGTAATAAAAAAACTGAGTGAACGGATCAACGAACAAGCTGAACGAGTGTCATCCGCCACGAACAAAGTCAACGAACAATATAGAACAAAATGAGAAAAAAAAAAAAAAAAAAAAAAGTGGCTAGCGTTTCTGGAACACGGGGTCACGGGTTCGATTCCCGGTCGGGTTGGGGATATTATCTGCCCGGGGACTGGGTGTTTGTATTGTCCTTATCATTTCATCATCATCATTCGTGACAGTTGCTAGACTGGACTGAGTAAAAATTTGAATTTGTACGGGCGCTGACGATTGCGCAGTTGAGCACCCCAAAAAACCAAACATCATCATCATCGTAGATATAAATAAGAGTAACTCTTTGTATTCATTGGGTGATTGTCATTGTAGATAGACACTTAATTTTTCTAGTTATTACGAAAGTTCGTAATTTTTACTGTTCATCACTTGTTTTTCATTCTTGCCATATTTGATACATTGCTTTTTGTTGCAGGTGAGTGTCTCCAGAAATCTTCCTAGGCGTAAGTACGGTGCAACTTGTTTATTTTAGTTATTCAATGTACTGAGATATAATAACAACTGAGGACTTCTCAGATGTACGAATCCAGAGTTTATGGTTACTTTTATTTGGTGGTGATGTCAGAGTACCGCACAAAAACAATTAGTACATCTGTATCTCGACTGATACCTCTTTAGTATTATTGCAACGAATTTCTCAACAGCTAATTTGAAATGTAAATACCTTGTGCAAACAAACGCTGTCGTAGGAGAGACTATATCTGGAAGAGCTGATGTATTTTTCTCTTTTCTGCCGTGACCAATTAATGACAGAAAACGGTATCAGGGCAGACGTACATTTCTGGCGTCTCTCCCTGTCCACGTCTAAAATTAAGTTTTGTTATTCCGAGACTATCATCTCTATGCGCCTGCCTTTCTCGCAGTTAAAATTACAGTATTTTTATATACAAACGTAGTGACGTAACATCCCAAATCCTCAAAAATAAACGCCGGTACGGGACTACAAGTCCCACCGCCACACCTTCACCTGCACATGTTAGGCAAAATTTTTCTGCCCGGCTCATGTAGTACTATCACCGTGAGAGGGTGGTACGGGACTACAAGTCCCACCGCCACACCTCCAAAGTGAATTGCAGTGACGCAGTCACTGCCCTGTAGAAATTTACTGCCTCACCACCACAGTTAGACCGCAATAGACCGGTGATGCTGTATTGTAACATATCACCCCGGACTACAAGTCCTTTAACAAAAAAAAAAAAAACATCCCAAATCCTCGGTTGCGTTCTCTGAAACAAGGCAATGGGACCTTCTAGCGTGGCTCAACTGATAGTTACATGCGAATGTGAAAGAAGTGCCTACTAATCTCCGTCCAGCTCAGTTTACTTGCAAGGTATTTTCTTTACAGCTGATATTTCGTTTTACAGGGGATGATTCACTCCAATATTTCAATATCCGAAGGCCTTACTATGTGGAAAATGAAGTAGGGCAAACCTTCTCCTTTCATGTACCTGGTACAAAACAGATAAACGAAGAGAGGAGAAAAAAGGATCGTTCTTAAGTCTTCGGAAGGCATGAGAGGATAGAGGGACTGATAGCCACGTAGTTGAGTTCCTTTTTATTTACGGTAATCGTCATCAGCAGCAGCAGCTTTGAGTCAGGTCTCCATCCGACAATCCTGGTTTCCATAAATGAACTTACCCGAATGCCAGAAGTCTTCGCTGTCCAGTCTGAGCACTTAGTTCGTCTTAATACCTGAATTTCTAAGAGGGGTTAAAATCCGTCGTCCGTTCCACCCTACCTCAAATTTTCGCTGCAAGCAACTCACTGCCGGAAAGTCACACTTGCACACTCTGCCCGTACTGTAATTCGGTTTCAATGTTTGCTGCTGTCGATTAGCCACTGCCAATTATGAGGATTGCCAAAACAACACGGATCCGAAAAGTATTTTCGGCATTACGAAATAGATCAGTATAAACAGCAAAGAATTCATTAGAGAGTATTATCTCCGTGTCTGGAAACTGGAAAACATTGTTCATGTGAAAGATGACCTGTACTTTTTGCTGTTACAGATTAAACCTGTTCTTTCCTAATGGAGGCTGTATAAATATAACTTGTAATACTGATAAATACTGAGAAGGTGTTCCAGAAACCATTTTACTGTTTTAACTATCCAAGTGGTAACTATAAGATCGTTATCTTTTGTCCTGCTTTTTTATCCGAAAATCATTTTTTCATCAAAACAGTACAATTCTGGACATAGGTTCCTTATTAAAACTGTATTACCAAGTCCCCCTCTATAATACATAGGCTGAGGCCTTGCCGCAGTGGTAACACCGGTTCCCGTCAGATCACCGAAATTAAGCGCTGTCGGGCTGGGCTAGTACTTGGATGTGTGACCATATGAATTGCCGAGCATTGTTGACAAGCGGGGTGCACTCAGCCCCGGTGAGGCAAACGGAGGAGCTAGTTGACTGAGAAGTAGCGGCTCCGGTCTCGTAAACTCACATACGGCCGGGAGAGCGGTGTGCTGATCACTTGCCCCTCCGTATCCGCATCCAGCGTGTAAAGAAACTGGTTCTCTACTTCTGAAAAAAACCTTTTAAATAATAAAACATGACCTATACAAGGAATCTGACTACCCCTGTTAATCATGGACGAAAAAAAAATGGCATAGTCTTTATCAGGACGTTCAGAATCTTATGTGGGGCCAATAAGACGTCAATTTTATTCTAAATATGGTAAGCCAATGTTTATGTAATAAAACATAAATTAGGTAATTCAGTACAATTATTATATAGATGAGATAAATCACTTTAACGGGGGCCAAATGAACAATTAAAGTCAATACAATTCCAGTAAACCAGCAAAAGTAAAAAAAAAAAAATTATTGTAGGGGGCCTACATAGACATCACGCATCTGCTAGATGCCCACGAGATACGTAATTTTATTTTGAAGTTGACAGCCAATGAGAAAATAGGTGCAAAAATACTATTGATCAGTTTTCAAGCAGTAATGTCGGACAGCATGAGCTGGTAATATACGTAATTTTATGATAGCTAATTTTACTGCACAAAAAATAAAATATGCACTCCCTCCAAAAGAAGTTACACACAAACATTAAAATAAAAATATGATGAACAGCAAAAAGTCTGAGAAGAATTTTGAAAGAAAATTATTATTTGAACTTTAATTTGGCGGGTTTTCAACACTGTCAACAAGACGAAATAATGGAAAGAATATTTACTGGAACTAAATAAAATTGAACCTTGATATTGTGACAGTATGTTTAAAATATATAATTTAACTGCAATTGTCTTTAATTTTGAAATGAGAGAGAGCGTAAGAATTTTCTTTCAATGTCTTAACTGTTGCTGCAGGCAGTGCGATGACGTCAGCGGTGGTCCGCCCGGACGATGTGTGAAGTTAATCCTGGTTCGTGGCGTGAAGATAATGATGGATCCTCCTGTTTCATTAACATTCCAGTTACGGCGGTGGTCCACGTCTCCGTTGTAGTCGAATCAGCTGGCAGCAGTGGCGCGATAATAATAGTTCTAATGTGTGCGTTGTTACGCGCGCGACGTTTTATTATTAAAAGTTTATTAATCACGCGGTGCGGGTAGGTCGGAGTTATGCAATGTCTTTAGTATTTACGATATATAGCCGGCTAACGCCAATACCTCGCACAGTTCTTTCACCGTGTTGCCACAGGAAAACAGTCACATGTGTTTATCACTATAACAGTCCGTTAAACATCAGTTCAATTTACGTCGTCGTCTTTAAGACAGTTTGGATGATATAATAAATGTTTCTTGATCAAATCCCAGCACTGTTCTTTTCCTTAACATATTGGTTTGTTCCACTTGCACGCAGTTCTAACAGTTAGTGTCTCCACACGACAATGGTGTCTGGTTCACGGCTGATTGTCACAAGTTCACAATGTAAAATCGTCACCGCAAACACTCGATATACTTTTCAGGTTTTACTGTTCCCTTAACAATGCAGGATCTCCTATTGACACAGCGGACGCACTGTAATTAATTGTTCCTCCGCGTATCACCGTCTTTCACGCCGAACTTTGCAACGTTTCCCCACCCGAGGTCGGCCACGATACCACACCAACTCGCACGCTCTCTATCGATAGTGTTCGCTCTCTCTGACAAAGTACTTCTTCTACCCTAACCAAAGATTTACAAAGCATAGAAAACCAGAACATTCATATTCGTACAATATAAAATATAAAACAGTAGCAAAATGAATGAAGAAACAATGTGGCGTATTAACAAATAAAAGAATAGTTTAAATAAATGATACATACGTACTATGACAAGGTAATGCACAAGAAAAATTTTATCGACTTTCGGGGAAAGCAATGTCTTTTACAAGGGGCGACTGTGGGCTGAGGATGACACGGCGGCCGGTCAGTACCGTTGGGCCTTCACGGCTGTTCCGGCGGAATTAGTTGACTTATATACGGTAGATGGCGTCATATGCTTGGATAAAAAGTAATGAACTTGTGTTATGCAAAAGATAGAAGTCCAGAAACGAAAAATTGATCAACTGTTTTAATTTGTGATCCCTCAAATGAGCAGTTTTAGAGTTCACAAACGTTATCGAGTGCTGCCTGAGTGGTCTACTCATCTGGGAATAACACAGGACTTTTAGAAATAAAAAGTCAGTACTTCACTCATTGATTCCTTCAGAAGAGGGCTTCATTCTGCTGACCACTGTCCAAACAGCAGTCATAATTGAGAGAGGTGTCTGTTATCAAACCACAAGTGTAGCTGCACCGACGCGCCTTTGCTCATTGGTCCATCCACACTAGCGGCTTTGCTTTGAAGAGCCGCAACAGTACTGGAGAGAGTGTGAACGCCGTGCTGGCTGGGAAGCGGCTGCGCCAGTGGCAGACAGGTGGGGCGCTCTCGACTCTCGAGGCAGTGTCCTTGCAATCTGGCGGACTGGCCCTCCAGTTGGAGTGGCTCCGTCGAGTGCTTTATCGCGCGCCGCCTTCTTGCGCACTCGAAACACTCGTTGCTCCGTGACAACCTGGGGGCCTCCACTCTGCCACCAGAGTTGCCAGTCACGACGCAACATTCTACTTCCCAACAGGTGTTCACCTCGTTCACATGCGACACAACTTGCAGAAGTATTGTTGTTGTTGTTGTTGTTGTTGTGGTCTTCAGTCCTGAGACTGGTTTGATGCAGCTCACCATGCTACTCTATCCTGTACAAGCTTCTTCATCTCCCAGTACTTACTGCAGCCTACATCCTTCTGAATCTGCGTAGTGTATTCATCTCTCGGTCTCCCTCTACGATTTTTGCCCTCCACGCTGCCCTCCAATGCTAAATTGGTGATCCCTTGATGCCTTAGAACATGTCCTACCAACCGGTCTCTTCTTCTTGTCAAGTTGCGCCACAAACTCCTCTTCTCCCCAATTCTATTCAATACCTACTCTTTAGTTATATGATCTACCCATCTAATCTTCAGCATTCTTCTGTGGCACCACAGTTCGAAAGCTTCTATTCTCTTCTTGTCCAAACTATTTATCGTCCATGTTTCACTTCCAGACAAGGCTACACTCCATACAAATACTTTCAGAAATGACTTCCTGACACTTAAATCTATACTCGATGTTAACAAATTTCTCTTCTTCAAGAACGCTTTCCTTGCCATTGTCAGTCTACATTTTATATCATCTCTACTTCGACCATCATCAGTTATTTTGCTCCCCAAATAGCAAAATTCCTTTACTACTTTAAGTGTCTCATTTCCTAATCACCCGATTTAATTCGACTACATTCCATTAACCTCGTTTTGCTTTTGTTGATGTTCATCTTATACCCTCCTTTCAAGACATTGTCCATTCCGTTCAACTGCTCTACCAAGTTCTTTGCTGTCTCTGACAGAATTACAATGTCATAGGCGAACCTCAAAGTTTTTATTTCTTCTCCATGGATTTTAATACTTACTCCGAATTTTCTTTTGTTTCCTTCACTGCTTGCAGAACTATTAAATGGTTCAAATGGCACTGAGCACTATGCGACTTAATTTCTGAGGTCATCAGTCGCCTAGAACTTAGAACTAATTAAACCTAACTAACCTAAGGCCATCATACACATCCATGCCCGAGGCAGAATTCGAACTTGCGACCGTAGCGGTCGCTCGGTTCAAGACTGTAGCGCCCAGAACCGCACGGCCTCTCCGGCTGTCAGAAGTATTAAATAACAAAATAACACCTGTTGCTATTTACTGTGAGCTATCCTATTCGACTACATCCTCCTAGATCAGGGGTGGGCAAATAGCGGCCCGCGGCCCCCATGTGGCCCGCGGAGGGGTTTTGTGTGGCCCGCCAAGACATTTACAAAAATCATAGGAAAAACAAAATATCCCTTCCCCGCGCGGCTAAAAAAATCCGCGAGCGTCTGCGCTACTTGATACTGCGCACTACCGACAGGTGTCTCTACAGTCACGCAACCAACTTAGCTGTATGTGGCTGCGGTGTATTATGGGAGCACTACCATCAGCCACCAGGGGCAAGGAAAAAAGCACTATGCATCCTGCTATTGGCGCAAATTTATGCTCCACGCGGTGGCTGATGGGAGCGCTGTATTTCTCCCGCGCCGAGTGAATAGTACGACGTTCAGAGCAATTTTCTTCTTTCTCGGGTGGTTTACTTGTGTTTTGTCTGTGCAGCAGTACAACGTAATATATATAGCCACCTGATGGTGTGTGGCGGAGGGTACCTCGAGTGCCTCTATCGGTTCTCCCTTCTATTCCAGTCTCGTATTGTTCGTGGAAAGAAGGATTGTCGGTATGCTTCTGTGTGGGCTCTAATCTCTCTGATTTTATCCTCATCTCTTCGGGAGATATACGTAGGAGGGAGCAATATACTGCTTGACTCTTCGGTGAGGGTATGTTGAGCGCCTCTCCTGCAGAGTCTTCCACTGGAGTTTATCTATAATCTCCGTAACGCTTTCGCGATTACTAAATGATCCTGTAACGAAGCGCGCTGCTCTCCGTTGGATCTTCTCTATCTCTTCTATCAACCCTATCTGGTGCGGATCCCCACCCTGGGCGAACAAGCGTACTGTAACCTACTTCCTTTGTTTTCGGATTGCATTTCCTTAGGATTCTTCCAATGAATATCAGTCTGGCATCTACTTTACTAACGATCAACTTTATATGATCATTCCATTTTAAATCACTCCTAATGCGTACTCCCAGATAATTTATGGAATTAACTGCTTCCAGTTGCTGACCTGCTATTTTGTAGCTAAATGATAAGGGAACTACCTTTCTATGTATTCGCAGCACATTACACTTGTCTACATTGCGATTCAATTGCCATTCCCTGCACCATGCGTCAATTCGCTGCAGATCCTCCTGCATTTCAGTACAATTTTCCATTGTTACAACCTCTCGATACACCACAGCATCATGTGCAAAAAGCCTCAGTGAACTTCCGATGTCATCCACAAGGTCATTTATGTAAATTGTGAATAGCAACGGTCCTATGACACTCCCCTGCGGCACACCTGAAATCACTGTTACTTCGGAAGACTTCTCTCCATTGAGAATGACATGCTGCGTTATGTTATCTAGGAACTATTCAATCCAATCACACAATTGGTCTGATAGTCCATATGCTCTTACTTTGTTCATTAAACGACTTTGGGGAACCGTATCGAACGCCTTGCGGAAGTCAAGAAACACGGCATCCACCTGTGAACCCGCGTCTACAATAAATGTAATATAATGCGCATACATAGGGGCAGAAATCCATTCCAGTACGATTATGCCATAGGTGGTAAATCATTGGAAGCGGTAACGACCGTAAAATACTTAGGAGTTACTATCCGGAGCGATCTGAAGTGGAATGATCACATAAAACAAATAGTGGGAAAAGCAGGCGCCAGGTTGAGATTCATAGGAAGAATTCTAAGAAAATGTGACTCATCGACGAAAGAAGTAGCTTACAAAACGCTTGTTCGTCCGATTCTTGAGTATTGCTCATCAGTATGGGACCCTTACCAGGTTGGATTAATAGAAGAGATAGACATGATCCAGCGAAAAGCAGCGCGATTCGTCATGGGGACATTTAGTCAGCGCGAGAGCGTTACGGAGATGCTGAACAAGCTCCAGTGGCGGACACTTCAAGAAAGGCGTTACGCAATACGGAGAGGTTTATTATCGAAATTACGAGAGAGCACATTCCGGGAAGAGATGGGCAACATATTACTACCGCCCACATATATCTCGCGTAATGATCACAACGAAAAGATCCGAGAAATTAGAGCAAATACGGAGACTTACAAGCAGTCGTTCTTCCCACGCACAATTCGTGAATGGAACAGGGAAGGGGGGATCAGATAGTGGTACAATAAGTACCCTCCGCCACACACCGTAAGGTGGCTCGCGGAGTATAGATGTAGATGTAGATGTACGGCCCCCCGAGTCTCGTGGACGAACAGCGCGAGCTGGGTCTCACACGACCGTCTTTTTCGAAACCCGTGCTGATTCCTACAGAGTAGATTTCTAGTCTCCAGAAAAGTCATTATACTCGAACATAACACGTGTTTCAAAATTCTACAACTGATCGACGTTAGAGATATAGGTCTATAGTTCTGCACATCTGTTCGACGTCCCTTCTTGAAAACGGGGATGACCTGTGCCCTTTTCCAATCCTTTGGAACGCTACGCTCGTCTAGAGACCTACGGTACACCGCTGCAAGAAGGGGGGCAAGTTCCTTCGCGTACTCTGTGTGGAAACGAACTGGTACCCCATCAGGTCCAGCGGCCTTTCCTCTTTTGTACGATTAAGAAGAAGCGTCAAGTCGGTGATACGTGCCGTCTGTTTAATGAAGACTGGACGACCAAATATTTCTTTATTGATGCAGGAAATAAAGTCGCATGCTTACTATGCCATGATACAGTTGCCGTATTCAAGGAGTACAATCTGAAACGACATCACGAAACAAAACACAGTGACTTTGGCTGCAAACTTTCAGATGAAGAACGAAAGATAAAAGCAGCGGAGTTCGTGAAACGCTTGAACAAGCAAGAAGCGTTATTTAAGAAGCAAACACGGCTTCAAAATAGTGCTACAGAAGCAAGTTTCATGGTCGTCTATAACCTTGCTAAACGAAACAAACCTTTTTCGGATGGCGAGTGTATTAAACAGTGCATGGTAGAGTGTGCAATTGTATTGTGTCCCGAGATTTTAGCTGAAATGGCTCTGAGCACTATGGGACTTAACATCTATGGTCATCAGTCCCCATGTGTCCTGAGGTCAAAACCAAATTTGAGAGCATTTCGTTGTCAACGAGGACTACAGCGCGGCGCATTGATTTAATTAGTGACGAACTTGCAGAGCAGCTAAAGACTGTGAGCGAAGATTTTGTTTGGTTTTCGCTGGCAGTGGACGAAAGCACAGATATTGAAGAATTTTATGATACCTTTTATGAAATGTAAAGCTAACTAATCAATGCATTTTAATGCTTTCACTGCTACACCCGAAATAGCAACTCTGTGTGTGATATGTGATTAGAAATAAAGAAAACTTGCATTTTTATAAAAATTTTGGGCATACTGCCAGTATATATCAGGCATTAGAAGTGAAAGGTTTATAAGGTGCGGCCCTCCGCTAACCTCTGTTCTATAATGTGGCCCCCGAGCCAAAACAATTGCCCACCCCTGTCCTAGATAAATTGAGGTTTTATGGAGTTTATGGTACAGCAAAACAGTCGATAATGTCGCATTGTAGAGTGCAGTCTTTTCGTGGACTGGCAACAAAGCCTGTCACCAGTATCTACTGCTGCGTGGTACAGCTCAGCCATCGTTTGATATGCACCTCGAGTTGAACAAATTGTTGTTTCCAAAGTCGTCGTAATTAATCTTTAATTATTCGCCATTGAGCTAATTTTACCCGACGATTTGAGAGCACCATCGGCTCGAGTAACCAGTGACTATAGGTTCATGAAGGCGGACGAAATTTATGGGTCCTAAATTAAACAGTTTTACAAACTCGCAAGATGGCGTCCGCTACGCCGAGCGCTGTTGGCAAGCGGGGTGCACTCACTTCTTGTGAGGCCAATTGAGGAGCTATGTGATTGGGAAGCAGCGGCTTCGGTCAGGAAACCTGAGGATGGCCGGGAGTGCGGTGTGCTGGTAACATGCCCCTCCATATCTGCATCCAGTGGCACACGTGGTGTGACGATGACGCGGGGCTCGGTCGGTACCGTTGGGTCTTCAAAACCTGTTCGGACGGAATTTAGTTCAGTTTTAGTACCTCCAAGTACATGTGGCAAGAGCAAGTCACTAATGCCTATTTTTTCCCCTGGGTAACAGGTCAGATCTTGAAGTGTGTACGCGTGGACGTAAAACGCTTAGTCTATACTCACACGTGTAGGCCACTGAGCGGTGCAGTACGACTGTACAGAAACCTATGGTAGTAAAGTTTGTGACGTGTTTGTGGGACGGTTGTTCGACCGGGAGAAAAAACGTACATATTAAGGTACAACATATAAAAATACACGCAACACCATATACAGGGTGTTACAAAAAGGTACGGCCAAACTTTCAGGAAACATTCCTCACCCACGAAGAAAGAAAATATGTTATGTGGACATGTGTCCGGAAACGCTTACTTTCCATGTTATAGCTCATTTTATTACTTCTCTTCAAATCACATTAATCATGGAATGGAAACACACAGCAACAGAACGTACCAGCGTGACTTCACTTTGTTACAGAAAATGTCCACCGTTAGCGAGGATACATGCACCCACCCTCCGTCGCATGGAATCCCTGATGCGCTGATGCAGCCCTGGAGAATGGCGTATTGCATCACAGCCGTCCACAATACGAGCACGAAGAGTCTCTACATTTGGTACCGGGGTTGCGTAGACAATAGCTTTCAAATGCCCCCATAAATGAAAGTCAAGAGGGTTGAGGTCAGGAGAGCGTGGAGGCCATGGAATTGGTCCGCATCTACCAGTCCATCGGTCACCGAATCTGTTGTTGAGAAGCATACGAACACTTTGACTGAAATGTGCAGGAGCTCCATCGTGCATGAACCACATGTTATGTCGTACTTGTAAAGGCACATGTTCTAGCAGCACAGTTAGAGTATCCCGTATGAAATCACGATAACGTGCTCCATTGAGCGTAGGTGGAAGAACATGGGGCCCAATCAAGATGCTACGTACTGATGTGCTTGATGCTAGTACTGTAGAGCAATGAGTCGCATGTCAACAGAAGCATCGAAGTCAACATTACCTTCCTTCAACTGGGCCAGCTGGCGTTGAATCGAGGAAGTACAGAACATACTGACGAAACTAAAATGAGCTCTAACATGGAAATTAAGCGTTTCCGGACACATGTCCAAATAACATCTTTTCTTTATTTGTGTGTGAGGAATGTTTCCTGAAAGTTTTGCCGTACCTTTTTGTAACACCCTGTATATTATATCTTCCTGTCATTACTAGTACAGTCAGGCTAAAGGACTCCTTTTGAGTATTTAGGATAACACACCTACACTGAAGAAAAGTACCAGGTTAATTCAGTGGTCAACACATATAGGGAGGTGCTGCTATCGATTAAGAGTATCGATCAGGGAAGTGATTGTATCTTTTTCCCTGGTATTGATGTACAAAGCCAATCTACACCTGAAACATAGGAAACACTCACCGTATCGACAAAGTATTAGTCAATATTGCCACAATAAATAACAGCGCTCCTATCTGCACTACAAATGTGTGTCGAACAAGAACTCTCAGTACAGCTGATATTGCTTCCCGAACTGATATAGATAATGACTCTCGTGTTGAGATATTACTATCAGCCAATAATACACGAGAGGGTAAGAGAAACAATGCTCGAAAACTATTGGCCTCAAGGAGATAACACGAGATAGTGAGAACTGCGAGTACAATCGGGCAGCAAATGCGCGCAGGATGTTAATTCCGTGTTGTCCTCCGCGAGACACGTGCCGTTGATCACGTGATCTGCTGTTGTTGCCGGTGTGAGAGAGGCGTCTTTCTGCACAGTGTGTTTACCACTTGTTGCCAGCAGGGAAGCGCAGCGCTTGCTGGCGTTCTCTTTAGTTCCGTCAGACGGTATATTTATGCAGGCGCCACGCTTTACGAGGCCGTCTGACGAACACAGCGTCCCGTGTTCTGCTGCAGCGACCAGTTGCTATGCGGAGGGTCCCCAGCCGTCTGTGTTATTCCGCTTTCACTCCGCGTTTCGACACGTGTATTCGTCTGAATGGTCTTTGTCTCTTCCTATCTACACAGGCTCTCAGAATTATACGGACATGTACTCCATTTCAAAGATATCATGACAGAAAATATAGAAGAGTCAAACGGTACTCTTATTTGTAACTGACACAACAGACTAAATAAAGAAAATAGCAAATACATGACGCTTGATCTAAAACCCGGAGGACTGCTATGCAAATGTGTCATGGACTTATGCTCCTCCCTCCTTTTATAGCTCCCTACAGATACTTGATCGCCGGCCGGGCTGGCTGAGCGGTTCTAGGCGCTACAGTCTGGAACCGCGCGACCGCTACGGTCGCAGGTTCGAATCCTGCCTCGGGCATGGATGTGTGTGATGTCCTTAGGTTAGTTAGGTTTAAGTAGTTCTAAGTTCTAGGGGGACTGACGACCTCATAAGTTAAGTTCCATAGTGCTCAGAGCCCCAACACAACACCTGCACGTTCTCTCCCAACAAAGCATTAATCACTTTCCCTTATCCGACCACGAAATCTGCCCTTATAACTACCCGTCCTACCACATCTAGGAGATGCCTACAGCCCTTCCCTTGTTAGGGCTTCCTTCCCTGCAATCCTATCCACCCACTTCATAAGTCTTGGTTCGGAATCGCATCCCTCTCCACTCTTCCCCAATTCCTCATCCCGTCATCTACCCATATAAACCCCCACCCCTCCCGCCGGAGGTTCGAGTCCTCCCTCGGGCATGGGTGTGTGTGTTGTTCTTAGCATAAGTTTAAGTTAGCTTAAATAGTGTGTAAGTCTAGGGACAGATGACCACAGCAGTTTGGTCCATTAGGAATTCACACACATTTTATAAACCCCCGCCTACGACCTACTTTCCCATGATACTCCAACAGTCTACATCAAAAATGTTCAAATGTGTGTGAAATCTTATGGCACTTAACTGCTAAGGTCATCAGTCCCTAAGCTTACACACTACTTAACATAAATTATGCTAAAGACAAACATACACACCCATGCCCGAGGGAGGACTTGAACCTCCGCCGGTATCAGCCGCACAGTCCATGATTGCAGCGCCTTAGACCGCTCGGCTGATCCCGTGCGGCAGTCTACATCCACTCCTCTCCTCAGTCATCTATGTATCTATTTTAATTTACCAACACATCGGCCTTCTCGTTTTACCTTATGCAACTGTCTACCTGTTTTTGTATATTCGTGTGCGACACTCATTTTCTATTTATCAGTGTCTATATTGTAATTAGTCACCATATTAACCTTTTGTATTTTATCTTTTGCAACTGACTATCTGCCTTTTTATTGTACAAAACGTATATTTTTATCAACCTACCCCTTCCTACTTTTTCATTATTTTTATTTCATGCCCCCCCCCCCCCCCTCCATATGGGGTGGAGGCATGAAATAAAAATAATGAAAAAGTAACACGGAAGACGTAAACATCCCGTGATGTTTAAGAACTCAAAAGAAATTGCTTGTTCCACATTACTATTTTCGAGCACGTACGATAACAGAAACTACGTACAGCTATAACGCAACCTAATACATCGTTTATAAGTCCTTGTGTTTAGTAACGTGTTGTATCCTAATATATCATATTCCTTTAACTGCTCTTTGAGTAAATGCGCACTTTTCTCAAATTCCTTTAGATACAAGGAAATCCAGTATTGCCTCTGTTTAATTCTTGTTCAAAATGGTTCATATGGCTCTGAGCACTATGGGACTTAATTTCTGAGATCATCAGTCCGCTAGAACGTAGAACTGCTTAAACCTAACTAACCTAAGGACATCACTCACATCCATGCCCGAGGCAGGATTCGAACCTGCGACCGTAGCAGCAGCGTGGTGCCGGACTGAAGCGCCTAGAACCGCATGGCCACCCCGGCCGGCTTTAATTCTTGTAACATTACAAAGGCGAGATTGTAGATTGAACCATAACTCCATCGACAAACTTTCAGAGGTGCTAGTATCGACCAAAACAAGAAGAAAAGACTAGTAAACATGCACTCTAAAATGCATACTTCTAGAACTATGAGCAGCTGTTCATCTTCGCTATTGTGAAACATCTGTCTTCTACTGGACAAGTGCTCATAAATCTTAAGACATGCATTTTGGAGTTCATGTTTACTAGAAACTGTTTTCTTGTGTTGGCCCATACTGCCACCTCCCGAAGTTTGTCGGTGGAGTTCTGGTTCACCTTTTAAATATTGGAGTCAATGGTGTTGACAGCTTAAATCGCTAAAAGTGAACATAGCTTCAGGGCCCCATGTAATCCCTTTCAGGTTTTACGCCGAATTTGCGAATGAGTTAACCCTTCGTTTAAACGTTTTTTCGAACGAAAAAACGACCACAGCGCATTTGTATATACACTCGTTGCGCGTTTGATGCAGACTAGAAAGACACTTTAGCAATTAGATAAACATAACACTGACATAAAACAGTAGATGTTAACGGAATCCTTTACCAAATCTGCCAGAGAAGTTAATTGTTTCCATGCTCCAAAATTTATATATATGGAGAGAAGTTTAATGACTTGTCAGCATGATGGTCATCACAGACGTAGAATTTGCTAGAACTCAGACGTGTAGAACCGTTGCTCTGTTGGAGGACAAACCAGCATTCTTCTGAATTAGGGAGCCCGTGGAGAACTTAAGTAAATATGCCAGTGAAGGTTATTTAAACTTAACCATTGTGCTGTGTTCTCGGTCTAGGATATGGACTCTATAGAATGTAAGAAATTATTTTAAAAGAAACTTCAATTAAAGTACATTTTCATGTCATCGACTATGTATTTTCATTAATACCTATAAAAAAATATTGTATTCAGCATGCGACACATGGGATTAATAGATGACGAACCGGTTCGCGTATGTTACGAAATTTATGCTGACCGTTCCTGTGTTTTGTCTGTGAGGTGTGTACGTCAAGAATGAGTGAATGACAGGTTCACCCTGCTGCATTTACATTATATTACGTCAGAAGTGTGTGTGTGTGTGTGTGTGTGTGTGTGTGTGTAGAAGGCGAGGGGCGGAAGGATCGTTCATATTATAGTGAATTATTTAATTATTTTTCGCCATGCGTCCGATCAAACTATTTATAAACGCAAAGCAGAGCAACAAGTTTTAAAAAGAAATTGTGCTGAAAATTTTTTTATTTGGATGTGTAAAAATAATCATATATCGGTTCTCAGTATGCGTACACAACAACAACAACAACAACAACAAAAATAGACGTTCTTCCACCATTCTGGAGCCCTAGTCTTAAATTTATGCTGGATGGAAATTTAATGCTGCATGGGCACCAGTTGCCTACAGAATTTCAGTTTTACGTATTAGCAGGAAATGGGATCAATATCAGTTAGCACGTTTGAACCACAAAAATATACAGTAGATTGTGTCGGAAGTTCCATGCGGCTTTTCGCTGATGATGCTGCAGTATACAGAGAAGTTGCGGCATTAGAAAATTGCAGCGAAATGCATAAAGATCTGCAGCGGATAGGCCCTTGGTGCAGCGAGTAGCAACTGACCCTTAACATAGACAAATGTAATGTATTGCGAATACATAGAAAGAAGGATCCTTTATTGTATGATTATATGATAGCGGAACAAACACTGGTAGCAGTTACTTCTGTAAAATATCTGCGAGTATGCGTACGGGACGATTTGAAGTGGAATGATCATATAAAATTAATTGTTGGTAAGGCGTGTGCCAGGTTGAGATTCATTGGGAGAATCCTGAGAAAATGTAGTCCATCAATAAAGAAGGTGGCTTACAAAACACTCGTTCGACCTATACTTGAGTATTGCTCATCAGTGTGGGATCCATACCAGGTGGGGTTGACAGAGGAGATAGAGAAGATCCAAAGAAGAGCGGCGCGTTTCGTCACAGGGTTATCTGGTAAGCGTGATAGCGTTACGGAGATGTTTAGCAAACTCAAGTGGCAGAAGTTGCAAGAGAGGCGCTCTGCATCGCGGTGTAGCTTGCTGTCCGGGTTTCGAGAGGGTGCGTTTTGGATGAGGTATCGAATATATTGCTTCCCCCTACTTATACCTGCCGAGGAGATCACGAATGTAAAATTAGAGAGACTCGAGCGCGCTCGGAGGCTTTCCGGCAGTCGTTCTTCCCGCGAACCATACGCGACTGGAACAGGAAAGGGAGGTAATGACAGTGGCACGTAAAGTACCCTCCGCCACACACCGTTGGGTGGCTTGCGGAGTATAAATGTAGAGGTAGATGTAGATCCAAACAGGTCAGAGTCATTGAAGTTTAGAAGAATACAGACGGGGGTAGAATGAATCATTTAGTTTGCGTCGGAGTGTGCGCTGTTTAGGAACCTCCTCCTTCGTGACAGATTAAAACTGTGTGCCGGATCTGTACAAAATGTGTTCCGACAGACACGGATAATATTCTGAGCAAGTTAGTTCATACAATCAAATTCAGTTTCTTGTATAGTAAAAAAACACATCGGTTAACACTGTGACGGAGCTGTTGCCTTTGCTGACAGCACGACATGGCCTGCAGCACCCCTCCTGGGCTCTTGACCATCTCGGCTGGACCGCAGACGGCTGGAAAATCGTGGTCTGGTAAGGCGAGTCCCGATTTCAGTTGGTAACAGCTGGTGATAGAGTTCGACTCTGGCTCAGACCCCACAGTGCCTTGGACCCAATTTGTGAACAATGCACTGAGCAAGCTGGTGGTGGATCCACAATCGTATGGGCTGAGTTTACATGGAATATGCTGGGTCCTCTGGTCCAACTGAACCGTTCATTGACAGCAAATGGCTATGTTCGCCCGACATAAATCCCATCGAACATTCGTAGAACGCAGCATGTCATTCTCAATGGAGAGAAGTCTTCCGAAGTAACAGTGGTTTCAGGTGTGCCGCAGAGGAGTGTCGTAGGACCGTTGCTATTCACAATATACATAAATGACCTTGTGGATGACATCGGAAGTTCACTGAGGCTTTTTACGTATTATGCTGTGGTATATCGAGAGGTTGTAACAGTGGAAAATTGTAATGAAATGCAGGAGGATCTGCAGCGAATTGACGCATGGAGCTAGGGATGGCAATTGAATCTCAATGTAGACAAGTGTAATGTGCTGCGAATACATGGAAAGAAAGATCCCATATCATTTAGCTACAATATAGCACGTCAGCAACTGGAAGCAGTTAATTCCATAAATTATCTGGGAGTACGTATTAGGAGTGATTTAAAATGGAATGATCATATAAAGTTGATCGTCGGTATAACAGATGCCAGACTGAGATTCATTGGAAGAATCCTAAGGAAATGCTATCAGAAAACAAAGGAAGTAGGTTACAAAATGGCTCTGAGCACTATGGGACTTAACATCTGAGGTTGTCAGTCCCCTAGAACTGAGAACTACTTAAACCTAACTAACCTAAGGACATCACACACATCCATGCCCGAAGGCAGGATTCGAACCTGCACCCGTAGCGGTCACGCGGTTCCAGACTGACGCGAAGTAGGTTACAGTAGGCTTGTTCGCCCACTGCTTGAATACTGCTCAGCAGTCTGGGATCCGTACCAGATAGGGTTGATAGAAGAGATAGAGAAGATCCAACGGAGAGCAGCGCGCTTCGTTACAGGATCATTTAGTAATCGCGAAAGCGTTACGGAGATTATAGATAAACTCCAGTGGAAGACTCTGCAGGAGAGGCGCTCAACATACCCTCACCGAAGAGTCAAGCAGTATATTGCTCCCTCCTACGTATATCTCGCGAAGAGACCATGAGGATAAAATGAGAGACATTAGAGCCCACACAGAGGCATACCAACAATCCTTCTTTCCATGAACAATACGAGACTGGAATAGAAGGGAGAACCGATAGAGGTACTCAAGGTACCCTCCGCCGCACACTGTCAGGTGGCTTGCGGAGTATGGATATAGATGTAGATGTAAATAATCGAGAATTCAGTTCGTGCACAAAATCCTGCACCGACAACAGAATTTTGGACAACTGTAGAGGGAGCATGGTTCAGAATTTCTGCAGGTGACTTTCAACGACTTGTTGAGTCCATACCAAGTGGATCTGCTGCACTACGCCGAGCAAAAGGTGGTCCGACACGATAACGGGACGTATCCCATGATCTTTGTGACGTCAGTGTATTTCAGCCAGTATCTTCAGAGAAGTGCAGGTCCAGATAGTTATCGAGCGAGGTACTGTAGTGGTAGGATATTGAACGCCCCATCGGCCATGCAGATTTACGATTTCACTGCTTCGTCAGGCATACTTAAGCCAAATGGCAGGAAAAGGACGCGACTGATCATGTTCCCCCTCTCTTCCCGATCGGAGTTCGTCTCTGAAGTATCGTCCTCAATGGGAGGTAAAACCCTAACCTTCCTGTTCCTCTTTTTTTCCTGGCGCTGGGTTGTTGTTGTTGTTGTGGTCTTCAGTCCTGAGACTGGTTTGATGCAGCTCTCAATGCTACTCTATTCTGTGCAAGCTTTTCCATCTCCCAGTACCTACTGCAACCTACATCCTTCTGAATCTGCTTAGTCTATTCATCTCTTGGTCTCCCTATACGATTTTTACCATCCACGCTGCCCTGCAATACTAAATTGGTGATCCCTCGACGTCTCACAACATGTCCTACCAACCGATCCCTTCTTCTAGTCAAGTTGTGCCACAAGCTCCTCTTCTCCCCAATTCTATTCAGTACCTTCTCATTAGTTATGTGATCTACCCATCTAATCGTCAGCATTCTTCTGTAGCACCACATTTCGAACGCTTCTATTCTCTTCTTGTCTAAACTATTTATCGTCCACGTTTCACTTCCATACATGGCTACACTCCATACAAATACTTTCAGAAACAACTTCCTGACACTTCTATTTATACTAGATGTTAACAAATTTTTCTTCATCAGAAACGCTTTCCTTGCCATTGCCATTCTACATTTTATATCCTCTCTAATACGATAATCATCAGTTATTTTGCTCCCCAAATAGCAAAACTCCTTTACTACTTTAAGTGTCTCATTTACTAATCTAATTCCCTCAGCAACACCCTACTTAATTTGACTGCATTCCATTATCCTCGCTTTGCTTTTGTTGATGTTCATCTTACACCCTCCTTTCAAGACACTGTCCATTCCGTTCAGCTGCTCTTCCAAGTCCTTTGCTGTCTTTGACAGAATTACAATGTCATCGGCGAACCTCAAAGTTTTTATTTCTTCTCCATGGATTTTAATTCTACTCAGAACATTTCTTTCGTTTCCTTTATTGCTTGCTCAATATATAGATTGAATAACATCAAGGATAGGCTACAACCCTGTCTCACTCCCTTCCCATCCACTGCTTCCCTTTCATGTCCCTCGACTCTTATAACTGCCATCTGCTTTCTGTACAAATTGTAAATAGCCTTTCGCTCCCTGTATTTACCCCTGCGGCCTTTTCCTCCCAACTGGTCATTAGAGCACAGATTAGAATTTCTGTATGGCTAGTTAGAGAATGAACCAGCTGAAAGAATGCGATCGGTCATTCACGATTCTCACAGTGAAGGAGAATTTTATCATGCCTTCCTCTCAGCATATTGGTCTCAAGCCACACAAGACCGAGTAAAACATAGCATCATAATGATGAAACATTTCGAACAATCTGAATTTTCCAGTCTTGTGAAATATTTTGAAGACATGTTGCACAAGAATCAGTACCTGTCAAACCCATACAGACCCTCAGAACTCATCCGCATTTGCTTAATCAAATTATCTGAACATTTACGACATATTATTTTGGCAGTACGTTGCAAAGACGACATTGAAGCTTTTCAGGGACTCTTACAAGAATTAGAAATTGACACTGACAATCGCGGAACGCGAAAACAGGAACACAACAATTACAGGTCACAATTCCGCGATGACAGAAATAATAAATGGACACGACAAGGCTATCCTTACAACGTAAATCGTGACCAAAACAGACACCACCCATATGACAACCGTTGGCAGAATAGTAATAATTACAGGGAAATATCACCTCTCCGCAGTAATGACTATCGCAGAGACAATCAGAGAAACAGACAATATGGGAACCAATATAATTGTTGTCAAGGGAGACAGAATAACTTCAGACGCAACGGTCCAGCGCGCAGTAACGATTCCGGGAGAAATTCTCCACCACGCGACCGACAAGAGAGAAACTATGGAATCTACCTACATAACGATAGACGATATGATCGTAACGACAGACCAGAATTGCATCAGAACTGGCGGGATTCAAACAGGGCAGGGCCCTCTCGACAAGGGTAATTTGTAGAAGTTAGGTCTCCAAATCCCAATAACGACGTGCGCCAACGAAGAGACAATAGGCAATGACTCACACCGCTGGCAGCCACAAAACGTACTTATGAAACTGACGACGCAGGTGCCGTAGCTAGTAATTACGTAAAAATGGAAGACATTAGGGACATCTTACTCCAGGAACACGACGTAAAACATAACAACATTGCATATCCTGTGATTCACATTACAGTAAATGACGTGAAATTTACGGCAGTACTTGACTCTGGCAGTCCCATTTCAGTAATTAGTGAAACAGCCTTTAGCAAATGCAACAAATCGAACGATTGCCCCACACTTCCGTTACGTAAGATTAAATTACAAGGTGCAATCTTTGGAGAAAGTGTAGATGTACGCCAACAAACCATCTTAGAATTCTTTTGTCAAAGCCACAGCTTCTCTATGAACTTTCTTATTGTTCCATTATTGTCGACGGAAATTATATTGGGAGTAGACTTTTTGAATGAATACAAAGCAATCTTAAACTTTCACGATGCTGAAATAAGTTTAGAGAAAGAAGGTAAGTCAATAGCTTTGAAATTTGAAGATTGGCTTTCAAACCATGCTGAAGAAATTGCCATTGTAGTGTTGGGCAGCTGAATGTTTACAGCGCGTAGCGTTGCGCAGTTGGAGGTGAGCCGCCAGCAGTGGTGGGTGTGGGGAGAGAGATGGTGGAATTTTGAAAGCGGACGATCTGGACGTATCTCATTAAGAAAGAGTAAATTTGTAAGACTGGATGTCATGAACTGATATATATAATATGACTTTAGAACAATATTAAGGCAAATACATTGTTTGTTCTCTATCAAAATCTTTCATTTGATAACTATGCCTATCAGTAGTTAGTGCCTCCCGTAGTTTGAATCTTTTATTTAGCTCGGCGCTCGCTGTTTTGCAGTAGTTCGAGTAACGAAGATTTTTGTGAGGTAAGTGATTTGTGAAACGTATAGGTTAATTTAGTCAGGGCCATTCTCTTGTAGGGATTACTGAAAGTCAGATTGCGTTGCAGTAGTTCTAATGGAATGTTGTCTACTCCAGGGGCCTTGTTTCGACTCTGTCAAACTCTTCACGCAGTATCGTAACTCCCATTTCATCTTCATCTACATCCTCTTCCATTTCCATAATACGGTCCTCAAGTACATCGCCCTTGTATAGACCCTCTATATACTCCTTTCACCTTTCTGCTTTCCCTTCTTTGCGCTGGGTAGGGTGACAGATAGCCGGGCCCTGTCCCGCTGCGTAACCTGTTGATGCAGTGCCGGGCGGCCGGGCGCAGAGATGGAGTGCGTCGCGCGACCTCGGCTGAGGGCGGCCACCTGTTGACTCTGGCTGTTTGCCTTCCGTAAATAACGCGCTTCCCTGCTGCGCCTGCGCGTGCGCGGCCACGACCCGCGCCGCTGCTTCCGACGGCCGCGACCTCCGTCGACGCTGCAGCCGCTCTTGCACTTGTCGCCGCATCCCACCCGTGGCGACGCGCGTTAAGTTCTGATCGACGTGGCTGCAACTACCGAACACTCCTATTGTCCAGCGTGAGGCACACGACTGAGGGTGGATAATGACAAAATGAGGGTGAAACATTCCTTGAGACTGACATTCGGAGCTTCCGTTGCATGGGTGTTCAAAAATGGTTCAAATGGCTCTGAGCACTATGGGACTTAACATCTATGGTCATCAGTCCCCTAGAACTTATTACTACTTAAACCTAACTAACCTAAGGACATCACACAACACCCAGTCATCACGAGGCAGAGAAAATCTCTGACCCCGCCGGGAATCGAACCCGGGCGTGGGAAGCGAGAACGCTACCGCACGACCACGAGCTGCGGACGCATGGGTGTGAAATAACGGTCGCCAGCTTCGCTTTGTTCCGCAGAAAAAGTTAAACTTCCCACTACTTGCCACTATTTCAAATTCAATAATTAAAAACCCTGGAACATTCCAGAAGTTACACCGGTTCCCGTGAGATCACCGACGTTAAGCGCTGTCGGGCGTGGTCGGCACTTGGATGGGTGACCATCCAGCCGCCTTGCGCTGTTGCCATTTTTCGGGGTGCACTCAGCCTCTTGATGCCAATTGAGGAGCTACTCGGCCGAATACTAGCGGCTTCGGTCAAGAATACCATCATTAACGACTGGGAGAGCGGTGCGCTGACCCCATGCCCCTCTTATCCGCATCGTCCCATGAGGATGACACGGCGGTCGGATGGTACCGGTAGGCCACTCGTGGCCTGAAAACGGAATGGAACATTCCAGAAACATTCAGAATGAATTCATGATGCACCCATTGTACTGCAATACGTTCGCGGCCAACAGTTCAAGACATTTCATCCTCACTGGCTCCTAGTAAATTTCACCGATAATGTCGGAATAGACAGGAGTAGCCCTATTGTTCAAAGCCAATAGGGAAAAAATCGCACAATTAGTTTATACTCAAAATTGAAATTTATAGCCATCAGTTAACACTAGCCAAGCCCATCACTTCTGTCCAACCCCATCTCCAGCTAGCTAATAGTTCCACGCTGCGCTGTAGGTCCTCTTCCTACCAAAGCAGTCGGTACTCTGTAATCCGCTGCACTCCCCGACAAAGTGCCTCAGCAAAATACCACCAGCGCATGAGAAAGCAATTTCAAATGTTGTGTAGCTGTAGTGTAAAAGTAATCTTATTGACTGCAGAACGATCTCTAACTCCAGTCTTCCAATATGGTTACGACTTCAAAACACAAACCCTGCGCCGGCCTCGGTGGCCCAGCGGTTCTAGGCGCTTCAATCTGGAACCGCGCCACTGTTATGGTCGCAGGTTCGAATCCTACCTCGGGCATGGATGTGTGTGATGTCCTTAGGTTAGTTAGGTGTAAGTAGTTCTTAGCTCTAGGGGACTGATGACCTCATATGTTAAGTCCCATAGTGGTCAGAGCCATTTGAACCATTTGAACAAACTCCGCCCCAGAGTACCTACGGCTTCCCACCTTGACCCCAAGAGTGCTGCCTGCCGATTCCTCGATTTCGCGATCTCCAGGCCACTCTACGAAATTATTTAACGTCTAGGCTATCCAGCCAATCAGAAGTAGGAGGGTAATTAAGTTAATTTATTTGAGCATTTCCTGGTCCCACTCATAGCGCTTCTGTAAAGTGCTGCTTCCTGCCTCGACTTTCAGAAATTTGTGTACATGGAGGGCACCGGCCGCTATGGGAAATTACTCGCCCTTCAAATCACCCTATGCAACTCCGACCACTATCTGTATAGAATGATTAGAGAAATAACGACCTGGGTTGCTATACAAAATATCATGTACCCACTCCGCTGTACAAGTCCTAGAAGTTTGTAACGGGAATTTCCAAACACCCTGCACAGCCTGATTTAAATTATTTGGCATCTGCACACAGATGTCACATCGTCACGCTGTCGGCTGCGATACAGAATATCATTAAAGGCTGCCTCCATTTCTATTTTTCCACGTAATCTCCAACCCGTTCTAAGGCCTTCCTCCAGTGCAAACAAGGGCGTGTTTGCCCTGTCGGTGCCAATCCTTCTCCCGGTGGCGGAGCCAGTGCTTCACTGTGTGAACTTCCTTTGCTGACTGAGAGATGCAGCGCCAACTGCCGAGTCGTAATGCGTCTGTCCTCGCGAGTGACAAATCAGCTCGCTACAACGTGTCACGTGTGACAGCTGTTGATGGTCTCCTCGGCCACTGCAAACCGTGGAGCTCCGCCGAACCGCCTTCTCCGTGCCTAGCGACTAACTGTACTTCTGTCGACAGCAGATGCTCCGTAGATTTTGCACAAGCGTTCGTGAACATTCCCGTCAGTTTCTTTCTCTGCAGTGAGAAATTCAATGACGGCACGTTGCTTGCAACGTGCATCACCTGCGGACGCCATTTTGAAACTGTCCTGCAGCTACGCTATCTGTCGGAAGTGACGGAAACTTAGCGCGCTCGCTCAGGAGATTTATATTCATACAAACGTAACGTTTCGCATTCGTAGCATTGTTTTCGGCTCCGGAAAAAAAATGTGGTGCATTGCTTTCTAGGCAACATACATATACTGGGTGAACATTAATAAAACTGACAAACTGCAGGGTCGTATTCCTGACTTGAAGTGGAGGAGAAAAGTCCTATGCACATGTCCGGAAATTCATCATTGCCACGTTAGGTTGGCGCTGAATAATGACAGTGCCTCAACCATGTTCCGTCGGTTCCTTGTGTGTTGCAGACTGTGTGACACGCAACGTACTGTGAGCAGCCAAAAAAAAAAAAAAAAAAAAAAAAAAAATATGGCTCTGAGCACTATGGGACTTAACATCTATGGTCATCAGTCCCCTAGAACTTAGAACTACTTAAACCTAACTAACCTAAGGACAGCACACAACACCCAGCCATCACGAGGCAGAGAAAATCCCTGACCCCGCCGGGAATCGAACCCGGGAACCCGGGCGTGGGAATCGAGAACGCTGCCGCACGACCACGAGATGCGGGCTGTGAGCAGCAGAATGGTCCTGTATTCATGTCGGGAACAAGCCCAGATGGTGTTTGAGTACTGCCACGGTGCGGTCGAGAGGCAGCACCGCTATACCAAAACAACTTCTATCCTGACACCAACCGTATCACACAACATTTCAAGGCCTTTTTGGGCGTTTATCAGATCGTGGATCCCTTCAGACAGGCAAACGTGCTGGGAGGCGGCGGACTGTGCGTGCACCGCATTTGGAGGACCGGGTTCTACAGGATATTGACACGAATCCTAGTACAAGCTCCAGGCAAGTGACCCGCATACATGGTGTAAGCCAAAGTACGATTGTGTGTATCCTGCATGACAACCTCTACCATCGCCAGCAGTCCTATGGAGGCCATTTCGAACATCTGTTGTGATGTGGATGCGATTCAGCTCTGTACTGTGTTTCGGGACGATTTGCTGTCCTTTGCCGGCCGCGGTGACCAAGCGGTTCTAGGCGCTTCAGTCCGGAACTGCGCGACTGCTACGATCGCAGACTCGATCCTGCCTCGGGCATGGATGTGTGTGATGTCCTTAGGTTGGTTGTTCTAGGGGACTGATGACCTCAGATGTTAAGTCCCATAGTGCTCAGAGCCATTTGAGCCATTTTTTGTTGTCCTTGCACACACACACCGTCCATTTCCGGACATATGTTCGTAACACATTTTCCCTCCATTTTCAGTCGAGAATCCGCCCCTGCAGTTTGTCCGTTTTATTGTTGTTCGCGTGCAACGTGTCTGCAGTTTGAGTCGGATGGGAAGCGTGCTCGGATGGCCGAGGCGATTAAGACTCTCGCGTAAAGCGGGAGATCCCGGTTCGACTCCTGATCCGGCAGAAATGTTCACCTGTTGCCACTAATACGTTTCAAAACTAAACCGCGGATGACGTCATTGAAGATCGGTAAATAGCCATGAAATCTCGCAGTTGGTAGCGGTCATGTTGTTTCGTCTCATCAGGATACTACACAGTGTGGTGGGAACCAGTACTTAACACGCCACAAACCGAATACGAAATTAACCTCACAATCTTCTTCAACCTTTTTCACATCGAAGGCGTGAAATATGAACGATGGTGCTTTGCGAGAATGTAACAATCTTCCTCGGCACAGCAGGCAGTCAGTATACAGGGTGGTCCATTGATCGTGATCGGACCAAATATCTCACAAAATAAGCGTCAAACGCAAAAACTAGAAAGAATGAAACTTGTCGAGCTTGAAGGGGGAAACCAGATGGCGCTATGGTTGATCCGTAGATGGCGCTGCCATAGGTCAAACGGATTTCAACTGCGTTTTTTTTAAATAGAAACCGCCATTTTTATTACATATTCGTGTAGTACGTAAAGAAATATGAATGTTTTAGTTGCACCACTTTTTTCGCGTTTTGATAGATGGCGTTGTAATAGTCACAAACATATGGCTCACAATTTTAGACGAACAGTTGGTAACAGGTAGGTTTTTTAAATTAAAATACAGAACAGAGGTACGTGTGAACATTTTATTTCGATTGTACGCATGCTGTTTCAGCGTGATTACCTGTAAATACCACATTAATGCAATAAATGCTCAAAATGATGTCCGTCGACCTCAATGCATTTGGCAATACGTGTACCGACATTCCTCTCAACAGCGAGTAGTTCGCCTTCCGTGGTGTTCGCACATGCAATGACAATGCGCTGACGCATGTTGTCAGGCGTTGTCGGTGGATCACGATAGCAAGTATCCTTCAACTTTCCCCACAGAAAGGAATCCGTGGACGTCAGACTCGGTGAACGTGCGGGCCATGGTATGGTGCTTCGACGACCAATCCACCTGTCATGAAATATGCTATTCGATACCGCTTCAACCGCACGCGAGATATGTGCCGGAAATCGATCATGTTGGAAGTACATCGCCATTCTGTGATGCAGTGAAACATCTTGTAGTAACATCGGTAGAACATTACGTACGAAATCATCATACATTACACCATTTAGATTGACATCGATAAAATGGAGGCCAATTATCCTTCCTCCCATAATGCCGCACCATACATTAACCCGCCAAGGTCGCTGATGTTCCACTTGTCGCATCCATCGTGTATTTTCCGTTGCCCAATAGGGCAATAGGGCTGTTGGTGAATGACGCTTCGTCGCTAAATAGAACGCGTGCAAAAAATCTGTCATCGTCCAGTAATTTCTCTTGTGCCCAGTGGCAGAACTGTACACGAGGTTCAAAGTCGTCGCCATCCAATTCCTGGGGCATAGAAATATGGTACGGGTGCAATCGATGTTGATGTAGCATTCTCAACACCGACGTATTTGAGATTCCTGATTCTCGCGCATTTTGTCCGTAACTGATGTGCGGATTAGTCGCGACAGCAGCTAAAACACCTACTTGAGCATCATCATTTGTTGCAGGACGTGGTTGACGTTTCACATGTGGCTGAACACTTCCTGTTTCCTTAAATAACGTAACTATCCGGCGAACGGTTCGGACACTTCGATGATGTCATCCAGGATACCGAGCAGCATACATAGCACACGCCCGTTGTGCATTTTGATCACAATAGCCATACATCAACACGATATTGACCTTTTCCGCAGTTGGTAAACGGTCCATTTTAACACGGGTAATGTATCACGAAGCAAATACCGTCCGCACTGGCGGAATGTTACGTGATACCACGTACTTATACCTTTGTGACTATTACAGCGCCATCTATCACACAGCGAAAAAAGTGGTCCAACTAAAACATTCATATTTCTTTACGTACTTCACAAATATGTAATAAAATGGCGGTTCCTATTTAAAAAAACGCAGTCGATCTCCGTTTCACCTATAGCAGCGCCATCTAGCGGGCCAACCATAGCGCCATCTGGTTTCCCCTTCAAGCTAGGCAACTTTCGTTCTTTGTAGTTTTTTCGTTTGATGCTTATTTCGTGTGATATTTGGCCCGGTCACTATCAATGGACCAGCCTGTATGTCTCGTATTGGTAAGATCGGAAAGGCCTTTGACGGCTGCGTCGCCGCGGCCGCCGCCGCCGCCGCTGATTTCGCACTCGGCCGCGTCGTGGCGCAGCGCAGCCTTGTACCTGTTGACTCTGGTGAGTTTACCCGCTGATAACGTATCTCGTCTGCTGCCAGCAAGGCCAGTGCGTCGTTCCAACTCCGCAAACTTGAGCGCTCCGCCTGGCGCGCAGTCGGCGACCCAAGTCTCGGCCTGAAGACGCTGACGATGGGCTCCCAGCGGCGCTTACTGGTTCGCACGACCTACTGGAGAACAGAGCGTGGCCCCGTCACCGTGACATAGACGCTCAACAACTGACCGGCAAGTCCACAGCATGACCTGTTCAGCGCGGCGGTCCTGTTTGTCCAGGTTAGTGCGAACTACACCACTGGCCATTAAAATTGCTACACCACGAAGATGACGTGCTACAGACGCGAAATTTAACCGAGACGATATCCAATGATTAGCTTTTCAGAGCATTCACACAAGGTTGACGCCGGTGGCGACACCTACAACGTGCTGACATGAGGAAAGCTTCCAACCGATTTCTCACACACAAACAGCAGTTGACCGCCGTTGCCTGGTGAAACGTTGTTTTGATGCCTCGTGTAAGGAGGAGAAATGCGTACCATCACGTTTCCGACTTTGATAAGGGTAGGATTGTAGCCTATCGCGATTGCGGTTTATCGTATCGCGACATTGCTGCTCGCGTCGGTCGAGACCCAATTACTGTTAGCAGAATATGGACTCGGTGGGTTCAGGAGGGTAATACGGAACGCAGTGCTGGATCCCAACGGCCTCGTATCAGTAGCAGTCGAGATGACAGGCATCTTATCCGCATGGCTGTAACGGATCGTGCAGCCACGTCTCGATCCCTGAGCTAACAGATGGGGACGTTTGCAAGACGATCTGCACGAACAGTTCGACGAAGTTTGCAGCAACATGGACTATCAGCTCGGAGACCATGGCTGCGGTTACCCGTGACGCTGCATCACAGACAGGAGCGCCTGCGATGGTGTACTCAACGACGAACCTGGGTACACGAATGGCAAAACGTCATTTTTTCTGATGAATCCAGGTTCTGTTTACAGCATCATGATGGTCGCATCCGTGTTTGGCGACATTGCGGTGAACGCACATTGGAAGCGTGTATTCGTCATCGCCATGCTGGCGTATCACTCGGCGTGATGGTATGGGGTGCCATTGGTTACACGTCTCGGTCACCTCTTGTTCGCATTCACGGTACTTTCAACAGTGGACGTTACATTTCAGATGTATTACGACCCGTGGCTCTACCCTTCATTCGATCTACCCTACATTTCAGTCGGATAATGCACGACCGTATGTTGCAGGTCCTGTACGGGCCTTTCTGGATACAGAAAATGTTCGACTGCTGCCCTGTCCAGCACATTCTTCAGATCTCTCACCAATTGAAAACGTCTGGTCAATGGTGGCCCAGCAACTGGCTCGCACAATACTCCAGTCACTACTCTTGATGAACTGTGGTATCGCGTTGAACCTGCATGGGCAGCTGTACCTGTACACGCCATCCAAGCTCTGTTTGACTGAATGCCCAGGCGTATCAAGGCCGTTATTACGGCCAGAGGTGGTTGTTCTGGGTATTGATTTCTCAGGATCTATGCACCCAAATTGCGTGAAAATGTAATCACATGCTACTTCTAGTATAATATATTTTTATCCAATGAATACCCGTCTATCATCTGCATTTCTTCTTGGTGTAGAAATTTTAATGGCCAGTAGTGTGCCAAAGCAGCAAATTGTAGCCCCCACACTGCGTGCCTACCGGTCGGTTGTTAACTTTAGTTGGTGTAAGCCAACACTTGTAAGGAGGTAATTTGTGCGTATGGGATCTACAATTGGCCTGAGAACACTGTTCACTCTCTTTTAACAGCAGCAACAGAGAAGATAATGAGAGGTGTAAACATTTACAACTCCAAAGCTAGCGATAAGAAGGACACCAGGAGAAAGAACTTTACTGAAGTACATCTGCGTTTGGCGGAAAACCTCTGGTACCAATCGTATTTGAAAAGACTCTTTTAGGTGACTAGGAAAAAAATAATAGAATGCCAAGCAGAGTTAGTATGGCTGTTTTGAAGCTTTTTCTTTTTCTTCTTTTTTACATGTGGCTGTTTGATTTTGCTCCAAAGTCGAAGAGAACCGTAGGAAAAGTCTGCTGCATACCATTCATTACTACACCACAAGTAACCCTATATTACTGAACGTTCGTAAAATTTACGACTGTAGTTGCTACTAATTCGGAGTTCCCACCAATCTGATCTTGTCAGTATAGGGTGTAAAACAGAACATTTCTACTCACTTTGTATGTGACTTAGCCTTGGAGACCTTACAATTCTTAATTACCTAGTTCATTAACTATAAATTATGATTTTCTTTGAACAAAATAAGAATTCTTTCACTTCGTTTACTTCGTTGTCTTCAATTATGATGTTATTTACTTCTACTTTGTTTTCTCTTTTTAAACAGAGCATATGATGATGACTTTGCAGGAACTCAAAGCCGAATACGATACCAGTTGTGCAACCCGATGCCTAAAAATAATAAAAGGAATTTTATTTGAATAGCAGTTCGTTGAAAACTCTTCTACGAGTGTTAGTTCTACTAGTTCAAATTTAATAGAGTTAAGTGAGGTTAAAGGTTAAGTAACACTCAAATTTTAGTTGCAAGAGAGGGTAAAAATTAGTTATTTGACATACCTACGTGTCTTGTGTGTGCTCGAGGAGGCCAGTCTAGCTGGTCATACACTGAAGTGCCAAATAAGCTGGTATAGGCTTGTGTATTCAAATACAGAGATGTGTAAACAAGCGCGATACGGCGATGCGGTTGGTAACGCCTATGTAAGACAACAGGTGTCTGGCTCAGTTGTTAGACCGGTTACTGCTGGTACAGTGGCAGGTTATCAAGATTTAAGTGAGTTTGAACGTGGTGTCGGCGCAGGAACGATGGCACACAAAATCTCCGAGGTAGCAATGAAGCGAGGATTTTCCCGTACGATCATTTCACGAGTGTACGAGACTATCAGGAATCCGGTAAAATATCAGCTCTCCGACATCGCTGCGACCAGAAAAAGGTCCTGCAAGAACGAGACCAACGACAACTGAAGAGAATCGTTCAGCGTGACAGAACTGCAACCCTTCCAAAAATTGCTGCAGATTTCAGTGTTGGGCCATCAGCAAGTGTCAACTTGCGAACCATTCAGCAAAACATCAGCGATATGGGCTTTCGGAGCCGAAGACCCCCTCGTGTACCCTTGATGATTGCAAGACACATAGCTTTGCGTCTCGCCTGGGATCGTCAACACCAACATTGGACTTTTGCTGACTGGAAACGTGTTGCCTGGCCGGACAACTCTCGTTCCAAATTGTACCGAGCCGATGGCCTTGTACGGGTATGCATGTCAGCAGGGGCTGTCCAAGCTAGTGCAGGCTCTGTAATGGTGTGGGGCGTGTGCAGTTGGAGCGATATGGGATCACTATGGGACTCCATTTACGTCTAGTCGTATGATAGTGGCAGATGACACGTACGTAAACATGCTGTCTGATCACCTGCATCCATTCGTGTCCATTGTATATTCCGACTGACTTCGATAGCTGAGTGCTCAGCGTGACGGATTGCCGTCCTACGGGCCCGGGTTCGATTCCCGGCTGGGTGGGGTACTTTCTCCGCTCAGGGACTGGGTGTTGTGTTTTCTTGTCTTCATCATTATTTCATCCCCAGCCGGCGCCCAGGTCGCCCAATGTGGCGTCGAATGTATTAGGACCTGCACCAAGGCGGCCGGACCTGTTCCGTAAGGGGCCTCCCGGCCAATGACGCAAAAAAAAAAAAAAAAAAAAAAAAAAAAAAAAAAATTGGTTCAAATGGGACTGAGCACTATGGGACTTAACTTCTGAGGTCATCAGTCCCCTAGAACTTAGAACTAACTAAACCTAACCAACCTAAGGACATCACACACAGCCATGCCCGAGGCAGGATTCGAACCTGCGACCGAATGACGCCAAACGCTCATTTCATTTCCAATGCGACACCCCACACGTCCGGAATTGCTACAGAGTAGCTCCAGCTACACTCCTCTGAGTTGAAACACTTCCGCTGGCCACCAGACTTCCCAGACATGAACATTATTGAGCATATCTGGGGTGGCTTGCAACGTGCTGTTCAGAACAGATCTCCACCCCCTCGTACTCTTACGGATTTATGGACAGCCCTGCAGGAGTCATGATGTAAACTCCGTCCAGCAGTACTTCAGACATTAGTCGAGTCCGTCCACGTCGTGTTGCCGGCACTTCTGCATGCTCGCGGGATCCTACAGGATATTAGACAGCTGTACCCGTTTCTTTGGCTCTGCAGTGTGTTAATGAACGGCCACAAACAGCAAGCTTTTTAATGTATTTTCTGTTATCTTCCAGTAAATAATTGCAATTTAAAGTTTACGGCCGTGGCGAAACGATTTGGCTGTTAAAGTATGCACCTAAATTATTAAATACTTATTAATAAATGAAACGGTGTTTACTAACAGATAGGCAACATTCCCAGAAACTTCTACAGTTGAAGTCAGATTAATATACAGTATCCGGCTTAGCCGATTTCACGAACAGACAGATTAAAGCCACGTCATGTAGGTGTGAATGTGCTTGAGCGGCTGGAGTGTTCAAATGGCTCTGAGCACTATGCGACTTAACTTCTGAGGTCATCATCGCCTAGAACTTAGAACTAACTAAACCTAACTAACCTAAGGACATCACACACAGCCATGCCCGAGGCAGGATTCGAACCTGCGACCGTAGCGGTCGCTCGGTTCCAGACTGCAGCGCCCAGAACCGCACGGCCACTCCGGCCGGCGCTGGAGTGTCGTTGATCGGTGCAAGTCTTATCCTGGGAGTGAGACTAATGCTGTCACGTACGCTTCCCGTGGCATATATCAACGCAAGTGACAGCGCGCACACGCCTTAAGTTGTCTCCAGTGGGCAGTAAAAGCTAATCTGTCTTTCCGATAACGAAGTTAATAATCATAAGATGTAAACTTTCATGGTCGGTGTTTACTCCAGTCAAAACTTCCGGGCTGAGAGGCCGCGGACGATATACAGGGTGGACAGAAATGGCCTGAAAAGCTTGTAAGGATGTTTCCGGGGAGATTCTGCTGTGAAACACGCAAATTCATATAACCTGCCATAGAGTGTGTCGTTAAACGTTTCCTTCGCGTGGCTTCCTCAAACCGAACAATGTACATTTTGCTTAAGCTTATAATTTCCGAAAAAGGGAAATTTTAACTGGTTATCAGCTTTTCAGCAAGTGCTAAGTCACGGACCCACAGATGTGTTTCCGTTATCGTATTTTAGGGCGTGCAAGTGTTTGAATTTGCGCGAGCAATGACCTCATTGACTAAATTCGGTGCTAAATAAGTCTGCAAAGTACCGTATTTTTTCCTGGACAGTTATTTTTGAGAACAACCTGCCCTGGAGCACCCTTAAAAGCTTTTCAGACTGTTTCTGACCATCCGGTATTAACTGTTCACTGACGTTTCGTCTACGACCTCGGTTTCCAAAAGATGAAAGTTCAAGATACTCCAGTCCGGAGCCGCGCTGCTGCTACGGTCGCAGGTTCGAATCCTGCCTCGGGCATTGGTGTGTGTGATGTCCTTAGGTTGGTTAGGTTTAAGTAGTTCTAAGTTCTATGGGACTGATGACCACAGCAGTTGAGTCCCATAGTGCTCTGAGCCATTTGAACCATTTTTAGTTCAAGACATTGAAAATAGCCGAGAAATTCTCACACAGTTAAAAACACAATATTGTGAAATAGCTTAGTAGCTCAGGGAAAAAAAAAACTGCAGCTTCAAATGGTAAGTGATTGAGGGAAGCCGTGAAGAATTCAACTTCGCTGTCGTCCTGACGATTTTGTGGCATTATGTGTCTAGACCACATTACTCAAGAAGTAGTGGAATGAAACCTGCCCGATACATGAAGTAGACGACGCAGCTTACCAGGTATCATGTCGCCGTAACAAGTCATATATTTAGATATTTCCATGTTCGAAGGAGACGATAAATAAAGCAATTATTACACAACAATTAACCCAAGAATGTTGTCAGGAGGCAGAGACATAAGGATGGGAGAGGAACGTGAATATGTACCAAAACAAGAGTAGCCCACGTCCTCAAAAGGCCAAATCAGAAGCGGCAAGTATAAACCAGCAGCGAACTGAGTCCCAAGCCGTTTGGAATAAATGCAGAAGTATGGCAAGTGAGATATAGTGTACTTTCAGACAGAAAGCTACAATCGTGAGAAACTAATTAAATTAACCATCTCATGCAACACAATGCGACGACAGTAAACTGTTGTTTGGAGTATATTACGTGTCTGAAATTTTGGTTTCGAGGGAACGCTGAAGAAGAAACAGAAGCGATGGTTATAAAAACTTCTCTCCCGGTAAAAAGCCGTCAATCGTGCGGGGAAACCAGTACCCAGAAGTGAGTCTGCCTCTGCACTGCCAAATGTCAACAGGAAACGACTAATGTATTTATTTTCCTCAACTCCTGGAGTCTTTCAATGAATTCTCCGTATTCGCAGCAGCTGCTACGAAGCTTTTACGCCGCGTTTCTTGCCATCTGCAGGGCTTTTATGTGGTCTCACGGTACACAGGCGGGGTGTAATGTTCTGGCTCGACAGCGGATTTTACAGTCCAAGCAATAGCTACTGCTCATTTCCTCCGCTTTGAGGCGCCACTTTCAAGAAACATTCACTTAGAACACTCATCGCTATGCATGCGACTCCACTGAAAACGCCACAAAAGTTTTTTTTTTTTTGTACTATATTTTCGTCGTCACCAGTGGACCAAAACCCAGCAGAGGATTCCAAGACAGATATGCACAACAAATGGCTGAAATTTTTACGATATATCTCTAGCATTCCGATCTCGAACAACCTTGAAAATTTTCTTGATATCTTTATCCATTTCAAAGATACAGAGGTTCAAAGTTACCCTACTTGCACGCATAAAATACGTACGTAAGACCCGGCGTGAGCCGAAAACGTAGTTTTTAAAGTGACGCAGCACGGAGAAATATGCCGTAAACTGTCTTCGTTATCATCTGGGAACCCCATTTCGTAGTACTGAAGCACGTAAAGTCCGGTCTGAGCTGTAGAATTAGTTTCACGTAAGTAAACTACCTAAATTTTACTGACCGATAAATTTCTTTTCATAAGAGTTACATGCTCTTTTGTAGGAGGGAAAAGAAGAGAACCAGAGGGAAAAATGATCCTATCAGAGCACAAAAAATGCGAATATGTTCCTGTTTATTTGCAAAACTGACTGAAAAGTGGCGTACCAGCTGTCTCATCCTCTCTTCGTCAGTACCTTTGAAAATTTTCCCCGTAAATTTTGGTATGTGAAGACATTCGAGCTTTTTTTATGCTGAGAGAGAAAAATACGGTGGCAGTAATAAATACTGGAAGATAGTAGGCAGTGGTTGTGATATAGAAAGAGCGAAGGAGACAATAGGAGTTTGAGATAAAGAGGGCCACAGTGGCTATGGAACGTAGTTGATGGTGACAGAACAATGCTAAGAAAAGGGTGAAGGAGACAGTGTCGGTGGTGGGGAGGGGGGGGGGGGGGAATAAAAGAGAGAGAGTTTAACTGGGTAAGAGCCACTGATAATGAGAGGCAGAGTATGCGACAATGATGACGAGATAGAGATAGTCAGAAGAGAGAGCAACAGTAGGAAGGAAGGGATGAGACATTAGCAGTGAGAGAGAGCAAGAGGGAGACAAATGACATTGAGAAAAGACTCTGGTATTAGGATGGAACGAAGGGACCTGGGGCTGTGATACAGGAGACACTGACAGAGAGACATAAATAGGTAATGACAATGAGTTGAGCTGAAGACGTGATTGAAAATAGGAAAGTGGCATGTATGGGCGAGAGAGACTTACAGCGATGGACTAATAGGTGTTGTCGATTTACAGTTACGGCAGCTTGGGGGAGCTTGAGGTGAGCTGCATGTTAAAAAAATCGCGAATATGTCGGTATGCTAAAATTTTTGGGAAAATTTTTTAAACGTGCTGTGGAAGGTAGAATGAGGAAGGTGGTACCCCAAGTCTCAGTCAGAAAATAAACAATAATATATTCGCATTCTTTGTGCTCCGATAGGAGCATTTTCCGCTGATTTTCTTATCCTTGACTTAAATAGAATGAATAACGATAAAACAAGTTTTCCTAATCATCATTTGTGCATCACAACGCTCGAATAAGGCATGCAGTTGGTGGCATACACTGAGAACCAAGACATTAAGACCACCCTTTTAATAGCGTGTTGGCCTACTATTAGAACACAGCAAAACGACAATTGTGCGTGTTTGGATTCGACAAGTTCTTTTTAGGTTTCCGGAAGCATGTTACACCAGATGTCTACGCACAGTTAGATTCTTGTAACTACAACTCAAGACCCCTCGAGATCTACACGACTGTAATGTAATCCATGGAACCACACGGAGCAAAGACCTGCACTCTGGCACAAAAGATAGAAAGAAAACTCGTGACATTTGAGAAAGCTGTTCTGGGGCAGCATATCATACCAGTGAAGTATAGAAACGACTGGAGAAGAAGCAGAAATTGCGGACCGTAGGAGTCGTACAAATCGCTGAACATTGCGGCATTGATTAAACAGAGGAGACTGAAGTGGTATGGGCACATAATGTGTCGAGAAGGCCAGGTCACCAGGAAGGTGGTTGAAGAAGACGTCAGATGTAACAGACAAAGGGACTGAGATGCACTGACGGGATTAGAGGGGATATGAGCACCGTCGAGCTCGACGAAGAAGAATACATGGGCCGAAGAAAATGTAGGCCGCTCACTGGCGAGGTTAGGTTAGATTAAATAAAGACCGAATGCATTTTGTCAGGTCAGTCTTGTAAGTAACTAATAGTTCTATCCATTATGACAGATGGCCCGAGGATGGTCATATTTTGGCCGCGCAGGATTAGCCGAGCGGTCTTAGCCGCTACTGTCATGGACTGTGCGGCTGGTCCTGGCGGAGGTTCGAGTCCTCCCACGGGCATGGGTGTGTGTGCTTGTCCTCAGGATAATTTAGGTTAAGTAGTGTGTAAGCTTAGGGTCTGATGCCCTTAGCAGTTAAGTCCCATAAGATTTCACACACATTTGAACATTTTTGAGCCGTCTTTTTTGCGCCATTCATACTACCTTGAAGGTCACATATTACTTCGACTGTTGTCAAGAACAGTATAAATCACAATTAACATCTAAAAGTAGTAGCATTCGAAGTTGTGTGCCGAATATTGGCCGAAGTTCGTACTTCGTCCAAGGAACCTTTTGTGTCACTCAATCGACGTATACCTACACGATTCTCTGTCCTAGAAGTGGATGGAAGCGCAGGGCAGCTAGTAATTAGAGTGGAACTGCGTCTGGAGAATCGAGAGGATAATTAAACTTTTCTGCTATTTCTGATTACTGGCAACACTATTCACACTGTACAACTTCTAATATTTCCGGTAATAAAAGCAGCTTAATGAGGGAGGTCTTCACACCTGCAATCAACAATCTCATTTAAGATCACGCACAGACTAACCATTTTTCAGAAGAAGACCGTTTAAGGAAGCAGTGTGCTGTCCACGATATTTTGAATTATCTCTATAAGAAGTGAGTGAAAATGTAGTTGAGATAGCCCTTTCGGGACGGAGATGGCTTTAGCGACATTGCCCATGTAAGCGAAATGGCAACATGTAAATGATTTAGTTCCAGCAGACGTCGCAAACGTGAAATCCGCCCCGATAGACGAGCGCGTTAACCCGCTGCTTTCAGAATTCGGGGAGACGCGCCGGCCCTGAATCGAATCCGCCCGGCGGATTAACGACGACAGGCGGTATGCCAGCCAGCCTCAAGTTTTTAGGCGGTTTCCCACATCCCACTAGGTGAATACCGGGCTGGTACCGAAAGTAAGGATTTAAAACCAAAGGAAGAACAATTGAAAACCACAGTTACTCCAGATTGTTTTCTTGGAATGAAATTTTCTCTGCGCACAGACGTGCTCACTTTTCAACTAACTTTTGCTTATCATGTAACAAATGAAGAAGAATAGTGGCAAGTATTTTGTCAGTTGGTTCAAATGGCTCTGAGCACTATGAGACTTAACATCTGAGGTCATCAGTCCCACAGACTTAGAACTACTTAAACCTAACTAACCTAAGGATATCACACACATCTACGACCGAGGCACGATTCGAACCTGCGACCGTAGCAGCAGCCGGCTTATGATGTGCCGGAGCAGCACATCATAAAAGTGTTTCAATTGAATTGATTCTGCATCGTTTCTCTTCCCCAAGTCCTTGACATTAATGCTATCAAGTCTGCTACTCGTGCGGTAATTTGTTTGCATGTTATAAGTTTAATTATAACCACCCGGTGTAAACAGGAACATTTCAACGTGTGGGTGCGGAGGGATACTGATTGAGAATTCATGGAATGTGATACGAAACTGTAAATGTCGTGTGACGAGGGCCTCCCGTCGGGTAGACCGCTCGCCTGGTGCAAGTCTTTCGAGTTGACGCCACTTCGGCGACTTGCGCGTCGATGGGGATGAAATGATGATGATTAAGACAACACAACACCCAGTCCCTGAGCGGAGAAAAAACCTCCGACCCAGCCGGAATCGAACCCGGGCCCTTAGGATTGACAGTCTGTCGCGCTGACCACTCAGCTACCGGGGGCGGACGTATGAAACTGTGGCACGAAACCATTAAAAATAGCAGTTACCGAAAAGTGCTATTAAGGGAAATCACTGCTATCGAAAAGTAACAGTTCAGCAGGTCGGCATTGACGGAAGTCGAGGCTGCTCGAGCGAGCGCCAGGTGCGGCCCGCCTCCCATTGCCGGAGTGTGGAGCGCCCATCTCCAGCTCCTCTCGCGTCCGGCCGTAAAAAGAGCGCCCGCGTGCTTTTATTGTGGCCACTAATTTAATTTACAGCCGCGCGGCGCGGCTACGCGCGGGCCCCCCGCTATTATTAGGTCTGGTCTACTCAGCTGCCGCTATCTCCTTTCCCCGGCACGGCCTTCCCCCCCCCCCCCCCCCCCCTGCCCACTCCCACTTTTTTCCCATCCCCCCACACAACTCGTTTGACCCCAAGAGGCGTCCTTGGTGGGAGTTAGGGCCGCGGTCTACCACCGCCGGTAACCAGATCTGCCGTAAACAGGAAAAGTGAACGCGCGGCCAGCCGCAGCCGCCCACTAGCTGCTCGGGGAACGGGCACTTCCCTCGCCAGGCATCCGGGTCCGGCGCGGTAAAAATAGCACCAGAGCCAGGAGGCAAACGAGAGAGATGTTCTTGCGATTACTGTACTTCATGGAGTACGTAAGTTAACCACACGTCGGTGTAGAATGTATGAGTCCACACGTCGGTGTAGAATGTATGAGTCAGGCTTTCGGAAAGAAACATAATCCGCACAGTTCCAAAAATCGCCCACTCAGCTTAGCAGCTAATGCATCCAAGTTGCTGACAAGAATAACATACAGAAGAATGGAAAAGATGTGCTGGATGACAATCAGTGGCCGGCCGGTGTGGACGAGCGGTTCTAGGCGCTTCAGTAATATTTTCTGTAACCATGATGAATGGGCTGAGATCTTGTCAGACCTGGTCTTGGTTGTCGGCATCACAGCTGAACAGAAGAAGGGAACGGCCCACGATACTCCACGCATGCATGGGTCACTTCACCAGCGAGATGCAGCGTCTACGGAAACAAAGCTGCAAAGACTACATTGGCCAAGATGACAGGAATCGCCGTTGACTAGCGATAGCTGTAATAGCGATACACGAGCCGCAATACAGAATTTTACTCACCTGTTCAGTCTTTCTGTTTCCTAGGGCACGACCACGAGATGCGGGCTTTAATTAAGATAATGTAAGTTCAATTTTTAGGTAAAAATGAAAAAACAAATATCCTTTATTTGGACTATGTCAATTGTTTTATACTTCAGATGTAGTCTCTCGCGAACCAGAGTGACAAGCGTCGTAGAAACATGAAAAACAATCATGTTCACAATATCGAGCACACCATACAAATGCTGCATTTTTTACATTTTCCACTGTACCATTACAATACCAACCCAATACAACTGATCTGGAGCCAAGTTAAGGGATTTGGCCCGAGAAATAACAAGACTATTAAGTTGCCAGGCGTACTGGGATTAACGCACGTAGCTTCTTCACATGTCACTGCTGGAGGGATATAGAACCGCACGTCATAAAAGAAGAGGCGAAAATGCGACGCCTGGATGGCTTCATGGATTGTGTTGTTGATAGACTCGTTATCAATGTAGCAGATGACGGTTCCAGAATTGAAGTGTATTTCTTGGATTCGGATGAGGAAGGTGCTAAGAGATTACCAGACGACTGACTGTTGGTGGTTGTTTTTGGGGAAGGAGACCAGACAGCGAGGTCATCGGTCTCATCGGATTAGGGAAGGAAGGGGAAGGAAGTCGGTCGTGCCCTTTCAAAGGAACCATCCCGGCATTTGCCTGGAGTGATTTTGGGAAATCCCGGGAAACCTAAATCAGGATGGTCGGACGCGGGATTGAACCGTCGTCCTCCCGAATGCGAGTCCAGTGGACTGACCGTAATTAATACCTTTAGTGACTTAATAATTCAACGCTACGGCGACATCCCTGCAGTATGCTTTTGCATCGTACATAGGTTGCTCAGAAAAATTGCCCTGTGTTTAAGTTAGGAATTTTCATCACTCTTGTTTGTAATTAAAATACTGTGTTAGGTGAGAACGAGAACATTTTATGTTTTCCATCTCCTATGATATTTTGAGACGTCACGTGCCAGACTCAAAATAACATATTTTGCAAATACACCCAACAGCAGCTGCACATGGGATTGTACGTTTTTGTTTTATTGCTCACTTGTATGAGCTTTTTCCTAAGCATATTTTATCTGATGATGATTGCTCGAAACGCTCCATAAGTAAAGCTTTTAGCGATCAAGACGTTTTCCATAGAATTACTACCTGCCAAGCCTGGATGGTCGCATATCTTACAAATGGAAGACTCACCAGTCAAATGGAACGTAACACTAGTATCTAACAATGGTTCTGCTTCCATACGCAAGAGAACACACGTAGCCCACACTGAGGAGAAATTTAGAATGTTAGGACTATTGTCACAGCGAAATATCCCGTGTCCTCTACTGACAGAAGGGTTATTTTCCATCACTGGCAAATTATCCAAGTTATTTCTTCATTATTTATTCATCGTATGGATATACAAGTATAATTATAGCAATATTTGCAATGAGGAAATTACTCGCCCTTTAAGTCAGCCTAGTCGGCTCCGATCAAAAGGATTATGCAAGAGCTATGGTCTGAGTTAAACTGATGTCTAGAGGGTCTATCCAGTCCTTTGTTGTCGGAGAGTCATTGATGATATACTTATAGTCCCCTCTTAAACATCTCTTGCGACATTCCTATGTAATGTGGTCAATGCACTGCTCCTTCACAGTCACACGATTGGGGCGTCTGAAAGTCCTCCTTCGTACATGATGGCCTAAGTTAGTTCTTCTGTGTCCACATCGGATTCGGTTCAGTTGACACCAGGCAGTTGAAAGCGTGATATACGTGTGGGTTATTCAAGGCCATGACGACGCGTTCTGGTGCCGTTTTTCCATGTCTCCTTCCACATATCTTCATTCTTGGGTGGATATCACAAGCTGTCCAGAATGGTTTCCTTGACTCACTTCTATGCTCGACCTGCTTAACGAATGCACTGCACGAGTAAGCAGTTGGAAGCCTGTCACCGAGGATCCGCATGACGCATTCTACTGTTATTCCGATGTTACAGGACGCAGGATCTGGCAAGCCGTTTGATAACAAAAGACATGGGCACTATTGATAGGAGGGGGGTGAGGGGAAGAAGGGTCGCTTAAGAGGCACATAAATATTTCCGGTTATGCGTACCTGAAGGCGACAACATAGCAAAGAAACTAAAACGAGAAGCTAATGAAAAGTTAAATTAGGTTCCTTTCATCTCTCCGCCGTCAGCAAGTGGATTCCACAGCCGGGCGTCGCCGATAACGAAGCAGTAATTCGAGGAACAAAAGACTGAGATGGGAACGCGGGGTTTCGGAGGCTGCCGGCCGCAGAGCCAATTTACGCTTTGTTAAGGCGACAAAGCCGACAAAGACAACACGCAGCGCCGCCGTCGCTATTTCTATCCTAGCCACCGCCTTATAGCCAATAGCGCTCTGCGCGAGCATGCCGTGCCGATTCTGCGCGCCGCCGTCATGTAATTTTTGGTGACTCCTAAAACACACTCTAAAGACCGAAAAGCTGAAATGGCTGCGGAAGACTTCTGATATGCGGTGCTCCGCATGTGTTATACGAGGCAGGGCCGGCCGCTGTGGCCGAGCGGTTCTAGGCCGTTCAGTCGGGAACAACGCGGCTGCTCCGGTCGCAGGTTCGAATCCTGCCTCGGGCATGTATATGTGTGTTGTCCTTAGGTTAGTTAGGTTCAAGTAGTTCTAAGTCTAGGGCACTGATGACCTCAGATGTTAATCCCATAGTGCTTAGAGTCATTTGAACCACACAAGGTAGCAATAGCATCGTAATTAACACCTTTAGCTGCCGAATTAAACAACTTTATTCACTACCGGTTTCATTCGGCACACTACGATTTCCAAGAACAAAAGATAAAATTCATATCTGTGTCTCTTACGTACACTACTGGCCATTAAAATTGCTACACCTCGAAGATGACGTGCTACAGACGCGAAATTTAACCGACAGGAAGAAGATGCTGTGATATGCAGATGATTAGCTTTTCAGAGCATTCACACAAGGTTGGCGCTGGTGGGGACACCTACAACGTGCTGATATCAGGAAAGTTTCCAACCGATTTCTCATACACAAACAGCAGTTGACCGGCGTTGCCTGGTGAAACGTTGTTGTGATGCCTCGTGTAAGGAGGAGAAATGCGTACCATCACGTTTCCGACTTTGATAAAGGTCGGATTGTAGCCTATCGCGATTGCGGTTTATCGTATCACTACATTGCTGCTAGCGTTGGTCGAGATCCAATGACTGTTAGCAGAATACGGAATCGGTGGGTTCAGGAGGGTAATACGGAACGCCGTGCTGGATCCCAACGGCCTCGTATCACTAGCGGTCGAGACGACAGGCATCTTATCCGCATGGCCGTAATGGATCGTGCAGTCACGTCTCGATCCCTGAGTCAACAGATGGGGACCTTTGCAAGACAACAACCATCTGCACGAACAGTTCGACGACGTTTGCAGCAGCATGGGCTATCAGCTCGGAGACCATGGCTGCGGTCACCCTTGATGCTGCATCACAGACAGGAACGCCTGCGATGATGTAGTCAACGACGAACCTGGGTGCACGAATGGCAAAACGTCTTTTATTCGGATGAATCCAGATTCTGTTTGCAGATGGTCGCATCCGTGTTTGGCGACATCGCGGTGAACGCACATTGGAAACGTGTATTCCTCATCGCCATACTGGCGTATCACCCGGCGTGATGGTATGGGGTGCCATTGGTTACAAGTCTAGGTCACCTCTTGTTCGCATTGACGGCACTTTGAACAGTGGACGACACATTTCAGATGTGTTACGACCCGTGGCTGTACCCTTCATTCGATCCCTGCGAAACCCTACATTTCAGCAGGATAATGCATGACCGCATGTTGCAGGTTCTGTACGGGCCTTTCTGGATACAGAAAATGTTCGACTGCTGCCCTGGCCAGCACATTCTCCAGATCTCCCACCAATTGAAAACGTCTGGTCAATGGTGACCGAGCAAGTGGCTCGTCACAATACGCCAGTCACTACTCTTGATGAACTGTGGTATCGTGTTGAAGCTGCATGGACAGCTGTACCTGTACACGCCATCCAAGCTCTGTTTGACTCCATGCCCAGGCGTATCAAGGCCGTTATTACGGCCAGAGGTGGTTGTTTTGGGTACTGATTTCTCAGGATCTATGCACCCAAATTGCGTGAAAATGTAATCACATGCTAGTTCTAGTGTAATATATTTGTCCCATTAATACCCGTTTACCATCTGGATTTCTTCTTGGTGAAGCAATTTTAATGGCCAGTGGTGGATATGATAGCCAGGCTACTCGAAACTTGTCGGTAAGCTTGCATAAATTCAACACTAATATATTGGAGCGTAAAGGGTGTAGCAGGTATAGGTGCAGATATTTTCATATGTTGTACACTATGTGATCAAAAGCATCGGTACACCCCCAAAAATAAACGTTATATTAGGTGCATTCTGCTGCCAGCTACTGCCAGGTACTTCATATTAGCGACTTCAGTGGTCATTAGACGCCGTGAGAGAGCAGAATGGGGCGGTCCTCGGAACTCACGGACTTCGAACGTGGTCAGGTGATTGGGTGTCACTTGTATCATACGTCTGTATGCGAGATTTCCGCACTCCTGAACATCCCTAGGTCCACTGTTTCCGATGTGACAGTGAAGTTGAAACCTGAAGGACACGTACAGCACAAAAGCATACATATCTCGTGTTTTGACTGACAGAGACTGCCGGCAGTTGAAGCGGGTCGTACTGTGTAAAAGGCAGACATCTATCTAGACCATCACACAGGAATTCCAAACCGCATGAGGATCCACTGCAAGTGCTATGACAGCTAGGCGGGAATGACAAAACTTGAATTTTATGGTGGAGCGGCTGCTCTTAAGCCACACATCACGCCAGTAAATGCCAAACGACGCCTCGCTTGGTGTAAGAAGCGCAAACATTGGACGATTGAACAGTGGAAAAACGTTGTTTGGAGCGACGAATCACGCTACACAGTGTGGCGATCCGATGGCAGGGTGTGGGTATGGCGAATGCCCGGTGAACGTCATCTGCCAGCGTGTGCAGTGCCAACAGTAAAATTCGGAGGTGGTGGTGTTATGGTGTGGTCGTGTTTTTCATTGAGGGGGCTTGCACTCCTAGTTGTTTTGCGTGGCACTATCACAGCACAGGCCTACATTGATGTTTTAAGCACCTTCTTGCTTCCCATTGTTGAAGAGCAACTCGAGGATGGCGATTGCATCTTTCAACACGATAGAGCACCTGTTAATAATGCACGGCCTGTGTCGGAGTGGTTACACGACAATAACATCCCTGTAATGGTCGACCGACATCGATATCTCTCCATAGTGTAGCACTCCGTGAAGAATGGGCTGCCATTCCCCTAGATACCTTCGAGCACCTGAATGAACGTATTCGTGCGAGAGTGGAAGCTATCGTCAAGGCTGAGAATGGGCCAACACCATATTGAGGAACTCCAGCACAACCGATGGAGGGCGCCACGAACTTGTAAGTCAATTTCAGCCAGGTGTCCGGATTCTTTTGATCACATATTGTACCTTAATATGTACACACATTAGTGTGTCGGTTGTTTTTTCTCTGCGTCGAACAGTCTTCCTGCAAACACGTCACATACTTTACTACCTGATGTTTTCTGCACGGCTGTAACCTCACCAGTAAATGGACTACCCCTGTCAGCACAGCCTCACCACTTGCGTCCACACTTCAACACCTGACCTGTTGACCAGGGGAAACTTAGCATTAATGGCTTACTCTTGCCACATGTACTGGGACGTACTACCCAACCTAAAAACATACGGCTTGTAACAGATATAACTACTAGCCTGCAGATGACCTAAATACTGATGTAGCTTTGTTCACTACATGCCCTCAGTTACCAGTAGAAATATCTGCACTTAATGGGCGTCCCATCCTGTACACATCCACATATTATGACTTCATCCGACATCTGCCTGTGCAGTTCCAATTTGGAACTAGTTGAATACGTTTGTTTAACCCGTAAAAATAAGAATTTTCGATAGTCGTCATTGGAAGCAATACACACGTCTGTAAAATTCGTTGACACTTTAACGACTTCTTGCGACGTACCGTTACACACGTGTGCATTACTTAAAACAGATGGATATGGCTATCGAATTTACCGAAAGGTAACGATAAGCGAAGGTAAGCAGTTACACTTAGAATAGTACAGCCACATGACGGATGGAGTGATAGTATGAAGATATATACAGTGCAGTATATTACTGTTAAAAGTGTGGGCACTTACTAATGTTAGTAACCAGTCTATCACAATGATATATTACTGACACACAGATGTGAAGTTCAGTTTTAGTACATAAAGACAGTCATGCAGAGTGAAACCGCTAGTGCATGCAGCAGTTGCAGGTGTTAGCGACAATGATGCTCCTGAAGCAATTTCTTTTCTGGACCATCACTGTCGTGCTGAAAGTGACTGAGTCTTGACGTAGACTGCTAATATTTTACTCAACAAATCTTAACAGCGCTAGTGAGTATAATTTGCTTTGGGGTGCGTACACAGCCTTCACGTGGTAATTTCCGCTTATGTTTGTCAAAAATTAATTCTCTGTTATTGCAATTTCGAGCAATCCTCTTATTGGAGCAACTGAAAGTATACAATTCATCTGTTAAGCACAGAGGTTCATAAAAAATTATGCGCTCTATAAAAATATGCGAAAGAGTAAATGAGCAGCACTTACAAATTATAGATAGAAATATGCACACCACACGGGTATAAATACGAGTATAACTGTCATTTCAAACTTCAAGGGGCTACGAACGATATCACATATGAATTAAGTGTTCCTACTCTCAAGAACTTTTGAGTAGCAATTGTATTTATAACGCGTAGTTTAATTAACAATTTGTTACTAATGTTCACTGTTTCACATATTTTTTATAAAACGTGTATTTCAATTTTTTGAACCGTTGTACGTTAACAAATGTATTGCAAACGTACAGTTGCTTGAAAATGAGGAATGTTCGAAACTGCAGTTGCAGCAAGTAAAATTTTTAACTGCTGTAAGGTGAAATCGTGTGATAATGACTACGTTGTCAGGGAAAGTACTTAACCTCCAAAATCTAAATGTTTCATTCTGCAGCGCATTGGGTATTGTTAACGAATGTTCCTGGAAATTCAATCTGTGTGCACCGGACTGCAACTCTAACCCTGATCCTTACCTTTTCAGGACAATGCTCTCACCAACTGAGCTGTTCAGATACTACTCACTATTCTAGGTAGGTCAATTTAAACAAAAATTATAGAGAACTTGTACCGATTTAATTTCATAACCAGTTAGAACAACAGTCAAGTTGACAAATAATATCACCGTTGCGTTGTTGATTATATGCAGAAATTATACACTGAAGCGCCAAAGAAATTGGTATAGGCATGCATATTCAAATACAGAGATATGTAAAGAAGCAGAATACGGCGCCGCGGTCGGCAACCCCTATATAAGACAAGTGAGATTGAATGTGGTGTTACAGTCGGCGCACGAGCGATGGGACTCAGCATCTCCGAGGTAGCGATGAAGTGGGGATTTTCCCGTACAAACATTTCACCAGTGTACCGTGAATATCAGGAATCGGGTAAAACATACAATCTCCAATATCGCTGCGGCCGGTAAAAGATTCTGCAAGAATGGGCCAACGACGACTGAAGAGAATCGTTCAACGTGACAGAAGTGCAACCCTTCCGCAAATTGCTGCAGGTTTCAGTGCTGGGCCATCAACAAGTATCAGCGTGCGAAACACTCAACGAAACATCATCGATATGGGCTTTCGGAACCGAAGGCCCAGTCGCGTACCCTTGATGACTGCACGACACAAAGATTTACGCCTCGCCGGGGCCCGTCAGCCACGACATTGGACTGTTGATGACTGGAAACATGTTGCCTGGTCGGACGAGTCTCGTTTCAAATTGTATCGAGCGGATGGACGTGTACGGGTATGGAGACAGTCTCATGAATCCATGAACCCTCCATGACAGCAGGGGACTGTTCAAGCTGGTGGAGGCTCCGTAATTCAGTTGGAGTGATATGGAACCCTTGATACTTATAGATACGACACTTGATAGATGACACGTACGTAAACATCCTCTCTGATCACCTGCATCCATTCATGTCTATTGTGCATTGGGCAATTCCAGCAAGATAATGCGACACCCCATACGTCCGGAATTGTTGCGGAGTGGCTCCAGGAACACTCTTCTGAGTTTTAACACTTCCGCTGGCCACCAAATTCTCCAGACATGTAGATTATTGAGCATATCTGCGATGCCTTGCAACGTGCTGTTCAGAAGTGATCTCCACCCCTTCGTAGTCTTACGGATTTATGGACAGCCCTGCATTATTCATGGTGTCAACTCCTTCCAACACTACTTCAGAGTTGAGTCCATACCATGCCATGTTGCGGCATTTCTGCGGGCTTGCGGGGGCCCTACACGATATTAGTCAGGTGTACCAGTTTCTTTAGCTCTTCAGTGTATAAATTGAAGGCGTGGGGTGGAGAAAGGAAAGCGAACTTGAACGGACTAGTTCGGTACGCCCACCTCCACCTTTACTTGAATACAATATGCACTATTGGCCATTAAAATTGCTACACCAAGAAGAAATCCAGATGATAAACGGGTATTCATTGGACGAATATATTATGCTAGAACTGACATGTGATTACATTTTCACGCAATTTGGGTGCACAGATCCTGAGAAATCAGTACCCGGAACAACAACCTCTGGCCGTAATAAAGGCCTTGATACGCCTGGGCATTGAGTCAAACAGAGCTTGGATGGCGTGTACAGGTACAGCTGCCCATGCAGTTCTAACACGATACCACAGTTCATCAAGAGTAGTGACTGGCGCATTGTGAGGAGCCAGTTGCTCGGCCACCATTGACCAGACGTTTTCAATTGGTGACATATCTGGAGAATGTGCTGGACAGGGCACCAGTCGAACATTTTCTGTATCCAGAAAGGGCCTTACAGGACTTGCAACATGCGGTCGTGCATTATCCTGCAGAAATGTAGAGTTTCGCAGGGATCGAATGAAGGATAAGACCTCGGGTCGTAACACATCTGAAATGTAACGTCCACTGTTCAAAGTGCCGTCAATGCGAACGAGAGGTGACCGAGACGTGTAACCAATGGCACCCCATACCATCACGCCGGGTGATACGCCAGTATGGCGATGACGAATATACGCTTTCAATGTGCGTTCACCGCGATGTCACCAAACACGGATGCGACCATCATGATGCTGTAAACGGAACCTGGATTCATCCGAAAAATGACGTTTTGCCATTCGTGCACCCGGGTTCGTCGTTGAATACACCATCGCAGGCGCTCATGCCTGTGATCCAGCGTCGAGGGTAACCGGAGCCACGGCCTCCGAACCGATAGTCCATGCTGCTGCAAACGTCGTCGAACTGATCGTGCAGACGGTTGTTGTCTTGCAAACGTCCCCATCTGTTGACCTAGGGATCGAGACGTGGCTGCACGATCAAAAATGGCTTTGAGCACTATGGGACTTAACATCTGTGGTCATCAGTCCCCTAGAACTTAGAACTACTTAAACCTAACTAACCTAAGGACATGACACACATCCATGCCGGAGGCAGGATTCGAACCTGCGACCGTAGCGGACACGCGGTTCCAGACTGAAGCGCCTAGAACCGCACGGCCCCACCGGCCGGCACTGCACGATCCGTTACAGTCATGCGGATAAGATGCCTGTCATCGCGACTGCTAGTGGTACGAAGCCGTTGGGATCCAGGACGGCGTTCCGTATTACCCTCCTGAACCCACCGATTCCATATTCTGCTAACAGTCATTGGATCTCGACCAACGCGAGCAGCAATGTCGCGATACGATGAACAGCAATCGCGATAGGCTACAATCCGACCTTTATCAAAGTCGGAAACGTTATGGTACGCATTTCTCCTCCTTACACGAGGCATCACAACAACGTTTCACCAGGCAACGCCGGTCAACTGCTGTTTGTGTATGAGAAATCGATTGGAAACTTTCCTGATGTCAGCACGTTGTAGGTGTCGCCACCGGCGCCAACCTTGTGTGAACGCTCTGAAAAGCTAATCATTTGCATATCACAGCATCGTCTTCCTGTTGGTTAAATTTCGCATCTGTAGCACGTCATCTTCGTGGTGTAGCAATTTTAACGGCCAGTAGTGTATATCACTGCTCGTATTTCGCGTGATATCTATTCCATCGTATATGCCCGGAAGAATAGGCGCCACACACACACACACACACACACACACACACACACACACGCAGGAAGACAATTGACAGAACGGCGTATTAACTGCAAGACGTCGTGGCTTCTTTCGCTGCGGTAAGAAACCATACTCGATGGAGCTATGTCCTACGGGAAGGTCGTCGAGAGCTCTCTCCACCAGTATCGCCTTATTTGCGCCTACTTTCCTCCCGTCTTCTTCCTATCAGCGCTTAATTTTCGGCCTCAGCAGCCGGGTGCTGGAGCGCACAAGGGTCTGCACAATGTGCCACATGTGTCCCAGTACGACTTCTGCAGCCGTTCTCCACTACCCCACCAGCAGCCCATTTCTCCCAGTTCCCATCTGTGCTGCACTCGCTCGAATGAATCCTTCCTTCTTAAACCGCAAAGCAACCGCGAGTTTTCCAGACTAGCCCCCTGTAGTTTACGCGGATTTAACTTCTAGATGATACAGATTAATATCACGCTTGAACACTTCTCGCATTCTCCGTCATCTCCATACTCCATGTAACTCGGCGTCGAGAGTGGTGAGCTCGTCTTACAAACAAAACTGTAGAGTACATTTAAGCAAAAAACGCAGAAGTCAGTAGAATGAAGAGGAAAGGTTCTTTATTCAGTTTTACAGCAGGTGTGCCCTTAGAAAGGTTGTAAACCGCTCCCACTAATATGTAACGTTTTTCACTGTATCAAACAGCCTTCCACAATTGACGAAACCAACTAAAAGTGTGTAAAGTTATCGGTTGAATATAACCCAGACAAGGTGATGATTTACAGCTTATAAACCGTTTTGAAAAATAACGATTGCGCACAATAGCTGGTACATTGTCACTTCGTTATTAAAACCACAGATTTCAGTTAAACAATGGACTATTCTAAGGTATCTGTATGCAACAGAAAGACCATAATTGGGAACAGTGCTGACAAACCAAAACCACTCATCGTAGACCCACAAAACTTTCGTATTTAGTTTATGCTCAGTAAAAGGGCCATTAATTACAGCTCAGTGCCTCCCCAAAAATGATCGTTTGTATCTATATCAAACTTGTGCATAGAGTAGCTGCTCCAAAATTATAAAATTCAGTAAAACTCCAGATTTACGGGCGAAACACAGTATCGGACTCTTTTTCTCGTACATTGTCATCAGTCCCTTGTCCCGTCGGCATTGTTATAAGGGTTTCGGTATTGTTAGAGCAGTGGGTGGCAGGATTTCTGACGCTACTTCCTTCCCACCCACCTCCCCCGCCATCCCCCCCCCCACCCCCCCCCCCCACCCCATATCAGGGTGAGTTCGTGTGCGCCATATTTCGGCGTCTAGTATAAAGCTCATATTCAATATGAGATTGTTTTCTAAGTTCTCGCACATCATTATCTGAGGCGGAGACGAATATCTCGGTATTTACATAGTTGGGTATGAGAAACCGCCTAAAATCCATATTCAGACTGACCGGCCCACCAACCATCATCGTTAATCCGCTGGACGGAGTCGATCCGGGGCTGGCGAGCCTCCCCGAATCCCGGAAGCGACGCGTTAACGCGCTCGGCTTTCCAGTGGGTCCGCAGGGCGAGACTGGAGTGGCGTATTGTCTTGTATCACAAAAACATTATCAAATATTGTAGAACTCAAGCCAAAGATACTCACAGTAGATAAATCGTACGAAAGCATTTTTCAGGTCAATCTTCCGACTAGGATGAGGCAGCTCACCACGAACTCTTCACCTGTACCAACTACTTCATCTCAGGGTACCACTTGCACACAACGTTCTCACTTATTTGTTATGTACAGTCTAATCTCTTTATATGCAGTCTTTAATCTTTAACTCTCCGTCAGGCACCACGGAAGATATTTCCTGATGTCAGTACTTCTTGATGTCAGATTTTCACCATATTTCTCTCTTAGTCGATTCTACGGAGAACCTCGTCACTTTTTGTCACGCAGTTTTCAATATTCCTTATTAGCACCAAATGTCAAACGCTTCTGTTCTCTTCTTTTTCCACAGTACATGATCCTTTTTCTCTGCCGGCCGGAGTGGCCGAGGGGTTCTAGGCGCTTCAGTCTGGAACCGCGCGACCGCTACTGTCGCAGGTTCGAATCCTGCCTCGGGCATGGATGTGTGTGATGTCCTTAGGTTAGTTAGCTTTAAGTAGTTCTAAGTTCTAGGGGACTGATGACCTCAGCTGTTAAGTCCCATAGTGTTCAGAGCCATTTCAACCATTTGAACCTTTTTCCCCACAGCGCATGATTCACTACCACATTATGCTGTGCTCCAATCGTACATCCTTATAAATTTCTTCCTCAAATTAACGCCGATGATTCGTAGACCTGTTTTGGACAGGACTGCCCTCTTTGTCTGTGCTAATCTGTTTTTTAAGTTCTCCGTGCTGTATCTGTCATGCGTTGTTTTGCTCCCAAGTTAGCAGAATTTCTTCACTTCGTCTAATTTGTGGGTCTCAGTTTTTATGTTAATTTTATCGATAATCTCATTTCTCCCACTCCTCATTGCTTTCGCCTTCCTCGATTTCCCTAAGGATAGCAACGTCATCAGCGAATCTTATCACTGATATCATTTCATCTTCAATTTTAGTCTTACCTTTTATTTCTTTTCTTCATTGCTTCCTTGACGTACCAGGTGTACCGGTATGAAATGAGTGTTAAGATACAAATGTCTCGATAGGGAACATTTGTTGTGAACGAGCCTTTTTTTTTTGTTAGTATGACATATGTCAAAGATATTTAGTATACATCAAGTCATGGAACAAACAACATCACATGTTTTGATCGTGTTAACAACGTCGACATTTCTACCAGAAAGTGATGATTTGCGGAAAGCATTAATTTTTGTTTTCATTTGAAAAAAAGTGCTGCAGAGTCGTATCGAATGCTTGTCGAGGCATATGGTGATCATGCTCTATCAGAAGCAACATGTAAAAGATGGTTTCAACGGTTCAGAAATAATGATTTTGTTGCAAGAAATGAAGAACGTGGAAGACCACGAAAAAAGTTCGAAGACGCCGAATTGCAAGCAATAGTAAATGAAGATGATACTTTGAATCAGAAGCAAATGGCAGCAATGCCAAATGTTGCACAACAGACAATTTCTGACCGTTTGAAAGCTATGGGAAAGATCCAACAGTGTGGAAAATGGGTGCCACATGAATTGAATGAAAGGCAGATGGAAAACCGAAAAACCAGTTGTCAACTTTTGCTTCAAAAACATGAAAGAAAATCAATTTTGCAACGAATTGTTATTGGCGATGAAAAATGGATGTATTTTAAGAATTCTAAACGGGAAAAATCATAGCTTAATCCGGGACAACCATCAACATCGACTGCAAAACCAGATCAATTCGGCAAGAAGACAATGCTCTGAGTTTGGTGGGATCAGAAAGGTGTGGTGTATCATGAGCTTCTAAAACCCGGTGTAACTGTGAATACTAATCGCTACAGACAACAAATGATCAATTTGAACTATGCATTGATCGAAAAAAGATCAGAATCGGCCAGAAGACATAGCAAAGTAATTTGTTTACACGACAGTGCACCTGCACACAAAGCAAAACTGGTTCAGGATACAATCAAAACACTTGGCTGCGAGCTGCTACCCCACCCGCCGTATTCACCAGACTTGGCCCCTTCCGTCTACCATTTGTTTTCATCAATGGTACACGCATTGGCTGAGGAACACTTCGATTCCTACGAAGAAGTCGAAAATTGGGTGTCTGATTGGTTTGCTTCAAAAGACGAACATTTCTATTGGCGTGGTGTCCACAAAGTGCCAGAAAGGTAGTCAAAATGTATAGAAAGCAATGGTCGGTACTTTGAATAAAATGTTTTTACTTTTCAATTCAAAATTATTGTTTCATTTTCACAAAAAGAAACGCTCATTTCATACCGGTACACCTGGTATGGGCTGTACAATAGGAGTGGAAGACTACACCGTCAGTCCCTATGGTTACCATCTATTTTCCTTGGAATTCGAACCCCGTGCTGCATTTTACATTGCGGAACCCTTTTTCCATAAGGTTGGAGTCAACTGAAAACGAGACAGTTGCCAAAAAGTAGGTAAACTGTTTATTATTTGAAGAGTAATCGTCATAATTGTTAATACATTCATCCCACTGTGAGGCAGGGCGGTCAATGCCTTCATGGAAAAAATGTTTGCCGTTGCCTACGGAACCATGACTGTACACAGGTTTCCACCTCTTCATCCGAATGTAATCGACGGCCACGAATGTCCTTTTTCAGGGCTCCAAAATAATATGGAAATCGCAAGGGGAGAGATCGGGACTGTATGCAGGATGCGTTATAGCTTCTCAACGAAACTTCTGCAGTGTAATTGTGGTGCGCTAACATGTTGCCGAGGTTGCTTCCTTCCTTAAATCCAAACTGACGATCACGTAACATATCATCCATTTTTTTCGTTCTTCTGTTTATTATTCTTGAAAACAGCTTGGATGTATGAGCTGCTAAGTTAATAATGTTATGTAAAGGAAAGTTGCCACTCACCATATAGCGGAGATTCCAAGTCGCAGATAGGTCCAACAAAAAGGCTGTCACAAATAAGCTTTCGGACAGTATGGCCTTCGTCAAAAATAAACGACAGACACACACACACAGACTCACGCAAACGCAACTCACACACACACACGATTGCAGTCTTTGGCAACTGAAGCCACACTGCCACTTCTTCAATTGTCAGAGACTGCAGTCGTGTGTGTGTATGAGTTGCGTTTGCGTGAGTCTCTCTCTCTCTCTCTCTCTCTCTCTCTCTCTCTCTCCTCTCTCTCTCTCTGTGTGTGTGTGTGTGTGTGTGTGTGTGTGTGTGTGTGTGTGTGTGTCGTCTATTTTTGACGAAGGCCACACTGTCCGTAAGCTTATTTGTGACAGTCTTTCTGTTGGACCTATCTACGACTCAGAATCTCCGCTATATGGTGAGTGGCAACTTTCATTTTCGTAATATTGTTATATTTCGTCCTGGATTTTCCACTGTTAAGTTAACAGTGCGATAATTCTCGCACTTACCTGCTTTTGTTGTCTTGGAGACTGTCTGGTGCCAACAGAAGCGAAAAGTTTGAAACGTACTATGTAAGAACCTAACATAAAGCAAGCACAGATGGATGTTAGGAAATGTATACAGCACTTGTCTCTTAACACGTTTTTAAAGAGACGTAATGCGAAAACAGAAATATTAATTTTTGCAAAGTGTGACACCTGACTGTGTACACAGTTACGTATTAGCACGTAATACTCGTATATGACTTACAAGCTACAGACAGATATATATACTTATTGATTACACATCTCTTTGTTGTGTTGGCTACTCTTCTGTGTTGAAGATTATTAACTTGTTTGACTGTCGTATTTTCTGTTTTTCTCACACTCGTAACGTCTCTCTCTTACACAACGAAATGTTGCCAACCTTTGAAATAATCTCGTTAGCTTTAGAAAAAAATTGTTCAAATGGCTCTGAGTACTATGGGACTCAACATCTGAGGTCATCAGGCCCCTAGAACTCAGAACCAGTTAAACCTAACTACCCTAAGGACAGCACACACATCCATGCCCGAGGCAGGATTCGAACGTGCGACCGTAGCTTTAGAAAATAAATAATTGAAGTACACGCAAATGGTCGTAATGCAGTCCAGAAAACACAATTGAGAGAAAAACACTATTTTTAACGAATTAACCGGGTTTCGACACTGCTAGGAGTGTCTTCCTCAGAATTTAAATCAAAGAATGGTCTATATTCTATAAAATGGTCACAGAATTATGAGTAAAAACGTATGATAGAGTATAAGTACGGAATTATCGTGAAAGACTGGCGGTACTCATATGTAATTTATAAAATAATAAATATGCCAAAAGGACATTAGTCACAAAGACATTTAAGATAAAGAAAACTGTGATGGTGAGCCACTAATGGCTGCTCGTTACGTGCGTGGTGCATATTGACGTAAATTAGATCTCAACCGAAAAGCTGGGAATTCTTCAATTCAGATATTAATATGGAGATATTTTCCACAGCTGAACTTAGTACCTCATCGTGAATACGATACTGAAGAAAAATTCTGTATATAGTAAGTTTTATAATCTGTCGTCAACTAATAAAGATATCAAATATGCCTTTTTAATACCGTAATAATGACACTGAAGACTAAAGCTTAAGCTTCTATCCCTCTCCTGACTGTCTCCCTTTCCGACGTACAGAATTTAGCATCATTGTTAGACTTTTCGTAATCTGTTCCTTACAAAAATTTAAACAATTGAACACTGCGTCCGAATTTCCAGATTTTCCGTCCCTTGCCGACATCTATGGTGTACAGCACATTATCACGTTGTGTCAGTTTGGCAAAGAAAAAATTACCAAAGCAGATACCGCTATCATATTAATAGGCGAGAGGTGATTTTTTACCACAGCTGAGTTGGTATTCGTCTCTAAAGACATCGGCGTCAACCGGTTGCTAAATTCACCTTTCCATAGCTTCTGTGCAGACCTTACAATTGTAAATGGCTATGACAGCGAAGCACTTACACAAATTACAGCTGCCACTTCAGCCATCAACGAATGACAAAGCAGTATATGGACCTGGCGTCGTGACTCGAGATAATCGAACAGCGCTGCGTTAACTGGCCTGTAATCCGAGTCTATTGTTTCTGGGTCGCGCAGCAGCGACAGCTGCAAGGGATTACAAATGGTTTCTGAAGTCCTTTATGACTGCGATAATATCTGGCGTTATACCGTGGGTCGTCAAGCGAAATGACGCTAAGTGCTCTGTGGCTGTCACGAGAAGGGCTAAATGGCATGTAACATGGTGCAGGGTGCGCCAAAATTAATTAATAATAACACGCGTATCGCACAACGTTTCCACTGGTGGGTTGCCTTTGGGGACTTATGAATCACTTTATCTAACAAAAAAAGTGACGTACTCAGAAGACTTAATCGGGTATCAAAGTAATTTCATACACGTGCACATCACCGATGGATGTGTAAATGATTAGAGCTGCAATTCAGTGCCCGCCGGGGTGGCCGAGCGGTTCTAGGCGCTACAGTCTGGAACCGCGCGACCGCTACTGTCGCAGGTTCGAATCCTGCCTCGGGCATGGATTTGTGTGATGTCCTTAGGTTAGTTAGGTTTACGTAGGTCTCAGTTCTAGGGGACTGATGACCTCTGAAGTTAAGTCCCAAAGTGCTCTGAGCCATTTATTTTGCAATTCACTGTACTAGTGTTTTTCGTAGTTAGTGTTGTTAGCAGGCCTTGTACGATATATGGGAAGGGGGGGGGGCGAGAACAGCGTCAGATGTTGAGCGATCACTGCGAAGGATTTGGAGATGCCGTGTAGACGTGTGAGACAGATTTATCAGCGTTTGAAAGGGGCCACGTCTGCGTATCCATTTGGCCGGAAGGTCGAATCGTGCAATATACATACTTGTTGGGCATCCGGATGTGACAGGGAGTAGATGTTGGACTCCTTGGGAACGTGAGGCCACACATGCTTCTCGTCAAGAGTCCAGACACCATATTGTGCACCAGGCACAGCATAAGCCTTTCACATCTGCATCAGCCATCCGGGAACAAGTAATGGACTCTCAGCAACACTTGGTACCATCCCACACCATTGGTTGGAGACCATGCAGCAATCGGTCTAGAGAATTGCCGTTCTATGAACAGTCTGCCGTTAATACCACAACACAGTCCGCCCCCGATAGCTGAGTGGTCAGCGCGACAGAATGTCAATCCTAAGGGCCTGAGATCGATTCCCGACTGGGTCGGAGATTTTCTCCGCTCAGGGACTGAGTGTGGTGTTGCCCTTATCATCATCATTTCATCACCATTGATGCTCAACTCGCCGAGCGGTCTACCCGACGGGAGGCCCTAGTCACAAGACCACAACACTAACGACTGGAGTGGTACCATGGACGGGATATGTGTGCTGCTGATGAATGCAGTGGCAATGCATTCAGCGATGAACAACGGTTATGCACCACTCTGGATGGTCATTGCTGGCGAGTGTGGTAGCGACCTGATGAGAGATCGCATCTGTCCAGAGTTTTACTCCTAGCGTCATGGCATGTCGAAGCATCGGGTATGACTTAAGGTCACAGCTGGTTCTGATTAAGATAACCCTTATTGCACAACGATACGTCACAGTCCGCAGCTCGTGCTCTAGTGGCCAACGACGGTGCCTCTGGATCACGAGGTCCCAGGTTCTACGAGGTGCATTCAAGTTCTAAGGCCTCCGATTTTTTTTCTCCGGACTGGAAAGAGATAGAAACATGCGCATTGTTTTAAAATGAGGCCGCATTCATTGTCAATACGTCCCAGAGATGGCAGCACCGTACGGCAGATGGAATTATACCGCCAGCGGCGAGAATGAGAACTGTTTTAAATACTTAAAATGGCGACGTTTTCCATACTTGATCAGCGTGCAATCATTCGTTTTCTGAATTTGCGTGGTGTGAAACCAATTGAAATTCATCGACAGTTGAAGGAGACATGTGGTGATGGAGTTTTGGATGTGTCAAAAGTGTGTTCGTGGGTGCGACAGTTTAATGAAGGCAGAACATCGTGTGACAACAAACCGAAACAACCTCAGGCTCGCACAAGCTGGTCTGACGACATGATCGAGAAAGTGGAGAGAATTGTTTTGGGGGATTGCCGAATGACTGTTGAACAGATCGCCTCCAGAGTTGGGATTTCTGTGGGTTTTGTGCACACAATCCTGCATGACGACCTGGAAATGCGAAAAGTGTCATCCAGGTGGGTGCTACGAATGCTGACGGACGACCACACGTCTGCCCGTGTGGCATGTTGCCGAGCAATGTTCACGCGCATCGACAGCACGAATGGGACTTTCTTTTCGTCGGTTGTGACAATGGATGAGACGTGGATGCCATTTTTCAATCCAGAAACAAAGCGCCGGTCAGCTCAATGGAAGCACACAGATTCACCGCTACCAAAAAAATTTCGGGTAACCGCCAGTGCTGAAAAAATGATGGTGTCCATGTTCTGGGACAGCGAGGGCGTAATCCTTACCCATTGCGTTCCAAAGGGCACTACGGTAACAGGTGCATCCTACGAAAATGTTTTGAAGAACAAATTCCTTCCTGCACTGCAACAAAAACGTCCGGGAAGGGCTGCGCTTGTGCTGTTTCACAAAGACAACGCACCCGCACATCGAGCTAACGTTACGCAACAGTTTCTTCGTGATAACAACTTTGAAGTGATTCCTCATGCTCCCTACTCACCTGACCTGGCTCCTAGTGACTTTTGGCTTTTTCCAACAATAAAAAACACTCTCCGTGGCCGCACATTCACCAGCCGTGCTGCTTTTGCCTCAGCGATTTTCCAGTGGTCAAAAGAGACTCCTAAAGAAGCTTTCGCCGCTGCCATGGAATCATGGCGTCAGCGTTGTGAAAAATGTGTACGTCTGGAGGGCGATTACGTCGAGAAGTAACGCCAGTTTCATCGATTTCGGGTGAGTAGTTAATTAGAAAAAAAATCGGAGGCCTTAGAACTTGAATGCACCTCGTATACCTGGCAGGGTCGGGGATTTTCTCCCTCCGGGGGCTGGGTGTTTGTGTTGTCCTCAGCATTTCATCACCACTCGGGAAAGTGGCGAGAATGGGCAGTGAAAAGATTGGGAATTTGTGTGGGCGCTGATAACCACGCAGTTGAGCGTGCCACAAACCAAATATTATCATCAATATCATCATGATCAACAGTACGTCACAGACATCCTACGCCCTCTTCTGTTGCCTCTGATGCAACAGTGTCGTAGTGACATTTTTCAGCACAATACTCGTCTACACATGTCATGTGTCTCTGTGAACTGTTTGCGTGATGTAGAGGTGTTCACGTGGCCAGTGAGGTCTCCAGTTCTATCCATGGTAGCATGTGTGAGGCCACCGCTAAGGTCAACTCCCCCCCAGCGTCACTATCCAGGATATCAAGGACCCATTACACCAGTTGTGGGCCAGACAACGTTAGGAAAGGATACAATGGCATTATGACACCATTCCCAACCGAACCACTGCATACATTCAGGCAACAGGGGGGTATGCAACGACATAATGACAAGTCGTCTCATAATCCAAGCGCTTTAGAAATTTGATACCATTTTGTAATCGGTTGTAGAATAATAACCGCTGCCAGTCACATTACATGGCGATTTTATTTAACACACGACCGGTTTCGGGCTTGTGGTACATTTTTCCATGCTCAGTATTGGAAATCAACATAGCTGATGTATCAATATCATTTTCCCATTAAATGTACCACATACATTTTACAAAAATGTTTATTTTTTACATGTTAGCTGTATATTGGTCGCCATACTAATTATTGAAGCTTTCATATTATTGTTTCCCAATGTAAACATGTTGGATGTTGTGAGTGCATGTGTTTCTGGAGCTAATAACGTCTAAAATGTCACTGCTTTATCAAAGACATAATGTGGAAGCACCAATAGTTAGCATGGTGATTAATATACAGTTAAGATGTAAAAAACGAAGTATTTTTGTAAAAATTACGGTAAATGTAATGCAAAAATGATACGAATACATCGGTTGTATTGATCTGTGACACTGAGTATTGAAACATGTACATGAATGTAAACCGCCTGAATATGTTCACAAGTCCGAAACGGGTCGTGTCTTACGGAAAATCTCATTCTGTTGTGACTGGCAGCGGTTATTATTCCACACCCTGTAAAGGAAGTGACAGAGTCCAGCTGCATTCATTATAGGTAAAGCACATGAATCGTAATCGCCGAAAGAACATCACATTCCCTCTCAGCCCGTGAAGTTTCATTTAGTTTCCTCCTCCCCTGCTCTGCTTCACGTTTTTTGTGTGGCAGAGAATGTACACGACCATCAAACGATCTGTCCTGCGAGAAGTCTGATGAACTTAATAACACTCCAAGAGTCAAAAGAATTCATTGCAAGTTTTAGGTTTTCCCTCCCCCCCCCCCCCCTCTCTCTCTCTCTCTCTCTCTCTCTCTGTGTGTGTGTGTGTGTGTGTGTGTGTGTGTGTGTGTTGCTTGCTCGTCCGCAAAAGTTTAAGTGGTAGAACTTTCTCCGTGGCATGCTGGACAGTCCTTCGAGGGACCGACCACTAGTGGGTACTTCCCCGAACACACAACGCCCCACTCGGCATCTCGAGGCCTGCCATAAACATCTCATCTTTACGGCTGCGCCAACCCTAATTCACACTCTATTCACAGCCGCGACGGCTGTGTGAGCTATTTGCGAATTGTTAGTAGTGCACGCAGGACGGTTAAACTAGGCGGGGCTTGCGAATGAGCGATACGACCACTTACAACGTGACCTCCTCGTCCTAACTACAGTGCAGCTAGATTAAAAGCAATCTGCATAGAAATAGCGTCGCGGTCTTTTGAAATATTTGTTTCTTCTCACAAGGTACCGTTGTAGCACACTATTACTTCATGGTATAACAACCAGCATTTATTCCATTCATGACGAGAGACCTGGTTTCAGCGGCTAAAATAGTACAGCGGCAGCTTTTAGCATACAGTATTTTTCCGGTGCAGTTTCCGTGCAATATGTAACGATGTGTGATCACCCAATTATTTCTGCAAATAGTAGCTGGTATACATCGCCCACATGAAGAACCACCAATTTTTGATTCCCATATAAGTGAAATGGGCGTTTCATGAGAATGTTGCAAAATTTACTATTCGCTTTCTCTTTAATACAATCTTCTTTGCTCCCAGTTCGTTTAACTTTTTAGAATTTTTCAAAAAATATTTGTTGCTCTTTCTGAGCCTCTACCATAGGATTTTCAGTGTCCACAGTACATGTTAGTAACAGCAAGGTAAAACGAGTAGCACTGTAAAATAAATATTATTGTATAATGTGAAATCAAATGGAATTAAGAAAAAGTACGAGGCAATATATGCGCTCTCCACATTAATGCAGTATAGTCGCGTTCTGAGTCAGCATTTCGAATCTTACCAGCCTCTCGTCATTCATCCTAACCTACGCAGTTAGCGTAACTACTCAATAATCACCACCTGTTTCGTGTCTCTGTAGCGCTCTCATCTACCTAAGAGAAGAACATGTTGCTTCTATTCTAATAACAATACTGCACAGTAACTTTACTTCTGTAAACCATTTGTATTAACACGTGGTAGCATCAGACACGTGTAGGCCATACAGATGTACACATTGAATACGTCAATTTGCACCTTTGCAAAGTTAGAAGAAATATCCCTAATTAACTTTCTTACCACAGAGACAGTCAAGGATATATATTTTATGATTAAAGTTCCGTGTACTGTATTTCGCTTCTTTTGGTTTTTATTCTCGATAGGCGTTTCGAAGCGAAAATTCCATCTTCAGGTTTTCCGTTTCAGTAGAAACTTTTCATCATGACCTGTTCAAGCAGTGGCACCTGAAAAAGTTTAAATTGTTATATAAACGAAGAAAAAGCTGCAATATAAATACCTGCATACTGCGAAAATCTGTTTCACTGCCACGCGGAATGGTCGCGCTGTTAGAGGCGCCATGTCACTGATAAGCACATCTCTCCCGCCGGAGGTTCGAGTCCTCCCTCGGGCATGGGTGTGTGTGTGTTGTTCGTAGCATAAGTTAGTTTAAGTAGTGAGTAAGTCTAGGGACCGATGACCTCGGCTCTTTGTTCCCATAGAAATTCACACACATTTGAACCTTTTTTTCACTTTCACTGGTACTCCACGGTAAAATTCCACAAGTTAGTTGGTTTTGATTCCATGTAAGTACATAGTCAACAAAACAAAGTACGAAAACAATGAAAATAATTATCCTATGTGACGAAAGCTATTCATTCTTGAATTTGAGTTGGTGATATAGGCATTAGCAAGTTACGGAAACACTAACAATGGAACTTTCTTTCCAAACATGTATCGGAAATTAAAACTAAAAAAAGAGAAAAATACAGTCGTCGAAGTCTTATCAATAATATTCGAGATTTTGAGGGACGCATCTAACAGAACACGAAAATAAAACGCTGGATGTATCCAGAGTTTTATTTTCGTATCTGTTTGAGGCGCCCCTCAAAATCTCGAAATGAACCATAGACTGTTGCACGTGTGTCTGCCACCTGGCGTAGCCTTTGTCGTTCGCCTGTGTCAGACATTTATATTCACGTTACGAGCACTTTCGTGTTTTACACGACTTTTCATTTAAAGACCCACCCGGAACGGTTTCCAGACGTTTCTCTTGACTTTGACAATAACTGGAGCCGAGACGGCCCTTTGCTTTTACGATATGCCTAGCACTGGCTCAAAAATTCATGGCGGGAGCCGTTCGCTGCTGTAACAACATCGACACTTCATTTCGCCCTCGAAGTGGTCAAGATAATTACTGGAAGCGGATGTCTGCTTATTTCTAGGCTGTTACGTTATGTTTCTCCAATGCTCTTTATGATACTGCTGTTATGCTGATACCGACAACGATCGTCGCTAATCTGATCTTATTGTTAGACTACACACCGTAACTCCGCTTTTAGGTTTAGGTAGTTCTAAGTTCTAGGGGACTGATGACCTCAGCGGTTAAGTCCCATAGTGCTCAGAGCCATTTGAACCATTTTATTGAATACATTCTTCACCTGCCATACAACTGAAATTGGTTCCTTCTTTTTACTTTAGATTAAGTCTTTCCTAGAATAATATACACGCAAGTAATACTTCAGAGCCTGCAACTGTGTAATTAAAAATCCAGAAGAATACAATTACTGCATCAGTTATTTTTCTAAACTATTGATCCCAAATATATGCCGATATATAAAGGGGAAACATATTCAAATATCTCGGAAGGTTCTTCACAGATTTGATATATAAAGGGGAAACGTTTTCAAATATCTCTGAAGGTTCTTGGCAGATTTAGTTCAAATTCTTATACTATACTCTAATATACAACGAGACTGACATTGGCTATATTCATATTTCTGAAACAACGATGTACAGGTTTTCAGTTAAAAACAACTGCGGGAAAAATAGTTGCTGTGGTGTGAAAGCGTGCCGTTTCGCTTTTTCTGCCTTAGCCGATTCTAATTACTACGATAGCGTAAATTGATAAGCTGACCGGATAAATAGGTTTAGATAGCAGTTTAACTCACATTATTTCGCACGTTATTGACTTCCGAATGGGTAGCTATATCACGTTTTCAACAATTCAGTTTGCATTGGGAATATCTGATAACAAGCAAAAAAGACAGAACTACAACGGCCTCTTCCGCCGGATGTTCGAGTCCTCCCTCGGGCGTAAGTCAGTTTAAGTAGTGTGCAAGTCTGGGGACCGATGAGCTAAGCAGTTTGGTCCTTTAGGAATTCACACCCGTTTGAATAATTTCCCCATTAAATTTATACTTAAAACTAGGGAATTCATTTTCAAGCACCCTGTATTTGTTTCAGACATTAACCTACTGCTTTTCTATTAAAACCGACTGTGAGAAAGAAACTGGTGTACTATGCTGTAAAAGCGTATGGTTTCGTTTCTTTTCTCACAGACGGTTGTAAGTATGATAGCAGTGCATTTAAACCAATAGACCAACTGTTTCTTCGTTTGTTCCATATAGTGTATTTTTTCTCCTTATGTCTGATTTTTAACAGTCTATACGTAATAATCTGCTAGCTTGTTTTCTTCCTCGCAATCGGTTATAGCAGAGAAACCTTGCTGCCTATAACAGCAACGGTCTCGCTTCTCCCCGCTGTATCTGTTTTTGCGGCAGTGTTTGTTGTATTTTGTTTAATACACTCCTGGAAATGGAAAAAAGAACACATTGACACCGGTGTGTCAGATCCACCATACTTGCTCCGGACGCTGCGAGAGGGCTGTACAAGCAATGATCACACGCACGGCACAGCGGACACACCAGGAACCGCGGTGTTGGCCGTCGAATGGCGTTAGCTGCGCAGCATTTGTGCACCGCCGCCGTCAGTGTCAGCCAGTTTGCCGTGGCATACGGAGCTCCATCGCAGTCTTTAACACTGGTAGCATGCCGCGACAGCGTGGACGTGAACCGTATGTGCAGCTGACGGACTTTGAGCGAGGGCGTATAGTGGGCATGCGGGAGGCCGGGTGGACGTACCGCCGAACTGCTCAACACGTGGGGCGTGAGGTCTCCACAGTACATCGATGTTGTCGCCAGTGGTCGGCGGAAGGTGCACGTGCCCGTCGACCTGGGACCGGACCGCAGCGACGCACGGATGCACGCCAAGACCGTAGGATCCTACGCAGTGCCGTAGGGGACCGCACCGCCACTTCCCAGGAAATTAGGGACACTGTTGCTCCTGGGGTATCGGCGAGGACCATTCGCAACCGTCTCCATGAAGCTGGGCTATGGTCCCGCACACCGTTAGGCCGTCTTCCGCTCACGCCCCAACATCGTGCAGCCCACCTCCAGTGGTGTCGCGATAGGCGTGAATGGAGGGACGAATGGAGACGTGACGTCTTCAGCGATGAGAGTCGCTTCTGCCTTGGTGCCAATGATGGTCGTATGCGTGTTTGGCGCCGTGCAGGTGAGCGCCACAATCAGACCTGCATACGACCGAGGCACACAGGGCCAACACCCGGCATCATGGTGTGGGGAGCGATCTCCTACACTGGCCGTACACCACTGGTGATCGTCGAGGGGACACTGAATAGTGCACGGTACATCCAAACCGTCATCGAACCCATCGTTCTACCATTCCTAGACCGGCAAGGGAACTTGCTGTTCCAACAGGACAATGCACGTCCGTATGTATCCCGTGCCACCCAACGTGCTCTAGAAGGTGTAAGTCAACCACCCTGGCCAGCAAGATCTCCGGATCTGTCCCCCATTGAGCATGTTTGGGACTGGATGAAGCGTCGTCTCACGCGGTCTGCACGTCCAGCACGAACGCTTGTCCAACTGAGGCGCCAGGTGGAAATGGCATGGCAAGCCGTTCCACAGGACTACATCCAGCATCTCTACGATCGTCTCCATGGGAGAATAGCAGACTGCATTGCTGCGAAAGGTGGATATACACTGTACTAGTGCCGACATTGTGCATGCTCTGTTGCCTGTGTCTATGTGCCTGTGGTTTTGTCAGTGTGATCATGTGATGTATCTGACCCCAGGAATGTGTCAATAAAGTTTCCCCTTCCTGGGACAATGTATTCACGGTGTTCTTATTTCAATTTCCAGGAGTGTATTTATTGCTTATACCAGCTAACCAGATTAGGGTCTTAATACCCTCTCTTACATTTGACCAAGAAGAACGCGTACAAAAAAAATATTACATAACAATCACAACAGTAATAATTTGCATTATGAATTAAAAATAAAATTATAACTGGGAATAATAATAATAATAATAGTGAAATTAATACTGATGATAAAAGAATGTATGATGTTAATTAATTATTACGTAACAAACTCAGTAATAATAATAATAATAATAATAATAATAATTTTCATTATTAATAAAAATTAATACCTCCGTGAGGATGACACGGCGGTCAGATGGCCCCGGTAGGCCACTCGTGGCCTGATGACGTAGTAATAGTAGTAGTAGTAGTAGTAGTAGTTGTTGTTGTTGTTGTAACACTACTACTAATAATAAAATAATTAACATATTAAAAAATAATGATGCGGTTAGTTTGGCACTTTTGAAGCCTTGCTTGGTATTAGAAGAAGTGGAAGGGATAAGTGGAAGGGATAACGAAAGGGGAAAGGATATGGCTGCTAGGAAGGAAGAGGAATTCAATAGAGATATCTGTTGACTGGGAGGGTGATGAGAGTGACTTGCAAGAAAATAGAAATTGTAACAGTAGTTGGGCAATTAGCTGTGTTTTGAAGTTAGGAATGATTTTAATTTCGCTGATCTCTTAATGAAGATTGTTCCAGAGTAGGACTCCTGATACAGAAAATGATTTAGAGAACAAGACAATGTTGTGTGATGGTACGAAGATTTCACCTTGTTAAGAACGAGTATTTCTGCTGCGCTTTTCAGATTGTAGTGTAAGGGTTCAAGATAAACGGCAAGGAGTGCGATGATTGAGAAGGCGATACGGCAGACATAGGGTATGATGAACGCTACGCTTATCGGCACGTAGCCATGATAATTGTTCACAGGCAAGACAATTACAGAGTTAACGAAACGCATTATGTGTCTCTGAAGTCTTGAATTAGTGTCAAATTACTTTCCTTCAGTTCCCCCATAATATACTAAAAAGGTGCTATTACTCCTAGTGAAAAGCTTTCGGTTCTTTCCTGTGTATCTTCACCAGCGGCTCCAATAGTGTTGGAGACAACTCCAACAACGCTTCCAGCATTTGCGTATTTAATGCTCGGCGAATGATACATTCCGCCTACAATGCTTACAGATATATTAAAAAATTTTCCTTATTGGCAGCTGGGAACGCAGGGAAACAATATTGTCAGAGGGCACGCAGCCTGCGTACGTTTCCGCATTCCCCGTGTCACGTGCCTGTCTGTATAAAAAAGGGAACGTATGGAGTAATGGAATTCGGTAAAGATCTGCCATTGAACCGTGGGTTGCTTTGCTCTCGGCTACGTCAGTTACTGTTCCCGGTATTTAACAGTGTTACTGATGCTTGTAATATCGAACCGAACAGCAGTCTGTTTCAACATGTACATCACTCTTTCTCTTTAGTAAAATCTGTTTTATGACAGTGCTCTTTGCATCTCTTTAATCTGCTTGTAAGTTTGTCCAGCCAGCCAGCATTCAAATTATTCTTCCTCTCCCGTCTTTCCTGCAATCTTTCCTTTGATGACTCTTTGTAAAAGGTAATTTCTTCACAGTATAAACCTCAGCCAAAGAGCTTTCCTCGGCTTTATCGTTTCCACTATTTCTTCACTTATTTTTGGAAGTATTTCTTCGTTCCCGCTTCCATCTATTTCGCTTTAAGAATTTTGCTCCACATTTCATTTCAAAACTACTGAAGTGTTTTTCTCTTTTTAGTTTTGGTTGATCTACCATCTAATACTACGCTACAGTAACATCTAAAACGCATTGGAAATATCTTATTTCTATCTAAATTCTTTCCATTACCAACAAAACTTTCATGTTTTTGATAACTTTTTTTACCAGTGATATTCTGCTATTCATTTCCCTCACACAGGTTCCATTTTCCGTCACTACACTTCCTAAATATTTTCTGTGTACCTAGATGATTATACTTGTTCCAAATGCCTTCCTACCAAAGATATTTTGACGGAAAATTTGACGTTAATGGATTCTCATCACTGTGTGTGTGTTCTGTGTTGTTCAGGGTGTGGTGCATTTGAAATTCATGCCTAAAGGCACCACTCTGCGCGATTCTACTAGACGCTCAGAAAACTGATAGCACGAAGCGAAGAGTTACTCCACGCATGCAGCACTCTCTCCTTCAGCATTCCAATGTCACACACCACACTATCGCTGCGAAATCTGTAACATCTGACGTCTTGGGTTCACTGCCATCGACCATCTTGCCAGTCCCGACTTGGCACCATCCGATTTTCAACTGTTTCCAAAACTTAAAGAACACCTTGGAGGACTTTACTGTAATAGTGCAGAGGCGAGGTGAGGTTGTGGCTCTGTCAACAAAGTCCAACATTCCTTAGTGACGATACCAAAAAGTTGTCTCCCGTTGGGAGAAATGTGTTCGCTCAAGGGTGACTATGTTCAGAAATAAATATGTAGACATGAAGAATCAAAATGTAGAATGTTAATATAGTTCGTTTTACTTAAAAAATTTTAAGAGTTTTGACAAAAAATGTTCGAAGCCATTACTTTTCAGCAGGACCTCGTACTTCTCATTTATTCAAATGGTTCAAATGGCTCTGAGCACTATGGGACTTAACTCCAGAGGTCATCAGTCCCCTAGAACTTAGAACTACTTAAACCTAACTAACCTAACGACATCACACACAACAACGCCCGAGGCAGGATTCGAACCTGCGACCGTTGCGGTCGCGCGGTTCCAGACTGTAGCGCGTGGAACCGCTCGGCCACTCCGGCCGGCTTCTCATTTATTACTGTTATTCTGATCAGCATTACATACATTCAAATCTTGTTTCAAATCATTTTTAATTCTACAGTGGAATCTCGTTTATCTGCCTTTCATTAATTCTGATCTCCGGTTTATCCGAACCGTTTTTCTTTTTATTTTTTTTTAAATTATAGTAACTATACAACGTTTAGTACTGGGGTCCGGCAGTGGTGGCCGAGTGATTCTAGGCGCTACAGTCTGGAACCGCGCAACCGCTACGGTCGCAGGTTCGAATCCTGCCTCGGACATGGATGTGTGTAATGTCCTTAGGTTAGTTAGGTTTAAGTAGTTCTAAGTCTAGGGGACTGATGACCTCAGATGTTAAGTCCGATAGTTCAAATGGCTCTGAGCACTATGCGACTTAACTTCTGAGGTCATCAGTCGCCTAGAAATTAGAACTAATTAAACCTAACTAACCTAAGGACATCACACACATCCATGCCCGAGGCAAGATTCGAACCTGCGACCGTAGCGGTCGCTCGGTTCCAGACTGTAGCGCCTAGAACCGCACGGCCACTCGGGCCGGCTAAGTCCGATAGTGCTGAGAGCCATTTGAACAATTTTTTTTTTTCAATCTTCTAGTGGCTCGAGAATGGTGTGGGCTGTGTTTACGTGGAGTGGACCGGGTTCTCTGGTCCAACTGAACCGAACATTTACTGGAAATGGTTACCTTCGGCTACTTGGAGACCACCTGCAGCCATTCGTGTTCCCAAACAACAGTGCCATGTCAGCGGGCCACAACTGTTCGCGATTGGTTAGAAGAAAATTCTGTACAATTCGAGCGAATGATTTGGCCACCGAGATCGCCCGACATGAACCCCGTCGAAGATTTATGGGACATAATCGAGATGCCTGTTCGTGCACAACAGTCGGCAGTACTTCGGCAACTGTGGACGGCTGCAGATGCAGCACGGCTTGATATTTCTACAGGGGCTTCAATAAAAACGACTTGTTGAGTCCATGCCACGAAGAGCTGCTGCACTGCGCCGATCAAAACGAGATCCAACATTATTGGGACGTATCTAATGAGTCCCGGCGGGGTCAGGGATTTTCTCTGCATCGTGATGACTGGGTGTTGTGCGATGTCCTTAGGTTAGTTAGGTTTATGTAGTTCTAAGTTCTAGGGGACTGATGACCATAGCTGTTGAGTCCCATAGTGCTCAGAGCCATATCTAATGACTTTTGTCACCATTCGAAACATCCAGTGACTAGTTCCGCTTTACGTAGGGGTTTTGAAACATCCCCTTAGAAAAATTTATAATGCCTGTGCTGGTAAACCTCTACGTTATTTGATTTTCAAACAGCTGAGCAAAATTCAACGTACTCAAACAGTTTTCTCTCTACTTATTCTGATCATCACTAAACTGACACAATAATTTTAGCGCAACGCAATCTGACTTTCAATAATCGCTACAAAAGGAAGGCCCTGACTAACACACTGGACTCGCATTCGGGAGGAGGACGGTTCAATCCCGCGTCCTGCCATCCTGATTTAGGTTTTCCGTGATTTCCCTAAATCGCTCCAGGCAAATGCCGGGATGGTTCCTTTGAAAGGGCACGGCCGACTTCCTTTCCCGCCCTTCCCTAATCCGATGAGACCGATGACCTCACTGTCTGGTCTCCTTCCGTAAAACAAATCAACAAACCTGACTATTAATAACCTATACATTTCATAAATCACTTACCTCACAAAAATCTTCGTTACTTGAACTAGTGCAATACAGCAAACGCCAATACTGCCAGCTAATTAGAAGATTCTAACTGCTGAAGGCACTAAATACCGATAGGCATAGATTTTGATAGAGAACGAACAGTATATTTACCCTAATAATGTTCAAAAGTCATATATATATATATATATATATATATATATCTCAATTGATGACATCCATCTTTGCAAATTTCCTTTTTCTGGCGGACACACGTCCAGATCGTCCGCTGTCAAAACCCTGCCACCTCTCTCCCCATATGCACCACTGCTGGCGGCTCACCTACAACTGCACAACGCTACGCGCTGTTCACATCCAACTGCCCAACACTACAATAGTGAATATTCCAACAATGCCAACCAGCCACAGACTGCACACAGCACAGTCAGTGATTTTCATACAGAGCGCTACGCGGCGTTACCAACATAAAAACGCAAACAGCCTACTTACAGTGTCTGGATACTTTTGACCGGATGGTGTTCGACCCTGATCCGACCTAAGAGTGCTTGAAGACCCTAACTTGATTAGGTCAAATAATAAAATGAGAATAGTTTCTTTAGCCAGTGTGGATTCGAATCACTAGCTTTACGAAAGTCAAGAATCCCTGAATCCGCTTGTTTGTCTCGTGCCTTTTAAGAGTATCCTGTCTAGTGCCAGCCCAGACCCACGTTAGGAAGGAGCGGATGAGAGGAAGCCCTTCATTGTCCTGAAAAGAGTGTCCACGGGGTCAGGGGGTCTCTGCTGAAAAGAAGTCTTAGGGGAGAGCAGCCGGAGCCCCCGCCGCCAAGTGTTTGCCGCGGCCTGCGGCGGCGACCTCGACAGCGAGTGCGGGGTTGAACGGCCGCCTCTCCACTTGCCGATGCGAGCCTCGCGGATTATGCTGGACTGCGCGATAATGGCGCGCGCACACCGCTGCTGACCGCGGCCACTTTATCCGGCGGTGCGCCTGTCGCAGCCAGCCGGTGCGTACCGGCTGTTTAAGTGCTGCTCCTCGCGGCTACCGGCCGGCGGAACCCGTCAACGTCGCGGGGAACATCTGGGAGCTGTGCGGAGCGCCGCGCAGCCCAGCTGCTGCGTGCAAGCGGCTTACAGCCAAAATATACAGCTAGTGTGTCTTTTTGCTTGTGGCAACGCAAAGAAGTGCTCTGTCATTCCAAGGTCACATGTGCGCCTTTGTGCGCGGACTGCAGTATCAACAGTTCCCTGTTTCAGTGCGAACTTGCAGTATATTCGCTGTAGAAATACCCTGCCTCAAATACGGTGATCTAGTCCGTGGAAACTAGCATCCATTTCGAAAATATCCTTAATCGATTATTTTATGCAGTGTGATTAGAGAACCCCGCAGCTGTTTTTGCAAATTACGCTGCAGGAAATACTGCAACCAGCTATGTCTTTTTTAAAAAAATTTATTATAGTATTACTAGATTCGGACCTGCGACCGTCGTTAGATGGTAGCGGTGACTTCTTTACAAATTTATCATATGCGTCCTATATATAATAGGACAAAAAATCACTAATGTTATTACGATCCGCAGAGTGACTTGTGCAGTAAATACAGCATGTTTCACAATTCCTGTTACATGCCTCTAGGGCAGTGGTTCTCGACCTTTCTTAGACCACTACCCCTGCCCTCAGCTAATAACCCGCCCTCCCCCTACACCCACCCTCCTCCACGTTATTACCAACTTTAGCATCTAACTAAACTGCAGAATGAAAGATGGATGATATTTTGTGTGTGTGTGTGTGTGTGTGTGTGTGTGTGTGTTTTTAAGACTGAATATGAAGCAATCTGCAGTGCATCACAAGTGCTACCCACAACTTCTTCTCTGATAAGAAAGCTAACTATTGATAGTGAGGGTAGACACTTGCTACAAAACATACTTCCCCTGCAGTACTCCTCTCTATCCAGCACTTGTTTGACCTACGCACTGCTACCCCATTTAAAATCAAAGAAATTCAGATATGTCCAATATGCTTGCTGTTTGTGACTCACTTGATTGCTACACTCCTTACTTCTGAACTGGCACAAATTGGACGGCTTCAGGCTGTTGGTGCTTTGTATCTAATCTCTCTAATAATAATAATAATAATAATAATAATAATAATAATAATAACACGGTTTACAACACTATAATAGCCCTTATGTAGTCACTGCTATATAGTGGTCTCCATTTAGCGTTTATTACATATTTGTCTTACTTTTATCGTCAGCAATGTACGGTACAAAGCACAACGTATCTGTGCAGTGGGTGTAATAGGTGAGGAAACAGTAATTATTGATAGTTTTTATAATCAGTATTAGAGCCTTCCAAAATTGTGATAATAGTAATGATCTCTTGAAAATAATGTAGTTTAGTGAGTGAAACATAATCGAATCGTTTAGTTTTCATCCCTCAGAAAACGTTATTTTACCTCTCAGGGGGTAGTTACCCACAGCTTGGGAACCACTGCTCTCGGGATTTTAGAGGCGACGTAGAAGACAAAGTTTCGACAGCAAACCCGCTTCCAAAAATGTACCGTATCTGTGTAAAATAAGTTTGAAGATTACTTTCAAAGGCCTGCTTCACTGTACGCACACAATGGAACTGTGTCCTGTGTGGTCTACAGGAGCCTTTGGGATGGGCAGTATTTCGCTTACTCGTCATCGTGTTCTCTCTTTTACGTGATGGAGGGCGCCCTCTTCAAAGTCGAGAGTGCGGCGCGATCATAGAGCACCACACTCAACCCCCATAGATGGGAACGTACTGGTTTCTCGCAGCCGTTCTTGTTGTCGGAAGAAAATGGTTTGTGAAGTCATTAGGGCCCACAGGAAATCAATGTGTCAATAAAAAGGTACCCACTAAAGGTCGTACTTTGTCTTGTGCTATCGGGAGCTCGCATGCATTTAAACGAGCAGTCAACAATTATCAGACTCGTCTGAAACAGTTCTCGCCCCCGTCGCAGACTGCTGCTGCCGTTCGTCAGACTTGCAGTGTCACGTGCCGTGACGTATGCGCCGCGTCCTGTCTTTCTCGTGAGTCACGTACAACAGGGACTCACGATGGCGTCTTGTTATCAGGTTACGTGCTTACGGTGAAGAGGGAAATTTGAAAATGATTCGATCTTTTACATTTCCGTACATTTCTGGACATGGGTTCCTTACAGAAACTGTGCCTACGAATCACCAATAACGGCCCCTAGAATCCTGTAATACATCGAAGTTGTGAAACACCCTGTATGTAGAGGTAGACAGGAAGATACATGCCCGCAGGTTTGAATCCTGCCTCTGGCATGGATGTGTGTGATGTCCTTAGGTTAGTTAGGTTTAAGTAGTTCTAAGTTCCAGGGGACTGATGATCTCAGAAGTTAAGTCCCATAGTGCTCAGAGCCATTTTGATACATGCCACCTGCTATTTCCGATGACTTCAATCAAGGTCTTAGAATGTCTAGAATTAAGTTCAAAAATGGTTCAAATGGCTCTAAGCACTATGGGACTTAACATCTGAGGTCATCAGTCCCCAAGACTTAGCACTATTTAAACCCAACTAACCTAAGGACATCACACACATCCATGCCCGAGGCAGGATTCGAACCTGCGACCGTAGCAGCAGCGTGGTTCCGGACTGAAGCGCCTAGAACCGCTCGGCCACTGTGGCCGGCTAGAGTTAAGTCCCAGAATACTAGATGAAGAGACAAGAGTCCATTCACAAGTGTAAAGAAGTTCTTTTGCGTTTAAGCAACACATTTTGTTGCTACCGTATCCAAACCTAACAGCTCAGCCTCGGTAAACCTGTTACCATCCAGCTAGATGGCGCAGTGGTTAGCAGATTGGATCGATATGCGGGAGGACGACGATTGAAATCCCCGGCAACCCATCAGCATCCAGTCTATCCATGGATACGCTGATAATGGGAAGAAGACGAAAGAAAAATCAAGTCACTTTCATAGGATTTGTCGACCTGGAAAAAGCGTTCCACAATGTCAAATGGTGCAAGACGTTTGGAATTATGAGAAATATAGGGGTAAACAATAGGGTGATATACAATATGCACAAAAGCCAAGAGGGAATAATAAGAGTGGACGACCAAGAACGAAATGCTTGGATTAAAAAGGGTGTAAGTCAGGGATGTAGTCTTTCCCCCTTACTGTTCAACCTGTACATCGAAGACACAACGACGGAAATAAAAGAAAGGTTCAGGAGTGGAATTAAAATACAAGATGGAAGAATATCAATGATACGATCCGCTGATGACATTGCTATCCTGAGTGAAAGTGAAGAAGAATTACATGATATACTGAATGTAATGAACAATCTAATGAATACAGAATACGAATTGAGAGTAAATCGAAGAAAGACGAAAGTAATGAGAAGTAGCAGAAATGAGAACAGTGAAAAACTTAACATCAGGCTAGATGAAGTTAAGAAATTCTGCTACCTTCGCAGCAAAATAACCAATGACGGACGGAGCAAGGAGGACATCGAAAGCAGACTAGTACTGGCGAAAAAGGCATTCCTGGCCAAGAGAATTCTACCAGTATCAAACGTAGGCCTTTATTTGAGGAAGAAATTTCTGAGAATGTACGTATGGAGCACAGCGTCGTATGGTAGTGAAACTTGGACTAAGGGAAAACCGGAACAGAAGAGAATCGAAGCATTTGGGACATGGTGCTAAAGACGAATGTTGAAAATTTGGTGGACTGATAAGGTAAGGAATGAGGAGGTTCTACGCAGAATCGGAGAGGAAATGGATGTGTGGAAAAACTCTGACAAGGAGAAGGGACAGGGAATGACTGTCTTGGTACTAAATGGAGTTGCACAGGGCGAAAACTGTAGAGGAAGACAGAGATTCGAATACATGAAGCAAATAATGGACGACGTAGGTTGGAAGTGCTACTCTGAGATGAAGAGGTTGGCACAGGATAAACTATAGTCCTGCTTCCTTTCTTTTTAAAATACCGTAGCCAGTTAGGAATTAACCCTACAGTCTGAAATACAGCTGCCGTCTACTTGTTCCGCACATCCAGCTGAAACTCAAGCGGAAAAATTGCCACCTGAGCCTCACTACTCTCAGGAACCTTCAAAACACCGAAATTCACTGTGTGGAAACCCGCACGCTTCTCCTCGATTTCTCGACTCCTTAGTGGCGCCGAAAACTTGTTCGGTATTCGACCTTTCAGGCAACTAGCTGTATGTTTAGAGAGTGACTGACCTTTGTCTACGTAAGAAATGTTTCTATTGGCGCAGCTCCTCGAAATGCTGCTCTTTAAAAGTACTGAGAAGATTCCAGTACCGCCACAGAAAGCCCACCCTAGAAACATGCAAGTGCATTACGTGCTCTTTCTGAAATCGAACTGCACTTTGGCTTAGGAAAAGTCATCCCGGGTATGCTTCAAGCAAATGACGCATTTGACACACGTGGATTGGACGCGTACAGCTACCGAACTCGTGCTTTGCCCTGGATTACAAGAATATAAGCCAGTGCTGCGGTGAGTTCCGGTGGCACGTCAAATGCAAATAAAACCATTTCCCGAATTAAAATGCGCATCTTACAGTAACTTTCTACTTTGTTTAGCGTACGGCGTAGCGTACATACAAAAGTAGGAAAAGAACAGATATAAAAATACATAAAATATATAAAAGTCTGATACACCTGCCTAATATCGTGTAGGTTCCCCGGTGAGCACGCAGAAGTGCCCCAATACGTCGTGGAACGGACTCGACTAATGTCTGAAGAAGTGCTGGAGGGAACTGACACCATGAATCCTGCAGGGCTGTCCATAAATCCGTAAGAGAACGAGGGGTGGAGATCTATTCGGAACAGCACGTTGCAAGGCATCCCACATATGCTAATCTCTGGGGAGTTTTGTGGCCAGCGGAAGTGTTTAAAGTCACAAGATTGTTCCTGGAGCTACTTTGTAGCAATGCTGCCCGTGTGGTGTGTCGCATTGTCCTACTGGAATTGAAAAAATCCGTCGGAACGCACAATGGACATGAATGGACGCAGGCCATCAGACAGTATGCTTACGTACGTGTCACGTGTCAGAGTCGTATGTAGGCGTATCAGGGGTCCCGTATCACTCCAACTGCACACGCCCCACGCAATTACAGAGCCTCCAACAGCTTGAGCACTCCCCTGCTGACATGCAGGGTCCAACGTTTTCATGAGGATGTCTGCATACCCGTACACGCCCATCCGCTAGATACAATTTGAAACGAGAGTCGTTCGACAAGGCAACATATTTCCAGTCATCAATAGTCCAATGTCAGCGTTCAAGAGCCCAGGCGAGGAGTAAAGCTTTGTGTCGTGCAGTCATGAAGGGTACACGGGTGGGCCTTCGGCTCCGAAACCTAATGTCGATGTTTCGATGGATGGTTCGCAGGCTGACACTTGATGATGACCCACCACTGAAATCTGCACTAATTTGCGGTAGCGTTGCACTTCCGTCATGCTGAAAGGTTCTCTTCAGTCGTCGTTGGTCCCGTTCTTGCACGATCTTTTTCCAGCCGCAGCGATGTCGCAGATTTGACGTTTTACCAGATTCGTGATGTTGACGGTACACTCGTGGAATGGTCGTAAAGGAAAATCCCTACTTCATCGCTACCTCGGAGATGCTGTGTCCCGTCGCTCGTGCACTGACTACAGTATAACACCACGTGGTGATTCAAACTCACTTAAATCTTAATAACGTGTCATTGTAACAGCAGTAACTGATCTAACAACTGCACCAGTATCTCTGTATTTGAATACGCATGCCTATACCAGTTTCCTTGGCAGTTCAGTGTACCGAGGATTTTCGAGTCTACGCCAAGTAGTTGGTTCAAATGGCTCTAAGCACTATACGACTTAACATCTGAGGTCATTCCCTAGAACTTAGAACTACATAAACCTAACCAACCTAAGGACATCACACACATTCATGCTCGAGGCAGGATTCGAACCTGCGACCATAGCAGCAGAGCGGTTCCGGACTGAAGCGCGTAGAACCGCTCGGCCACACGTGGCCGGCCGCCATTTAGAATTACTGCTGGTTTAGTTCCAGAAGTGGGCCAACACGCTATTAAGCAGTTGATAGTAATATTTTGGTTTATCATTGCATCTTGCTGCTAGGAAACGTAAATGATCGAACCGACAGCATACGCCTAGAAAAATTTAAAAAAATCTACTGGTAGATTCCACTAAGTGAGAAGACCGATGCCCTGCATCACGGATCAAGGTATTGAACATACTAATACCCCTGATAATTTTATGCTGTGCGGAACACAGCTTTAATCTCTAAGAAAGTTTCAAAATGGCGCACACCGGCTGTAGAGGGAGGGTTTCGGTTTGGAGCTCTGAAGGTGTTATTGTTGAGAGCGGCGTCCGGTTCCTCTCTCGGCCGGACCCAGCCCGCCGCACCTGTAGCGAGCCGGACCCAGAGCGGAGTCGTCGTCACGGTACGTGTCCCCCGCTGCTTAATAGTGCGTGGCGCAGCGCGGCGCAGCTGCTTGCTGCCCGCCCGTAATCTGCCGCTTCCTGCCGGCCGCTCTCTGTCTTACCTTACAACTTCATCCTAGCACGCGCTCCACCGTTGCGCGAGTGGCTCTACCACTGTACGTGGCGGTGCTGACACGTCATTTTGGTAGACAGCTCTTATCTCGTTCCGTACATAAGCAATGCTCAATCACAGAACAAGCCTTTTCATTAATCTACATTAAGATTCTACAAACCAGTCTAAAGTGCGTGGCAGAGGGTACATAGTTTAGCGCCACAACGGGAAAGTTGACCTAAATAGTTGAAGTGACTGTGTAAGGAAGTGGGGACATAATCTCGTGTTACACTTGTAAGAGGTCCATGACTAAGGAATTTATTGCTAGCGCACTCGAGCAGATGTAATTTCGATGGATTGCTCATGCGCTGCCTGCGATATGTAAGCTATAAGAGAATCTCAGACCAAAGAGCAGTGTTGTCAGCAGTAGGAACTGTGTGGCAGTAGGAGTAAGCAGTAGCGAGTAGTCTGGTGTATGGAGTTGGCTCGGCCGGTCGTGGGGAGCGATGGCGGTGCCTGAGCGATGTAGTATAAGGTAAAAGCAGCCTCGCGCATGTGTACAATTGTTATATCAAGTCCATGTAAATGTTTTTAAAAAAATGTCTTAATAATAATCTTTCTTATAAAAATTAACTTTTGACAATCATTCATCTCAATATCAAGAATTTACTAATTTCTCCAATCCATGATCATCCCGATTATTGTAAAGAAAGATCAGTTGTTTCCTTTTATACATGACAAATCTATCGGCCAGCATTGCACTGAGCTCTGCTAGAAAAATTTCTTATAGGAGCAGATATATACGCGTTATCCGGCGACCTTATTGAGGTAAGAATTTTCAATTTATTCAGAATGATCTTCCAGGGCCATGACGCAGCACTGCTGACGTCCAAAATTTACCAGTTCAAATTCACAGTTAATTATTGGAAGGTTGTATATGAGTCAGATTTTTTAATTAGGAGGTTAGTCACATTTTTATTATTGGTAGGTTACAAAATTTATTAGTGGGGAGGTTACACTGAATGCGAATGCTATAATTATTTATTTTATTTTACTGTTGGAAGGTTACACACTGAATGGACCTTAGTCCGTTAGTCAAGAGAGAAACGGGGAGAAACACTGACGTAATGACCTAGATATTCTAATGTGTGGTGTCGCAGGAGGAATGGTCATTTTTCAGGGGTATGACAGCAACGACCATTCGAAGCAAAAGAGCCTAGTAAACATGTGCTCTGAAATGCATATTTGTAACAGCTATGAGCACTTGCTGGGTAGAAGAAATGTGCTTCACAGCAGCGAAGATGAACAAAGTTCTCATAGCTCTTAAAATTTTTAGAGCCCTCGTTAACTGGTCATTTTTTCTTCTTTTGGGCCGTACTTCTACCTCCTAAAATGTGGAAAGCAAAGAATTTGCAGTAGAAAAAAATTGTATCACAGTATTGAAGATGAAGATGTGGTCATAGCTCTTAAGGTATGCATTTTGGAGCCTATGTTTACTATACTTTTTTGCTTTGGATGATGGTTCCTGTTATACCCATGGATACCAACCATTTCCACTGGGACATGCTCTGTAAGTAGGGATGCACAGACCGCGACCCGAGTTTCCGTATGTTGGGAGGAGACAGCGTGGACGAAGACAAGAAAAAAATGTTAGTAAACATAGGCTCTAAAATACATACCTGAAGGGCTATGAATACTTGTTCAGTACTTTTGATATTTCACGGGAGTGATCGTAGCTTTTAAGGTACCTACTTTAGAGCCCATTATTACCGGGCATTTTTTTGTTCTATGTGTTCCATACTACCACCTCTCGTCATTTAAAAAACAAAGATTTTCAGTATAAGAGGTGTGTTTCACAGTATCGTAGATGAAGAAGTGCTTATAGCTCTTAAGATAACCTTAATGTTACTTATAATCTGTCTTGATTGCAAATTTTTTTTTATTCATACGACCGGTTTCGGTTCATTCAGAACCATCTTCAGATCTGATATTTCAGTTACAGGAGTAACCCGTCCAAGTCCAGCAACTTTCACTTGCTGAAGTTGCTGGATTTGGACGGGTTACTCCTGTAACTGAAATATCAAATCTGAAGATGGTTCTGAATGAACCGAAACCGGTCATATGAATAAAAAAAAATTTGCAATTAAGACGGATTATAAGTAACATTATACAATCACTGATTGCTGCTATCCCATCAGACATTATGTCTGTTTTTGCTTAAGATAACCGTTGTAGAGCTTATGTGTACTAGACTTTTTTGCTTCGAATAATCCTTCTTGTCATATCCGCGAATATTGAGAATTCTACCTGGAACACCCTGCGTACTTCAAAGGCAGGTAGTCTTCTGAAGACATACAAAATTCCGTAGGTCCCACAAGCTAAGTCAAAATACGGGTTTTTCAAAGCTCCAATACACAGATAAACAAATACGAACACTGTACTTCATCTGTATGTTGCAGGTCCTTTTTTATTTTTTATCCTGCATTTTTTTCAAGTGAAATCAGCCGAGAAAAAAATCTGTTGCATTACTTATTGTACGTCCCTCGTATAAGGACACAGTCTCGCTACACTGGTTTGAGGAGCAGTATTGTGGATTCAACCAAACGGGAAACGTCTGAGACGCTATCGATCGCCAGCTCTGCGCCTAAAAACCACAGGCTAATAGTTAAGGGACACTGTCTGACGTGTGAGTTGACATGTGGCGTGAAATAGCTCTAGAAACCTACCAGTGGCTCGTGAGTGCATATGCTATTATACATTTAACTCTGATGCCTGGCAACGTCATTACAATTACACTGCTGTTTAGCGCAATTGTTTAGTTCTTGGATTCTGAACAATGCATCGCCACTCCAATGAGTTTTGTATATGATGGCATTTCGAAATAGCTCCATAGTCGAATCTGTTCAGTACCACAAATGAAAATAAATAAATATAAATTTTGTTCCACGCGGTAATAGCCTGCGTTGAAACATGTTATCATTTACATAGTTCTAGCCTGTCACAATAGCTCATCACAGTTAGTAAACCTCTAAATTTTAGGAACGCGGCATACTACACGTTGTTTTTGAGGCTTGTCTTTCACGTAAACCAAAAGTTTCGTAGAGTCACCTAACTGATGCACCGGTTCAGATTTCAGAATAGCGAAGTCATTTTTATGCAACACGAACTAGTCCTTGCCTTCAGAAACGTATTCACTAGGTGCTTCTAAAGGTGTAGGCGTTGAAGGCACGCTTTGCTAACTGAGGCGTTCGTCACCCACTGCGCTCACGGTAATTCGAACGGGCACCTGCGTGGACTTGAGTCGTTCGGCAGATAAGGGCGTTACTATCACCTCTGGGCTTACAGAGAAGTGTCTTTAATGGCACGACGCCAGCGATAACATTCCACGGGGTCCCGCACCCTCCGCTGATAGAAACCAAGCCGTGACCACGACGTCCTTTTGTTCGAACGTGCCTTATACGTGCAAATCGAATCAGTTCGTAATTTCTGCACTTGCAAAAGCAACTGGTTCATCTCTTTTGTGGCGGTGTTCGTAGCGACAATCAATTCGCTGTAGAAACGGCTTACGAAGTCACCGCCACACTTTTAATAGCGGGCCGACCGGTCCGCTGGAACAGTGAACAGAAAGATGAAAACCCAAACACTCTGATTAAATAAAAGTCGGTACTTATCTTTATTAAAGAAGATACAGAAACACAGTAGTGAACTCCGTGTCTACAGAAATCTGTCTAGTTCGAGTCGGAGCGGCTAGGTCAGCGTCGGCTGACGACAAACAACAACTCTGCTGCGATGAACACACAACTGACTAGCAAGTACACAATTCGGTGGCGAGTATACAACTGAGCGGCGAATACAGAACTGTCCTAGCGCTCGCGACTCCAGCGCTTAAGAAACCAGAAGCCAGCGGTGGCGCGCGCAGACTTGCGGCGATTTGCTGTCTCGCTGGCGCTGCTTATGCGGACGGCGTCCGGACTTTGATGCTGCCAACCTTTTGGCAGCGGGCTCGGGTGGCATTACTGGCTAGGATATAACAATCTCAACTTCTGCTTTTTATTTAGATGATGACTTTGTTCGCAGTTAATACAGAACAGTATAGGAGAATGAAGTGAATTATAAGTTCTGTACGAAGGTTAGTGTTTCGAAATTACTGGGCACCAGCAGACACATTGAGAGAAGTAAAGTCGTAGTTTGAAGAACACGGAAATAAACACTAGCACGTTTTCTTACCATCACGGTCACATGACGTCAGCTTTGCTCATACACAACACTACGAGACTCGAATACAAGCATCTTTCCTTTTCTTGTTCTTGCAGGAATTAAGTTATACGCAGTGCTGGATAAAAACTGAAGTACCGTGGTGGACTCAGTTCTTGCCCACATAACTAAGCCGGCCGCGGTGGTCTAGCGGTTCTAGGCGCTCAGTCCGGAACCGCGCGACTGCTACGGTCGCAGGTTCGAATCCTGCCTCGGGCGTGGATGTGTGTGAGGTCCTTAGGTTAGTTAGGTTTAAGTAGTTCTAAGTTCTAGGGGACTGATGACCACAGATGTTAAGTCCCATAGTGCTCAGAGACACTTGAACCACATAACTAATGTCGCACACACCTAAGACCAGTAAAAGTAAAATATTTACGTTACGTGTCAACATGATCAAACCTTTGGCAAAAGAGTAGTACTTGAGACGACTACTACGAGTTATATCAAGACCTGCGTGTCATGAGGATTGCACAGTGCTGAACGACCAAATGGGGAGCGGCATTTGTCCAGCTCTCAACAAGTCCAAGGAAAAAACTTTTGTGTTAGGTTATACTCGAAACTTGAGCATCGTGACCGTTATGAACGTTATACGTACTTCTGACAAAAAAGGAATCCACAAGAGATGCCGATAAACAAAGCGTGATTAGATCGGGTATCACTTTAGCACTATGAGGCAAGGCTGAAAACCTGGCGATGGTATGAAGGCGTGGTTGGTTTTATAATAAAATTGGTTTACAAGAATTTTTGAAGTCGTTAATTGGGAAGTAGATGTTAAAAATTATGGAAACAGTGTAAAGATCCAATACGGCGGATAAAAACTTTAAAATCTGACTTAATTTAGTAAAGTTTGTATGTGGTTTATGAGGCCTATGATTACCATTCTGAGTTATATATTTAAGAAAATACAATTAATAAGCTAGTAAGAAATTGTATTGTGATTTTCTGAAAGTCAAGGAATGTAAATGTAACATACAAAATAAAAAAGAAAGTTTAATAATAATAAGTCCCTACAATTTCTGTCTCTCGTACAAAAGCTATAAACATTTATTTATAGAGCTTGACTTGGTCAAAATATATATAACGCGACAAATGCAGAAGTAATGATGTGCCGAGGGAAGTGCGTTAAACCTTCATTATTCGTACTCGATGTTAATAACAGCTATCTCAGAGTTCTGGCAAATGATGCAGTTACATATAACGAAGTACAATCTGAAACAACTGTACAAATATCCATTAAGATATTGAAAAAATTTCAAAGGAATGCAACGACTGGCACTTACTTTTAAATGTTCAGAAATGTGTTGCGCACTTTCCTAAGAGTAGGAATGTAGTATCCTATGACAACAACAGCAATGAGTTACAACTAGATTCGTCTACTCATACAAAGAAAGGAAGGAGGGTTAGGGTTTAAGATCTCGTTGGCGTCGACGTCATTAGAGACAGAGCACAAGCTGGAATATTTCAATGGTGACGAAGGAAATCGGTTGTGCCCTTTCAAAAAAAAAAAAAAAAAAAAAAAACTACCACCCCTGTTTTCGCCTGGAGTGATTTAGGGAAATCGCAGAAAATCTAAATGTGGACGGACAGACGCAGGTTTGAACTGTCGTCCTCCGGAATCCACTCATATAGTTTCCTGGTTGTAACAATTTGTGGTGATCTGATGTGGAATAATCACACTGTCCTAATCCCAAGTAAGTCAGATGACGAACTTTTGTTCAGTGCTGGGATACTGGGAAAATCCAGTAACTATACAAAGGAGATAACTCAGAAAACACTTGTGTGGTTTATTGCTAGGTTACTGCAAAAGTGTTTGGGACATATACCAAACAGGACTAACAGAACATATTGAGTGCATACGAAAAGCAGCACGAAGAGTATAAGTTTGTTTTTCTTTTTTTTTAATTTGTGGTAACTGCTGAAGTCATCGGTCCCTAGGCTTACAAACTACTTAATCTAACTAAAACAAACTTACGCTAAGGACAACGCGCACACCCATGCCCGAGGGAGGATTCTAACCTCCGACAGGGGGAGCCAAGCGAACCATGGCAAGGCGCCTCACCCCGCGCGGTTAAAGTTTGTTTGATTCAACGGAGAGTCACGGATATAATGGAAACCTTAACCAGCAGAAGTTTAAAAGTAGACGCCAACCATCCTGTGAAAACCTACTTACAAAGTTTCAAGAGGCATCATTAAATAAGGAATCTCTTCTGCAGCTCCCCTACTTGTCGATCTCTCAAGCAAGAGTAGACTATTTTCTGCGAGCAGAGACATATTTAAAGAGTCATATGCGAATGGAACGGGAAGAAACATTGACGTAATGATCTAGAAACTCTGTACAGCGTGGGTGCACAGACTTGCTAGCATCGCGAGCCGCGAACCTCTCACTGTGACTTAGTAAGGACCGCAGGTTCAAAAATAACGCGCTACAAGATCCCCCTGGCCCCAATGCCAATTATACTGTGCCCAAAAGCACTAAGTTCTACAAGGGTCCTCTCTCTTCTTTTAAAAAGGGAATGCGCCCCCCACCACCACCCCCGTCGGAGGTTCGAGTCATCCTTCGGGCACGGGTGTGTGTGTGTTGTCCTTAGCGTAATTTAGGTTGAGTTAGATTAAGTAGTGCTTGGGCTTAGGGTCCGATGACGTCAGCAGTTTGGTCCCATAAGACCTTACCACAAATTTCCAAATTAAGAAGGGAATGAAAGATGAGATCTATTTCACAGTGTCCAAGATGAAATTCTCATGGCTCTTACAGTATGCATTCTTGAGCGTATGTGTAACAGAGTTATTTGCTTCGAATGAATGTTCCTGTCATATCCCTGAATATCAACCATCCCTCCTCGGACAACTGTAGATTTATAATCTACTTCTCTGAGTAGATATTTAGATAAACTAACAATTTTACGTATGAGAATAGCGCAGTATATAGCGTCGCCCTCACCATCTGATACTGACCAGTCAGAATATTACAATTTTCTCACAAAAAATCTCGGCCATCCAATTCCACACACTGAACGAGACAGGACCATATCTAATGTGCAAAACAGGTGTGTCAGGCTGAAAAATCAATTAATAGTTTGTCAACTGTGATGCATTTCAGACAATAGACGTAACCGATAAAAAAAAGGTTCTGCATCAGAAATCAGAAATGGTATATCCAGAAGGAGAAAGGCCCAATATGAGTCTATGCAGGATCTTTTTGCGAGAACCGAAAAAACAAGAAAACAGTGATGTTCTAATCTAGCTCACCGTTTTCAGAAGCGATCAGCAGAAAGGAAGAAAAAAAATTAAATATTTGTTTACGGTAATCTGTTATGAAAGTATGTAGGTCCCACTGATTCACAATCTCTTCTCAAGCAAAAATGGTAATTACGTTTGTCTGTTCAACCTTCTTTCGGAGAATCATGTGACACCTCTGCTCCCTGCCAGTACTTTATCATATGTGGTCCGCAGTACTCTGTTAGCGTTCGTTACTTCTACTCGCAGTAATTTGGACGTGGCTAGTATGCAGCTGCACAAAGCAATAATTTGAAAACACAACACACTGTTGCACTGTAATCCCCCATCGAATACAAACTATACTTTCATTTATAATGCCCCAATGTTCTCCACCTCACAAAGGGACAAACGCACGCAGCGACAGCAGCGTTAATGCGTAATTGGCCGTTTAAAGTCCTCCAGATCTCGCATTTAGCACATTGCTATTCCAGTCAGTGTATTGGGATTTCCAGCGGCAAACGGCAAGGCCGCCGCTTGCTGCGTTTTACATTAATTATAGGAGAGCAACTCGGCTGCTACTGCCGGCATAACCGTGACGAGGACGCCGGGCTCAGCTCTACGGGCGATAATCGCCGCGCGAGCCCTCCCGCGTCGCATTATAAATAAAGCCGATCGCGGAAATGGGCAGCAGCGCGCAGGAATTAGCGGCGAGGCTCCGACCACCTGGCGGCGTAGCAGCCGATGCCGCCGCCTCGGGCGCCCATTCGCTCTCTGGTCACGGACCGGCAGAGTTTTTCTCGCGGCGCTCAAGGCCCGACCAGCTCACCGGCGGATCCTCTGCCACTGAGCAAAGCCACTCCTTTCATTGCCGGTGTACGTCCGCTTCGGAGGCTACTTCGTCGCCGCTCACTACCCACGCAACCCCATGTTGCCTACGCTACAGGGGGCTGTTCGTGCGGTTGGATTCACTGTTGCGCACCTGTGTCAGCTACTGATCCAATCCGATCAGAACACACATACCGAGCTCAGGCCCCTCAAAAGGTTACTGGGTAGTCTAGTGTATCTATTGTGCGGCTTCAAACTGAGGTATCAAATGGAAACTGTAAGCATACAATGAAGGCTTTCACGACCGGATGGTACTGTTGTTGATAATTCTTCCGGGTTATATGATAGATACTTACATAAGAACTCCAATCATCACCCACAACAAAAAAGAGGTGTAATCAAAAGTTTAGCGGACAGGGCAAAACGGATTTGTACGCCGGAACATCTGGATACGGAACTGAAGCATCTGAAACAGGCCTTCGAAAAGAATGGGTACTCAAACAAAGAAATTAATAGAGTTTTAAGACGTAATTACAGCAGGCCAAAGGACAAGGATGGTACACAACAATGGAAGAACACGGTGTCTTTACCGTTCATTAGTAAGGTTACAGATCGAATCGGCAAAATTTTGCTGAAACATAAAGTGAAACCGATATTCAAACCTACCAGAAAAATAGGACAAGTACTTCGTTCTGTTAAAGATAGAAGACCACCATTATCATCTTGCGGTGTGTCTATATTGGTACTACGAAAAGAAGTGTGAATACGAGGGTAAAGTCTTTGCCGACTTGGTAAAATAGATAAATCGGCCATTGCGGAACATGCACTTCAGTCCGGTGACCATGTAGTTAAGTTTTCTGATACTACAGTTTTAAGTGCTACCACGAACTATTATCCACGACTGTATAGGGAGGCTATTGAAATTTATAAACATGAAGATAATTTTAATAGAAAAGGCCTTGAAATTAAGCGAGATATGGACAGTGGCGTTACAGAATCGATAAGTGATTTTTATCTATGACGGACTGTTATATCGATAGTTACATTTTATCTTTGACTAATTTTCTCTCTGCTACTATGTGCAAACTAGACCACGCCCACTTTCCTCGGTATTTAGGTCGCTCTCCGACGCCCGACTCGTCAGTCAGCAGGACTCAGCAGGACCAGCCATACCACTGAGGTTGTCCAACGTAGTATTGGACGAAACGTTAGGAATATAAGTATTCCATGGACCACGGCCATATAACCCGGAAAAATTATCAACAACGGAAACTGTAAGCTTCTGCTGTTCTCCTCGATCTTGCAGCTGGTGGTCAGCATCATGGTCGAATGACAACCCTGCCTTACCTAAAAATTATACTTGTCTACATGGGCGGTCTCTACTAGCGTCGTCTAAGAATTATGGTGCTGCTTCTTCGTGTCCTGTTACAGTAACGCAGCCAGGTAAATAATATAGTATACAGGGTGATACAAAACGAAAGAAGAGATTTCAGTTGTTTATTGTAGGCAATCTGTAAAAGTAAGAAAACACACTGCCCACGCCACTGGATAGAATGAGGTTCAAAGTTTTCTTACGGCTGAGATGCCCGCTAAACCCGCTGGGCAGAACAGGTGATTAGGACTGTGGAAAGGGTCAAGTAAGGTTGGGGCCAGCTTCACCTTAAATTTGTAATTTCTTGTAATTTAATAACACATCTATAACCAATGCGGCACATATCCGAACTTTTACAACTACGATTTCAAACTCCAAATCTTTCACGGCTGAAGGCCTCCAAACAAGAAATCTTAAGATTCAACAAGGTAAATTTCAAGTGACTGAAAACAGGCAGTTACAATTACAAATAAAATTATATAATGACAGCTAGGCTGAAAGCCTCACGGCAAGGATGGATAGTCGAACATAAACAAGATGCAGTACAAACGGCTGAAGGCCCACAATAAAATTTTCAAGATTTTAAAATAAATTACCATAAACTTTCAAAGGCAGAAGGCCGCAATGTTTAAGCTTGAAAGGCAATTTTAAAAATAAGGTTCCAAGCCGCAATGTTTAAACTTAAAAGGTAATTTTAAGAATAAGATTCCAAGGCTGAAGGTCCAGAATTAATTTTCCAAAATTAAAAAAAAAGTATAACCATAAACCTTAAGTTTTAAGTAGCTGAAACCGGACCAAAAGAAAAGACAACACAACGGCAATAGCCTTTCAACAAATATCCACTTGCCGGTATTCAAACTTGTTACTTAAAACACAGTAAAACCAAGAATTTTTCTTTTATCATTGGCTATGATAGATTATAAACAAACAATTAAACACTGGTGAAAAAGACAGTAAGGATAACAGCACTCAGAAACCTCCAGGGGGTGGGTCTGCCCTAGTCACTTAGGAGAGACAGGTGGTGAGCCCAACTACGCTTGATCCATCGGAACCCAACGAAGGGACACCCACGGACCGACTGACAAACCACTTGCTTGCCACCAATCTTTACATGAGAACTCGAACACAAAATGTTACGGGCGTGATTATGCACAATAAAACAAGTATTAAGCTGTCAAAATTACACACCGTGATGGACAGCGACAACAGGTGAGGAAAGGACACTGCCTGAAATTACGTTAGTGGCCAGGGCAGGTAACCGGAGCACTAACGGCCACAAGGCAGATAATTCCGCTGGTGCACTTGAATTGTAGTCAAGCAGTATAGGTAATTCCACCGCATGGCCGCTAAATTTCAGCAATACAAACACTCGGTGTTACTCACAGGGAAACCTCCCCAACAGCGAACCACCGAAACGAACCACACAACGTGAATGGACGTGGCTTGGGTACTTGAAACCACTACTCAGCTTTGACGTCCTGGGTCGGTGAACCACGAAGCTCGTAGCGATTGGACAGCTCCACACACTCTCGGACATTGCGCAGGGACCGCCAGCGGACCCAGCCGACTGCACCGCGCGGAGATAACTTCCCTGGTCCGCAGCAACCGACTGGTCACGTGGCACTAACGCGAGGGAAGACAACCGCGTTCGGCGTATGGCTGTGGCGCATTCGCACTGCATCTGCAGCAGCGATATGGCCAGCAGCAGTTGGCGCCACAGTGAGACAGAGAACTGTTAAAAATCGGTTACTTCGAGGACAGCTCCGAGTCAAAAGCCCGGCCGTGTGCATTCCACTTGAAACGTCCCCTTTGAACAATTGTACATGACTGTGTTTAAACTGACACACAATATTTTTAGCGCAACGCAATCTGACTTTCAAAAATCCCTACAAAAGAATGGCCCTGACTAACATTAACCTATACCTTTCACAAATCACTTACCTCACCAAAAATCTTCGTTATTCGAACTACTGCAATACAGCGAGCGCCACTACTGCCAGCTAAATAAAAGATTCAAACTACTGAAGGCACTAACTACTAATAGGCATAGTTAGCAAATGAAAGATTTTGATAGAGAACAAACAATGTATTTACCTCAATAGTGTTCAAAAATCATAATGTATATAGCAGTTCATGACATCCAGTCTTACAAATTTCAAAACTCCGCCATCTCTCTCCCCACATCCACCACTGCTGGCGGCTCACCTCCAACTGCACAGCGCTACGCGCTGTTAACATCCAACTGCCCAACACTACAATGGCAGACAACAATGCAAACTAGCCACAGACTGCACAGAGCACAGCCAGTGATGTTCATACAGAGCGCTATGTGGCGTTACCAATAAGAAAACCTAAACAGCCTACTTACACACTGACTCCAAACCATTGCGATTTGCCGGCCGAAGTGGCCGTGCGGTTAAAGGCGCTGCAGTCTGGAACCGCAAGACCGCTACGGTCGCAGGTTCGAATCCTGCCTCGGGCATTGATGTGTGTGATGTCCTTAGGTTAGTTAGGTTTAACTAGTTCTAAGTTCTAGGGGACTAATGACCTCAGCAGTTCAGTCCCATAGTGCTCAGAGCCATTTGAACCATTTGAACCATTTGAACCATTGCGATTTGCGACTTCAGTGGTGTGAAAGCGAGGGCTCACTGGAGAGCAGGGTGAAAGTTTGTTGTGTTTTCTGCCTGAGTGCCTGTGACGACCGCTTGTTGGTTAGCAGAAGGCCAGTTGAGGGCGTGCATCCAACCTATGGTCTGGGGTTCGATTCCGTACGACAGCAAGAGCACACTTGTGGTTATCCCACCCACCCTGACCAGGATAACGCTGTTGTAACCCAACGTGCCCTACAGGGTGTCGACATGTTGCCTTGGACTGCTCGATCACCAGTTCTGTTTCCAATCGAGCGCATATGGGATATCGTCGGACTACACAACTCCAGCGTCATCGACAAACAGCATTCACCGCTCCTTTATTGACCAACCAAGAGGCATGGAACTCCATCCTACAAATTGACATCTGGCACCCGTACATCACAATGCGTGTACGTGTGGCCGGCCGCTGTGGCCGAGCGGTTCTAGGCGCTTCAGTCTGGAACCGCGCGACCGCTACGGCTGCAGGTTCGATTCCTGCCTGGGGCATGGATGTGTGTGATGTCCTTAGGTTTGTTAGGCTTAAGTAGTTCTAAGTTCTAGGGGACTGGTGACCTCAGATGTTAAGCCCCATAGTGCTCAGAGCCATTTTTGCACGTGTGCATGACTGAACTCAACATACAGGCTGTTAACTGGTTATTAACGTACCACAATTTCACTTTTGCAATGGCTCATCTCGCTCTTACATTAAGTTGTGTTCTTGCAATGTTTATTTAAATATTTTACCCAAACGAACGTATTCCCGAAATTTCATTGCTCTACATTAATTGTTTTTTGGTGTCGCTATTTTCTACCGTCAGTATATATTTATGGATAATTTCATAATAGCAAAAAGGCCAGTGTGTAACTTTTGTTTACTTTCATGCGTAGACTGACAGTCATTTAAGATTTCTACATCTACATCTACATCTATACTCCGCGAGCCACCTTACGGTGTGTGGCGGAGGGTACTTATTGTACCACTATCTGATCCCCCCTTCCCTGTTCCATTCACGAATTGTGCGTGGAAAGAACGACTGCTTGTAAGTCTCCGTATTTACTCTAATTTCTCGGATCTTTTCGTTGTGATCATTACGCGAGATATATGTGGGCGGTAGTAATATGTTGCCCATCTCTTCCCGGAATGTGCTCTCTCGTAATTTCGATAATAAACCTCTCCGTATTGCGTAACGCCTTTCTTGAAGTGTCCGCCACTGGAGCTTGTTCAGCATCTCCGTAACGCTCTCGCGCTGACTAAATGTCCCCATGACGAATCGCGCTGCTTTTCGCTGGATCATGTCTATCTCTTCTATTAATCCAACCTGGTAAGGGTCCCATACTGATGAGCAATACTCAAGAATCGGACGAACAAGCGTTTTGTAAGCTACTTCTTTCGTCGATGAGTCACATTTTCTTAGAATTCTTCCTATGAATCTCAACCTGGCGCCTGCTTTTCCCACTATTTGTTTTATGTGATCATTCCACTTCAGATCGCTCCGGATAGTAACTCCTAAGTATTTTACGGTCGTTACCACTTCCAATGATTTACCACCTATGGCATAATCGTACTGGAATGGATTTCTGCCCCTATGTATGCGCATTATATTACATTTATCTACGTTTAGGGAAAGCTGCCAGCTGTCGCACCATGCATTAATCCTCTGCAGGTCCTCCTGGAGTACGTACGAGTCTTCTGATGTTGCTACTTTCTTGTAGACAACCGTGTCATCTGCAAATAGCCTCACGGAGCTACCGATGTTGTCGTCATTTATGTATATTGTAAACAATAAAGGTCCTATCACGCTTCCCTGCGGTACTCCCGAAATTACCTCTACATCTGCAGATTTTGAACCGTTAAGAATGACATGTTGTGTTCTTTCTTCAAGGAAATCCTGAATCCAATCACAAACCTGGTCCGATATTCCGTAAGCTCGTATTTTTTTCACTAAACGTAAGTGCGGAACCGTATCAAATGCCTTCCTGAAGTCCAGGAATACGGCATCAATCTGCTCGCCAGTGTCTACGGCACTGTGAATTTCTTGGGCAAATAGGGCGAGCTGAGTTTCACATGATCTCTGTTTGCGGAATCCATGTTGGTTATGATGAAGGAGATTTGTATTATCTAAGAACGTCATAATACGAGAACACAAAACATGTTCCATTATTCTACAACAGATTGACGTAAGCGAAATAGGCCTATAATTATTCGCATCTGATTTATGACCCTTCTTGAAAATGGGAACGACCTGCGCTTTCTTCCAGTCGCTAGGTACTTTACGTTCTTCCAGCGATCTACGATAAATTGCTGATAGAAAGGGGGCAAGTTCTTTAGCATAATCACTGTAGAATCTTAAGGGTATCTCGTCTGGTCCGGATGCTTTTCCGCTTCTGGCTACTGGAGAAACATTCCAGCCGTTGACCTTTGCAACAAAAATTTTACAGCAAATACATTATATATAATAAATTACGTCTACTTTTGAGAAAATACCTCTATTAAATGAATGAGTAAGACCCAGAATCGTTCGAGAGTTGATGAAGAGGTCCCATACTCCGAGGAGCGTAGGGAACGATGTGGGAGACCCGCACCGCCGACTGGGCAAGGTACTAGCGGAGGTGGTTTGCCATTGCCTTCCTCCGACCGTAATGGGGATGAAGACGACACAACAACACCCAGTCATCTCCAGGCAGGGAAAATCCCTGACCCCGCCGGGAATCGAACCTGGGACCCCGGGCGCGGGAAGCGAGAACGCTGCCGCAAGACCACGAGCTGCGGACAGAATCTTTCAGAAAACAAAAGACAAAAAATGGAATGAGAGGGACGCGCACCTGCTGCTAATCCTATCATGAGAGGACAGCTTTACAGAGGGGGCAAGTCTTCAACCCCCCCACATTCTGTTAAGAGACTTGGGCTTCCGACATGTTGCCACCTTCTCGTGGCTTCACCGTCCTTCATCCACTTTGCTGTGATTTCCCTAAATCGCTTTGGGCAAATGCCGGGATGATTGCTTTGAAAGGGCACGGCTGACTTCCTTCCCCATCCTTCCCTAATCCGATGGGACCGATGACCTCGCTGCTTGGTCCCCTCTCCCCAAATCAACCAAGCAATCAACCACTTTGCTTGTATGGTAACGACAGTAGCACGCGACCAACCGACCAACTTGCTGTTTCGGAGATGATTCTTTTCAGACGCCAAGCTCTTTGTCAAATTCACTTGTGTCAGTGGATTCCCCAATTGTTGGTCATAAAATATTGTCTCTTCAGGGTATATTTGCTTTATTCGACTCATTCTTTGAAAAACGACGATTACGTTTCGTTAGCGGTTAACGCATGAAATATCGTCATATTTGATAGGATTTCCACGAGGACGCTGATAAATGACAATGTGTAAACTTCTCTTAGGAAGTAAACTTTCGCACAGGAAACGTGTATTGCATCAGAGTTTGCGTAACAGTGAAAAGTAACTTACTTTCGCATTAATGAAAGGAACCACGTCCCCATGTAGCGTGAAAAATGTCCAGTGGCTAACATATAGTGTGCTGTGCCTGTGGTTTTCTTGCATGTGCGCTAAAATTCCGTGTTTTGCGGCAATATGCGGCGAAATTAGTTGCTTAACTTTCTAATGGAGTTTTAAAGTGAGCGGACGGGGACACAAAATTCGGTCCATTCGGTGTAATTAAGCTTGTTTCAGACCTTAAACAGCGTTAGCGCCACGCAAACTACTGCCGCTCAGCATTCAGTTTCCGTGCAGATTAGAAAATTTTCTGTACTTCGTGACTTTCGTTGGAGAAAGGTACTCACTCGGCACAGAAACGGTATTGCGTTTTTGACAGTAGTTAATTCTTTCATATTGTGATTACATTGCTGAATGGAAAACAGAAAAAAAAAACATGTCTTCGTTTCGCTGTTATCTTTCTTCTGTAATGGATTATGAAGCCTGAGAATTTCCTTACGTATCGGAGTCATCAGCTACTGTGTTGACACATGCCGGCGTTCACTGTAAGTAGCTCTCCACTGACACCATTTGCGCACAACTCTTCCTGGCATTCAAGCCATAGTATTAATGATATTGGAGCTATATAAGGGCAGCTATAATTTTATTGAATCATTTTTTTTGTGTGTTTGGTAATTTCCTTCAGTTGGCAGGTATTCAGAAAAATGGGGTGGGGGTACCTTAAAAAAGGTCGGATATTTCTAAATTTTTTGGTATGTTGTTTGTAGGTGGTGGTTGGAGTGGCAGTAGCGGTAGTGGAACCAAGCGGTAACAATTTTTTTTCTTTTTTAGATAAATCATGACCAGTTTCCATCTGACTAGCATATCATCTTCAGTAGCGATCCAGACGATGTTTTGCTTTCATTTCTTGAGATATACCGTCATTATGAAGAGAAAAAAATAAAATTATATGCCCTCAAGGAGGGATCTTGTAAGGAAACAAACTTATCTCTTCTTCGATGGAAACTAAGAGTTGTAAAATTACCGTAGGCTACCATAGACTATGGTAAGTAAGCATGACTGTGGTAACTTATCTAAAACCTTTGGTCTGTTAAGATCGTAACCGCGTTACTTGTACATTAAGGGTGCTGCATAACTATCTGGCGTTACCTCAAAAAATGGTTCAAATGACTCTGAGCACTATGGGACTTTATTTCTGAGGTCATCAGTCCCATAGAACTTAGAACTACTTAAACTTAACTAACCTTAGAACATCACAAACATCCATGTCCGAGGCAGGATTCGAACCTGTCGCGCGGTTCCAGACTATAGCGCCTAGAACCGCTCGGCCACCACGGCCGGCGCGTTACCTCATTTCGATGACTTTGTTTGCGTGTGCGATGAGTGTCTTACTAGACTGCCATAGACACTGGCACCTGTGAACCGTCTAGAAAGTGAGTAAAGATGTATAGAGGACCCAGTAACATTTTTGTTCTGCATTGTTATTCTCCTGTCTGTTACTTAAAAATAAACAGTATTATAGCAAAATTGAAATTGTCAAGGTTTAATTCAGGTTTTATTCAAAAATTGTTGATTTGTAATGTGAAATACAGGGATGCTGCACTAAAAATAAAGAAAACAATACAGATTTATTATATAGCGCTAGAAAACACAATTTGCTCCAAAAACAAATAAAAATTTAAAAAAAACGCAAGACAAAAATGTATGAAACGTTGCTACAATACTTCGTCGATATTATATAAAATATATTTCTGTTAATCGTAAAAAAAATTTGCACTTGCTCCTAATAACAGAAAACTTGCCTTTGATCATGACGAAAAATGTTCTGTTGAGCAAAAATAATTGTGAAAATTTTTTATGTTTGTGCATGTATACTGTACTTGCATCAAAAGTAATTGCTTTGGTTACAACATGAGTTACGCAATCAAGTAATTTTTATTGCTTGTAAAATGCAATTTATATTTAGTAAGGATATAAAACACACAATGGAGTAACACTGAACGATGTGGGTTCTAATTATGTGCAAAGCAAACAAATTAACAAACTAAAAACAAAGTGAAGTTGTTTATGTGTTGTACCAAAACTACAGTACCATAGTTTCGATGGAGTACAACTCTAATGGAAAACGTTCGCACTGGCACGACTCCTCTGTGATTTAGTGAACAAAAGAACAGAAGGTATACTTGCGGATTATATAGATGAATTTTCAACAGGACTATTTACCAAACCCAAACCGAACTAAACTAGAGGTCTGTTTTAGCTTCGCCTGATGGTCGACCGTTGCTTCATCTTCTGTCTGTGGCGTCATCCGACGGCAGCGTTGGACGTCGACTGGTCAGCCAGTAATGTAGGCTTTCGTAACCGAAGTCGTTACTTAAACTACTCATTTGCACTCAAAAAGACTGAGAGGATACACTTCCAGTCCTTGCCTCGGTGTCAGATCAGATCGAACCTGGGTTCTTGTGGTGACAGCCAGTTGAGCCGTTCGTTATATTTACATAGACTGTCTTCAGAATGTGCTAGGTGCGTTCAGGAAGTAAAACTCTATACTAAAAAACATACAGATTTTAAACTATCTTTCTGATAAAACTTATCATTGTGTAGGGACCTGTCATAGTGTCGCGCAAGTTTCTGTGTGGCTTCCTCATAGTTTTTGTATACCGTCTGTGTTCTCCGCCATACGCTAACATTTTCTGTGGATTCGTAACTGTTGGTGAATTTTTGACAACCAAACTTTTCCAGATGGCAGAGGAGACGGAAGTCGCACAGGGGCCTGGTCAGGGCTATCCGGATAGTGGTCAAACACGTCCTCGCCAAAATCCAGTAAAAGTTGTCATGTATTGTTCACAGCCGGAGATCGGGCAATGTCACGAAACAAAACTATACCGGTTGTGAACTTTCTCGGCGTTTTTTCTGTACTGCGCGACGTAGTTTCATAAGCGTCGCACAGTAAACATTTGCACTAATTGTTTAAACTCGTGGTAAAAACTGCACCAGTAGAATGCAGTATCACAGAAGCCTGCGCACATGACATTTAGATGTGTCAAGATTTACTTGGCTTTAGTCGTAACTGGTGGCGTAGTGAGCTTCGATTCCAGTATCGTTTCTATAGAGGTTTCATAAGCACCCAAAATAATTTCCCGATCGCTAAGTTGCTGAGAAGGGGGCGCGGACGGCGGAGGGAGCGCGCCGCGGGCGGAGGGTATTTAAATCGGCCGCCGCCGCGACCGAACCCAGTTCCCTCTGAGCAGCCACAGCGTACGGATCTCCGTGCCGGCACGTTCACAGGAGCTCAGTCCGTCAGTTCACCTGATAATGGCGACATGTATGATCGCCGAAATATTGTGCCCGTTGGACACTGTAGACCGGCAGCACACCCGTGGATATTTTGACTATCAAATACGCCGGGAGAAACTCAAGAATCACATCATCATCACTGTTGTAACGTGTCAAAATGTCAAATGCACTGACCAGAGCGCCCAGTATTCGAGAATTCAATTTTTCAGAAACAATGTCATGAAGAAGTTACAGTCAAATTTGTGGAAAGCTCTTAGAAAAATCAGATGTTGTTGCTTACGCTTTTTCTGCACGGGTTCTTCAACTGCACAAACCATTTTTTGATTAACCAAACATGGACTCTCACTTCATTCGTCATTCCTCACTTGACAGCGTCCTTCATTGAACTGTAGGACGTATGTCCTTACCACTAAATCACTCACTGCATTTTCTCCGTAAACTAAGCATATCTGTCGATGAATGTCAACTGGTTTAATGTTCTTCGCATACAGAGAACGGGATTTTCGATCAACCTTGCCCTTCTGTACAAGCAGTATACGCCATATCAACACGCAGAGAACTCGGAATTGTGTCATCATCTTTTTGACTCAAAGCAACTATTGCGCGTGCGCCGAACTGCGCTTTTAGCGCTGCCGCGGAAAGAAATACAAATGGAACTTGCTTTCTGGACATGCCTCCTATTCCAGTTCACAGTACACATTAATGGCTAATTAGATAAAGTCAGAAGCTTCTTTAGACTCTTTGTGGATGCCCCGGTTGTGCATATAGATGTTGGTTTTTGAGAAAATAATTGTGAAATTGAGAAACAGTTAAAGAAATCAACGTTTGATGATCGGTAGTTGATAACGAATAAAGCTACATGAACCTTAACAGACCTAGTTTGAGTGTAGCCTTCCAGATGGATGTTTAGACGCAACACCGGTCACTTGGAGCGAAGAAAATTGGCAGGAGAAAAATAACGTCGTACTGAGGGTTAGCGAAGTTCATTATAAAAATTGGACAGTACTCAATCGGCAGTCAAGGAATTTAAAGATATAAAATTGATTGCAGTGAGAGCGAGAATAATTGAGAAGAGAGTGAGACATTGTTGTAGCCTATCCGCCGTGTTATTCGGTCAGAACACTGAGCAAGTGGAAAATCGAGGAGAAATTTGGAAAGCGAGAAACATTTGAGACAAAAGAAATAAAAATTTTAAGGTTCGCCAATACCTCTGTGATCTAGTCACAGGCGGCAGACGACATGGAAAATCACTTAATGAAATAGATAGTGTCTTAAAAAAAGATTGCCAAACAAAAACTAACTAAAGTGGAAGGGTTATGGAGTATAGGCGAACTGAGCCAGGCATGCTGGAAGAATTAGATTAGGAAATGAAACACTAGAAGTAGTAGACAGCTTTTTCTATTTGGATAGCGTAATAATTGACTGTGGTCGAAGTAGAGAGGACGTAGGAACTTGACTGACAATAACAAGAAAATGTTTCTGGAAAACGAGAAAATATTACCATTTAATATAAATGTAAGGGGTCAGTAGTGTTTTCTGAAAACATTGGGATGGAGTGTAGCCTTGTATGGAAGGGAGAAATTGACGACAAGCATTACAGACAGACCGATAGATACAACAGGGTGTTACTTCATCGTATTGGGGAGAAAAGAAATTTGTTGCACAACTTAATTAAAATAAGGCATCCGTTGATAGGACACTGACGCATCATTTTGGTAAAGGAGGGAAGTGTGGCAGGGTAAAAACTGAAGAGGGAGACCACGACTCGACTACAGTAAGCAGGCTCAGCTGAATGTAGGTTACAGCAGTTATGAAGTGACGAAGACTTGGACCGTAAAGATTAGCGCGAGGAGCTGCATGGAACCAGTCTTCGGACTGAAAACAACGATGACTGTGACGTCCTTACTTAATAGGCTCCACTGAATACTCGTTGGAGTGAAAGCACTGGAAAAGCATTTTCGAAGAGATAAGTTCGAATTTGCACACAGCATGTCCAGTTCACCGTTGTTTCTCTAAATTCATTTAGCCGAATGCCGAGATGGTTACTTTTTTAAAGGATACAGCATAATTCTTTGCATATCCTCCTCCTGTCCGAGTTGGTGTTTCGTCCCTAATGAACTCCTCGTCGACAGTACGTTGAACCCTAACTTTCCTTTTCTGTTTTGACCGCTCGGTCTAGCGCGCTTTGCCACGGTTCGCGCGGCTTCTCCACCCCCCCCCCCCCTTCCCCCTCCGTCTCGAAAGTTCGAGACCTCTCTCGGGCATGTGTGTGTGTGCTGTCCTTAGCGTAAGTTTGTTTAAGTTAGATTAAGTAGTGTTTAAGCCTAGGACCGATCACCTCAGCAGTTTGCTCCCATACGAAATTTCCAAATAGTATCATCCATCAGCCTCCAGTAACAAAACTACGCTACGGTCGCAGGTTCGAATCCTGCCTCGGGCATGGATGTGTGTGATGTCCTTAGGTTAGTTAGGTTTAAGTAGTTCTAAGTCCAGGGGACTGATGACCTCAGATGTTGAGTCCCATAGTGCTCAGAGCCATTTGAACCATTTGAACACGGTTCTAGGCGCGCAGTCCAGAACCGCGCGACTGCTACGGTTGCAGGTTCGAATCCTGCCTCGGGCATGGATGTGTGTGATGTCCTTAGGTTAGTTAGGTTTAAGTAGTTCTACGTTCTAGGGGACTGATGACGACAGATGTTAAGTCCCATAGTGCTCAGAGCCATTTGAATCATTTGAACCATTTGAACAAAACTATTTGTTTATTGCTTAGTCAGCCTGACCAGATTAAGGCCTTCAGGCCCTCTCCTATAACTGACCAGGAACAACATGTATGAAAAATATTACATAACTATCACAATAATAGTAATTTGCATTATTAATAAATTAATAATTGGCAATAATAATCTTAACATTAATAATGATGATAAAATAATAGCTAATATGAATTAGTTATTGCGTAACAAACTCAATGGTGATAATTTGCATTATTAATAAAAAGTAATAATTTGCGATAGTAATAATAATAGCACTAATAACAATAGTAAAATAATGGAGGCATTAAAATGATACTGACTAGTTTAGCGCTTTTGAAGTGTTATTTGGTATTAGAAGAATTGGAAGGGATAATGGAAGAGGAGAGGATTAAAATTAAAGTTTCCATGGCTGCTAAGCAAGAGGAGTAGTTCAACGGAGAACTCTGTTGACAAGGTAGCGGGAGGGGTGGGGAAGGGAGGGTTGACGAGAGTGATATAGCTATTGTAATAGAAGGTGGGCCACTAGTCTTTTGTAGTTTGAAACGATTTCAATTTTTCTAATCTTTCGAGGAAGATTGTTCCGACCTCGGTTTCGGGATACGGAAAATCTTTTATAGAATAAGGCAAAGTTGTGCAGTTGTACAGAAAGGATTTTACTTAATTGGGAACGTATATCACTGCTGTGTGGTTCAGATAGTAGTGTAAGCGTTGAACGTAAATAAGAAGAAGTGCAATGATTGAGAAGACGATACAGCACATACAGGCTATGATAATCTCTACGCTTACCGGCACGTAGCCCTGATAATTGTTCACATGTAGCAGCGATGATCGCAACAGCGCACATCACAAAACATTGCCACTTCCAGCCGACTTGAGCACTCATAGGAAACTCCTTGCAAAACAGCATCATCACAGTCAAGGTGGTGAGTATTAGTGACTCCACGACTTTCTTTTTAAGCTCCAGAGGAAATACTTTTTTATATTTCTGTAGTGACTGAAGTAATGCTGACAGCTTCTTACACACTGGAGTTGTGTGTTTAGTCCAGTCTAAGTGATGGTCCAGAATTAACTCCAAATTCTATGCAGAAGAAGAAAGGGTGATTTCCGCGCTGTGTAGGATTAAGCGTGGAAGAGATTAACTGAGAACTAGTAAGTCTTCTATGTGCGAATAAGACTGCTTGCGTGCTAGATGTGTTAAGTTCCAAACCTATGTTCTGCGCCCATTATAATAAACAGTGCGGCTCTGCTTGAATTTATTTACCTTCTTTTCCCTAATGTTCTTTTGCTTCTCAAAGTAAAAAGTACATAATTAAATTCCAGCTTGACTCTCTTGCCCACCGTCTCCGCCCTTTCTTGTCTTCATCTTCTGGAATTTCTGGTTAATGAGACGTCACAGGGTGTTCCTTTTAACAATTTTAAACCGCATCTTTGAGGTATAACGAAGTAAAACAGGCCCACGTTTCACGGAAATTAAAATAAAAGCTTATTTCTAGTCTCTGAAAACAAAATGCTTCGTATATACAGGAAAAAAGGAAACGAAAATATTGAGATTAAGTTGTCTGTTTGTGGTGGGTCTGTTCGCAACTTCTCTTTGAACTTTACAATCAAAGACACGTTGAATCACGGTCCCAGCGTACAATGCCTGAAGGAACTGTGTCTCCCATTCCCTAACAGTTTTCTATGTTGCTCTGCTACTATATTTGTGTTTTTCTTGCGGGGTAATCGCTTACTAGTTCCTTCGTACGTCCTTTTTCCTTAGAAGTTGTGAAAATATTTGGCACTGATCATTTTGTTTCAGTATGTTATTAAATATTTCAAATGACAACTGTAACCATCTTACAGAGCAACCTAAATAGCGCGCTGCAACTTGTTCCTGTAGACGCTCTTCCTTCTATATAAAGGACGCAAGAGGAGCCAGGTGCAATTCTCCAGGACAAGGATATCAGGTCCCATTTTCTAGTATAGCTCTGCCATCATTCTGTTTACCTGAAACAGTTTCTTTATCAGCGTTGCCTGCGCTTAGAGTGTAGTTTATAGACATTCCTGAACGTCTCCGGAGAAATATTTACGTTCTATTAACAATGACGAGAAACGTTCTGTGAGTGATCAAAGCATGTAAATGCCAGCACAGCAATGCTGTGAGACAGTCATATGTTAAAAATACAGAGTGCGAAGGTGCAGGTGTAGAGTTATCATTAAGAAGTGAAAGTTCTCTCGTCTCAAAATCGAAAGTGTAATAGAATATTTATTTAAGAAAAACCCGGGCCTCAGCGCTCCTTTTCTTTTGTAACTGCTTCGTTGATCTTTCAACAAAATAAAGACATCTTCATGTTCATTTGTCACCTGGGGCATAAACCTATCGGGGTGGATTAGCTTCTAAGAGTCAGAAATTCAGTCAAAAGGTCTTAGGTTCAACACTCAGTCGGTTCCAAGACTTTGTTCCTCTCATAACTTCCTTCTCCTCGGCAATGGTTCGTGTATATGAAAAACGACAAGTTTTACCGCGGTTTGCAATCTTGCTGAATGTGTTGCTCCCACTACAACTATCTTGGAAGACTGTTCAAGCCTGCCTTGGTGGTATATGTATCAGACTACGAATCCGAAAGGCCAGGGTTCACTCTGCAGTGGGTCCTAGAATTTTTTCGGTCGCTCCCACTTCTTTCAACTCCGAAAATAATTTGATCATATGAAAAATTGCAAGTTGGACAATGGTTCTTAGAACTCGTTAAACTGCACATTCCCATACAATCAGCTAGGTAAGTCAATTTTTACGCCAGAAGGAAGGCAAGGGTACACCAATTCCGGTAGAACCGTGCCCATTGAACACTGCGATGTTCAGACCATCTTTCATGCTGTGCACAGCTTGCACACTCGACCTTTTATTTCCATTTATTTAACATTGCAGCACGCAGGAAGTTTACAAAAAGATTGCTCCACAACATCGTCCGATTCAAGGGGAGAATTTTATGAAGTTTACTTTGATTTTTACTACTGAAGATGTGTATGTTTTAAGAATTTCAATTTTTTTAGAGGGTGGAGCGCAAAAAGAGGTCGTCGACTAATTTTTTTAACGCAACTAAATATTCGGTATCTTATCCAGAATTACATATTTGTGTTCAGGAGGAGTTCAGACCCCGTACCGCCGTCCTTTCTTTCCCGCGGTTATCCCTAAAAGCTTCAGTAGGATTCTCAGTGGTGAGTTTATTTAGACCACGGTAGAGATCCTCTCATTTCCTTGTCTGTCTCTAATGACCTGTATATCGTCATTCCCTTAAACCACAGCCACCTAGTTCTTTGAAAGGAACGTTAATTCTTTCCACTTAAACTACTGCACGTGTATTTCTTGTAAACTTTGAGTGTAAACTGGAAACGTGGGCTGCCGCATTACTACCTGCCATGAATTCAGTAAGAGAATAAAGGCGGAACATTCAAAGGAAAGGCAATTCGTTCTCTGTATCTCGTTAGTTTGCAAATAGTTTTTTCGTAATGTTTATTTAGAGTGTTAATAACAGCAACGACACCTAATTATTCTAAGAAGGCAAAAAAATTGAATATAAATTTTGTAGGTTGCTGCAGAGAAAAGATTTGATAATAATTATGATTATACAAGGTGTTACAAAAAGGTACGGCCAAACTTTCAGGAAACATTCCACACACACAAATAAAGAAAAGATGTTATGTGGACATGTGTCCGGAAACGCTTAATTTCCATGGTAGATCTCATTTTAGTTTCGTCAGTATGTACTGTACTTCCTCGATTCACCGCCATGATTTCATACGGGATACTCTACGTGTACTGCTAGAACATGTGCCTTTACAAGTACGACACAACATGTGGTTCATGCACGATGGAGCTCCTGCACATTTCAGTCGAAGTGTTCGTGCACTTCTCAACAACAGATTCGGTGACCGATGGATTGGTAGAGGCGGACCAATTCCATGGCCTCCACGCTCTCCTGACCTCAGCCCTCTTGACTTTCATTTATGGGGGCATTTGAAAGCTCTTGTCTACGCAACCCCGGTACCAAATGTAGAGACTCTTCGTGCTCCTATTGTGGACGGCTGTGATACAATACGCCATTCTCCAGGGCTGCATCAGCGCATCAGGGATTCCATGCGACGGAGTGTGAATGCATGTATCCTCGCTAACGGAGGACATTTTGAACATTTCCTGTAACAAAGTGTTTGAAGTCACGCTGATACGTTCTGTTGCTGTGTGTTTCCATTCCATGATTAGTGTGATTTGAAGAGAAGTAATAAAATGAGCTCTGACATGGAAAGTAAGCGTTTCCGCACACATGTCCACCTAACATATTTTCTTTCTTTGTGTGTGAGGAATGTTTCCTGAAAGTTTGGCTGTACCTTTTTGTAACACCCTGTATGTGTGAACACCTCTTCCATTCTATACGCTGTTAACAAGCGTGTAAAATGGACCGGAAGGTAACTTTCAGTCTGGAACATGCGTTGCAACTGTTTTGTAGGTTATGAATGTACACATGTAACAGGATCGTCAAAATGTTAGCCTCGAGCTGTCTAAATGTGCTGGCACTTCATGAACATATTATTCTATAGTAACCTTAGTACATACTAACTGTTTAACTCGTTGACAGTCTCTAATCCACTGTATGCAGTGTTCAGTAGTAATTATAAAAACTTCTTTGCTTGTCCTTCATGCTGGGGGAAATAAAAGCTTTCAAACTCCGGAAAAAATCGAAATTAATTTGACTCTCATCTGAATTCTTCTTGGTCTTTTTCCGGCCATCATTCAGCAAGATTAAATGACATACTGAAAATGATTTAGACGGAATTAGATCATTATACGAAGTACAAACATGTCTGGTTACGAAGCCTTTGCGTCAACAGCGTAGCGCAGTAAGACACTCAATCTATAAGGACGTTGCAGCAGGCTTAAGTACTTCCTGGTCCGTTTTGATAACTTCTTTTACGTGCGTTCTGCTGTTTATCACGGGAGTCACTTGGTACTAAACGATTTTCGTATCCAGCAACAAGGATCATGAGGCATTATCCGCTCAAAAGCTCTGGCCTTCAGAGGACTCGGACCGCTGGCTTTAATTGTAATTTCCGACACGCGTCGTAGCTTCATTACCAACCTGTAAGGCCAGTCGCGGTTTAGCACACACGATTTCTCCCCTCCCCCCCTCCCCTCCCCATTCGTACTCTTTGTGCATGAATCTCGTTAGCGACGACTGTGAACGTTTTAGAGCGACCACATCTAACATGCTTAAAAGAGTAACGAGCGAATAAAATTAACCATTATTACCGCTTGTGAGGCAGATCAAAAAGTGCAGTTTCGTAAACTGAACTGCCACACATTTCACAGTTTTCACATTTCACAGAAATGATCATAACTGTTCGCAAACTGCTGCGCCCGCTAGCCTGATTTTCTCGAAATGGATTCACAGGCAATCTCGCCACTGTATTGTTTACTTCTATGGAGAACTCTCCCAGTATTTCGCTTGTTACATATCCTCACCCACCTCTCATTTCCCCTCTCTGTACGTAGTACTCCCCTTCTCTCTCTCGTTTGCACATACTGAGTTCTCACTGGACTAGTCTTGGCAGAAGTCCGTAAAACCGATGTATATTGGGCTTTATGACGGTCATCATCTTCCGCTTCTCAACTTCCATAGTTTTCTATGTGTCTAATCTTATTCCTGAAGAACCCTTGAATTCATCAAATCCTTAACACCTTGCATCCAGCTTCTAGGTGGTCTTCTGCGGTTTCTTCGCTCAGTTGCTGTCCATTCATAGATTCTTTTTGGCCGTCGCTTATTATCCATTCGTTGGGGGTGGCCACACCAATTTAACATTTTTTCATCTATGGCATCGAGGAATAGCGTCTTTTTCTCCTATAATTTCCCCTACTCTGGAGACGTAACAACTTCTTCGCCAAAAATACATCTCAAGGGCAATTAATTTGTTTGTCTCCTTTTGATTAGCTCCCATATTTCAGCGCCTATGTTGTGATATTGTCTACGATCGACTTGTACATCAAGCCCTTGTTATCTTTATAAGTTGTTCACTCCATATGAAGGAGTTCATTTGACCAATAACTCTTTCTCCTCGTTCAGTTTTATTTGTGATGTCTTGTGTACTACTTTCTTTTGTTATAAAATTGACGCCGAAGTATTTAAATGCATAATTTTGCAGAGTGCTACACCCAAATCCTCTGGCTCATATTCACCCACTACCATATACTTCGTCTTTTTGTGTTTTCTGTTAGGCCCAGTATTCTTCGTGCAGTTTCCTCAACATGTATCTGGAGTCATCTTCGGCTCCCCGTATCAGGAACAGTATTTCTTGTTCTATAGGGATTCCCATTCCACGACATTTCCTCTTCAAATTTTGCAGAATTTCCTCTAAGTGTACTTTAAATACACTATGCAAATATGTACCTTTGTTTTAGACATTTATTTACGAAATTCTATGTAAAAACAATGTTAGGCAATGCCGTAAGGGTCCATTCGTCTCAGCCAGCTTATAAAATTAGCGATTTTTACAAATTTTCTTAAAAAGTAATGAAGCAATCAATGTAAATCTTATTGCACATTATTTATTTATTCTTGAACAACATTTTCTGATTTTTTATGGAAGTCGGTCGTCACTAAGCCCCCCATACGAGGAGTTAAATTTCCTCTGCCCACAATGAGTTATTACGAGGTGCATTTAAGTTCTAAGGCCTCCGATTTTTTTTCTAATTAACTACTCACCCAAAATCGATGAAACTGGTGTTACTTCTCGACGTAATCGCCCTGCAGACGTACACATTTTTCACAACGCTGACGCCATGATTCCATGGCAGTGGCGAAAGCTTCTTTAGGAGTCTGTTTTGACCACTGGAAAATCGCTGAGGCAATAGCAGCACGGCTGGTGAATGTGCGGCCACGGAGAGTCTTTCATTGTTGGAAAAAGCCAAAAGTCACTAGGAGCCAGGTCGGGTGAGTAGGGAGCATGAGGAATCACTTCAAAGTTGTTATCACGAAGAAACTGTTGCGTAACGTTAGCTCGATGTGCGGGTGCGTTGTCTTGGTGAAACAGCACACGCACAGCCCTTCCCGGACGTTTTTGTTGCAGTGCAGGAACGAATTTGTTCTTCAAAACATTGTCGTAGGATGCACCTGTTACAGTAGTGCCTTTTGGAACGCAATGGGTAAGGATTGCGCCCTCGCTGTCCCAGAACATGGACACCATCATTTTTTCAGCACTGGCGGTTACCCGAAATTTTTTTGGTGGCGGTGAATCTGTGTGCTTCCATTAAGCTGACTGGCGCTTTGTTTCTCGATTGAAAAATGGCATCCACGTCTCATCCATTGTCACAACCGACGAAAAGAAAGTCCCATTCATGCTGTCGCTGCGCGTCAACATTGCTTGGCAACATGCCACACAGGCAGCCGTGTGGTCGTCCGTCAGCATTCGTGGCACCCACCTGGATGACACTTTTCGCATTTTCAGGTCGTCATGCAGGATTGTGTGCACAGAACACACAGAAATGCCAACTCTGGAGGCGATCTGTTCCACAGTTATTCGGCGATCCCCAAAAACAATTCTCTCCACTTTCTCGATCATGTCGTCAGACCGGATTGTGCGAGCCCGAGGTTGTTTCGGTTTGTTGTCACACGATGTTCTGCCTTCATTAAAGTGTCGCACCCACGAACGCACTTTTGACACATCCAAAACTCCATCACCACATGTCTCCTTCAACTGTCGACAAATTTCAATTGGTTTCACACCACGCAAATTCAGAAGACGAATGATTGCACACTGTTCAAGTAAGGAAAACGTCGCCATTTTAAGTATTTAAAACAATTCTCATTCTCGCCGCTGGCGGTAAAATTCCGTCTGCCGTACGGTGCTGCCATCTCTGGGACGTATTGACAATGAACGCAGCGTCATTTTAAAACAATGCACATGTTTCTATCTCTTTCCAGTCCGGAGAAAAAAAATCGGAGGCCTTAGAACTTGAATGCACCTCGTATTATGTCCAGCATGGAAATCCTGCAGGTTGCAAATCTTATCTGAAATTTAAAAAAAAAAAAATTCTTAAAATATAGGGTATTGCGCATGGAGGAACAGCACAGCTTTTTAAAATTCAGAAAAATAATAAAACTTAAATTAAAAATTAAAGAAAACTCAACAAAAACCTCTCAAAAGTAAAAAATAATGTATTATCCCTTTAAATGTAATATAAATAGTAATATTTTGGTACACTCTGATTCATATTTAAGCATTTCTTAATTTCTTTGTCTGTGAAAATTAAGTTACAGTCTTTCAGTTTCTTTCTTAAATAGCCATTAAAGTTGTGAGTGGGATTAAGAAATTAAATAAAGATACCACTCACAACTTTAATGGCTTATTAAAAAAGAAACTAAAAGACTGTAACTTTATTTTCACAGACAAAGAAGGTAATATTTTGAGCCAAGCGTCATCGCGTCGGGGGACAACTGTGTAACTAATAATAAAAAAAGAAGTTAAGAGCAGCTCTCCTTTCGAGAACAGCATACTTTCATTATTGCTGGGTATAAGCCTCTTGTGCTTGGTGTCATCTCTTCTAATCCTTCGCGTCCCGCATCCACACCAGAAAATAGCTAGTGAAATTATAGTTACTTACTGTGTAAGATATGAAAAGCATCCGTCTTTAATTAGCCTAACATTGTTAAATAACAGGGTTACCCATTTCTTTTATATCGTATTTTTACATAAATATGCAAGAACTTTCGCGTATTAATCTATCTTACGAGGCCTTCGTCCTGCAGTAGTTCGGTGACAGCTCACTAACTCTCGCTGCATTAAACCGCGAGCGCGAGTTTGGTATGCAGCGTGCGGGGCGTGTCCAAGTGCGGCCACCTGAACGGGAAGTCGTCGTTGACGGTTGCCTGTACTGCGATTTTTTCGGAGTAAATTAATTAAAACAATTTGATATTGTTGTTTTGATATTTATCTACGTTGCCCAGGCAGCTGACGTGTATTTAGGATTTATACTTTATCATTTATAGTGGTACTCTTTATTTTATTTAGTTTGTGGGTCCCCGACACGACGTCGCTTGGATCGAAGTATTACTATTTATATTAAACTTAAAGGGGCAATATGTACTGTTTTTTTAGTTATGAGAGGTTTCTTGTGACGGTGGTTTTTAATTTAAGTTTTATTTCTCGCTTTTTAAACTTCATATTTTGGTAGTAGGCGCGGTACAATCGACTCTCTATCCCCACATTCACACAAATATTTCCCGGATCGAAACACGGTATCGCGACACGAGATCTTTTCTCTTTGCGATTTACGTGTTTCTTGTTTTAATTCGTACATACACTCCTGGAAATTGAAATAAGAACACCGTGAATTCATTGTCCCAGGAAGGGGAAACTTTATTGACACATTCCTGGGGTCAGATACATCACATGATCACACTGACAGAACCACAGGCACATAGACACAGGCAACAGAGCATGCACAATGGCGGCACTAGTACAGTGTATATCCACCTTTCGCAGCAATGCAGGCTGCTATTCTCCCATGGAGACGATCGTAGAGATGCTGGATGTAGTCCTGTGGAACGGCTTGCCATGCCATTTCCACCTGGCGCCTCAGTTGGACCAGCGTTCGTGCTGGACGTGCAGACCGCGTGAGACGACGCTTCATCCAGTCCCAAACATGCTCAATGGGGGACAGATCCGGAGATCTTGCTGGCCAGGGTAGTTGACTTACACCTTCTAGAGCACGTTGGGTGGCACGGGATACATGCGGACGTGCATTGTCTTGTTGGAACAGCAACTTCCCTTGCCGGTCTAGGAATGGTAGAACGATGGGTTCGATGACGGTTTGGATGTACCGTGCACTATTCAGTGTCCCCTCGACGATCACCAGTGGTGTACGGCCAGTGTAGGAGATCGCTCCCCACACCATGATGCCGGGTGTTGGCCCTGTGTGCCTCGGTCGTATGCAGTCCTGATTGTGGCGCTCACCTGCACGGCGCCAAACACGCATACGACCATCATTGGCACCAAGGCAGAAGCGACTCTCATCGCTGAAGACGACACGTCTCCATTCGTCCCTCCATTCACGCCTGTCGCGACACCACTGGAGGCAGGCTGCACGATGTTGGGGCGTGAGCGGAAGACGGCCTAACGGTGTGCGGGACCGTAGCCCAGCTTCATGGAGACGGTTGCGAATGGTCCTCGCCTATACCCCAGGAGCAACAGTGTCCCTAATTTGCTGGGAAATGGCGGTGCGGTCCCCTACGGCACTGCGTAGGATCCTACGGTCTTGGCGTGCATCCGTGCGTCGCTGCTGTCCGGTCCCAGGTCGACGGGCACGTACACCATCCGCCGACCACTGGCGACAACATCGATGTACTGTGGAGACCTCACGCCCCACGTGTTGAGTAATTCGGCGGTACGTCCACCCTACCTCCCGCATGCCCACTATACGCCCTCGCTCAAAGTCCGTCAACTGCACATACGGTTCACGTCCACGCTGTCACGGCATGCTACCAGTGTTAAAGACTGCGATGGAGCTCCGTATGCCACGGCAAACTGGCTGACACTGACGGGGGCGGTGCACAAATGCTGCGCAGCTAGCGCCATTCGACGGCCAACACCGCGGTTCCTGGTGTGTCCACTGTGCCGTGCGTGTGATCATTGCTTGTACAGCCCTCTCGCAGTGTCCGGAGCAAGTATGGTGGGTCTGACACACCGGTGTCAATGTGTTCTTTTTTCCATTTCCAGGAGTGTATATTCATTGACGGTGTTTTAGTCTATATTTAGCTAATTTAGGTAACATAAGCAATAAGCAGTGGGGATAATTCTAAACGAAGTCGGGAGACAGCGGGCAGCCATTGCCCTTTCTTGCAAAAGGCTGCCTAAACTATTAGGGAAAAATCACATGATCGAGCATTGAATTGTAGACCTGCAGGAGCAATACAAAAAATCTGTCACAGTAACCCTATTTCGGCTTTGTAGGTGATGGAACGGGTGACTTCAAAAAACAAAAATCATTGATAGTTAACTGTTAAAGACAAACATATCTTCTTGTGGATTTTCATTTAGATCTTTTGAGTTCTTTAATCTGCTAATACGTAACTTGATGTAGCCTTTAAGCGTATACAGGGTGGTCCATAGATAGTGACCGGGCCAAATATCTCACGAAATAAGCATCAAACGAAAAAACTACAAAGAACGAAACTCGTCTAGCTTGAAGGGGGAAACCAGATGGCGCTATGGTTGGCCCGCTAGATGGCGCTGCCATAGGTCAAACGGATATCAACTGCGTTTTTTAAAAATAGGAACCCCCATTTTTTATTACATATTCGTGTAGTACGTAAAGAGCTATGGACGTTTTAGTTGGACCACCTTTTTCGCTTTGTGATAGATGGCGCTGTAACAGTCACAAACGTGTAAGTACGTGGTGTCACGTAACATTCCGCCAGTGCGGACGGTATTTACTTCGTGATACATTATCCGTGTCAAAATGGGCCGTTTACCAATTGCGGAAAACGTCGATATCGTGTTGATGTATGGCTATTGTGATCAAAATGGCCAACGGGCGTTTGCCGTGTATGATGCTCGCTATCCTGGACGACATCTTCCAAGTGGCCGGACCGTTCGCCGGATAGTTACGTTATTTAAGGAAACAGGAAGTGTTCAGCCACATGTTAAACGTCAACCACGACCTGCAACAAATGATGACTCCCAAGTAGGTGTTTTAGCTGCTGTCGCGGCTAATCCGCACATCAGTAGCAGAAAAATTTCGCGAGAATTGGGAATCTCAAAAACGTCGGTGTTGAGAATGCTACATCAACATCGATTGCACCCGTACCATATTTCTGTGCACCAGGTGTTGCATGGCGACGACTTTGAAGGTCGTGTACAGTTCTGCCACTGGGCACAAGAGAAATTACGGGACGATGACAGATATTTTGCACACGTTCTATTTAGCGACGAAGCGTCTTCACCAAAAGCGGTAACGAAACCGGCATAATATGTACTATTGGGCAAGGGAAAATGCACGATGGCTGCGACAAGTGGAACATCAGCGACCTTGGCGGGTTAATGTAATTTGCGGCATTATGGGAGGAAGGATAATTGGCCCTCATTTTATCGATGGCAATCTGAATGGTACAATGTATGCTGATTTCCTACGTAATGTTCTACCGATGTTAGTACAAGATGTTTCACTGCATGACAGAATGGCGATATACTTCCAACATGACGGATGTCCGGCACATAGCTCGCGTGCGGTTTGAAGCGATATTGAATAGCATATTTCATGACGGGTGGATTGCTCGTCAAAGCACCATACCATGGCCCGCACGTTCACCGGATCTGACGTCCACGGGTTTCTTTCTATGGGGAAAGTTGAAGGATATTTGCTATCGTGATCCACCGACAACGCCTGACAACAAGTGTCAGTGCATTGTCAATGCATGTGCGAACATTACGGAAGGCGAACTACTCGCTGTTGAGAGGAATGTCGTTACACGTGTTGCGAAATACACTGAGGTTGACGGGCATCATTTTGAGCGTTTATTGCATTAATGTGGTATTTACAGGTAATCATGCTGTAACAGCATGCGTTCTCAGAAATGATAAGTTCACAAAGGTACATGTATCACATTGGAACAACCGAAATAAACTGTTGAAACGTACCTACTTTCTGTATTTTAATTTAAAAAACGTATCTGTTACCACCTGTTCGTCTAAAATTGTGAGCCATATGTTTGTGACTATTACAGCGCCATCTATCACAAAGCGAAAAAAATTGGTCCAACTAAAACATTCATATTTATTTTACGTATTACACGAATATGTAAAAAAATTGGGGGTTTTTATTTTAAAAAAACGCAGTTGATATCCGTTTGACCGATGGCAGAGCCATCTAGCGGGCCAACCATAGCGCCATCTGGATTCCCCTTTCAAGCTAGACAAGTTTTGTTCTTTGTAGTTTTTTCGTTTGACGCTTATTTCGTGAGATATTTGGCACGGTCACCATCAATGGACCACACTGTATAAAGGGAGCATCCTGGCGGAAAACATTTTTACTTAATTTATCTGATGAAATTTAAGCGGGCGAACAAACTTTCATGGATCCGGCTTTCAAATAAAAAAAGCTGTCTTAAAATCGGACCTTGTGTTTGAGAGCTACGGTACCACAGACAGATACATAGATACACACGTTAAACTTGTAACACCCCTCTGGTTGTGTCGGAAATTAATAAAATGGTGGAGGTTTGAAACAAAGATGTAGTTTTGACGTGTGTTTTTGGTCACGTTTTTTTACAGTGACTGATGAATGCCTGTTTTTCGTTGTGGACATGCCCAGGTGGTAGTCAGCGAAATTTCAGGAAGATATCTTTATTAGTGAGCCTGCAACGCATTCCTTCAGCTTGTAATACACTACACTCTCTCGTCAACTGCGCAGCATTGTCAATCCATTATTGTTAGACAAAGATCTGCCAGATATGGCAAGCCCCCACCAGAGGTCCAAATAACAAAAAATAAAAAACGGTCCGATACTAAACGACAGTTTGAAAGCGTATCGAATGTCTTACGGAAGTCAAGGAACGAGGCATCAGTCTGTAGCGCCTTAGTACACACATTCTGTCATTTGCATAAAAAAGCAATGATGTATAATCTACCGACACGGAAACCAGTTCAGCGAACAAGTTTAAGCTTTATATATAGATTCCTAATTTCACGGAGACCATTGTTACTGAAGGTGGTAGAGAGAGAGCGTAACTCTGAGAGGAGTGGACCACTCTGATATTCACCAGAAATTATACCGGTAAAAGTGCGTAAAATCTAAATGCCAAACGCGACTCCTCTGAATCGATCTGAGTGCTCGACCACGAGTTGCAGTTCCCCCCGGCGACTGCAGAACCGGATGGTCTTTTTCTGGCTCACGGAACTCTCTGTTAAGGGCGCGTTGACCGTGGAAGAAGCGGCCGCGGCAGCGTCGCAGGCGGCGGACCGTGGTCGCGCCTGATCCGCATTAATGGCGCGCCAGGCCGCAGCCGCTGTCGCCATGAAACTTTCATCGTCGCCCATCCTGAATGAGGCTCGCACTGGCGCCAGTCCGCTGCGCGCTGGCCTCTCCGGACGCGCCAACGCCGTCCGGATTTAGCCGTCGGCTCCGTCCGCATTCGTATGCCCGCCGCGACTGTCCGCGATTGTCGTCTGCTTCTCCAAACGCTCGCAGAATTGCTCGAAAAGTGCTGGGCAGATTCAGCTGTGCGTGTAAATAAGTTCTCAGCACCTGAGAATTCTGCCGTGTGCCGTGTATGGATTAGCAGGAATCCTCGTTTGAAGACCATCAGCCTCTTCGGCGTCTATTCACAGTCTACACACTGATTTTTCTAATTGGGGACAAACTGAGAGGATAAGGAGCAAAGATTGTATGGTCGTATGGCCGGAAATGCGTTCCGAGGAAGGTACACTCACTGGAAGAAGGAAATACGAGATCTTGGACAGTACCCCAGTATCAGCAACACGTAAGCACCCCACCAAAGAGACAGACTATATCATGTGGAACGTTTTGCACAACATGAGCCACTATCCATATCACGTGTCACGCGTGCAAGCCTGATACCTAAGGACTCGTCTCCGCTGCGACGATTTTGTCGCTGGTTCATGGCACAGGCCAAGTGGTTCAAATCGCTCTGAGCACTATGGGACTTAACTTCTGAGGTCATCAGTCCCCTACAACTTAGAACTACTTAAACCTAACTAACCTAAGGATGTCACACAGCCGGCCGCTGTGGCCGAGCGGTTCTAGGCGCTTCAGTCCGGAACCGCGCGACCGCTACAGTCGCAGGTTCGAATCCTGCCTCGGCCATGGATGTGTGTGATGTCCTTAGGTTAGATAGGTTTAAGTAGTTCTAAGTTCTAGGGGACTGATGACCTCAGATGTTAAGTCCCATAGTTCTCAGAGCCATTTTTTTTTATATCACACACATCCATGCCCGAGGCAGGATTCGAACCTGCGACCGTAGCGGTCGCGCGGTTTCAGACTGTAGTGCCTAGAACCGCTCGGCTACCACGACCGGCGGCACAGGCCAGCACGATGCTGGATTTCTGTCAGTCATCCTTTTCACAAATAAGGCTGAATTTACGAGGGACGATATCGTCAACCTTCACAACAACCATCTATGGGCTACGGAGAATTCCCATGTTATGGCGCTTCAGTTCGGAACCGCGCTGCCTCTACGGTCGCAGGTTCGATCCTGCCTCGGGTGTGGATGTGTGTGATGTCCTTAGGTTAGCTAGGTTTAAGTAGTTCCAAGTCTAGGGGACTGATGACCTCAGATGTTGTCCCATAGTGCTTAGAGCCATTTGAACCCATGTTCGGCTGGTCCCGGCGGAGGTTCGAGTCCCCCCTCGGGCATGGGTTTGTGTGTGTTTATCCTTAGGATGACTTAGGTTAAGTAATGTGTAAGCTTAGTGACTGATGACCTTAGCAGTTAAGTCCCATAAGATTTCACACACATTTGAACATTTTGAACCCATGTTATGATGCAGCGAACCATCAGCAGCCTCACTGCGTGGGAGGAGATTATTGGCGACCACTTCATGGGACTAGCCATCCTCCAACAAGCTCCACAGGTGAAGTATATCTGCACTTACTGCGGGTGATAGTACCTCCCCTTCTAAGAAAATTGCCGAGGATAATGTGGCTACCACGAGGGCTGTTCGACAAGTAAGGTCCGATCGCTCGTGAAAAGGAAACGCCTGTGGAAAGTAGACGTTTTATTTACAACAGGTAGGTACATAATCCAGCTACTTCTCTACATAGTCGCCGCTTCGACATAGCCCTATGTCGTAGCGTTGTACCAACTTCCCAATATTCTTGTCATAGAAGCCAGCCGCCTGTGCTTTCCGCCAACTCTCTACACTGGTCTAAAGTTCGTTGTCTGTGCCAAAATGTGGTCGTCATTGCCAGCGGTTCATGTCAGTAGAGATGAAACTCGGAGTGGAGCCAGTTACGATCTGTGTGTGATCAAATGCTTCTCTTCGAAAACGCTGCAAGAGCATCTGCATAGTTCCGTCTGCAGAGTGCTCCCGTGAACAGTGACGAGGAACGAAACGCATCATAGTCACATTGTATGGGCAGCATAACATCGGGCGAAATCTCTTACTGGGCCCTCATACTTGGCGGGTAATACTATATTCTAGGCATCTTAACGTGCTTACTGTGCACTCAGAACTGAAAAGAAAACGATGACGCCATTTACAGGCAACACATACACTCATGGAAATGGAAAAAAGAACACATTGACACCGGTGTGTCAGACACACCATACTTGCTCTGGACACTGCGAGAGGGCTGTACAAGCAATGATCACACGCACGGCACAGCGGACATACCAGGAACCGCGGTGTTGGCCGTCGAATGGCGCTAGCTGCGCAGCATTTGTGCACCGCCGCCGTCAGTGTCAGCCAGTTTGCCGTGGCATACGGAGCTCCATCGCAGTCTTTAACACTGGTAGCATGCCGCGACAGCGTGGACGTGAACCGTATGTGCAGTTGACGGACTTTGAGCGAGGGCGTATAGTGGGCATGCGGGAGGCCGGGTGGACGTACTGCCGAATTGCTCAACACGTGGGGCGTGAGGTCTCCACAGTACATCGATGTTGTCGCCAGTGGTCGGCGGAAGGTGCACGTGCCCATCGACCTGGGACCGGACCGCAGCGACGCACGGATGCACGCCAAGACCGTAGGATCCTACGCAGTGCCGTAGGGGACCGCACCGCCACTTCCCAGCAAATTAGGGACACTGTGGGGTATCGGCGAGGACCACTCGCAACCGTCTCCATGAAGCTGGGCTACGGTCCCGCACACCGTTAGGCCGTCTTCCGCTCACGCCCCAACATCGTGCAGCCCGCCTCCAGTGGTGTCGCGACAGGCGTGAATGGAGGGACGAATGGAGACGTGTCGTCTTCAGCGATGAGAGTCGCTTCTGCCTTGGTGTCAATGATGGTCGTCGTATGCGTGTTTGGCGCCGTGCAGGTGAGCGCCACAATCAGGACTGCATACGACCGAGGCACACAGGGCCAACACCCGGCATCATGGTGTGGGGAGCGATCTCCTACACTGGCCGTACACCACTGGTGATCGTCGAGGGGACACTGAATAGTGCACGGTACATCCAAACCGTCATCGAACCCATCGTTCTACCATTCCTAGACCGGCAAGGGAACTTGCTGTTCCAACAGGACAATGCACGTCCGCATGTATCCCGTGCCACCCAACGTGCTCTAGAAGGTGTAAGTCAACTACCCTGGCCAGCAAGATCTCCGGATCTGTCCCCCATTGAGCATGTTTGGGACTGGATGAAGCGTCGTCTCACGCGGTCTGCACGTCCAGCACGAACGCTGGTCCAACTGAGGCGCCAGGTGGAAATGGCATGGCAAGCCGTTCCACAGGACTACATCCAGCATCTCTACGATCGTCTCCATGGGAGAATAGCAGCCTGCATTGCTGCGAAAGGTGGATATACACTGTACTAGTGCCGACATTGTGCATGCTCTGTTGCCTGTGTCTATGTGCCTGTGGTTCTGTCAGTGTGATCGTGTGATGTATCTGACCCCAGGAATGTGTCAATAAAGTTTCCCCTTCCTGGGACAATGAATTCACGGTGTTCTTATTTCAATTTCCAGGAGTGTATGTTGAAAGTTTCATCGGATTTTCACTATAGTGTCCACTTCGCGCCTTATCAGGCCTTGCTTTCCGAACAGCCCTCATACGTGATGGTGGTCCAGATCACTGCCCTCTTGAGAGTGGAGCTGAAACACTAGCAGAGACAGAACATTCCCACTGCCTGGTGTGTCCTCATGTGTGCTTTCAATGATTGAAACCTACTCTGTCAAAATCTCTTATCCCCGACCGTCAAGTGGGTTTATCTTCCTCGAAACGCGTTTTCGGCCTCCTGAACATTTTTGCTCCTTATGCCTTCGGGGATGCTTTCCTGTGGGTTGTCCGCACTACCCAGGATAATACTGCAATGGTGACATTTACCTACTACAGATATAATTTTTAATATTCCATCATAATACAATTAAGTATTGCTATTTTAGTTTTCCTCCAGGCCGACCTTTTTTCATACAGTTCTGTGCCCGTGGCGTACAGAAAAAATCGCAGTTACACGTATCAATAGAGATTTTTTGACTAAGACAAATTTATCCAACTATACCAATCTGCATCTGGTATGAGGCATGCTTTGGCAAGTTGTAAATAGCTTTAAGGATCGAACTGGGCCGGCCGCTGTCGCCGAGCGGTTCTAGGCGCTTCAGTCCGGAAATGCGCTGCTGCTACGGTTGCAGGTTCGAATCCTGCCTCGGGCATGGATGTTTGTGAAGTCCTTAGGTTAGTTCGGTTTAAGTAGTTCTAAGTATAGGGGACTGATGACCTCAGCTGTTAATTCCCATAGTGCTTAGAGCCATTTGAACCATTTTTGATCTAACTGGTTCAGAACTTCTGTTGCTGAATGTTTTCTAATTTCGACACTCAATAAGTGACAATTGTTCCCTCTCCAAAGACTTCGTATTAGCTTTGTTTACTTTTCTATTCCATTCAACATCTCATCATTTCTTTCGGGAATAACCTTACAGGCTTACCTATGCTTACCTTACCTAAAATAAATTCTGTCCCACATAATTCTGTCGAAGCACTGCATACCCATTGTTTGAACAGAAGACATTTGCGGGATGTACATAGTTTCTAAAAATGTTTGGTACGATTTCCTGATAACTGCTTAACATGCTATCGAAAAGACTATTGTCGAGGAAAAAACTATTAAAAAATGCTGTTGCTTGAGATTAACAATGTACACAACTGTAAATGCAGTATTGTGTTCTATTTCTAATGAGTCTTGCACAATTCCTTGAAAATAACATTTCGAATCGATTGGAAAGAAAAACACAGGTAGCAGTTACGGCCTCCACATTTCATATATATATATCGCCTTTTACAAGTTTATAATTATAGGATTGTGTGAAACAAAAGCAGAAAGTTAGTAAGAAACCATCACCACTTTCACTTACTTTGGATGAGACTGGTAACGTTAAGTGCAGGAGGAACCTGACTCGTTCCTTGACATTTACAGCATCAACTGTAGTGCTTGAAATACGTCCAAAAGCTTTGTGTTTTCTCGTACGAATGAAAAGTTTTATGGTCATGTACCCAGCGCTTGGGAGAAAAGAAATTTGTAGCACAGCTTGACTAGTAGAAGGGATCAATTGATAAGACGTACCATGGGGTAAGAAGGAATCGTTAATGTGGCAACGGAGGATATCGTGAGGGATAACATTTGTAGAAGCTTATGTACTGCAGAAAGTTCCACGTGGTTGTTTATTGCAGCAGTTACGCTGAGATGAAGAGGCTTGCACAGGCTAGACTAAGATGGAAAGCTGAATCAAGTCAGTCTTCTGACTGAAGACCGCAACAACAACATGACAAACGCACACATAGTTCCAGTAAGGCTATCAAACTTGTAACGGAACGTGCGTGGCGTGAGAAAACTAGCAGTGTTCTTTTAGTCGAAGAAAATTCTACTACTTGTAAGTCTTAGAAAAAGTTTGTTGATACAGACTACGACTGTACACAATATATTTTTAAAAAATGTCACTGATAGCCTTCGAAATATCGATAAAAAGTATCGATATATCGAGGTGTGACAGAAATATATCGACGTATTGGACTATAAAAATATCGCCTGTACATTGTAAACATAGAGACTGTTTTAAAACTGTATATTTAACTATTGACTTATTACTAGATATTCTGTACATCAACAATTAGCAGCCTGCTTATCCCCCTTAAAGGAAGAATTGAAAGCAGAATCGTTCGTGTTCACTCTTTGCGATAACCACTTTGCTAACAACGGTAACTGCACGTAAGTGGCACAATAAAAGGTGTCCAATAGGCCCGTCGATCGGTTTCGTCACATATCGGCTGTGTCCTGCGCACTTCGTGTCGACTTCCCTGTTTTTTCATTTCTGCAAACGCTAGCGACCTGAGAGCTGTAGTGTCAAAATTGCGTCGTGATGTTAAATGTTGCAGCTTCTGTTAGCAGTCTTTTGGCAAAATATCGATGCATCGATATATCGATATTTATCAGCAGCCCTAGTACGGCCACCGGCGGGGAACCCCTACGTCCATATGTTAGGGTTGTCGTCTGGATTAAATTCCTCTTATGTGTGTTTCTTATCTTTGTTGACAATCTTGCTTCTATTTTGCTTGTTTATTCGTTCTAGAGACTGGGAAGGTAGTGCCTGATAAATGTCTAAACCTCTTGAGATAATTAACATTATTCACCTTTCGTAGACAATTTTGCAGTACTTCTATTCGATAGGTAAACGTTGCCTTTCTTGGCGTGCGTAACTAATTGCTCTTTGATCACTACACGACAACAAGCGAAGAAAGTAACGATATTTCAAGTACTTCATTCGACTGGACGCCGTTATTGACTTTGCCTGAGTGTCTCCGTTGCTTGAAGACATCGCTATAAAGGTATAAATGTATTTAAGGAAATTTTAAATATAACTCTGTTCATAACTGGCGAACCAATCTACCTGTCCTATATCAAGACATGCATATAGATTTTCAGTTCCACGATTTCCTTCGAGCGTAGGATCTTCGCTCTGAACATGAGACATCAGAGCGATGTTTCGAAGGCTAAATTCTGTCAGGGAAACACAAAACACGGCGAGGTAGTACTCGCTTGTCGCAGACAGGTGTCCTGATATACGCAGGAAGCCGACTTCCTGTTTACCGGCCGAAAGGAACGAATAAGTTTAGCGTCATGGATAACGCATCTCGTCCAGATCCGTCTCCATTTTTTCCGTGAAACGCCTTAGAAGTGTTCCAGAACATGCTAGACCCTTTTTCCCCACGATGCCTAGTAGTTCGTTCCAGCCTCCGTTATTAAAAAATCTGTTGCTCAATTTATATACGGTATTTTGTGGCCTCTTTTGTCAACCTTAAGGCAATAACAAATTAAAAATTAAAGATGTAAGAGTTGGTACTGTTTATTTACAACAAAAAATGGGCTCCATTTGGGACAGATGGAGGGCAGTCTTCTTTCGGAACTGTCCTGAGTTTGGCTGCCGGCAGTCCAGTCTTCTGTATATCCTCGGTCGAATCGAATATTGTAGCCCTCAGACGCATTTCTGGCTTTAAAGAAAATAACGCGGCGATTAACAGTGTGACGAATATGGCAGATAGCGTGATGGTGAGACTTGATTCTGAGGGAGGAACTGGAGATTCATGCTGACAAACGAGCGGGGAAAAATCACGAAAGGTGAAGACGTCCGAGTGAACTCGGAATCGAGCGACTAATCTTCTCAACACAACCTGATAGCTTTCATTACAGTTATACCTGGGCGTTCGTCTTCATTCTCGACATTTGAAAGGGAGATTTTTCTCTGTTCCTGAGATTAAAATTCTGTTATTATATTTTTCCAGCCTGTGGCCACAAAAATAGTATCATAACCGGTTCCGACTTTTCAGAGTCATTATCAGATATCAACACGTGCAATAAAATGAACTCACCTGGCCTTGAGAGTTGTTTACAATGTGGTTTATGAAACTTCCTGGCAGATTAAAACTGTGTGCCCGACCGAGACTCGAACTCGGGACCTTTGCCTTTCGCGGGCAAGTGCTCTACCATCTGAGCTACCGAAGCACGACTCACGCCCGGTACTCACAGCTTTACTTCTGCCAGTACCTCGTCTCCTACCTTCCAAACTTTACAGAAGCTCTCCTGCGAAACTTGCAGAACTAGCACTCCTGAAAGAAAGGATATTGCGGAGACATGGCTTAGCCACAGCCTGGGGGATGTTTCCAGAATGAGATTTTCACTCTGCAGCGGAGGTGCGCTGCTATGAAACTTCCTGGCAGATTAAAACTGTGTGCCCGACCGAGACTCGAACTCGGGACCTTTGCCTTTCGCGGGCAAATGCTCTACCATCTGAGCTACTGAAGCACGACTCACGCCCGGTACTCACAGCTTTACTTCTGCCAGTACCTCGTCTCCTACCTTCCAAACTTTACAGAAGCTCTCCTGCGAAACTTGCAGAACTAGCACTCCTGAAAGAAAGGATATTGCGGAGACATGGCTTAGCCACAGCCTGGGGGATGTTTCCAGAATGAGATTTTCACTCTGCAGCGGAGGTGCGCTGCTATGAAACTTCCTGGCAGATTAAAACTGTGTGCCCGACCGAGACTCGAACTCGGGACCTTTGCCTTTCGCGGGCAAGTGCTCTACCAACTGAGCTACCGAAGCACGACTCACGCCCGGTACTCACAGCTTTACTTCTGGCAGTACCTCGTCTCCTAACTTCCAAACTACCTTCAGGAGTGCTAGTTCTGCAAGGTTCGCAGGAGAGCTTCTGTAAAGTTTGGAAGTTAGGAGACGAGGTACTGGCAGAAGTAAAGCTGTGAGTACCGGGCGTGAGTCGTGCTTCGGTAGCTCAGATGGTAGAGCACTTGCCCGCGAAAGGCAAAGGTCCCGAGTTCGAGTCTCGGTCGGGCACACAGTTTTAATCTGCCAGGAAGTTTCATATCAGCGCACACTCCGCTGCAGAGTGAAAATCTCATTCTGGAATGTGGTTTATGCTTGCACACAAAAAATCTGAGTCTCAAGGCCAGTACAGTCGTAGTTTCACGAGTTACTATTTGTTTCCTTCGAATAATTTGATGGTGACTTTTTAAAAAGTGGGAACCATACCATTTATGTGACCAGATGGTTCAAATGGCTCTGAGCACTATGAGACTCAACATCTTAGGTCATAAGTCCCCTAGAACTTAGAACTACTTAAACCTGACTAACCTAAGGACATCACACACACCCATGCCCGAGGCAGGATTCGAACCTGCGACCGTAGCAGTCCCGCGGTTCCGGACTGCAGCGCCAGAACCGCACGGCCACCGCGGCCGGCATATGTGACCAGAATCTGGAAAAATACATACCTGATGTCTTTCACATGACGCTCACTGTGTTCCCAGTGGTCAGTTCGACTAATTTATGTAAGTTCTTTGTTTCACCAGTGCATTTGGTACTCTATCGGTATACTTCAGTATGTTTCTGCATTTTTGTCGCTGAAAAATTCACCTTACAGCAAAACGCAGCTGCTGTGCGCTCTACCTCTTTGTCCGTTTCTTGAATCTCATCGTCATCTCCATCTCCAGCCATATTCCGCGAGTCGCCTTACGGTGTGTAGCAGATGGTACTTTGTGTACTGCTGTCACTTTCCCTGTTCCTATTACAGTTGCAAATGGTTCGCGGGAAGAAGCGTTGGTGGTAAGCCACTGCGTCGGCTAGAATCTCTTTCAGTTTTACCTTCGTGATACTTTCCTGAGATGTGTGCAGGAGGAAGCAATATCCTATTTCACTTTTCTAGGAACGTACGCACTCGGAACTTTAATAGTAAACCGCGCCGTTATTCACTACGCCTATCTTATAATATCTGCCACTGGAAATGGTTGATCATCGCCTTGACGCTTTTGCGCTCACTAATTGAATCTGGAATGAAACGCGCTACTCTGTTTTTGATCTTCTTTGTTTCATCTGTCATTCCTGTCCGGTGCCGATCCCAGACTGACGAGCAGTACTCAAGTATTGAACGAACAAGGGTTTCGTAAGATATCTACTCTGTGAGTGGACAAACTTCCTAAGGATTGAAACTTCCTGCCGGACCGAGACTCGAACTCTGGACCTTTACTTTTCGCGGGCAAGTGCTCTACCGTCTGAGCTATCCAAGCACGATTCACGCCACGTCCTCACAGCTGTAAATCCGCCAGTACCTCGTCTCCAACGTTCCAAACTTCACAGGAAGTTTCATATCAGCGCACTCTCCGCTGCAGGGTAAAAATTTCATTCTGGAACCATCCCCCAGGCTGTGGCAAGCCATGTCTGCGCAACATCCTTTCTTCCAGGAGTGCTAGGAAGGTAGGAGACGAGATATTGGCGGACGTAAAGCTGTGACGACGGGGAGTAAGTCGTGCTTGAGTATCTCAGACGGTAGAGCACTTGCCCGTGAAAGGCAAAGGTCCACAGTTCGAGTCTCGGTCCGGCACGCAGTTTTAATCTACCAGGAAGTTTCATATCAACGCTCACTCCGCTACAGAGTGAAAATTAAATTCTTAAGGATTCTTTCAATGAATCTCAAGTCTCACATCTGTCTTACCTGCGATAGTTTAACGTGGTCGTTCCACTTTAAATTGCTCCGTATGCATACTCCCAGATATATTATGGATGCTTCCAGTGACTGTTCTCCATTTCCATAATCATACGACAATTAGTCTTCCAACATATTTATGAGCAATTCTTTACATTTGTTTTTGTTGTAGGTCAACTGGCACTCCTTACAACACACATGATCAGAACGCACCAGCATATCACACGCAACTCTTTCTCACAGGAAATGTTCAATATGCCTTCCTTGGGCATTGATACAAGCCTCAACCCGCGGTCGTAGTGAATCTCACATGCGCTGATGTATCCCTGGGGTACCGCGTACTGTTTAGCAGCCTTCCATAATACGGGCACGTAAACTCTGAACATCATGTACTGGGGTTCCATACACAAGAGCTTTCAAATGCCCCAACGAATACGAGTCCAGTGGGTTTAGGTCCGGAGATCGTGGAGGCCAGGCAACTGGTCCATCTGTGCCTATCCATCTGTCAGCGAATCTATTATTTAGTAGTCAATGGACATTAACACTAAAATGAGGAGGTGCTCTATCAAGCATTAAGTTAATGTTTTGTCGCACAGATAAAGGCACATCTGCTAACAGGCCATGTTGAACATTCTCTATGAACTTATAATAACTTTGTCCGTTGAGCGTGGGTGGAAGAAAATCAGGTCCTACCAACCAGTCACCAACAATGCCGGCCCAAACTTTCACAGAAAATTTTTATTGATGACTTGCTGCAACAGTAGCGTGAGGACTGACGTCTGCCCATACACATCGATTTACACGCGACTGTGGAAATGTACAATCTGATCTCGTTGAAACTCATTGGAGAAAATGAGTTGTAAAAACTAAACAAAGCGTTTCCAGACTCAGGTTGATATAACGTGGCCGGCCGGTGTGGCCGTGCGGTTAAAGGCGCTTCAGTCTGGAACCGCGTGACCGCTACGGTCGCAGGTTCGAATCCTGTCTCGGGCATGGATGTGTGTGATGTTCTTAGGTTAGTTAGGTTTAAGTAGTTCTAAGTTCTAGGGGACTGATGACCACAGATGTTAAGTCCCATAGTGCTCAGAGCCATTTGATATAACGTGATTTCTTCATATACGAATGAGACTGTGTCCTGCGATTTGTGCAGTACGTTTTTGTTACACCCTGTGTAAGAAAGCAGCACAGTTCAACGATACTTATCAACATGGTTGTTAAAAAAGAGTGTAGATTACTTAGTTGAACAGTCCGCCAATGCCAAGTGTTTAATGGGGAGACTAAAAAAAGTCATCTCTTTACGTATATACCAATTAGAAGCGACGATGTGAGTCATATAATCGACCTATGAAAGAGAGTCAACTGATGAAGTTAACTCTCACCTTCAGAGAGATATAGTGTAGAGTAATAGTACGGAAAATCAGGACAACGTAGACAAAATATCTACTTACGTTAGAGAATGTAAATTAATCATAAGAGTGGATGAACTGTGCACACTGTACATACCACTAAATTTCAGCATTTATAATGATCATAGATGGACTTCATCACCTCGGTTACATATGCAACAGCATCTTCTGGAAGTGATATGAAGTGGACCGAACACTAAATATTCCTCTTAGAAGAACGAACGAAAATGTCTGATATCCATGCATACGATGACCTGTTCGTGAATACTGTTTTTTTGATCCTAATCAGTTCAGTTACAAGGAATATGTGCAAGAAATTCTGAGGTGTTCAGAACTCTTAAGTGGAAATTCTTGGGAACAAGACGAATTTATCTTCAAGAAAAGTGTTGAGGAAAGGCAGTGCACCGGTATTTAAGATAGACTCTTTTTTTTAAGATCGGTCTGACGGAGGAGATAGAGAAGATCCAAAGAAGAGCGGCGCGTTTCGTCACAGGGTTATTTGGTAACCGTGATAGCGTTATGGAGATGTTTAATAAACTCAAGTGGCAGACTCTGCAAGAGAGGCGCTGTGCATCGCGGTGTAGCTTGCTCGCCAGGTTTCGAGAGGGTGCGTTTCTGGATGAGGTATCGAATATATTGCTTCCCCCTACTTATACCTCCCGAGGAGATCACGAATGTAAAATTAGAGAGATTAGAGCGCGCACGGAGGCTTTCAGACAGTCGTTCTTCCCGCGAACCATACGCGACTGGAACAGGAAAGGGAGGTAATGACAGTGGCACGTAAAGTGCCCTCCGCCACACACCGTTGGGTGGCTTGCGGAGTATCAATGTAGATGTAGATGTAGATGTAGAATTGTTGCTTACATCTGGTCGTACGAATATATCTTCCTGTTTCCAGGTATGATATTTTTCAGCTTATGGTAATAACGATAGAAGGAGCAAAATCAAGAAAATATAGACGGTTAGTCATTTTTTGATCATTTATAGGCGAGTAATACCTCACGCCATGTTTTGTACAGAGAGTTTATAGTATATGTGTAGTAGTATAATTGAAAATTTTTTTTCTGTAAGTATCGTTGGCCTATAAGAGGGTTCTCTTCACTTGTTAATTATGCAGCACCGTCCAGGGTGAAAGCTGCATGTTGCAGTAAGTAAACAACGTAGCATTCGTGACTTCCAGTAGAGACTACCGCCTCTTACTGGAACGGAGGCGTACTTGTGGGGGGCCGGATGCATAATGCAGCAGCATTGGCTGGAGATTTATCGGGCTTGTGAGACACGGCTGATAACATCGGCGGCCGGCAGCCAGCATCTGCGATGGCGCGCGTCGAGTACGCACCGTGTGGTGCGGTTCTGTCTGCGGATGACGCAGGGAGCGCGCGAAATGGCAGCCAGGCGGACCAACAAACGCTCAAGCCGTAGCTGGATCTGGTGCCAGCTCTTCACATGACCAGAATACCTTAAAGTTCTAAGATCATTCTGTGCAAGATCAACAAGGGTACTCTAATAGGAGCCAGCTAAGACCGACCCTACTAAGACACGACAGAGCAGGCGTGAATCCAAGTGAGGGCGGGGTGAACATGAGTGCTACTACACAACCCCTCCCCTCCATCCGACCAAAAAAAAAAAAAAAAAAAAAACACATTTTTACTAAACCGTCTATATTTTTACATGCATCAGTATCCAAATGTCTCAGCTAACTTTGTGCCGGCCGCTGTGGCCGAGCGGATGTGGGCACTTCAGTCTGGAACCGCGCGCCTGCTACAGTCGCAGGTTCGAATCCTGCCTCCGGCATGGACGTGTGTGATGTCGTTAGCTTAGTTAGGTTTAAGTAGTTCTAAGTCTAGGGGACTGATGTCTTCAGATGCTGTCCCATAGTGTTTAGAGCCATTTGAACCATTTTCTCAGCTAAACTTCTTCAAAAAACTGGCATCGAAGCGAAGTGTCTTGAAAAGGAGGCAACGTGGACCGCCTTAGAACTGATTGGCTGCATAAAAGATTCGAGACAGGTAAAGGATGGCCGAATCTGGAACCGAGAAGCTCGTTCTGAACTACATATACCCTATCTGATCAAAAGCATCCAGACACTTACTAGTGGACATTAACATGCGGTGAGCTCATCCTTGGCCTCTGTGGCTACTTGATATCTGCTGGGAACACATTCATTGAGGTATCTGAATGTCTGCAGAGGAATGGCACTCCATTCTTCCTCAAGAGACGAAACCATACAAGGTTGTGATGTTGGATGCTCGGATACGGAGCTGAGTCGACGTTCTTGCACATTCCAAAGGCGTTACATTGGGTTTAGACCAGGACCCTGGGCAGGTCAGTCCATTTCAGGAATATATTGTCTATAAACCATTGCCTCACAGATGTAGCTTTATACCAAGATGCACTGTCGCTGTAAAATGTATTCATATCCTTTCGGATTGAGCGTTTTGTTAATAAGAGGACCGCACCCTAACCACACAAAAAGACCTCCATACCATGCTACCCTTTCTCCATACTTCACTGGTGGCGCTATACAAAATTCTGTGCAAGATCTGTTTTCCAGACACTTCCAAACTCAAACCCTTCTGTCGGGCTGTTGTAGGGTGCAGCATGATTCATTACTTCAGTTGAGTCGTTTCCATTCATCCACTGTCCAATGGCGTTGCTCGTTGCAGCAGCTAAGGCGTTTCTATCTCTGACTACAGAAATCTGAGGCTTACCAGGAACTACTCCACCATTGCATCCCATTCCTTTTAACTCCCTAAGCAGAATCATTGCGTTAGCTGGACTGCTGGTAGAACTTTTGTACTAACGAGAGAGTTGTTCCACTGATTTCATGCGGTATTTTTGAAACCACCTTCCGGAATGCTCGATAGTTCCTGTCTCTCGGCTTCATAAAAATTAAAACCTCCAAAAAACCAGTTCTGCCTTTGCCCTTAATAATAATTGATGGAAACGTAACAAATATGCAGGATACCTGTACCAAAAAAGCGTCTCGTGCTTCGCAATGTGAATCAGACTAGTAACCTACACTGTGGATAAAACAGTGTGGAAGTAAGAAAGGCAGAAAAATCAACGAAACCAAATTCCAGTACAGCACTCGTGGCTGCCGCATCGCGATCGCGAAGTGGGGCCGAGGCAGTTTCAGATAAGTTTTGACAGTCTGGCGATAATTTATGGATTTGTGGTTTTAACTTGACGATGTCCACTATGAACAAACGGTAGTTACTGTTATTCTGAACAGGGTTGCGTTATCCCGACTGAAACCTAGGTAAATCTAGGTAATCTGTGCAACTGAGGCTGTTGATTTTTAAAATTAAAATTTTGAAACCAAATTCCTCTTAGGAAGGGTGTACGGGAGTGTTTCGGCGTATAGAGACTGATGTTTAATAATCTGTATCTCTACTGACTGTTTTTCGATCGTGATTGTTTGTCAAAACTGCGTAACTAATCTTCATTCGTAACGGTTTGCGCCCCGAAATTGAAACCTGCGAGCGCTAAACACTCGTCACTACAACAAACAACTTTGCATGTTATGCAACATTCCATTAATTATTTGGGCACTGGGCACAACGGGAACACCATTTAATTGAAACAACGCCTTAGTGTATTCCTGATTATATTTATTAGATAAGGGTCGACCTAGTCATGGAAAAAATTGTAGGAAGTAAGTTTCGAAGTAGAAGTCGGTTCCATGCATTATTTAATTTTTATTCAAATGTAAAAACCGTATGGAATTTTATTCCAATGGTACTCTTGGAAAATAAAAACGCAGAAAATTAAAGTGGACAGCTGAAGCTAATAATTTGGGACTTTGATCGACGTCTTTAGGAAGACCGAAAGAAAAACAAATCAGAGTTTCTCATTTGTGTAACCAGCGTTTTCAAACAAACAGGAGAAATAACGCAATGAACTCCACATCCAAACTGCAAAAGCAACTAGCTACCTGCGAGCTGCTTAGATTACGGCCTTTGAGATTTGGAAGTAATACTTCACGCTGTAACAAAAAGGGATATTTATATATTCAAAGTGCAGTTATCACGATACGACAGCCGCAGAGTGGATTCTAGTCGTCTCCCAGTAAACGAGTGATCAGAATACCAAATTCTCTCTATTCAGCTCAAACCCTCTTTGGAGGGGCGGCAGCATGCTTGCAGCCAGCGTGAAGAACTTAATTGTGCTGCGAAGCGTTAAAATAGAGGCGAACGCTGCAAAAGTTTCCCTGATGTGGCGTACAAATACGCATAGACAATTTCTAAGGTTTGTACCGGGTCCGAACGGTCGTTTACTATTGGTTGACGAAGCATACCAGTGCCTGGAAGCGAAGACAATACACAGGGTTCGACGAACAAAAAAATGGTTAAAATGGCTCTGAGCACTATGGGACTTAACTTCTTAGGTCATCAGTCCCATAGTACTTAGAACTACTTAAACCTAACTAACCTAAGGACATCACACACATCCATGCCCGAGGCAGGATTCTAACCTGCGACCGTAGCGGTCGCGCGGTTCCAGACTGAAGCGCCTAGAACCACTCGGCCACCTCGGCCGGCCCGTTCGACGAACATAAATACTGTTGAGATAGTGCGAAATTTCTCACGTTTCACGGAAATGTAAAGGCAAGTTTCTTGCTGACATCTCAGCTGAATAGGTACTTGCTACATCTCATGTGGGCACTTTGGGGTTAAGGAACCGGAGCCACGGATTAACTCCTGGAACCGCCCAGAGTTGCCACCCAACGTGAGCAAAGCCGTCTTGGTTCAAATGGTTAAAATGGCTCTGAGCACTATGAGACTTAACATCTGAGGCCATCAGTGCCCTAGAACGTAGAACTGCTTAAACCTAACTAACCTAAGGACTGTAGCGCCTAGAACCGCTCGGCCACTCCTGCCGGCAAAGCGTCTTCGTCTTGCTACTGCTCCACAATAGATACGGGATGCCCGGAAACTGCAAGTTCGCATGAGAATCTTTCAGCCACCACCCAACCGTGAGTACTGCCAGCTGTGTATATGAAATAAAATGTAACAGAACTGGTACAGGATCTACAAGTACCCTCTACAAGTGCCCTGTACCAATCATATTACAATTGATAAATTTCACGGTACCTCTACGTTGCTGTTATCTTAATTTTTTTTTAACAAACATGTTTCGAAGTAAAAAAAATTCTCAACATCAGGCTACAATGGCAATATCAAAATATTTATGGTGAGTACACTTTGATTTTTCTGTGTTATTTCTCGGCGTCTGCTGTGGATCGCAATGTCTGCCAGTATCGCATGTCTTCTTGTGAAGTTCTCCCCTTCTTTCAACACTGTAACTGATTTAATGTCGACGGTCAATCTTTGTGGTCTCCAGCAGCCCAGCATGAACACGCTGTTCACTGTGCAGGCAATTATTGAACAACAAATGGTTTGTATTGTATTGTGTTATGTGCCTGGCGATAAAGTTTCTCACCCCTAAATACGTTGCACAAATAAAAATCTAAGCAAGATGCAAATAAATTTCGACTGCTAGCAGTCACTATAAGTCCTATTTATTCAAGTAGTAATAAAGGAAAAAAAAGAAGAAATTTCTCAAGAAGAATCATGTTTCAAGGGGAACATGTCAATATCGTTCGCAGATAAGCAAGTAGTAGCTTGTGCAGTACGGTAATAAGGAAGAACGCATAAATGCCACCACAGGACAGTTAAGTAGGCCAAAATGAAAAACAACAATAGACGGACACTGCGCTTAATTCACATTGACTGGAACCTACTGTCACAATTAATGAAGCAGCTGACGTATACCTCTTTCACATCACAACATACATGTCATAACGGAAATCAGATCATACGTCGTTATAGCTAATTTATCCGTTGTCACTAATTAGGAAATGCGTCCTACTTAATCTGTTAACTCAAACAAATTTCATTCGTGAAGAGTCTTCAACGAGGTCCTAATTTACTCAAATAGAGAGTGAGAACTTGTATTTTCTAATTGTGTATTGCGACGTACGTGAAAGTTGCAGCATTGTACCACCGAGAGGAAAACATGAGACTGAAATAAAGCGGAGACAGTGCATCACACACATAACGATACGGAAATCATCAGGATTACAAAACTGTGAACAAACTAGATTCGAGAACTGAGAAAGAAAGTACCCCTACAAGAACGACTACAGTCGATTTTTTTAATGTACCGACGCGTATTGGTTCTACCTTTTATCAAATGTATCAGATAATTTTTAGCTGATTCCTTTCACATACCTACTGCAAATTGCGGTTATGAAAACACTAAAAATGAATCCAGTACACAGTTACTTCTACGGAATACACCAGCTGCAGACCAAAACTGAATCCCCGCCTCAGGCAACAATCTAAGGAGAAAGTTCAATTACGGTGAAGCTACTGAAACCTTTCCGTACGGAGAACTGTTAAACGTTCGCGAAACGGTATCAAGTCACACTTTAGTCGTGCGCTCCGTGAAGGGACTAACAACAAGCGCATCGTATTGCTTCAGCTAATCTAAAGTTCTCCACCCTGCCGGTGAACTGCGGTCTGCTAGCTACTCCGTAGGTTAACGCCACGGACTTCCTGTTTTGCTGCTCCTCTGATAGCGTCCGTTGTGTGGCTTTGAATGTGGCGGTTGCGTGCGAGCGTCTGTGTGAGTTTTTACACTGCTACTTGAACCTGTATGGCGTACGCGTCTTTTCTCTTTGCTCTGGGATGCTCAACGCGTTTAAGAAGTCGGCTGCAGCCGAACTTCGTATCATAAAATCGGATAGGACCAGAATTACTCTGCAAGAAACCGGAAGGTCTTTGGCAAATCGGAGCTGTAAAATTTTTTTCGTATCTGTGGCGCAGCTGTAACTTTTCTATTTAAGAAGGGCTTAAAACAATAATTCAAGCTTTAATCGCTTAGTAAACGATTTTTCGAGAAATTCAGGTGCGCCATTCTCTTTCTCGTGGAATTCAATTGTTCTAGCGTTCAGCAATAAACTTGGCAGTCGGGTTGGAACATAGGATCGCGTCCACTTAAGGTCCAGTTATTCCTTTACAAACCTCTTCGGCTACTAATTTGTTCGAATCTGAATGTTCTGACACATTTTTATCGCTGTTTTTGGGTCAAACTAAAATCATGTCGTGGTAAAGCCCTCTTATTCTTGCAGTATACCTGGCGTGCCTTTGTGTTGGATCATCGAACTGTGTCTCACGATCTGTGGAAAGCTCTCGCCCCCCCCCCCCCCCCACCTTCCCCGGGGACCATCGTTTCCGCCATATAGTCTACCCTTCTCGAATAGCACCAATGGGGTCGCCGCCGATCTTAACGTCTCCAAACGATGGACGGCTCATTATTAACAAGGTGTACGCCTCATAGCTTTTCATACACTTGACGCAGCTACTGTAAATTTCTTGAGAGAAGTTAATTTCCGGCGGTTTTTTATGTGAAGTAAACACTTTGAAGTAAACACTTTCATTACTAATCTTATGGACACGAACAAGTTACTGGTGGTAAGAAACCAAAAAAGGTAATAATTAGCTTCAAGTAAAACACGAAATAATAAAAATACGAAATACAGGAAAATATAAAAAAACACATCTCAGTTATTTACATCACAAATTTTGTAATGCTTACAACACATCTTCAGAGCAGTGTTACGTATTGTTCACGGCAGAGTACGTGTTGTTAGTGCCACATTCACTTGTTTACTTGAAGACGCAACTTGCAAACTTTTTGCGAAACAAGAATTATTTCACAAGTATTTTCAACTTTCACCTCTACCTTTTTGCAAAGTATTTTTGATAACAATATGACCCCTGTCAACACCTGAAGCACCCATCGGCCGATACAAAATAATGAAATACTTGGCCGCAAACAGTACGTAACTGAGACACTACAAGACAATCGTCAAGCCAGAGTGGGTGTATGCCGCTGAAACACTCATTTTAAACAGAAAGACAGACATTCAAGAAATTCAAAAGAGAGAATGAAAAGTAATCAGGAAAATTTAAGGTCCAAATTATAATGAAGAAGCGACACACAGAGTAAACATAAGTAAAGAAATTGAAAATTGTAGCAATATTTATTCGGATATGAAAACAAATGAAGGCTAAAATTTTACGGACATGAAAAGCATGGAACAAGCCATATTATCTAGACAGGTTGTAGAGTTCAGCGACAGTAGTGGTAAAACTGAAATAGAAACAATAAAATGAATCGGTGCAGTAAAATAAGAACTGAGGGAAGCAGCAATAGCCGGCCGGCGTGGCTGAGCGGTTCTAGGCGCTACAGTCTGGAACCGCGCGACCGCTGCGATCGCAAGTTCGAATCCTGCCTCGGGCATGGATGTGTGTGATGTCCTTAGGTTAGTTAGGTTTAACTAGTTCTAAGTTCTAGGGGATTGATGACCACAGCAGTTAAGTCCCATAGTGCTCAGAGCCATTTGAACCATTTTGAAGCACCAATAACGCACTTAGTGTGCCAGTCAGAAAAAAAAATTTAGACAGAGAACTCACGACTGGACAGTTGGTCTGACACAAAGACCCACTAATATTGCGACAAATTGTTCTGATGATCGAAGAGAGTCCTTTCTGACGGAATGTATTTAATATGGGTGCAATGAAAAGCCGAAACAAAACTCTGGTTGGTTCTGAGCACTATCGGACTTAACATCTATGGTCATTAGTTCCCTAGAACTTAGAACTACTTAAACCTAACTAACCTAAGGACATCACACACATCCATGCCCGAGGCAGGATTCGAACCTGCGACCGTAGCGCCTAGAACCGCACGGCAACACAAACAAAACTCTGAAAATGTCGTTTGTTGTCTACGGTGGTGTCTAGTAAATATTGCTATAGGCCTACACAAATTCTAGAGTAACTGTCACTTGTAAACCCTCGTCACCAGTTTTGTAAAGGCCGTGTCGCTACTGCTGGGGAGGCCGAGTTACCACTGTTGTCACGGAAGGCCGCGTATGTGAGTTCGTGAAGCGGCATCTGGTGCAGTACATCGCTCAGATAATTTCTCCCTGTTACACAGCTGTGCCCCAGGGTCAGATAACAGGATAGGAGAACGAAGGTTCCACAACACTCCAACAAATAAGTAACAAAGACACACAAATGAGCTAAAAAGGTTTACTTTGTGACTTGTCGAATTGTGAAGTCTGCAACACTGCATGTAATATAACACAAAATAGGTCCTCAATGTCGAAGTGCAAATAATAGTAAACTTCACAGTACAATTTACAACTGTCTGTTCACTTCTAAGAGTTCACTGAACGACCTACCCTGTCTGAATGAGCCCTGTACGATGATCTATAACCAAGTGAGCGAGAGCTGCTCTTCTGTCTTCCGAGTAGGCTTCTGTCCCTTATTGTTCATTGGCGGATTGTACTTGGCCGCAACTGGTCGAGGCGAAGTCGATGTCTTCATCCTCGGCGCCGCCTGTGGCGCTGGTGGAACTCGTGCAAGTGGAGAGTCTCTATGACACTAGCACCAGCTCGCATTTTTGCGCCTGTAGTTCTTTTGCCCTGACTGTGTCTTGTTCGGACGACTCTCCTCTGTCATCCTTGATATATCTAGTATTTCAAGTCGTCCGTGGATAGCGCAAAAGGTATCGCGACGAAACTGGGGAATTTTGAAAATACACTACCTGAAAAGAAATGCAACGCCCTCAAGGTTTAAAAATGGCTCTGAGCACTATGGGACTTAACTGCTGAGGTCATCAGTCCCCTAGAACTTAGAACTACTTAAATCTAACTAACCTAAGTACATCACTCATCCATGAACGAGGCAGGATCCGAACCTGCGACCGTAGCGGTCGCGCGGTTCCAGACTGTAGCGCCTAGAACCGCCCTCAAGGACAAGGTCGTATTCCTGACAAATGATCTGACAGTGCGGTTAAAGGCGCTGCAGTCTGGAACCGCAAGACCGCTACGGTCGCAGGTTCGAATCCTGCCTCGGGCATGGATGTTTGTGATGTCCTTAGGTTAGTTAGGTTTAACTGGTTCTAAGTTCTAGTGGACTAATGACCTCAGCAGTTGAGTCCCATAGTGCTCAGAGCCATTCCATAATCGTAGGAGTACTTCATAACAAATTCAGACCAAATGAAACTTAACATGTCGCAGTAAAGGGTGCCGAAACAGTCTCATCAACACATACTAGCACCCCCAGTCTCTCTGGAGGCAGCGCAGGCCTGTATTCTCGCATGAAACGATCATGAAGGCGTCGAATGGCATCCTGCGACAGATTGTTCCAAGCATCTTTTGCCTTTTGTTGTAATTCGGAAATGGTTCTTTCAGGCCCTTGAGAACGAATGAGTTCTCACTTCATCGTGCCCCACACGTGTTCAATTGGCTAGAGATTTGGTGGTGATCTTGCTGGCCAGAGCAGTTGGTGTACACAACAAAGAGCAAATTGTGCCGCATCAGTCGTATATAGAGGTGCATTGTCGTGTTGGAAAGCATATCACCACCCCCCCCCCCCCCCCCCCCTGTCGAAGAAATACGAGTAGCACGGTCATAACAGCCTGTGCAGTATCCCGGGCATTGATTACTTTACCCTGGAGAAACGCGAAATGTGACCACGAGTTGTAACTGATGGCCGCCCGCATCATGAGCCTTGGGATGAGAGCTGTGTATCGTCGGCGAATGCGTTCTGAAAAAGGCAGCTCACCAGGCCTATATCCTACACGTGTACGTCTAGCTCCCACTCAGAGACAGAATCTGCTGAATCTGCTTTCGTCACTGAAGAAATCAGAGCGCTATTCAACGCCGTCACAGCTCCAGAGGAGCCATACTGAGGGGAGGGGGGCGGGGGGGAAGGTCAGTGGTAGCGTCTCCAGAATCACAGGTGATCTTAGTTCTGCTGCAAGTAGACGGTTACCAGTGGTCCCTGCTGACACAGCAGGTGCGACACGTGTGCGAATTTCATCCCTCGTTAATGTTCGATCGGCCATCGCAACACGCACAATGCGTCGATCTTGACGTGCGTCTGTTATACACAGACGTCCAGAACTTGATGTACCGGGTGATCAAAAAGTCAGTATAAATTTGAAAACTGAATAAATCACGGAATAATGTAGATAGATAGGCACAAACTGGCACACATGCTTGGAATGACATGGGGTTTTATTAGGACCAAAAAAATGCAAAAGTTCAAAAAATGTCCGACAGATGGCGCTTCATCTGATCAGAATAGCAATAATTAGCATAACAAAGTAAGACAAAGCAAAGATGATGTTCTTTACAGGAAATGCTCAATATGTCCACCATCATTCCTCAATAATAGCTGTAGTCGAGGAATAATGTTGTGAACTGCACTGTAAAGCATGCCCGGAGTTATGGTCAGGCAATGGCGTCGGATGTTGTCTTTCAGCATACCTAGAGATGTCGGTCGATCACGATACACTTGCGACTTCAGGTAACCCCAAAGCCAATAATCGCACGCACTGAGGTCTGGGGACCTGGGAGGCCAAGCATGACGAAAGTGGCGGCTGAGCACACGATCATCACCAAACGACGCGCGTAAAAGATCTTTCATCCGTCTAGCAATATGGGGTGGAGAGCCATCCTGCATAAACATCGTACGTTCCAGCAGGTGTTTATCAGCCAGGCTGGGGATGATGCGATTCTGTAACATATCGGCGTACCTCTCACCCCTCACGGTAGCAGTCACTGACGTTTTGTTGTCCAGCGCCATCTGTGGACATTTTGTGAACTTTTTTTTTTTTTTTTTTTGTTCTCTTAAAACCCATGTCATTCCAAGCATGTGTCAATTATTCCGTGGTTTATTATGTTTTCAAGTTTATACTGACTTTTTGATCACCCGGTACGTGTGGTGGTGTGTCTCACAGACCACTGCTGAAAGCGGCAGCACACCACCGACACAGCCTGCCGGAGTGGCCGTGCGGTTCTAGGCGCTGCAGTTTGGAGCCGAGCGACCGCTACGGTCGCAGGTTCGAATCTTGCCTCGGGCATGGATGTGTGTGATGTCCTTAGGTTATTTAGGTTTAATTAGTTCTAAATTCTAGGCGACTGATGACCTCAGAAGTTGTCGCATAGTGCTCAGAGCCATTTTAACACCACCGACACACTGCGCCCAATATGTGCGGCAGTCCATCGATACGTCCATCCACCTTCCACCACGCCAAGAACGCGACACTGTTCAAATGGCTGAATCTGTTCAACAATACATACTCGCGGGTGGGGCATTGTTGTACTCTGTAGTGAATATTGCAAACACTGCTCACCTCTATACGCAGCAACATTACTGCCTGCAGAGTCAAAATAGATGGTGCACGGACGGGCCTCCTGTGCGCCATCTAATTGCCGATGACCGTAACAAATGAATCACTGTAACTTCCTGGCAGGTTAAACCTGTGTGCCGGAACGAGACTCGAACTCGGGACCTTTGCCTTTCGCGGGCAAGTGCTCTATCAACTGAGCTACCTTGGCACGACTCACGACCATATCTCGCAGTCGTGCTTGGGCAGCTCTGATGGTGTATTACCTATGGCTTCCAGGACACAGGCAGTGTTTGGACACCTGGTGAACCCTGGTGCCGTTTTTAAGATCCGTTTTGTTACTCTTACTTTACCCTTCCACAAAGGAGGTGTTGGACTCACTCCCGTCAAGCACAGAGCATAGGCGCTCTTCCTTCGCTCAGTGCGGCGACTGTGGCTTTCACCAACAGACAGTCTTCCTGGCATCATGACAGCAGAAGTGGCCCCACACACGCTGTGCCCACCGTTGCCTGTTGGACATTTATCGACCTCGTTAACACATATTAGGACGTTTTTCGTGGAGCACAGCCACATGCTGGGGGGTTATACCGGAGACAGGAACCCAAAAGCGAAGACTTATTATAGTGTTCTGCATCGCTGGAATCCGGCTAACAACATTGTAGGACGCCACCCCAAGGTCGACTGGACGCAGGTTTGACGAACCATCCACGCGCCCTTTCTGTCAACTTTAGTGCGGTCGACGTGGTATGTATCCACTAACGAGAAATTTCCGACCAGACGAAGGCTACATGCCGTTCACCTAACTGACGACCCTATGTGCCCACGTTGTGCGACAGTAGACACAGACGAACACAGACTGAACTGTGGCCCCGCACGCGAGTGCTGGAAACTGATCCGCCAGGAACTGTCTTTCCTTCTACGCCTCCCCTATGTTTCGATTGTGCCGCTGGACCTCTTTCATCCCGACGCCGTCTATTTCCCGATGGCCCCGATGAATGGAGTCAATTGGATACACTACACGTACCGCGACGGCGAAAAGGAAGTACTCGATTTGTGGCAATACATAATCGACGAATTCCTGGTCTTAAGGAACAGAACGGAATACCGGAACGTTTTTGCTAACTATTTGGGCTCGTCATTCATGGACCCACCGACCTGCTGGGGTGTGCCGGGTGTGAGAAATAATTGACTTGCAGACGTGATGTTCCCATGATTCTCCTACGATAACAGCAACTGTCTCTGACTGTGTGCAGCGGCCCCGGACGCTCCGACGGTTGATGACTGGTGATGTCCACTGCAATGACGACTGCCTCTTACTGGCCGCCCCCTTCGATAAGGCGATCCCAGCGGGCAAGGTGGCCCATTTTAGTTCACATTATCGGCATAATTTTTGGCGTATGACTCCCTTGTTTATGTTGCTACTTTTTTTTAAAAAAAAAGAAAAAAAAAGAATTGGTAGAGCACTTGCCCGCGAAAGGCAAAGGTCCCGAGTTCTAGCTTCGGTCCGGCACACAGTTTTAATCTGTCAGGAAATTTCATATCGGCGCACACTCCGCTTCAAAGTGAAAACTTCATTCTGAAAATGAATCACTAACTCTACAACGCTTCATTATGCACAAATTATACTCTGGTGTAGCCAGCCGTTGTGGGCGAGCTGTGTCACAGAGTCAACGTAACAACGAAACTTCGCGACCAAACATACACTTAGAAAATGTTCCGGTTATAATTTTGTATCTGCGAAGTTATGCCCCGTTATTGCAGACACATAGCCGGTAAACGTTCGGAATAGTTTGTGACTGACAGCCAGGCCGGCCGGGGTGGCCGAGCGGTTCTAGGCGCTACAGTCTGGAACCGCACGACCGCTACGGTCGCAGGTTCGAATCCTGCTTCGGGCATGGATGTGTGTGATGTCCTTAGGTTAGTTAGGTTTAAGTAGTTCTAGGGGACTGATGATCTCAGATGTTAAGTCCCATAGTGCTCAGAGCCATTTGAACCATTTTACTCTGGTGTATCTGAACAAAGTCCTTGAGGATGCTGCGTTTTTTCCGCGACATTGTAAATGCGGTAATATTCATCACCAGATGAAGAAAAAGACCAGACAAAACACTAGAATAATGTTAAATAAGTGTCTCTCGTTACTTCTGCGGTTAGCGACTGCTGCGTTACGACAGCAAGAACTCTGATAAAAAAAATGCAGGAATAAAATTCTTGAGAAGAACAAGACTCCATTGTAGAGCAGATAAGAAACGAAGCGGACCGTCGGGAATTGAAAACTGAACTGGGGAAGTGAGAACCCAGCTTTGAGACGACTCTGATATGCGTTACGGAGACTGCAGACTGCGTGCTGTGGGAAACGTGGAGTACGTGTCAGCTGTACCTGTATCGGCAGAGTTGTGTCGTTATTTGCGGTCTCCACTGCTGCGCTGCGTCGACATTGCCCGACTTTTAATAATTCGTGATGAAACAGCGGCCGCGGCACAGCAGAGCCCATATAAATGCATGAGGTGTCAGGCGCGGCCGCTCTGTCTGTCGACGCATGTCAACAGGCCCCCTCCCACCCCCCCCCCCCCCCCACCCCCAAGCCACTACTTTCCCTCCGAGGCAAGAATACGTCCGCACTGGAAGCGTCGACAGTCCCAGAGTGTCTTCGCAACGGCACATTGGCGAGCAGCACCTAATCCATCAGGCATGCGTGGCTACCGTCGAAGTAATCCACTGCAGTTTATTTTTCTTTTCCGATTCTCCAAGTTTGTTTCTCAGTCTTGGACCCTTACCAGATAGACATAATAGCGGAGAACGTGAAGAACCGAAGGAGAAAGGAGGTTTCCATAAGAATGGAACACATACGACACCGCTGTAATATTCTACAATATCTATATTTTATTTTACTAACCGGTTTTCTGTACGCCATCATCGAGTACAAAGGTTAATGTGTGTGGCTGTGAGATTTCTATAGGATAAATGATTTTAAAATAGTGCATCTATGGAGTATCTCAGTTGGTTTCCAAAGATGACGGTTGTTAATACACTACTGGCCATTAAAATTGCTACACCAAGAAAAAATGAAGATGATAAAAGGGTATTCATTGGACAAATATATTATACTAGGAATGACATGTGATTACATTTTCACGCAGTTTGGGCGCATAGAGCCTGAGAAATCAGTACCCAGAACAACCACCTCTGGCCGTAATATCGGTCTTGATACGCCTGGGCATTGAGTCAAACAGAGCTTGCATGGCGTGTACAGGTACATCTGACCATGCAGGTTCAACACGATACCACAGTTCATCAAGAGTAGTGACTGGCGTATTGTGACGAGCCAGTTGCTCGGCCACCACTGACCAGACGTTTTCAATTGGTGAGAGATCTGGAGAACATGCTGGCCAGGGCAGTAGTCGAACATTTTCTGTATCCAGAAAGGCCCGTACAGGACCTGCATTATCCTGCTGAAATGTAGGGTTTCGCAGGGATCGAATGAAGGGTAGAGCCACGGGTCGTAACACATCTGAAATGTAACGTCCACTGCTTCAAGTGCCGTCAATGGGAACAAGAGGTGACCGAGACGTGTAGCCAATGGCACCCCATACCATGACTCCGGGTGATACGCCAGTTTGGTGACGACGAATACACACTTCCAATGTGCATTCACCGCGATGTCGCCAAATACGGATGCGATCATGATGATGCTGCAAACAGAAGCTGCTACGTGATATAACATATGTAATTTTTATACTTTGATTCCGTAAGACACCATTTAGTGTGTCATTCACACACTAGCAGATCGCTACAACTGTTCCACTCTACCAGAGACACGCGAGAAACCTGCTCTGAAGCACAGCTGTGTGTGCTGCTCTCAAATACGTAACGAGCAGAACAACTGAGGTTACTCTTAGATGGGGAGCAGTAATTCCTTAGCTCCATGCCGGATCGATATTTGAAACTGGCACATTAAAATATTACAAGTTGGCAGTTTGAATATCAAACCGGAAGGATGTAAATTTGCGGGAACCCATAAACGCAGGTAAACGGCAAGGCGTGTACTGCCTGTGTGTCTCAAAAACGGGCACGGTAAACAGGGTGCTTGTTTTCACAGCAAGCAACAGTGAGATACATGGGTGCTGTCTTCTGCCATACACAACCTGTATCCACGTATGCATATGATTCACTCCACTAAAAGGCGTTTGAATGCTCTAAAACTGGATTCTAGGTGCCGCTTCCCTCCTCAGGTTTACTATATATGTCGTTCTGTGTGATTCCTGGATTTCCGCACCACTATTTTCGTGGATCGGTGTTTGTGTTCGGTGCGGATGCGATTGGTAATACAGAAGTATATCACAGCTTGTCAAAATGTTTCGCGCCTGAATGCGTATGAATAAAGTTTACTCTTGCCTCGGTAGTGTTTGTTTGCCTTCCTTCTAGAAACGCGTATGTGCCACGATGAAATAGCGACAATTTATTATAGCTGGTGTGATACATGGGTGACTGTGCACGTATGGTCTGAAGTGTTCGTACAAAGCTGACGGTTATCAATGTCTCTGTACTGGTAGCTCTGTTGTCCATGACACTCTTAAAGCTGGAACTTCGTATACACATCAGTTCTTCAAAAATCTTCACACTGGTTTGTGAAGCTGAATGACGAAAGTGCCTGTTGGATGACGAGTCACTGTCAAGGAGTGTATCTCGATGAAACTTGTACCATACATAGAAAGAACTGGTAAAGTGTGATACGCTCGCTAAACGCGCTGGGCAGAACAGGTATTTAGGATTGTGGAAAGGGCCAAATAAGGTCGGGGTCAGCTTCAGCTTCTAATTGAAAGTTATTGTAATTTAATAACACATTTGCAACCAAAGCGGCACATCGCCGAACCTTTACCAAATGCAACTCTTTCACAGCTGAAGGCCTCCAAACAAGAAATCTTAAAAATCGACAAGATAAAAATCCAATTAAAATAGCAAATAAAATAATTAAAAAAACATATATCACAGATAGGTGGAAAGCCTCAAAGCAAAGTAGATAGAACAAACTTATGCTAGGTGCAATACAAATGGCTGAAGGCCTCAATTAAGTTTCAAAATTTAAAAAAAATATTACCATAGTCTTTTAAAGGCAGAAGGCTGCAATGTTCAAAAACAAGAAATCTTAAAAATCAACTAGATAAAAAAGAACTCAAACACCAAAGGTTACAAACGTGATAATCCACAATGGAGTACGTTTTAGCTGTCAAAGTTACACACCATGTTGGACGGCGACAACAGGTGAGGAAAGGACGCTGCCTGAAATTACGTTAGTGGCCAGGGCAGGTAACCGGAACACTAACGGTCACAAGGCATGAATGGACGTGGCTTAGGTAGTTGAAACCACTACTCAACTTTGACGTCCTGGGTCGGTGAACCACGAAGCTCGTAGCAATCGGACAGCTCCACACACGCTCCGACACTGCGCAGGGACCGCCAGCGGACCCAGCCGGCTGCACCGAGCGGAGATAACTTCCCTGGTCCGCAGCAACCGACCAAATGCCTGCAGACCCCCTAGCCGGAAACTATATGCACAAAGCCAAAGATGGTACACGGCGCAAATATCGATACACATCACTGCTACCACACGTAGAAGGAAGAAGAACCATGACGTAACCGCAACAAGGGCGGGAAACCAAACACAGATAGACATCGAAGTTCACGAAAACGCATAGTTGGGAGTGAGCACGGCTCAGAGTGTAGTACAAAAGGTAACTGGAAGAATACCCAATGATACGAACAGAAATGACACTTTTATTCAAAGACCATAATTACACTGAAGTCACGACGATTTGTGATTGTCCCCTAGACATTACAAAAGGCGGGACATGGTTCTTAATAGGGTATTTATCATCACTGGCAGTTATGCGTGCTCTGCAACATGATACCATGCTGAGCACAGGTTTAGTAGGAAGTTCCATTCCCCCACCAGCGGGATTTACAAGTGCTGGATGGTCGTTGGGGCACGTGGACGTGCTGCAATATGTCCCCCAACGCATTCCAACACGCGTGCTCGAAGTAATTCAAGTCGAGCCAACGGGCGGGCTAGTCCTTTCACTGAATATCGTCTTGTTCCAAGAGCTCCTTCACCCACTCTATTCAATGCGTTTGCGTATTGTCATCCATAAAAAGGAAATCGTGGCTGAATGCACATCTGAAAAGATGCACATGGGTGACGAGCACAGTCTCACAGTACAGTTGACTGGTGAGTACACAGTGTTTAAAGATTTGGAGGTCAGGACGCCCAAGCAATGTGATGCCTCCCAACACTATGATACCTGGACCGGCAAAACGCCCATATTCGACAATCACGTATTCCCACTTCTCGCCATATCAGGATGCGTTCAGCTTATTCGAACATTATCATTTTGGTGATCTTTGGTTTTGGTGCTATGTCACTAAGGACTACACCCTTTCTATGTTCGTGCAATGTATGCTACAGAACAGACGCTACTATGTAACCTTACAATCTAAAAACAGCCGATGGAGGACACAGAAAAATGGACTTGCACAGGGCAGTGTCTTGGCTCCAATATTATTTAACATCTATACCAATGATCTTCCCATGATGATGCAGCAGTGGCCACACAGGATAAAACCTTTGAACAAGTGGAGGAGAATCTCACAGGAGCCTTAACAGAACTTGCTACATATTACGACGGCAATAATCTCAAACCAAACCCCAGTAAATCACAAGTATCCGCCTTCCATCTTAGGAGCAAACAAGCCAAACGGAAACTCCGAGTCATGTCGCAAGGGGAAGAGCTGAAACATACAAACAGCCCAAAATACCTGGGAGTAACATTGGACAGAGCACTTACTTTTAAGCAGCACTGTCACAACACTAAAAAAAAGGTCTGTGCCAGGAACAACATACTGCGGAAGCTAACAGGTTCATCGTGGGGAGCTCAACCACATGTTTTGCGCACCACAGGGTTGGTGCTGAGTATCTCAGCTGCGGAATATGCGGCGCCAGTTTGGAGGAACTCTGCCCACGCTAAGCAAGTTGACGTCGCCGTAAGCGAAACTGTACGTATTGCCACAGGATGCCTCAAACCAACTCTCACAGACATCATTCATCCCATCATAGGCATAGCACCACCCACTATCCGCAGACAAGTAGCAGCCGAGATCAAAAGATCAAAACAAAAGAATGATCCTCGACACCCGATGTATATGCACCGAAAACAACGTGTCCGGCTGAAATCCCGCAAGAGTTTCATGGAAGCTACTAAAGAGCTCGCCACCAAGCCCGTCGCAAGGCGAGTATCTCTCTGGGAAGAAATGGTGCCACACTCCACAATGGAACTACTTGAGGAGGGATCTGCAGGATTTCAACTACCTTTTACAACGTGGAGGTCATTAAACCGGCTGCGCACTGGAGTAACTGGGTGCAAATCAAACCTATTTAAATGGGGTTACAGTGATAGCGGTAGGTGTGAATGCGGAGCAATACAGCACTTGGACCACCTACTGATCTGCCCAGACATGTCTGTAACATGCACTAAAGATGATATTTTGAAAGTCAATGACAAAGCAATCTACGTTGCTAATTACTGGGAAGGGAAGATATAATTGGTGCATCCGGACACGGAAGAAGAAGAAATTTTGGTGATCTAGGTGTTATGGTGTGGGGAGGCTTCTTGTTACATGGGCGCACTGACCTCAAAATCTTCATTCACCGGTCATCGTCACTGTGATAATGGGCCCCTTCCCCATGTACGTCTTTTCAGGTATGCATTCGGCCATGACTTCATTTTTATAGATGACGATGCGCGACCTCATCGAACATAGCAGGTGGCGGAGCTATTTGAAGAGGATATTCGGCGAATAGACTGGCCTCTTCTTTTTTTCAGTCATCAGTCGTCTGATTGGTTTGATGCAGCCTGCCACGAATTCCTCCCCATGCCAACCTCTTCATCTCAGAGTAGCACTTGCGAACTACGTCCTCAATTATCTGCTGGATGTATTCTAATCTCTGCCTGCTCTACAGTTTTTGCCCTCTGCGACTCCATGGAAGTCATTCCCTGATGTCTTAACAGATGTTCTATCATCCTGTCCCTTCTCCTCGTCAGTGTTTTCCACATGTTCCTTTCTTCTCCGATTCTGCGCAGAACCTCTTCATTCCTTATCTTATCAGTCAACCTAATTTTCAACATACGTGTGTAGTACTACATTTAATCGCTTCGATTCTCGTCTGTTCCGGTATTCCCACAGTCCATGCTCCAATTACCATACAATGCTGTGCTCCAAACGTACATTCTGAGAATAAGACCTACGTTTAACACCAGTAGACTTCTCTTGGCCAGGAATGCCCTTTTTGCCAGTGCTAGTCTACTTTTCATGTCCTCCTTCCCCCCGCCCGTCGTTGGTTATTTTCCTGCCTAGGTAGCAGAAATCCTCAACTTCATCTACTTCGTGACTGTCAATACTGATGTACAAATTGAACAGTAGGGGCGAAAGACTATATCCCTGCCTTACACCCTTTTTAATCCGAGCACTTCTTTCTTGGTAGTCCACTCTTACTATTCCCTCTTGGCTCTTGTACCTATTGTATATTACCCATCTCTCACTGTAGCTTACCCCTATTTTTCTCTGAATTTCGAGCATCTTGCACCATTCCAGGTCGAGAGATCCTATGAACGTTTCTTGATTTTTCTTTAGTCTTGCTTCCATTATCAACCACAACATCAGAATTGCCTCTCTGGTGCCTTTACCGTTCCTAAAGTTGTGTTCTGAACAAAAGAACCAATAGTCGTCTATTTTTTGAAGTCCTTCCTTCGTTTGAGCCGCCTAGCGATGTGACTGAGTGGTTAACTACTGGACTCGCATTCGGGAGGACGGCGGTTCATATCCTCGTCAGGTCATCCAGATTTTTTTCTCTGATTTCCCTAGATTGTTCAAGGTGAATGCCGAGGTGATTCCTCTGAAACAGCGTGTCAGACTTTTTCCCCGCAAAGCGATTTCATGCTCCGCCATCACTGAATTCGTCGCCGAAGGGACTTAAATTTTAATCTTTCTTCCATCTTTTCCGCTGAGCTTGCTGGTTATATGGTACCTCCTCAGAAGCGTGGGGCTGAGTGACCCTGCTAGGTCCTTTGTAAGGACATGGTCCCAGTCAGGAAACACCTTACTGTCGTGGTTGGTACTACTGTGTATTGTTACGTTAAATTAACTTCGCTACAAAAGATTAAATTATATTTACAGACTTATTCTGAAGGAACTCAACGCATCCATTACGTCGCCCCCAGCTGGCTGGTCTAAACCACCACGTCCCAGCAGGTCTGTCCGTGCGCTCATGGCCTCCTCCTTCATACGAAGGAATAATGAAAATGATTAATTGTGAACTGAGAATAGTGTCATTTTCATTGAAGTCATTCCTACTGGCCGTTCTTGTCAACGATTCCCTTTTTCTCCAACAGACAATTAACTCCAAAGTATCACGTCGTTAAAGATTTAAGAGTGGAAACATGCAAAATATCTCTGCAGTTTTATTTATTTTTTCTTTTTTCCCTTTTTTTCTTTTCAAGGCTAGAAATTATGAACTAAAAAAGTTTCTGAACTTGAGCGTGTTATCAGTTCGTTGACAAGCGTTTTCCAGTTCAATATTACATCCATTGTGCTATGTTCCTGAGTCCTTTTCATGTGCTATGCTTATTCTTAAACTTGCCTCATTTATTCCGTGAACTTGGATCAACTGTTTCTACAAAATTAAAACCTTTCATTGCCATATGTGCAATTTTTTTTTTTTTAATTCGTGTCAGAGGTACACTAAAATGAACACATATACAGTACATACAGAGAAAACTTTGCAGTATTCACCCAGAATTGGACAACTTTAATAGCATTGGGTGCTGCAGACGTTAAGTCCTTCATGCTACAGCTGGTTGGGCATGACTTACATTTGATAAGATGCCGAGCTGTCTGCAATTCACCGCATTCGCACAGTGTTGTGTTGGCATTTGGTAGTTGGAAGTTCCATTTAAGGAGATTGTCCCTCGAGCTTGCGACTTCAGTGCGTAGTCTGTTCAAGGACTTCCAGATGACCCACTTCTCCATGTGTCCAGGCGGCAGGGATTCTTATCGTGTCATCTAATTTGACAGGTTTTGGCATCTTTCTTTCCACTTGGTGAGTCGGGTAGCAGCAGCTGATCCTTCTAAGGGCTGTGGAGTTGCTGGGAAACTCTTCCTGGACTTCAGTCTTGGCTTGGGAGATTGATGTCCAAAGAGTGGATGTGAGGTATCTGTATTTGATTTATGCATCTAGATGATAGCGGCAACCTCTCTTCTGATGTCACATGGAGTAATCCCAGCGAGACATTGAACTTTGTCCATGGGGATTGGCCTTAGGCAGCCTGTAACAATCCTACTGCTGTCATTTAAGGCTACCTCAACCTGCTTTGCATGTACTGAATTGTACCACACTGGGCTAGCATACACTCCTGCAGAATAGCATAAGGCAAGAGCTGTTGTTCTTAATGTTTGTGGATGGTTCGATCCCGCCAGTTTCCCAAGGAGGCAGTTTCTGGAGGAATTGTACCACACTGGGCTAGCATACACTCCTGCAGAATAGCATAAGGCAAGAGCTGTTGTTCTTAATGTTTGTGGATGGTTCGATCCCGCCAGTTTCCCAAGGAGGCAGTTTCTGGAGGATACTTTCTGCTTCAGCTTCAATCAATGTTCCTTGTACGGTCGAGAGTGACACCCAAATACCTGTGCAATGGGAGGCTTGTTTAATATGTGAGGAACTACTTGTGGGAGTCCACTGGTGATTTCTTTCAAGTTACAAAACTTGTGATCCCTTCCTTCTCAACCTGATTACTGTAACACAGTATTTTTTACTTCTTTGTAAAGTATGATATAAACTGTTTGTAGAGGAATTTTTGTAATAGATAATTTATGCAATCCATCAGGGCGACCCAGTTTTATTATTCGTACGTTGCCTCTATGAATAAAGTCCAGTGTTGACTGTTGGTCTCTCCTCAACGACCAGCTCATACGTAAAATGGTGGAAAAGCAGTGGCACCTTCCTTTTATGGGGCTGTAAACAGGTATTGTGATGGAGAACAACTACGATGCTGTTTTTATGATTCCAGAAGGGTTTCTGCTGACAAAATCCGTTGCCACTCGTACTGCAGAGCTATTATTCTACTGACCTCGTTAAACTGAATCACCTGAACAGCCATCGGGAGGAGTAAGCAAACTGAAATTCTGCAGTCCTGTCTACACCTATACACCATTAGGAGATTACAGTCGACTATTAAAAAGACGGAATGAAAAAGCGACAATTTTGTTGAAGTACATCTTACCCAGGAGCTCCGGCGCATCATCTCCTCTCCCCTGAGGCGCAGTTAATTCAGTTTATCGCTGTGTCTGACGAGCAATATGGTTCATCTCAAACTAAGTGGCGGAAGTTCCTGGCAGCAGGTATATGAAATTAAAGGCTGCATCTCCTCTGTTACAGAGACTACGTCGCTGTGTTAGCCTCGCTCCACAGCGTACATCCTTTATCAGAGTAGGGTCTACATATCTACAGTAGGTCAAGAGATTTGCCTGCCTGATTGTTGAAAATGCCACATACATTAATTTTTTGTTTTGTGCTATGCTTTCCGTACTGCATCTAGATCAGTACTAAGGGAATAAGAATTTCCACAATCAGACAAAAAAAATGGCAGCTGTTTCTTTCCATTTGAGATGAAACTTCCTCGTGCAACAATGGCCAGTGTTGACAACTCACCGAAACTAAATAAGCTAAATGGGTCCGACCTTATGAAAAATAACTGGATTAAATCTTATACACAGACAAGCCAAAATGTAATCAAAAATGGTTCAAATGGCTCTGAGCACTATGGGACTCAACTGCTGAGGTCATTAGTCCCCTAGAACTTAGAACTAGTTAAACCTAACTATCCTAAGGACATCACATACATCCATGCCCGAGGCAGGATTCGAACCTGCGACCGTAGCGGTCTTGCGGTTCCAGACTGCAGCGCCTTTAACCGCACGGCCACTTCGGCCGGCTAAAATGTAATCATCGCTGATATTATTTTAATGGAATGTTTTTTCTTTGAAATCAAGTTCTTTAAAATGTATAGATATTCAAAAATGTAAAGCTTCCGAAAAACACAAAAGAACAAAAATTTAGAGGTGTGCCTGGTGCATCTCGTTAGAGAAATAATTTCTGGCTGTATTTGTACTTCGAATGCAGATAGAACAATTTGAGATTTCCGTTTCTATGATCCGCATATAAAATATCAGCCCATTCTTAAAATCTCGATATTTTGAGGCAAAAATGTATTTAAATAAACATGTTCATCTCAGTTTCTTTCGCATCGCTTTCTTTTTCTCGCACTAAAAACACAAATGTTTCTCCTAGATACATACAGGACTAATGTCGCAATATCTGCACATCAATGTTACATTATTTTGTCCCTAGTAAACTACTGCACCGAATATAAGTTCGCTCTTCTTCCTCCAGTTAAGTCGCTGGCACATTATTTATTGCAACTCCGAAGCGTATGACTTCTGATTCTTCTTGCGTAAATCAAAGGCTGCTTTGCTTAGAATAGCGTTCTGCGTTAGTGTAAAGTTTCGATACTTCGCTGGTATCAGCTATGCTGTAACAGCGTTTCCAGTATGGCTCCCAACCGTATGTGTGTATGTAGTCGAGCCCGCAAAACACACCAACAGAACTTTAGCTTGCTTTGTTGTACTTTTTAATTGAGGAGTACGGAATTCGTGAATGGTGGCATACTGAAGCGTATTTTGAAGTCTTACTTCAGTGCAAACAACCTATCAATAAGGAAATAGAAAGACGCATCTACGAAAATTAAGAAGAATGGGTAGCACAAAAATAACACGAAAGGAATGTTTAATTCCCTTCACAAGTGAATATAAACGAATACATAGGACTAAACACAGCCTACACAGAAATTCGTGTACGAAAATAGATTACTACGACAGTATCCAGCGATGTCATCCGGACATGCAAATAATAAAGCATGATTTAAAAAGAATAGGACTACCAAAATATCTAAATAATGCCAAATGTTAGAAAATACGTAAAATTAAAACAGAAAAGACATACAACACACAGAAAAGAAAAAGTATAACAGTAGCACATATCAGTACCTACATAACACCAATGATAAACAGAGCTCCCTGTTGTTGTTGTCATCTTCAGTCCAGAGACTGATTTGATGCAGCTCTCCATGCTATTCTATCCTGTGCAAGCTTCTTCATTTCCAAGTAACTACTGCACCCTACATCCTTCTGAATCTGCTTAGTGTATTCATCTCTTGGCCTCCCTCTACGATTTTTACCCTTCACGCTGCCCTCCAGTACTAAATTGGTGATCCCTTGATGCCTCAGAACATGTCCTACCAACCGGTCCCTTCTTCTTGTCAAGTTGTGCCACAAACTCCTCTTCTCCACAATTCTATTCAATACCTTCTCATTAGTTACGTGATCTACCCATCTAATCTTCAGCATTCTTCTGTAGCACCACATTTCGAAAGCTTCTATTCTATTCTTCTCTAAACTATTTATCGTCCATGTTTCACATCCATACATGGCTACACTCCATACAAATACTTTGAGAAAAGACTTCCTGACACTTAAATCTCTACTCGATGTAAACAAATTTCTCTTCTTCAGAAACGCTTTTCCTGCATTTCCAGTCTACGTTTTATATTCTCCCTACTGCGACCATCATCAGTTATTTTGCTCCCCAAATAGCAGACCTCATCTACTACTTTTGGTGGCTCATTTCCTAATCTAATTCCCTCAGCATCACGTGATTTAATTCGACTACATTCCATTATCCTTGTTTTGCTTTTGTTGATAACCAGACAATGTCGCTAGATTATCTGCAAATAAGCTTTCACGAAAATGCTGATATAAGGAACCTGACAACTGATTACAGTAATAAATCATGTAAGGTGATAACCAACCATTATTAGCCCACTAGTGCCGAAGAAACGTAATGTACAAGAAAGTAGAGAGTGACAGAACCACCGGTATCCCATGGATATGAAGACCATCAGACGTACGTAAAAAGGTATAACAATGAAATCTATGTAATAGTCACCATTAAAATGAGAAATAATGTACCAAAATTATCTACCATTTCTTACAGATAACATGATGGCCGTTCAGCCTAAATAGGCTATTGTAGAAATAAAAGCAAACAAACTGAGCAGAACACATGAAATTATAATTACACAATGTCCTTAAACTGAAACTGTTTGAAGGACCACTTCTATACAATAAGGGCAATTTTTGCTAAAAAAACTGCAACTTGTCATATTAGCGTCATTTATGACGTGCTGCAAACAAGAGGCAGCTTTTATCATGACTGTACTTGCTTACGCACGGCCTCATACAGCTATTCTTCGATGCCACCTAGTGTTTGAAAATCGAGATCACAATGTCGGCACCCTACTTTGAGTAGTTCGTAGTCAAATTTAAACTATAGATCGCACTGTAGCTGGCTGGGTAGGTCAGTTCAGAGTCGAATGAAGGCAACGGCATAGATCTCCAATACGGCCACGTACAGTAAAGCGCTGTGGAGCTCAAACTCTCTTCTGGTTGAAGACAGTTTTTTATTGGTAGTATTTCCCGCCTTTCACCTCGTTTGTTACGTCACCTGTGTTTATATGTAGATAAGGTTATCAGTGACAAGATTCGCTTAAGATATTGTTTTTCTCAATGGAAGTGAGGAACAATTACAGGACACGTTAAATGGAACGAACAGTCTATTGATCGGATTGAGGGTAAGCTAAAGGAAGATGAAAGTAATTATGATTGAAAAAAAAATCTCATATAGTTTCCGTTTACAAAAAGGGTCGTCGAACAGACGAACAAAAGCCTGTATCTCTGACGTGGTTCATTGTAGATTTTCGAAACATATTTATGCTCGCGTATTATGACATTCCTAGAGACCGAAAATATCTTATGTTAGAATCAATATGGGTTCGGAAAACAATGATCGCGTGAAACCCAGTTCGCTCTGTTCATTCACAACACCCAGGAAGCAGTAAATAACGGCGCACATATTGATGCCGTGTTCCTTGACTTCCGCAAGGTGTTCGATGCAGCCCCGCAATGCCGCCTAGTGAAAAAAAATACAAGCGTACGGAACATCAGACCAACTGAGCGACTGAATTGGAGTATCTACTATACGGAACATAGCGTGTCATTCAGAACAGAGAGAAGTCTTCAGACATAAAAATACCTTCGGGCGTGCCCCAAGGGAGTGTTATACGCTAAAGAGCCAAAGGAACTGGTACATCCACCTAATATTGTGTAGGGCCCCCGCGAGCACCAGAAGTGCCGCAACACGATGTGGCATGGACTCGACTAATGTCTGAGGTAGTGCTGCAGGGAACTGAGGGTGTGAAGACCTCTTCTGAACAGTACGTTGCAAGGCATCTCAGAAATGGTAAATAATGTTCGTGTCTGGGGCGTTTGGTAGCCAGCGGAAGTGTTTAAACCCAGAGAAAATCTGGAGCCACTCTGTAGCAATTCTGGACGTGTCGGGTGTAGCATTGTCTTGCTGGAATTGCCAAAGTCCGTCGGAATGCTCAATGGACATGAATGGATACAGATGATCAGACAGGATGATTATGTACTTGTCACCTGTCAGAGTCGTATCTAGACGTATCACAGGTCACATATCACTCCAACTGCACACGCCCCATACTAATGCAGAGCCTCCACCGGCTTGAACAGTCCCCTACTGACATGCAAGGTCCATGGATTTATGAGGCTGTCTCCATACCCGTACACGTCCATCCGCTTGATACAATTTGGAACGAGACTCTTCCGACGAGGCAACGTGTTTTCTGTCATCAACAGCCCAATATCGGTGTTGACGGGCCCAGGCGAGGCCTCTCAAGGGTACACGAGTGGGCTTCGGCTCCGAAAGCCCATATCGATGGTGTTTCGTTGAATGGTTCGCAGACTGACACTTGTTGATGGCCCAGCATTGAAATCTTCAGCAATTTGCGGGAGGCCTGTACTTCTGTCACACTGAACGATTCCCCTCAGTCATCGTTGGTCCCGTTCTTGCAGGATACTTTTCCGGCCGCAGCGATGTCGGAGATTTGATGTTTTACCGGATTCCTGATATTCACGGTACACTCTTGAAATGGTCGTACGGGAAAATCCCCACTTCATCGCTACGTTTGGGATGCTGTGTCCCATCGCTCGTGCACCGACTATAACATCTCGGTTCATACTCACTTAAACCTTGATAGCCTGCTATTATAGCAGCAGTAACCGATCTAACAACTTTTCTATACAGAGGAGTCCAAGCTCTAGAAAACTGTAGTGATATGCAAGAAGATCTGCTGAGGATCGATGCTTGGTGCAGAGGTTGGAAATTGACCCTGATCACAAACAAATGTAACCCATTGCTCATAAACAGACAAAGACACATTATTGTATGACTACACGACTGCAGAACAATCACTGAAGAATTCGTTCCATAAAATGTAAAAGAGTTTGCATACGGACCAACATGAAGTGGAACGACCACATAAAATTAATCGCAGTTAAGGCAGATGCCAGACTGAGATTCATTAGAAGAATTCTTAGGAAGTGAGGTCAACCGACAATGGAGGTAGCTTACAAAACTCTCGCTCAAGCAGTAAATGAATATTTTTCGTCAGTGTGTGATCCATAGAAGATAGGACTGATAGAGGAAAGACAATAAATACAAAGAAGAGCAACACGTTTCGTTACGGATCCATTTAACAAGCGCGAAAGCATCACGGTGGTACCCAGCCAACTCCAGCGGCAGACACTGCAAGAGAGGCGTTCTACAACACAATGTCGGTTACTTCTAAAATTCCGAGAACACACGTTCTTAGCAGAGTTTGCAAATATCTTCCTACATATATCTCGCGAAAACACCATGAAGATAAAATCAGAGATATCCGATCGCACACGGTGACTTACCGGCAGTCGTTGTTCCAGCGAATTCCAGCCGGAGTGGCCGAGCGGTTCTAGGCGCTTCAGTCTGGAACCGTGCGACCGCTACGGTCACAGGTTCGAATCCTGCCTCGGGCATGGATGTGTGTGATGCCCTTAGGTTAGTTAGGTTTAAGTAGTTCTAAGTTCTAGGGGACTGATGACCTCAGATGTTAAGTCCCATAGTGCTCTGAGCCATTTGTTCCCGCGAATCATCCGCGACTAGAACAGGAAAGAAGGGGGGCGGGGGTGACAATGGTCCCAGTGTACTCTTCGCCACACACATTATTTGTACATATAATGAGGAGTAGCAAAAGTAACGTCACCGATAAACTTAACATCAAAATTGGTTGCGACTTGTCAGATGAGGGGGAGGGGGGGGGGGGGGGGGGTCGTGGAGCAAAGTAAGAGATGACGGACAAAGCAAGGAGTATATAAAAAGCACACCATCATAGCTGAAGAGGGGATTCCTGTTCAGATATGTATCAAACATCAGCCTCAATGTGAGGAAGAAATTTCTGAGACTGTACGTTTGGAGCACAGCACTGAAGTGAATCATGGACGTTGGGTGCTAGTGCAACACGAGAGGAACAGATTGCCTCAGAAGAGGAAGTCGTGGTTTAGTTTAGTCACCGCGCATTGTACTGCTCTGGTTAAGGCACTGGACTCGCATCCGGGAGACTCTCGGTTCAAACCCCCGTCCTGCTTTCCACATCGTGGTTTGTGTACTATGACGAATGTTGGGATGGTTCCTGAGAGAACGTGTTTTCGTTCTAATTACAGTAGCTCGCCATTGACGGGGCATTACAAGCTAACTGTTCTTGCTTCCTTCGTCTGGGATGTGCTGCCCCTGTACATGCAGTTACCTCTCTATTGAGATACGATGTCTGTGGGAGGAGCAGTGGTTATGGCTGAACAAAAAGCTGAGGACTATGAAACCAACTACACGACTGTTGAATTCCTCGTTCCGGCCACTGCAACGGGAGCAAATATTTTTAATGCGCCTCCTGATAGGACACTGTTTTCTGACGCATGGATTCCTTGTTCGGCAGGAAGACCCACCGGTAAGGAATGCTTGTGGTGTACAGGTTTCTGTCCGCCATATTTTTACCGAATACGTTATATACCAAGCCATGAGGACCGAAACCCACTTGCCAACCGACCTTCCCTCTATGTGATGATGAATCGAATGTGGTTCGCGTTTCAAGATTCAGTGTGATGTCTGGTATTATCAATGTCTTAAGTAGAAGGTGTTATGGTGTTACTAGGGTGGTCACTTCATCGTTTATTTTCCAATTGATCGTGTAGGCACAATTCCTTGTTCCACTGTTTTGGTTGTGACCGAGCGGTTCTAGGCGCTTCAGTCCGGAACCGCGCTGCTGCTACGTTCTCAGGTTCGAACCTTGCCTCGGGCGTGGATGTGTGTGACGTCCTTAGGTTAATTAGGTTTAAGTAGTTCTAAGTCTAGGGGACTGATGACCTCAGATGTTAAGTCCCATAGTACTCAGAGCCATTTGGACCAGTTTGAACTGTTTTGGACGTTGTGTGGCTATAGTCTACGTATTTTACTCACAAATTGCCCTGAGACATCCGTTTTTTGCTGTTTTGGGTGACAGTGTGAGTGAGAGAATCCCAGTATGGCTGCGGATTCCATTCATTAGTTTACACTTTGTTGTATGCTTCTAACAACTCGTAACCACACTTACACTCTTTTAGCTGAGTACCGGCGCTGATGACATCGCTATTGAGCATACATACCACCACCACTTCTTTCGTTTATTTTAGAGTTATTTTGTCGCGTAGTTTTGGGGAGCCTACACAGCATGTGCGTCTCGGATGCATCGTCCGTCGGTCGCACTGCCCTCCAAAATGTAAACACTGGTGTCTGTCAAGCGAGCGCCTCTCATGATAACTCGCAGTGTTAATCAGAATGACCAGGCAGTTCAAGGTCGTGCAAGTCTCGCCATGAGACGCCCGGAGACATAAATAGAAGTGCCGGCGTAGCAGAAGACGTCAAGATCACGACAGCGGGGAAGGACTGATCAGCTCGCAACGGCGCTAACGAGCTGTGCTTACATTCTCGTATTATCGTCACTTCGATGAGTCAGACGCAAAATCACACCAGCTCTCTAAGAGTTCGTGATAGCTTTAGACCTCGGTTTCGAAGAACGAAAGTAGTTATACTGTGCGCGGCTGAGTAAAGGGTAATTTTTGTCACATTTCATTAGGCCGTTAGCACTGTTTAAAATACTGACGCACTATTTGAAATTTCTCTGGAAAAATAGAAGTGTTATTCAACGTGGAAAATGAAATAAGACATACGAGATCGACAACGCTGTTCTCCACATTTCCTTTACTCCCGTCTGTTACAAAATATTATGAGAGAAAACTTGCAGTTACCTCTGTTGGCGAGACTGTGTCTCTGTATTCTTTACAGAAAATCCAATATCTGGATTCATTGACTTCAAAGTGGGTGGAACAAAATAGTACATGCCTGTTTAATTTTCGTTAGAGACTTCACGTGCAACCATCATGATTTACATTATGATGAAAGTGACAGAGAAAAAAATCCCTCCCTTCCCACCCCTCCCATCCCGTTCTCTCTCTCTCTCTCTCTCTCTCTCTCTCTCTCTCTCTCTCTCTCTCTCTCCCACACACACACACACACACACACACACACACACACACACACACACATTCTTCCTTGTACTTGACTTTAGTTACATAAAAGACGTAAGATAGAAGTAGGTCGAAACCCAGATTAATCAAATCCTAAGGTAATGTGATACCAGTAACGTCACTGAACTTGCATCTAGCATACATCCTAGACTCACACGTTTCCAGAATGAGATTTTCACTCTGCAGGGGAAGTGTGAGCAGATATGAAACTTGCTAGACGATTAAAACTGCGTGTCGGACTGAGACTCGAACTCGGGACCTTTGCCTTTCGCAGGCAAGTGTTCTACCATTTTTTTTGTGTGTGTGTGTGTGTGGTCTGGGCAGGCGTCACAAGACATCCGTTCAAGTCGATCGTTGATTCCTTTACTCAGTTTTTTCCTTACAGAGGGCGAGCAGCCCTCTGACCGAACACGCTGAGCTACCGTGCCGACATCATCTGAGCTACCCAAGCACGACTCACGACCCGTCCTCACACGTCTTCCTAAGTGATCATCTGCGTGCGTTCTCTCGTATTTGCAACTAAACACCACAAGATCCAAGTTTGATCTTTGTGTTCAGAAGACCAGTTTGGTGTATCTGATACGCACCTAACTGTAAGAGGTGTTTTTTGTAGCACGTATGAGTGTATTTAAAGTGAAAAATGGTCGTCGTGAATTTTTTGGAGTGGTTTAAACTTCTACTGGGACTCATGAGATATATCGGAGCGAGTAGAGCCGCCATTGATTTTCTTTGTAGGTTTTAGATTTTTCTAGTCGAGGCACCATATTACCTCTACCATTTTTAAAAAATGGAATATAAAATCTGCGGCCGGTATTTCGCTGCTGCATTCCAATCGAAGGAAAGCTACTTGTGTGGTTAACGGGTCTGAATTTTCGTTACATGGACTGTTAATATGCACTTTTTTTCCCCAGGTAACAAGTATGTTTCCTTTGCAAAAATGATTTCCTTCTGCAGTACTTACCGAAGACGTTGTGTCATAGCCTGTAACGATCTGCGTATACAGTAATGACAGGCACAAATAAAGAAAAGTTAGCAACGTACATATGACATTTTTAACAAGCACCCCACCTAGACCTGAGATGTTGAGTGGACCACGCGTCTTGTCTGCCTGTTTAAACTGAACGTGATGCTATGTGTGTTTTTGGTATAGTACTGGGAGAATCTCGCCTATACAAAATGATCTGTTTTGTGCATTCTGTTACCAATAGTACAAAAAATATTTATTCATCTAAATTATTTCGTTTACTAATAGATACTTTACTTATGACGCTACATGAGGACTTTTGTTAAGAACTGTCTGTGAGTAAAATTTTATTTCACGAAAATGAAGATGCAAATGTAAAATACATAAAATAATTTTTCAGTGAGAAAACCTTTATGATCTCAGGAAACACTTTTGTTGTTGTTGTCGTTGTTGTTGTGGTCTTCAGTCCGAAGAATGTTCTTCTTGTACTGCCAGCGAGTTTCTTGGCGTAATAATTTTATATATAATTAATTCTCTGCGAGATTTGATTTGGATATTTGATGGCTTCTTCTGTGAATTCATTACTATGTCCAGTTTGTCCTCATTTCGTAATGATCCGAACCGGAATGAAATTGAGAAATCAGTTAGAAGAAATTTAAAAAAAGCTTTATTTACAAAATCGCCTTACCACAGTAGACAGACATGCAGCTGTTTGTGAGAGAATCCCCTGTTTGTGTGATGCGGTCCGGACACGAATTGCTCTGTTGCCGTTGGGACCTAATCAATTACAGACAGGGAGGCCACTTAATTTAGAAGCTGGGCAATGTTATTTCCCGTTGGGAGTCGCTTCACTTCTGGTTTTACCCTCCTTTTGCTCGCCCTTATACCGACACTGGACTTGGTGCGTCCTTAAGCTTGTGCCCCGGAATCCGCTTGTTCAGCTGACGAGACAAATACGGATATCCGTGGTTTTACGAGCAGTTATAAAAAGTGTAGCCCTACCAGAATTTAAATCAAATATTCTGCTGACAGCTAACTACAAAACACACGTACAGTACAAATATATCTGTTCAGTCAGCTTGCAGTTATGTGTTTAGTTGAAGATAATAGTTGTGGATAGATGTCTATGAAACGTTACTTCGAAACAACACAGACTCCAATAGTTGACGTTAACAATAAGTATCGACTGATTGGAGAGCTCTGGGAGATGATTATTACTCGAAAGCTGCCAGGTTCAAATCTCATTTCCGTCACTCTGATACAGATTTTCTGTGGTATCCCTCGAGGAGTTTAGTAATAGATTTCAGGGTTCTGGCAAATATGACGGTAAGCACAACCGGGTTTCCTCGTAAAAATTTCGTCACATTTGGTTTCAAACCAGTTTATTGCACACAAGTAAACTTTTCGGACTCTAGCAAGGAGAGAGTACATACAAAGTGTGCGTCGCGTAGGGTTGTCGTGACCAAGGGCAAAATTAAGTAATTCTCTATTGATCTACAGTAAGTTATTTCCAAAACCATACACCTTCATCTACACTCCTGGAAATTGAAATAAGAACACCGTGAATTCATTGTCCCAGGAAGGGGAAACTTTATTGACATATTCCTGGGGTCAGATACATCACATGATCACACTGACAGAACCACAGGCACATAGACACAGGCAACAGAGCATGCACAATGTCGGCACTAGTACAGTGTATATCCACCTTTCGCAGCAATGCTGGCTGCTATTCTCCCATGGAGACGATCGTAGAGATGCTGGATGTAGTCCTGTGGAACGGCTTGCCATGCCATTTCCACCTGGCGCCTCAGTTGGACCAGCGTTCGTGCTGGACGTGCAGACCGCGTGAGACGACGCTTCATCCAGTCCCAAACATGCTCAATGGGGGACAGATCCGGAGATCTTGCTGGCCAGGGTAGTTGACTTACACCTTCTAGAGCACGTTGGGTGGCACGGGATACATGCGGACGTGCATTGTCCTGTTGGAACAGCAAGTTCCCTTGCCGGTCTAGGAATGGTAGAACGATGGGTTCGATGACGGTTTGGATGTACCGTGCACTATTCAGTGTCCCCTCGACGATCACCAGTGGTGTACGGCCAGTGTAGGAGATCGCTCCCCACACCATGATGCCGGGTGTTGGCCCTGTGTGCATCGGTCGTATGCAGTCCTGATTGTGGCGCTCACCTGCACGGCGCCAAACACGCATACGACCATCATTGGCACCAAGGCAGAAGCGACTCTCATCGCTGAAGAGGACACGTCTCATTTCGTCCCTCCATTCACGCCTGTCGCGACACCACTGGAGGCGGGCTGCACGATGTTGGGGCGTGAGCGGAAGACGGCCTAATGGTGTGCGGGACCGTAGCCCAGCTTCATGGAGACGGTTGCGAATGGTCCTCGCCGATACCCCAGGAGCAACAGTGTCCCTAATTTGCTGGGAAGTGGCGGTGCGGTCCCCTACGGCACTGCGTAGGATCCTACGGTCTTGGCGTGCATCCGTGCGTCGCTGCGGTCCGGTCCCAGGTAGACGGGCACGTGCACCTTCCGCCGACCACTGGCGACAACATCGATGTACTGTGGATACCTCACGCCCCACGTGTTGAGCAATTCGGCGGTACGTCCACCCGGCCTCCCGCATGCCCACTATACGCCCTCGCTCAAAGTCCATCAACTGCACATACGGTTCACGTCCACGCTGTCGCGGCATGCTACCAGTGTTAAAGACTGCGATGGAGCTCCGTATGCCACGGAGGAGGGCACTTCCTTACCAAACTTATGTCCCCTGTTCCATTACCCAATGCTGCGTGAGAAAAAAAAGACTATCGGTAAGCATCGGTAGGAGCTCGAATTTCTCTGATTTTTCTCGTAGTGGCCATTTCGCGAGATGATGTACGTTGGCGGAGTCTTCTTCGAAAGTACGCTCTCGGGACATCAACAGTAAACCAATCCTTGGAGGAGAATGCCACTCATGGAGTACCTCTCACTGACACCTCTTGCGCGCTCTCGCGCTTACTAAATGAAACGCGCCGTTCTTGTTTAGGTCTCCTCTGCCTGCTTTATTAGGCTGAAACAAGGTCTCAGGCCCACGATCGATACTCAAGAATCGGCCGAACGTATGGTGTGTATGATTTTGTTAAAACTGTCTTGTGTCTCTGTGTGTGTTGTGTCTCAGTGTGTGTTTCTGTTCGTGATTTACAGGCACTGCCCATACGAAAATCAATAGCAGCGAATGCATAAACATTATAAGACAAGGAAGAATAAGACTTATATAATAACCCTCAATCTCTCCCAAGCTCGCTCAAGGTCACTTTCACAATCACATCCTTTAACATAGCTCGGGTGGAGATTACATTTTCTTCGTATTCGACTAATGACTCATAGTCTGGCTTCTGATTTTCCTACAGCTGATTTTATTTAGACATTCCACTTTATGTCAGTCCGAAAGATTACCTCTAGATAGAGTAGCTGCTGAAAAGAAATGCCTCCGAATTTTTTGTATGAAAAATCTTAAAGCTTTTAAAATAAAACAAACGTTATTAACATTCTACGTCTTTATTCTTCTCGCTTACATGTGTATTTCATACTAGCGGCTACCACATTTTTCCCAACGAGAGACCAGTTTGTTGAACCGCCACTGTAGAATGTTTGACTTAGTTGACGGAACCACAACCTCACCTCTGCTTAAACCGCTTCATCAGTATCAAAATGAAGTCCTCGAAGGTGTTATTTAAGTTTGGGAAACGGATGAAAATAGGATGAGGCTAAGTCGGAAATGTATGGAGAATGATCCATGACAGTGAACCCGAGATATATACAGGGTGTTACAAAAAGGTACGGCCAAACTTTCAGGAAACATTCCTCACACAAAAAGAAAGAAAATATGTTATGTGGACATGTGTCCGGAAACGCTTACTTTCCATGTTAGAGCTCATTTTATTACTTCTCTTCAAATCACGTTAATCATGGAATGGAAACACACAGCAACAGAACGTACCAGCGTGGCTTCAAACACTTTGTTACAGGAAATGTTCAAAATGTCCTCCGTTAGCGAGGATACATGCATCCACCCTCCGTCGCATGGAATCCCTGATGCGCCGATGCAGCCCTGGAGAATGGCGTATTGTATCACAGCCGTCCACAATACGAGCACGAAGAGTCTCTACATTTGGTACCGGGGTTGCGTAGACAAGAGCTTTCAAATGCCCCCATAAAAGAAAGTCAAGAGGGTTGAGGTCAGGATAGCGTGGAGGCCATGGAATTGGTCCGCCTCTACCAATCCATCGGCCACCGAATCTGTTGTTGAGAAGCGTACGAACACTTTGACTGAAATGTGCAGGAGCTCCATCGTGCATGAACCACATGTGTGTCGTACTTGTAAAGGCACATGTTCTAGCAGCACAAGTAGAGTATCCCGTATGAAATCATGGCGGTGAATCGAGAAAGTACAGTACATACTGACGAAACTAAAATGGAAATTAAGAGTTTCCGGACACGTGTCCACATAACATCTTTTCTTTATTTGTATGTGAGGAATATTTCCTGAAAGTTTGGCCGTACCTTTTTGTAACACCCTGTATGTATATATCTTGGGTTCTTGGGTTCACTGTCATTCCCGACTTAACCCCATCCTATTTTCATCCGTTTCCAAAACTTAAATAACACCTTCGAGGACTTCATTTTGATACTGATGAAGCAATTTAAGCAGAGGTGAGGCTGTGGTTCCGTCAACATATATATATATATATATATCCCGCGGTTTCGCAGGGTCGGTATGATTAGGATCGGATTTGGTAAGGTCAATTTAAAGAGTGGCCGGATGCCTTCCAGTCGCCACCCCGTGACCCCTCGCATAGTATTAGTGTACCCCACCTGTCTGCGGCCAGTGTAATCCACGGAATACTGCGAACGTGTTCAGATGTCTGCGAGTCTAGTAACTGAGGTGCAACGTGGGGACCAGCCCGTATTCACCTAGTGGGATGTGGAAAACCGCCGAAAAACCACATCCAAGCTGGCCTTCGTCGGTAATCCGCCAGGCGGATTCGATCCAGGGCCAGCGCGCCTACCGGAGTCCAGGAAGCAGCGCATTAACGCTCTCGGCTAACCTGGGGTGTACTTCAAAGGATTTGAATCCCTAACATAACAGTTTGGATTCCGTAGAAACACTGGAACACGTGAGGCAATACTGACCTTACGACTTATCTTAGAAGAAAGATTAAGGAAAGGCAAACCTACGTTTCTAGCATTTGTAGACTTAGAGAAAGCTTTTGACAATGTTGACTGGAATACTCTCTTTCAAATTCTAAAGGTGGCAGGGGTAAAATACAGGGAGCGAAAGGCTATTTACAATTTGTACAGAAACCAGATGGCAGTTATAAGAGTCGAGGGACATGAAAGGGAAGCAGTGGTTGGGAAGGGAGTAAGACAGGGTTGTAGCCTCTCCCCGATGTTGTTCAATCTGTATATTGAGCAAGCAGTAAAGGAAACAAAAGAAAAATTCGGAGTAGGTATTAAAATTCATGGAGAATAAATAGAAACTTTAAGGTTCGCCGATGACATTGTAATTCTGTCAGAGACAGCAAAGGACTTGGAAGAGCAGTTGAACGGAATGGACAGTGTCTTGAAAGGAGGATATAAGATGAACATCAACAAAAGCAAAACAAGGATAATGGAATGTAGTCTAATTAAGTCGGGTGATGCTGAGGGAATTAGATTAGGAAATGAGGCACTTAAAGTGGTAAAGGAGTTTTGCTATTTGGGGAGCAAAATAACTGATGATGGTCGAAGTAGAGTGGATATAAAATGTAGGCTGGCAATGGCAAGGAAAGCGTTTCTGAAGAAGAGAAATTTGTTAACATCCAGTATTGATTTAAGTGTCAGGAAGTCATTTCTGAAAGTATTCGTATGGAGTGTAGCCATGTATGGAAGTGAAACATGGACAATAAATACTTTGGACAAGAACAGAATAGAAGCTTTCGTAATGTGGTGCTACAGAAGAATGCTGAATATTAGATGGGTAGATCACATAACTAATGAGGAAGTAGTGAATAGGATTGGGGAGAAGAGAAGTTTGTGGCACAACTTGACCAGAAGAAGGGATCGGTTGGTAGGACATATTCTGAGGCATCAAGGGATCACCAATTTAGTATTGGAGGGCAGCGTGGAGGGTAAAAATCGTTGAGGGAGACCAAGAGATGAATACACAAAGCAGATTCAGAAGGATGTAGGTTGCAGTAGGTACTGGGAGATGAAAAAGCTTGCACAGGATAGAGAAGCATGGAGAGCTGCATCAATCCAGTCTCAGGACTGAAGACCACAACAACAACAACAACATAAACAAACATAAATAAGTAAAAAAAAGTAATAATTGTTTACTACGTACACAGACCGCTGTTAGCTTGTACGTCTACGTCTACACCTACATTTATACTCCGCAAGCCACCCAACGATGTGTGGCGGAGGGCACTTTACGTGCCACTGTCATTACCTCCCTTTCCTGTTCCAGTCGCGTATGGATCGCGGGAAGAACGGCTGCCGGAAAGCCTCCGTGCGCGCTCGAATCTCTCTAATTTTACATTCGTGATCTTCTCGGGAGGTATAAGTAGGGGGAAGCAATATATTCGATACCTCATCCAGAAACGCACCCTCTCGAAACCTGGACAGCAAGCTACACCGCGATGCAGAGCGCCTCTCTTGCAGAGTCTGCCATTTCAGTTTGCTAAACATCTCCGTAACGCTGTCACGCTTACCAAATAACTCTGTGACGAAACGCGCAGCTCTTCTTTGGATCTTCTCTATCTCTTCTGTCAACCCGACCTGGTACGGATCCCACACTGATGAGCAATACTCAAGTATAGGTCGAACGGGTGTTTTGTAAGCCACCTCCTTTGTTGATGGACTACATTTTCTAAGGACTCTCCCAATGAATCTCAACCTGGCACCCGACTTACCAACAATTAATTTCATATGATCATTCCACTTCAGATCGTTCCGCACGCATACTCCCAGATATTTTACAGAAGTAATTGCTACCAGTGTTTGTTCCGCTATCATATAATCATACAATAAAGGATCCTTCTTTCTATGTATTCGCAATACATCACATTTGTCTATGTTAAAGGTCAGTTGCCACTCCCTGCACCAAGTGCCTATCCGCTGCAGATCTTCCTGCTTTGTCGTGCGGTTCTAGGCGCTACAGTCTGGAGCCGGGCGACCGCTACGGTCGCAGGTTCGAATCCTGCCTCGGGCATGGATGTGTGTGATGTCCTTAGGTTAGTTAGGTTTAATTAGTTCTAAGTTCTAGGCGACTGATGACCTCAGAAGTTAACTCGCATAGTGCTCAGAGCCAATTTTCTTCCTGCATTTCGCTAGGTAGATGAAGCAGCTAAATCTAAAGGTAAATGTAACAAAAGTGTAAAGTAGTCACAATACTTATCACCGTTAAAATGACTTCTCAGGCCATAGCATTATTTAGAAATCCACAAATAGCTCGCGTTTGTTATATTTTTTTATTTTTTTTTGTGAGATCTTACGGGACTTAATTGCTAAAGTCATCAGTCCCTAAGCTTACACACTACTTAACCTAAATTATCCTAAGGACAAACACACACATACACAGACACTGATGCCCGAGGGAGGACTGGAAACTCCGCCAGGACCAGCCTCACAGTCCATGACTGCAGCGCCTAAGACCGCTCGGCTATTCCCGCGCGGCAAATAGCTCGCGTGAAAAGTCACTCGCGACGTATCTGTTTTTGAAGGCACATCTTTTTTGTAAGGACTTGATGGGACCCTCTGCCATTAAGTAATCCAGCGTTGCTGTTTAGATCGGGACGGCCAAGTGGCAGGGCTATAAAGTCGCGCCGAAACAACTTCCGAAGCGATACGGCGCTGTTATTTGTAAACAGGACTCTTAACGAAAGTGACGCGGCGGCGGGAACGAGTTTCTCCGCCGAGGTTTCTAGGAAGGGAGAGGAGGCCGCTGCATGAATCGCAGAGGCGAGCAGGTGTCTGCATCGGGCAGCACAACACGGCGCGGGGCGCGGCGCTGCCGAAGGAATGCCTTTCTGATCGCCGCCGCGCGGCAGGCGGCGTCTCGGCAGACACCTGCGTATTCTCTGGCGCGATTGGCAGCTGTGCGCCGGCTCCGGCAGCGGTGAAAGTCTCGCTAGGGTCCTTCAACAACTCATCTACTGCACCCCGCTGTGTCAGCAGCACAGATGCACGGGCGGGTGCCGTGTTGTTTGACTTCCGGAAGGCGTTCGTAGCAGGCCCGCACTGTCACTTGGTAAGAAGCGTGCGGAGCGGTAGACCGGCTTTGTGACTACACTGATCTATTCGCAGCAAACAAAAGATAGCACGTCGTCCTTAAGGGGGGTAGGACGTCAAACGGGCCGACTTGGAGCTGGAGAGGCACCACAGGACATTTTAATTTCCACTGTCTATACTTTTACAAATAAATTCATAAAACTTTGTCAGCGTGACCAGGAAGAATTCAGAATTCACACTCATAGAAGTTCGAAAACATAACGAAGTATTTTTTTTACTTGTAAAATTTCATCATTTTTTTCACTTACTAATGACAGCATTTGTTTCTATAGGTACACTTTTCTTCGTAAGTAAGAGAGATGGTTCGATGAATTTTGCACAGCATACATACCATACTTAAAGGTGTATGAAACTCTAGAATTTTTCAAATCTATTAAAAAATGTGGTAAAAATTGAGGTAATTAACTACAAAATTTGTGTTTTTTCTAAATATGAAGTTTAAAATACAACAGATCATTCGTTTTTTCATAAATTAAATAAATTCTAGGGTTTCATACACCTGTATGGTATGTATGCTATGCAAAATTCATCGAAGAATCTCTGTAACTTATGAAGAAAAGTGTACCTATAGCAACAAATGCAGCCATTAGTAAGTGAAAAAATGATGAAATTTCAAACGTAAAAAACTTATTTTGTTATGTTTTCGAACTTCCACTGCAATGAGTGTGAATCCTGAATCCTTCCTGGTGATGCTGACAAAGTTTCATGAATTTATTTGTAAAAGCATAGGCACTGGAAATTAAAATGTCCTGTGATACCTCTCCTGCTCCATGTCGGCCCGTTTGACTTCTACCCCCCTTAAGGAAGGAGCAACTTTGGACATAAGAATACATTCGAACGAAACCCGAAGGACTATTCTGTTACTAAAATGTAGACTTTCACGGCTCGCTACTGCCAGCGGGTGGGTTGGATCTTCCATCCAGCTACAGACCCCCTTGAAGATGTCTCCCGCAGATGGGGACGAAACGTTGGGAATTGACACAGAATTCATCAACCGACCACGGCATAGCAGCCCGGATAATCATAATGGACATGGAATATTCTGTTGTTGTTGCTGTGGTGCTCACTGCGAAAATCGGTTTGATGTAGCTTATTATCCGCGTTTCATTTCCGTATAAAGCTACAATTCAGACAAGTAATTCCCGAAAAGACTTCCTCAATACTTAAGCACGTATCTGAGAATCACAAACAGGAATTTCGGAACTAGGTATAAATAACATATAGACAGCTGGAAGTATGAAAATAGTCATTCTACTTTTGCTGAACTGCTGATAAAAACAATGAAATGATCCATCCAACATGGAAGAGGTCGTGAGAATTATTAGAGTGAACAGTCACAACAAAAAACTCCTGACATTATTGTAAAACAGTCGTATACAAAGAGCTATTGCTCGAGTGTTTGGGATCCCATCAGGTCGGATTAGAGGAAGAAATCGAACAGTTCAGAGGCGGGCTGCTAGATTTGTTAACGGTTCTCACAACACGCAAGTATAACAGAGGTACTTAGGAAACTGCAATGGGAATCCCTGGAGTGAAAGCGGCTTTCTTTTCGAGGAAAGTTACTGAGAAAATTTAGCGAGCCACCATTTGAAACTCACTGCAGATCGATTCTACCACTGCCGACGTAAATTTCTCGTAAGGACCACGAATTTAAGACAGATGAAATTAGGGCTCTTACAGAGGCATATAGATAGTGGTTTTTCCCTTGCTCTATTGGAACATGAAGGGAAATGACTAGTAACGGTACAAGGTATCCTCCGCCAGGCACCTTGAGGTTGCTTGCGAGCTATGTAGGTAGGTGTACATAAAATGTCGGAAGCTCCTTGAGGCTGTTCGCGGATGTTGCTGTTGTTTATAGAGAAGCCACAACACCGGAATATTGTAGAGATACGAAGGAAGACGCGCAGAGCATCGACGCTTGGTGCAGGGATTCTCATTTCACCCCCGATATAAAACGAATATAACATAGTGCGAATCAACACGGCAAGTGTATTTTATCGTCCGCCTACGCGATTGTCGAATATGCAGTGGAAACCATCACATGCATTAAACATGTAGAAAGATGCCAGAGTGAGATTCGTTGGAAAAAGAATTTCAAGAAGTGCAATCCGCTCAGGAAGGAGGTAGCTTACAAAACACTCGGCCGATCAATACTTGTGCATGTCGCTTCTGTCTGGCACCCTTACGAGGTATGATTTGTACAGCAGGCAGAGAAGATCTTACAGGAGCGGCACCTTCTGTCAAGGGGATTCATTGTATAATGATTACTAAGTACTGTTGACAGCTTTCGTATTTTCGATCCTTCCACTGGGGTACGGGGGAGGAAGCGAGGTCCCACGTGACGTACCGCTGGCGAAGACACTGCGGTGTCAGCGATGATGGTGCGACGCTTCCCATGCGGCCAGTGTGCTTTCTCCAGTGAGATCTGGCAAGTTTTACCTATTGCGGGTCAGCGAAGCTGCTTGCTCTTCCAGTTACTGGACTCGGCGCGAAACGGATCGATCTCTCGGGGAGACTGAAGCTTTCCGTCGTGCGTCCCCCCACGTAGGGCCTCTGTATCACTTTTTCAAATAAACCACTTGGGTGTCAATTATGCCTTCATCTTATTACCCTTAAATTCACTGTCTGTCCTGTCACTGTCACTTCCACCTTGCCCATTACGTACATGGGTTCTTTTACTAAAGGTGAAAGTGCTGCTGAGGTGTTCACCGAGCTCCAGTGGCAGGCGCTACACGAGCGTCGTTGTACAACTAGGAGAGATATGTTCTTGTAGTTCCAAGAACGTATTTCCAGTAACAATCAAACGAAACATTAGTTTCCAGAAAGAATTTTTCACTTTTCAGCAGTGTGTGAGCTGATTTGAAACTTCCTGGCAGATTAAATCTGTTTGCCGGACTGGGATTCGAGCACGAAGCATTCGCGGAAGCGCTCTTACTGACTGAGCTATCCATGCGCGACTCAGGTCTTAACGTCAGCGGTTGACAGTCCCTTGACCGCCTGGTACCACGTCAGTACCACCTACAGCACTCCAAAGGGGGTAACATTACAATGAAATGAACACACTTAGCTGCTTACAGCGTTGACATACGTCAACAGGGACAGATGAAAATGTGTGCCCCGACCGCGATTCGAACCCGGGATCTCCTGCTTATGTGGCAGACGCTCTACCCATCTGAGCCACCGAGGACACAGAGGATAGTGCGACTGCAAGGATTTATCTCTGGCACGCCTCCCCCGAAACCCACATTGTCAACGTATTGTCCCGCACTACATTCGTAGTGCCCCCGCCCATTATACTCATTACTCGCGGCGCGTTGCCGATTCCCGTAAGAGTTCGGGCACTGTTTGTGCATTCGCACACAAGAAGAAGATGGTCAAGTGGCCGGTGAGCCTTAACTATATATTTACTAAGATGGTATCTGTTCTTATTATATATATAGGGGTAACATTCTCAAAAATTTCTTCCTCCAATTAATACCGATGGTTCTTTTGGCCAGGAATGCTTTCTTTTCCTGTGCTAGTCTGATTTTATGTCGTCCTTGCTCCGTCCATCGTGTGTTATTTGCCTCCAAGGTAGCAGAATTCCTTCACTACCTCTACTTCGTGTTCCCAAATTTTAGTCTCAAGTTTATCGCTAATCTCATTTACGCTACTCCTCATTGCTTTCGTTTACTCTCCATTACGCTGTTTACGTTGTTCATTCAACAGGTTCTGTACTTCTTCCATATTTTAAATGAGGAACGTCATCAGCGAATCTTATAATTCAGGCTGGTTGTTAATCCCATTCATGAAGCTTTGTCTTTATTTCTTTCATTCGTTCTTCGATGATACATTGAACAGTAGGGGCGAAAGATCACTCCCTGTTCAAAAATGTTCAGATGTGCGTGAAATCTTATGGGACTTAACTCTAAGGTTATCAGTCCCTAAGCTTAAACACTACTTAACCTAAAGTATCCTAAGGACAAACACACGCACACCCATGTCCGAGGGAGGACTCGAACCTCCGCCGGGACCAGCCGCACAGTCCATGACTGCAGCGCCCAAGACCGCTCGGCTAATCCCACGCGGCCACTCCCTGTCTTATACCCTTTGTTATCTGAGCACTTTCCTCTTGGTCTTCATTGTTTCTTCTTGTTTCCTGTGTATATCATATATTACTTCACTTTCCCTAGCTTACACCTATTTTACTGAGAATTTTTAATTATTAATGTCTTACACAGTTTTACATCGTCGAGCGCTTTCTCAAGGTCGACAAAAACCAATGAAAGTGTCTCGATTTTCCTAAAGTCTTGCTTCCATCTTTAAATGTGCCTGATGGTCTAGCGCTGCCGACACCGTAGCTCAGCGTCCTTGGTTAGAAGACAATATAGAAAGTGAAATATTCAACGATCAACTTGAACAGTTGCCACGTGTCGTCTGCTCAGCCCAAATGCCGAGCAAAATAACTATCAAAATGAAAGAAAAAAAGCGGTAAAGCGTGTTCCTGGCAAACGAGAGGTCGCATGATGGAATCTCGGTCGGGTCATGGAGTTTTTAGTCTTCCTTTATACCTGGTCTTCACCTCCAGACAGCGTGAGGAGTCGCCAGAAACTACACCTGGTTCTGATTCGGACTTAAACTGTAGGTCTCCTTTCCACAACTGGATAACTGGGGTAGGCTTGTGGAGACACAAGTTGCCGAAGTGGCGTACAATTGAAAGACTTGCGCCAGTCCGTTGAGCCAGATGAAAGTAATGTTACTTTCATTATTATTATAATTAGTATTATCAAGTGCAATGTTGAAATACTTCTACTGTACCTACATCTAACCCTAAAGTCAAACTGATCGTCATCTAATGGATCCTCAATTTCCTTTTCCATTCTTCTGCATATCGTTCTTCTAAGAAACTCGCATGCATAAGATGTTTTGCTGATTTGTAAGTAACATAATACTCATTTATAGTCCCGTCTCAGTAGCGCATTTTTAATTATATTACGTGTTTCGGTCACTCAGAATCGTCTTCAGATCTAAGTAGTTACGTCAACAACCTATCTTGTCTACCGAGAACGAAATATCAGAGCACTCTGAGTAGACAAGACGGGTTGCTGACCCAACTACTTAGATCTGAAGATGGTCCTGAGTGATCGAAACATGTAATCTAATTAAAAATGTATAATAGAGATTGGATAATAAATGAGAATTGTCTTAAATATCAATACAGTTGCTGAACCTCTCAAGAAGAGGCTATAGGTTTAGCTGATTATTTTATGCACACATCAAAAAAAGTTTTTCATCACCCTGGTTCCCAGAACTCCTGAAGATAGACGTTGACTGTGGATTTTATCACAGACACAGTCCCTTTGACTGTTCAGAGCTGTCGGTAAACTTGCCCAAGCCGGCCGGTGTGGCCGTGCGGTTCTAGGCGCTACAGTCTGGAGCCGCGTGACCGCTACGGTCGCAGGATCGAATCCTGCCTCGGGAATGGACGTGTGTGATGTCCTTAGGTTAGTTAGGTTTAAGTAGTTCTAAGTTCTAGGGGACTGATGACCACAGCAGTTAAGTCCCATAGTGCTCAGAGCCATTTGAACCAAACCTGCCCAAAGATGTAAACAACCGTGCATAGCCGATCAGTTAAAGTCATTCCACCAGGAAGAAGGTACACGGCTCATGTTGTCTGTAGTTCAACCATGCCTACACGGTCAATAACGCGGTTCGATCGCGTCCGCATTGTTACTTTGTGCCACGAAAGGCTCTCAACAAGGGAAGTGTCCAGGCGGCTCGGTGAACCAAAGAGATGTTGTTCGGACGTGGAGGAGATATAGAGAGAGTGGAACTGTTGATGATATGCCTCGCTCAGGCCGCCCAGTGGATGAACGCTACCTACGGATTGAGGCTCGGAGGAACCCTGACAGCAACGCCACCATGTTGAATAATGTTTTTCTTGCAGCCACAGGTCGTCGTGTTACGACTCAAACTGCGCGCAATAGGGTGCATGATGCGCAACTGCACTCTGACGTCCATGGCATGGTCCATTTTTGAACCACGACACGGTGCAGCGCGGTACAGATGGAGCCAACAACATGTCGAATGGACCGCTCAGGATTGGCATCATGTTGTGTTCACCAATGAGTTTCGCATATGCCTTCAACCAGACAGTGGTAGGAAACGTGTTCGGAGGCAAGCCGGGCAGGCTGAACGCCTTAGACACACCGTCCAGCGAGTGCAGCTAAGTGGAGGTTCAAATGGCTCTGTGCACTATGGGACTTAACATATGAGGTCATCAGTCCCCCCGAACTTAGAACTACTTAAACCTAACGACATCACACACATCCATGCCCGAGGCGGGATTCGAACCTGCGACCGTAGCGGTAGCGCGGTTCCAGACTGTAGCGCCTAGAACCGCTCGGCCACATCGGCCGGCGAAAGTGGAGGTTTCCCGCTGTTTTGGGGTGGCATTATGTGGGGCCGATGTACGCCGCTGGTGGTCATGGAAGGCGCCGTAATGGCTGTATAATACGTGAATGCCATCCTCCGACCGATAGTGCAACCATATCGGCAGCATATTGGTGAGGCATTCGTCTTCATGGACGGCAATTTGCGCCCCCATCGTGCACATTTTGTGAATGACTTCCTTCAGAATAACGACATCGCTCGACTAGAGTGGCGAGCATGTTCTCCAGATATGAACCCTATCGAACATGCCTGGGATAGGTTGAAAAGGGCTGTTTATGGACGACATGACCCACCAACCACTCCGAGGGGTCTACGCCAAACCGCTGTTGAGGAGTGGGACAATTGCACCAGCAGTGCCTTGATGAACTTGTGGATAGTATGCCACGAAGAATACAGGCATGCATCAATGCAAAAAGGGCGTGTTACTGGGTATTAGAGGTACCGGTGTATACAGCAATGTGGACCACTACCTCTGAAGGTCTCGCTTTCCAATTTTCTGTACAGGTTCCGGAAGTCTCGGAACCGAGGTGAACCAAAACTTTTTTTGCAGTCAGACGTTGTAGGACGTCGGGAGTCTGCAGTCATTCGCGGTCGCTTCATCTGCGAACCACATTTAAACGTAATTGTCCTCACCCGTACACCAAACGGAGCATCGCTGCCTGTCGGTGGAAGGAAGCGCTGGGCGCGAGCTGCAGCCGAGATAATGGCATGCGAAACTCATTCCGACCGGCCGGGCCGCTTTTCGCGGAAAACTTGGGCGCTCCATTGTGGTCCGTCGCGCCGGCGGGCCCGATGTTGGCGGCGATACGCGCCTCGCCTTTGTGCCGCGTGCGTGCATCCGTATAAATACACGCGCGCCGCCGCCGCTGCATTTGCACCTGCCGGGCTGCAGTCTGCGGTCGGAACGCCGGGGCGCCGCGAGGTCCGGGCTGGTGCGTGCAACAGGTGGGTGCGGTGCGCGCCGCCCTTCTCTCTCTCTCTCTCTCTCTCTCTCTCTCTCTCTCTCTCACACACACACACACACACACACACGTGTATGCGGAGGTCATGCAATTCCCGTAAATTACGGACCAGAGTTTCAGGCCGCCAAACTGGCATCGTATAGCGTCCCAGACGTGTTCAGATAAGCAGCATTTGGTTGCCAAGACATCGTTGTGAGTTAACTGTCATGTACCTCAAACCACTACAGAACGATTCTGGCTTTGTGACACTGCTAGCCTGCTGTAAAATCAGAGCGTTGTCGGGGAAGACACGAGGCTTGATAGGATGCCCCTCGTTCGCAATAAGGCTCCGTGTGGGCTAGGATCCCTCGAATTGTATGGTTCAAATGGCTCTAAGCATTATGGGACTTAACATTTGAGGTCATCAGTCCCCTAGACTTGGAACTGCTTAAACCTAACTGACCTAAAGACATCACACACTGAAAGGTGGCTACACTGAGCCACAGCGCCAAAGAGTATTATTCAGCCGCCTCCAATGGCAGTGCCTGTCGTAGACTCGTAGTAGTCAGTGCTGAGGGAGAGCTCGTAGTTGAGTGCTTGTTGAGATGTGCTAGTGAAAAGTGGTTGCTGAGATGTCGTTGGGAAGAGTGCTTGCTGAGATGTGATACTGAAAAGTTCTTGTTGAGATGTGGTAGTAGCAAGTCGGTGTGGAGAGATTGTAATGTTTAGAGTGCTTTTCATCAATATAAACGAAGGTTAAAAAAAAAAAAATTTCTTTTCTCTCTCATTATTTCAGTGTCCTGAATAATGCGTCATTACAGGTTCAGTCAACAAAGCATCTGGCGTGTGTTCTTGTATTAGAGTGTAATTCTGGGTTCCTTGCGCAATTATAGTATTTCTAATTTTTTTTATCACGTCAGTATAAATGGTATTTGAGATTTCTTGTCTTGTTGAAGAAGAACTGTGCCAGATGTGTACGTTGAGTCACACTCCCACACACAGAACAATTACATTTGTGCTTTGTTGGATTCGTAGGTTTTATAGTTGCTGGGGACTTAATTAATTAATTGTGTTAACGAAAATTTTCATTTCATTCTTTGTTGTTGTTCTATGCAGTCAGATTGCGTAATAATACTAGTCAGGGCCAACCGTTTACGAGACACAGCGTAATCGGACATACAGATACTAAAAATATTTGCATTTTATTTAATTAAGCCCCCATGCAACACATCCATGCCCGAGGCAAGATTCGAAACTGCGACCGTAGCAGCAGCGCGGTTCCCTACTGAAGCGCCTAGAACCGCTCAGCCACAGCAGTCGGCCTCTAACTGAACCTTCACGGTCTTTTCGCGGGATATACGTAGGAAGAAGCCGTTTAGTACTTGACTCTTCTCGAAATGTACCCTGTCATAACTTTTAACAGTAAATAACACCGTGATACAGGACTTTTCTCTTGCAGAGTCTACCATGGCGGTATCTTCTCACGAAATTCCAATCACCAACTTTCTCCTCCGAATGCGAAAAAATTTTGTTGACACCGAACTACATAGGGCGGAACGATCACCACGATAAAATAAGGGAAATCAGAGCTCGCACGGAAAGATATAGGTGTTCATTCTTTCCGCGTGCTATACGAGATTGGAATAATAGAGAATTGTGAAGGTGGTTCGATGAACCCTCTGCCAGGCACTTAAATGTGATTTGCAGAGTATCTATGTAGATGTAGATGTGGATCGGAACTGGTTTAGGATCTCGGTGGTTCTTTCCCGCTTAGTGAATGAGTCTGTAACAACCGCGCTGGTCTTTTTTGGAATTTCTGTACATCTCGTAACAGTCCTTTATTGTATGGATCCCAGACTGACGAGTAATAACAAAGTACCTTTAACGAAGGTTCTGTAAATTACCTTCAATGTGGATGGACTACACTTCCTGAGGATTCCTCCAATGAATCTCAGTCTAGTACCTACCCTGCCTGCGGTTAGTCTAATGTTGTCGTTCAGCTTTAAATCGCTCAGTACGCATTCTCCTTGCTATTTTAAGGATGTGGCTGCTTCCAGTGACTGTTCTACAATCGTGTAATAATAAAAAAAAAGGGTCTTTCTGCCTGTTAATGCGCAGTACGTTACATTTATTTTATATTGTGGGTCAACTGCCAATAAGCTTTGGACAGAGAGAAATGTACTGGGCTACTTCACACAAAAAATCAGTTTAAAAGAGAGACGAACATTCGTAAGACGGTAAGACCATACAGTATGCGCATGGGAGCTGTCCCAGTAATAGACACACACATCTTTTTGCACTTTTATAAGAATCGTATGAACGAATTATAATAAAACTGTTTCATGATAAAAATATACGATATTAATATTAAAACAACCACAAAAATAAATAAAACATAGGTCGTTTTAATTACATTATTTAGATTATGAAAGGGAGCGTTTGGAACGATACGCTTCAACTAATTGTCTCCAACGCTGGACAAACTGTCCTGTAAATGCGAGAACATAAAAATAAAAACAATAATACCAATGTTGTTATAGGTCTTCAAACTAACAATATAATGCTCAGCGTTGGAAGTTGTGCTCTTTGAAGTAAGTTAGATTGGGCTTACCATAAGGAGAATTTGGAATGCCGCTTCATGAAACTCCGAAAAAAATTACTGCCTGCAGTTTTATTGTTCACGTTGGATTGATGTGGCGCAAAAAAAGTTGCCTAAATACTTAAGAATTTTGATTAGCTCATCTTTCAGTTGATCACTGAAAGTGTTTTTAAATCTGTCCCAAGAAGGTATCATTGTTGTACTTTTCCATTTTTTAAAGGATGTAGCACGTTCTTCCGATGATCCCTTAGGAACAAAAAAACTGCCCTGCTGCAGACTTTACCAGCTGATATCCATTAATACACACCTGGAAATGGAAAAAAGAACACATTGACACCGGTGTGTCAGACCCACCATACTTGCTCCGGACACTGCGAGAGGGCTGTACAAGCAATGATCACACGCACGGCACAGCGGACACACCAGGAACCGCGGTGTTGGCCGTCGAATGGCGCTAGCTGCGCAGCATTTGTGCACCGCCGCCGTCAGTGTCAGCCAGTTTGCCGTGGCATACGGAGCTCCATCGCAGTCTTTAACACTGGTAGCATGCCGCGACAGCGTGGACGTGAACCGTATGTGCAGTTGACGGACTTTGAGCGAGGGCGTATAGTGGGCATGCGGGAGGCCGGGTGGACGTACCGCCGAATTGCTCAACACGTGGGGCGTGAGGTCTCCACAGTACATCGATGTTGTCGCCAGTGGTCGCGGAAGGTGCACGTGCCCGTCGACCTGGGACCGGACCGCAGCGACGCACGGATGCACGCCAAGACCGTAGGATCCTACGCAGTGCCGTAGGGGACCGCACCGCCACTTCCCAGCAAATTAGGGACACTGTTGCTCCTGGGGTATCGGCGAGGACCATTCGCAACCGTCTCCATGAAGCTGGGCTACGGTCCCGCACACCATTAGGCCGTCTTCCGCTCACGCCCCAACATCGTGCAGCCCGCCTCCAGTGGTGTCGCGACAGGCGTGAATGGAGGGACGAAATGAGACGTGTCCTCTTCAGCGATGAGAGTCGCTTCTGCCTTGGTGCCAATGATGGTCGTATGCGTGTTTGGCGCCGTGCAGGTGATCGCCACAATCAGGACTGCATACGACCGAGGCACACAGGGCCAACACCCGGCATCATGGTGTGGGGAGCGATCTCCTACACTGGCCGTACACCACTGGTGATCGTCGAGGGGACACTGAATAGTGCACGGTACATCCAAACCGTCATCGAACCCATCGTTCTACCATTCCTAGACCGGCAAGGGAACTTGCTGTTCCAACAGGACAATGCACGTCCGCATGTATCCCGTGCCACCCAACGTGCTCTAGAAGGTGTAAGTCAACTACCCTGGCCAGCAAGATCTCCGGATCTGTCCCCCATTGAGCATGTTTGGGACTGGATGAAGCGTCGTCTCACGCGGTCTGCACGTCCAGCACGAACGCTGGTCCAAGTGAGGCGCCAGGTGGAAATGGCATGGCAAGCCGTTCCACAGGACTACATCCAGCATCTCTACGATCGTCTCCATGGGAGAATAGCAGCCTGCATTGCTGCGAAAGGTGGATATACACTGTACTAGTGCCGACATTGTGCATGCTCTGTTGCCTGTGTCTATGTGCCTGTGGTTCTGTCAGTGTGATCATGTGATGTATCTGACCCCAGGAATGTGTCAATAAAGTTTCCCCTTCCTGGGACAATGAATTCACGGTGTTCTTATTTCAATTTCCAGGAGTGTAGCTTATTTCACTTTCTGCCCGTCCAGTTTTGCTTTCTTTGAAACTGCCATTTTGACAATAATCCCTGAGAAATAAGACAGTTTTGTATCTTGCCTGGAAAGTGGCGCGTGGGTCTGCTCCTGTAAACTGAAGGGTAGGCCGAATGTGGGAAGTGAATAGGAGCAGGAAAAGGTAAAACACGTCGGTACTGCGTGTCAAATTATAGATGTTTACTATAGGCAAAAACAAGTTAATAAATAGTTATATAACTTTCCAATGATAAGCACGCCTTAGACCCGTCGTAAGAAGTGTACAGTCTCTATATGAAGCGAAGTGTCCCGGCCGTCTGCTCTTGATCAAATGGGCTGAATCCGGAGCGACGCTCCTAGAGCTACGCAGCGCCGGCTAGAGGGCGCTGTCGCCGGTGTCATAGAGCCAACTTATGAACTTGCACCTACGCTGTGGCATCGTTGCTATCGATACCACAGACAGCTTCAGTAGGTTTGTAGAACCGATTCATTCTCCGGGGTTGGACACAAACGTAATTTCTGAGACTGGGGTCGACACGATAGGATCAAAAAGACTTACTGTTATTCAGCTATCGGCTGGTGTCACTGACAAAGGAACTCCGTCTTACTCTTAATTCGTACCATTTAATCAACGTTATAACAATTTCGATAAACTTAACAGAAGAAGGTTTAAAATTCCTATGTATATTATCTGCGTAGCCCTAGGAACAATGGCTGTTTGCTTAACAAGAGATTTCTCACCACTGACAAGGGTAAAAGGAAAGTGGCGTATACAACAACACGCAGCTGTGTTCCGCTGCAACTGCGAAACAGTCCGTGTTTGCCTTGTATCATGCAAATGGGTAAACCAAACCTGTCCGGCGGCAGAGCCTGCCCACCGGTGTAGCGAACTCTCGTAATCATTTTTGCTCATGGCTAATGTAAGCGGACCTAACAAGCTGTAACTTATGCTACAGCATACAATTGTTTCATTGTAACGTGGGGAGAAATGTAGTGCAATTGAACTGCCAGTAATCACCACATTCACGATAGTATTTGTCGATTTCTCGTCTATACGACATCTCTCACAATACAGGATGTTTAAAAAGGATTCATTTTGTTCAGGAGACTACAGAGGATGAACGGAAAGATGGAAACTCTAAAACCTCAGTACATTACTATGCCTGACACGGTGCAGAAAAACCGTTGGCACTGAAAACAGCTTCCAGTCGTCTGGGAATCGGTAAGTATGGGTCCTGTTTGATTTTCAAGGGAATCTTGTACCGTTCTTCCTACAAAGTATTAGCAAGTTCAGCTAACGATAATGGAGATGGATAACGATCGCGCACAGCTCTGTCCAAAGTACACCACAAATGCTGACTAAATTGAGATGTGGTGACCATAGTCACAAAACCAGTCCTGCACCCCTTAGATCGGGTTATAGGGATTCGGCACCATGTTTTGCTCTTACGGGCATTTGCACCGCTAATGAACGGTTTTAGAATTCTATCTCACCCTGTAGTTCCCTGCTTATGGAGTTTCCCTCGTGGTGTTTTGCTTCTGACAGGGCACGCGAGTGCGACAGTTCCTTTTGGAGTGACTTTTGTAGCTATTGTTCTCTTATTTTTCGTCACAATCCTCTGCAGTGACCGCGGGTGAGCAATTCTTTCGCAGCTGTGCGGTGTGATGTTTCTTTCAGTTCTAAGTGGGCTGTTTAGGTTTTTATGTTGGTAACGCCACGTAGTGCTCTGTAAGAAAATCACTGACTGTGCTGTAAGCAGTCTGTGGCTGGCTGGCGTCGTTGGAATATTCGCTAGTGTAATGTTGGGCAGTTGGATGTGAACAGCGAGTAGCGTTGCGCAGTTTGAGGTGAGCCGCCAGTAGTGGTGGATATGGGGAGAGAATGGCAGAATTTTGAGAACGGACGATCTGGACGTGTGTCAGAAAAAGGAAACTTGTAAGACTGGATGTCTTGAACTGATTTATATATTATGACTTTTGAACACTATTAAGGTAAATACAGTGTTTGTTCTCCATCAAAATCTTTCATTTGCTAACTATGCCTATCAGTAGTTAGAACCTTTTATTTAGCCGGCAGTATTGGCGCTCGCTGTATTGCAGTAGTTTGACTAACGAAGATTTTGTGAGATAAGTGATTCATGAACGGTATAGGTTATCGTTAGTCAGGGCCATTCTTTTCTAGGGATTATTGAAAGTCAGATTGCGTTGCGCCAAAAATATTGTGTGTCAGTTTAGTGATGATCAGAATAAGTAAAGAGAAAACTGTTAGAGTACGTTGAGTCTTGCTCAGTTGTTTGAAAATCGTATAATGTAAGAGGTTTACCAGCACGGTCATTTATTATTTTTCTTAGGAGGCGTTTCGGAGTGTAGGCCACTACATATCAGGCATCTCGAAGCATTCGACGATGGCACCAAAAGTTCCACGCTACCATAGGCTTTTGCAAGGGTCTTCGGGAAGGGGCGGCGAATGAAGGGGCACTTGTCTCCTCCTAGAATCTGGGTACAGCGCGAATTTCGAGTAGTCTTTGTCTCGACTCCGTTAAACTTCTGATTAAGCACTGTGGACTGCCACGAAAATCACTATATATCTTCGCTGTTTTTAGTTATCGCTGTATTCACGGCAAATTATGACGACGACTTGGTCCAGATGCGGTTTTGGCGCTAATCGGTAGTCCAGATGGACAGGAACCTTTACAGAACTGCGTCAGAAAAGGTCTTCAATCATTCTCTGTTGCTTCCTCGTTCAGCCCTTACCGTACTCCAGAAAGGAGCCAACCCATCACCCTGGCGCACAGATTTCGTCGCTGATTCCGAATTTCACAAATACGGCAGTTGTAAACGTGCCTGTCTTTCACCTCCCAGTTCTCATAAGGACGTCCCCTCCACTTGATTTAGAGCGGAATCATGACAATAGTTTGCCATTTGTCTCTGGAAAAAGAAAACCCATGATGGATTAATAGTTCTGCACTCGGTTTAACACGACGGAGCTATTTTAGTAAACATTGCTCCGGAGCAGACACCTGGTTCATCCATTCATACTGACTGCTGTCCATCGGCGACGAAGGCTGGAATTTGCGCGCCATTACTGCAACTGGACGTCCGCTCCGTGACGACAGGTGACCTTTGCAGATGAACCACTTTTTAAGCTCTGGCGGACAGATCCGTTGGTGTGCACGGCGTGAAACGTCTGCAAGCAGACACCCTGCAACAATCTTCAGAAGGGTCAAGGCCGGAGAAAGGAGCGTTGTGGCAAGTTTTTGTGTCATTCCGTGGGTGACCTCGTCATGCGTCAAGGCGTAATGGATCAACACAACTATGCATTTCTACCCTTATGTGCAGTTTGTTATTCCTCGGCATGATGGCATCTACCAGCAGGACAATGTAACGTGGCACACAGCTCGCAGTATACGTGCGTGGTTTAAAGAGCACCAATATGAGTCTACCATATTCCCCTGGCCCCCTGGCATCGACAATCTACGGGACCACCTCAGGCTGTTCGCGCCGTGGATCCTCAACCGAGAGACGTAGCCCAGTTGGCCATGGTGACACTGGAATCAGCGTGGCTACACATCTTTATCGGTATCTTCCAAGCATCGCTCGCTCTCTTCCTACACGTCCGCGATGCAGAAGGTGGTTATTCAGCTTTTACAGGTGATCACGTGAATATGACTGGACCGTGTATATTGACCCTCCGTTACACTTTACATAGCCATGCCAAAGGAATATACCTTTCATAACATATTCAGTTATACCGGTTGACACTGCCACGAAAGTAATGGTTCAAATGGCTCTGAGCACTATGGGACCTAACATCTGAGGTCATCAGTCTCCTAGAACTTAGGACTGCTTAAACCTAACTAACCTAAGGACATCACACACATCCTTGCCCGAGGCAGGTTTCGAACCTGCGACCGTAACGATCGCGCGGTTCCAGACTGAAGCGCCTAGAACCGCTAGGCACGAAAGTAAGGCAACAAATCTTTCCGTGTACGTCAGTGAAATTTGGTAATCAAACAGTGTTATACGGGGGTGGTGAGAAACAATCAGAAATGCATCTAAGGCTGTTGCAGGGTAAGTTGAGCTGAGAAATAACAGTTAAGAAACAAATTTGACACTTTGAGAGATTTCCGATTTAATTAGCATTGACGTTACGCGCTCAAGTCACTGCACGTGCAAATTCAAGGAGCGTGCCAGAGGCCGTGTTGCCAAACGAGTTCCTCGTTTGGTTAGCTGAGACTGAATTTAAAAAATCGTGGGAAACTATTGGACTGTAGCGCGTTTGAACCTTGCTTCTAGGTTTATTTCATAGTTCGTTGAATACTGTGGATTTAATTATATGAGGAATACCCTCTTTCAAATTCTGAAGGTGGCAGGGGTGAAATACAGGGAGCGAAAGGCTATTTACAATTTGTACAGAAACCAAATGACAGTTATAAGAGTCGACGGACATGAAAGGGAAGCAGTGGTTGGGAAGGGAGTGAGACAGGGTTGTAGCCTATGCCCGATGTTATTCAATCTGTATATTGAGCAAGCAGTAAAGGAAACAAAAGAAAAATTCGTAGTAGGAATTGAAATCCATGGAGAACAAATAAAAACTTTAAGGTTCGCCGATGACTTTCTAATTCTATCACAGACAGCAAAGGACCTGGACGAGCAGTTGAACGGAATGGACAGTGTCTTGAAACGAGGATATAAGATGAACATCGAACAAGAGCAAAAAGAAGACAATGGAATCTAGTCGAATTAAGTCGGGTGATGCTGCGGGAATTAGATTAGGAAATGAGACACTTAAAGTAGTAAAGGAGTTTTGCTATTTGGGGAGCAAAATAACTGATGATGGTCGAAGTAGAGAGGATATAAAATGTAGACTGGCAATGGCAAGAAAAGCGTTTCTGAAGAAGAGAAATTTGTTAACATGGACTATAGATTTAAGTGTCGGGAAGTCGTTTGTGAAAGTATTTGTATGGAGTATGGCCATGTATGGAAGTGAAACGTGGACGATAAATAGTTTGAACAAGAAGAGAATAGAAGCTTCCGAAATGTGGTGCTACAGAAGAATGCTGAAGATTACATGGGTAGATGACATAACTGATGAGGAGGTATTGAATTGAATTAGGGAGAAGAGAAATTTGTGGCACAACTTGACTAGAAGAAGCGATCAGTCGGTAGGACATGCTCTGAGGCATCAAGGGATCACCAATTTAGTATTGGAGGGAAGCGTGGAGGGTAAAAATCGTGGAGGGAGACCCATGAGCTGAATACACTAAGCAGATTCAGAAGGATGTAGGCTGCAGTAGGTACTGGGAGATGAAGAAGCTTGCATAGGAAACAGTAGGGTGGAGAGCTGCATCAAACCAGTGTCTGGACTGAATACCACAACTACAACAGCAACAACAACCATTTCAGAGCGTTGTCTCTAAAAGGTGATATTCATAATCTTATTAATAACATAAAAAGAAGTACTTTGCTTATATTATTGCAATATGTGTACTGGTTAGGAACCAAAGTAATCTACGTTAAAAATAGTAAGTAGGTAACTATCAATCATTTGAGCTAGAATAAGTTTTGTTGTTTCTTGTGAAATTTAGTTCTTGGGGCATAGTACAAGCACGAACTCACCTAATCTATTATATTAAAACAGGTAAGTTTCGAATGTTACCTATATGTTTATGTGAGGAGAAACCCGCAGGTCGCCCCCGTGATCTCGCCGAAGACATAGAGTCCGTAATTTTTGCAACTAGTCCACTGAAGTCCATTCGTCGCTCCTGCCGGGAGGTACCGTTCATCGCGTGTCAGTCGGGTCCTTTTAAAGGCGACGTTTGAATTTCTTACAGGATACTTGCCGTTCGTCCATTGTAGAGCACAATGAACATTTAGGGAAGGTAAGAAAAAAAATTTGATCCTAAATGTAATTATAAGGAGTGCCCAAAGCTTGGGTGGTTCTCTTGAAAATGAGACGTTCGTAATCGTATGAGTAAGTTAAAATCTACTAGAATTTCATGTTCATTCGCGTAAAATATGTCTGAAGCAATCGGTCTCCCAGAGCCAAACCAGACTGCAGATGCCGTCTTGTATAAAGTTTGGAAATAAGAGGGCAGTGCTTTCTTACTCCTCCACCCGTAATTTCTCCTGGAACAATTACGCCACCACTTAACGTGATTTTGTACCCGCCCGGTTGGCAGTGCCGTCTAATGCACGGCTTTCCGGATTGGGAAGGAGTGCCTGGTCCCCGGCACGAATCCGCTCGGCGGACCTGTGTCGAGGTCCGGTGAGCCTGCCAGACTGTGGATGGTTTTTAGGCGGTTTCCCATCTGCCTCGGCGAATGCGGGCTGGTTCCCCTTATTCCGCCTCAGTTATATTATGTCGGCGATTGCTGCGCAAACAAGCTCTGCACGTACGCGTACACTACCATTACTATACCACGCAAACATAGTGGTTACATTCGTCTGGTGTGAGACGTTCCCTTGGGGGTCCACCGGGGACCGAACCGCACGTTAACCCTGGGTTCGGTGTGGGGCGGCGGAGGGGTGAAGTGGACTGCGGTAGTCGTCGTGGGGTTGTGGACCACTGCGGCTGTGGAGGGGACGGAGCCTCTCCGTCGTTTCTAGGTCCCCGGTTAACATACAATACAATAACGTGATTTTTCATCCTGCATTCCGGTATTCACGTGTGTTCTTCTGCAACTGTAGCGGTCATAATTATTGCCCACAACTGGCATCGTGGATTCTGATGGACGACATGCTGCAGCTGCAGAAGTATCAAAAAGTTTTCGGCTCGTAGCAGAAACGATGTTGGCGATGTCGGTAGGTGTCGGAGTATGATAATATTTTGCAATTATTACCTGAAGTCTACGGTAAAGGGAACCTTCCAACTTCCCACCCGTGGTGATGAGTCTCCATATAACGATCGTCCCAGTGCCTTTTGACATGGTAAGTTCTTGGTGAAATGCAGCTCTCACGACTGAAATGCGCTAGTCTAAACTAAGAAAATCACTAATCCAGTCACGTTCCGTGTCCCTATTTCGATCTCGAGTGAGAAATTATGCTCGTCAGAAGTAAGTGCCTATTTCGCCGATAGCTATGACAAAATTGACCCCGGCGAACGGGCGCGCGTACACACACACGCACACACGGCTGCAGCATTTTCAATTACTTGCGGTTTGCGCTGAGCAGACGCTGCCTAGACGCGTAGACCAGTAACGGGCTCCTAGCCTCTAGCCTTCAGCGCCCTCGCCGCTTGCTCCGGAGACCAGTGTTCTCTCGGGCATCAGCGCTGCTGGACTTGTGCTGCGTACCGATCTTCCGCAGCAGCCACAGGTTAGCTTCTGGTTCGCCCGGTTACTCTCTCTATCTCTCTCTCTCTCTCTCTCTCTCTCTCTCTCTCTCTCTCTTAAAATAAAGACACACACACACACACACACACACACACACATACATGGTGGTGGAAACAGTATTTCTTGAATGAGATTTTCACTCTGCAGCGGAGTGTGCGCTGATATGAAACTTCCTGGCAGATTAAAACTGTGTGCCGCGTACACACACACACACACACACACACACACACACACACACACACACACACATGGTGGTGGAAACAGTCTTTCTTGAATGAGATTTTCACTCTGCAGCGGAGTGTGCGCTGATGAAACTTCCTGGCAGATTAAAACAGTGTGCCAGACCGAGACTCGAACTCGAGACCTTTGCCTTTCGCGGGCAAGTGCTCTACCGACTGAGCTACCCAAGCGCGACTCACGCCCCGTCCTCACAGCTTTACTTCTGCCAGATGGTAGAGCACTTGCCCGTGAAAGGCAAAGGTCCCGAGTTCGAGTCTCGGCCCGGCACACAGTTTTAATCTGCCAGGAAGTTTCATATCAGCGCACACTCCGCTGCAGAGTGAAGATCTCATTCTGGAATCATCCCCCAGGATGTGGCTAAGCCACGTCTCTGCAATATCCTTTCTTTCAGGGAGTGCTCGTTCTGCAAGGTTCGCAGGAGAGCTTCTGTAAAGTTTGGAAGGTAGGAGACGAGGTACTGGCAGAAGTAAAGCTGTGAGGACGGGGCGTGAGTCGTGCTTGGGTAGTTCAGTTGGTAGAGCACTTGCCCGCGAAACGCAAAGGTCCCGAGTTCGAGTCTCGGTCCGGCGCACAGTTTTAATCTGCCAGGAAGTTTCACAGTCTTTCTTTCTTATGTTTGCTTCACTGTTCGACGCATTCCTTCTTGCATAAAACTGAGCTCTGGTCGCACATCAAGTATTCCGAATTGTAATATTCGGTGGGCTAGAGGTGAAACGTGTGAACTGTATTCCATGTGGTTTTGAGACTGCTGCACGATGAGTTCAGCCTGTTGCCACGATATTTCGGCCGACAACCACCGAGACATCTTCAGGTGAGTGTTTTACACTGGAGATTCCTGTTACACGCCGCTAACTTTATACCAAAAACTGGAGTGTAGGTGGAAGCGTATAGGTTACTGCTGCATCAGCGCCCTCTGTTAGTTTAGCGCCCTCCATCACGGGCGCGCTTGCATGGTAATAGTGCACGCACACCTCTGTCGTACTGCGGGCCATGGATTTAAAATTCAGTCGTGAAATTAATAAAATTAACTGTCACTAGACATGGCATTCGGCATAAAATTTTATCTTTATGAAAAATTATAGAAATCACCGGGTCCGAAGTATTATCGGGTTGAAAACGCCCGTTACGATTAACATGATCTTCCGCCAGATATATTTCCACAGATTTCATAAGAAATGATTCACAGATTCCTTAGTAATTGAATTCTAGAAGGATCTCATCGTGGCCAAGATTTCCGTGGCAGAATAATCCATAGAATGTGCTGTGGAGATACAATGCTCGGCTATGGCTCAGTTATTAGGCTGCGAATGGTGAGTGTGGCGACCTTGTTTCAAGCACGTTTCGTGTACTGAGCGTATAGTCTGCCCAATGTACGCTCTGCCACAGTGCCGTGGTATTCTGTAGACTCCAGCTTGCCGCGAACACAGATCCTCAATTGCGCAGCAGAGTGGACACAAGTCTTTGCAGGTGGCCGGAAGATTACGGTAACGTAATATTCCTTTAAGATTCTGCCTAATATTAACGAAATACATCCCTCTTCCCCCCCTCAAATTCTTTAAAAACTCGAAGTCCTGTGTACGAAACGGCATATCTCCTAAAGTATCGGTCGTACAGTGTTATAATTTTGCAGCTACATTTATGGTATAAGTGGATACTATCTACAAAATGCTTTGTGAATAGAGGTAAAAGTAAAGAAGTAGTAAAATAAGACTTTACGGCTGATGCTGAATAGCTAAAATTTAATAAGCAAAAAACTTTTCTCTCTTCATTACTTTGTGGGTGATGTTAACGAGAGAAAGTTTCCGAGAGGTTTGAAATTATATGTAAAGTTTGTTGGATCTCGCTAAGTGCTCACATCTCAAATACGGGACGAAAAGAGTCTGTGTGATTCGCGAGTCGCTACCTCAGGAAATATACACAGTTTGTGATTGTAATAGTTGACTGCTGTGTTGACCCTTTAACGTACGATTACACCTCCTTAATCATTAAATTATGACAGAATTTAAAATGTTTTAATTCGGTCAGCTACTATATGAAATGTTGAAAACAAAATTCTCGTTTCCCCTGGACGCTGTTAGATAGGCAACCTGGAGCTGGATCCGTGTACCATGCACAGTTTTAGCTGTTGAGTGATATATTGCCAACATACGGAAGGATCGCCCGCGACTTGAACGGCTTCTTTTACTCTTTATCTTGCGAGTGGTCACGTTTATTCCTCCTTAAAGCTACCCTAATCTGATGTGGGGAATATCTGTTGTCTTTGAACACAGAGTGTAAGTGTTCCAAGTCCTTTGGATGCCAGTCTCTATCAGACACACAATGTGCTCGCTGTACCAAGGTTCGAAGAACGTTCCCAGATTGTGAAGAGCGATGTGACAGTTAGACGGCTGGAAATACAGGTCTGTATTTGTGGGCTAAAAAGAGGACAGAGCACGCACTAAACGATCACTATATGATTGCTATAGTAGGTTCTGCTTTACTGTTAACTGCTTAAACACAGTGATCTGCACAGATCCACTACTTAACATACTGTACACTGTGAGTTCCTCTTGCTGCCACGCTCTACGCTCTAAAATATATCTCTACTTCGTCAGTGTCCTAAATGCAAGGAAGCGTAATTATTGCTAGTCTAAAACTCACTGCTCCCATAAGAAACAAAAATTTAAAGTCCATTTCAAAATATGACTATATTGTTGTACATCAAATGCATTGTATTGTAGGAGACGAGATACTGGCAGAAGTAAAGCTGTGAGTACCGGGCGTGAGTCGTGCTTCGGTAGCTCAGATGGTAGAGCACTTGCCCACGAAAGGCAAAGGTCCCGAGTTCGAGTCTCGGTCGGGCACACAGTTTTAATCTGCCAGGAAGTTTCATATCAGCGCACACTCCGCTGCAGAGTGAAAATCTCATTCTGGACATTGTATTGTATGTTAACCGGGGGCCTAGAAACGACGGAGAGGGTCCGTCCCTCCCGAAGCTGCAGTGGTCCACAACCCCACGACGACTACCACAGTCCACTTCACCCCTCCGCCGCCCCACACCGAACCACTCTTTCAGGGTTCAGGGTTATTGCGCTGTTCGGCCCCCGGGTGCCCGGTTGACCCCCCCCCCCCCCCCCCCCGAGAACGGCTTACACCAGACGAGTGCGAGTGTAATGGAAAACCGCCTAAAAACCATCCACAGACAGGCCCACTCACCGGACCTCGACACAAGTCCAACGGGCGGATTCGTGCCGGGGACCATGCGCTCCTTCCCAATCCGGAAAGTCGTGCGTCGGACCGCACTGCTGCCCGGGCGGGCACATCAAATACTTTACTTTGGTAAAAGGTGGGGACGCTTATGAATAATTGCGATGACTGCTAGTAAAGCGCAGTTTCATTTTTAGGCTAACCCCATTCGTTTACTTAGTCGGCGAGGTGGGTTGTTTGAGCGCTCGGACCATTTACACTGGGCTGCCAAATTAATGGGATAGGAACATGCACATTTAGAGATGGCGGTAGTATCACGTACACAGAGTATAGGAGGGCGGTGCACTGGCGGTCATTTACAGTCAGGTGATCCATCTGGAAAGGTTTCCCACTTGATTACAGCCGCCATCCGGGAATTAACAGTCTCTGGATGCGGAATGGTAGTTGGAGCTAGACGCATGGGACATTACATTCCGGATATCGCTGAGGAATTCAGTATTCCGAGATCAACAGTGTCTAGAGTGGGCCGAGAATAACAAATTTCACGTATTTTCTCTCACCAAGGACAACGTAGAGGCCGACGGCCTTCACTTAACAACCGAGGGCAGTGACGTTTCTGTAGAGTTGTGTGTGCTAACAGACTACCAACAGTAGCTGAAATATCCTCAGAAATCAACGTGGGACGTACTGCGAACCTAGACAGTACTTTCCAGGAGGAGTCAGACAACATATTACTTCCCCCGCATACAATTCGCTTATTGACCACGAGGAGAAAATTCGAGAAATTGGAACCAATACAGAGGCTTACCGACAATTGCTGTTCCCACGCAATATTCGCGAGTATACCAGACTTGGAGGGATCAGATAGTGGTACCGAAAGTACCCTCTGCCTCACACCATTATGTGGCTTGCGGAGTATGATGTAGATGTATATGTAGACTTCCGCAGCTCGTGGTCGTGCGGTAGCGTTCTCGCTTCCCGCGCCCGGGTTCCCGGGTTCGATTCCCGGCGGGGTCAGGGATTTTCTCTGCCTCGTGATGACTGGGTGTTGTGTGTTGTCCTTAGGTTAGTTAGGTTTAAGTAGTTATATGTTCTAGGGGACTGATGACCATAAATGTTAAGTCCCATAGTGCTCAGAGCCATATATGTAGACGGCCCACGAAGCCATGGACCCAAGTTGCCAACAACGCACTGTGCAAGCTGGAGGTGGCTCCATAATGGTGTGAGATGTGTTTACATGGAATGGACTGAGTCCTCTGGATGTTCTGCTACTTGTAGACCATTTGCTGCCGTTCATGGTTTTTTTTTTTTTTTTTTTTTTTGCGGATGACAATGCGTCATGTGATCAGGCCACAACTGTTTGCGATCGGTTTGAAGAACATTCTGAGCAATTCGAGCAAATTATTTGGCCACTCCGATCGCCCGACATGAATCCCATCGAACATTCATGGGACATGGTCTAGAGGTCAGTTCGTGCACAAAATCCTGCACCGGCAACATCTTCTCAATTATGGACGGCGGCAGAGGCAGCATGACTACACCCATAGTGTAGTCTTCAGATGCGGTCCACTGCAGAGCTCGGTCCTTTTCAGTCCTCAGTGAAATGTAAACTTGATAAGGTTTTCAAGTGTGCAGTTCCTTCGTTTACATTGTTCTGGCTTTATTGTTAAAATTAAAATCGAATAAATGATGAAATTCGGTAATAGCATATGTTCTATACATGTGTAACAATCCCTACGCGAAACAAGTAACACCCTCATCGACGATACATACGCTAATTCTACAGTGTATTTTTATTTATTTTGTATTATCGATGCAAAAACGTACCCGCGTGAATATTTTAGGCAGTTCGAAAAATTCTACACACTGCTACTGCTTATTCATAAGCAGAGAATCAGTACCTGTGGTTAACGACCATAACTTTGAGAGAATTTTGAGACAGAAAATTAATATAAAATAAAGACGGGTAAGTATATCCTAACATCTTAACATTAATACCAGTTCTAATACTTGCGAAAAGCAAACACGACATAAACGTCACGTAAGGATGAAAAACGAAACTAAACGGTTCACTAAAAGCATAATTTAAAACTAGCAGCGTATTTTATTTTGTGAGGGCTTCTGTGTTTACTGCACTCTTGCACTGCTGTTTGGTTTCAAAGGTACTGTTACTATGAGTATATTCTACTATTACAACAGCACTACAAGCATTAGATTCCGCTGCTACACTTATAATCTCTGCAAAACACTTCCAGTGAGGTTCGTGCCGCTCTGAACAATACAGACAATTTACTGTGATTAAGTAGAATCAGTGCCATTGCTACCTATATATATTCTTACTAGGATATTTTGCCAAGTATTGGCGACCATGTCAGGATCTTCAGAAACTATAGAGATGCTGCAAGTTTAGCCCAGGAATTGGCTCACAGTCACGTGAATGACATGTATAGTCTACACTTCCACCTATTCTTGCTGTAAAAAATGATGTTGATAGTAGTTTCTTCAATCTTAAGGCTTCGAATCCATTAATCCTTGACTGAGAACCACAACAGTAGTCTTGCATGGTGACCTAGCCTTCACATTCGCGCACAGAAACAAAGTAGATTTTATAAACCTATAAAATAATGTGCCCTACCTTGTACGGTCACTATACATACATTTAATATTCCTGCGGAGCTACTTTATTTATTTGAGAATCCTTTTGCTTAGCTTATTTAACTTTAGTCTGATAGAAGGTAAAGAGACTCTACCTTGCCGTCCGTTGTGACCGAGCGGTTCTAGGCGCTTCAGCCCGGAACTGCGCTGCTGCTGCGGTCGCAGGTTAGAATCCTGCCTCGGGCATGGATATGTGTGATGTCCTTAGGTTAGTTAGGTTTAAGTAGTTCTAAGTCTAGGGGACTGATGACCTCAGATATTTGGTCCCATAGTGCTCAGAGCCATTTGAACCTTTTTTTTTTTTTTTTTTTTTTTTTTAGTCTACTTTGAGAAAGCCGAGAGAATACTCGGTCGTCAATCCTTGCATACAAAACCGCACTTATTTCGACCTATAACGATTCAAGCAGTAGGGGTAATCTCAAATCGGAATATCTGTATCGCATGTCCAGCAAAGCTGTCGCACGTTTAACGAACGTTCAGGGAAATAAACATTCAAGCTAAAGAAAGAGGTAGGCTCATTCTGATAAATCGTACCTTGCGTCGGTTTGGATAACTGTTTAGTAATGAACTCGATGCTCGCCCTTTGCGAAGATACAATCAGTCACATGTCAAATCTCCAATTCTGCCCGTTCTCCGAAAGATAATATGTGCACAGCAGAAATACGCACGGGGCATATAAATCAAATGTCTCTTGGCGACAGGAGAAGCGCTAGATGGTACAAATTACTGACTCTCTGTGTGGCGCACTGGTATCCAGTGAGGCTGAACGATTGCTTCCTAAATTATTTAGCACAGTGCTCCATTTGTTCTAGTAGGGGTCACGCTTCGTTTATTGCACTTAACAGTGTCAGCACTCAGGATCGGTTTGTCCGATTTGTCCGTCCGCTGGCCCTTGTTTCACACAATAATTCTATAATATACAATATTGTATGTTGTATATCTTCAATACGGAGGCTTACCGACAGTCATTCTTCCCACGCGCTATTCGCAAGTGGGACAGGTTTGGAGGGATCAGATAGTGGTACCGAAAGCACCCTCCGACACACACCACTGGGTGGCTTGCGGAGTATGATGTAGATGTGGATGTAGACAGAGTGATTGTGCTGCCATGGTCAGAGCAAATTTTTTTGGGAATAAATTACTTCGTCGTGTGGTGTATGTTTTAAATGACAGTTTTATGGTTTCCAAGCAAAACGTTTTGTGAATCAAAGCATATTACGTATAAGGAAAACATGAAAGTGTTATGGAAATATCAATTAATAGTTCAGCTATGACAATATCCGCCGTCAGAAATGTGTATTATATTTTGAGCAGTAATAGGATAAGCGGTTGTTGTTAACAACTTGAAAGTGTACGAAAGAAATGTTTATGTGGCGAAAGCTATTTCAGGAAGTAGTGTTTTGGCAACAGGACAGCGATCACGTACAGGTTCCTCGGAAATTCCCTTTACAAACTTCTAGGACTTGTAGAGGGGAATGAGTACATCATATTTTGAGTAGGAGCTCATGTCCAGAAATGTACCGTTTGCTTTCTACGACGGTTTTAGTTGAGATCGTTAACTCTGCTTGAGGAATTGAATTAGGCGTGACACAGTACAATTATCAGGTAACAGTTCGAAACGAATCACAATGAAACATCCGTTTATTACGTAAGGAAGTCTGTTCGTATTAACGCTTAAACATAATGTGTTTACATAACTCCAAAACAAAAAAGAACCCAGCATACTGTAGGCACAGAACAGTACTAATGCACTGCAACAGCGGTTCGATGTGGCGACCACCAACGTTGTTATAGACATTGTACCTACGAAGCATATTCTGGTACGCAGTCTCCATCCCAGCTGGTGCAGCGACCAGAACTCATGGCAGCAGATCTTCCTCTGTCTCTACAGGAGTCTCGTAAATCAAAATTTGTATACGACCCCGCAAGAAGTAGTCCAGCCATCTTGTCTACCCTACTACATCCCAGGACAAGCAACTCTTAACAGTTTTCTTTTGATTAACTTCTCATGGTTGGGTTTGACAGTCATACAATATTTCTTAAAAGACATCATAGTCGCCGTTGACTGTATAAAATATTTATTGTAATATTGCAATAGTAACAATAAATGTTTTATACAGTCAACGGCGACTATGATTTCTTTTAAGAAAGTTTTCTCTTTTCCTCAGCAGTCGTGGATGGGCTACACACCTCAATTGAAACCGCTATAGAATGGAAATAGTACGTTTCCGAACATAAGTTCCTATTCAAAATATTATGTACTTACTCCCCTTTATAAGTCCTAGAAGTTCGTAACGGGGATTTCCGAACATTCTGTATGTAAATTAATACGTGCATGACTGTAATAGTTAAAAGCCTGAATGTGATAAAAACAACTGTGTAACCACGACGACAGTGTTGTAAATGTTTTAATTTTGAGTTACGGAATGTTTCTCAAGTACAGCCTCTTTGACCAGATGTGAAAGTCATTCCTACTATGGCAAACATGTTACGAAATATCGATAATCACGTGAGTAACAGTATAACGTCGAAACACGTTTCTGGCCAGAAACCGAGCATGTACAGCTGACAGCCCCATCTGTTGCTACATGTGCTGATGTTCTCATACGGTGCTATCGAGCGGAGACAGTTTCTGAGTCGCGCGGGGTAGCCGCCTGGTCTTAGGCGTCCTGCAACGGTTCGCGCGGCTCCTCCCGTCGAAGATTCGAGTACTCCCTTTGGCGTGGGTTTGTGTGTGTTGTCCTTAGCGTAAGTAAGTTTACGTTAGGTTAAGTGTGTAAGCTTAGGGACCCATGACCTTAGCAGTTTGGTCCCATAAGATCGTACCACAAATTTCCAAGTTTACGGTTTCTGTGAGAATGACTGCAGGTTTCTGCCTAGAAGCAGACGGTCACTTGCCCCGGACTGTCCTTGCTTTTGCTACAGCCGCTGGTAGTCTAAGTGACGTTCCCATCCACCTTCCCCCGCCACCCGCTCACATCCTCATCCTCCAAGGACACGGTTTCTCACGAGTAAGAGAGATTCTCCCTACAAGTCGGAGGGTCTAACACCACTGGCAGCTGGCCGTGTGCACTAAATTGTCCCGAATGTTGCTACAGCTCCTTCTTGTCTCTGTGATCGTCTCTCCTCAGCAAAAAGTGGTTCAAATGGCTCTGAGCACTGTGGGACTTAAAACTGCTGAGTTCATCAGTCCCCTAGAACTTAGAACTACTTAAACCTAACTAACCTAAGGACATCACACACATCCATGCCCGAGGCAGGATTCGAACCTGCTGCCGTAGAGGTCGCGCGGCTCCAGACTGTAGCGCCTAGAACCGCTCGGCCACTCCGGTCGGCTCCCCTCCGCCCTCCACCATCCAAACAGTAGGTGGTGTTCCTCGTGAGACTGACAGCAGCTTTCTGCCTCCAGGTAGGAGCGGGCTGATCCCGCCGGCAGCCGGCCATGTGCCCCGGACCGCCCCGGCTGCTGCTACAGCTGCTGGTGGTCGCGGCGGTCCTCCTCCTCCCACTGGCGTCCGGCCAGATCCTCAAGAACCTCACCGTCGGCTACTTGACGGCCGTCAGGGGCACACTTAAGGACAGGCAGGGCATCGCTGTCTCCGGGGCCGTCAAGATGGCCATTGACCAGGTAAGCACCTCTCTTATTTAACAGATATTCTTTATTCTTCACGTCTTTAGGCTAAGCAAACATCATCATCATCATCATTTAAGACTGATTATGCCTTTCAGCGTTCAGCCTGGAGCATAGTCCCCCTTACCAAATTCCTCCATGATCCCGTATTCAGTGCTAACATTGGTGCCTCTTCTCATGTTAAGCCTATTACCTCAAAATCATTCTTAACCGAATCCAGGTACCTTCTCCTCGGTCTGCCCCGACTCCTCCTACCCTCTACTGCTGAATCCATGAGTCTCTTGGGTAACCTTGCTTCTCCCATGCGTGAAACATGACCCCACCATCTAAGCCTGTTCGCCCTGACTGCTACATCTATAGAGTTCATTCCCAGTTTTTCTTTGATTTCCTCATTGTGGACACCCTCCTGCCATTGTTCCCATCTACTAGTACCTGCAATCATCCTAGCTACTTTCATATCCGTAACCTCAACCTTATTGATAAGGTAACCTGAATCTACCCAGCTTTCGCTCCCATACAACAAAGTTGGTCTAAAGATTGAACGGTGCTTAGATAACTTAGTCTTGGTACTGACTTCCTTCTTGCGGAAGAGAGTAGGTCGTAGCTGAGCGCTCACTGCATTAGCTTTGCTACATCTCGCTTCCAGTTCTTTCACTATGTTGCCATCCTGTGAGAATATGCATCCTGAGTACTTGAAACCGTCCACCTGTTCTAACTTTGTTCCTCCTATTTGGCACTCAATCCGTTAATATCTCTTTCCCATTGGCATTACTTTCGTTTTGGAGATGCTAATCGTCATACCATAGTCTTTACATTTCTGATCTAGCTCTGAAATATTACTTTGCAAACTTTCAATCGAATCTGCCATCACAACTAAGTCATCCGCATACGCGAGACTGCTTATTTCGTGTTCACGTATCTCAATCTCACCCAGCCAGTGTTTTGTTTTCAACATATGATCCATAAATAATATGAACAACAGTGGAGACAGGTTGCAGCCTTGTCTTACCCCTGAAACTACTCTGAACCATGAACTCAATTTACCGTTAGCTCTAACTGCTGCCTGACTATCTATGTAAAGACCTTTAATTGCCTGCAAAAGTTTGCCTCCTATTCCACAATGTCGTCGAACAGACAATAACTTCCTCCTAGGAACCCGGTCATATGCCTTTTCTAGATCTATAGAGCATAGATACAATTCCCTGTTCCACTCGTAACACTTCTCCATTATTTGACGTAAGCCAAAGATCTGGTCCTAATCAGGGCTAAGCAAACGGTACAAAAAATTAGTTACCTCAAAATCATTCTTAACCGAATCCAGGTACCTTCTCCTCGGTCTGCCCCGACTCCTCCTACCCTCTACTGCTGAATCCATGAGTCTCTTGGGTAACCTTGCTTCTCCCATGCGTGAAACATGACCCCACCATCTAAGCCTGTTCGCCCTGACTGCTACATCTATAGAGTTCATTCCCAGTTTTTCTTTGATTTCCTCATTGTGGACACCCTCCTGCCATTGTTCCCATCTACTAGTACCTGCAATCATCCTAGCTACTTTCATATCCGTAACCTCAACCTTATTGATAAGGTAACCTGAATCTACCCAGCTTTCGCTCCCATACAACAAAGTTGGTCTAAAGATTGAACGGTGCTTAGATAACTTAGTCTTGGTACTGACTTCCTTCTTGCGGAAGAGAGTAGGTCGTAGCTGAGCGCTCACTGCATTAGCTTTGCTACATCTCGCTTCCAGTTCTTTCACTATGTTGCCATCCTGTGAGAATATGCATCCTGAGTACTTGAAACCGTCCACCTGTTCTAACTTTGTTCCTCCTATTTGGCACTCAATCCGTTAATATCTCTTTCCCATTGGCATTACTTTCGTTTTGGAGATGCTAATCGTCATACCATAGTCTTTACATTTCTGATCTAGCTCTGAAATATTACTTTGCAAACTTTCAATCGAATCTGCCATCACAACTAAGTCATCCGCATACGCGAGACTGCTTATTTCGTGTTCACGTATCTCAATCTCACCCAGCCAGTGTTTTGTTTTCAACATATGATCCATAAATAATATGAACAACAGTGGAGACAGGTTGCAGCCTTGTCTTACCCCTGAAACTACTCTGAACCATGAACTCAATTTACCGTTAGCTCTAACTGCTGCCTGACTATCTATGTAAAGACCTTTAATTGCCTGCAAAAGTTTGCCTCCTATTCCACAATGTCGTCGAACAGACAATAACTTCCTCCTAGGAACCCGGTCATATGCCTTTTCTAGATCTATAGAGCATAGATACAATTCCCTGTTCCACTCGTAACACTTCTCCATTATTTGACGTAAGCTAAAGATCTGGTCCTAATCAGGGCTAAGCAAACGGTACAAAAAATTAGTTACTCCTAGGAGCTATTAAGCTGACTGACTTCGTTTAACACCCTAGCCACGACAGTGGTCCTAGTTTGGCGAGGAAGGGAGTCCACAAGTTTCTGCAGATACTCTTTATGAAGCTGAAGCAACTCACTGACGATTTGAACCCTGTAGAGTTGCCAGATTGCGGAGATGTTCATTGGTATGTTTCACCCGCTGTTTAAAATAGTCACAGACATTCTCTGTAGGATTAACATCAGGTCGAGCTATAGTTGGCCGGTCAAATGTGATAGTGCCTGAGTTTTCGTCGTACGAGCATGCGTCGTGCAGCCCTGTGAACATGGCTGTTGCCATTTTGGAAGACGGTCATGTCCACAGAACACTTACCATGAAGATGTAGAAGAAAAGGCAACGTTTGGTCACCGAGAATGGTACAAAAATCCTCGTTCATGTTCACGGTAACCTGAACGTCTCTAAGTCCAAGTCACGGTCGAGAAACGCCCTTCAAAACATCGCGGAACCACTTCTGGCCGGAACTACACCCTCCATACGCTGCGAATTAAATGCCTCATTTGGCCTTCAGTGTACTCGATGTTAGCATCATTGGAAAAAAGAGACAGAATCGCGAATCGTCCGGCCGGCTTCAGGCAGTTACTCTCCACTTTCTGTGTTGTATGGGCTACTGAAGACATACAGCTGTATATGCCATTGTGAGAAATGGTCGTTATGAGAAATGTGATTCCAAATGTTTACTTCATGCAAGTATCGTTCTTATTCTCATCCTGCATACACTTGAGATGGAGTACATATACAGACCAGCAATTCCGACTGTATCTACGATAATGTCTGAAGCTACAGACATGAATTAAAATTTGTGCCGCTGCTGGGAGTCTAACCCCATATCACTGACCTCAATTTGCAGTAGGACTTTGGAATGTATGCTGTTAAACATTATGAGTCACCTTGAAGAAAATGACTTATTGATACACAACCAACACGGATTCAGAAAATATCGTTCTTATGCAACACAGCTAGCTCTTTATTCCCATGAAGTAATGAGTGCTGTCGACAAGGGATCTCAGATCGATTCCATATTCCTAGATTTCCAGAAGGCTTTTGATACCGTTCCTCAAAAGCGACTATTAATCATATTGCGTGCACAAGGAGTATCGTCTCAGTTGTGTGATTGGATTCGTGATTTCCTCTCAGAGAGGTCACAGTTCGTAGTGATAGACGGTAAATCATCGAGTAGATCAGAAGTGATATCTGACGTTCTGCAAGGTAGTGTCACAGGGCCTCCGCTGTTCCTGATTTACATAAATGAACTAAGTGATAATCTGAGTAGCCCTCTTAGATTGTTTGCAGATGACGCTGTAATTTACCGTCTATTAAAAACGTCAGACGATCAATTCCAATTACAAAATGATGTACAGAGAATTTCTGTATAGTGCGAAAGATGGCAATTGGCACTAAACAAAGAAAAGTACGAGGTCATCCACATTGGTACTAAAAGAAATCGGATAAATTTTGGGTATACGATAAATCGCACAAATCTTAAGGGCTGTCAATTCGACTAAATACCTATGAATTACAATTACGAGCAACTTAAATTGGAAAGACCACATAGATAATATTGTGGGGAAGGCGAAACAAAGACTGCGCTTTGTAGGCAGAACAGTTAGAAGATGCGACAAACGCACTAAAGAGACAGCCTACATTACACTTGTCCGTCCTCTGTTGGAATACTGCTGCGCGGTGTGGGATCCTTACCAGGTAGGATTGACGGAGGACATCGAAAAAGTGCAAAGAAAGGCAGCTCGTTTCGTGTTATCGCGCAATAAGGGTGATGTGTCACTAATATGATAAGCGAGTTGGGGTGGCAGTCACTGAAACAAAGGCGGTTTTCTTTGCGGCGAGATTTATTTACGAAATTTCAATCACCAACTTTCTCTTCCAAATGCGAAAATATTTTGTTGACTCGCCCTACGTAGGGAGAAATGATCATAATAATAACGGAATTTTTCCCACGCGCCATTCGAGAGTGGGATGGTAGAGAAGTACTATGAAAATGGTTCGATGAACCCTCTGCCGGGCACTTAAGTGTGAATTGCAGGGTAACCACGTAGACGTAAATGTAGATGTCTTCTTATTTACCCGCCAGAAATGCTGACCATTACACCATCGCGGGGAAGCCTGGTTGTAGTGACAATGTAAGGGGAAAATAAGCCGGAGATACGAAGTTTGTGTTGGGGAGAACATTCAACTTGGTTAGTTCGTGCAGCAATTATGACCATAGCGCTGCAATGGTGTAATGGTCAGCATGTCTGCCTAGTAATCAAGAAGACGCGGGTTTGAGTCTCGGCCACGGCACAAATTTTAATTCATATCTACAGCTTCCAACATTATCCTAGATAAAGATGAGACTTAAATGTCTCGGGGAAACTTTAATTATAAGATCTACAGGGTGTTACAAAAAGGTACGGCCAAACTTTCGGGAAACATTCCTCACACAAAAAGAAAGAAAATATGTTATGTGGACATGTGTCCGGAAACGCTTACTTTCCATGTTATAGCTCATTTTATTACTTCTCTTCAAATCTCATTAATCATGGAATGGAAACGCACAGCAACAGAACGTACCAGCGTGACTTCAAACACTTTGTTACAGGAAACGTTCAAAATGTCCTCCGTTAGCGAGGATACATGCACCCACCCTCCGTCGCATGGAATCCCTGATGCGCTGATGCAGCCCTGGAGAACGGCGTATTGTATCACAGCCGTCCACAATACGAGCACGAAGAGTCTCTACATTTGGTACCGGGGTTGCGTAGACAAGAGCTTTCAAATGCCCCCATAAAAGAAAGTCAAGAGGGTTGAGGTCTGGATAGCGTGGAGGCCATGGAATTGGCTGAGCATTATATTGTTATTTTGAAGACCTATAGCCGGCCGGTGTGGCCGTGAGGTTCTAAGCGCGTCAGTTTGGAACCGCGTGACCGCTACGGTCGCAGGTTCGAATCCTGCCTCGGGCATGGATGTGTGTGATGTCCTTAGGTTAGTTAGGTTTAAGTAGTTCTAAGTTCTAGGGGACTGATGACCTCAGTTGTTAAGTCCCATAGTGCTCAGAGCCATTTGAGCCATTTTTGATCTATACCGTCAAATGCTTGTTTGTTACTGAGCAGGAAAATTACACTCTTAAGAAGCTCTTAACATTAGTTAACATTTTTGTATTCACCTGTTATTAGGTAGACGCATATTATTACAAAATACGGCTGGGAACCGCGGGCTGCACGAATTCTTGATTCGGATCGCATGTAGCCCACAGGTCGCAGTTTGACACCTACTGACAAGTACATACGAAGCATGAAGTCATGTAATGGTTGGAGAAGATGTATTATTTTTTGAGCGATCTGGCACAGTAACGAGATGTCGCAAACGTGAAGTCAGCTGTCTCACTTTTTACCTTTGTCCGGCAGGTGAACGAAGATATCAATACGCTGCCCAATGTGACGCTCAAGCTGGAGTTCCGCGACACGCAAGGCGACACCGTGTTGGCCACCAGGGTCATGACGAAGATGATCTGCGACGGCGTCGCCGTCTTCATCGGCCCCGAGGGGCCCTGCCACGTCGAGTCCATCGTCTCGTACTCGCGCAACATACCCATGATCAGCTACGTAAGTACCTGCTCACTGATACTCCAGGGCTAGGTTTAGTGGCAACATAGGCCGTGGGCCGAATGTGTCTGGGGACTGCGAGGTCGCAGATATAAACTCTTGTTCAGAAAAAAAAAAACAGCCTTGAACGATCAGAGATAGGACGTTCATATTCACAGGACATGTACATTAGTATGTTCTGCAGAAATGATTAGCATTTCAGTCCCCTCGGTTCAGCACGTGTCCTGTTGCCTAGTAGGCATAGAGTCTTCCATGGACCCTGATAACTCGTTCCATGCGTGATGGCATCGACGCTTATAAGGCGCAAATGGCGTCCTGTGGTGGAGCCCTCCAAGCTGCTTTCACCTGGTTCCAAAGTTCATCTGTGATGGTCGGCGGTGGGTCGCACTGCTGCACCCGTCGTTTCACCATATCTCACACATTTTCGATTGGTGACAAGTCTGGTGATCTGGCGGGCCAGGGCTAAAGGCTGACAATATGTGACACCAAGAAGACACGGTTCGTGCAGCAGCATATGGTCGTGCATTGTCTTGCTGAAAAATGGCGTCTGGGGTGTTGTGCAAAAAGGGTATGGTTACGGGTCGCAGGATGTCATTCTGGTATTCACACTGGTCACAGTGCCCTGGACAAGCACCAGTTGTGATTCGTGGTTGTAGCCAATGGCATCCCCCACACCATAAGGGCTTGAATTGGCTATGTATGTCTTGTGTGAACGCAGTCACTGTGACGCCGCTCCTCATGTCTGCGGCGAGCCGAAACGCGGCCATCGTTTCAAACAAACAGGACCTGGGTTCCTCCGCAAACACTATCTGATGCCATTCCTGTCCCGTGTGGCGTCGTTCCACAGACCATTTCCGTCTACCATTTTTTTCCCCACTCGTCAAAGGTACGCGGAGAAGTGAACGACGTGCACGAAACTCATGCCGTAATAAACGGCGACGGACTGTCACCCCTAACAGTGTACGATGTGTTATATTGTTCCATTGTTGCACCAAAGGCAAGGAAGACGCAGACCTGTCCTGCAATGCCATTCGAATGAGGTGTCGACCTTCTCGGGACGTGGTTTGGATGGTGCGACCCGACCCATCTCGTTGCGGTCCAAGGCGCCTTACTACGGTTCGCGGGGCTCCCCCCGTCGGAGGTTCCAGTCCTAACTTGGGCATGGGTGTGTGTGATGTCCTTAGCGTAAGTTAGTTTGAGTTCGATTAAGTAGTGTGTAAGCCTAGGAACCGATGACCTCAGCAGTTTGGTCCCGTGGAAACTTACCGTATACACTCCTGGAAATTGAAATAAGAACACCGTGAATTCATTGTCCCAGGAAGGGGAAACTTTATTGACACATTCCTGGGGTCAGATACATCACATGATCACACTGACAGAACCACAGGCACATAGACACAGGCAACAGAGCATGCACAATGTCGGCACTAGTACAGTCTATATCCACCTTTCGCAGCAATGCAGGCTGCTATTCTCCCATGGAGACGATCGTAGAGATGCTGGATGTAGTCCTGTGGAACGGCTTGCCATGCCATTTCCACCTGGCGCCTCAGTTGGACCAGCGTTCGTGCTGGACGTGCAGACCGCGTGAGACGACGCTTCATCCAGTCCCAAACATGCTCAATGGGGGACAGATCCGGAGATCTTGCTGGCCAGGGTAGTTGACTTACACCTTCTAGAGCACGTTGGGTGGCACGGGATACATGCGGACGTGCATTGTCCTGTTGGAACAGTAAGTTCCCTTGCCGGTCTAGGAATGGTAGAACGATGGGTTCGATGACGGTTTGGATGTACCGTGCACTATTCAGTGTCCCCTCGACGATCACCAGTGGTGTACGGCCAGTGTAGGAGATCGCTCCCCACACCAAGATGCCGGGTGTTGGCCCTGTGTGCCTCGGTCGTATGCAGTCCTGATTGTGGCGATCACCTGCACGGCGCCAAACACGCATACGACCATCATTGGCACCAAGGCAGAAGCGACTCTCATCGCTGAAGACGACACGTCTCCATTCGTCCCTCCATTCACGCCTGTCGCGACACCACTGGAGGCGGGCTGCACGATGTTGGGGCGTGAGTGGAAGACGGCCTAACGGTGTGCGGGACTGTAGCCCAGCTTCATGGAGACGGTTGCGAATGGTCCTCGCCGATACCCCAGGAGCAACAGCGTCCCTAATTTGCTGGGAATTGGCGGTGCGGTCCCCTACGGCACTGCGTAGGATCCTACGGTCTTGGCGTGCATCCGTGCGTCGCTGCGGTCCGGTCCCAGGTCGACGGGCACGTGCACCTTCCGCCGACCACTGGCGACAACATCGATGTACTGTGGAGACCTCACGCCCCACGTGTTGAGCAATTCGGCGGTACGTCCACCCGGCCTCCCGCATGCCCACTATACGCCCTCGCTCAAAGTCCGTCAACTGCACATACAGTTCACGTCCACGCTGTCGCGGCATGCTACCAGTGTTAAAGACTGCGATGGAGCTCCGTATGCCACGGCAAACTGGCTGACACTGACGGCGGCGGTGCACAAATGCTGCGCAGCTAGCGCCATTCGACGGCCAACACCGCGGTTCCTGGTGTGTCCGCTGTGCCGTGCGTGTGATCATTGCTTGTACAGCCCTCTCGCAGTGTCCGGAGCAAGTATGGTGGGTCTGACACACCGGTGTCAATGTGTTCTTTTTTCCATTTCCAGGAGTGTATTTCCAAATTTGACCCGTCTCGTCATGTTCACGGCCTTCCATGAACCATTCTGGACACACCCGTTATACTGACAGAACACTTCGTCCCACACAAGCAGTGACTTTCCGGATGGATTCTCTCGTTCCAATAATGCGCCCTCTTTCAGAGTCACTGTTTTCACGGTACGGTCCGCTCATTGGTCTACGAGAAATCCTGTGCCTCTGTTCAAGTCACACTGATCCATTACCTTCGGTTTATAGCGACACCAAGAGCTGCAGTCACATTTTACCGGAAGGTGCAGTTGCGCCGCGATATCGATGTTGACCTTGAACCCGATGGTCGGCACTGTGGTAACATCGTTCGATACCACACTTGCTACGGGTTGCAGTTATCGACCGCGCTCCTTATTAGTATCGTTGGACCTGCGAGTCGCGACCAGCGCCGCTCCGCGGCTTGTATCAAGTTTCTAGCGAGCTCTCGTCCACTCTTGCTCGGGACGTCAAGTAGTAAAGTAACATAACCTTCAGCTGATAGGAAGCAACATCTAACAAGGCGCTTAGTAACGTATGGCTTCAATGAGGTCTCAATAGCTATCTCTTTATAATTATATGCATGCAACCAAGAAGAATCCTGTATAACCAGTTAAGTACAATATATATTATTGCCGGCCGATGTGGCCGAGCGGTTCTAGGCGCTTCAGTCTGGAACCGCGCGACCGCTACGGTCGCAGGTTCGAATCCTGCCTCGGGCATGGATGTGTGTGATGTCCTTAGGTTAGTTAGGTTTAAGTAGTTTTAAGTTCTAGGGGACTGATGACCTCAGATGTTGAGTCCCATAGTGCTCAGAGCCATCTGAACCATTTATATATTATTTTTTACCAACGACTCCTAATTATTTTAGTCTTTGCAGATACAGACCATGCAGCCAGAACATATCATTGTACATGTCTCGTGAATACGAACGTCATGTCTCTAGTAGTTCTACTTTTTCTGAACATGAGTGTATTTTTCCCAATAACACAGTTTATGGACATCTTTTCCACTGAACGGAATTAAGTGAAACTAGTTCAAAAAAAGTTAGTTAAAATGAGCACTGTAATCATAAAAACAATAAGTGGTTCCAATTTACTATTCTCTCAGAACAACAGTGGTAAATCCGTCGTTAGCGAAATGACCACTCCTGTCACTGAAATAACAGTATCATTTAATCATACTTCAGATGTGGAAATGGGATGGAAATGAAGTCCCATGCTTCTTGACAGAGCGTAAGGGAACGATGCGGTAGACTCGCACCGCCGTTCTAGACAAGGTCCTAGTGGAGGTGATTTGCTGTTGCCTTCCTCCGAGCGTAATAGGGATAAATGATGATGATGAAGACGACACAACAACACCCAGTCATCTCGGAGCGGATGAAAATCCCTGACCCCGCCGGGAACAGAACCTGGGACTCCGTGCTCGGGAAGCGAGAACGCTACCGCGAGACCACGAGCTGCGGACAACTTCAGATCTACATTACGAAATTTCATAAACCGTAACTGAATTGTGCCTCAATTTTCTCAGAATCCTCAGAAATGAATAAATAAATAAAAGTGGAAGCACTGAAACCATGACTTAAAATCCATAGTACTGTCCTGACAATTAAAACTGAAATTGCACAGAACAAAGTAAATACGAGAAACAACACATTAACTAGGCACGTACTCATAATTTACTTGCCAGAATGAGTCCTTACCAAACTTGACACCCCCTATCATTGTGCACACGGGTACTAAATACCATAAATAATGTCACCGAAGAGGCTCATAATAATAATTTAAAGAAAAAAAGACAGTTAAACGGTAATCTACCACAGAAGTTCCCCAAACAGGGGTTTGACAACACCGTCCAGTATGAGCTATGTAACTCTGTTAGCGCTGTATTCCGATTAAAATTTCTTGCTGCTTGACGTCTGTCACTTGTCACTACAGTGTTGCCACATCAGCTGCAGCTCGGTTAAAGGCGGCAAGGGCCACTTCATACGTACCTGCATCGCGGAGCAGTGTTGGAAGCGGCTGCCGTTAATTATGACGGGAACGCCAGATTCTCATATCACAGCTGATATTAAGTGACTAATTTTGTGTGTTTAGACTGAAGCGGCGAGCGAAACTTTGTACCAAGGCCGGGTCTTTACTGCCCTCACACAGATATGAGTTTATGTATATACACCCATGCTCATAAATTACGGATAATTGCCTAATGTGGTGCCACACAACGTGGCACTACACAAAACTGGCGCTAATAGCATAGGCACATAGGGAACACACACGACACCGATCTGTAAGTCCACGGTATTGGTGATAAGTTGAGAAAATCGTCGCCACTGTTTCATGTGCATGTACCCGACATCAATATGGGATATGATCTCCGTACACAGATACACAGGCCGCACAATGGGTTGGCATACTCTGGATCAGGTGGTCGAGTAGCTGCTGGGGTATAGTCTCCCATTCTTGCAGCAGTGCCTGTCGGAGCTCCTGAAGTGTTCTAGGGGTTTGAAGACGTGCAGCGATACGTCAGCCGAGAGCATCCCAGACGTGCTCGATGGGGTTTAGGTCTGGAAAACAGGCAGGCCACTCCATTCGCCTGATATCTTCTGTTTCAAGGTACTCCTCCACGATGGTAGGTAGGTGGGGCCCTGCGTTATCATCAATCAGGAGGAAGGTGGGACCCACTGCACCCCTGAAAAAGCAGACATACTGGTGCAAAATGACGTCCCGATACACCTGACCTGTTTCAGTTCCTCTGTCAAAGACTTGCAGGGCTGTACGTGCACCAATCATAATCCCACTCCAAACCATCAAACCACGACCTCCATACAGGTCCCTTTCAAGGACATTAAGGGGTTGGTATCTGGTTCCTGGTTCACACCAGATGAAAACGCGGCGGGAATCACTGTTCAGACTATACCTGGACCCGTCCTGAACATAACCTGGGACCACTGTTCCAATGGCCATGTACTGTGTTCTTGACTCCAGCCTTTATGGGCTCTCCTGCGACCAGGGGTCAGTGGAATGCACCTTGCAGGCCTCCAGGTCTCTGTAGAGTGTGTGTGTGGAGAAAACTGTTCCAATGGCTGCGGTACGGTCCCGAGCTAGGCTAGCTGCAGTACTCCGTGGCCGTCTGCTGGCACTGATTGTGAGATATCGATCTTCTTGTGGTGGTGTACACTGTGGACGTCCCATACTGTAGCGCCTGGAATCGTTGCCATAATCTTGAGATCACTCTTTGTGGCACACAGAGGGCCCATGCTACGACCTGCTGTGTTTGACCAACCTCCAGTCGCCCTAGTATTCTACCCCTGATAACGTCATCAATATGTGTTCTTTGAGCCATTTTCAACACACAGTCATCATCAGCATGTCTGAAAATGTCTGCACACTTACTCGTTGCACCGTACTCTGACATGCACCAACACACCTCTGCAGATGTGGACTGCTGCCAGCGCCACCGTGCGACGACCGCAGGTCAAATGCACCGCATGGTCATACCCCGAGGTGATTTAAACCCGCAAACCGCCTACGAGAGCGTTGTTTCACCATTTATCAGCATCATGCTTAATTTATGAGCAGGAGTGTAGATTGAAGAGCTGAGTGATAATTTTGTACCAGGGCCGGCAATTTCATTCACCGCTTCAGTCTGTATACATAAAATCCTATCTGGATGAGAGCTGTAATGACTCTGTAAGCGTGTCATTTCATTTGTATAAATTCCTGCACCTGAATTTCAGGCTGGATCCCCTATCACGTTCGATGCTGAGATGCTATTCAATAAAATAGAGAGCCTCGGCAATTCTGTTCGTGTGTAGCGGGGAATTTAAAAGTAGACTCGGGTGACAGTGAGAATTTGGATCGTGCCAGTGTAATCTGTATAGTTGTGTGAATCGCAGTATGCAGGAGACGCGGTTTCGATTTCCGGCCTTCCTTCAAATCGTCACTCACCGCTTCAGTCTGTACATATAAAATCCTATAAGAGCAGTAAAGTCTGTGAAATTGTGTCGTTTCATTACACTCATGTCCTAACGTAACCACAACCTCGCGATGTGCAATGTATTCGAGAAACAGATAATCGCGCTCGCTTTCTTCACGGCGATTAATACTGACATCCACGACCAAACCCAAGACAGAAAAATTTCTTATCATTGTATGCTATTCAACGACAAATCGGCGGTAAAAGCCTTTAGGACATCATAAGACGAAAGATAATGTCAGAAGTTCACCATAGCTTGGGGCATAGAAGTCACATATAATTCACGCCTTGAAAACTGCAAAATATGTTTCAGAGAAGACTCCCAATGTAAGATTCTATACGGCAAAGACAATAATCAAATGGTTCAAATGGCTCTGAGCGCTATGGGACTTAACATCTATGGTCATCAGTCCCCTAGAACTTAGAACTACTTAAACCTAACTAACCTAAGGACATCACACAACACCCAGTCATCACGAGGCAGAGAAAATCCCTGACCCCGCCGGGAATCGAACCCGGGAACCCGGGCGCGGGAAGCGACAACGCTACCGCATGACCACGAGCTGCGGACAACAATAATCAAAACCACTGGGAAAAAAAATCTCCATGTCCACCAGAAACTAGATGAAACACGAAAATTTAAACCGGAATAAGGTCTGGTCTAACTTTTCAGACAAATAGTTACCTTCAAGGTTGCGCTCAGTAGCTTACTTGTTTATAAACGATTTTATCCCGACAGCTGCGTTACTGCACAGAATAAAACTGACTAGTCATCCTTACTGCCAGCACTGTGGAGTGGTTGACACTGCCGTACACCGAACAGTAGCTTGCTCCAAAACTGCAGGTCTCTAGGAATGGATAAATTCTGATTAGTTTCTTATCAACGATTGTCGACGAAATAAACAGCCAAAAAAATATTGTACATGGACGTCAAAACGTTTCCAGCATCCAAGACAAGAATACACACATGATTCATATATTGTTTTATGAACTACATCCTCAGTGTTGGAGGACAACCTATACACGACTTTAAACAACAAGTGATGAACGAAAAACAACATGTTTCTGAATAACATGTTTCTGAATAAATTCCTGTTGTTAAAAAAAAATATCGTAGGGTTTAGAGGCATGGAGTTACAAAGAAGACGCAAGTGGGTTTGCCTCCTACTATATTCTTTTTTATTTTTTAAAATCTCCGTGTTTTTAAGAGACTCTGGAGGTATGTACTCCAATACCCAATGTTATTTGCATATAAGGTCGCTCTCACTCTTGAAAGAGTTTGTTCGGTTTTGTGTCTTTAGTATGATTAAAAAGCGACAGATTAAATGACGTTTATATTCTTGACTGTCACAAATATTTTGCTATTTGTTTCCAAATACGTCGCAGTTTCCGAGGATGTGGTTAGACAGGAAGCTAAGAGCACAGTTTAAATTGCTGAGAGTGACAATTTTGTTCTTGCTTGTAATAAATAATAATCAACGGGAGAAGCTACTTCCACGCGAATCTTGATGTGACACGTGAGCACCAAACTCTACAGCACTCGACAAATGTGCAACGTCATCTTGACCTCACTTCGCAGCAAAATATGGGTGAAACTAACTTCTCCCTGCTCCCGAAACGTGTTGCGCTGGTGCTGCCACCTCCGTTGATCCACGCTCTCTCTCGGCAAAACGAGAAAACTACTTCAGCCAAGCGGGAAGACTTCTGCTGTGTCACAGAGTCAACGAAACTTCGCGACGAGCCATACACTTACAAGGGAACCTCCCCATCGCACCCCCCTCCGATTTAGTTATAAGTTGGCACAGTGGATAGGCCTTGAAGAACTGAACACAGATCAATCGAGAAAACAGGAAGAAGTTGTGTGGAACTAAAATAAATAAGCAAAATATACAAACTGACTAGTCCATGCTGAAGGTAGGCAACATGAAGGAGAGTGTGAGCTCAGGAGCGCCGTGGTCCCGTGGTCAGCGTGCGCAACTGCGGAACGAGAGGTCCTTGGTTCACGTCTTCCCTCGAGTGTTAAGTTTAATTTTTTCACACAATTGTCATCTGTCCGTCCGTCCGTCCGATGCGAGGTAACTGCGCCGTAGTATGGGGACGCTGCACCTAAACAAACATCGAAACACACGACGTCAATACGCTCCCTGGCTGGCAGTTGACTGTTTGCTACTTTGGACGAGAGTGCATTAAATACGTGAGATGTATTCCGTGGGCAATATGAATCCAGCAAATATAGTTCGCGACTTCAATAACAAGGTCAATGAATATTTTCCGAACTGTAAGGAATCGGAAAGTTCCTTAAGGGATCGAACGTATAGAATATATCAGATTTTTTTCCTGTGGAGGAATCGGTTGGCCTTGCGATCAAATGTTTTCGGTTCCCATTGGAGAGGCACGTCCTTTCGTCTACTAATCGCACGGTTTTGCGGCGCGGTCGCAAAACACAGACACTAAACTTATTAAAATGAACAGAGACGTCAATGAACGAACGGACAGATCATAACTTTGCGAAAATAAAGAAAGTAAGCTTTTCAATCAAGGGAATACTTGAACCGAAGACCTCTCGTTCCGCAGCTGCTCACGCTAGCCACGGGACCACGGCGCTCCTGAGCTCACACTACCCTTGATGTTGCCTATCTTGCGCATGGACTACTCAGTTTGTATATTTTGCTTTTTTTTCATAGTTCCACACAACTTCTTCCTGTTTCCTCGATTGATCTGTGTTCAGTTTTTCAAGGCCTATCCACTAGCCAACTTATAACTGAACCTGAGGGGGGTGCGATGGGGAGGTTCCCTTGTTAGAAAATGTTGCGGTTATAATTTTGTATCTGCTAAGTTATGCCCCGTTATTGCAGACACATAGCCAGTAAATGTTCGGAATAGTTTGTGACTGACAGCCAGATATCAGTTCAGAAACAAGATGTCGTATGTAGTTACAACTCGCGTCCCAAAGTGTTCCCAGAACCGATAATCAGTCGCGATATCATCCAAGTCCAGTAACAGACATCGACTGAGTAATGTCGAAGGCAGCTCAGAACAGTGAAGTTGAAAGTTAAGCGAATACTAAGGTGATCGTTCCTAGAACGCAAAAGGAGGAATTTTATATTGCTATTAAACGATCGTAAAGTTTATTACTCCACATTTTATTCAGAGGGAGCCGTAATTATAGGCTATGCATTGCAATTATTAAGTGTCAAATGGTATGTTACGTACCAAATTAAGTGCAAAATGTTCTGTTTAATGCCCTAGTGCAATCGTAAATTTTACGAGGATTTAGCAGTCTAGGGTTAAAACCGGCTTTCCGCATGCAACTAGAGTGAAACCACCGCAAATGGCGAAGCGACTGTAACTGTAATGGCGGGGTGGGCTACCATTTAGAAATGTTGCAGCCGAAGATATAGTGGCACCGTTTTCCCTACGGTATCAACTGAAATAATTCGGACATTCTTTATGTCGCCGTGTATTTCAGAGCAGCAGAACTGCGCCAAGAATTGAACAAAGCGATTATAAGAAAAACAAATGTTGGGTCCAAAAATTGTTTCAGAATAAGGAGAAGCTGTAGTGGCAGGTGACTTTAAAGTTTTGGCAAGAAGAGAACGTGAGAAATCGTGCAAGCTTACAAGACGCAGTGCACAATAAGCCATCCCTTTTGCACCGCTAAGGTCTTGGCAACAGCTATTATTTTTAACAAGTAGGGCCGAAATGGAGAGGGAGAAAGGAGAATTCTGTCATGACGAACAGTGCTTACGTAGGAAGTCGTTTCGCAAGCTTTAACGAGGTGACTGAAGACTTTATACATATTTATAACCTGTTGTTCCAGCGTCTTCTAGCTTCGTGATCGAAATAAAGAAATAAATAACCTGCAGATTGCATTATGTTGATGATATATTGCTCGAATCACTGCACTCCGAAGTTCACAATAATGGATGGTAGGTAGCAATTGGGTGGAGCTTAAAAAGAGACATAAACCGTAAAATTCTCTTGACTTATGGTGACGTATATAGTTGCCGCTAGACATAACGAGTGTAATTACTTGTTTGAAGTAAACTCCGTTAACGGCATAATTCTGTTTATGATTATGTTTGTGAGAATACTCTTACCGGAACATTGAACAGGCCGCCGGTTACGACCGAATATCACTGAAAGGAGCACCTACCAACCTATGGTGGTAGGTAATAATTATGTGTGTAATAGACAATGATTTTCGTGTGTCTAAACATAGTCGCTAGCTGAAACAGCTACAATTGTGTTTACTGTGTGTTGAAATGACGCTACAAGGAATGTGGAGGCTTAGAAAGTGTAGAAAGTAGTCATTACTGGTGTATACGTTACAAGTGGCTGTTGAGTGGAGGGCAGGGGAGTTTGAAAGGCAAGGTTGTGGACAAGGTATGTCGCACTATAATCGTTAACTTCCTTGTTTGTTAGTTACTTGTTCACGATAAGTGCTATGAAACAAAACGAATTATTAATGCAACAGGAAGAAATATTTATTCAAATACCACCCTATATGGCTACGACTGATTACCTATTTTTCCTTGAGAGCTTTCTGGCACACGTTAATTAATCAAAACTGACGGTTTACAACTTCGCGTCGTCTCATTTCCAGTCGCCTTAAGTACACCCGAGAGGACAAAAATTGGCCGGCGGAAATCGCAGCCAGAGTTAAACATCCATACAGTATTGACGTGAAACAAATGCGACATGCCTATGTTTCTAGCCCGCATCTCGTGGTCGTGCGGTTGCGTTCTCGCTTCCCACGCCCGGGTTCCCGGGTTCGATTCCCGGCGGGGTCAGGGATTTTCTCTGCCTCGTGATGGCTGGGTGTTGTGTGCTGCTGTCCTTAGGTTAGTTAGGTTTAAGTAGTTCTAAGTTCTAGGGGACTGATGACCATAGATGTTAAGTCCCATAGTGCTCAGAGCCATTTGAAAGCCTATGTTTCTAGCTGTTATGCAACGATAAACTATTACACAAACATTAGAGGAAATGATTTTGTCAGTATTCTAGATCGGTTCCAAGAAGGCACAAAAGCATTTCTGCACATGAAATACAGTGACGGAAAAAAAGAAATCAAAACACCAAGAAGGAGTTGTGCAACATAAACGAAAGTTGGTAGGCGTGTTTCTGCATCCGATAGATGATCTCTATTCAAATTTCGCGCCAGTAGCGTAATTGTGGCGCTAGTACTGTCACTATGAGGATGCAAATCAGATTTGATTTAAATACACGCTGTAACGGTTGTGAACGTTAGTTACCTTCGAGATTGGGCGTGGTGAGTTGGTGTAGTCAAGAACGCCTTTAAGGCGATAGAGGCGCCTTTATCAACACCTTACTGAGTTTGAACGAGGTACTGTAATAGGGCTACGAGAAATTGGATGTTCCTTCTGCGATATTGCAAAAAGTCTTGGCATTCAATGTAGCCACTGTACATAACTGCTGGCAGCGGTTGTCACAAGAATGTAATGTCACAAGAAGATCGAGATCCTTGCAGGGTTTATATATGAAATGTCTCGTGTTCGAATCCACGCGAATTTCTTTTTGCCATATGAAAAACATTCTTCTGGTTCAACAGTTTCGTGCCTATTAAGCCCTCCAATGTACAGGGCTATTACAAATGATTGAAGCGATTTTATAAATTCGCTGTAGCTCCATTCATTGACATATGGTCACGACACCAGATACGTAGAAAAACTCATAAAGTTTTGTTCGGCTGAAGCCGCACTTCAGGTTTCTGCCGCCAGAGCGCTCGAGAGCGCAGTGAGACAAAATGGCGACAGGAGCCGAGAAAGCGTATGTCGTGCTTGAAATGCACTCACATCAGTCAGTCATAACAGTGCAACGACACTTCAGGACGAAGTTCAACAAAGATCCACCAACTGCTAACTCCATTCGGCGATGGTATGCGCGGTTTAAAGCTTCTGGATGCCTCTGTAAGGGGAAATCAACGGGTCGGCCTGCAGTGAGCGAAGAAACGGTTGAACGCAAGTTTCACGCGTAGCCCGCGGAAGTCGACGAATAAAGCAAGCAGAGAGCTAAACGTACCATAGCCGACGGTTTGGAAAATCTTACGGAAAAGGCTAAAGCAGAAGCCTTACCTTTTACAATTGCTACAAGCTCTGACACCCGATGACAAAGTCAAACGCTTTGAATTTTCGGCGCGGTTGCAACAGCTCATGGAAGAGAATGCGTTCAGTGCGAAACTTGTTTTCAGTGATGAAGCAACATCTTTTCTTAATGGTGAAGTGAACAGACACAATGTGCGAATCTGGACGGTAGAGAATCCTCACGCATTCGTGCAGCAAATTCGCAATTCACCAAAAGTTAACGTGTTTTGTGCAATCTCACGGTTTAAAGTTTACGGCCCCTTTTTCTTCTGCGAAAAAAACGTTACAGGACACGTGTATCTGGACATGCTGGAAAATTGGCTCATGCCACAACTGGAGACCGACAGTGCCGACTTCATCTTTCAACAGGATGGTGCTCCACCGCACTTCCATCATGATGTTCGGCATTTCTTAAACAGGAGATTGGAAAAACCGATGGATCGGTCGTGGTGGAGATCATGATCAGCAATTCATGTCATGGCCTCCACGCTCTCCCTACTTAACCCCATGGGATTTCTTTCTGTGGGGTTATGTGAAAGATTCAGTGTTTAAACCTCCTCTACCAAGAAACGTGCCAGAACTGCGAGCTCGCATCAACGATGCTTTCGAACTCATTGATGGGGACATGCTGCGCCGAGTGTGGGAGGAACTTGATTATCGGCTTGATGTCTGCCGAATCACTAAAGGGGCACATATCGAACATTTGTGAATGCCTAAAAAAACTTTTTGAGTTTTTGTATGTGTGTGCAAAGCATTGTGAAAATATCTCAAATAATAAAGTTATTGTAGAGATGTGAAATCGCCTCAATCATTTGTAATAACCGTGTATTATTTGAAACAGATTTCAATGATCTGCAGCTAATTTCCGAAAGAAGATGGGACGGAATTTTGGTTGTAAAACTATGGGTGGCATATCCGGTGGAAAATGAACTCCCTAGAATCTGAAACTTAAATTTACTACCTTCGTTTGACATAACGCGCGAGAATTATTCTAGCAGTTGGTTTGATGTTTCACGGTAACAGGGTGATGCTCTCTCGTGCTGAGTTAGGTTTGCAAACGCACCGTTCGTTCTGTAATAGCCAGTGACAGGCAAGGTCAAATATCTACACCACATCGCTTTCAGTTGAGTCACATTATTCGTGCGCCATGCCTCTTCGTCAATACGCTATTCGCGACCGCGTCATTGCTTTTGTGAAGGAAAGGGATTTGACGGCGTCGAAGGCCGGCCGGGGCTACGGTGTCGGGTTCGTGAGCGCACTGCGCAACGATGTATAAAACAGAGATGGAGAATCCAGGAGGCGTGCGGGAACTAGAATTGAGCATAGAACAACACCAGCCCAGGGTAATGAACTTGTCAACAAGTCACGGCAAAACCATTCTTTAAATGTGTTGCGGTCTACATCTACATATATACTCCGCTAGCCACCAAGCGGTGTGTGGCGGAGGGCACAATCCGCGCCAAATTCATATTCCCCCCCCTCTCTTCCACTCACGGATCGCGCGACGGAAAAACGACTGTCTAAACGCCTCAGTACGAGCTCTAATTTCCCTTATCTTTGAATGGTGATCATTGCGCGATTTGAAAGTTGGTGGTAATAATATATGCTCTACATCCTCGGTGAAGATCGGATTTCGGTATTTAGTGAGCAGCCCCTTCTGTTTAGCGCGCCACCTATCTGCAAGTGTGTCCCACTTCAAATTTTTTATGAGATTTGTCGCGCTCTCGCGATGGCTAAATGTACCAGTCACGAACCTTGCCGCTCTTCTTTGGACCTTCTCAATCTCTTGAATCAGACCCACCTGGCAAGGGTCCCACACAGACGAACAATACTCCAAGACTGTACGAACTAACGTATTGTAAGCTAGTTCCTTTGTTGAAGGACTGCATCGCTTCAGGATTCTACCAATAAACCGCAATCTAGAGTTCGCCTTACCCGTTACTTGTGTAATCTCATCATTCCATTTTAGATCATTTCGAATAGTCACACCCAAATACTTGACGGACGTTACCGCTTCCAAAGACTGGGCACATTTATTTTGTACTCGTACATTAATGGGGATTTTCGCCTTGTTATACGCAGTAGTTTACACTTACTAATATTGAGAGATAACTGCTAGTCATTACACCACGCATTTATTTTCTGAAAATCCTCATTGATTTGTTCACAACTTTGGCGGGATACTACTTTTCTGTAGACTACAGCATCATCGGCAAACAGTCTAAGGCCGCTGTCAGTACAATCAACCAGATCGTTTACGTAAATCGTAAAAAGCGGAGGACCTATTACGCTGCCCAGGGGCACACCTGAAGTTACGCTTGTTTCTGTTGAAGTCAGTCGTAATATACTGCTCCGTTTCCCGGGTCGGTGGATACGGTTCACGCCCGTTTCGGCGACCTGACTATTTAGGAAACGTGCGACCTTCTGGGAGGAGCTCCGTTTCCTCTGTCATGTATGTTCCAGCCCGTCTACGTTCCTTCCCTCAGTCAGAAATCACGTTTTGATCTCTGTAACTTCCAACTGTGACAACACTCTGCTGAGAAGCAGCTGTAAGGTGAGCTTTTCCCGGGTACTAGCCAGGCGGTCGAAGGGATCACTCATTACAGTAATCTGCTGCGGGCATCAGCCAGTCTCCAATCAGCGTGATCTGTCCGAATCAATGTGGAACATCAAAGGGAGCTCGCAAAACCATTACTGCTAATGTTCCCGTCGCGGCGACGTACTAGGACTGTCCAGAGAGCAAGCTCATGTATGGAAACAGCGCAGTTAACACAAGGGAAAACGAAACGCGTTCTTTTTATTATAGTTCATCCTTTTGCTGTTCGTAAATTATTGTTGCTTTAATGCAGACGATGGATATTGGCATGAATAAGCTCCCGTGAGCTTAATTTAATACGATTGAGAATAAATTATAGGATAATTTTCTTTTTAAAAGTGTTATGAAATAGTATACAGGGTGATTGAGCAGCCCCTATCGATGTCGTTTTATACAACCCGCAATGTTATCACTGGCCTTAAAAACAACGCGCGAGATTTTCATACTCTCACTCGCTGTGTGTCAGCTATTGGTTCTACAGAAAAAATAAGAAAGATCTTTTTGTAGGAAACTTAATATAATTCAATTTTGTACTGGGATGCGTTTTCGCTAGAGGCCATAGTTTTTGAGTTATTCGAGAGAAACTAAAAAGTGTCCTTCATACTCAACCCCCTCCCACATTCAGCCACCACTTTTCACGATTTCTAGCATGTTGTGCATAGCACTTCCTCCTACACTGTACAAAAACTTGCTACTGCACCAGTTATTCCCCACGTCCCATCATCTTTTTTTGGTCTTCGTTGATTAGCCTTATTACCCCCATCAGCTTAGTCGAGCATGTACAAAATGTAAAATTAATATTTGTGTGAATTTTACTTAACTGCTTTGTAAACTGTAGCAGCATAGCCGGCCGATGTGGCCGAGCGGTTCTAGGCGCTTCAGTCCGGAATCGCGCTGCTGCTACGGTCGCAGGTTCGAATCCTGCCTCGGGTATGGATATGTGTGATGTCCTTAGGTTAGTTTGGTTTAAGTAGCTCTAAGTCTAGGGGACTGATGGCCTCCGATGTTAAGTCCCTTCGTGAGTAATTTTAATGGCTTCCTCTCTTGTATCTTGAAATCATCCTTGAAATCTTACCAACTTTTCAGTCGCAGCCCACGCTACCCATGTTTTCCTCCTGTCAAACTGGAAACTTACTAATCTTTCCCACACCTGTATCTCGCCCGTTAGATCCCACATCCCTTAGACACTGCTGTGCCGAAGAAACTAGTATAGGCATTGGTATTCAAATAAAGAGATATGTAAACAGGCGGAATACGGCGCTACGGTTTCCAACGCCTATATAAGACAACAAGTGCCTGGCGTATTTATTAGATCGCTTACTGCTGCTACAATGGCAGGTTATCAAGGTTTAAATGAGTGTGAACATGGTGTTATAGTCGACGCCGAGCGATGGGACACAGCATCTCGGCCGGCCGCGGTGGTCTAGCGGTTCTAGGCGCGCAGTCAGGAACCGCGCGACTGCTACGGTCGCAGGTTCGAATCCTGCCTCGGGCATGGATGTGTGTGATGTCCTTAGGTTAGTTAGGTTTAAGTAGTTCTAAGTTCTAGGGGACTGATGACCACCGTAGTTAAGTCCCATAGTGCTCAGAACCATTTGATCCACAGCATCTCCGAGGTAGCGATGAAGTGAGGATTTTCCCGTACGACCATTTCGCGAATGTTCCGTGAATATCAGGAATGTGGTAAAACAACAAATCTCCGACATAGCTGCTGCCGGAAAAAAATAATGCAAGAACGAGACCAATGACGACTAACTAGAATCGTAGAACGTGACAGAAGTGCAACCCTTCCTCAAATTGCTTCATATTTCAATGCTGGGCCTTCAACAAGTTTCAGCGTGCGAACCATTCAACGAGACATCAGTGATATGGGCTTTCGGAGCCGAAGCCCCACTGGTGTACCCTTGATGACTGCACGACACAAAGCTTTACGCCTCGCCTGGGCTCGTCAACACCGACATTTTCCTGTTGATGACTGGAAACATGTTGCGTGGTCGGGCGAGTCCCGTTTCATATTGTATCGAGCGGATGGACGTGTACGGGTGTGGAGACAACCTCATGAAACCATGAACCCTGTATGTCAGCAGGGGATTGTTCAATTTAGTGGAGGCTCTGCGATGATATGGGGCGTGTGCAATTGGAGTGATATGGGACCCCTGTTACTTCTAGCTGCGACACTGACAGGTGACACGTACGGTAAGCATCCTGTCTGATCACCTGCATCCATTCATGTCCGTTGTGCATTCCGACCGAGTTGGGCAATTCTAGCAGGGCAATGCTACACCCCAAACGTCCAGAATTGCTACAGAGTGGCTGCAGAAACACTCTTCTGAGTTAAAACACTTCCATTGGCCGGCGAACTCCCCAGACATGAACGTTATTGAGCATATCTGGGATGCCTTAGAGCGTGCTATTCAGAAGAGATCTCCACCCCCTCGTACTCTTACGGATTTATGGACAACCCTGCAGGATTGATGGTGTCGGTTCCCTCTAGCACTAGTTCAGACATTAGTTGAGCCCATGCGGCGTCGTGTTGGGGCACTTCTGCGTGCTCGCGGGGGTCCTACACGATACTAGCCCGGTGTACCAGTTTCTTTGGCTCTTCGGTGTATAATTTTCTTCCTATCCTGTCACCAAATCCCTATACTACAATTAGCAGGATTACTCGCCATAATCATACCCATTGAAAATAGAACCACAATCATCACCATGACAGACATTACACTATCACTATCTCATCATATGTGTATGTGTGTATGCCGGGCGTTGTGGACAAGCTGTTCTAGGCGCTTCAGTCAGGAATCGCGCTACTGCTACGGTCGGAGGTTCGAATCCTGCCTCGGGTATGGATGTGTGTGGTGTTAGGTTTGTTAGGTTTAAGTAGTTCTAAGTCTAGGAGACTGATGACCTCAGATCTTAAGTCTCATTCTGCTTAGAGCCATTTGATTTGTGTGTGTGTGTGTGTGTGTGTGTGTGTGTGTGTGTGTGTGTGTGAATGTTATTGGGTATTTGGGCTATTTAATGTTTTATGGTATTACTTTTCTAGACATTTCTGAATACTGGCTCTCTCATAAGCTCACAAGGACGTTGCAGTCCCTTGCGGTTTTCGAGATATGAAGTACACAGACGTTTTGATGGAGCTGATGCAATATACCGTCTCGCTGGAACAACCGGTCAGAGTCCTCTCGATGTTTAATAATAGTGCCCTGTGCTTCGATCTTCGACCCCTGGCCCGAAGCAAGCGGGAAAACCACAGGGCTCTTTAAATAGCAGCCTCGGCCCGGACTTTTTTTGTGTCAAAAGGCTGGTGCGATCGGCACGGCGATAAGCGCAGCGTTACACGATGTCCGTTATGCAAGCAGGAAGTGCATTCCAGCGGCGCGGCGTCACACGCCGGCCTCTCCGATAGAAGCGGCGGCGTTGAGTCAGTGGTGGCAGATCTGCGATAAGGTGCGCGCGCTGGAAGCTGGAAGAAGGCTGGAGGCTCCGGACGTGAGGGGCCCGCACTGGCGTCTTAATTGCCGCGCGGCTGCTCGCCACAGACAGCACGGCTACACGCCGGCCTCGCCTCGCCTCGCCTCGGCACTGCACGCCAGCTCCTTCCACCCTGCTCTGCTTTTTTTGCTCTTATCTGCAGCTCGCAGCGCAGCGCCGCGAGAAAAATAAAACACGCCTTCACCGCGATGGCTGGCCTCTCGTCTGTGTGTTCGCCGGGCCGCACGTAACGAGTAGCCACGTGGCTGTCCGCCATCCAGAGAACAGGTGTCTTCAGCGAAAGACACGTGGGCAGTAGGGATGCGGGTTATCGTTGAAACAACTGGTTTTCGATTACAATGGTTTTCTTCCGTCCCAGTTTAAGCTGATTGTTAAAACTGCTCAAAATAACCAGTTTCTGAAATAATCGATTTTTGGCTTTCTCTCATTATTTCTTATAGTAAACGTAGAACTCGAACAAAGACTGAAAACTTCTGACTCTCCCAGTTCAAGATACAGCATGTATCTAAAAGAAACATCCGATTAGGCACATCTGTATTTTTGAAACTAATAACCATACACAATGAAAATTGTTTTTTTGATGAACGGGAAACTCAAAAAGTTTTTTTTGATACCTTTTCATAGGCGCCCACCTTGAGATGGACGGCATATGTCAATGCGGTATTCAAATTGTTCCCACACTGTAGGGAGCATTTCTTGAGTTACAGCTTCCACAGCTCCTGTTACGAGATGTCTCAGATCATTCATTATTGCCGGCCAGGGTGGCCGAGCGGTTCTAGGCGCTACAGTCAGGAACCGTGTGACCGCTACGGTCGCAGGTTCGAATCCTGCCTCGGGCATGACTCTGTGTGATGTCCTTAGGTTAGTTAGGTTTAAGTAGTTCTAAGTTCTAGGGGACTGATGACCTCAGATGTTAAGTCCCATAGTGCTCAGAGCCATTTGAACCATTTTGAACCATTCATTGTTGTTGGTAACGGAGGCACGTAAACAGTCTTTTATAAACACCCACAAGAAATAATCACATACTGTCAGATCGGGTGACCTTGGAGGCTTAATCATTTGGTCTAGTGCGTTCGATCCATCGTTCAGTAAGCCTTTGATTTAAACATTCCCGCACTTCCAGATGCCAGTGTGGCAGTGCCCCATCCTGTTGGTAAATGAAGTCGAAAAAATGGTTCAAATGGCTCTGAGCACTATGGGACTTAACATCTATGGTCATCAGTCCCCTAGAACTTAGAACTACTTAAACCCAACTAACCTAAGGACAGCACACAACACCCAGCCATCACGAGGCAGAGAAAATCCCTGACCCCGCCGGGAATCGAACCCGGGAACCCGGGCGTGGGAAGCGAGAACGCTACCGCACGACCACGAGATGCGGGAAATGAAGTCGTTCGAATCAGTCTCCAACTGTGGGAAAGGGAAGTTCTGAAGCATATCGAGATATATGCTTCCTGTAACAGCGTTCTCGGCAAAGTAAAATGGTAAAATGGACCATACACCTTTTCCCGTGAAACTGCACAACACACGCTAAATTTTAGAGAGTCCCCCCCCCCCCCCCCTCTCATGTTGTACAATTTCATGCGGTTGTTCCGTACATTATATTCTCATATTGTGACGGTTCACTTTTCCATTTAAATGGAATATAGCGTCGTCACTAATCGCTAAGTGTGGAAGAAAACTGTGATCCTCCATGTTGCCAAAAACAAAATTACAGAATTCCACACGTTGTTTGTCACCTGCACGAAGAGCTCGCAGTAGCTGAATTTTGTGTGGTTTCATGTGTAAACGTCGGCGCAACACACGCCAGACGCACATCGAGGGCATGTTGAACTGCTCAGCTGCACGGAAAACGGATTTCTGCGGACTCCTTGTGAAACTATGGCGGATGCATTCGACGTCTGTGGCAGACACTCGGGGAAGGCCCGGCGATCTGCCTTTACACAAACAACTTGTATCTCGGATTGTCCATGCCATCGTCTAATGCTCTGTGCAGTAGGAGGATCCACACCGTAACTAGAACGAAAGTCACGGTGAACAGTTATTACTGACCCGCACTGCGCAAAGCGTAGAACAGAAAATGCTTTCTGCTGTCCCAACACCATTTTTACTAGAACTGAAGTGATCGCACACTGCTGCTACCTAGCGGGAACCATGTAAAACTCGAGAGTTTTCTCTTTGCAACGGTACATTGTTCACGCACATATCTCAAATGACATAATAGTTATGATTTTTTTTTTTAGAAAAAATCGGACGATTCTTTTTGATACAGCCTGTATAAAATTACATAGGCAAATAGAAGAAAATTTAATCCATCTACCGTTCGCTACTTTTCTTGAAAAGTGGTAATGGTTGAATAGTACAAAAAATCACCAATATTCTCCAATTGATTATAATTTTTTGAAACACTGCTCAAAAGTCATGTTGTAATCGGCGATCAAGCCGCTATTTCAGCATTACGAATAGTCAATGCTGAAGGGTGAAAACTGAGGATGAAGAATTCTGATTTTCGTGTTAATTTTTCCGTTTTCAAGGGCTACAAGTAGATATTGGCATGTTATGTAGACACAGGCAGCAGATCAGTTACTTTCGGTTGTTAGTGTAGACTGCAAATGAGTTGTTATTAAGTTTTTAATTTATTACCGTTACCATACTTTCCCTCTTCCACACTATAAACACACACGTGTACCTTAAGCGACGACACACGGCGGTAGATACATAATTGTCTCAGCAATAATGTACCAATTCTAATGACACGTATTTGTTGTTCGTTCCTATCGGCATTGTTATTAAAATGGTACTGATTGCTTTATTCATTTTCTATAATAACCCTATATTTCAGACCAATCCAAATTTTACGTATAAAGGTTATTCGTTTTTCAAAAAAGGTTTTTTTAAAAACGGAAGATTTTTGCACTGCTGCTTTGGCTAATTGATATTTGTTTTTTTTCTACTCAGTTACTAGTATAAAGTAAAAAACTTCACTTAAAACCGAGTCTAAACAAAAACCAAAAAATATCATTTATTAAGAAGTAAAATACCCATTCCTAGCGCAGCCGTGGTCCAGGTGATTTTCCTGCATATTCCTCCCCTGACGAACATAAATAGTAACCTGAGCTTTTTCACAGATGATGCATTTATCTACATTGCCTGACAATAAATATGACGCACACAGAAGGGGAGACGGAAACGGAGGGAAAGTTCTGCGTTTGAGAGGGTATGTGATTTTAGTGCAGTAATTACAAAATAGTCAAATTTACAAAGAACTTGACAGGATGAACCTAATTCTGTACGACAGGAACACAGTCTTTTGCCCCTACTGTTCAATTTATACATCGGACAAGCAATGTCGGAAATAAAAGAAAAGTTCAACAGTGGGATTAAAATTCGGGGTGAAAGGATATCAGTGATAAGATTCGACGATGATACTACTATCCTCTGTGAAAGTGAAGAAGAATTACAGGATCTATTGAATGGAATGAACAGTCTAATTAGTGGGGAATATGGGGTTGAAAGTAAAAACACAAACAATAATGAGCAGTAACAGAAATGAGAAATAGCGAGAAACTAAACATCAAAACTGGTGGGCGAGGTAAACGAATTTAAGGAATTCTGCTACGTTCGATGCAAAATAACCCATCAGGGAAGAAGCAAGGACGACATAAAAAGCAGACTAGCATAGCCAACGAGGGCATTCCTGTCCAAGAGAACAATTCCAAGCTGTCGAACATAGGCCTTAATTTTTAGGAAGAAATTTCTGAGGCTGTACTTTGGAGTACATCACTGTATGCTAGAGAATCATGAACAGTGCGAACGCCGCAGCAGAAATGCATCAAAACCATTGAGATGTGGTGCTACAGAAGAATGTCGAAAATCGGGTTGACTGACAAGGGATGAAGATATTCTCCGCAGAATTGGCGAAGAAAGGAACATACGGAAAATCCTGACAGGATGAAGAGACAGGATGGTAGAATATGTTTTAAGGTACCAGGGAATAGTATAAAATGCTTACTATTGCATTCTGATTAGGGAGTGAGATTAGGGCAGTTTTGCGGTACAACTTCGCGCGTGGTTTAAACATAGATCAGAGCTTTGAAGAAATGACTCTTGCACTAGACGAAGTGTGTCCACATCCCACAACTATATTCAGGTGGTACAGAGAATTCTGAAGAGGAAATTTCACTCTGGTGGACGCTGATGGGACGGGAAGTCACGATAATCAGTTGTGGAGGAAATCATTGACGCTGTGAGTAAACCTAAAACCAAATAGAGGATACTTCAGGGCTAAATGGACCAGAAATTCGTTCTGCATGATGATTTGCAAGTAATTAAACTTTGTTGTTTATGTGTGCTGCATAGACTGACGGAAGCGCAGATGACACGACGTGTGGCTTTGTGCCAGGAGATTTTAAAAATGTTTTCTAAGGGACAATCTCAGCATGTGGATAACATCCTGACAGGTGACCAAACCTGGTTGTACTCTTATGACGTGCCGACTAAGACTAGAAACAAAGTTCGGGTCTTTGAAGATGACGACACACCTATAGCTCTCAAAAAATTCCGACTTGAAAGAAAAAAAATGATAGTTCTTTTTTTTCAAATCGAATGGACTTGTGGCGCGTGTTGTTTTGGACCCACAGAAGACAGTCACAGCTAAGTGGTACACTGAGCAGTGCCTGCCGAAAATCATCCAATCTTTGAAGAACCTGCGACGGAAGTCAAGAATGAACACTTCGTTCCTCCATCACGACAACGCTCTAGCTCACAACGCCAAAGCATGCAGGCAGTATTTGCGGATTACAGGACTGAAACTTCTTGAGCACCCTCCTAACAGACCAGACCTTGCTCCATGTCACTTTTCACTGTTCTCACATGTGAAAATGAAGCTGAAAGGAGAACAGTTTTCAAGTGATGAGGACCTCCTGAGGTCTTCGGACGAGGAGTGTGCCTTACTCCCTACAGAAACTTGGGAGAACCGGTTTAGGGATTATTTTCGGAGGATGAAGAGGTTTATTCAATGTCGCGGAAATTATTTCGAAAAAAATAAATAAATGAAGCTGTACTGCAAAAATTTCCTAGTAACCATGTATTTATTAGTTCATCATCATTATCGTAACAGTAATCGGCCATTGACATCCACTGCTGGATGAAGATCTCCTCTACACTTTGCTATCCATTACTATCTTCAGCGGTGGCCATCGCTGTCAGGTCTCCCACTCCAGCCTACGTTCCCTAATTCGTTAGTTTCTTTTCCTCTCTCCCCTCGTAACTTCCATCAAGCGTCTCTCGACTGTTTACTAAGCAACCATCATTTCTGAACGATTCCCGCTTGTAAGATGCATTTTTCACTGCTATAAGGCAAAACTGGCCGTACACACTGCTAGCAAACTTCTATTTGCAGAAATATTGGAAGCTTTGTTTTGAAACCCCCATTTAGTTTACAAAAGCAGTCCAGACCATTTTAACTCTTCTATCGATTCCTTCGGCTGCCCGTCCTGTCTTAGCTGTCACCAACTCATTCCATTAATTTGGAAGAGAGACACGTAAACGCCTAAGACAGTTTTCAGCGAATGAAGGAAATTTTCTTATACTGAAATGTGAACGGTAAGTCCAGCTGCTTGACCTCTGCGAGGACAACAAAATGGCTCGCAAAATTTTCTGGATTGGTTTGTGTCAAGCTCCATTACTAGCCATGAAAGCCTTGAGATTACCAATTCCATTCACTACAATTTGCAGGCGTGAAAGTAGATTTTCGACGGTGGTAACAATGCGAGCAAGTGAATGAACTCCGAGCGTGACTTGCAATGTGCATTGGCTGGCACCAAACAGAACAGAACAAAAGGTACTTACAAACAAGTAGCACCAGCAGCCTTTGTCTAACAAAACACGCATTTTATGCGTCTGAATCGTAACTAAATGTTATTTATCTTACGTCAACTTAAAAATAGTAGGATTAATGTTGTTGTCCTCTAAAGTTTAGTTAGTCGGTTGATTTTGCTAGAGGTAATGCCCAACAGACGTTAAGAATTACACCGGCGACTATCTGAGAGATCGAAATCTTCGTAAAATATGCAGTTGTTGATAACCTGCAGTTGACATACCTGCCAACGGTTTAATAGACAAAGGAAATCTATCGTGTTAAACCAGTGAAATGCTGTCACTAACCAGTAGCTTTCGCATATTTTCATTTTGTACATCTTGCCAGGTAAGGCAGGATTTACGAAATACTTAAACTACATACATTACCAGAGGAGAAAAGTGAACTAAAGTGGAATGTAAGTACGGTTCACAACATCCGATGATATATTCAGAACTGTATTGTGCCTGCTGGTGTCTACGAAACTCGCTGATGACCGTATGTCGTCAGTGAAGGCAATGGTATAACAGAACTATAAGGATGTTCTGGCACAATCCAGGACTTACTTCGAAAAAACATTACAAGCCGCCACGATTAATTTGAATAAATGCTTTACTTCTCTGCCTCTATTTCGAGCCAAAAACCATTTATAGCTGACGTTATATGTTTCTTACGAAAATTTTTCACGTTCCTCACGAAGGAAATAATTCTTTTTTCTTGAAAAATACCGCTGACTGTGTCTTGCTTTCTGTAAGTCTGTAAGTGATTTATTATGTTGGTCTCGCGCCGCCCGGTTATTTGATCGTTAGTATAATTCTATCAGTCATATTTCTTTTTCCAGTCTTGATTACAATGAGCCTTCTCTCTTGAGGATGAGTCAAATATTTCTCAGTCCATTATACCCGACGTTGTGTGTGAAGCGAAGGGCAGTACTAAACACTGAACTTAATTCAATGAAAATAAGAAGTCCTGCCGTATTGTCTCTACTACCAGCTTCCAAGGGAACTAGTCGATGGCGTTCTCGTGACACCGGGGCAAGTTCCCATTTTGAGGATTAGATAAGTGTAGCTGATTCTTAAAACTGTCTGATGTTCAAATGGCTCTGAGCACTATGGGACTTAACATCTGAGGTCATCAGTCCCCTAGAACTTAAACTACTTAAACCTAACTAACCTGAGGACATCACACACATCCATGCCCGAGGCAGGATTCGAACCTACGACCGTAGCAGTCGCGCGGTTCCGGACTACAGCGCCTAGAACCGCTGTCTGATGTTCGTCGACGAGCTAGATATGTAACAGTCGTGGGCAGTGAAATGTCTTGCTTAATGGGTACCTCGTCAAGGTTAATTTGTGGGGCGGTACAACGGGAGTAAGCCGTGGCGTGGTTGAGGTCCGCCGGTTTGAGTGGATGTGCTTTGTAATTTGGCACGGAGAAGACTAAATCTGTGGAGGTGCGCCAGTACGCCATTCGCATCCTGGTTATTCATGTATGGATGCGAAGAAGTTTGTGTTTTAAAAATGTGAGGTGCTGAAACGTTGGACAGTTCCGGAGCAGTAAATAAATATTCAGTGAAACTGTAACTCAACACAGTGTTTTCTCAAAGTTGTATTCCGACATCACTATGTAAATCTGAAGATAACACTGGTTAAAAAAAATTTAAGCTAGAAGATGCTTTATCATCTTCCCACATTTCAGAGGCGAAACAAACACTGCAAGCAGATGGAACGACAGAGTCATACAAAAGAAGTATCGCTTCTCATTTGAAAATTTCACAGTGCGGGATGACGAAATGCCATTCACCATATGTTCCTTAAACCTGTTCGCTTCCATAGGAACTTCAAATGATATTGGTGTATTTATAGCGCCTTCTTTCCCAACGTTGTGGTGGTGGTGGTGGTTTTTGGGGGAAGGAGACCAGACAGCGAGGTCATCGGTCCCATCGGATTAGGGAAGGAAGTCGGCCGTGCCCTTTGAAAGGAACCATCCCGGCATTTGCCTGGAGCGATTTAGGGAAATCACGGAAAACCTAAATCAGGATGGCCGGACGCGGGATTGAACCGTCGTCCTCCCGAATGCGAGTCCAGTGTCTAACCACTGCGCCACCTCGCTCGGTCCAACGTTGTGACATTTCTTTATACAAAACGCGGCGCAGTGGCTAACATTCATCGTATGATGTGTGGCTTGTAGTGAGCAGATACTTGGCGAAGGAAACTAACAGTATCCCCATGGTAGTGAATAGTGACGTCGCTATCTGGAACATTTTGGTGACGGGGACGATGCAAAACGGTCGATTTCTCGTAGACTTTCCAACGTTCGACGTTTACTATAAGAGGAAACATCACGTTTAACTACGGACGTTCCATCGGATAGCACTTAGCCTTGATAACAGTGAATATGTTTTGCAGCACGGCTTATTCCGGTACCTCACGCTGTTTAGTTCCCACTATTCCCTTGTGCATACGGTACGCGTCATTTGAGCATACACTGCCGGGAAAAACCTTAGTACACTACTCTAAAAGGTTTCCAGTTTACTCTCAGATTTATTGTTGCAACAGTTCATATGGAGTACTGGAAATGATTACATTTACAAATCAATAGCAGAAGCTTTTCTGAGCTACAGGTATCGACCCATGCTGGAACACCCAGATTAGTACGTGGTGTAGCCTCCATGAGCAGGAATGCAGGCGCTGACTCTGGTGTCCAGTCGATCGTAAAAATAGAGAATACTGTCGTGGGATACGCTATGCCACGCCTGCTCGACCTTCTGATGTAATTCTGCGAGAGCTGTTGGTTGACGAGTCGCACAGATCACTTCCCATCCCATCACATCCCACACGTGCTGGACTGAAGACAGGTCTGGAAGTCGTGCTGTCCAGGGAAGCTGCTGCACGTCTTGCAGAGCACGTGGAGTTTCATGAGCGAGCGTTATCCTGTTGGAACAACACATCACCCTTCTGTTGCAAGAACGATAGAAGAACGCGTCTAACAACGTTCTGCAAGTACCGAGCACTTGTTAGCGTCCCTTCCAGAAACACCAAAGGTGAGCGACAGTTGCAGCTTAGTGCACCCCAGGCCGTAAGACCTGGGACGGGGCCAGTATGTCTCGGACGAATGCACTCTACGAGACAGCGCGCACCAGGTCCACGAGGTGCGCTCCATATGAATTTTCCACTGTTCATAGCAATGCTGCAGATCATTTTCGGTAAGTCCATACATTACTTCCGTCGCTTTTTCTTTTACTGCTTCAACAGTCTCAAATCTAGTTCCTTTCAAAGCTGACTTGACTTTAGGGAAAAGAAAAAAGTCACAGGGGGCCAAATCAGGTGAGTAGGGTGGATGATCTGAGATGGGAATGTTGTGTTTTGCCAAAAACGTGAGCTGGGGCATTGTCTTGGTGAAGGATCCATGACTTTTTTCTCCACAAATCGTTCCGTTTTCTCCGTACTCGCTCACGTAGGGTAGCCAGGACGCTAATGTAGTAATGCTGATTCACTGTTTGTCCCTCTGGTACCCAATCAATGTGCACAATCCCTTTGATGTCAAAAAAAAACAATCATCATTGCCTTGAATTTCGATTTTGACATTCGTGCTTTTTTTTTGTCGTGGAGAACCAGGAGTTTTCCAATGCATCGATTGGCGTTTAGTTTCGGGATCGTAAGTAAAAAACCACGATTCATCGCAAGTAATAACATTTTGTAAGAAGGTGGGATCACTTTCAATATTTTTCCAGGATGTCAGAACAAATCATTCTTCGGTGTTCCTTCTGTTCAATTGTGAGACACTTTGGAACCATTTTTGAACACACTTTGTTCATGTTGAAACTTTCATGAAGAATCTGCCTAACACTTTCCTTGTCAACCCCTGTTAACTCAGACACTGCTCTGATTGTTAAACGGCGATCTTGTCGAACAAGTTTACCGATTTTTTCAATGTTTGCATCAGTTTTTGCTGACAATGTTCTGCCAGTGCGAGTGTCATCACTGGTGTCTTCGCGGCCATCTTTAAATCGTTTAAACCACTCAAACACTTGTGTTCGCGATAAACAATCATCGCCGTGCACATGTTGTAACATTACAAACGTTTCACTTGCAGATTTTCCTAGTTTGAAACAAAATTTGATGTTAACACGCTGTTCTTTCTGTACACTCAACATTTTCCGACGCACAGACAAAACGTCAACTACTTAAAACAGACGCCACGGGCAGACTGAGTGCAGGAGGCAGATGAAACTCGAGCAGTAGGCGGAGCGAGAGTCACGTGACAGGCCACGCGACTTTCAGCCTTATTGCATTCGTTTTATTGTTTCACCAGTACTAGTCCGGTTTTTTTCTAGCCACACCTCGTATGTCTCACTAGCAAATCGACCATCACTTGCGTGCAGGCAGAATCTGCTTTCATAGCTGAAGACCACGGTGTACCATTCCATTCTCCAAGTGATCCTCTGACGGCACAAGTAGAGCCGTAAGTGTGGCGTGAATGGAAGGCGGATTGGAGGTGTGTGTGCCTGTAGTCTCACCGCTAATAACCGGTTCACAACAGTTGACATTGGTACGTCTGGACGCACAAGCTTTCTTATCTGTGCTGTGGTAACTGTACGATGTACCACTGCTGTCCTTACAATACGACGATCCTGGTGAGCGGCTGTGCTGTGGACGTCCAGACTTCGTCTAAGGGTGTGAGAATGTTCACGTGACCACTGACACCAGCATCGTTGCACAGCTGACGCAACACGTCCAACTTGTGTGGTAATTCTTGAAAGTACCATCCCGTCACTCGGAAGGCTTCAATTGGACCCCTTTCGAACTCTCTATGTTGGCTGTAGGAAGCACCAGTTTGTCTCCGTGGAATGGTTGTCTGATTGTTTCTTACGTTTGCACCACACTGATCCTGTTGGCTGTGAGAATTGAAGATAAAAGTATAGACACAGATGGCGTTCGTGTAGCTACGCCGCTATGCCATCTGTTGGCGGATGATGAAACCATTATCAGTACGCCTGCTATCCCCACGTCGCATATGCTGTCATTGGACCGAAATTGGCGTCGTCTTTCTACGTGTACTATTTTTTTTCCGGCAGTGCATTTAACGCTCTTCTAGGGCAGCTTCCGGATAAAATGGCTCTGAGCACTATGAGACTTAACATCTGAGGTCATCAGTCCCCTAGAACTTAGAGCTATTTAAACCTAACTAACCTAAGGACATCACACACATCCATGCCCGAGGCAGGATTCGAACCTGCGACCCTAACGATCGCGCGGTTCCAGACTGTAGCGCCTAGAACCGCTCGGCCACCCCAGCCGGCAGCTTTCGGATACTTTGGATCGATAGTGTTATCGCGTGTAGGATCTACAGCCACTCTTGGAACGCTTTCGTTACACACTTACGACAATTAAGAGTTTTTTACGGTGACTGTAATTTTCTTTCTTGGGAATATGTATATTTTGTAAAGGAATACAACGTGGGTTACGTGGATAAAGCAGGAAACTTCTCTGTTATTTATGACTCAAACAAGACCAAAGTCTGCATCGTGTAACACGCGCCTGGCACCGACTAGTCCCACTTAACACTTCGTCGACTTCTACAAACGCCGTCGTCCAAGGAACGCACGTAGTACTGAGACTCAGCAAATCTATTAGATGCACAGTGCGTCACAGTAGAAATATTCTGGAAAAACAGTTGCAAAAATTAGGATGCCTTCCAACAACAAAGGGAGCGCAGGTGGCTTGAGATACACGGGAGTTTTTTTTGTTTTTGTTTCTTTTCTCTCTAGAGAAACGGCCTGCGTGTTTAGGAGCCCATGAAGTATCAGTTCCGCACAGAAAATTAAATCCAGCAATAATAACAGGAAATTTGCATTTTAATTTAAGTAAACAAAATCTTTTACTTTAAGCTAAGCGTTTTCATTTCACCAATCACCTTTCGAGGACTAAAATATCCTTTTCAAATGGAAATCTTTCGTACCGTATTCTCGAAATTTATCTTCGCTTTGCTTCACTCATTGTTAATTACATTTGTTGTATCTTCAGCTGCATGCAACTGCTTAAGTTTTTGGTTAGATTGCAATGAAAGCTCAAACTGTTGTTTCTTTTCTTTCTCGACTTTGATGCCATCCTCTTGTTGACAGGTTCTCTGCGTTTTCCTGTGACATCAGGCGGTCTTTATAAGCTGTAATAAGTAGATTAAAACACTTGCAGAGAATGGAAAATGAACACCGTACTGAGCGGTCACATATTTAAACGATTTCGCTTTGCCGTTTACTGTAAGACATTACCACTGATTGATCAGAAACTCATTCACACAATCTGTCAGCAGTCTTAACGCAACCTGTTACATAATGGAATATAACCTACTTGTGTCATTAGGCAAGTAATGTGTATTTTACATATCAATGTGGAACATTTCTGCGTCATATACATTTTTGACCCATCTGATGTACTGATTTTCTTCCAGTGACGATGGTTGTAATAATCGAAGCAAGAAAAGAATTCAGTTGAATATGTACAGCTGATGGCTACAAAAATTCTTTTCTTCAAATATTTAGCAGCTGTAGCAAGTTACCCATTTAAAGCAATACTTAAAACTGAAAATAGTGGAGTGTACACAAGCAATTTCATTAAACTTTTATTCATACATTACTGTAATTTCGTATGCATCCTCCTGATGATGGTGTAATGTCATGTGCAGTTTTATGCACATATTACGAACGTTGCACACAATAAATGGTGGCTCGATGCTGAATGGATAAATGTCATACTTACAATTGCAAAGGTTTGGATTTCTATCCTTAGTCAATCTTGAAATATTTTATGTCACTTACAGCTTATTTCACCAGTGCCAACGGAAAAAAAAAAATGTGAAAAGTGGCAACTTACACAGTGATTATGGTTCAACTTAAAATTTAGATCCTCCAGTAAATATTTGAGTAAGTCAGTACGAAGATCGGAGGAAGGCAAGGGCACACCTCATCGAAGAGAACTATGCCTAAACGGGCTCCGCAATGTTGAAACCAATCTTCTGGCTGAAGATAGCTTTGGCTAATTACTGTGTATATGATCATAATCGCACGGTGATACACATACAAATTCTTATCTTACACTGTAATTTCAGTGCCTTGTCTAGCCTCCTCTAGTTACAGTTAAGTCCTGCAGTCGTTTATGGAGACGATCGTAAAGTAAATGTTGTTCTGACAGCCGTCATTTGATGAACGAATTGATAGTATGTTGGCTCCTGTTATGACTGTACACGAGACTGGATTCCTCCCAAGTTAAGTTGGTCAAGGGGCCCGAAGACGGTGCAAAGGAACACCGAAACTGGTTGCGTAAATAAATTGCATGCAAAAGAGTTTTCATTTCATACTAAACAGCTGAATTCTGTGTAACCATCTACTCCAAGGATGGACATAAAAAGATCGTAGAATAGTTGGACCCTGTCTTGGGAGCTAGTGTCTTACATCTTCATCCATACTCTGAAAACCATTATCCATTGTACCACTTGTTCGAATTTCTTCCCGTTCCATTCGCTTGTAGAGAGTTACAAGAATGATTACTTAAATTTCTCTGTGTCTTCCGGTCCCAACGGAATCGATTCGCAAACAGTTGTAGTATATACCCAGATTCCCCGTTTAATGCTGATTCTCGAAACGTCATAAGTAGGCTCTCTCCGTACAGCGTGTATAATCGAATGTCTCCCAGAATAGGTTTTTCAGTATCTCTGTGACGCTCTCCCGTAAGTGTATCAGATCGCTGACTATTCGTTCAAAAAATGGTTAAAATGGTTCTGAGCACTATGGGACTTAACTGTTGTGGTCATCAGTCCCCTAGAACTTAGAACTACTTAAACCTAACTAACCTAAGGACATCACACACATCAATACCCGAGGCAGGATTCGAACCTGCGACCGTAGCGGTCACTCGGTTCCAAACTGTAGCGCCTAGAACCGCACGGCCACTCCGGCCGGCTGACCATTCGTGCTGCCGTTCTTTTTATACAGTTAGTAATCTGTGTTTGTCCTACCTGGCATGGGATCCACACAGCTGAACTCTTAAACTATTGACGAAACTCCGTCCAATCGTGTCCTGAAAGTGCTCAATGGGGAGAAGGGAGCAGACATGTGTTACTTCTTGGAGAGGGAAGTATGCAGAGCGAAATTTCCCAGTAGCTTCCTGAAACAACAACACAATTGGCTGTTCCAGCGTTCCCTCAACGGACACTCAACGGACTGTGGGCCCGTTCGACAAGATGTCCGGAACTGGTCCATTATGTCGCAGACACACATTGATAGTTGCTTTCCGGGCCGACACTGAACTCGCGACAACCGATCCTGTCTCATCAACAAACACAATTTAGCACCATTCTTAACTCCAAATTCATCTTTCACTACATCAAACGCGGTGAACTTCACGGCGATTAGTTTTTAACCTGGTGAGTATCGACGCTGCACGTGACCCATTGTAACCTCCCGACAGTAAAAAATATAAGTATATAGCATTCACATTTAGTATAACTTACCAATAATACAACGTGGCTAATCTCCTAATTAAAAATGTGACTCACTTATAACCTTTTAATAACTGACTGTGAATTTAAACTGGTAAACTTTGGACGTCAGCAGTGCTGTGTCATGGCCCTGAAAATTCATTCTGAATAAATTGAAAAATCTTACCTCAATAAAGTCTGCTCCTATAAGAAATTTTTCTGGCACAGCCCAGTGCAATGCTGGCCGATAGATTTGTCATGTGTAAAAAGAACAACTGATTTTTCTTTACAATAATCGGGATGACCATGGATTGGAGAAATTAGTAAATACTTTAAATTTAGTTGAATGATTGTCAAAATTTACTTTTTATGAGAGAGATTATTATTAAGAGATTTTTTTAAAACATTTATATGGGACTTGATATAACAATACTACATATATGCGAGGCTTATACTACATCGCTCAGGCACCGCCATCGATCCCCACGACTGGCCCAGCCAACTCCATACACACGACTGCTAGCTACTACTTACTCCTACTGCCACACAGTTCCTACTGCAGTTGACACAGCTCTCTGGTCTGAGATTCTCTTATAGCTTACATATCGCAGGCAGCGCGTGAGCAATCCATCGAAATTACCTCTGCTTGAGTGCGCTAGCAATAAATTCCTTAGTCATGGACCTCTTACACCATCTCCCAGCAAACTAGTTTTTAGAGCCTTAACTGAAAATTTGAGTGTAATATCGTACGTCGCTGAGGGTTCCGCAATGGCTGCTGTCCAGACTTTAACTTACACTGAGGTGACAAAAGTCGTGGGATACCTCCTAATACCGTGTCGGACCTCCCTCCTACCCTTCGTAGGGCAGCAGTTCGATGTGGCATGGACTCAATAAGTCGTTGGAAGTCCCCTGCAGAAATACAGAGCCATGCTGCCCCTATAGCTGTCCTTAGTTGCCAAGGTGTTGCTGGTGCAGGTTTTTCTACACGAACTGACCTCTTGAATATGTCCCACGAATGTTCGATGGGATTCATGTTGGGCGATCTGCGTGTCCAAATCATTCGCTCGAATTGTCCAAAAGTTTCCTCAAACCAATCGCTAACGGTTGTGACCCGCTGACATGGTACATTGTCTCCCAAAAAATTGCACCATTGTTTAGGAATACGAATCCATGAATGACTGCAAATGGTCTCCAAGTAGCCAAACATAACTAGAGGCCAGTCAGTTCTACATCTCCATCTAAGCACATACTCCGCAACCCACCGTACTGTGCTTCGCGGAGGGTACCCTGTACCACAACTAGTCCTTACCTTTCCTGTTCCACTCGAAAACAGAGCGAGGGAATAACGCCTACTATACGTCTCCGTACGAGCCCTAATATCTGGTAACTTATCTTCGTTGTCGCTACGCAAATGTATGTTCGCGGCAGTAGGATAGTTCTGCAGTCAGCTTCAGATGCCGGTTCTCTAAACTTTCGCAGTAGTGTTCTTCGAAATGAATGACTCCCACTTGAGGGCCCGAAGCATACCCGTATCACTTGAATGCTGATCGAATCTACCGGTAACAAATCTAGAAGCTCGCCTCTGAATTTCTTCGATCTCTTTTTTCAATACGACCTGGTGCGGATCCCAAGCACTCGAGCAGAACTCAAGTACAGGTCGCACTAGCTTTCTGTTTGCGATCTTCTTTACAGATGAACCACTCTTTACAAAATTCTCCCAATAAATCGAAGTCGAGCATTTGCTGTTTGTGATCGTGTTTACAAGTTACTCATATATTAGTGACAACTTGTAAACAGTGACCAAGTGGATACACCGCAGTGCATCACATCGAGACTGCCACGCCAGAAGAACAAAGATGACCACAGCATTTAGAAAAGACTATGTAATATCAGTATGACCTTATGCTAAAGTTGTTTTTGTAATGCCATTTAGCCATTTAACCCTCGAAACATGTCGCTAAATAAACAAGTAATACAATAGTTGACAAAGTTTGTGACTGGTAGTGGTAATTTAAAAAAAAAAAAAAAACTTTACACATTTTTGTTTTATTTCTGACTGAGAAGTCAAATACCAGTTGTCACAGATTTAGCCGTAAAAAATCCTTCAGTAATTCTTTAGGATTATTTATTTAAAAAAACTTTCATCCTCTACTTTACCTTCTTCGTGGCTGAATTTCCAGAAATGATGAAACACGTGTTTTTTTTTTTATCTCACTGAGAAACCAAATACCAGTTTTCGTAGTTCTAGTTTCAAAATTCTCTTGATAGCGACATATTTTCAAAAAAACCTTCCATCCCATTTTGCACCCCCTTAGAAACGGAATTTCGGATAATCTCTTCTTAAACGACACCTACAATACAAGATCCACACCTTCTCTAAATTTCAGGTTTATGTCCTAAGCGGTTTGGTCTGAGCGATGATAATTCAGTCAATCAGTCAGGACATTGCCTTTTATATGAAGAGATTTTCTTACCTTTAATCACATTTAAATAGAGGTGCCATTCATTACACCAAGTGGAAATTTTGTAAACATCTTTCTGCAATTCCTTACATGTTCGAAGCATGTCCAGCGGTGAGATGCAAATTAAATGGAAGTTCGTAGCTTCAACTTTCGTATTATTACTCCGAATGAGCGATGTAACCATTTAAGGAAATCCTTTATAAATCTGAAGAACTTTGTAACAAAAATAAACTACCGCAAAATCTACAAACTGAATGATTAACTATTTTTTTAAACGTCGTTGTTGCGCCACGAAATACCAAGACATGATATCCCTCGAAAGTACAGGGAGACTGTATAGGAAGTATACAAGTAAAGCTTTCAGATAACAGTAATAGATCATAAGAAACAGTGTACCATTAACTTAACCTCGAGGGAAACTTTTTGTCTTCTCTCTCGATTCGTCGTTGGCTTTGCACATGCTTCGCACTGGCAGAGAAATCTCCACTATGCGGTTTCTCTTAAAGGAGACGTCCTGTGATAAAATCTCAGACGTCTGTCGCAGTCTTCTTTCCTTTCACGGGACGGGGATTCGGATTATGAAAGTCGTAATTCACTGGCGCACAGGCGAAGAATACTCACTGAAAGGGCTGATCACGTCGCTGCAGTTGCCTGCTCTTTTTCACTAAGAAGAACTTGACGTCTTCAGAATAATGGCATCAAGTCGTTTATGAATAGTAAAAAGAAAAGTTACCTAAGAAGTAGTTCCGTTAAAGAGAAGAAATGCTCACTAGCTCTGTATCCATGATTAATTAGAGACCGCCGAAGCCAACCTTCGAATACGCTAGCTCAATTACACACAGCTGCGTAATTAAAGAACGTTATTTGCTTCGGAATGATTGCATTAGACCAGCCGTCAGGAGCAGCGCGGAAAAAGCCGCTCATAAGTGCAGAACGCGGAACGTTTGTGAATGGAGAAGTCACCCGCGGCGTCCGTTTCCTTTCGTTTTAATTACAAGTAAGCCGTGCGATACCTCAGCAGGGTAAATAAATGTTCTCACGACGACGCTTGGAGAACGGGCAGCACGCTGAGTGTACGTGATCTTCATCTTAGTATCTGTTGGACGTTATCCTACAAGGTCTAACAAAAATTACTTGCTTAGGCCTTAGGGGGCGGGGCTGTTCGTTCTCTCGAAAACAAGACAGACTTGGTTTAATAAATACTCTCTAAGACAAAAACGAAAGAAAAACGACACATCGCGAAGGAATTAACCAGTGGGAAGGAAATCGATGCATGTAATATACACATACAACCAAAGAAATGGTTACAGTTTCAGAAAAATTGGATGATTTATCCGAAAGAAACAGCTTTACAAATTCAACAATCAATGACGCGTTTGATACGTGGGACTTAGGGAAGGCAGGAAAAGGTGTGGACGGGCCTAATCAGTTACCGTTGGTTGCACAGTAAACACGTACGCTTTATTTAAAGAAATAATTTTTTAAAAACAATCATTTAAAAAAAACTGACTATAACACAAACTACACTATCGGCTGAAGGCCTTATTAAGAAGAATTCAAATTATTTGTCGGCTGAAGGCCACAAGCAATACTTCAGAACAATTAGCGGCTGAAGGCCTGAATTACAAGTGAGGAAGACAACTACACGTTGAAAATACCAAAATAAGTTTTAAAACACTCATTAAAAAATTGACTGTAACACAATCTACACTGTCGGCTGAAGGCCTTATTAAGAAGAATTCAAATTTTTTGTCGGCTGAAGGCCACAAGCAATAGGAATAATTTAAACAAAATATTATTTTTAAACAATTGACGCAATCAGACCAAGTAAAGAAGGGAGTGATCCACAGACAGTGCTCCAAGGATCGACCTGAGAAAGTCCCTACAGCTACGTAAGCGCTGAGACAGGCAGCCATGAGTTATGCTCACCTAACAGGATGCCAATTCAAACTAGGGACAGGTTAAACGCCGATCAATCCTCTTACCAAATCCGCCTTAGGTGTGATAACCAGTACAATGATGGAATAATTCAAGTGAGGACGAAGTGACAGACAGCACTGCGTCTTCAGAATCCGGTGTTTAAAACATCTAAAGGCAGAAGGAACCAGTACAACCAATGTAGACAAAAGAAACTTCAATCCACACCGCAATCAAGGAGGCTGTCGAACTACACAAAATGCTGGACAGCATCGACAAGACGAGGAAAAGTACACTGTCGCAAAATACACTAACCTCCAGGGCAGGTAAATGGGGCGTTAGCGGCCACTAGGCACTTCACCAATAATAACACAAAATTCAAAGACAAATAACAGGTAGTAGGAGACGGCTAATAGATTCCACCAACTTGACACGCTCCACTTGTTGCTGTCCGTCTCACGGCGACCCTGCGAGCAGCAATGCATGAACAAAAGGCGTGATCACCAAATAGTGGAGGCTTCACTATTGCATTAATGTTCACTCAACTCAACTTCCTGGGTCAGGTGGACAACGAGGTTGTGGCTCTCGCAATTACAGCCCCTCGAGCCGGCAATGCCTGCGTGCCGCCAGCGGACATGTCCACGCGCTGCCGGAGCCCTCTGCTGCTCCGTCCCAAGCGAACTACCGGCACACCCGATCTAGAAAACTCTTCACGCCCTTCCAAAGATAGTACGCCTACTAGATATCGATAAATGCTGCTGCTGCCACTGGCGGACAGACAACGCTAGCAAACGTAATGGCGCCAGTAAACAGAAGAAGAAAACGAGACGCCACTATCCCTATTACACGATGCCAACCTACCAACGGCACCAACGGCAGCCGCACACGGCTCAGGGTTGATCCACCTTTGACCCTTATGCAAACAGATATTCGGTTTGGCATTGATTGAGTTGTTGTTCCTGAGGGACATTGTGCCAAATTCTGTCCAATCGGCGCGTTGGATCTTCAAAATCCCGAGCTGGTTGGGGAATTGCCCATAATGTTCCAAACTTTCTCAATGGGGAGAGATCTGGCGACCTTGCTGGCCAAGACAGAGTCTGACAAGCACGAAGACAAGCTGTAGAAACTCTCGCCGTGTGCTAGTGGGTAGTATCTTGCTGAAATGTAAACCCAGGACGGCTTGCTATGAAGGGCAACAAAACGGGGCGTGGGATATGGTCCGTGTACCGCTGTGCTGTAATGGTGCCTCGGATAACAACCAAAGGGGTCCTGCTCCTGGTTGTCGGGCAATATGGTGGGTGACGGTCAGGTTGGTATCCCATCGCTGTCTGGGGCGTCTCTTCGCTAATCATTGGGGCTCAGTTCGAAGCGGGACTCATTAACGAAGACAATTTTAATCCAGTTAATGAGGTTCGAAGTCAAAGCGTTGGACCAACTCATTATGGACTTTTTCAGTTTTTGAAGCTCTTTCTCTTGAATGAGTCATCCAAAATGTAATGATTTGTCCGTCTGTACATGTGCATCACATCTACCGATATCCGACCCATGCAGATAATTCCTCCGTGGTGTATCTACATTTTTTTTTGTTAGAGTGTATTATTGAAAGAACATTGTACATGACACATTAGCAGCTCGCAGTCGCCCATATTCTTCACAACGTAACCAACGCACAGAATATCTACATCAACCCGCATAAAAGCATGAATTCGTCGAATCACGCACTTTCGCCAAACTGTGTCGATAGTTTTCGCAGGTTTCTCTAACACGGTGATAAAGATCTCTCTATTTGTAACAACCGTTGCATACACGAAATACTTGAGGTGTCCGCACACGACTCAGGTCAGGTAAACATGGACGCTGTGGAATTGTCCCATCCGTCACATTACACATCGGCCTGTGAGTCTCACATGAAGTGACTAAGTGCGCTTGAGCCCCATAATACACATTTTCTTCGATGTCTGGAAGACTGGTGCACATAACGTGCTCCGTCAGTAATATTGAAAGCTGTTTTTCCATGACAGCTCTTCTATAAATGATGTCGTTCCGCTTTTTGTTGCAACTGCTAATATTATGCTGTTACAATTTCGGCCTATGTGCCTTTGCCAGGCATCTATAAACATATAACACAATGCGCTAGGAAACACGACAGAAGAAAAATAATTTAAATTGCAGTATTTTACAAGCCTTTTTTGTTTTACTTACACTCACGCGTCTCGCGTTTTTAACAGTGTGTCTTCAGCGTCGCCCGCAGCACATAGTCTGGTAGCTAGTGTTGCTGCCTGTGGATCACGGCATCCCTAGTTCGATTGCCGGCCGGGTTGGGGATTTTCTCTGCCCGGGAGCTGGGTGTTTGTATTGTTCTTATTATTTGATCGTCATTCGTAAAAATGGCGACTGTGTAAAGACTGGGAATTTGTACGGGCAGTGATAACCGCGCAGTTGGCAGCCCCACAAACCAAACATCGTCATCAGCGGGTGTCCAGCAATATTAGATGATTTTTTTTTCGTTATCACACATTGGATACAGATTTAAAGCATTTCATGGAAGCTTTTTGTAATAAAATACGAAGGTATTTACTGATCAGCGACTAATTTACTATTTGAAAACAAAGCACCTTTCTCTCTTGTCAACAACCAGCGAAGGCCTCCATTTTTTTTTTTTTTTTTTTTTTTTTTTTTTTGTGCAGTCACTGTATTTACGTAACTTAACACTTTAACTGCCTCATTATTTTCATCATGGCAGCGACAACAGCAACCTTTACGAAATTCTCTCGAATGAAAAACAGCCCACAGTTGCACTAAATTGCGTTGCTGCTCAAATGGCTCTGAGCACTATGGGACTTAACATCTGAGGTCATCAGTCCCCTAGAACTTAGAACTACTTAAACCTAACTAAACTAAGGACATAACACACATCCATGCCCGAGGCAGGATTCGAACCTGCGACCGTAGCGGTCGCGCGGTTCCAGACTGAAGCGTCTAGAACCGCTGGCTGTGTTACTGCGTCAAAACCAATACAATAACTTCAACAGACATAAGCCTCTTATACAGAGGTAGTGGCGGAGGACATACGGTGCCATATGTAATTTTACGTATGTTCGAAACAGGCTTACGCCTGCTGAAGTTATTTTATTGGTTTTGACGCAGCCGCTGGGCTAAGGCATTTTTCATTTATTAGTGTGTATGACTTCTGAAGATGGCTATATTATTATAACAGAAACCATGGCCGAGGTTTAAAATAAACATAATTTAGTGCAACTGCGGGCTGTTTTTCATTCGAGATTTTTAACTGTCGTTTTCTGTTTCTAGAAAGTGATTTGTTCTTGTAAGTGTTGTCAGATTGCGTTGCATAGGAGTTGCATGGATGGTATATAGGACAAAGCAACATAACATTCGATACCCAATACAAAGAACACAACAGTACGTGGAAACAGGGGACAAGCCACTCAGCTTTCGCAGAACATTCGAAATAAATAAATCACAAGCCTGCTACAAGACAGAAGATCTTGAAAGTAGTTGGAATAAATATTGAAAGACATCTAAGAAAATTATCAGGTACACAAAACAAAGGCAGAAAAGAACATGCATGCATATCTGAACGACACTGTATTGTAATAAATGCGGTTCAGGCATAAACACGGACGCTGTCGCTATTAATGATATAATCACGCATGGTGGGGCGAAAATAACGATGAAAAATAACATTGGTGTTCCTATGCTTAGTTCCACGAATGTGCGGACATTTGGATTGTGCGTACGTAACGTATGAAGGTGCTCGGATAGCCGAATGATTACGCGACCGCTCATGACAAATAGGAAATCCGGCTTCGAATCACGGTCTGGCACAAATTTCCATTTGTCAGAAATAGCTGAAAAAAGCTATATTTGATTCCATTTCTCTAGTGAATGTCACTGAGCACACACTGTTTGCTCTGATGGATTGCGTCATAGAAAAATATCCCAATAGATAATCACAAATCACAGTCCTCTCCTAAGTACATTATTTAAAATAATACACACACACGCGAAGTAATGTCAAGTGGGTGCGATCACGTTTAATGGGGATGTAACCCTGCAATGTCCTTAGAGAAGGGTTGAAAAATCTGAGGGTGTCGCCAAGAACGTCTTGCTGCTGCTCATCGCTTTGTTAACTGTCGTTTCCGACAGCGAAATGTGTGGGAATCAACGTCCCAGGGAAAGGGGTGATTTCATCGACGCCCAACAGCTACCTCCCTCACCCGGACGCCCCTTCCAGCCAATTCTGAGTGGAGGTGTGTCTGAAGTTTTCCGCACCAATATGTAAAAAAAATTAAATAAAAAAAAAAAATACAACACCCGTGATTTCAACGCTGAGCGGGGCGGTTCTGACTTACATCGCAGAGGCGTCAAAAGAAAGGGTGAAATGTGGTTAAGAGGGGCTGTGACGATCTTCCCGTAGTATGTCACATCGACAGTGCGTTGGGCAAAATTGTGCTGAAATTTGGTGCCGATGTGACATCATTAACCCACTTTCCACGCCACCTGAACTTTTGAGCTGTGGCCTTTTTTTCGCATGTGTCGACACGTTGCTTTTGTAACGTTATAGAGAAAGGTTGGAAGGTTGTACGCACCTTTGAGCTAAATTTCAAAGCTATACGTTGAAAAGGGAGTCAATTGCGGGATTTCGAAAAAATGGTTCTTTAATTCTGTTGCGCAGCATAGTTTGGTAAATCTCATCTTCTCAGGCTGGCGGTTTCAGGAAAACGACGCCTAGCGTCACCGGGAAGCGTCATTGAATATTTTGGTTGTAACAAAAGTTGTTCTCCGTAATGTGACGTATCACTCCTAGACGTTTTAGGAAAGACTTTGAAACACTCTGTTTACCGCGGCCACCGGTAACGTAACAGGTGGCAGCTGGAGCATATAAGGGCAGTCATTCCACCTAACAGTGGCCAGAGATAACACATTCGAAAGTTTGTCTGACGCGCCTGGAAGGACGAGAATACACTAATGGCCATTAAAATTGCTACACCACCAAGATGACGTCATACAGACGTGAAATTTAACCGACAGGAAGAAGATGCTGTGATATGCAAATGATTAGCTTTTCAGAGCACTCGCACAAGGTTGACGCCGGTGGCGACACCTACAACGTGCTGACATGAGGAAAGTTTTCAATCGATTTCTCATACACAAACAGGAGTTGCCTGGCGTTGCCTGGAGAAACGTTGTTGTGATGGCTCGTGTAAGGAGGAGAAAATCGTACAATCACGTTTCCGACTTTGATAAAGGTCGAATTGTAGCCTATCGTGTTTGCCGTTTATGGTATCGCGACATTGCTGCTCGCGTTGGTCGAGATCCAATGACTCTTAGCAGAATATGGAATCGGTTGGTTCAAGAGGGTAATACGGAACGCCTTGCTGGATCCCAGCGGCCTCGTGTCACTAGCAGTCGAGATGACAGGCATCTTATCCGCGTGGCTGTAACGGATCGTGCAGCCACGTCTCGATCCCTGGGTCAACAGATGGGGATGTTTGCAAGACAACAACAATCTGCACCAACAGTTCGACGACGTTTGCAGCAGCATGGACTATCAGCTCGGAGACCGTGGCTGCGGTTACCCCTGACGCTGCATCACAGACAGGAGCGCCTGCGATGGCGTACTCGACGACGAACCTGTTTGCTCGAATGGCAAAACGTAATTTTTTGGGATGAATCCAGGTCCTGTTTACAGCATCATGATGGTCGCATCCGTGTTTGGCGACATCGCGGTGAACGCACATTTGAAGCGTGTATTCGTCATCGCCATACTGGCGTATCACCCGGCGTGATGGCATGGGGTGCCATTGATTACAAGTCTAGGTCACCTCTTGTTCGCATTGACGGCACTTTGAACAGTGGACGTTACATTTCAGATGTGTTACGACCCGTGGTTCTACACTTCATTCGATCCCTGCCTTACCCTACATTTCAGCACCCTACATTTCAGCAGGATAATGCACGACCACATGTTGCAGGTACTACACGGGCTTTTCTGGATACAGAAAATGTTCGACTGCTGCCCTGGCCAGCACGTTCTCCAGATGTCTCACCAATTGAAAACGTCTGGTCAATGGTGGCCGAGCAAGTGGCTCGTCACAATACGCCAGTCACTACTTTTGATGAACTGTGGTATCGTGTTGAAGCTGCATGGGCATCTGTGCCTGTCAACGCCATCCAAGCTTTGTTTGACTCAATGCCCAGGCGTATCAAGGCCGTTATTACGGCCAGAGGTGGTTGTTCTGGGTACTGATTTCTCAGTATCTATGCACCCAAATTGCATAAAAATGTAATCACATGTCAGTTCTAGTATAATATATTTCTCCAATAAATACCCGTTTATCATCTGCATTTCTTCTTGGTGTAGCAATTTTAATGGCCAGTAGTGTATATTTTACAAATAAGAATGTAAGTTCGTCCAGTCGAGACATCAAATAGAAAAAACCTCGTTGCTTGGAATGTATCGAAACGTTAACAATACCACGGTTGAAATCGATGCATCGTGTGTGTTCAATACATCGATGTACATCGACCGTCCCTTCGTTCGATATCTTCCCGGATCCCTCCCAAACAGAGCTAGCTGTACGACCAACTCACGCATGGGCGGCGGGAATGCAATACGCCGCTACTGTAGCGTGGTTGCTTTGTGTACAGCAGGTGACGAGGCGGGCAAAACGCGCTCGTAGAGTTAGACGGGTAAGGCGCCAGGGTGGCGGCCCGGTGTCGGCTCGTCTTAGCGCCTTAACACCTGTCGGACCAGCCTTGCCGTGGCTGCAGTGCCAGGCGCCGACCAGCACCGCTGAAACAATTCCCAGAGGTCAGCTGGCTGCTCACGCCTATCTTTAGAGCTGCTAAATGCAGCTGGCCACAAAATTTGGTTAATCTTCCACAGCCAGTGTCACAAGGAACCAGGAACCGCCGCCGGTCGCCCTATACAAAATGTTCAAATGTGTGTGAAATCTTGTAGGACTTAACTGCTAAGGTCATCAGTCCCTAAGCTTACACACTATTTAACCTAAGTTGTCCTAAGGACAAACACACACACCCATGTCCGAGGGAGGACTCGAACCTCCGCCGGGACTCGCTCTATACAGAATAGAGCAATTCTTCTCGAGGTGAAGCTTCGTGGCTTTAATAACTTCAAAAAAGACGTCAAATAGTGTACAGGCAACCATAATCGGCACAGTACAACTCCCCAAGCTACACTGCGCAATAGAATTAAAGGATCGGCCAGCCGAAGTGGCCGAGCGGTTCTAGGCGCTACAGTCTCGAGCTGCGCGACCACTACGGTCGCAGGTTCGAATCCTGCCTTGGGCATGGATGTGTGTGATGTCCTTAGGTTAGTTAGGTTTAAGTAGTTCTAAGTTCTAGGGGACTGATGACCTCAGCAGTTAAGTCCCATAGTGCTCAGAGCCACTTGAACCATTAAAGGATCGCCTTCTCGAAACCTTGTAACTAACACTCATTGCGACGCTTAAGTTAGAAATTTGACTCAAAGGTGCGTAAAACCTTCGTCTGTACTGGTACAAATGCGTGGCGCTCTCCAACGAGACGACCGTTCAAACGGCAAGGTGTCGACACCGGCGAAAAAAAAGGCCACAGCTCAGAGTTTATGTGACGTGTAAGGTGTGTTAATCTACATCTACACATACGTGATTGCTCTGCTATTCACAATAAAGTGCCTGGGAGAGGGTTCAATGAACCACCTTCAATCTGTCTCTCTACCGTTCTACTCTCTAACGGCGCGCGGGAAAAACGAGCACTTTAATTTTTCCGCGCGAGCCCTGATTCCTCTTATTTTATCGTGATCGTTTCTCCCTATGTAGGTGGGTGCCAACAGAATGTTTTCGCAATCGGAGGAGAAAACTGGCGATTGAAATTCGATGAGAAGATCCCGTCGCAACGAAAAACGCCTTTGTTTTAATGATTGCCACTCCAATCCACGTATCATGTCTGTAAGATTATCTCCTCTATTTCGCGATAATACAAAACGAGCTGCCCTTCTTTGTGCTTTTTCGATGTCATCCGTCAGTCTCACCTGATGCGGATCCCACACCGCACAGCAATACTCCAGAATAGGGCGGACAGGCTTGGTGTAAGCAGTCTCTTTAGTAAACCTGTTGCACCTTCTAAGTGTTCTGCCAATGAATCGCAGTCTTTGGTTTGCTCTACCCACAATATTATCTATGTGATCGTTCCAATTTAGGTTATTTGTAATTGTAATCCGTAAGTATTTAGTTGAATTTACAGCCTTCAGATTTGTGTGACTTATCGCGTAGTCGATATTTAGCCAATTTCTTTTAGTACTCATGTGAATAACTTCACACTTTTCCTTATTCAGGGTCAATTGCCACTTTTCGCACCATACAGATGTCGAAATCATTTTGCAAGTCATTCTGCTCATCTGATGACTTAACAAGACGGTAAATGACAGTATCATCTGCAAATAATCTAAGACGGCTACTCAGATTGTCTCCTATGTCGTTAATATAGGTGAGGAACAATAGAGGGTCTATAACACTTCCTTGGGGAACACCAGATATTACTTCTGTTTTACTCGATGAGTTTCCGTCTATTACTACGACCTGTGACCTTTCTGACAGGAAATCACGAATCCAGTTGCACGATTATGTCACATGGCCACAAAACGTCACCACAATTCTCTCCAATACCACCGTGGACTTGCCACAAACAAGTGGAAGGTCGTAACGCCCCTGTTACTCATATTTCACCGCTTCTGTTCACGCTTCTGCGATGGAAGTCCGAACCGCGACGCCCAGCCTTGAAATTACGCGCATGAGTGTCCGAGGAAAACATTCCAGCTCAGAATCGGCACAAAGAGACCGCGGTGACTGGGGGGAGGGGGGGGGGGTAGATGGCGTTAGTGAAACCACCGCTTTTCCTGGGACGTTGATTCCCACACATTTCGCGGTCGGGAACGACAGTTCTCAGTACGATCAGAAACAGGAAGAGGTTCTTGACAGCCTTTGACACTACCGACACCTTCGAGCGTTTCTACCCTTCTCTAAGGACACTGGGGGGTTGCATCCCCATCGAATATGAATGCACCTGTTTGGAGCGCAGCGCGACCATAATTTTTGCTCTCTTACGTGAGGATGACATGTTTACCAGTTTTAATAAATTATTGTCTCTTATTGATGTATTCACGATAGTTAGGAAGTGCTGTAGTTCGTGGCAGGCCATGAATCGGAGAGCATTTCCCACGCTGGCTGGCTAGGGGACGAAGCGACCATATGTCGCGCGTAGTGGGGTGAGGCTCGGCACTGGACCGTAGCAACAAGCGTTAGCCTGGGAAATATACATGACGGGAAGTACCGCCATCTTGGCGCCAAAGTCACCGATTTTGCTTATTTGTATTTAATAATTACAGTCGTTTATGACAACATGAATACTAGGAGAAGCCTCTGGATGTTTAAAACTATTTATCATAATTTTGCCTCGTTAAAATTCACACCCGTTCATTAACAAATGCATATCTTAGTAAGTACGAACTTGATCGGAAATACACGAACTGTGACGAAAGTAGTAAGAGATACGGATTGCGCCCCAAAGTCGACAGTCGGCGTTAAGAGCTCTTCCTCTCTTGTTCGATGGTAGCCATGTTCTCGGTTACGAGTAGTTTGTGACATGAGTGTTTCATTATTGATCTAATAACAATAAAAGTGATATTACGGCATTCTGAATGTTAATTTCGAGTAAATAGATACCCCAAAGTTGATCGACAGCAATTTCAGATAATTAGCTTCCACCGACAAGACGTCCAATGCTCCAATGAAGAACCTGCATGGGACGACATTTAGAAGAGCTGCACCGCGCAGAGGTAGGAGGAAATCCGACGACACGACCCACCAAGGCGGATCAAGGAAGGTCCGACTTACACTCGCAAATTCCTGGTGCAAATGCTGACCAGTACGTCACATATACCACCCTCTACGGACTCGCGGCTAAGCTGAGTAATAACAGTATCAGTTTAGAAGCGAGGGGATCTTGCAACCTTTGGCGAAATCTGAACTTGATCCGAATCAATTAAGGGTGCTTACGCATTATCAGCACTCCTATTCTGTGTCCTCCTGTGGTGTTATCACAGGGGATGCGACATTGACACATGCGTGAATAAAACGGCAAGGGTCCCTCTAAGACTCCCAGTTCCGCAAAATTATCAGTGCCACCCTCGCACCTTTATTGAGCATTATAAAAAGGTGTGTGTGCAGAGACAGCCCGTGACGAGGTTGTAGGCAACACCTTCGACATCCCCCATTCCGAGTGGCCTGCTTATCCGGCGCGAGAGCATCGTTTAGCCTACCTGCAGGCGCCAAAGACACTCGTCACGTGTTCTGTCTGTACCTGTGCACTATAGAGATGGGCAAACTGAAACACGTAACTGTTGCGAAACAAATGAAACAGTACAATGTAATGTTTCGATACGCTGTTTCGAAACAGTGAAACAGTTTGTGTTTTGTACTCTAATAAACCTACACATTTTATCATCTTGAATGTCTACTGTATAAGTATGTCCATATAAACACATATGAGGTGCGAGAGCGCTAATCATGTCGCAGAAAGTATGAAACTATCACTTAGGCGTCTTGGCAATTTCGCATTTCCTGCAGCAAATGCGCTGCTTTCGTGTCGTGTGACTTTCATACTTTTCAATTGGCTGAGGACAGCCATAGCTGAAGACAGAAGAACCCCCATGAACGGAACTGGAGGTGGGAGCAAACTGCAGAAACAACGGATATGCTACTGGGATTCCCACATTCCGTTAGTATGGGTAATATCCCCATCCTGCTAATTTCCATGCACACATTGTGGATAATAGGCACAGTGACTATAGACTCACAAATAACGCCAAATAATTCGAATAAATAACAAAATATAACAGAAAAAAATTTTGTCTTTCAAGGTGTTTCGAACCGTTACTATAAATTCACCACGCTTCCCAGCCCTTCCTGTTCACCACTACACTATCAGTGATATGTCAAACAGATTGCTTGCAATTATACCTACATCAAATTTATGTATATGTCACTCTACGCCTTTTTTTATTCAAAATGTTGTAGGCTTACTTGCGTTTCTTAATATGATTACTGTACATGAACAGAGAAGCGTATGTTATAAAAAAAGTGTAATTTAACTTTTTGAATGTGAATAGTATGCGTTGTTTTATTGTTTGGTTAGTGTTTATAAAGCAGATGTTTTGCCATTTCGGAATAGGACAGTCAGCTAGAAACGAAGCTTTATTTTCGGATATCTTAAGCTTCATGCTATTGCTTGTCAAAAAGACTTCGACAAAGAAAGTGTTTTATGAATTGGTATGTTGAGTTTCAGTACCTGTGGCGAGCCCGAATCTCGTCCGACACAGAGCGGAATGAAACATCACTGTTTCGAAACAATTAGTCCGTGCCAAGCACAGGTGGACTGAAACAGCCTTATTTTGAAACAACGATACAGTTTCCGTGTCTGGCTCGAGATCGAATCTGGTCCGGTTATCCGAGACAGGCGCGGAATGGAACACCACTGCTTCGAAACAGTGAACCACAGCCGTTCCGAAACACTGAAACAGTTCCACGTATCGATACACTGTATCGGAACATAGAATCAGTGGCCAAGTCTACTGTGCACCTTTTAAGTACTCAACAAAGGCGAGAGGGCAGCTCGAGCGTTCTACCGAACTGGGGGGGGGTCTCAATAAAATACTTTGCCGATTTGTTTATGCATGTGTCATTGAAGCACCCCTTCCCTCCTCTGACCAGCCACAAGACGACGCGAAATAGGAGGGATGAAAAAGTATAAGCACCCATTGCTGCTTCGGGTCACGTTCAAATTTCGTCAAACGATTTTTAACGGTTCGTCGAATGATTCTAAACAGTCCCTAGTGGTTCCAACCTATACACGAGAGTAGAAATTGTGGTCACACTGCGCTCCAGTATTCGCGTAGCCAGTGCAACGTAGAGGACCTCGTGATGTACACTCTAAGAAAAAAAAAAACCGAAACCGTTAGATGTGATATACGTAAACACACAAACAAATGATTAGTCGTACGATTTCCGAAAAACTGGATGATTTATTCAAGAAGAAGAATTTCATAAATTGAGCAAGTCAGTAACACGTTGATCCACCTCTGGACCTTCTGCAAGCAGTTATTCGGCTTGGCTTTTGTCAGACTTATAGGACGTCCTGAGGGATATCGTGCCAAATTCTATCCAATTGGCGTTTTAGATGGTCAAAATTCCGAGATGGTTGGAAGGTCCTGCCCATAATTCTCCGAACGTTCTCAGCTGGGGAGAGATCTGGTGACTTTTCCTGGCAAGGTAGGGCTTGGCCTGGAATCCAATTGACTGCAATAGAATTGTGTTGAGTGATGAGTCCCGCTTCGAACTGAAACCCAATGAACAGTGAAGACGTATCTGACACCCCAGGCAGTGGTTAGATACCGATATTGTTCGTCATACAGTCGGACAACCAGGAGTGACAGTCTGGTGTGCCATTTCCTCTCTTAGCAGAAACCGTTTGTCATCCGCGGCATCCTTACAGCACAGCGATACTGCGACGATAATTTACGCACCGTTTGCTTGCCCTTCATGGCAAGCCATCCTGGGCTTACATTTCAGTAAGACAGCGCCCACCCGCACACGGCGAGCTTTTCTACTGCTTGTCTTCATGCCTGCCAAGCCCTGCCTTCCCGTAAAAGGTCGCCGGATCTCTCTCCAGTTGAGAACGTTTGGGGTATTATAGGTAGGGCCGTCCAACCAGCTGGGGTTTTGAAGATTTAACGCGCCACTTGGACAAAATTTGACACGTTGTCCCCCAGCCTGTAATTCTACCCGTCAACGCCAAGCCGAATAACTGTTTTCATAAGGGCCAGATATTGATCAACGCATTACTGATTTGCTCAATTTGTGAAACTCTTCCTCTTGAATAAATCATCCAAATTTTCTGAAATTGTAAATATTTTTTGTTTCTATACGTATATCACGTATACCGATTTCCGCCACATTCGGATAATTCCTCCGTTGTCGTCGATTTTTTTTTTTTTTATAAAGAGTGTGTGTACCTCAAGAGGTTCTCTATGTTGGACTGACTTTGGGTATACTAGATGTTCAGTGCTCCACCATGTCGATATAAATGAGTCTCAGAGGTCCCGCTGGGTCTTGTTTAAGGACTCCCCCCCGCACCAGCAAGAATAAAGCAAACTGTCAAGGTAGACACTATCTTCTGTTACCACTCTAAACTGCTATTCCTGTAGAAAACTACGTCCGTCTTAAAAGCCAATCCTGAGGGAACTCTCCATATCTGTTAGTCTGGTTTTACCTGTCTGGTCTTAACCGCCAACTACCTCCCAGGAAAGTATCGCTGCGCTCCTGCGTCCGAGAAACCAAGGACCCTCTCTAATGTTCGTCATCTTGGCGACCACTGATAATTACAGTATGAAAGGCGTTGCACTGAAATTAACCTGGACCAAACTACTCCCGTACAGGGGGACTGATATATGTACCTTCCGCCCCATTCGGGGACACACAAGGAAATCTTAAAAATGGTTACTGACAACTCACGCCGAACCATAACCACTGTGGCTTCGGACGCAGTTTACGTGCGCGTCAAAAATTCTGTTCCGCACATCTGAATGCTCACTCCATAGATATTCCAACAGTATGAAAATTGACGTAGAATTTCTTTGCTGCAGTAAAGGGAACGCTTCCACAATGTTACCCCCTGACCTACACTACTGGCCATTGAAATTGCCACACCAAGAAGAAATGCAGATGATAAACGGGCATTCATTGGACAAATATATTATACTAGAACTGACATGTGATTACATTTTCACGCAATTTGGGTGCATAGATCCTGAGAAATCAGTACCTAGAACAACCAACTCTGGCCGTAATAACGGCCTTGATACGCCTGGGTATTGAGTCAGACAGAGCTTGGATGGCGTGTACAGGTACAGCTGCCCACGCGGCTTCAACACGATACCACAGTTCATGAAGAGTAGTGACTGGCGGATTGTGACGAGCCACTTGCCCGGCCACCATTGACCAGACGTTTTCAATTGGTGAGAGATCTGGAGAATGTGCTGGCCAGGGCAGCAGTCGAACATTTTCTGTATCCAGAAATACCGTACAGGACCTGCAACATGCGCTCGTGCATTATCCTGCTGAAATGTAGGTTTTCGCAGGGATCGAATGAAGGGTAGAGCCACGGGTCGTAACACATCTGAAATGTAACGTCCACTGTTCAAAGTGCCGTTAATGCGAACAAGAGGTGACCTAGACTTGTAATCAATGGCACCCCATACTGTCACGCCGGGTGATACGCCAGTATGGCGATGACGAATACACGCTTCCAATGTGCATTCACTGCGATGTCGCCAAACACGGATGCGACCATCATGATGCTGTAAACAGAACCTGGATTCATCCGAAAAAATGACGTTTTGCCATTCGTGCACCCAGGTTCGTCGTTGAGTACACCATCGCAGGCGCTCCTGTCTGTGATGCAGCGTCAAGGGCAACAGCAGCCATGGTCGCCGAGCTGATAGTCCATGCTGCTGCAAACGTCGTCGAACTGCTCGTGCAGATGGTTGTTGTCTTGCAAACGTTCCCATCTGTTGACCCAGGGATCGAGACGTGGCTGCATGATCCGTTACAGCCATGCGGATAAGATACCTGTCATCTCGACTGCTATTGATACGAGGACGTTGGGATCCAGCACGGCGATTCGTACTACCCTCCTGAACCCACCGATTCCATATTCTGCTAACAGTCATTGAATCTCGACCAACGCGAGCAGCAATGTCGCGATACGCTAAACCGCAATCGCGATAGGCTACAATCCGACCTTTATCAAAGTCGGAAACGTGATGGTACGCAATTCTCCTCCTTACAGGAGGCATCACAACAACGTTTCACCAGGCAACGCTGGTTACTGCTGTTTGTGTATGAAAAATAGGTTGGAAACTTTCCTCACGTTAGCACGTGTATGTGTCACCACCGGCGCCAATCTTGTGCGAATGCTCTGAAAAGCATATCATTTGCATATCACAGCATCTACTTCCTGTCGGTTAAATTTCGCGTCTGTAGCACGTCATCTTCGTGGTGTAGCAGTTTTAATGGCCAGTAGTGTATATTGAGATCGTAAGTTTTTAGAGTCTTCGCTATTGTATTCCGTCAGCGATACATTCGGCGTGCTGCAGACTATTAAAGAAACCAGATACTTTACGGTGTTCTTTGAAAAATACTGGCTTTGGCTGAGAGACTCGTTCTATGTTGCCGCTGTGGCTGGAACTGCGGACGCACTGCAATAATGTTAACTGGCGAGGAGCTCGCAGGAGGCTTAAGTGCACAGCACTTAACTGCCTCTCAAGTGAGTTCGCACAGACATGCGCCATGCATGGACTGACTGACAGTGTGACGCTAAACGCTTGCTGTTTATGTTGCTCTCTGCTGCCCTCTAGGAATGGTGGTTATCGCTGAGGCAACCGGGTTTCGGTTATATCGGCTGTTTTCTACGACAGTTTAATCTGACTGTTACAACCGCTCAAAGTAACCGGTTTCTGAAATAACCGATTTTCGGTTTCTAGTTCCTATCATTTCCTATAATCAACGCAAAGATATTGAACATAGATTGAAAAATTTTGATTCTCTCAGTTTCAAGATACAAAGAATGAAAATATTAAATTAAAAAGGAAAATAGAAGAAAACTTAGTCCGTCCACACTGCTCTTGTCGCAAAGTTATAAGTAGTTGAACACCGAACTACAAAAAAAAACCGTATTCTCCTGTTGTTGTTGTTGTGGTCTTCAGTCCAGAGACTGGTTTGATGCAGCCCTCCATGCTACTCTATCTTGTGCAAGCTTCTTCGTCTCCCGGTAGCTACTGCAACGTACATCCTTCTGAATCTGCTTAGTGTATTCATCTTTTGGTCTCCCTCTACTATTTTTACCCCTCACGCTGCCCTCCAGTACTAAAATGGTTATCTATTGATGCCTCAGAATATGCCCTACCAACCGATCCCTTCTTCTAGTTAAGTTGTGCCACAAATTACTCTTCTCTCCAACGCTATTCAATACCTCCTCATTAGTTACGTGATCTACCCATCTAATCTTCAGCATTCTTCTGTAGCACCACATTTCGAAAGCTTCTATTCTCTTCTTGTCTAAAGTATTTATCGTCCATGTTTCACTTCCATACATGTCTACACTCCATACAAATACTTTCAGAAACGACTTCCTGACACTTAAATTTATACTAGACGTTAACAAACTTCTCTTCTTCAGAAACGCTTTCCTTGCCATTGCCAGTCTACATTTTATATTCTATCTACTTCGACCATCATCAGTTACTTTTCCCCCCAATTAGCAAAACTCATTTACTACTTTAAGCGTCTCATTGCCTAATATAATTCGCGCAGCATCACCCGATTTAATTCGACTACGTTCCATTATCCTCGTTTTGCTTTTGTTGATGTTCATCTTATATCTTCCTTTCAAGACCCTGTCCATTTCGTTCAGCTGCTCTTCCAGGTCCTTTGCTGTCTGTGGCAGACTTACAATGTCATCAGCGAACCTCAAAGTTTTTATTTCTTCTCCATGAATTTTAATTCCTACTCTGAATTTTTCTTTTGTTTCCTTTACTGTTTGCTCAATATACAGATTGAATAACATCGGGGAGAGGCTACAACCCCGTCTCACTCCCTTCCCAACCACTGCTTCCCTTTCATGCCCCTCGACTCTTATAACTGCCATCTGGTTTCTGTACAAATTGTAAATAGCCTTTCTATCTCTGTATTTTACCCCTTGAAAGAGAGTATTCCAGTCAACATTGTCAAAAGCTTTCTCTATGTCTACAAATGCTAGAAACGTAGGTTTGCCTTTCCTTAATCCATTTTCTAAGATAAGTCGCAGGGTTAGTTTTGCCTCACGTGTTCTACGGAATCCAAACTGATCTTCCCCTAGGTCGGATTCTACCAGTTTTTACATTTGTCTGTAAAGAATTCGTGTTGGTATTTTGCAGCTGTGGTTTACTAAACTGATAGTTCGGTAATTTTCACATCTGTCAACACCTGCTTTCTTTGGGATTGGGATTATTATATTCTTCTTGAAGTCTCCCACTGATTCTAATTTTTTGAAACTCTGCCCAAAAATTAAGTTGTAATCGGCGATCGTACCAATGTTTGGGCATTACGAATATACAAGGCTAAACGACGAAAAGTGAGATTGAAGAACTCTGTTTTTCGTTTTAATTTTTCCGTTTTCAAGGGCTACAAGCAGATAACGGCGTATTATGTAGACACGGGTAGCAGATCAGTTACTTTCCATTTTTATTGTGTACTACGAATGAACTGTTGTTAACTTTTTAATAAATTCATGTTATTATAATTTCCTTCCTCTTAGGATTTTATAGACATGGCAGACAAATCTTTAATCTTTTAAAACAATTGAAGCATTGTACTTCATTGCTACATCACTTCGTAAAAATATTTCCATACTGCTGTTGGAATACTGCAATACAGCGAATGTCCGGCGATGACGGTGAGAAATCACCGTATAGACCAGGTGGGGGCAGTCTTGCACGCCACACGTACACGCCTATGTTAAGCTGCGACACACAGTAGTGGTGACATAATTGTCTCAGAAATGCTGTACTAATTGTTACGCGATGCGTTTCTTGATCGTTTCTGTCGGCATTGTTTTGTTAAAATAGCAATTATCGCTTTTCTCATTTTCTATAATAACGCAACATTTCAAAACAATGCAAATTTTACGAACAAAAATTACTCCTTTTTTTAAAAAATAGGTATATTTAAAAACGAAAAATGTTAGCACTGCTTCTATAGCCAACTGATAGATCGGTTTTTCACTCGGTTATTAGTAAAAAATTAAAAAAAAAGAACACGTGTTTTGATCGCACTCAAATAAATATCGAAAAATGCAGGTTATTGAGAACTAAAATACGGGTACCGGTTTTAACCGGTCGGTTTTTCCCATCCCTACTACCCTGGCCTCACGCCATTGCACAAATCAAGTTCGGAACTGCTTAAATACGTAAAAGCGTTAATTCTGTTCGGACCTTTTCGACTGAGGGTCATTTTTCGTGAATATCCTCTTTCGAACCACTAGTGATACTTATTTGTAACAAACGATAAAAGTAATACGTTCGTGAGGCATCTGTTATCATGTTACGCGGTGACTGCCAATTATTACACTGTGTTTGTCAATTTGTCACATAAACTGAGGTCTGCGTGTTTTGCAGACATAAAACTCTGTGCGGCAAGTAGAATGAAATACTCTGTTTGGAGTTTGAAGCAAATAAAAATACTGATCTTGACTTAAATAGGAGTAACAGGTGCCCTGTATGGCACGATTGTACAAATTCACAGTACTAGAAGTCGCATAGGCAAGGCTTTGTGAAGCAGACACCAAGGGAAGAAGCTACATTTTCTTGCACGCTCTCTCTCTCTCTCTCTCTCTCTCTCTCTCTCTCTCTCTCACACACACACACACACACACACACAAATAAAATACGTATAAACTCGTCTGAGGGTGTACGAGTTCTCCCGTACTATAGCCAGTTTTCTTGAGAGCGCTACGTTGTAAAAAAATCGCACGTTTGTTGGATCTGTGACAAAAGAGAGCTGACACTATTAACGATAGTCATAGCAGTGATTAATCCGAGATTCCTGTAGGTGGGACTAGTGTTTATCGCAATTACCTCACTTTTATCTTCCATAAATACTTCTAATACATCGTCTGGAACATGCGTTACGTTCACTTCATAGATGCCTATCAAATTAATGGTAATACTTACGCTCCGGAATCCAAAATATTTCTGATGTTGTAGGAGGATAACTAGCGCACTGCAGTTGCCATTGGTTACTGCTACGAAGAAAGACGTTAGTCTGTACTCGTGCATTACGCATTCCTGCAACCAACTGACCGTACATTTCTGTGGCGGGAAGGTAATACCTCTCTGATATTCAACGAGGACAGTTTTATGGAGTGCGATTACTTGTAGCAAATTTATCGCTAAGACGTGTGTTGTAAGCCGCCTGTGTGACTTCAGCGTTGTAGATTGTTGATAGAGGAACGGCACGGTCATTGCAGGATAAAGGATTTCAGGTACACTCCGTACTTGAAAAAATTGACAATGAATTAAATATAGCCACACAAAGAATGTGCTTCCAATCACTGTCGCCACCTTTGTTAAAAATAAACACACTCACATTGTTACAACGCATAATTTTTTGTGGCAAAACATTTATTGAATAGTGTTCAAAACAAGACAGAATTTAACAGTCGTTAAACTAAAGATTCGAAAGTACCACATATGCATGTCAGACGTCGAACACAATCATCCATTAACGTCAAATGTTATTAAAGTGCTAGATGGAACAAATTTAAATTCTGTAATTTAATACGTGCAGGCATTTACATAAAACAATACTTAATGTGTCAGGTGTTTATATCGACTTCTACAGGCCATTGCCTATCTGTAAACTGACTCATCCTTCCGGTTACTGTCAGTCTGCAGTTTAGCGTGGACCCATAACCAACATGGCGGTATTTTTATTTTTTATTCATTATTTATATTTTCGTAGTAGGGGTTGTAAAACTCGGGACGGTTCTTCTGGCTGCCCCACGGTTTGTGTATATGAGACTTTTGCTAATGTGTATAGTTTGATTTATGTATTGCTACTTAGTCAGGTTTGTTCTAATGATGGCTTCCTCAAGCTAAAAGCAAAAAACTTATCACATTCGGTCGGAGTCGGGAAACCGATTACTACCTTACCCAGGCAAAGGACAAATATGAATGTCTACTTTGCTATGGAAGTGTATATTTGGGAAGAAAGAGAACATTAAACGTCACTTACAAACCGTTTACTCAGGGATTGAAAGAGGTTTCCCTCTGGATTCTGTTCTAAGTAGAGAAAAGGTAAGGCAACTAAAATCCAACCTTAGTGCTTAACCGTCAACTATTTTGAACCGTTAGACAAGAATAAAGCAGCAACTGAGGTGTCATTCTGATTTTAAGAAATTTTTGCACAGTATAATAAACCGTTCCAAGACAATGAATTAATCAAAACTGAATTTTTCGAAACTGCAAAACTGTTAGTTGATAGCTTCAAAAATGAAATTAATTTAAGTTCATTTCGTATCTCCTAGAAATGTACACTGAGGGAACTAAAGTCGCGGGATATCACCAGAGCCGGCTTGGTTGGCCGAGCGGTTCTAGGCGCTACAGTGTGGAACTGCGCGACCGCTGCGGTCGCAGGTTCGAATCCTGCCACGGGCATGGATGTGTGTGATGTCCTTAGGTTAGTTAGGTTTAATTAATTCTAAGTTCTAGGGGACTGATGACCTCAGCAGAAGTTCCATAGTGTTCCGAGCCATTTGAACCATTTTTGATATCTCCAGATGTCCTGTCGGACGTGCTTTTACTGTGGGTAGTGCAACAGCTCGACGTGGGATGGGTTCAGACCAGTCGTTGGAAGTCGGCTTCAGAAATACTGAGCCATGCTGCCTCAATAGCCGTCCATATTGCGAAAGTGTTTCCGGTGCAGGATTTTGTGCGCGAACTGACCTCTCGATTATGTCCATAAATATTCAATAGAATTCATGCCGGGCGATCTGGGTCGACAAATCATTCGCTCGACTTTTCCAGAATGTTTCCAATTGCGAACAGTTGTGCCCCGCTGACATGGCGCATTGTTGTTGTGGTCTTCAGTCCTGAGACTGGTTTGATGCAGCTCTCCATGCTACTCTATCCTGTGCAAGCTTTTTCATCTCCCAGTACCTTCTGCAACTTACATCCTTCTGAATCTGCTTAGTGTATTCATCTCTTGGTCTCACTCTACGATTTTTACCCTCCACGCTGCCCTCCAATACTAAATTGGTGATCCCTAGATGCCTCAGAACATGTTCTACCAACCGATCCCCCCTTCTGGTCAAGTTGTGCCTCAAACTTCTCTTCTCCCCAATCCTATTCAATACTTCCTCATTAGTTATGTGATCTACCCATCTAATCTTCAGCATTCTTCTGTAGCACCACATTTCGAAAGCTTCTATTCTCTTCTTGTCCAAACTATTTATCATCCATGTTTCACTTCCATACATGGCTACACTCCATACAAATACTTTCAGAAATGACTTCCTGACACTTAAATCTATACTCGATGTTAACAAATTTCTGCCCGCATCTCGTGGTCGTGCGGTAGCGTTCTCGCTTCCCACGCCCGGGTTCCCGGGTTCGATTCCCGGCGGGGTCAGGGATTTTCTCTGCCTCGTGATGGCTGGGTGTTGTGTGCTGTCCTTAGGTTAGTTAGGTTTAAGTAGTTCTAAGTTCTAGGGGACTTATGACCACAGCAGTTGAGTCCCATAATGCTCAGAGCCATTTGAACCATTTTTGAACAAATTTCTCTTCTACAGAAACGCTTTCCTTGCCATTGCCAGTCTACATTTTATATCCTCTCTACTTCGACCATCATCAGTTATTTTGCTCCCCAAATAGCAAAACTCCTTTACTACTTTAAGTGTCTCATTTCCTAATCTAATTCCCTCAGCATCACCCGACTTAATTCGACTACATTCCATTATCCTTGTTTTGCTTTTGTTGATGTTCATCTTATATCCTCCTTTCAAGACACTGTCCATTCCATTCAACTGCCCTTCCAAGTCCTTAGCTGTCTCTGACAGAATTACAATGTCATGGCGCATTGTCATCCATAAAAATTCCATCATAGTTTGTGAACATGAAGTCCATGAAAGGCTGCAAATAATCTCCCAGCAGCCGATCACAACCATTCCCAGTCTATCGGTTCAGATTGACCAGGGGACCCAGTCCATTCCATCTAAACGCAGCCTACACGATTATGAAGTCAACACCAGCTTGCACAGTGCATTCTTGACAACTTAGGTCCTGGTATCGCGGGGTCTGTACCACACTCGAACGATACCATCAGCTCTAACCAACAGAAATAGGGGCTCAAATGATCAGGCCGCGGTTTTCCAGTCGTCTAGGGTCCAACAGATATGGTCACGATCCGAGAAGAGGTGGTGCAGGCGAAGTCGTGCGTTTAACAAAGGAACTCGCGTCGGTTGTCTGCTGCCACAGCCCATTAACGCCAAATTTCGCCGCACTGTACTAACGCATACGATCGTCGTATGTCCCACATTGATTTCTGCGTTTATTTCACGGAGCGTTACTTGCTGTTAGCACTGAGAACTCCACGCAAACGCCGGTGCGGTCGTTAAGTAAAGGTCGTCTTCCACTGCGTTGTCCGTGGTAGGAGGTAATGTCTGAAATTTGGTATTGTCGGCACACACTTGACATTGTGGATCTCCAAATGTTGAATTCCCTAACGGTTTCCGAAATGGAACGTCCCATGCGCCTAGCTCCAACCACTGCACACCGTTCAAAGTCTGTTAATTCCTGTTTTGCGGTCAAAATCACGTCGGACACCTTTTCACATGAATCACCTGATCTCAAATAATAGCCCCGCCACTGCACTGCCCTTTCATGCCTTGTGTACACTATACTACCGCCACCTGTGTGTGTAACTGCATGACTACTGTTCAAATGGTTCAGATGGCTCTGAGCACTATGGGACTTAACTGCTGTGGTCATCAGTCCCCTACAACTTAGAACTACTTAAACCTAACTAACCTAAAGAGATCACACACATCCATGCCCGAGGCAGGATTCGAACCTGCGACCGCAGCGGTCACGCGGTTCCAGACTGTAGCGCCCAGAACCGCACGGCCACTCCGGGCGGCCATGACTATTTGTCACCACAGTGTAAGTCTACAGGCAATAATCAACTTAGCAAAATTTATCCCTCTCACTGCGTTAAAGGTAGCTCAGCCACAATGTCGTCAACGTCCAGATTGCCCCACGCGAGCCTCGGCTTTGTTCAAAGCTGGTGACAGGAACCGTGCCGCGAGGCGACAGTGCAATCAGAGTACCCATTACCGTGCGATATATTCTGCGTAATTCCGCAGTTATTGTGAAAAGTACATTCGCTACCAGTACCTGAAGTGTACATGTCCACCTACAACACCAGCGTGTCGGGCTGTTAGGAGTCCACAACGTAACGTTTCTGTCATAGTGACGAGAGGAGTTAGTTGTTACGGCAAGATTGGTCGGCTTTGCAGCGGCTGCGTGGCACGTGTCCGGTCGTGACCCCCAGCCACAACGACGCCGACGCCGGCAAAAGGCGTAAAACGGGGCGGCACCCGACGCCGTGCGTGGCCGCGTCATTCCTCTTAATCGTGTTTGCCGTCCGTCTGCTGTTGACCCGCCGGCGGTCCGATTACAGCCCACTTTCCTTGTTGACAGCGCGAGGCAGCCTGGCCATTCAGCCTTCCGCTAGAGCGCCTCTTGGCGGTCTGGCGGTCGAGACCGGAACTGCTTCTTTTCAGACTTCCTGTAAGGTGTCCTCACAAGCTGAGGCTATGGCGTTCGGATCACGGATTTACTTCAAACTCTGTACATTTTTAGTAGTCCATTAGCAAGTAGTAAGGCGTACTAGTTAGGCGATTTCGAGAAAATCGCAAGAGAAGTTATATGCGTCTGTGCTGTACATTGCGCTGCTGATCACGAGATGGCGGCGGTCGGATGGTAAACGTTCAAGCTCCGTAATCAGTGGGTTGCTGGATCGAGTCCCGCTCCTGCTTTTTTTTTTTCATTTATATTTCTTTCAGCACTAGTTATATTATTTCATGCACATTACATTTGTAACGTTGTATGATGATAACATACCTATCTTTGCATGAATTTTTTCCGAATTTCCAATATTAGTTCGCTGTTCAGCAATTATTATTATTACAACAAATATTATGTGACTTTTATTTCTGTAGGCAAGTAGAAAACTTTATGAGGTGCTTTCAAACTTGTTCATATTTGGTTGACATCTCGTCAAGATGCTATTAATATACATATCATAGTACATCGCTACTTTTCGGCACCGCTATTTACGAAAATATTCCTTTACGCATAGTTTGAATCCAAATTGTCGGAGTTTTTTTTTAATGTCAACGAGCTTTGGTTTTCCTTATAAAATATGAAGTTTCTTTGAAAATTACATTCAGTGATAAAGTGGATGCAATTTTAATTTGTTTTCCGTGTCTGTATTAAGAAATATCATCCTGCTGCTCGTAATGTCGAAAACACATCCGACGATTAAACGAACATTACCCCATATTCTGGCATGGTATTATTAAATAAAGTTATTTACACCATTATTTATCGATGTTTGACTTGGGATTTCCAAGCCTGTCCGTCCTTGAAAGCTGTGTCTGCGGACCGAAGCGGGCGGGTGCGAAGCAGTACCTTATCCTATTGCAAGCATGATATTCTGGAAATCACAACAGGCACGCATTTTTAGAAAAATTATATGGGTTCGGTCGTTTAGTTCTCGATAGCTAAAAAACATAATATTCGTTGTGATACTAAAAATTAGCAACAGCGAAATAACATTGGAAAAACAATAAACGTTCATGCAAATACATGTCTTCTCAGCACCTGTCAAACGAAATATGCATGAAATTTTATGATTAGAGTTGACAAAAATATAAATTAAAAAAAAGAGCGGGACTAGATCCATCAATCCACCGATTACGGAACTTAAACACCAACGAAATGACTGCCGTCCTCTCTGCTCGGCATTGTAACGCACTCGCACATCAGTAAAGACTAAAACTTCTCTTGCGATTTTCTCGAGACCTTCTTAATAGTAAGCCTTACTTCTGCAAATTGTGTTGTCTTGACGGACTGCTAAAAGTACACAAAATTTGAAATTAATCCTTGATCCGAATGTCGTGGCCTCCCCTTGTCAGTATATGCGGAACTGTACTATGCAGCTCGGGATTTCAACTTGTGAACCATCTTTCCTTATGCCAAAGAAACTGGTTTAGGCTTGCGTATTCAAATTCAGAGATATGTAAACAGGAATAATACGGCGCTGCTGTCGGCAACGCCTATGTAAGACAACAAGTGTCTGGCGCAGATCGTTTACTTCTGCTACAATGGCAGGTTATCAAGACTTAAGTGAGTTTGAACGTGGTGTAAGAGCCGGCGCACGAGCGATGAGACACAGAATCTCCGAGACTGCGATGAAGTGGGGATTTTCCCGTACGGCCATTTCACGAGTGTACTGTAAATTTCATGATCCGGTAAAACATCAGATCTCCGACATTGCTGCGGCCGGAAAACGATACTGAAAGAAAGGGACCAACGACGACTGAAGAGCATCGGTCAATGTGACAGAAGTGCAACCCTTCCGCAAATTCCTGCAGATTTCAATGCTGGGCCATCAACAAGTGTCAGCGTGCGAATCATTCAACGAAACATCATCGATATTGGCTTTCGGAGCCGAAGGCCGACTCGTGTACTCTTTGATGACTGCACGACACAAAGCTTTTCGCCTCGTCTGGGCCTGTCAACGCCGATATTGGATTGTTGATGACTGGGAACATGTTGCGTGGTAGATGAGTCTCATTTCAAATTGTATCGAGCAGATGGACGTGTACGGGTATGGAGACAACCTCATGCACCCATGGACCCTGCATGTCAGCAGGGGACTGTTCAAGCTGGTGGAGGCTCTGTAATGGTGCGGGGCGTGTGTAGTTGGAGTGATATGGGACCCCTGATACGTCTAGATACGGCTCTGAAAGGTGACACGTTGTAAGCATACTGTATGGTCACCTGCATCTATTCATGTCCATTGTGCATTCCGACGGACTTAGGCAATTCCAGCAGGACAATGCGACACCCCATACGTCCATAATTGCTACAGAGTGGCTCGAGGAACACTTTTCTGAGTTTGAAGACTTCTGCTTGCCACCAAACTCCCCAGATACGAACATTATTGAACATATCTGGGACGCATTTCCACGTGCTGTTCAGAAGAGATCTCCACCCCCTCGTACTCTTACGGATTTATGGACAGCCCTGCAGGATTCATAGTGTCAGTTCCCTCCAGAACTACTTCAGACATTAGTCCATTCCATGCCACGTCGTGCTGCGGCACTTATGCGTACTCGCGGAGGTCCTACACGGTTTAGGCAGATGTACCATTATCTTTGGCTCTTCAGTGTATTTTTTCGACACTGTCAGATGATAAAACGAAGAAACAAAGGATCATTATAGAAGCAAATGGTTCAAATGGCTCTGAGCACTATGGGACTTAACTTCTGAGGTCATCAGTCCGCTAGAACTTAGAACTACTTAAACCTAACTAACCTAAGGACATCACACACACCCATGCCCCGGGCAGGATTCAAACCTGCGACCGTAGCGGTCTCGCGGTTCCAGACTGTAGCACCTAGAACCGCTCGGCCACTTATAGAAGCAATCAAATCTGCCAAGTAGTTATCTATATGATGATGAAATGAGTACAGATATACCGGAAGGCACATGCTGCAACCGGTTTCCGTTGTCAACAACATTGACCCAGTAGTGGACAGAGATCCAAGTTTTGTAGCCAGAATGAAATCGTCTCTTTGTTTGTATTCGCCGAAGGAATTTCTGCATCGGCAAATTTTACAGTTGCACTCATTATAGTATATGCTATAACTTTTCAGGCCACCAAGAGAGTTGGCGCGGTGATTAGGGTACTTGATTCGCAAATCTGGAGGAGATGGTTCAGATCTCTGCCCGGCCATCCAGATCTATGTTTTCCGTGATTTCCCTAAATCGCTTTCGGCTAGAGTTGTAAAACTACCATAGGCTATCGTAAGTAAGCGTAGATTAAGGTAGTTATCGTGGTAGCTTTGGTCAATTAAGATAATAACCGCGTTGCGTGTATATTAGGTATGTTGCATACCTATCGGGCGTTACCTCGTTTCGATCCGTTGATTGTCTGTGTGATCAGTATCTTACTAGATTCCCCAAGAAACTTGAAGCGGTGAAGCATCTAGAAACTGAGTGAGGATATAGAAGGGGCCATCTTGTATCTTACTTAAAAATTGACAGTATTTGCAGCAAAAATGATGTAGTCAATGTTTAATTCAGGTTTTACTCGAAAATTGTTGATTTTTAACGTGAAACGGAGGGATTTTGTAGTAGAAGTAAAAAAATATGTATACTGATTATCATATAGCGCTAGAAAACTCAATTTTCTTAAAAAGGGGTAAAAAAACGCGAAACGAAAACATACCGAACATCGCTTCAATAGTTCGTCGAAATTATACAAAACAGGTTTCTGTTATTGCTAAACAATTTTCGCATTTAAATCAGTAATAAAAGGAAACTCTCGCCTTTGATCATGATGAACAACGTTCTGTTGAGTACACGGTAACAACAATAATTATGTAGATTTTTTTATGTTTGTGCATGTATACTGTAGTTGCATCAAAGGTAATTTCTTCGGTTACATACAAGCGCAGAAGTTACACGAGTAGCTAAGTTATATTACTTATGCAGTGCAGTTTACATTTTGAAAGGATATAAAATAGACAATGGGCTAATACTTAACGATGTGCGGTTCTAATTATCTGCAAAACAAACAAACAAAAAACAAAGCTGAGTCGTTGACTCACAGTTCCTCTTCTACTATTCATTTATGTTTTTTCCCCTACCAACACTACAAATACTGCCGTTATTTCTACCATTTATTTCGTCTGCCGAACAGTAATTTCGGTGGAATGCAACTCTACTTTAGGCGAATGCTGGGATGGTTCCTCCGAATGGTCACAGCCGATTTCCTCCATCTCCTTTCCTAAACAGAACTTTTGCATCGTCTCCAATGGCGTTGTTATCGACGGATTGTTAAACATTCATATTCCTTCCTTTTTAAACCTTTTTTAAGAAGACTGTGAAAATTACGCACGTAGTTCAAATTTCAGCAAAGTAATGTAAAAAAATATAAAAAGTAATTACTTGCATTTATGTCAAAGATCAAAAACCAGTATCACGCACCCCCACTACCACCGATTCCTTAACACTTTAAGCCTGGCTCTGAGAACTGTGTTTCTCGCTGTGGGGCGGCGGACAAATTCATGCGCTCCTTCTTCTGGCGGGAGTGCAGTTCCTGTTATGACATCTCATTTGCTGAGAAAGCTCTGGCTAATAGGTAATACGTCACATGTTAGTGTACTGCTGGTAGCATAATGAGTAGAATCGAGAGTCAGTAAAAAAGTAATAAATTAAAATGTCATGGCGCATTCTCATTCTCAAATGCTGCGTGAATGTAGTCTTGATAATCGCGTGCCGGCATGTACATGCCTCACGAAATATACACAGTTTCTAATAGTAATACTAGTCTTTCGTTTTAAAACATTAACCTTTTCGGACCTAAATTGTTTGTGAAGGACGTATAATCTTTCCTTATGTGGTAATGCTAGTACTAGATGATTTTTTAATGATTTTAGATGCACGATTAGTACAAAAATATGCACCCGTTTTCAAAACATACTCTGTACACTTGGCTTCATTTTATGGACTAAAACAACTAATTACGAAATTTTCTCTATTGTAATAAATAGTAAAATGATCATTCAGTAATTACCACGCAAAATAACAATAACGATATTCAATTATACAGTGGAATACAGCGAACCAACCACATCCGCGTATTCTGAAGGTCACAAGCTGCTGCGCACTGCTCATTGACTTGCTGATATTGTCATAGTGATGCCCAATAGTTGGCAGCACTTGAGCGTGATGAAGGGGTTAAACCGTAATAAATGTGTACCTAAGGTTTCCCACCTTACACGCAGTAAAAGTTAATATACAAGGTTGTAGCCAGAAGGTCTGAAACAGTTAACGTACTCTTAATGAGCAGATTATATCAGCATTTTAAATTTGAAATATGGTCAATAATTATATGAAATACTGAAAATCAAATTTTTGTAGCCCATGGAAGCCATTAGAGAGGCGACATGCAACTACTATCTTACACCATGCTCCGGGTCAGCGACACAACAAATCCAGTTTCACAAGATTTATGTCTGTCTCTTGCATGCCGGTAAAGTTAGTTAAGATTGTTTACTTCTCTGTTTGTCTTATGAGTTTTTGTTAATAATCAATCCACATTATTTCATATAATCACTGTGATACATCTATGCTTATTACCTGTGGAATGTCCAACTTTCGTGTCTATTATTGGGTGCAGCTTAACTATTTGAAAATGAGTTAGAAGTCGAAATTGCAATTTTGGAAACTATAGTAAATAGTGGAGTCCATAGCGGAAATGTTGACATGTAAGAGTAAGCTTATGGTTTACGTGATCTTAAGTGGTTTAAAAACAGATAATTCTTCCCGTAATGATTGTTTATCAGTGTTCAACACAAAACAGACATATTGCTCCACTTCAATAAGGTGTCAATATTGCGAACCTACTTTTTATTAGAACTGAATCCTTTGTCATTGGCGGTCTCTCCTCTCTGCTGGTAACTGGCTTAACACACTGAAAACTCTCCAGAACAGCCAGCTTTCTGCTGAGTTGGCTTTTTATATTATGGTCGCTTGTGACGTCATTCGTAACACGTCAAACAATCTCTGCGTCAAAATTAAAAAGTGTCTTATCAATTAGTTAGTACTTTGTACAGTTACCAGTGACACAGAGGACAAGTTTTCAGTATGGGACAGTTGATCACAATATAATTCGGGGTCCCTCGCAGATTGTTGAGTCTGTTTGCATGCAGATCATATTTGTAATATACTGACTGAACTGGATTTATATGGGAATAGAAATGCTAAAATCATACATGAACGAAAATTCCCCAAAACTGACAAAATCAGAAGTAAGTAAGTAAAACGTGCCACGCGCGCGCGCATTTTCTTCTTCTTCTTCTTCTTGAGTTACTGCCTCTGTAGGACTATGAGTAGCGACTTCATGGTTTGCATGAGGGCGTTATTACGGTCTTCCCACAAACATCTCCGTGAAATTTCTTAAGTACACTTTGCGAGAAATTAGCTACACTTCTTTGTGTGTCAACGGGTTCATACATTTCAACCTCTGTGTGACACTTTCTCGTAAGCTGAACAAGTCGCAGCTTACACATGTTGCGATTCATGGTACTCGTTCAGAGTCATTTACCGGCCTAATATGACTGCCGAATGCATAGTTTAAGATTGGATGCGTTGTGTAAGAAGAAAAATGTAACTCGACTGCGCCTGATTTTTGACCCATTTTTGAAATGTAAAAAACTGCACGAGGTTGTCGTATATCGTGAAGGGAAACGACGCAAAACCTAACGCATGAAGACGTAAGAATCGAGTGGACACTGTATTTAGATCGAAGAATATTTATCACAAAAATGTCGCACGCTGCCAGGAATTCAGCACTTTGCAAGACGCAATTCCCTTTCTTCTGACGAGCACTTGGACTTGATCTTCGGTTCTAGAATGGAGCTGCATTGCGGAAAACACGTCTTTGCAAATGCATTGCTGGATGAAAAAAAAAGACGTCCTCCGCCGCGTGCTCGGAGGGAAAGCGAGCCAAATTGTTTAATGGCTTTTATACTGGCGACTTAGCCTGCTTCCCAGCGAGCCGCATCAGATAACTTCATTCGGAGAGCCTCGTTTTATCATTACCGTAATGCGCTCAGGGATTAACCAAGGACTGCGAGCGCTCGCCTAATGCGGAACTTCTTGAATGCTTTGGGTACACAAGAACGCGGCAAGCTTTGATCCGTAAAGCCGCCTTTGCATTTCGTACTCACGCCTAGCGCTTAACAGGAGCTTTTCACAATTAACATACAGGTGCACTGCACGGAAAAGCTGCATTCCTTGATGGACGTTCCCCTGTTACTCTTATTATACTTCGTTTGGAAGGAATTATTACTATTCGTCCTCGAGTTCAATGTGTTGATATTCAAATTTCCATTTTATTATTTTGTAATCAGCAACTAACGGAACACTCGAGGGAATACTGATCCTAAGACTTCTCTTAAAAGGTAGACTGTAGAAAGGAAACTTATATTTAAAGTTTTCGACTGAGTGGACTACAACGTACTGAAATTCCGAAAGGTAGTAGGTGAAACCGTTATTACCTCGGCGTATCATAAAACGCCCAAAGGGCTAAGCGAAGCCGGCCGCTGTGGTCGAGCGATTCTAGGCGTTTCAGTCCGGAACCACGCGGCTGCTACGGTCGTACGTTCGAATCCTGCCTCGGGCATGGATGTGTGTGATGTCCTTAGGTTTAAGTAGTTCTAAGTCCTAGTGGACTGATGACCTCAGATGTTAAGTCCCATAGTGCTCAGAGCCATTTGAACCATTTGGCTAAGCGGGAGGACTGGACCTTAGGGCACAGGTGCATTCACCGTTTATCGTTCACAATATTTATTAAAGTCAATCAACAGAAATAACAATTGTCATAAACTCCAAGTGAGAGAACATTTCTACATGAAGCCCATCACTTGGCTTTCAATACCAAAACAAATATAACAACATTTCAAATGAGAAAGATAATACCTTTTGATAAAAAAAATAATTGAATACACTGAACGGCTAAGCACTACGGTAAGTTCTCATACAGGCAGTTTTAAAACTTTGCCCAAATATATTCGTTTGAAAGAAACAGTAACACTATATATGGGCCGGCCGCGGTGGCCGTGCGGTTCTAGGCGCTGTGGTTCGGAACCGCGCGACTGCTACGGTCGCAGGTTCGAATCGTGCCTCGGTCATGGATGTGTGTGATGTCCTTAGGTTAGTTAGGTTTAAGTAGTTCTAAGTTCTAGGGGACTGATGACCTCAGATGTTAAGTTCCATAGTGCTAAGAGCCATTTGAACCATTTTTGAACTATATACGGGCTCCCAACTAGACGGGCAATAATATACATCAGACACTTCTGTTACAAATACACTACTGGCCATTAAAATTGCTGCACCACGAAGATGACGTACTACAGACGTGAAATTTAACCGACAGGAAGAAGATGCTGTGATATGCAAAAGATTAGCTTTTCAGAGCATTCACACAAGGTTCGCACCGGTGGCGACACCTACAATGTGCTGACATGAGGAAAGCTTCCAACGGATTTCTCATACACAAACAGCAGTTGACCGGCGTTGCCTGGTGAAATGTTGTTGTGATGCCTCGCGTAAGGAGCAGAAATGCGTACCATCACGTTTCCGACTTTGGTAAAGGTCGGATTGTAGCCTATCGCGATTGCGGTTTAGCGTATCGCGACATTGCTGCTCGCGTTGCTCGAGATCCAATGACTGTTAGCAGAATATGGAATCGGTGGGTTCAGGAGGGTAATACGGAACGCCGTGCTGGATCCCAATGGCCTCATATCAGCAGCAGTCGAGATGACAGGCACCTTATCCGTATGGCTGTAACGGATAGTGCAGCCACGTCGCGATCCCTGAGTCAACAGATGGGGACGTTTGCAAGACAACAACCATCTGCACGAACAGTTCGACGACGTTTGCAGCAGCACGGACTATCAGCTCGGGGACCGTGGCTGCGGTTACCCTTGACGCAGCATCACAGACGGGAGCGCCTGCGATGGTGTACTCAACGACGAACCTGGGTGCGCGAATGACAAAACGTCATTTTGTCTGATGAATCCAGGTTCTGTTTACAGCATCATGATAGTCGCATCCGTGTTCGGTGACGTCGCGGTGAACGCACGTTGGAAGCTTGTAATCGTCATCGCCGTACTGGCGTATCACCCGGCGTGATGGTATGGGGTGCCATTGGTTACACGTCTCGGTCACCTCTTGTTCACATTGACGGCACTTTGAACAGTGGACGTTACATTTCAGATGAGTTACGACCCGTGGCTCTACTCTTCATTCGATCCCTGCGAAACCCTACATTTCAGCAGGATAATGCGCGACCGCTTGTTGCAGGTCCTGTACGGGCCTTTCTGGATACAGAAGATGTTCGACTGCTGCCCTGGCCAGCACATTCTACAGATCTCTCACCAATTGAAAGCGTCTGGTCAATGGTGGCCGAGCAAGTGGCTCGTCACAATACGCCAGACACTACTCTTGATGAACTGTGGTATCGTGTTGAAGCTGCATGGGCAGCTGTACCTGTACAGGCCATGCAAGTTCTGTTTGAGTCAATGCCCAGGCGTATCAAGGCGGTTATTAAGGCCAGAGGTGGTTGTTCTGGGTACTGATTTCTCAGGATCTATGCACCCAAATTGCGTGAAAATGTAATCACATGTCAGTTCTAGTATAATATATTTGTCCAATGAATACCCGTTTATCATCTGCTTTTCTTCTTGGTGTAGCAATTTTAATGCTCAGTAGTGTAGATAGACTGACGATGGACGTCGGAGAAGTTCGGTAAAGGGCAGAACGTTTTTGTATTATCGCGAAAAAGGGAGGAGAGGGTGTCAATGATCTGATACGCATATTAGGATGATAATCATCAAAACAAAGGCGTTTCTCATTGCGACGAAATCTCACAAAGTTTCATTCACCAAGTTTCTCCTCACAATGAGGCAAAAATTTTGCTGACTCTCCATCTGTGCAGCAGAAATGACAGTCATAATAAAATACGAGAAATCATAGCTCGCACAGGAAGATTTAAGTGTTCGTTTTTCGCACGCTCTGTTTGAGAGTAGAAAAATAGTCTGAACGTGGTTCGATTTACCCTGTGCCAAACACTTAACACTTAATTGCAGAGTAGTAGTACAAGTAGATGTATTGTGTTCTGTTGTCCAGGTGGCACATCACGCCCTTATCCACACAGATACTGTAATTAGAAAACCTCGTGTGCCAGACAGTAATTAGGAACAATCGAAAAAGACAACAGTAATAAATATTTTCTTAGCAGCTATTCAAAATAATTGTCGACAAAATTCCCCAAGCTGTGACGCATTTCATAAGTATAGAACTTATTCCACGATTCGTGTATAAAGATCTGAATGTAGCTCATTAACGTAATAAGTAATTCATGAAACCATGACATGTCACTTTTCTTGATTTTGTTATCACTACCTGTTTCTGAGCAATGCTTCACCTTCAGGCGCTACAGACATATCATTTTATTTGTACTGCTTTGATATTCCTTTATTATTTACTCTGTATGTTTGAAAATCTTCGAAACTAAATACTTGAGTGAAACCGAAACGAAATTCACTTCAGATAGGTTTGTGATAATAACAACAATTTCATCTTAATTTACCAGAGCGGCAAAATTGTTAGGCTGTGAGATTAATTTTAGGGAAGGCCGGATTTTAGCTCTGTGTAGCCATCGTTTAGCTTTCTTTTTCTACATCGCTTGTTGTGAACGTTAGTGTGGCAGCGGCCTGTTTTGTGCTCCATTTTCCTACAGCTGGAAGTGTACTCCGTCTCTAACGCCCCCACCGTCGACGACTCTGAAGTTTGACCTTCATTATACGGCTAAATAACTGTGAAGGAAAATCTTGTGGTCGGTACTTCACGTTCCACCTTTTTCACAAAACGTTAAGACCTTGACGATAGTATCATTCGGAGTAGGGGGTCTGCGTGTTAATTAACTTTATCACCCGTGAGCGGAGCTCTCGAAACTGGCGAATATGAGATACGATAGTCGTATCGAGTATATTCGCGGAGCACCAAACATTTTATTTACTGTATCAGCTGCTCGTATTATCTAATACATTCCACATGAGATAAAGGGTGTTTTGCTGCGGAGAACTGACGCTATAAATGAAATGTCCACAGATCTACAGTCGCAGTGAAGCAACACGCATATCTCGAGACTGCCTTTTATCACAAGTGCCACCAGGCGAGTTTTGTCTAAATATAGTTTCGTAATACTCGTAATGGAACACTTCACGGTTGCGTTTTCCCATTCTTTTTGCGTCTGTTATAAGTGAGATCTCACATTTCCAATGTTTATCTTGTCAGTTCTTTTTATTCGCGGTAAGTAGCGGAATGAGGCGTTTATTTACACATCAAGAAGAACGCAGAAATAAAACATCCACACGGGAACGGTTGGCGTGACGTAATCTCCAAACAAACGGCATGTAACGTGTTTGAGAGTTCGCAGTAATGCAGCCCTTCTCGCTAAATATAACTGCTGCTCCAAGTTGTCCGTGGTCATATGGAACACTACACCAATGAAACTACTGTTTCTAACCATTGTTGTACTATGCATGGAACTTGCAATTGAAATGAATCTTACACAACACACACTGTTGACAATGACGAGTGTCCTCACTACAGAAGGTGAGTTGTGGGCTGTGGGGAAAACGGGAAAAAAAGACAATCGAAGCGTTCGAGATGTGGTGCTGTACGAGAACGTTGAAAATTAGATGCACTGATAAGATAAGAAATAAGATTACCCGTAGAACTGGCGAGGAAATGAACTGACAAGAAGCAGAGGCCATAGGATTTCGTCAGAAGATGGTGAGAATGACACTCATCGAAACGTCGAATTTCCATGCAGCCAACGGGATGCGAGCCTGAGAACATTTCACCAGTAGTTTATACCGGGAAAGTACATTCACATACGATTGGACACACGTTACGACATAAAGGAATAACTTCCATGGTACCTGAGGCATCTGTGAAGAGTAAAAACTGTAGACGAAGACAGATGTTGGAATATATCTAACAAATAATTGAGACATTGGATGGAATTACTACTTCGAAATGAATGGGAGAGGAGAGGGCCTCGTAGCAGGCCATGTTCGACAGTCAGAAGACTGATGACATAAACAAAGAAAGAAAAGAATGTGCCCGGGATGACCAGCGTTATCGAAACTCGCGTTGAAACGTGTAATTGCGATCTTTAGAGGAGAGATGCACATTGTGTATCGTTGTTTACATCGCGTTTTATGTTAAATGGCAACAAAAGGAACGATACGACTGACTCTTGATTGGATAGACAGATCGACCTTCGATTGTTTGTCGTATCGTGAAAGTGCACTATGTGTAAATTCATAGTTGTTGTGTGTGTATCGGTGCTGACAGTTGTGAATATTACCGAAATGCTAACACAGCTTCTTTGCGGAAGAATGGAAAATTGGGAGAAGTGGACCTCGGGGAAGATTACTTTGTGATTCGGAGAAATGTAGGAATACGCGGGGCAATACTGACCCTACGACTTAACCTTAAAAGATAGATTAAGGAAAAGCAAACCTGCGTTTATTGCAACTGCAGACTTAGAGAAAACCTTTGGACTATGTTGTCTGGAATACTACCTGTGAAATTCTGAACGTGGCAGAGGTAAATTACAGGGAGCGAAAGGCTATTTCCAACTTGTGCGAAAACCAGATGGCAGTTATAAGAGTCGAGGAGCGTGAAAGGGAAGCGGTGGTTGAGAAGGGAATGAGGCACGTTTGTACCCTATCGCCGATTTTATTCACTCAGTAGATTGAGCAAGCAGTAAATTTACAAAAGAAAAATTTGGAGCAGGAATTAAAGTTCAGGGAGAAGAAAAGAAAAGAGGTTTGCTGTGACACTGTAATTGTGCCGGAGACAGCAAATAACTTGGAAGAGCAGTTAAACGAAATGGACAGTAACTCCAAAAGGGGGATAGAAGATGAACACCAACAAAAGAACAATAAGGATTATGGAATGTCGTCGAATAAAATCAGTTGAAGCTGAGGAAATTAGATTAAGAAACGAGACACTTAAAGTAGTAGATGAGTTTTGTTATTTGGCCAGAAAAATAATTGATTACAGCCGAAGTAAAAGGATATAAAAGGTAAACTGACAAAGGCAAGAAAGGAGTGTCTGAAGAAGAGAAATTTGTTAACATCGAGTAGCGCTACGAAGAGATGGGCTTCATCTGATGGTTTTCAGTTATTTATGAAACAACTATACCAAGTGTTGAAGTTTTTAATTTCCAAACAGAGTGATATTAACTGAACATTTTAAATTAATATTATAAGTAAATTTTCCACGAGTCATTTAAGTCTCATCTTTATCTACGATAATAATGGAATCTGAATAAATGAATTAAAATTTTTGCTACGGCCGGGACTTGAAACCAGGTCTTCGTGTTTACTAGGCAGGAATACTGACCATTACACTTCCACAGCACTTGCTGCACGGACTACGCAAGTCCAGTTTCCTCCTGAACAATAACTTCATATCTTCAGCTTATTTTACCCCTAAATCGTCACTATTGCCAGGGCTTTCCGGCATTGGAATAGCACCCCAGCGTAGCACGTAATGGGGAAATCCTGTACCTCAAGTGACCGTATAGATCTTATAATTAAATTTAATAATTTCCTATTACACAGCTATACTGAAGTCCTTTGTCATTTCGTATAGTCCAATTCTGTCTCATAGAAGAGGCACAGTTATCGGCAGTGCTGCGATTGAATCCATTTCTAAAGACACATCAAGATACAAAACAAATTTTGTAAATACTTGCAGTTAAACTAACTATAAGACTAATGAGTGGAAAAGGAATTGAGGACTGGTAAGTGAAAATCGAATTGTATTGACACACTGGAAAGATCTACGCAAACCACTCGGCGTCAGTGAAAAAGCAACCGTCAGTTCCCAAGAAAAATGTTTCAAAACGATCTTAATAAATTACAATTCCGGTTCTGACTTTCTCTCTTTTTTTTCCCAAGTATTCGTTGAGATACGGAGATCAAGTGCCAGTGTTGCTAAATATTGCGCTTTATTTTCCATAGTGCAACTTCTATACACAGTGGTGTTCATAGCATTGGTTGAAATTGCTTGGAAAACCGGTCGTGTGTGGCGAGCTCGAGTCGAGCGACCTATTGCGATATCGCTTGCGACAGATCGCTGCGATTCGAAACGAAATTTTTGTAAATTTGTGGTAAGGTCTTATGGGACCAAACTGCCGAGGTCATCGGCCCCTAGGCTTACACACTACTTAATCCAACTTAAACTAACTTACACTAAGGACAACACTCATACACCCATGCCTGAGGGAGAACTCGAACCTCCGACGGGGGAGCCGTGGAGTATGGCAAAGCGCCTGAGACCACGCGACTGCAAAAAGAAACGAGCCGGAAGCATAATTTCTTAAACCAGTACCTGTATGCTAGAAGTATTGACCCTGGCTGTTGAGCCACTTGTCCCACTGTGACACAAGGCCGTGAATGGCTGTCTCATAAAATTCCCGAGGCTGAGATGTTAACCAGTTTACGCACGTGCAGCTGGACGTCGGCGTCCGAAGTGAATCGTTTGCCCCTCAGAGTCTTTTTAAGGGGGCCAAAAATAGCGTTTTCGCATAAAGGGTAGCCGAGAATCTCCCATTTGAATTTCTGCAGGAGTGCCGCGTCTGTGTTGGCTGTATGAGGCTTTGCATTGTCGTGGAGCAAATGACCCCACGGGTGAGATTGCCTGGTCGTTTTGATTTGACCGCTTGGCGGAGCGTGGTCAAGGTTTGCGAGTAACGCTGGGCATTCACTGCTGTCCCGTGCTGCAAGAAGTGAATCAAGCGGGGGCCATCTTGGTCAAAGAAGAACGTCAGCATAACCTTTCCTCGAACGACGACGTCCAGCTGTACGTGCGGAACTGGTTAACGTCGCAGCCCCGGGAATTTTAGGAGACAGCCATTCACCGCCCTGTGTGACAGTGGGACAAGTGTCTCAATAGCCAGGGTCAATACTTGTAACATACAGGTACTGGTTTCTGTAATTATGCCTCCAGCTCGTTTCTTTTTGAACGGCCCCTATATTACATTATTGATCGCTATATCACATGAACTAACAATAATCCTTTTTTTTTAATGTTCATCAGTTTCCGTGTATTTCAAAATTCCATTTCCTCACCTGTAAGTGTTTCATTGCCAAGATCGAGGCTCAGTATCAGAAATATTCAGTGTATATTCCTCGTACACGACCTGCATCTCCTAAAATCCGCTTGCTGGGTAACGTAACTATTTTGTAGTTTTAATAGAATTACTCAGTAAACAAGTGGCCAAAAATGTGTATTCTGGAAAAGCTCGAATCTTGAGCATTCTAGAGTCTAAGTTTATTTACCTATAATGCCAGTTTTTGACATGCGGTGATACAGAAGAAAGCTGAAAATCAGATGGCTAGATCGAATAACTAATGAGGACGTACCGAATTGAGGAAAAAAGAAATTTGTAGCACAGTGTGATTAAAAGAGGGGATAGGTGCACGGCCGGTCGGAGGACATTTTCCTACACAAGCGGCCAATCATTTGTCACCATCTCTTCCACCCTTTTTTCCTCGTACAGCTACACCCGTGTCAGTTGTCACTACTAACTGTGATATGCACTGTATGCAAACCTTGTACATGCACGCTCGTGACACTTGTCTCATCTAGTAGGGCCGCTTTTTTTTGGTCATCAGTCTACTGACTGGTTTGATGCGGCCCGCCACGAATTCCTTTCCTGTGCTAACCTCTTCATCTCAGAGTAGCACTTGCAACCTAAGTCCTCAATTATTTGCTTGACGTATTCCAATCTCTGTCTTCCTCTACAGTTTTTGCTCTCTACAGCTCCCTCTAGTACCACGAAAGTATTTCCCTCATGTCTTAGCAGATGTCCTATCATCCTGTCCCTTCTCCTTATCAGTGTTTTCCACATATTCCTTTCCTCTCCGATTCTGCGTAGAACCTCCTCATTCCTTACCTTATCAGTCCACTTAATTTTCAACATTTGTCTATAGCATCACATCTCAGATGCTTCGATTCTCTTCTGTTCCGTTTTTCCCACAGTCCATGTTTCACTACCATACAATGCTGTACTCCAGACGTACATCCTCAGAAATTTCTTCCTCAAATTAAGGCCGGTATTTGATATTAGTAGACTTCTCTTGGCCAGAAATGCCTTTTTTGCCATAGCGAGTCTGCTTTTGATGTCCTCCTTGCTCCGTCCGTCATTGGTTATTTTACTGCCTAGGTAGCAGAATTCCTTAACTTCATTGACTTCGTGACCATCAATCCTGATGTTAAGTTTCTCGCTGTTCTCATTTCTACTACTTCTCATTAACTTCGTCTTTCTCCGATTTACTCTCAAACCATACTGTGTACTCATTAGACTGTTCATTCCGTTCAGCAGATCATTTAGGGCTGCTTACATAATATCAATATTTCCACAAGAAAATATCGATTTATATCGGCGACATACACTTCCACGATATGTCGATATCAAAAAGGCAATATCAAGTGGCCATATTTTTTCGCAATTTTCGGTAAATATTTGAAGCTGTAGTAGAATATAATTTTACTCCCATTGTGTGAAGGGGTCTTAATACTTTTTCAGCTTTCGTGACGTCCAGTCTTTCTCTTTAACCGTGTGAAGCAAGTATAGGTGGCACAAAAGAAGAAGTTCGATTGCACTAGAGGGTGGCGGTTTGAATGGAATAACTAGATTTCCGATGTGAAGAAACAGCACACCAGTTGCGTTAAAAACAATACAACTAGTGTGCTATTTCTTCACACTGGCATTCTTCAACAACAGCTGTTGAAAATTATGAACAAAAATCTAAATGGCAAGATTGGTCTTTGCAGTGGGCGGAGACGAGTATGGTGAAATGCTGACATAATCGGCTCTAGCTGCAGCAACTGCAACGTTTAGCTTCACCACACAGTTTTCCTACATCAGTGCGAAAAAGGGTTATTTCGACATATAACCAATGACAAATTAATAAAATAGGGTATGAGAGATTAACTCGAATGAAATATTCCATGACAGTGCACCACGTACACAGTTGTTAATTAATAACACAACAGTCGACCAAAACAGAGTTGTACTACAAGCTTTTGATCTGCACAACGTCCAATTATTAACCTACAAATTTTCGAATTAAGTGTTTTTCTTTCAGTTCTGGCTCTAAAAGGGATTGGCAGGCTGCCAGCCTGCTGATGTACAGAATATCTTGTAATAAATCAATACTTAAATAAACAACACTAAAACCGGCAGTGTATTTACAGTGTGCGGCCAATACTTGTATAAGCCATATTGTCTTCTTCGATATGTTGATATTTTTTGTTGATATATCGAGGGGCGGCAACGATTTTTTAAATATCGATATATCTGATTCATGATATTTTTACAAATATCAACAGTTCTATCAGCTAGCGCCGCAAGTGGCCGCTATTAATTATGATACGTCCTGTATACAAATCTTACAGCTGTGCCGCCTCTGGCGCCCTTCCCAGCTTCGCACCCTAAGCGGCGGCTTTTACCGTTTGCGTCCTAGGTAGATAGGAAATATTAAATCATCAAGGGCTCGTCAATGTGATAATGGAAGGAAACGTGAGGGGGTAAAAACTGTGCACGGAGAGCAAGGCGTGAGTACAGTAAGCAGGTTCAAATGAGTATAATTCTAGGTTACGGTCTCGCATTCTGGAGGACGACCGCGGCCGATCTCCATCATCCTTCCGTACTCTGGAGCTTCTGCTCCGTCTCTATTGACCTAGCTGTTGAAGGGGCCTTAAACTTAAACCTCGTCCTTCTCATAGGTTGCAGTACTTATTCGGAGACAGAGAGGCTTGCACAAGACATTCTAGTGTGGAGAACTGCGTCAGAGGGGAGTGAAAACCAACACAACAACAACACAGGAACAACAATACCAGAAGTCAGAACGAGATTTTCACTCTGCAGCGGGGTGTGCGCTGATGTGAGACATCCTGGCAGATTAAAACTGTGTGCCGGACCGAGGCTCGGTCCGACACACAGTTTTAATCTGCCAGAAAGTTTCAATACCAGAAGTGTTTTCCTGTGACTTTGGAAGGCTCAAAGGACAGTTAAAGAGAGACTTCCACCATCCAGATTATCTTCCGGGTAATGTCTCACCATGTATTATTAAAGAGGATACGCTCAGTCAGTTAAAATAAAACATGGAACTTGAGGACCTGTTGTTGAGAGGTTAGGGTAGAGTCTGCTGCAACGTTCTTTGAATTGGCGAAAACTGTACTATTTCTTTTGCCGAATGCCCCGACATCACGGCACTGTCAAGTCACAATTGTGTGTGGAACGACCGTCAGTGAAGTTTTCTTATATTGCGTGGAACATTGCAGAGAGCGACAGAGGGAGAAAGAGAGAGAGAGAGAGAGAATTTCTTACAAGGGAACCTCCCCATCGCACCCCCCTCAGATTTAGTTATAAGTTGGCACAGTGGATAGGCCTTGATAAACTGAACACAGATCAATTGAGAAAACAGGAAGAAGTTGTGTGGAACTGTGAAAAAATAAGCAAAATATACAAACTGAGTAGTCCATGGAGCACATAGGCAACATCCAGGAGCGGCGTGGTCCAGTGGTAGCGTGAGCAGCTGCAGAACGAGAGGTCCTTGGTTCAAGTCTTCCCTCGAGTGAAAATTTTGTTTACTTTATTTTTGCATAGTTATTATCTGTCCGTTCGTTCACTGACGTCTCTGTTCACTGTAATAAGTTTAGTGTCTTTGTTTTGCGACCGCATCGCAAAACCGTGCGATTAGTAGACGAAAGGACGTGCCTCTCCAATGGGAACCGAAAACATTTGATCGCAAGGTCATAGGTCAACCGATTCCTCCACAGGAAAACATGTCTGATATATTCTATACGACACTGGTGACGGCATGTGCGTCACATGACAGGAATATGTTGTCGACCCACCTAACTTGTACACTTGGCGAATGGGTAAAAAGATTCTTCTACCTTGCCCGATTTAGGTTTTCTTGTGGATGTGATAATCACTCCCAAAAAAGTGATGAAAACATGAGTTTGTCACATAAACTGAAAATAAAAAATTAAAATTTTCACCCGATGGGAGATTTGAACCAAGGACCTTTCGTTCTGCAGCTGCTCACGTTACCACGAGACCATAGCGCTCCCGTGTTTCTTTTGTCCTTGATATTGCATATCTTCCCATGAACTACTCAGTTTGTATAATTTGCTTATTTTTTCACAGTTCCACAAAACTTCTTCCTGTTTTCTCAATTGATCTGTGTTCAGTTTTTCGAGGCCTATTCACTGTGCCAACTTATAACTAAATCTGAGGGGGGGTGCGATGGGGAGGTTCCCTTGTTAGCCTTGAAATCAATACGCATTAGCAACGAGTGAAACTAATGAAGAACATCTGTGTATTATTAGCATCATATAAGATCGAGTGAAGTAGTTCCTGAGTACCACAGCGTTCCCTACGTGTGTGTCACGTGCGCAGAAGGGAGACTGTCAGTGAAAGATGCGTCGCGTAAGCGAGGCCGGCAAGCCTAGGCGGAGGCGGACACTTCGGACAGTCGGGTGACTCATGCGGCACAATTGGCGGAGGGGAAGGGGCGGGATTGGGGGGGGGGGGGGAAGGCGCGGGCCAATTGCTGCCACCCCTCCCCTCCCCTCCCGCGGCGGGCCGTGCCGCTCCTCAGATGGAAATAAGTGATTAACGTTCACTTAGGCGCTCCTGCGTCACCGCGTCTTCTCCTGCTGACGCGCCGCCACTGACAAAGTCTTAAAAGCTCGTCCCTCACCGCCGCGGCCAGTACCCGGCTTTTTTTTCTCTTCTGATCGGGAAACTGACTTTCCGATCACATTCTCCCCATTTTCCTCGGTTACTGAGTTTTGATTTACACCTAAAATGCAGCTCTCTCACTTTCGCAGCGTATATCCCGTCGTACGCGATCCGTTGTTTTCTTGATTTGGCAAGTTCATTATATTTTAACTTAGCGGCCGTGTGCGCTTCCTGTTACCAAGTCGTCAGGCACAGAAAAATGTAGGAAAACGCGAAATTCGAGGGGGAGTCATATGAAAACTTTAAAAGTGTAACTAAAAAAATCGACATTATTCTGTAAGTTGGCGGTATTGTTACCAATTATGTAAATGCCCCTGTAAACGAGCAAACTTTGTGAAACGCGCCCTTAATTAGCGCGGAATAGTCGAACAAGTCCGTACATGTGCAATGTTTGTCAGTTTAACCTCACTTTGAAGCAGACGCTGTTCGTGTTTGTGAGTATTTTGACAATAGTGGGAATGGCCACAAACCACAAACGTAGACAAAGCAGTCCTGGCATTGACTTTGGCCCACCCTTCGGTGGGCGCGGCTTTCATACTTCATGAGTGGGCGCGTTGCGGCTTTTGCACCGCAATTAGTTTTACATTGCTGGCCGGAGTGGCCGAGCGGTTCTAGGCGCTACAGTCAAGAACCGCGCGACTGCTGCGGTCGCAAGTTCGAATCCTGCCTCGGACATGGATGTGTGTGATGTCCTTAGGTTAGTTAGGTTTAAGTAGTTCTAAGTTCTAGGGGAAGTTAAGTCCCATAGTGCTCAGAGCCATTTGAACCATTTTTTTAGTTTTACATTTTTAACCAAAGGAAAAATAACCATCCCATCAGTAATAAATAGGTAAAATACTTCAATTTCTTTTTCCGTAATTTCAGCACGTGCTTTTGGACCTGGCAAGACTTTTAGGTTGTTCTTGGCCTTGGTTATAGGAGAAGAAGGAAGCGGTTCACTTATCCAAATAGTTTCTTTATTTTTTCCTACGTAAAATCGGTAATCCTCTATTTGTTGTCACCCCTCTTCAACCAGGCGGTCATCTGTTGCCTCTTTTGATTGTTCGGAGTCACTGCTGTGGTTTTCGTCTTCAATAACTTCCTCTTCCGACTCAGATTCACGTGAATCTGACAATTCTTGTAATTCTTCTTCTGACAATCCTCGCAGTACTTTCTCATAGTCTTCAGGACGTAAAATTAGACGGTGCCTGTCAAATGCCTCCTTTTTCTCCATTTCCACGCTTGATTGCCTTGAGGGGAAAGAAAAACACAAGTATAGAAAATACATCACAAGGCGCGTAGCGGCAAACACACCACAAAACGCAACACTCACGTTTCAAACAACAATAGCGACTAAACTGCTGAAAGCATGAATAGCGCACTGTAGAAAGTGGTGACATACGTTGTAAACAACAAATACGTATCTGGACGTGGGCGCAACTGTAACGCTATCTGTGATACTCACAGAAAACTAAAGCTTGCGCCTATCTGCCGCAGGCGCGCCCATCGAAGGGTTAAAGGAAAAGAAGACAATAAGATGCTTGTCCAGGGAATGGCGTAAAATGAGAGATTTACCCATGTAAATCTGCCAAAGGAAATTATACTCTCAAAAGCCGTTGATTACATCACCTTTCTTCGAATGGACAATGAATCCTTTAAAAACTTGTTAAGGTCCCGTAAAAGAACAAACTCGTCTGTCATACGAGCCGTACACGTACCGAAAAAGCTTGTCACTTTAACCTTACTTTAGAAGCTTACGCTTTCCCTATATCACGTACTTTGGCTCTAATAGGAATGGCTACAAATGCAGATAAAGCGTTTGAAATATTGATCCTGGCACTGTGTTTAAAGAAGAAGATAGAAAAAACAAGACGCTTGACAAGGGAATTGTTTAAAATGAGAGAGAAATATACAGATGAAAACTTGTTAACGGAAATGTTACACTCAGAACCTGATGATTATCTCAAATCTCAGCGGATGGACAGTGAAACGGGTAATACCATTTTAAGAGTAACTTCGCTCACACATTGAAAAAGAAGATCCAGGTATGCTAAAATGTATTTTCGTTTTGCTCGTGTAATGACAGACACTTCATTAAAATGTCGCAGCGTGGAAACATGTAGCCCACATCGTCCTAAGAGGAACCAGAAAACTTCGATTTATGTTATATTATTACACTCCCGATTGTAAAATACTGCGTAAAACATCAATTTTGTTCATAACCTCTTCCTGGGTACTACATGGCTAGGAAAGATGCGATATCTGTACCATTTTGGTAATTGTCAGCGCTATTTTGTTTTTATCCTTGATCGTAGTTCCCATAATTTTAGGAACTCGCCATATAGTGAGAGAAATTGTAATAAAACAAGTTTTCGCTTTACGTATGTGACGAAACATCGACACAGACAACGTCCGCTGTCTTATCAAACTTTGTGTCAATCAAAATTGTTTTCAGGCACGTCAAACACGATCTGTGTTTGACAAACACTTCAACAGCACCGTACACCGTCAAATATTTGCCAAGCGTATTTATGTTTGATCTCTTACGGGGGCCTTAAGGAACGCTTCGCGAGCGGCAGCAGACTGCAGACAAACGAAACTCGGCCACAGTACCTGTTCAAAATGGCTGCCCCGCTTGCGACATGCACCAAGGTTCAAATGGCTCTGAGCACTATGATGGGACTTAACATCTGAGGTCATCAGTCCCCTAGAACTTAGAACTACTTAAATCTAACTAACCTAAGGACATGACACACATCCATGCCCGGGATTCGAACCTGCGACTGTAGCCATGCACCAAGGAAGAACAGCGTTCTGTCATACGTTTTCTGAGCAGAGAAATCGGCAAATGAAGGTCCAGTATGGTGATACATGTTTGTCATTGCAGCAAGTGCATGAGTGTGGTAGAAAGCTCAGAATTGGCGCGACGTCTGTGACAGACGCTCAGCTCTCGGGTAGGCACAACGCGTTGTGACACCAGAGGCTACGGCAGTAGTTGAAAACATTCTGATGGAAAATCACCTTGTGATGGATGAAGTAACCGCAAATATGAACATCAATCATGGCTCAGATCGTCAATGTTTAAGTTTCGCAAAGTATCCCTGCCACGGCAGCTCACTCGAGAACTGAAAGAGCGACGCTCACAGTTGCTTCACACGTTCCATAAAATAAACATACTGCACTGAGAAAGAAATCACAACAGTTGTTTTATACACAGCAATAATTGTCGTTCGCGGTTGATTGGTAACCAGGAGCTGAGGTAGGAGAGCGATGTGACAGCTGTAATCAGGACAGAAGGTGTGAACAGACTCGTGCTCTGATTGGTTGTTGCTATGACAGCTGTCCTGTAAATAACTACCGGCCAGTCACTTCGTTATTTTGACGCAGGTGCACGTACATAGTACGCAATCACAGTGAAGTGTATGTTAGAGGATACTCAGCACTGTACTACATGGTTTCTTCCCGTCTAATCGCTTATGGAACACAGGGTGTACAACTTCTTAAACGTTCTGTGCGTGTTGTAATTATTCTTAGCTAATCTCCGCCTTCTCTAAGAGCGCGGTACCGTGAGTGATGAAGTATCTAGGAGGGAGAGTGAAGTGAAAATCTCAGATATTTGTAATTGTTTTTTATTGAAACAAAAGTGGAACACCAAAGGCACCATTTTTCGACATAGTCTCCCTGTCGTTCAACACACTTCCTCCAACGCATGGAAAGTGCACGGATTCCTCTGAAAGAAAAAAAAAAGTATTTTGGTCGTAAGCGCAGCAACTTGTGCATCGCCTGCTGCACTCTTCACTGAAATGAAATTTCTTTCCTCTCATCGCCTCCTTGAGTGGCTCAAACATGTGGTAATCTCTCGGTGCGAGGTGTGGTGAGTACTGCAGACGCGGCAGAACATCAAAGTTCAGGTCATCTACGATGAAGTCCAGCATTGTCCTATGTAGACGCTTGTAGTCAGAAGCCGACGTCGATTTGATCTTGTTGCAGGCAGAAGCTGATTTTTTTAACATACTGGAATACGACGCATTGGTTGTGGAGTTTCCCCTAGTCGTTTAGTGTTCCGAGACAGTGCCTCGTCCATCCCAAAATAAGATTAGCAAAACCTTCCTTGCAGGTGGCTGGCTCCAGAACTTCTTGGGTTTTGGTGACGGTGTGCATGATGTCATTCCTTGTTTGCTCTCTTTGTTTAGGGTTGGCGACGGTGTAACTAGGTTTCGTCTCCTGTAAAGACTCTCACGAAGAATCTGTCACCTTCTGTTTCGAAAATGGCTCTGAGCACTATGGGACTTAACTGCTGAGGTCATCAGTCCCCTAGAACTTAGAACTACTTAAGGGGAGCAGGAGGTGCCTATGCTGCCCATGTTAAAATCACTTAAGTTTGAGGAACATTTATGAATAAACTACCAAATAGAAAAATTTGAATTTTTTTTAACATATAGAGTGGTTTAGTATTGCAGTTATGACAAAGGGATTTTGGAGTATCTTTTCTAGTTTCCTTCCAATTATTTTTTTTATTAATGACCCAAATTTTTTACAAATAATTGCTTTATAATTAAACTGAAATGAAACTACTAAACATATTGCCAAATGGCTGTGTTACAATGTCAGTTTGACCACTTGGAGTGCTGTATAAAAATTTAATCTCTCTAGCTTGGGTGGATTTTGAGAAAATGTTCCTTATATTCGAAAAATTCTAATTTACGGGAGATGGCTATCAAAGTTTCTCAATACATTCCTGCACTATAGGATGGATTATCAGGGTCTTCTTCTTCATCCTCCAAAAGTTTCCTCTTCTGTCTTCTTTTCTGGCCTGTTGTTTCATCGTACTTCATATGCCTTTCTCTTCTTTCTGCTCCTCTTACCCTTTCTCTGTCAATATTTCTTAGTGCTCGTACAGTGTTCACCCCAGCTGTAAATCCTAATGCCTTCAGAACTTCACACTCTTTCCTTGGTTGTAGGTTGCTATTGCATCATAAATGCCAAAGTGCAGTGTTTTTATGTTTACAAACACCCTTTTAGGAATCACTTTCCAAATCAAATTGTTTACGCTCTCATTAGGATTCTGCGTCTTTCCGTGTAGACATTTGTGTAACAATTCTGGCTGTGCTAAGTCATGAAAAATTGGTTTTATTGCATTTATCGCAGCTGCTGGCAAACCATGTTTGTGATCATAGTCCTTTTTTGCATTATATTTGCACCAGGAATCTTTTGGGCACAGGCTGTGTTGAGGGTATTCATTGGAAGAGGCAGTATGAAGGAACAATGCCCACACTGCTTTTCGCATGTCACTAACATTACTAGTATTTTGCCTTATAGCATACCCATAGTATCTCTGTAGACGTTCAGTCACGTCATCAGTAAGCCTGCCTCTCCCTCCTATTGTCTTTCCATCACTGACCTTACTTGAACCCAAAGTTTGTTCGAGCCTTCGAAGCCGTGCACCCATATGATTTTGCACATGCCCAATGCATTCCAACTTTTCAACTACAAATTCATTTCCATATGGTTTTAGTTCGTCTATAGTCTTGAAACCTTTGGAGTCACCATCCCCAAGGTAGTATTTGTACCTAACGTTGTATCTGGGAACTGAACGTTCAAAAATTTGTTTCACTCCATCGACTTCCATTGCTCCACTTGATCCACTAAAATTTGTCTCACAGGTTTCACTGTGCTCTCCTTTGATTTTATTTTTGCATCTACAATGTTCTGATAATATTGCAACATCTATCACCACAAGTAGCAGTTACAACCCCATTCAGGGATTTATGACCCCTCTTTTGCCAGGAACCATCTAATGCCACTACCAAATCCCCAGAACCACCGTTTATTTCTACAGCCTCCACTGCTTCCTTCATGGTTTTCAAAGCCACATCTTCAACAGAGGATCCTACCAGTTCAAGTAGTACCCAAATTTGCTTGGAGGCGATGGCAAGTTCACAGTACCACAAAACAGTTTACCAGCAGCCGACCCTTTTCCAATGGATCGAAGACCATACACAAGTCGAACATTCACATCAAACACTCTAGATCGTCCATTTTCACCAAAGATACTGGCATGTGAATTTTAGAAAGTCACTTGATACTTGCAACATGCACAGATCATCTTCATCTCACAAGCTAAACCAAAGTGCTTTGTTATCTCTAGTCCCACTCCTACACTTGAACACATTTTGCACAGAACACTTTCTTTCAGCACAGAAGATAATAATCCAATATTCAGTACTTCGTTAATATCATCACAGTCACTAACATATTCACGAAATCTGCCACTTCCACCAGTCATCTTCTTGCTAGAAGATGTCACAGGGCTATGGCAGGGTGTTGCTTAGCAGAAGAACGCACTGTTTCAGTAATTGTAGTATCGCAACTTGGTATTAGAGTTAATTTTCTTTTCCCTACGTTCTTCCTCTTCGTATATACACGGTTACTAAAACGTGGCATCGTAACCAGAACAACGCTTTACACAAGAAGTATATTACTACCAACAACAGGCGCAACACTGAACTAATTCGAAACGGTAAACAGCAAAGAGACGATGTTCCGCGCTCTTAGCGCTTCATTTATCACAGAAAACAATGTAGCCAACCCTTGCACACTCGCTGTATGCGTAACATAAGGCGCTGTATGCGTAACAGGCCGAGAAAATCCCAAGCAGTTCTCCAGGAAGTCACGAGAGGGTGTTAGATGCATTCAGCGGCCGCCCATTTCCTCTGCAGGCGTGGGGGAAAATGGTAATAACTCCACTTCTGGGGCGAGTAGAACAGTAATTCAAAGTTTACATTAAAGAGGAATGTTCCAATTAATTTTTGGTAGCAAAAAAAAAATTGTAATTTTTTGGATTTGACCACCTCCGGCTCCCCTTAAACCCAACTAAATTAAGGACACCACATACATCCATACCAGAGGCAGGATTCGAACCTGCGACCGTAGCGGTCACGCGGTTCTAGACTGTAGCGCCTAGAACCGCTCGGCCACCGCGGCCGGCTTCTGTTTCGAAGCACCGCAGATGTTCCATAGGAAATTACCACAAATTTCCAAATTTTTGCGACGAGTCGGCCCTGAATAGCCCATCAGTATCAGTACGCGGATCTGGAAAAAATACTACGCAAGTATCCGTAAACGCTGGTGTTTACATTTTGCCCATAGCACACACACTCTTCCGCTACGACATCAAAAAATTATCGTCTTCAAAATCATTGTTGATAAACAGTACAATGAGATCTGACATTGATATCTGACTCCTCTCTGACCTGAACACTTATCGTTAGTTACACACTGAACACTACACTGAGCCTGGCCCTGCAACGATGAGTAACAAGTAAATAGTTTTATTTACTTTGGCAGTATTTCATACTTCCAACAGTAGTTTCTGCATCTTAATATACTCGCAGTGGCAGTTGCTTCATATTTTGGGTTACCAGAAGTCCGGAAATTCCCTGATATCGCCTACATTTTAACCATTTTTTTCTGCGCCCAGGGGGGAATTTTGGGAAAAATTTTTTAAATTCCTACATTTCCAGAAACAAGCAGTGATATTTAGAAAATGAACTGGCAAGTAAGGCAATAGCTGCAATTGCAACTCTTTGTGGGAATATGGCTACAACGGCTACGGTCAAAGAGCATACTCATGCATTAGTAACATCTAACGAGAGATCCCCCCCATGAACCATGGACCTTGCCGTTGGTGGGGAGGCTTGCGTGCCTCAGCGATACAGATAGCCGTACCGTAGGTGCAACCACAACGGAGGGGTATCTGTTGAGAGGCCAGACAAACGTGTGGTTCCTGAAGAGGGGCAGCAGCCTTTTCAGTAGTTGCAAGGGCAACAGTCTGGATGATTGACTGATCTGGCCTTGTAACAATAACCAAAACGGCCTTGCTGTGCTGGTACTGCGAACGGCTGAAAGCAAGGGGAAACTACAGCCGTAATTTTTCCCGAGGGCATGCAGCTTTACTGTATGATTACATGATGATGGCGTCCTCTTGGGTAAAATATTCCGGAGGTAAAATAGTCCCCCATTCGGATCTCCGGGCGGGGACTACTCAAGAGGACGTCGTTATCAGGAGAAAGAAAACTGGCGTTCTACGGATCGGAGCGTGGAATGTCAGATCCCTTAATCGGGCAGGTAGGTTAGAAAATTTAAAAAGGGAAATGGATAGGTTGAAGTTAGATATAGTGGGAATTAGTGAAGTTCGGTGGCAGGAGGAACAAGACTTTTGGTCAGGTGACTACAGGGTTATAAACACAAAATCAAATAGGGGTAATGCAGGAGTAGGTTTAATAATGAATAGGAAAATAGGAATGCGGATAAGCTACTACAAACAGCATAGTGAACGCATTATTGTGGCCAAGATAGATACGAAGCCCACGCCTACTACAGTAGTACAAGTTTATATGCCAACTAGCTCTGCAGATGACGAAGAAATTGAAGAAATGTATGATGAAATAAAAGAAATTATTCAGATTGTGAAGGGAGACGAAAATTTAATAGTCATGGGTGACTGGAATTCGAGTGTAGGAAAAGGGAGAGAAGGAAACATAGTAGGTGAATATGGATTGGGGGACAGAAATGAAAGAGGAAGCCGCCTGGTCGAATTTTGCACAGAGCACAACATAATCATAACTAACACTTGGTTTAAGAATCATGAAAGAAGGTTGTATACATGGAAGAATCCTGGAGATACTAAAAGGTATCAGATAGATTATATAATGGTAAGACAGAGATTTAGGAACCAGGTTTTAAATTGTAAGACATTTCCAGGGGCAGATGTGGACTCTGACCACAATCTATTGGTTATGACCTGTAGGTTAAAACTGAAGAAACTGCAAAAAGGTGGGAATTTAAGGAGATGGGACCTGGATAAACTAAAAGAACCAGAGGTTGTACAGAGATTCAGGGAGAGCATAAGGGAGCAATTGACAGGAATGGGGGAAATAAATACAGTAGAAGAAGAATGGGTAGCTTTGAGGGATGAAGTAGTGAAGGCAGCAGAGGATCAAGTAAGTAAAAAGACGAGGGCTAGTAGAAATCCTTGGGTAACAGAAGAAATATTGAATTTAATTGATGAAAGGAGAAAATGTAAAAATGCAGTAAGTGAAACAGGCAAAAAGGAATACAAACGTCTCAAAAATGAGATCGACAGGAAGTGCAAAATGGGTAAGCAGGGATGGCTAGAGGACAAATGTAAGGATGTAGAGGCCTATCTCACTAGGGGTAAGATAGATACCGCCTACAGGAAAATTAAAGAGACCTTTGGAGATAAGAGAACGACTTGTATGAATATCAAGAGCTCAGATGGAAACCCAGTTCTAAGCAAAGAAGGGAAAGCAGAAAGGTGGAAGGAGTATATAGAGGGTCTATACAAGGGCGATGTACTTGAGGACAATATTATGGAAATGGAAGAGGATGTAGATGAAGATGAAATGGGAGATATGATACTGCGTGAAGAGTTTGACAGAGCACTGAAATACCTGAGTCGAAACAAGGCCCTCGGAGTAGACAATATTCCGTTGGAACTACTGACGGCCGTGGGAGAGCCAGTCCTGACAAAACTCTACCATCTGGTGAGCAAGATGTATGAAACAGGCGAAATACCCTCAGACTTCAAGAAGAATATAATAATTCCAATCCCAAAGAAAGCAGGTGTTGACAGATGTGAAAATTACCGAACTATCAGCTTAATAAGTCACAGCTGCAAAATACTAACACGAATTCTTTACAGACGAATGGAAAAACTAGTAGAAGCCAACCTCGGGGAAGATCAGTTTGGATTCCGTAGAAACACTGGAACACGTGAGGCAATACTGACCTTACGACTTATCTTAGAAGAAAGATTAAGGAAAGGCAAACCTACGTTTCTAGCATTTGTAGACTTAGAGAAAACTTTTGACAATGTTGACTGGAATACTCTCTTTCAAATTCTAAAGGTGGCAGGGGTAAAATACAGGGAGCGAAAGGCTATTTACAATTTGTACAGAAACCAGATGGCAGTTATAAGAGTCGAGGGACATGAAAGGGAAGCAGTGGTTGGGAAGGGAGTAAGACAGGGTTGTAGCCTCTCCCCGATGTTGTTCAATCTGTATATTGAGCAAGCAGTAAAGGAAACAAAAGAAAAATTCGGAGTAGGTATTAAAATTCATGGAGAAGAAATAAAAACTTTGAGGTTCGCCGATGACATTGTAATTCTGTCAGAGACAGCAAAGGACTTGGAAGAGCAGTTGAATGGAATGGACAGTGTCTTGAAAGGAGGATATAAGATGAACATCAACAAAAGCAAAACAAGGATAATGGAATGTAGTCTAATTAAGTCGGGTGATGCTGAGGGAATTAGATTAGGAAATGAGGCACTTAAAGTAGTAAAGGAGTTTTGCTATTTGGGGAGCAAAATAACTGATGATGGTCGAAGTAGAGAGGATATAAAATGTAGGCTGGCAATGGCAAGGAAAGCGTTTCTGAAGAAGAGAAATTTGTTAACATCCAGTATTGATTTAAGTGTCAGGAAGTCATTTCTGAAAGTATTCGTATGGAGTGTAGCCATGTATGGAAGTGAAATATGGACGATAAATAGTTTGGACAAGAAGAGAATAGAAGCTTTCGAAATGTGGTGCTACAGAAGAATGCTGAAGATTAGATGGGTAGATCACATAACTAATGAGGAAGTATTGAATAGGATTGGGGAGAAGAGAAGTTTGTGGCACAACTTGACCAGAAGAAGGGATCGGTTGGTAGGACATGTTCTGAGGCATCAAGGGATCACCAATTTAGTATTGGAGGGCAGCGTGGAGGGTAAAAATCGTAGAGGGAGACCAAGAGATGAATACACTAAGCAGATTCAGAAGGATGTAGGTTGCAGTAGGTACTGGGAAATGAAAAAGCTTGCACAGGATAGAGTAGCATGGAGAGCTGCATCAAACCAGTCTCAGGACTGAAGACCACAACAACAACAACAACAACGAGAGATGTGCCAACTCAGCATTTGGATGTGCCAACGCAGCATTTGCACTCCGAGACGAAGCAAAGCAATGGTTTGCTCTCACTCTTCCATTTATTCTCCAGCAACATGGGCTTATGTTTCTGTTGCACACAAAGGTAAACCTATTTTGTTTCTTTTTAATCGGATGTACATTTCACTTGAACCGGATATATAGCTACAGAGATTATTTTGGCCTGTTTTGGTATATTATAATTATTCTAATACGACGAATTGTCCTCATTATGAGTGACGTATTAAAAGCGACATATTGTTGCTGCATGGCAGACAAATGTGTATAGTTTCCCTGAGGTCTCTATATTTAAAAACAATCGGATTATGTTAATAATAAAAAGCTTTGGGGTTTTGGCACCCACTTCGTTAGTCCCGCCTAGACTTCGCGTGATCAACGTCCTTTCTCACACTTCTCCTGTGGTGAGTTATCTGATGAGCGCTGGACTATTTATAAGCTGTGAAGGAATAGACGGGGTGCACCCAAACAACTAATGAGTCATACTACTCGCGTTCTTTTATGACGGTGAACTGATTACGCTTAATACGTCTCCTGATTTTAATCTGCAATAAAATGAACAAACGAAGTTATTTTTATAATAGAAATATCACATGATCCCTTTCGACTCCAGTATATGGGCTGCCTTTAAACCTAAAAATCTTGGTTCTGGCTATAATCCAAGAAAAAGTTTCGCGCATCCATGTCTGCTACGGCTACGTGCTCGCCCGGCCTGATTTCACGGAACGTCCAGCGTAAAGAGTAAAGTGCACAGCCAACCGCAGTTGCGTGTGGTTGGCGCCCACCCACACTCAAGAGAAATGAAATTCACTTGAAAAGACGGAGCAGAGCCTCACGACTGACTTTACAGCTTTCCTAGATTCCGATACGTCATTCCTTTCGCTGTGCTCCATTGTTAACAGCTTGACAGCTGTCTGTTGTAACTTGTTTTTCTTCCAGCGGACAGAATGAGGTCAGCCTGATCCATTATTACGTAAGCTACACTGAGCGAATCTCATGAGCAGAAGAGGCAATACAAAACACAGCCATTTTCTCTGCCTCGTGATGACTTGGTGTTGTGTGCTGTCCTTCGGTTAGTTAGGTTTAAGTAGTTCTAAGTTCTAGGGGACTGATGACCATAGATGTTAAGTCCCATAGTTCTCAGAGCCATTTGAACCAAAACACAGCCTCTGATGAAAAACGTGACAAAGATGTGGCGAATACTGAGATGTATACATCTCCAAATACACAACGTAATCTGCAGTACTGTGCATGACGGAAGGTACATTGTACAAATATAGCGGTATACAAAAATCTAGGTTCAAATGGCTCTAAGCACTATGGGACTTACCATCTGAGGTCATCACTCCCGTAGACTTAGAACTACTTATACCTAACTAACCTAAGGACATCACACACATCCATGCCCAAGGCAGGATTCGAACCAGCGACCTTAGCAGCCTCGTGGTTCCGGACTGAAACGCCTAGAACCACTCGACCACAACGGCCGGCACAAAAATTTTGGGGCGAAGCAACTTTCACGTGATGTGTCATTGCCAAGTAACATAGCTCGATGACCTTGGGCCTTACATAGAAAGAACTGCTGCAATGTAATACAGAAGGTTGTTGTTGTTGTTGTGATCAGTCCAGAGACTGGTTTGATGCAGCTCTCCATGCTACTCTATCCTGTGCAAGCCTCTTCATCTCCGAATAGCTACTGCAAGCTACATCCTTCTGAATCTGTTTAGTGTGTTCATCTCTTGGTCTCCATCTACGATTTTTACGCTCTACGCTTCGCTCCAGTACTAAATTGGTGATCCCTTGATGCCTCAGAACGTGTCCTATCAACCGATCCCTTCTTCTAGTCAAGATGTGCCACAAATTCCTCTTCTCCCCAATTCCATTCAGTACCTCCTCATTAGTTACGTGATCTACCCACCTAATCTTCATCATTCTTCTGCAGTACCACATTTAAAAAGCTTCTGTTCTCTTCTTGTCTATACTGTTTATCGTCGTCCATGTTTCACTTCCATACATGGCTACACTCCGTACAAATACTTTCAAAAAGGACTTCCTGACACTTAAATTTATACTCAGTGTCAACAAATTTATATCCTCCCTTCTTAGACCGTCATCAGTTATTTTGCTTCCCAAATAGCAAAATTCATTTACTACATTAAGAGTCTCATTTCCTAATCTAATTCCCTCAGTATCACCCGATTTAATTCGACTACATTCCATTATCCTCGTTTTGCTTTTGTTGATGTTCATCTTGCATTCTCATTTCAAGACACTGTCCAATCCATTCAACTGCTCTTCCAGGTTGTTTGCTCTCTCTAACAGAATTACAGCGTCGTCTGCAAACGTCAAATTTTTTATTTCTTCTCCATGGATTTTAATTCCTACTCCAAATTTTTCTTTTGTTTCTTTTACTGGTTGCTCAATATACAGATTGAATAACATAGGGGATAGGCTACAACCCTGTCTTACTCCCTTCTCAACCACTGCTTGTCTTTCGTGCCCATCGACTCTTATAACTGCCATCTGGTTTCTGTATAAATTGTAAATAGCCTTTCGCTTCCTGCTTTTTACCCCTACCACTTTTAGAATTTGAAGAAGAGCATTCCAGTCAACATTATCAAAAGCTTTCTCTAAGTCTACAAATACTAGAAACGTAGATTTACCTTTCCTTAACCTGTCTTCTAAGATAAGTCATAGGGTCAGCATTGCCTCGCATGTTCCAACATTTCCATGGAATCCAAACTGATCTTGCGCGAGGTCGGCTTCTACCAGTTTTTCAATTCTTCTGTAAAGAATTCGTGTTAGCATTGTGCAGCCGCGAGTTATTAAACGGATAGTTCGGTAATTCTCACATCTGTCAACATCTGCTTTCTTTGGGATTGGAATTATTATACTCTCCATGAAGTCTGAGTGTATTTCGGATGTCTCATACATCTTGCTCACCAAATGGAAGATTTTGTCTTGGCTGGATCACCAAAGGCTATCAGTAATACTAATGGAATGTTGTCTACTCCTGAGGCCTTGTTTCGATTTAGATCTTTCAGTGCGCTGTCAGATTCTTCACGCAGTGTCATATCTCCCATTTCATCATCATCTACGTTCTCGTCCATTTCCATTACAGAAGGTTTCTGAAAGAAATACGCAATGAGACGAAAAGACATGGCACAATTATTCAGAGACATTAAACTACATCGAAGTCCTTACGATTCAGAGAAGTCCTCTGGACATTACAAAAAATGAGACTTTATTCGTAGTAGGGTATGTGATAACCATGGACACAACAAATGTCTGCAGTGTCCATCCATCCTGGCCACATGGTAAATAGAAGCGTCGAGGTGTAAAATACACTACTGGCCATTAAAATTACTACACCACGAAGATGACGTGCTACAGATGCGAAATTTAACCGACAGGAAGAAGATGCTGTGATATGCAAATGATTAGCTTTTCAGAGCATTCACACAAGGTGCTGACATGAGGAAAGTTTCCAACCGATTTCTCATACACAAACAGCAGTTGACCGTCGTTGCCTGGTGAAACGTTGTTGTGATGCCTCGCGTAAGGAGCAGAAATGCGTACCATCACGTTTCCGACTTTGATAAAGGTCGGATTGTAGCCTATCGCGATTGCGGTTTATCGTATAGCGACATTGCTGCTCTCGTTGGTCGAGATCCAATGACTATTAGCAGATTATGGAATCGGTGAGTTCAGGAGGGTAATACGGATCGCCGTGCTGGATCCCAACGGTCTCGTATCACTAGCAGTCGAGATGACAGGCATCTTATCCGCGTGGCTGTAACGGATCGTGCAGCCACGTCTCGATGCCTGAGTCAACAGATGGGGACGTTTGCAAGACAACAACCATCTGCACGAACAGTTGGACGACGTTTGCAGCAGCATGGACTATCAGCTCGGAGACCATGGCTGTGGTTACCCTTGACGCTGCACCACAGACGGGAGCGCCTGCGACGGTGTACTCAACGACGAAGCTGCGTGCACGAATGGCAAAACGTCATTTTTTCGGATGAATCCAGGTTCTGTTTACAGCATCATGATGGTCGCATACGTGTTTGGCGATATCGCGGTGAACGCACAGTGGAAGCGTGTATTCGTCGTCGCCATACTGGCGTATCACCCGGCGTGATGGTATGGGGTGCCATTGGTTACACGTCTCGGTCACCTCTTGTTTTCACTGACGGCACTTTGAACAGTGGACGTTACATTTCAGATGACGACCCGTGGCATTGCTTCATTCGATCCCAGCGAAACCCTCCATTTCAGCAAGATAATTCACGACCGCTTGTTGCAGGTCCTGAACGGGCCTTTCTGGATACAGAAAATGTTCGACTGCTGCCCTGGCCAGCACATTCTCCAGATCTCCCACCAATTGAAAACGTCTGGTCAATGGCGGCCGAGCAAGTGGCTCGTCACAATACGCCAGTCACTACTCTTGATGAACTGTGTGGTATCGTGTTGAAGCTGCATGGGCATCTGTACCTCTACATGCCATCCAAGCCCTGTTTGACTCAATGCCCAGGCGTATCAAGGCCGTTATTACGATCAGAGGTGGTTGTTCTGGGTACTGATTTCTCAGGATCTATGCACCCCAATTGCGTGAAAATGTAATCACATGTCAGTTTTAGTATAATATATTTGCCAATGAATAATACCCGTTTATGATCTGCATTTCTTCTTGGTGTAGCAATTTTAATGGCCTTTAGTGTAGTTCCGGGTACCCTGTCAGATTGTACGTATAAGGGATTTCGCAAATCACACCATGCATACTGTTCCAGGAAAACTCTATGCTTTTCTTCATTTACCTGTCGATAGTTACAAATATGTCTGTTCTAATAATTAAATTTAATTATAAATAGTAAGTAGTCAAATAACACGAAAGTCACTAAAAGTTCATGCAAATACACGTGACTTTTTAAAATTATATTACCTCTCAAATGTCACATAAATTAAACAATATGACCAGTGATGAAAAGAAAATAGATTAACAAATTAAGCATCAGTAGGAGTTGAACTGTCATTTCATACATGTTCGTTTTACGTAGCTGGAAGCATAACCTCTTGACCACCACGAATTGTAACGTCCAGCACCTAGCACCGATGCACCAGTTAAAAAACAGACGTGTAAAATTTCTCCTGCGATTTTCTCGGAACTGACAGAGTAGTGCACCTACTACTTGCACGTTATGTTGTTTTCATGGTCTACCGAACGTGTACAAATTTCGAAGTAAATCTGTGATCCCAACGTTGTGACCTCCCCTAATTAGTATTGGAGTTGGCTGTTCGAGCACAGACGGCACTACAGAGGAGGGGACAGTGGAAGTGGTGGGGGTTCCGCTGTGGACACCTGCTGCGTGGTAGGGGAGGTGCAGCTTGAAGTTTGTGCATAGAGGAGGAAACGCCCAGCTCAAATTCGTTTGATATCTAAAACAAATTTGTCGCAGCTAAGAACTAGGAAAGTACTACAGTGATAACATGGTGTCCTAATTTAGACCTGTGGCCTGATTTTGGTTGGCAGCCATAGGACACACACAATGTAAAATAAACGGAAAATAATAAGAAACCCACTGAGGATGTCACAACTGTGGTGAAACATGCTACAGTGGTAAAACAAAACAATAATTTGTGTACTTGCAAAGAGGTTTTCTCAAAGCACAGGAACTGAGCTCAAACTCCAATCTGGTAGAACATAAAAGGTAGTCTAGTGTAGGCAAAGAGGGAATTCCTGGTCAAAACAATTCTCCCAGAATCGCCCTTAATCTGAGGAGGAAATTTCTGAGACTGAACTTTTAGACCACAAAATTGTATTAAAGTCAATAATCGGTAAGGAAGGAATTCATGCACTTCTCGTTGTTTTTGTGCTGCACGCCAAGACAGTCAGAATTTTTATGTGACAATTGATACCTTTTCTGAAGTGCAGAGTTAACTAATTGATGCCGCGCGGGATTAGCCGAGCGGTCTGAGGCGCTGCAGACATGGGCTGTGCGGCTGGTCCCGGCGGAGGTTCGAGTCCTCCCTCGGGCATGGGTGTGTGGGTTTGTCCTTAGGATAATTTAGGTTAAGTAGTGTGTAAGCTTGGGGACTGATGACCTTAGCAGTTAAGCCCCATAAGAAATAACACACATTTGAACACATTTTTGAACTAATTCATGCCTGCGTCAAATGATTTAGGGAAACTACAGAAAATCTTAGCATTCGGACGGAAGTGTGAACCACACTAATTCTGTAATGGTAGTCCCGTGCATTACCCTCTATGCAAATTTTATCGGTCGCAACTAAAAAAATATGTGTGTGAAATCTTATGGGATTTAACTGCTAAGGTCATCAGTCGCTAAGCTTACACACTACTTAACCTAAATTATCCTAAGGACAAACACACACACCCATGCCCGAGGGAGGACTCGAACCTCCGCCGGGACCAGCCGCACAGTCCATGACTGCAGCCCCTTAGACTGCTCGGCTAATCCCGCGCGGCAATCGGTCGCAACTTGCCAAGCCGTAATGAAAATGGAAAGTCATTCCTACTTGTCACTGCTGCCAACGGCAAATCCATTGTTTCCATTTGGAAGAAAATTCCTCTTATTACGAGATCATACGCTGACAACACACGGAGAATTTCCAGTGTTGTGTACATCAGGATTATTATTCTGCAGCACAGAAACCACGCGACACGCTCTCTAATTAATCGTTCACATAGTGTGCCATTGACATCAAAGATTCACATAAATGCGAGGTATTTCATCTTTTATAGAGCGCTATGGAATTATTGAATGAAAGAGTCAAAAACAATAGGTCCCCCAACGTATTTTAAAACCTCTTCATAAAATGATGTTGCAGATTATTCTTTTCCCTCAAATCCGTAACAGATTTTGTTTAAAGTTGTCTTCGAGCGACAGTTCAAAGTCAGCGCGGTTATGAGACCGTGTCCCGAATGAAACGTGCAGTCTGTAGACGAAAGTGTTAAAAAATCGAATGCTATAGATGCTATCGCCATTCTGCGAGTTGTTTCCACTCTTCTTCTGCATGCTGCTTTTGTACTTCATTTCTCTTCTTCATGCGTTTCGGTAGGAACCAGTCGCCGGAGGATCGCTTACTGCGTTTTCAAGTTTCACTTTGAATGTTATCGAACAGTTGCATCCACTGTTTAGAGTACCGGTGCAGTCCGCATCCCGTTTTACGTGAGTGACTTTATGATCGAAGTCGTCTACTTGATATGCGTGAGCCTTTCGTGTCTGCGTGTAAATCACGCCGCTAGTGTGTCTGTGACGTCAGTGATCCATAGATGGTGCCGTGTGTGGAGTTCTAAACATGCGATTATGCTGCGCGAGGCGCCTGCACTGAAACAAGGGTCTATGACGGCGTCTGCCTGCATCGGAAGTGAACCTATTATGATGAAGGTCACTCCCATTATAAAAATTAATTTTATGCTTTCGTGTCTTCTTAATCTTTATTGTATTTTTTGCTTCGATTTCGTAACACGATGAAAAGTTTTGGAAGGTCCTGGTATTTTTTTCGTACTACTGATCTACAAGAAAAGCGAAAAATCTGATGAGAAGCCCTACACTATAAACAAGAACGTAAATAGGCAAATGTGTGTTCGTGAAAATTATTTCAACAGTAACAAAGTCAGAATTAGTTGACGAGAAAAATAAGTTTCGAACTTATCTGGCACTTATCTAGATGTTGTTTGATATGTTTGAAAGTATATATTTTCTCGAGCAAATAAATGTATATGCTCTAAAATGTTTGGTAGACGCTTTTCTTATTATTTTCACTGCTCAGGAATCTAAAGAATTTTCCACGCGATATTTCATAAGAACTTCCACTATGAATTGTACTTTGGTCATTTTTCTACATTTTCTTACTATATTTCGATTTTTTAGTAAAGGGATATTCCCTCATAACCTCTTTTTCACCGTTCAGACACGGAACTGCACAGTTGCTAATTCTCAAAACATACGCAAATTTGCCGCTGACGAGTAAACGAAAATGACTGCACGAAATTTCAATCACCAACTTTCCCGCCGCAACGAGAAACGCATTCGTTTTAATGATTTCCACTCCAAACCCTGTATCGTGTCCGTGACACTCTTCCCCCTATTTTTCGATAGTACAGAACTTGCTGCCCTTCTTTGTACTTTCTCAATGTACTCCGTTAATCATATCTGATAAGTATCCCATACCGTGCAGCAGCACTCCGAAAGAGGACAGACAAGCGTAGTGTAGGCAGTCTTTAGTAGAACTGTTGCATCTTCTAAGTGTTGTGGAAATAAATCGCAATCTTTGGTTCACCTTCCCTTCAATACTGTCTTTGAGTTTTTTTCCAATTTAAGTTGTTCGTAACTGTAATTCGTAGGTATGTAGTTGAATTTACAGCCTTTAGATTTGATTGATATATAATGTAACCGAAGCTTAACTGATTCCGTTTAGCACTCATGTGGAAGACCTCACACTTTCTCTTATTTAGAGTCAATTTTCAATTTTCGCACCATGCAGATATCTTTTGTAAAGCGGCTTGCAATTGGTTTTGATCCTCTGATGACTTTACTAGGTGATAAAAGACAGCATCGTCTGCAAACAACCTAAGATGGCTGCTCAGATTGTCTCCTAAATCGTTTGTATACATAAAGAACAGCAGAGGGCTAATAATATTACTTCGAGTAGAGAGCGCTTCATTTTCCCTGTTCCTGTTGTGAGTAGTCTAACCTTGTCTTCGCAGTGCTACGGGTTTGATACATAGAACGCGGTTGTACAGTCCTAGTTCTGTAACTTGATGCTGTTTCTTGAAACGTTCGGGAGACGATACAGGCACCTTCCAGCTCAGGTTTTCAGCATTTCCGTGACGCTCTCCTGTGAGTCAGACAAACCTGTTATCATTTTTTTTCTTTATTGAGTTTCGATTCCCCCCGAAGGGGGCGGGCTGGCAGCAGCTTAGTACGCCGCTCTTCAGCCTACAAAATTAGTTTTAAAAAGATGAAGATAATAAATAATAAAAGCTGGCGATAAAATCGGTGACTTTAATGGTAAAATGGCGGAAAATTGTGGAAGTTAAAACAAAACAAAGGGTTGATGATGCTAATAAAATACACAGGAAGCATAAAAATAATAGACAGACAATTAAAAAACATGGCGACAGTCTGGTTTCTGTTCGCAAGAGATATAAAATGCACACCCAGCGACAGCATGATTTCTGTTCGCAACACTTTGGAAAGACGCACAACACTGAATACTCAGTTGAACACTGCACTAAAAAGTTGGCACAAATATGACATACCACAGCCGAGGGCAGATGGGGGGAACCTGGGCAGATGATGGGAAAGAAAAAGGGGGAAGGAGAGGAAAAAACGAAGTGGGGGGAAGGAGCCGATGGAGGACGAGTGGGGGGGGGGGCGGGGGTAGGCAGACGCGACAGGGAGTGGGTAAAGGCAAGGGAGGGGAACGCAAAAGGACTCGGGGGGGGGGGGGAGGCAGAGAGAGAGGTTAGGTGGGGAGAAAACAGGATAGAAGGGGGGAAAGAATGAGCCCGGGGAAAGGACAGAGGAAAGGAGGGGGAGATGAAGATCAGAGTTGATATGAGGGATACATGGAGGGAGAGGGGGCATGATCTGGGAGGGGGAGTTGATGGAAGCCACCTTGGGAAAGGAGATGGAGGGTGTAGGGATGGACAGTAGGGGAGACACAACAGTGAAGGTGGGGCAGAGGGTGGGGTTGGAGAGCAACCAGGGGTGAGGGGGATAAAGGTGGCGGGAGATGTAGAGTATGTGGATATATTCGAGGAATAGGAGCAGATGGGGGAAAGGAATGAGGTTGTAGAGGATCCGCATGGGGGACAGGAGGCGTATATGGAAGGCGAGGCGGCGTGTTATCATTTGTGCTACCACACTTTGTATACATGCAGCACCCCCAGTAAGTACAAGGATGTGGGTCTCACACATTTCAGTAATATTTTAGAATTGGTCACGCGAGAGTTTGGTAAAACGACCTGATTTCTAGATTCACTCCATTTGCGTAGTATCCTACCAAAGAAATGAATTATACTTCCTGCTGTACGTACAGGTGTTGGACAAAAATATCGCAACATTGTGAGAAATGTGTACTTGCTCATAAATGCAGATACTAGCCGAGTCTGCAGATGGCGCTGTTGTGTCTCACCATGAACGCCACCTGTGCAATGCCCTTGATTTGTTGTAATGTTAGTAGTAGTCAGAACAGTATTCTATGTAGTTGTGGGTGACTTCGGTCAGAGCTAAATGAATTCGAATGTGGGTAAATTTCTGGTGCTCATAGGGGAGGGGAGGGGGTGCTTCCGTAACCAAGGTAGCCAAAGTGGTTCATGTTTCAAGAGGCACTGTACTGAAGATTTATACCGTTTACAGGGAGAGCGGGAAAACGCCATCAAGTAAGTCACAACGAGTGAAAGTATGTATTGAGTGATCGTTGCAGACAGTCATCAAAGATGAGGACAGCTGCTAAAGTCACTGCAGAACTGAATGTTGCACTCGCGAACTCTCTCAGCACAAAAACAAAAGGAAGGCGGCTCCATAAGCTGGGAACTGTAAGACGACCTGGAAGTGCAAAACCACTCTTAGAAATGCGAAAGCTCGTAACAGGAAAATGTTCTGCTGAAGCAATAAAATTTGGACTACGGAGCAATAGAAGAAAGTCATTTTGGTTGAAAGAGTCTTGCTTCAGCTGTTTCTAACTTCAGACCGAGTGAAACGTGTTGGGGATTCAGTGATGATTTGGGAAGCCATGGCTACTCTGCCAGATCGTATTACTGTCGAGGCTTATGTGACTGTTTTAGCTGATCAGGTCCACCCCGTGGAACAATATTTCTTCCCCAATGGTAGTTAGCGCAGCACTCCAAGTCGGCAGGGCCCCCTTTTCACATAGCTGGACAGCTGCACCCCCGAAATGCTTGGATACGCTACTGGGTTAGCATTTCAGCGCAGTCACACAAAGTAGGTAGGAGTAAAGCGATCTACATTCTGTCCAAGGAGCGCACATGCCTGTGGGAAAAAATCTTAACCATACCAGTTGACAGTGCTGCATTGGTTTCTAACACGAGGGTTACCCGATATATGCAGGCCTGAAGATGGCGTAATGTAATGCCAAAACTGGTTGCCTAAGAAATAAAACCAAAATAACAGCTGTTGGTATTGTATTATTAGGAATGAATAGTGTCGTGAAAAGAACTTATAAGACAAACATCAACAAAAGTAAAAAAAAAAGGTGATGGAATGTAGTCGAATTAGGTCGCATGATGCTGAGAGACTTACATTATGAAATGAAATGCGGAAAGTAGTAGACTAGTTTTGCTAACTGAAGCAGGGAGGATATGATATACAGATTGCATTAGGAAAGAAAATGTGGCTCAAAAAAAGAGAAATGGAAATGATCGTATGATATTGTTGACCAGGAGGCCCCATTCGGGGGAATTCGGCCCCCGTATTGCAAGTCCTTTTTAGGTGATGCCACATCGGCGACTTGCGAGTCGATGATGATGATGAAAATGATGTTGAAGGACACACAACATCCAGTCCCCTGCCGGGAATCGAATCCGGAAACCCTGCGTGGTAGGTGGGTGCTACCGCTACGCTACGGAAGCAGACTGAAAAAGGGAGAGTTATCAACAATGAACAGAAAGTTAAGCATTAAGAAGTTACTTCTGGAGGTCGCATTATACGGACGTGAAACGTGAATGATGAACAGTTGCGACAAGAGGAGAGTAGTAGCTCTTGAACTGCGCAAAACTTAAGTTATGGCACAGCTTCATTCAAAGAAGAGATTGATTGGTTTGCCACATCCTGAGGCAGCCAATAATACTGATTTTAGAAATGCAGGGAAATTTGTTGTGTGTGTGGAGAGTGTCTCTAAGATTTGACTACAATAAGCAGATTCAGACTGTTGTTGGTTGCAATGTAAAGATGGAGACCCTAGCTCATTTTGGACAAGGTATTACAGCTGCCTCGAGCCATTTATTGAATGAAGACTGCACCATCAAGAAGAGCAGTCCTACCGTGATACAAAGCGCATGTATTGTTATGTATCTCATTTGAATTTCCCAGCTCGGTATTTTTAACCCTCCGTAACAACCTTTCTTTGGTCATGTCGATGCAACAGCGTTGAACTTGCGTGTCGCTGGCCTACACTGCCTTTCTAAGTAGCAGTCTGACGAAAACTAGGTACCAGCTGTAAGCAGTGAGTCTACTGCGAAGGACGATGTAGGCGGTTCGCGCAAGCCTCGATTCTGAGAATTCCTTGGACGGAACCCGCATGAATAAAGGCAGCCGCTTAGACGCGTAAGCGAACAGCAGTCTCAAGTTCAGTTACGATAAACACTGAGGTGACAGAAGTCATGGGATAGCGATAAGCACATATACAGACGGCTGTAGTACCGCTTACACAAAGTATAAAAGGGCAGTGCATAGAAGGAGCTGTCATTTGTACTCAGCTGACTCACGTGAAGAAGCACCCGATGTGATTATAGCCGCAGTATGGGAATAGAAGTTGGAGCTAGACTCAGCGTACATTCAATTTCTAATATTCCGAGATCCACAGTGTCAAGAGTGTGCCGAGAATACCGAATTTCAGGCATTACCGTGCCTTTCACCACAGGCAATGCAGTAGCCGACGGCTTTCACTTAACGACCGAGATCAGCAGCGTTTTCGTAGAGCTGTCAGTGCTAACAGACAAGTAACATTGCGTGAAATAACCGCAGAAATCAGTAAAGGACGTACGACGAACGTATCAGTTAGGAGAGTGCGGCGAATTATGCCTTTAATGGGCTACGGAAGCCGACTACCGAAGCGAGTGTCTTTGCTAGCAGCACGACATCGCCTAACCTGGGCTCGTGACCACATTAGTTGGACCCTAGACGACTGGAAAACCGTGGTCTGGTCAAATGAGTCCCGATTTCATTTGGTAAGAGCTGATGGTAGGATTCGAGTGTGCCGCAGACCTCACGGAACCATTGACCCAAGTTGTCAATAAGACATTGTGCAAGCTGGTGGTGGCTCCGTAACGGTGTGTATTGTGTTTACGTGGAATGGATTGGGTCCTCTGGTCAAACTGAAACGATCATTGACTGGTTATGTTCGGCTAACAGGAGACCATTGCCATCCATTCATGGACTTCATGTTCCCAAACAACGATGGAATTTTTATGGGTGACAATGTACCAAGTCACCGGGCCACAATTGTTAGCGATTGGTTTGAAGAACATTCTGGACAGTTCGAGCGAATGATTTGGCCACCGAGATTGCCCGAAATGAATCCCACAGAAGATTTAAGGGACATACTCGAGAGATCAGTTCATACACAAAATCCTGCACCGGCAACATTTCCGCAGTTATGGACGGCTGTAGAGACTGCATGGCTCAGTATTTCTACAAGGGACTTCCACCGACTTGTTGAGTCCCGGGCAAAGGAGATCCGACACGATATTAGTAGGCAGCCCATGACTTTTGTCACTTCAGTGTATTACTGTATTCTTTTCTCTTCAACTCAATATTTAACGTGAGTTGTCACATAAATGTTGGGTAAAGGACCAGACAATTGAACCGATAGTCGTGACTTCGTATTTAGCACAAATGTTTATGAAAATTTTCTCTCCAAACATTAACAAGTGCGGTATTGCAGTTTGTCAGTCATGCCTTGTAAAGGACTGCCTTTTGTCGTAACACGATGCTGTGCATTTTGTAGGCGGCAACTAACGTCAAACGAGCCTGCGAATGGTTAGCATTTCAGCCCAGTCACACAAAGCAGGTAGGAGTAAAGCCATCTACATTCTATATGCAACGGGTTTCTCATTTAGAATCGTACTTCAATCTTAGATAATTGCGAAAATATCGTATTACGGCTCGTATAAAGCTGCGTTTTAGACGGGCCATATTTTACGACAGTATTTTGCTGCAATACCATTGCTGTCAACGTTGCTGCAATGCACCTACAGTAGAAAGCAGCTTTTGCGGTATGAGAATGTTGCCGATGCTGCAGACTGTTACGGATTGTTGCCGACGAGTTGCGCGTTTTCTCTACCAAGATTGGAGAATATTTCGTATTGCAAGGCAATATTTATCTCTGTCCTTGTCTGTAAATACTTCCCTGTCACGCTAATCTTTGTTTCCTACTCCCTCACCAACAGCGCTGCAGTCACGTGTGTCTGAGCGGAAACAGTATCATTTCGCTTTGTTAGAAAGTTTGCAGGTATAAATACAGCCACATGTTCTGTCCCCCATCGACCGCTTCAATTTCGCACGTACATATACCGTGACTCGATTATGGCAGTGCTCACGAAGAAGGAAATAGAACAGATAAATTCACACCCCATATTCACCCCCTCTCAATGGGATGCCTTAAGCTACTTTATAGACGAATTCGTGGAGGAAGAGTTCCGGTCTGGTCGGCATAAACACCGCCAGTTACAGTAACGAACACCACGCGCGGCCATTGCCCCTGTAGCGGAGCCTTAGCTTATACCATCGGCCAGTCACATCGGCCCTTCGTTTTCCATTTCTCTCACTGTCTCTCTAACTATCCTTTCATCTTTCTTTATTAAAAAAAAAAAAATCCAGCGCAACAGTCAAGGACAATACCACCCGTCATGTCACACCCACATTTTCACCTCACCAATGAAGAAGGAGAAGCGCATTAAAATAGCGCTAGAACTTCGTTCCCGGCTGAGGGTTCAACCCTCCATCATGTGCGTCGTCGTCGTCGTCGTGAGTTTCATGGGTACTGCAGTGGAGAAGTGTACAAACCAGAGAATTATGAATTTTATAAAAAACAAAAAAAATGGTTCAAATGGCTCTGAGCACTATGGGACTTAATTTCTGAGGTCATTAGTCCCCTAGAACTTAGAACTACTTAAACCTAACTAACCTAAGGACATCACACACATCCATGCCCGAGGCAGGATTCGAACCTGCGACCGTAGCGGTCGCGCGGTTCCGGACTGTAGCGCCTAGAACCGCTCGGCTATTCCGGCCGGCGCATATAAAAAACAATTAATCTACGGCCAGAGATATGGGACGTCGAAAATAATTTATACTAAGGTCGCAGTCTGAAAGAAAAGGGTTGGCAAGCTGTTGCCGAAGAGCTCGGAATCATGCTCGATGAAGCGTACAGAAAATTCTGAACTCTTTGAACTTGTGCCAAATGCGAAGCAAAAGAGCTGCATAGAAAGAGTGGAAGTGCAGGTGATTTGCATTTGATGCCATGAATATCATGTTATCTCTAGATGTACCTGAAGCAGAAATCGATAGTTTAAACAGTGGGGCGTACTGGTAAACAAAAATAAATGTAGCTTCCGTGATTCTTAACTATCTGTGCCACGAATATTTGAAAAGAACGGGTTTTATGTACAATGTCTATAGGTGGCTGCACTTTAGTAACAGTAATTTGGTAGTAATACTCCGTTTTGTAGACGCTCTTTGCATTTCGCATGCCAAACAACGAAGGTAACACGAGAGCAGCAAAACGACGCAATAAAGTTCTGTATTCATTTAAATCACACAGCCGCTGAAACTTAGGAAAAGCTGCAGCAAGCGTACGGTGAAGATGTACTACATCATGCAACAGTGTTTAGTTGGTTCAAGGACTTCAAAGAAGACCGACTTGTCTGGGCATACCCCTTTACACCCAAGGCCAAGCAACATCACACCCTGTGGCGGCATCCTTCTTCGCCAAAGCCGCGGAAATTCAAACAAACACAGTCTGCCGATAAAGTCATGACAACCGTTTTTCGGGATTGGAAAGGGGTATTGTTGCTCGACCTTATGCCCACTGTGACCACAATTAACGCTAACAAGCATTGTGAGACCCTGAAAAAACTCAAACGGGCAATTCAGATCCGGAGAAGAGGAATGTTGAGCAAGGGCGTACACAAACTCCATGACAACGCTCGCCCACACATCGTTCAGCAAACCGTTACTCTCCTGCAACATTTTCAGTGGAACATAATCACCCACCCACCCCATAGTCCTGACTTGGCGCCCAGTGACTATCACCTGTTCCCTAGGTTAAAAGAACATTTGGCCGGAAAGCGATTCAGCTCCGACGACGAGATGAAAGAAGAGTCTCATAGCTTTCTGACAGCATGGCGGCGAGCTGGTATGACATGGGCATACAAAAACTGCCACAGCGTCTACAAAAATGCATCGACAGAAATGGTGATTATGTTGAAAAATAGCTAAATGTTCAAGCTGTAAATTGATGTAAACCATTGTAGAAATAAACAGGTCTACGTACTTATAAAAAAGTAGGAGACCTTACTTTTGGGATTACCCTCGTATTTTGTCACGATGGTTTCACCTTGGTTTCCCCACATATTGAAGACACTCACCACAACACTCCTCGAAAACCCGATAAGTCGTGCAGTTCCCGAAATGCACGTGCCGAGCTTCTGGGCCATCACAATCTGCTCTCGATCAAACTCAGATAGAATGTGGGCCTTTCCCATTCTACAAGCGAACAGCAAGCTCACTGATTCTACGTGCATCGTGCGTGTGTCTCACTAGCAATCATTCTTCGCCAGGTGACGCTGATATCGCCTGGTAGAGTTGTGGCGAGTCGTGAATGAGTCGTTCATTTGAACGACTCTAAATAAAGAATCGTAAGAATCGAATTGTGATACGGACGAATCGTCGTTCAAAAGAATCGTAAGAACGATTGCGTGTTTCTTACTAGGGAACCTCCCCATCGCACCCCCCTCAGATTTAGTTACAAGTTGGCACAGTGGATAGGCCTTGAAAAACTGAACACAGATCAATCGAGAAAACAGGAAGAAGTTGTGTGGAACTATGAAAAAAATAAGCAAAATATACAAACTGAGTAGTCTATGCGCAAGATAGGCAACATCAAGGACAAACGTGAGCTAAGGAGCGCCGTGGTCCCGTGGTTAGCGTGAGCAGCTGCGGAACGAGAGGTCCTTGGTTCAAATCTTCCCTAGAGTGACAAAATTACTTTCTTTATTTTCGCAAAGTTATGATCTGTTCGTTCATTCATTTACGTCTCTGCTCACTGTAATAAGTTTACTGTCTGTGTTTTGCGACCGCGCCGCAAAACCGTGCGATTAGTAGACGAAAGGACATGCCTCCCCAATGGGAACCGAAAACATTTGATCGCAAGGTCATAGGTCAACCGATTCCTCCACAGGAAAAGACGTCTGATATATTCTATACGACACTGGTGAGGGCATGTGCGTCACATGACAGGAATATGTTATCGACCCACCTAACTTGTACACTTGGCGAATGGGTAAAAAGATTCTTCTACCTTGCCCGATCTAGGTTTTCTTGTGGATGAGATAATCATAAATAAAATAAAATAAACTTTTCACGCGATAAAACACTTCAACCAAGGACCTCTCGTTCCGCAGCTGCTCACGCTAACCACTGGACCACGGCGCTCCTGAGCTCCCAACGTCATTGATGTTGCTTATCTTGCGCATGGACTACTCAGTTTGTTTATTTCGCTTATTTTTTTCGTAGTTCCACACAACTTCTTCCTGCTTTCTGTGTTCAGTTTTTCAAAGTCTATTCGCTGTGCCAACTTACAACTAAATCTGAGGGGGGTGCGATGGGGAGGTTCCCTTGTTAGTACGCTATGCTTCGAAGGCAACTTCCGAATCATGCCGAATGATTACGACCGCCAGATGGCAGTCAAGTGGTGGATACGTGTGGACAAAGGAAGCTCGGAACGAACAAACGAAGTTCGTGGGCCGTAATATTACTCGTGAAAACCAAGCTGACACTTGACGGTGGCTGACGGGAACGAGCGTAAAGGCAATTCCCATTTACTATCGCTACCATCAGCCACCGCGCCGACGTCAGCTTAGTTTGCGCGAGTAATACACGAACTAGTGATGACAGAAACGAAATATAGCGAGTACACAGCTCCCAATACACACGATTAGTTGCTGTATTTATGAAAATTTGAAGAATGGACAAAATCTTCAATATAAAAAACTTGAAGTTGGGATCTGGTCACAGAGGTTAATAGCAACAGTAAACCATAAACAAATAAGCAGAAAGCTGACTGTAGTAACCCTTGTGCGCATGCCCGAGTTATCCCTATATAGTGCACATGCGCGGATTCGTATCATCCTACGTTTTACTGTGCTCATATTTCATATTAAAGCAGCTGTCAGCCCTCACACACACTGCAAATGTAGCTTAACTTTTGTTTCGTCGAAATACAAAGCATGGGTATTTTGCTTTTAATTTGTCTGAGAACTTATGTGAGAAGACGACATACTTCTAAAGTGTAGGATACAATCGTATACAGCGACATTACTTCACTGCTAATTTGCTAATTCTGTTAGTTCCGCCAGTGCTGCCACTAAATGGCTGTCACACTAGACCAATATTACAGAGCCTATATAGAGAAAATATAGGCTCTCTAACCAATACCTTTCTTGGCGGATCGCCGTGTAATACCGCCTTTAAACAAAAGCTTTTTAATTAATAATTTCAAGTTCGAGTTTTCGAATGTTATCATGTTCAGATTCATATTTTAGTGAAGTAATGTCGCTGTATACGATTGAATCCTACTGTTTGGAAGTGTGTCGTCTTCTCACGTAAATAGTAGTGACAGCGGCAAGTTCTCAGACAAATTAAAAGCAAAATACCCATGCTTTGTATTTAGAAGAAATGGAAGTTACGCTAAATTTGCTGTGTGGGAGGGCTGTCAGCTGCGTTATGAATTACAAGGGTGATGTGGACTTGGAAAGACATCTTAGCACAGAAAAACATAGGATGATATGAGCCAAACCACGTCTGCCTCACTGCTAGATTTTGTTACTATAAAACAGACGTCTGTAGTTAGATACGTTCAAGCCACACAACCAAACTGGCAAACCACGTAATTTTGCACCACCTTTCGCACAAATCGACTCCTCTTTCCTGGCATACTGAAATAAAACAATAGATGCAATCAAATCAAACGTGACCTTTCATCAATTAAGGCATTACACGTATAAATCGAGAATCACACTTGTAACGTCATATGCATGTTCACTCATAAATAAACTATTTCTGGCATATCTTATCATGACACAGTTCGAATCTAACCCCATTGACAATTCAGACATGTCCTGCCATCTGTGAATAAGATGTAGAACTTTTTGCATTCCGTAAGAATCGTGCCAACGCGGACTAGAATGAATCGTGAAAGAATCGTGAACGAATCGTAGGAATCGATTCGCAATGTGAGATTGAATCGTAGGAATCGAATCGGGAAAAAGAATCGTGTTGCCCAACTCCATCGCCTGGTCGTGTTGCCCAACTCCATCGCCTGGACGGGCTTATATCGATGGTGGGTCGGTGGTCATAATGTTCTGCCTGATCAATGTACAAACCACTTACTAGATTGCCCGCATCTCGTGGTCGTGCGGTAGCGTTCTCGCTTCCCACGCCCGGGTTCCCGGGTTCGATTCCCGGCGGGGCCAGGGATTTTCTCTGCCTCGTGATGGCTGGGTGTTGTGTGATGTCCTTAGGTTAGTTAGGTTTAAGTAGTTCTAAGTTCTAGGGGAATGATGACCTAAGCTGTTAAGTCCCATAGTGCTCAGAGCCATTTGAACCGTTTGAACTTACTAGATCCACTTACTATTTGTGAAAATTGTAACTGCGAGAAGAAGTATGTCGTGTGCAGAAACTGCAGTGTAGCTGTCAGTCACTGAGACTTCCAGTGATCACGCGTACATCGTCACTCCTTTCGTCGTTCAACATCAGTGACCTCTGAACCGCGTGGTGAGTGCTTAAGCAGCGGAACAAGCAATGGAAGGTCGACTTTCAGATTACAAGAGTGCTTCCTGAGTCACACCATGCCCGGTCGCAGACAGAGATGCATTGCAAATAAGATGAACCTTGGAACGAACGCGACGCGAGTACTGGAATTCAGCTAGTTGTCTTCCAGGCATGCGTACTGGATGAGTCCCCACTAACGTCAGCGTCCAGCGGACGAACATGCATATGGACTTCGCGGCTCAAGGCCTTTCGGTGGCACTCCCGCAAAAGTGGATACATATCCTTAACAGACGGCTGTCGCGGATGGATCAACATTAGCAAGTAACCGGATGCCAGTGAGCAGCATTAATACCGTCTTCTCAAGGACAGTATGATTACGTGTGGCAATCATATACACTTTTGTCTAAAACTGACATGGTGAGACCGTGGCTGTGTACAATTAATGTAGGTTAATTCTTACAAAGAAGAAGACAGCAACCAGCCACTATTAATACTGCTATTTATATAGGTAAACAGCCCCGTAACCGGTTTCGAACTGGCAAGTTCATCATCAGACGGCAGTACGCAGGATTTGCAACACACTTTACATAATCGTCAGTTTTCGACTTTCATTTCGATTTTTATTCTTCCACTGTGGCGAAATATTCTTGATGTGTTGGTGCCGTCGAAAATTCCGCGCGATTTTGTTGTGAAGTTGCAGGATTGCATTTTTCAAATATTCCAAAATATATCCAACAGTTATGTAATTTTTACATCACCATACTTACATATTTACAAATTTATAAATCTGCAATCTTTGTGATAACTTCACATGTGGCAAATTCTTTTTGGTGTGTGTGTGTGGGGGGCGGGGGGGATGCTTTGCACAATATGGTGATGTACAAATTACATAAGTGCTGGATATATTTTGCAATATTTGAAAAATACAATCCTGCAACTTCGCAACAAAATCGCGCGGAATTTTCGTCGGCACTAACACACTAAGAATATTTCGCCACAGTGGAAGAATAAAAATCGAAAACTGACGATTATGAAAAGTGTATCTTGCAAATCATGTGAACAGCCGTCTGATGATGAACTTGCCAGTTCGAAACCGGTTACGGCGCTATTTATCTAAATAAATAACAGTATTAATAATGGCCGAGCGGTTCTAGGCGCGTCAGTCTGGAACCGCGAGACCGCTACGGTCGCAGGCTCGAATCCTGCCTCGGGCATGAATGTGTGTGATGTCCTTAGCTTAGTTAGGTTTAAGTAGTTGTAAGTTCTAGAGGACTGATGACTTTAGATGCTAAGTCCCATAGTGTTTAGAGCCATTTGAACCATTTGAGTTCCATCCATTACCTGACTGGTAAACAGTGAGAAATCTCATCACTGAGCGATAGAGCAGTACTGCACTAGCGTGATGTTCGGTGCTTCAATAGAGAGTGAGTATCGTTCGAGCCATTGAAGTGTTCGTATTGTGAGGTCGTGGGCGTTTGCAGAAATTTATCCAAGAGAGCAAGATTCTAAAATTGCCATTTTGACATAAGATTGAGTTTGAGAACTTGCACCACAAGAAATAAATCTGACAAGAACTACACAAAATCTTATTGTACCCTAACCGTTTGATATTTATCCAGTCAGCCGGCCGGAGTGGCCGAGCGGTTCTAGGCGCTGCAGTCTGGAACCGCGTGACCGCTACGGTCGCAGGTTCGAATCCTGCCTCGGGCATGGATGAGTGTGATGGCCTTAGGTTAGTTAGGTTTAACTAGTTCTAAGTTCTAGGGGCTGATGACCTCAGAAGTTAAATTCCATAGTGCTCAGAGCCATTTTGAACCATTTATCCAGTCAATTTTTTTGGAAGGTGGCTTGGTATTATACCTTAAAGGTATGCTTGTCTCGTAAATACATCCAGAGTACATTTTTTATATTATTAATATGGTTATGGATGTAGGAAACCTTTGTAAACAACCATCAAGTCAGTCGGAGGAGCTAACTCTTAACAACCTAGGGCAGAACCAAAATGGTCCTCGTCCTTCTGATATGGCACATCATTGTGAGGCCATGGGAACTAGACTACAGAACTAACTCTGCAGGTAAATGTCGCGCAGGGTTGCACCATATATAGCTCTAGAACCATATACGTAATTTAAGAAAGTCCAAACACCTTGCTCTGCCACCATGTTTTCATCTCTTCCAGCGCAGAAATTCTTATTTCTTCCGCATTTGGATCCACACATGTTTGTACTGTGCTGCCTGTTGGAACTATCCCTTTCTGTAGCTCGTTCAGAGCTGTACAGCAAAACAACGCCGATACCTCCTCTACGACATGAAAAACTGTACAATTTCCCGTGAACAACCTGACAACTAGCCATTTGATGTTTACTAACGCCATAGTGTTTCCGCTTGCATTCGGCAAGATAAAACCTGTGATCGACTAGGATCAGAGACAGTCGTTTCTAGACATACGTGAGAATTCTGAAATTATCGGGAGAGGCAAGTGCCTCCTCTTACCCCCCCCCCCCACCCCCCACCCCTATGCGGACGCCTGTTTGGGGGGTACTTTGAAGCCCTACTATGCAACGCTACGGTGAAGTGGCCGCCGATGAATTACTAACGCGTGGCATCAAACGAACTGGGAATCCACGAATGCTGTTTAAACGTTTTTTGCGAGTCCGTTTTATGAACTTTATCGGTGTTTTATGTGCTATATTTTTCCCCGTTTCAGCGCTTTAGGTGAATTGCCCTTTGGAAGCTGTCGCAGCATCGCCAAATAGAGATGGCGGTTATCTCTGAAACAATCGGTTTCCCGTTATATGGCGTTTTTTCAGGCCAGTTTAACCTATCAGCATTGAAATAACAGATTTTCAGTTTTTTATTCTTATTATTTCCTGTAATAAAAGTAGAAATTACACAAAGAGTGAAAAGTTTTTCCTCTCAGTTTCAAGATACATAGAACCAAAATATTAAACTACGTAGGCAAATAAAATAAAACTTAGTCCGTCCACTATTTGCTGCTTCTCCCGAAAAGCGGTAAGTAGTTGAATGCTACAAAAAATCAGCAGTATTCTCGTATTGATTCTATTGAAACCTTGCTCAAAAATCATGTTGTAATCTGGGATCATACCACTATTTGAGCACTGCGAATAGTCAGTGCTAAAGGGTGAAAACTGATGTTGAAGAACTCTTGTTTTCCGTTATAATTTGTTCGTTTTCAAGGGCTACAAGCAGGCACAGGGAGTAGATCAACTACTCTACTGCTTATTTTTCTTGCGAATGAATTGCGGTATTTAGTTTATTACAGTTACCGTAATTTCCTTCTCCTTTTATTATTTAATAGCAATGTCAGAAAAATCTCTAGTGTAGTAAAGCAAATGAAGCTTTATACTTCATTGTTATGTCACTTTGCAAAAATATTTCCACACTAACATTGGTGCCATTCCGCAGTACAACAACTGTCTAGCGACGATAGCGAGGAACTTCCGCATATACATTGCACTTAACCGCCTTTACAGCCACCATACACAATAGGAGCATTATTGTCCCAGCGGTGCTACTTCAATTCTTATGCCATGTGTTCTTGTTGCCCGTTCCTGTCGCCATCGTTATTAAAATGGCACTGATCACTCTTCCCATTTTCTATAATAGCACAATATTTCAAATAAATGCAAATTTTATGAATAAAAATTACTCCTGCTTTAAAACAAGGTTTATATTAAAACAAAAAAATTTAGTACTGCCGCTATGGCTAACGGAAATTTCGTTTTTTTGCTCAGTTATTAGTTAAAAAATATAAAAAGTACAGCTGTTACGATCGGGACCAAAAAAATACCGAAAAATGCGTTTTCAGAACTAAAATACTAATATCGGTTTTAATCGGTCGGTTTTTCTCATCCCTATGGCCAAACTTCTAAATAAACTCATCGGACAATGTCGGTAACGACCATCCAGTGTTCAGTTGGTGCCACGAAATTTCGATTCCGCGAATGACTCATTCAGTCTCACTATCGGAGAAATCGTGAGCCTGTTGATTCACTGACTCGCGACTCCTCAGCCCCGCGAATGACTACAATTATTTTAATATCACTTTGTAATTATTTTTTTCAGAAAACACACTTTTTGCCTATGTTTCTCAACTTTTTATTATAAGCGACCTAGATTTCAGGTTGCGAGACCATTTTCTAGTGTCTTCTGGTGAACTATGACACAAAGAGTATACAACTGCAAATGAAGTTAAACAGTCTTTACAGGAGACGCACAGCGCGAAGCAGAGTTTATAGCAAAGATCCAGGCCACGAACCGATCGTACTTTAGTCTCTATCAGCTTTTTATATCTTACATTGTGTCGAGGAATTTCAAACTCCTGCTGTATGAAACACAGACCCAACCCGTAGGTTTTTGTGTTTGTCAAAATTTTAGTCCTAGGAAGAAAAGAATTGACTTGTTTTTGAGCGGAAACTCTTACGAAAGATCTGTGATCCGGTAAGAGATCACTGGGGTCTGGAGGACCCTGCATAATTGTGAGCTGGATGAGATCTGCAATTGTAGGCCAGATGGGAATCAAACGGCCTTTAGGGGCAGGTACTGTTACCCGAATGGATGAACTTCGATGACCTTTGAAATGCACTGATTTTACTCCCTGGAAGAAGACCACTAGATAGACCAAAAAAAGGTGTAGAGCTGGAATTCGTCATGACTTGCTGCACATCGGCGTTTGCTCGCCGAAAGATCCGTACCCAAAGACGGGGAAGTTGCACAGGTCACACCAATATTCAAGAAAGGTAGTAGGAGTAATCCACTAAATTACAGGCCCAATATCGTTAACGTCGATATGCAGCGGATTCTAGAACATATATTCTGTTCGAAGAGTATGAATTACCTCGAAGAAAACGGCCTATTGACACACAGTCAACATCGGTTTAGAAATCATCGTTCCTAAGTGGCAATTGTCCCCAAATAACGAAAAGTGTGAGGTCACCCACATCAGTGCTAAAAGGAATTCGTTAAACTTCGGTTACACGATAAATCAGTCTAACCTAAAAGCCGTAAATTCGACTAAGTACCTAGGTATTACAATTGCGAACAACTTAAATTGGAAGGAACACATAGAAAATGTTGTGGGGAAGGCTAACCAAAGACTGCATTTTATTGGCAGGACACTTAGAAAATGCAACAGATCTTCTAAGGAGACTGCCTACACTATGATTGTCCGTCCTCTTTTAGAACACTGCTGCGCGGTGTGGGATCCTTACTAGATAGGACTGACGAAGTACATCGAAAAAGTACAAAGAAGGGCAGCACGTTTTGTATTATTGAGAAATATGGGAGAGAGTGTCACAGAAATGATACAGGATTTGGGCTGGACGTCATTAAAAGAAAGGCGTTTTTCGTTGCGACGGAATCTTCTCACGAAAATACAATCACCAACTTTCTCCTCCGAATGCGAAAATATTTTGTTGACACCGACCTACATAGGGAGAAACGCTCACCACGATAAAATAAGGGAAATAAGGGCTCGTACGGAGAGATATAGGTGTTCGTTCTTTCCCCGCGCTATACGAGGTAAGGACAAAGAGAATTGTGAAGGTGGTTCGATGAACCCTCTGCCAGGCACTTAAATGTGATTTGCAGAGTATCCATGTAAATGTAGATGTAGATTCCTCCGATAGAGAATAGTTTTTATCTTATTGGTGTAAATGTGCAAGTAGATGTGTTACACGAAACAGATCATTAGCTTTGATGCCGCATTTCTGGAAGCTTCGTTCTGGAGACAACAGAGCGCTATGAAAAGTTTTGGGACCCACAGCCTCTGAAAATGAGTCCGCTCTCGGTTAGACTTTCCTTATCGCTGACGTTCGGTAACGAATTCACACAGTGCCCCCGTGTTTGCCAGTTGGCCTCGAATCTATTACTGCCCCACTCCGGGTGCGTTATGCACGTCACACCCACTCTGGGCAGATAGCAGCGTTTGACCAGCTCTCCCGTCAGAATGCGTTATTGCTCCAGATAACGTATCAGCGATGCGACGGCTGCCCTGGCCACCGCCTGACGCCCATGGTTAGTATAACAGCACTTCTGAGCGCCAACCACAGGCGTAGCACTTCATAATGCACGCTCTGAATTTTCAGAATGCGACTGCATTTTGTCAGGAGCATGCTAAAAGGTACTTCATGGCGAGTTATATACTCTAGTCACGGTCCAACAGATGAAGCAAGCGTTATATTTCTATTGCGCTCAGTGCCAGAGGGTAGCTAGCATACAGGGTGTCCCAGGAGTAATGGCCTGTATTCTGAGATATCACAGGAACGACCATTCGAACTAAAAAAGTCTAGTAAATACGGGCTCTAAAATGCATACCTTAACAGCTATTAGCACATCTTCTTCGTCGATGTGAAACAAGTCTCTTCTATTGCAGGCTGTTTGCTTTCCATATTTTGGGAGGAGTTAGTCAGGACCAAAACAAGGAAAAAACGATGAGTAAACATGGGCACTGAATGGATACCTTAAGGGCTACTAGCACTTGTTCATTCTTTTGCTAAACAAGTGCGAATAATGTGTGTGAAATGTTATGAGACTTAACTGCTGCCGGCCGCGGTGGTCTGATGTGTGTGATGTCCTTAAGTTAGTTAGGTTTAAGTAGTTCTAAGTTCTAGGGGACTGATGGCCATAGATGTTAAGTCCCATAGTGCTCAGAGCCATTTGAACTTAACTGCTCAGGTCATCAGTCCCTAAGCTTACACACTACATAACCTAAATTATCCTAAGGACAAACACACACACCCATGCTCGACGGAGGACTCGAACCTCCGCCGGGATCAGCCGCACAGTCCATGACTGCAGCGCCTTAGACCGCTCGGAAGTGCGCATAGTTCTTAAGGTAAACATTTTAGAGCTCATGTGTACTCGACAATTCTTTTTTTTTATATATAGCCTAAACGACCTTCTCCCAAAATATGCAAACCAAAGAGCTTGCAGCAGGAAAGACACATTTCGCAGCATCAAAGATGACCAAGTGCTCAAAACTCTTTAAGACATGCATTTTAGAGCTCATGTTTGCTAGATTTCTTTGCTTTGACTGATCGTTCGTGTGAATATTGACCGTTTCTTCTGGGACATCCTGTATACTCTTCATTCCTTCCTCTCGTGCTTCGCATGTCGAAAATATTAATTATCTGCAATGAATTCTGCGGAAACGCCTTCACTGTATTATAACCAGGCCGACTTCTGCTAACCTGCGATGTGTGCAACAACGTTGCAGGATAATAGTTATAGTGCTAGTAGTAATCGTAGCCTTTTATGGCTATTGCTAAGTATGTTTGGGAATTGGGTATACGTCCTAATCTCTTTGTCGTACCCCCTCTCTGTCCGTCTCATCCTCTCCCCCTCTCTCTCCACCTCTTGCCCCACTCTCTCTACCATCTCCTACTTCCCCCTCTGCATGTCCGTTTCCTGTCCCCCTCACAGTCTATCTCCTCATCCCCCTCCTTCTGATCTTGGGCCTTGTTGGCGGTTATTGCAATTTCAGATTCCACAATAGCTTATAATCATAAGCCGATAAGCTACAAATTCAACTTCCCTGTTGTCTGTGAAAAGCGAGTGTAACAACAAAAACAGAACTGCACATTTTCACAGCAGAGCAAAGAACAGCATTTTCTTTCTTGCAGTCGATTTCAAGAGAAAACCTGTGCATTATTGTTTAAAAACATATATAGCTTATGTTCATCTGAATGTTTATTAGAGCACTGTTTAAGAAACCGAAATGAATCGGTCCGAAACCTTTCAAGCTTTTTGCTAACAACGCTTCCTTGTTATATGTTAATTTTAATAGTATATAGGCTAAAAACATTTGGCCTATATCTGTCTGAACGTTTATTAGAGTAACGTGAAGTAATATGAAGTTAATAGGTCAAGGACAGAGCTGTTTGTCCAGAATTATCAAGGTTTTTTTGTGCATAATTGGCTGGTAAATGTACTCAGAAAGTGTGGTAATAATACCCAATCTTTTGAATATATCTTTAAATTAAGCCTTTTAACTATTTTTAGTTATTATTCTTAAGGTGCTTTTCTGTAGTTTGAAAATTGTGTTCGTTTTGTGCCTTAGTTTCGTATATATGAATTTCATAGCTAAGAGCTGAGTGTACACATGGGTAGCAGATTTCGGTTTATTGATAGAATACTTGGGAAACGTGATCAGTCTACAAAGAGATTGCTTACAAATCATTAGTGCGACCCGTCCTAGAAGTTTAGTCTAGTGTCTGGGGGACGAATCGTCAAAGGTTTGTTCGGCCCGCGGGAGATTGTCACAGAGATGTTGAAAGAACTGATCTGGCAGACTGTTGAAACTAGGCGTAGATCAGCCAAAGAAAGATTACTTACAATGTTTCAAATCGTCTTTAAATTATGCCTCTAGGAATGTACCACAGACCACTACTTATCAGTCCCATAGGGATCATTAGGACAAGATTAGATTAACTGCATCACGCACAGAGGCATTTAAACATCCTTTCCACGCTTCATACGTGAATGGAACAGGAAAAAGTCCTAATGATTGGTAGAATAGGAGTACGCTCTGCCACGCGCTTCACAATGGTTTGCAGAGTATGGATGTTGATGCAGATGTAGATAGTATGTAACTAAAAGACACTGGCTGTTACACATGGGCGATGACTCTAAGGGCATAATATGGTGATGACAATCAGTTTGCAAGTATCTCTGTGTGTTCGAGCACTTCAATTGATAATAAATATTCGTTCATAGAAATTTTGTTTGTTTCGCTGTCAATAGAGATAGCATCCACACTTAATTTAACCGTAAGATTTTCCCTCTTCGATTTGACATTCATGGTATTTTTTGTGTACTTTGATTGATGCCCGAGCAGTTGAAGTGCTAGTTAACTATGAGTCCGCCAGCATGATTTCGCAGTATCCTAAACTCTTCCAGCATGAAGTCTTCAGTGAGATCCATTTCAGAAGAAGGCGTGTTTTATTTCGACGATTCCTTGGTTTTCTTACGTTCAGGCGAAATGTGGATGAATGATGAGTATGTGTTCTGTTCTTCGGAAATAATGGTGGAGTTGTTCGGTAGTAAGGGTACACAGAATGCAGAGCACTACGTAGATTCTTTCGTAGTATACAGTATGTCCCAAACCTTTGGGGCAAACTTTAAACAGACGGTAGATAATTCTAAACAAAAAGTACGCTGAGATAGTGAACCAATTTCCGAGCATACTGCACACTGCTTTTAGTTAGGGGCTGTAACTGTGTTATAATCCCGCAACTTCTACTTTAAGACAACTTGGTTTAATAATAAGAATTTTGGCTATGGGTTATCCAAAACTTGCATTTTTTCATTTATTAGCTCATGCTTTATTTAAGGCTTTATTGTTTATGTGTGCAGGTTCAATAATTCATAATTTAAAGGATTCTCAGGATATTCGTTTTATAGGTTCAATTGTTAATTTTATGCCTTTAACTTAAGTTTGTTTTAATGTTTCTAGTTTATCTTTGTGTGGTATACCATTTTTAGCGGGTAAAGGTAGATGCGGAAGTTCTTCGTCTTTATGGTCTAACATGGCCTTGACTCTTGTTACAGTGTTCCATATCGATACTCGCCTAACGGCGTGCTCCGTTCCGAGAAGCATTAAGAAGGTGGCAATGAGCAGTGGAAATCTACAAAGTTAATGTTAGTAAACCACCAATTTTTCCCTCGGCTCCTCCTACATTTCGGCGACCTCCCTTACGGTGCTGGGTGACGACAGGGAAGGTATTCGTCTGTTCCATATCACGAGCACATCTGCACTGAGATATCATTTAACTTTTCTCGAAAGAGCTGGACAGGAGCTAGGACGACCTAACACGAAACATCACCCTTGGTATCTTTCAGTTCTGTCAGTATAATTTTCGAGCACGTCATCTGATTTTTTTTTCTTTTATTGGATCTCCTGGATCTTCTCGTGGATCATAATACTCGCTGTTAATATGACCTTCATGTCATTTCATGAGGTATATTCTTGCCTGACTCCTCTTGAAATATAAGCTCTCGCAGTTTCACAGCGAACCTCTATCAATCATATACAATACCCCTCTTTTAGTATCGACCACTGGAGTTGCATGATTACATCCGTTTCGGTCTCGTGCTTACAAAACGAACCTGTGACGGAATGCGTAGCTCTTCTGTGGATCGCCTCGGCCTCCTCTATTAATTCCACCTGGTCAGGAGCCCAGACCGACCAGCATTAAAGAACTGGTCGAACGAGGATTTTCAAAGCTGCCGTGTCTGTGGGGGAATTTCCAAAGAATGCTTCAAGTGAATCTCTCTGCCATACGCATTTCCTGCGACCATTTTACGTGCTCATCCTGCTTTACATCCTTCCGGGTGCATACCCGTAGATGTTTAGGAGTTGTCAATTTTCTCGCGTCCGACTCTAGTTGAGTGGTCAGTGCGGCTGACTGCCACGCAGGGAACACAATGTCGATTCCCGGTAAGAAAGTAGCCAAAGATTTTCCCTTGGTTGTAAGACTGGAACGGGTCCATTCAGCCTCGTGATGTCAACTAAAGAGGTACTTGAATGAGAAGTGGCAGCACCAGTTCTGCTAACCAGACAGCGGCTTGGAGAGCGCTGTACAGACTCCGCGTCCCTCCATGCCGTATCCAAATGACGTCACTGACAGAGGATGACACGGCGGTCGGTCGGGATCCATTGGCTCGTTTGTGGCGATGCTTTGCTTTTACGTTTCTGGTGGTTGAGTCTCTATTGTTCATCCAAAATATCTACACTTCCTTGGCGGTGTGAAAAATATAAGCTTCCAAGTCGGTGCAGTCAAAAGATGCGGACATTTATGTCACATATTTTGATAAGTACAAACTCACTCATCAAAATGTATAGATGAACTATCTATATACATGACGGGCCTAGTAGGCTAGCGGTTACTAGCACGGTAGCTCAGCGAGATCGGCTGCCCTCTTTAATTAAAAAAAAAAAATAAGTGTAACATTCAACAATCAACTTGAAGAGGTGTCATGTGACATCCGCCCGGACCAGATGACTGGAACAGTGACGAAGAAAAAGGGAAAAAGAAGCGGTAAAGCGAGTGCCTCTCAACGATGCGAAGAGTCGCCAGAACCAACACGTGGTTCGAACTCCACTTTAAACTTTAGGTCCCCTTCCCCCAGTTGGGTAATTGTGGTAGGTCAGGGACACTAAAGTCGCGGAAGTGGCTTCCAATAGAAAGACTTGCACCAGGACTCTGAGCCCCACGAATTATTATTATTGTTACTATTATTATTACTATCAATAATCATAAGTAAGATTGTACAGAACCCTCAGAGCTCGAATCCTTCTCGCACTTGTCTGTTTTTTTTTTGTTTTTTTTTCTAACCAAGTCTACAAAAATACAAGCACCGATCGAGGTATCTCACAGTCCGTACTTGCCTGCTCTGTGGGTAAATCCGGGTCTGGCGACAGACTTCGATGTTTGGTACCTTGGATTTCTTTTTTATTTTTGGGTCGTCAGTCTTCTGACTGGTTTCATTCGGCCCCACCACGAATTCCTCTTCCTCTCAGAGTAGCACTTGCAATCTACGTCCTCAATTATTTGCTGGATGTATTCCATGTCGTCAGTCTTCTGACTGGTTTCATTCGGCCCCACCACGAATTCCTCTTCCTCTCAGAGTAGCACTTGCAATCTACGTCCTCAATTATTTGCTGGATGTATTCCAATCTCTGTCTTCCTCTACACTTTTTGCCCTCTACACCTTCCTCTAGTACCATGAAAGTCATTCCCTGATGTCTTAACAGATGTCCTTTCTCCGTGTCGATGTTTTCCACATATTCCTTTCCTCTCCGATTCTGCGCAGAACATTCTCATTCCTTACCTCATCAGTCCACGTAATTTTTAATATTCGCTTGTAGCACTACATCTCAAACGCTTCGATTCTCTTCTGTTCGGTTTTCTTACAGTCCGAGTTTCACTAACATACAATGCTGTGCTCCAGACGTACATTAACAGAAATTTCTTCCTCAAATTAAGGCCTATGTTTGATACTAGTAAACTTCTCTTGGCCAGGAATGTCCTTTTTGCCAGTGCTAGTCTGCTTTTGATGTCCTCCTTCCTCCGTCCGTCATTGGTTGTTTCGCTTCCTAGCTAGCAGAATTCCTTAACTTTACCTACTTCTTGACTATCAATCCTGATGTTAAGTTTCTCGCTGTTCTCATTTCTGCTACTTCTCATTACTTTCGTCTTTCTTTGATTTACTTTCAATCTATATTCTGTACTCATTAAATTGTTCATTCCATTCAGCATACCACGTAATTCTTCTTCACTTTCACTCAGGGTAGCAATGTCATCAGCGATTCGTATTATTGATATTCTTCCACCTTGAATTTTAATTCCGCTCCTGAACCTTTCTTTTATTGCCATCATTGCTTCTTCGATGTACAGATTGAACAGTATGGGGGAAAGACTACATCCCTGACTTACACCCTCTTTAATCTGAGTACTTCGTTCTTGGTCGTCGACTCTTATTACTCCTTCTTGGCTCTTGTACACATTGTTATTACCCGTCTCTCCCTATAGCTTACCCCCAATTTTTCTCAGAATTTCGTACATCTTGCACCATTTTACATTGTCGAACGCTTTTTCCAGGTCGACAAATCCTGTGAATATGTCTTTTTTTTTTTTTTTTTAGTCTTGCTTCCATCATCAGCATAGATACAACACCTCTTTACCGTTATCAGCTGCTGAACGTCTTCCTCTGTATTAGAGTCAAGATTTTAAAATTAATTGCATTGCTTTACGCTAACGAGACGTTCTCTTTCTGTTTCAGAAATGTTCTGAGGAGGCGGCATCCAAGGTACCCACCTTCGCTCGGACGGAACCACCAGATACTCAGGTAGGTACCAAAAGAAGACACATTTCAAAGAGCTCGCGTACAGCGGCGTGAATATCAGTCCTGCGTTTTATATGCATTAACTACAGTGCCGAGTATCTATTATTGAATGGCAGAGGTAGAAATCCCCGTAGTGCTCCTCTGAAGCGTTTTAAGAATCAATTAAATGCTGAAGCCTCATAAGTGAGCCACAGCAGAAGATCTTACTCGCTGGCGCAAATTTACTTTAGCTCCTGTTATACATTTTGTCCAGGAACATCGGAAATTGGAAACGTCAGAGATGCAAACTTCGCCATGTCTAAATAGGCCCCTCACCCCGTATAGTGTGTAATCAATATGGCCGTATCTTTCGTGCTAGGATTGGTCTACCAAGCCATCCGAGGCATCTGCGCGCCTGAACTGCGTTGCAGTAAAGGAAATACGGGAGGAAAAGTGAGACCTGGGCTACGAGTATCAGCCGACGTCGTAACGGTTAAACGGGTCACACAGTCCTACTTAAATGGTTCAAATGGCTCTGAGCACTATGGGACTTAACTTCTGACAAGGGAACATCCCCATCACACCCCCCTCAGATTTAGTTATAAGTTGGCACAGTGGATAGGCCGTGAAAAACTGAACACAGATCAATCGAGACAACAGGAAGAAGTTGTGTGGAACTATGAAAAATGGTTCAAATGGCTCTGAGAACTATGGGACTTAACTTCTGAGGTCATTAGTCCCCTAGAACTTAGAACTAGTTAAACCTAACTAACCTAAGGACATCACAAACACCCATGCCCGAGGCAGGATTCGAACCTGCGACCGTAGCAGTCGTGCGGTTCCAGACTGCAGCGCCTTTAACCGCACGGCCACTTCGGCCGGCTGGAACTATGAAAAAATAAGCAAAATATACAAACTGGGTCGTCCATGTGTAAGATAGGCAATATTAAGGACAATGTGAGGCGAGGAGCGCCGTGGTCCCGTGGTTAGCGTGGACAGCTGCGGAACGAGAGTTCCTTGGTTCAAATCTGCTCTCTACTGAAAATTTTGCTTTCTTTATTTTCGCAAAGCTATGATCTGTCCGTTCGTTCATTGACGTCTCTATTCACTGTAATAAGTTTAGTGTCTGTGTTTTGCGACCGCACCGCAAAACCGTGTGATTAGTTGACGAAAGGACGTGCCTCTCCAATGGGAACCGAAAACATTTGATCGCAAGGTCATAGGTCAACCGATTCCTCCACAGGAAAACACGTCTGATATTTTGTATACGACACTGGTGACAGAATGTGCGTCACATGACAGGAATATGTTGTCGACCCACCTAACTAGTACACTTGGCGAATGGGTGAAAAGATTCTTCTACCTTGCCCGATTTAGATTTTCTTGTGGATGTAATAATCACTCCAAAAAAAGTGATGAAAACATAAGAGTTTTTCACATAAACTGAAAATAAAAAGTTAAAATTTTCGGTCGAGGGAAGATTCGAATTGGAGACTTCTGGTTCTGCAAGTGTTCACGCTAACCACGGGACCACGGCGCTCCTAGTCTCATACTGCCCTTAAAAGGGCCTATATTACACATGGACGACCCAGTTTGTATATTTTGCTTATTTTTTCATAGTTTCACATAACTTCTTCCTGTTTTCTCGATCGATCTGTGTTCAGTTTTTCAAGGCCTATCCACTGTGCCAACTTATAACTAAATCTGAGAGGGGTGCGATGGGGATGTTCCCTTGTGAGGTCATCAGTCCCCTAGAACTTAGAACTACTTAAACCTAACTAACCTAAGGGCATCACACACATCCATGCCCGAGGCAGGATTCGAACCTGCGACCGTCCTACTTAAAGGTTCTCTAACTAAAGGTTTCTAGGAATTTTCAGTATTTAGTTTAATTACTAACCAAATTATAATGCTGTTATTATCTACTCATTAGTCCGCAGCTCGTGGTCTTGCGGTAGCGTTCTCGCTTCCTGCGCACGGGGTCCCCGGGTTCGATTCCCGGCGAGGTCAGGGATTTTCCCTGCCTCGAGATGAATGGGTGCTGTGTTCTCTTCATCATCATCATCATTCATCCCCATTACGGTCGGAGGAAGGCAATGGCAAACCACCTCCGCTAGGATCTTGCCTAGTACAGCGGTGCGGGTCCCCCGCAGCATTCCCTACGCTCCTCGGAGTATGGGACCTCATCATCATCTACTCATTAAGAGGTACAATATTAGGTTAGAGATTTAACACATTACACTGAGGTGACAAAGTCGTGGGATAGCTATATGCACATATACAGATGGCGGTAGTATCGCGAACACAAAGTATAAAAGGGCAGTGCGTAGGCAGAGGCCAGTGGATTCATGCGAAAAGGTGTCCGACGTGAGTATAGTCGCACAACGGGAATTAACAGACTTTGAAAGCGGAATGGTAGATAGAGATATCGACGCACGGAACATTGCATTTCGCGAATCGTTAGGGAATTCAATATTCCGCGATCCAGAGCGTCAAGACAGGGCTGAGAATACCAAATTTTAGTCATTACCTCTCACCACGGACGACGCAGTGGCCAACGGCCTTGCGTAGAGTTGTCATGGCTAACAGACAAGCAACATTGCTTGAAATAACTGCAGAAATTGATGTGGGACGTACGACGATCGTATCCGTTAGGACATTCCGGCGAAAGTTGCTGTTAATGGGCTATGGCAGCAGATGGCCGACGCGTGTGGCTTTGCTAACAGCACGACATCGCCTGCAGCACCTCTGCTAGGCTCTAGAAGACTGTAGAAACGTGACCTGTTTAGATGAGTCCCAATTTCAGGTGATATGAAGTGATGTTAGGGTTCGAGTGTGGCGCAGACGCCACGAAGCCACAGACACAAGTTGTCAACAAGGCTCTGCGCAAACATGGTGGCTCCAGAATGGTGTGAGCTGTGTTTACATGGAATGGATTGGATCCTCTGGTCCAACTGAACCAATCATTGATTGGATTTGGTTATGTTCGGCTAATTGGAGACTATTTGCTGCACATCATGGACTTCATGTTCCCAAATTACGATGGAGTTTGTATGGATGACAATGCGCCGTGTCACCAGGCCACAGTTGTTCGCAATTGGTTTGAAGAACTCTCTTGGTAGTTCGAGTGAATGATTTGGCCTTCCAGATCGCCCTACATGAGGCCCATCGAGCATTTGTGAAAAATAAACGAAAGGACAGTTTGTGCACAAAATTCTACATTGGCAACATTTTCGCAATTATGGACGGCTGTAGAGGCACCATGGTTCGATATTTCTGCTGGTGACTTCCAACGAGTTGTTGAGTCCACGCCACGTAGAGTTGCTGCGCTACTCCGGGCTATGAGAAGGTAGCCTATGACTACTGTCATCTTAGTGTAAGTCAAGTACTACAGTTACAAACTGTGCATATTTTTCCTCGGGCGGTGCAACTCATAGTTCGTAAATTAAGCAGACTATTTTCACCCTGTTATTTGAGAACTAGCGCACTTACCGAATTCCAACAAACGTTACACATTATTTCAAACACATTCGAAACTTTTTCTCGATGACACGCCCCACAAAATAATGAAAGGAAAAAAAGTTGATAGCTTACTGCACCACTGGCCATTAAAATTGCTACACCAAGATGAAATGCAGATCATAAACGGGTATTATTCATTGGACAAATATATTATACTAAAACTGACATGTGATTACATTTTCACGCAATTGGGGTTCATAGATCCTGAGAAATCAGTACCCCGAACAACCACCTCTGATCGTAATAACGGCCTTGATACGCCTGAGCATTGAGTCAAACAGAGCTTGGATGGCTTGTACAGGTACAGCTTACCATGCAGCTTCAATACGATACCACAGTTCGAGAGTAGTGACTGGCGTATTGTGACGAGCCAGTTGCTCGGCCACCATTGACCAGACGTTTTCAATTGGTGAGAGATCTGGAGAATGTGCTGGCCAGGGTAGCAGTCGAACATTTTCTGTATCCAGAAAGGCCCGTAGAGGACCTGCAACATGCGGTCGTGCATTATCCTACTGAAATGTAGGGTTTCGCAGGGATCGAATGAAGGGTAGAGCCACTGGTCGTAACACACCTGAAATGTAACGTCCACTGTTCAAAGTGCTGTCAATGCGAATAAGATGTGACCGAGACGTATAACCAATAGCACCCCATACCATCACGCCGAGTGATACGCCAGTATGGCGATGACGAATACACGCTTCCAATGTGCGTTCACCGCGATGTCGCCAAGCACGGATGCGACCATCATGATGCTGTAAACAGAACCTGGATTCATCCGAAAAAATGTCGTTTTGCCATTAGTGCACCCAGGTTCGTCGTTGAGTACACCATCGCAGGCGCTCCTGTCTGTCAGCGTCAAGGGTAACTGCAGCCATGCTGCTGCAAACGTCGTCGAACTGTTCGTGCAGATGGTTGTTGTCCTGCAAACGTCCCCATCTTTTGACTCAGGGATCGAGACGTGGCTGCACGACCCGTTGCAGCCATGCGGATAAGATACCTGTCATCTCGACTGCTAATGATACGAGGCCGTTGCGATCCCGCACGGCGTTCCGTATTACTCTCCTGAACCCACCGATTCCATATTCTGCGAACAGTCATTGGATCTCGACCAACGCGAGCAGCAATGTCGCGATACGATAAACCGCAATCGCGATAGGGTACAATCCGACCTTTATCAAAGTTGGAAACGTGATGGTACGCATTTCTCCTCCTTACACGAGCCATCACAACAACGTTTCACCAGGCAACGCCGATCAACTGCTGTTTATGTATGAGAAATCGGTTGGAAACATTCCTCACGTCAGCACGTTGTAGGTGTCGCCACCGGCGCCAACCTTGTGTGAATGCTCTGAAAAGCTAATCGTTTGCACATCACAGCATCTTCTTCCTGTCGGTTAAATTTCGCGTCTGTAGCACGTATCTTCGTGGTGTAGCAGTTTTAATGGCCAGTAGTGTTCATTTTCGCTCTTCATGCAGCAAAACTTCATCACCAGACAAAACATTTAATTTATTTCTTCTTTATTCTATTCGCAATAAGTTTTGTAGTTTTCACACATGCCACTGAATGAATGCATTGGCCAAATTATATCATTGTGCGACACATACTTAAGAAGGTGTATTGTCATGGGAGTTCGATTCTTTAATAAATCGGGCTGGGGGGGGGGGGGGGGGGAAAGTGACGGCCGTCGGTGGCCGAGCGGTTCTGGCGCTACAGTCTGGAACCGCGCGACCGCTACGGTCGCAGGTTCGAATCCTGCCTCAGGCATGGATGTGTGTGTTGTCCTTAGGTTAGTTAGGTTTAAGTAGTTCTAAGTTCTAGGGGACTTATGACCTCAGCAGTTGAGTCCCATAGTGCTCAGAGCCATTTGAACCATTTTTTTGTGGGGGAAGTGTTTGCTGGTAGAGGAAGAAGTAAGCTCAACTCCATGACCCATAGACAGATCCTCTAATTGGTAGCCTAGATGACAAGGTAAAGCACGCGCATAGTTCGTTCTTGCTGCCATTATCGACGCCGCTCTGAATTGTTTACATCCGGTAAGAGATTGTGGCGAGAGCTCGAAAAAGCGAAATTTGTATAGATTGTCCTAAGTAAACTGCCCCAAAATAAATTTTCGGAGCACATATACGACTAGTATGGTTTGTACCTTTTTCTTTTCGAAAACCAACTTCTCAACATTATTTTGACCACATGAAATCACAACGGGCAGCCACCAGTGTAATGGAACTAAGAGTAAGCCTGCATTAGATTTAATTTAATTGATCCCAGAAATCTTGCTGTGTTAGTACACGTAGTTATAGGACAAGTCACAGGAAACACACTGGAGTAACATATATACATTTTTGGGGCATTCATCTACATAAGATACACATACTGTTCATAAATAATCATCAATTTATAAGTGTACGTTTCTACATAAAGCTATCTGATACAGATTATTATGTGATACACGTATACACTAATTGCATTAGGTCGTTGTATTTGCAGATAAATAATAACAAAGAATCAACATAATTACTGAGGCTTCCGTGGCCGCTTGTTGACAAACTGTCTGTTGGCTTCTGTCCCTGGTTCTTCGACTGATGTTTGATGATTGTTTTTTTTTTGTTTCCCTCAATCCACCATCAGCAATGGAGGGTGAAATTGTGACCACTGCCAGGCCACATTGACTGATGGACCCGAAACAGGAGCCAACAGCTAGTGTGTCAAAAAACAAACAGTTGCATCTATCAAATGAGATAAATAAGTCAGGCGAAAATTAGAAATACGAAGGTAGTTCGATAAGTTCGGTAAATTTTCACGAAATAGTGGAACATTTTTGCTGCGCCTTCGTGGTTGATTATTCTAAGGATCGTATAAAGAATTTCAACAATGAACAGTTCATTGTTGGCAGTCGTCTGATTGATCAGAGTGCCGACTGCGGTTAAAAATGGTGAAAACCGAGTTTGCTGCTGTTGCTAAAAATTTTCATTTGAAATGTTGGACTACCGCACGAATCAAAACAGAATTGGATGAAGTTCACGCGGACTTTGCACCATCACTGGGTGTCATTTACTTTTGGATTACCGGTAATGAATTTAAATGTGGTCGGACAAGCACCGAAGACGAAACGTGCTCCAGCTGTCCAGTTAAGTTCACCTCAAAGTAAACCATTGACAAAAATCCATTATATGGTAATGCAGGACCGCTGAGTAAAAATACTTCAGATTGCTGAGACTGTAGGCATCTTACCTGACAGAGTGCATAAAATCCTGCACGGAAAATTGGCTATGAAGAAGCTACGTGCAAGTTGGGTGCCACGATTGCTCATAGTCGACCAAAAGCGTATCTGGCACGCCATTTCAACACAATGTCTGGCGATGTTTAACCGCAATCCGCAAGACTTTTTGCCCCGATTTGTGACTTGATGGAATTTGGGTCCATTATTACACAATAGAGTCTAAACGGGAGTCAAAACAATGGACAAAGGCTGGTGGAAGTACACAGAAGAAGGCAAAGACCATTTAGTCAGCTGGTTAGCTGATGGCCACTGTTGTTTGGGAGTCCCCACGAATAATCCTCATAGTTACCTGGAAAAAGGCGGAACTAAAAATAGGCCCTATTATACTTCATCGTTGGATCGTCTGAAATATGCATTGGTAAAAAAAATTGTGCTCTTTCGCCATGGTAATGCAGCATCCAATACATTAGCGATAACAATGGCGAAAGTGCTTGAAATGAACTTCGAACCGGTTCCTCATCCACTTTATTCACCAGACTTCTCCCTGTTCCCAAACTTGAAACTTTGGCTTGGTTGAAAGAAATTTCCATCAAATGAGGAAGTGATAGTTGCAGTCATTGTCTCTTGTGCAGAGTTTGACAGAAACTATTTTTCCGATGGGATGAAAAAGGTGGAAGATTACTGGACCCTCAAAGGAGACTATGTCAAGTAGGGTGAGCTGTTTATGAAACAAATATTTTTTCTTTCATTTTTACTTGAATTGTTTTTGTCCAACAACTCTCGTAAATGATAACACTCGAATATTTTATGTTACATTAAACAAAGTTATTTTAGATTAGCACTCATAAACACCTCTACATAATAAAAACAGCTTTTCTGTAACACTGACTGAATTTATTTTGTATCTGAATCCTTTCTGATAGGACTTAAAACTTTCAGGTAGCTTCTTTTACAGAATTACCCCCATATACTATACACTACTGTGCACTTTTCGTAGCTATTGATCAACTATAAAAATGTCATTGAAATGCCAAGTTTAATGATGGTCAGCAGCTTTATTTTTTGTAAATATATGCACATTTTCACGGAAAAACATACTGTTTCATCAATATAGATACAAGCCTCAAAGCACATTCAGTATAGTTCAGTTGAGCATGCTGTTCTCCAGTCAAGAATGGGGCAATGTGGTTTGTGTTCAGTGTTGAGTCTGTCAGCATGTCTCAAATGGTTATTTCTATCTTATACCATGCATCGACTGTCACTTCGTGGTGAGACAAGAATCGTTTTTCAGCACATGTCATTGCTTGTTGGATTAGCGAACACCACAGTGACATTATTTGAGCATTCAGCTACTTATGTCATAAGCAAAATATCATAGATCTGTCTTGTAGAAGTCACCAGTTCTCAATGACACTAGCTGTTGACACTATCTCAAAATTATGGCTAATAGGTAGGCTTACTCTAAGGGTAATGCGACAGAAGTGTACTCTGCATTTTTGTAAACAAGCGAGGATGCTGAGTAGACCTAAACAGTAAGCACCCATCTCCACTTAGTCAATTTAGCCTCTATGTGACCATATGTAAAACAGAATCCCCCAGACTGTAGCATGGAAAGATGGTCAATCAGGAAACACCTGGAATGGAACGAGATCAGTGGTGTGCATTTCTCTGTGAAATGAGTGCAGGATTTGTCTGATGGATATAGCAGTATCAGGACTGGGTCCTCCAGCCTATTGTGTGGCACTACAGTCGACATTTTGCCAATGTGTTCTTTTTTAAAGACTATAATGTACAAGCAAATGTCACCTTCCTTGTGGTCATCTTTGTACAGAAGGCAGCAATCAACCAAATGGAATGGCCTGTGATTTCTCCTGACTTGAACCTGACTGAGCATGCTTGGGACCATTTGGAACTCATTCTGCATCATCACAGGTACATTCCTCAGGGGGGTCTCTGTGGAAGCGTGGGACAGGTTTGATGGCAATGTCTTGGTGCTAACCCACTGGCAGATTTTAATATTACAGATATGTCTTTCAAACAAACTGTTTTTATTTTAATTCTTCTTCCTTTTTCTTTCACAATGAAGTTGTTTTAGCTTCATTTCATTCCGTTCTCCCCTTGAAATTAAGCCCACACACATCAACAAGTTTATCTTTAACAGTGGCAGGTAATGTAGCTAATTTAGCAAACTGCCAAGTTCATTGAATGGATGTAGTAGGCATAGTCTTATTATGGCACTTTTGTTCTTGCTGTAACATGAGTAGTGCAGCTGTTGTGTGTGCTGCAGACTGTGTTCATTCAATAAGTAGACAGAAACCCTTCCAAAAGTTTGCATTTGTTTTTCTGTGTTAAATTTCTAACATTATCTAATAATGCTCATTTTATGATTCTCTATCACAGTCTTGTTAATAATTTATGTTTGTATTGTAATGCACTACGTGATTACCTAATATGGTGGCCTGTAACTTCTTTACAACTATGGACTTGCACTGAGCTCTGTAATTGTGGGATGTAAAATTAGATATTATCACAATTATCGAAACCAGTCATTTTTTCTTTGCCAGTGATTTATCAGTGGAGATCAGCTTTATGGCCAGTGGAACACCATGAACTGGCAACCAAACATTCGAAGAGTTATTTTATGGTAGACAAGAGGCAGTCAGATACAAAAATTTATTTATATGTCCTCCGCAGGCCAATGCTAGCTGTTGTCAGAGACAAGGTCAAAGGCAGTCCTCATATCACTATAGCACTAAGATGGTATGTTACAGGATACAGGTTTTTCCAGTGCTTTGATGGCAGTTTGTATAGTACCGCACTAGCATAGTGTTGTCATTTTTATTTAAACGGTTGTTTTTGTACTTAGTGTTGGAAATCAGATATATGTTTAACTTTACTTGTACTCAAACTGCTGTACTTATTGCTTTCTGTACAGGTTACTAAGTCTGTGATAGCATTGCTGCTTTACTTCAGTTGGAAGAAGTTTGCCATACTTGCCGATCCCCAATGGAAACGTGTGGCAGAGACACTGGAAGCGGAGGCAAAAGAGAACAACATGACTATCACACATCATAGCACTGTATATGATCAACAAATGTGCTGTGATCAGAAACTAAGCTGTTGTTCAGCAGCGTATTGGTATAACACTGTTCATGAAACTAGGAACATAACGAGAAGTAAGTTCTTAATAACATCAAATAATGACATATCTCATTCTGTAGTGAAACATACCATCAAACAACTGAGTAGAGGCAGGAACCAACTCATTTGCAAAAGGGGTTTCAGTTGTTGCCTTAGTCTGATAAAAGTGTGTAGCTGACTGTTATATTAAGATATTGTGTTATTGCATTTTTTCAAGTTTCCGTCATGTAATGCAGACCGTACCAAATAAGCTTAATTGAAACAACAAATTACTGAAACCAGTCACATGTTTAATATTTTGCATAACATGTTTCAGTGGATTATACCTCCATCATTAGGTGGATTTATTTCAGTTCATAATACTTGAATGTCTTGTATGTGACGCAGACTGCTTTTTACACATGTTTATGTCACATATGCTTTCAATGAACTGTGGCTTGGTATAAATTCATCTGGTGATTTATTTTTGTTCATTTATTCATTCACTTTGTAGACAAATTTATTTGCATAGACAACAATATTACACATATATAATATGTTCAGTGTTTACAGCTGAGATACTTAACAATGATGGAAAAAAGATATACATAAACATTGACGATACAGACATTTATAGACTACTTATTAGTGTATAATGTAAGGTAAGATTCAAGAATCATAAAGAAACTGATTCACATAACAGAAATGAATCACATGACTCCTCCAATACTACATCTTGGATTTTAAATTACATGATATAATTTATGTACAAGACATATATTGTGTTTCTCACAAATATGCTCCACCCTCTTTGGCTACTTTGTTATTGTTCAATGTAATTATTTATTTGTAATAATTTATACAGCATGAACTCTTTAATGGAATAAAAATTTGAAGTACATATATTTTAAGAAATGTTTTAAATTTACAAAGTTCCCTTACGTCTTCAACATATTTTTGCAGTTTATTATAAAGCTTGGCTCCTTGGTAAAACAAAGTGGTCTGAGCCTTAACTTTACTTGTTTTGTTCAGGTACAGGCACCACTGTACCTGTTTTGGCAATCAATAATCTGCCAAAGCACATCATGGAAAATACAGTAACCTGCATTGTTTACAGTAAATTGTTGTCTCAGTTAATTTTCATAATGCTCACAATCAGGCTTAATCTAAAACTTTATATTTAAAATAACTGAGATAGTTTCTTTACTTATTGCTAAACTAATGTTGTACTTGAAATAATATATTTATTCTGGTTGCAGTTTATGTGTTCCTTGGCAATCCTCTGTTGCTAGTTGAATTCATGAAAGCAATGCAACTACAAAATTTATTCGATGACGGTGAATACATGGTCATAACTGCAGACATGATGCCATACTCTGTTGAACAATCATTTAAATATGTTTGGGGTGAGCATATCTGAAGAATATTTCTTCATATATCTTTCATAGTGGAAGAATTTATTGACTTCTTTCCTTCCATCTGAAATTCTATATGTATTAGATATAATTTTATTGAATTGTGATATATAAGTTAGATTGGATTGGTTGATTGCGTTGTCCCAGCACTGCAGCTTGACTGGTTGGCTAAGGACTGGGAGAAAGAAGCAGCAAGTGAACAGGATAGGTACATGACACCTGAGTTGCATGTGGCACACAGTGAAGTGAAGGAGAGGAGTGATTGGGATACAGTACAGAGGAAGAGGGGGACTGCAGAGACAGAAGTGTGAGTGTAGATTGATGTCGTGAGGTGGTCAGCACTCCTCCATTTCGTGTGGCCCACTTAACTCCTCTTGCCTAAACCAGAGTGTGCTTACTAGTTGGATGTACCTGGCATTTTCACTGGCTGCCTCACTGACCCAGCTCTATACCATCCTCCTGGACCCTCTCTTACCACATCCACCTCCTTTCTCTCCTCCTCCATTCCATCTGCCAGAAGCCCTTGCCTCAGCTGAGCTGTAGTGCTAGGACAACATAGCCATGTTAGTTCATGTTAGCTTTTAATAATTAGCTTTAAAAAACAACTATATGGCAGTGTTTTCAATCATGTTTATTCATCTTCTGACTACACAACACCTCATCTATGTGGTGAACGGTTACCTGCATTCCTTCCATTGTACATTATCTGAACAAATGTATCAGGACACCCATCTGTAATGCAGATATCATGAGAGGCAGACCCACCAGTACAAAAGGAGGCAGGGAGTACTGTGTTGTCATTAAAGAAACAGTACCAGCACAGATGGGTGGTCAGGAGCCCTCTGTGATTTTGAACATGATGTCACCTGAGTAAAAAACCGTACAGGAGATTTCAGACCTTCTAAAGCCACCCAAGTTCACTGTTGGTGATGCGATTATGGTGTGCAAATGCAAAGGCACAACCACAGCTAAACGAAGACTGTCAAACCTAATGTACTAATGGACAGTACTGTTCAGCATTGGAGAGAGTGGTTAAAAAGGAAGGAAGGAATCACACATGAGTTCTAAACTTCTCCAGAAGTCCAGCTAGCACATGGAGTTAAAAAAAATAGTGACACAATGATCGAGCATCTCCTCATAAGCCACAAATCTCTTTTGTCAATGCTAGTCAACACTTGAGTTGGTATAATGAGTGACGCCATGACTGGAAATGTGTGATTGAAATGATGAACTGTGCCTCACACTGTGGCAATCTGATAGAAGGATTGGGATTGGCGAATGCCTGGAGAATGTTACTTGCCATCATGTTTAGTTCCAACAATGAAGTACAGAAGAGGAGGTGTTATAATATGGGGGATAGTTTTCATGAATAAGCTGTTTCCCCTTTATTGCACGTAACAAAACGCTAAATGCAGAAAGAAATGAATATGTTTTACAACATTATGTTCTGTGTACAGTAGAGGAACAGTTTGGAGATGATGGTTGTTTACATCAATATGGGGGTAAAATACGAGAAAGGCAATGACTCACCTACAGCAGATCAGTGCGAGGGGCTCAGAAACATATAATCAAAAACTGCATGCCACATTAGCTACTGAGCACTAACTCTTTTTCTACCAAACATACAAACATTTACACACACAAAAACCACACTCAAACTCACACTCCCATGGCCCTGGCCGTGGCCAGGGAAGTGTGCATTTGGGCGTCTGTGAGGTTGTGTGTTTGAATGTTGTGTGCTTTTACTAGAAAATGAGCTAGTGCTTGAAAGATAGTGTGAATGTTATTTTCTGTTAAGTGCATCTGTGCTCCATGCATCAATATGCTGTAGGTGAGTGACTGCTGTTCCTTTATTTTAACCATTAGTCCATCCAGGAATTTCCGCGATTATTTGTATCAGCATGACAATGCACACTGTCATAAAGCATTATCAGAGAAGCGATGGCCTGTGCGTAGTAACAGTCTTAAATTGACTGGCCTTCTCTAGGTTTGACCTGAACCCAATGAACCACTTTTGGGATGAGTTACAATGTTGACTTTACCCCAGACCGCCTTCTCTGGTTTCAGCTCTTGAGCAAGAATGGGCTGCCATTCCTCCACAGACATTCAGACACCTCACTGAAAGTGTCCCCAGCAGAGTTCAAGTCATCATAAAGGTGAATAGTGGACATACCCCATATTAATATCCACAAATAGGTGTCTGGTACTTTTGATCAGATCATGTATGTGTTCCACCCAGGACTTTACAGTACCAAATTAAACTCAAACTCTGATGTGATTACAGGGTCTCTTGGATTTGATCAGCCAGACTGTAATTTGGATAGTATTGAAAAGAGGCTAAGATCATTACTTGTAGTTGTGCTAACCCCACCTGCAGATGCTTATGAAAATTTCACAAAAGATGTGCGGACCAATAATACTAAAGAACCATTTAACTTTCCTATGCCAGAAGTGTTTTTCAACAAAAGTTTCAAAACAGTGAGTACATGTTAATCATATATTCAGTTTCTGAATTAAATCTTTTAGATTACTGAATAATATGTGCTTGTTAGACAAAAAATTTCTTAAACTATATTTTGAAACAGGTTTCTAAAATTATTTCTAATAATCTAGTGAAGTGTGATACTATATTTCTTTACACTTTGTCTCAATGTTCTTTTGTAGTATGTGTCAATATATGCAGCATATCTGTATGATGCTGTGAAGCTGTATGCAACAGCACTAGATGAAGTGCTGGATGAAAAAGCCAACTTGACAGTGGAGGCTATTGATGAAGTGGTGAAGAATGGAACATTGATTATTGAAAGGATAATAAAGAGGCAGAAGTATACGAGTAAGTGAATGTTGTATCACTAACATTAGAAAAATCAGGCAGCAAAAGACAGTCACTGCTATGCCTCTATGTTTATTTGAAACACTCTTCTTTGGATTTGAAATGAAATTGTATCTAGAAGGAATATTTACTTATGTGCAATTTTATACATGGCTGTCAATCATCAGCTGTGAAGCACATTTTAAGAATAGAAATAATCAGTTGTCAGCTGCACAGATTTTTATTAAATTAATTTCTTGACTAGTTTTGGAAAATTAATTTACCACCCTCAAAAAATCATACAGTTAAACTTACATAAGTAAGCAATCATTAAGCAAGCTTCTTTTTATTCGTAAAAAGAGACCTCTTGTTGATAAACATCTAAAATCTGGGATATACAAAATTCAGAGAGCTTATGCCCAGCCTTTTATGTAGGACAAACAGAAAGGGCATTTAAGACTTGGTTCCAGAACATTTGTTGAACAAAAATGGCAAGGTTGCTTACAAATCAACGTTTTCAGAACATCTTAAAGAATGGTTCAAATGGCTCTGAGCACTATGGGACTTAACTTGTAAGGTCATCAGTCCCCTATAACTTAGAACTACTTAAACGTAACTAACCTAAGGACATCATACACACCCATGCCCGAGGCAGGATTCGAACCTGCAACCATAGCGGTTGCGCAGTTCCAGACTGTAGCGCCTAGAACTGCTCGGCCACCCCAACCGGCAGAACATCTTAAAGCTGAAAAGCACTTACACCCACTGCTTTTGTTACTTAATATCAAAATCTTGCACATAGTGGATAAAGGGTGCAAAATGAATCTTTTAGAAGATATAGAAATTTTTGAGCATTCCTATCCAGGCCCCAAAGATCTTTTGAATGATCAGCTCTTGCTTAGAAACAGTTTGTTTTTTGATTGTAATTCCTCTCTTTTCAAATGTTTTTTAACTTGCCTATTTGCTTAACCAATTATTTATATCGCATATTAAAAATGACCATTTGTACCTGTCGATTCTAATGACTTGTAACCTTCCTATTTGCTTAATGCTTTTTACTCCATGTTAAGAATGGCAATTTGCATGTGTTGTTTGTGCATTTCTTCCCTCAACATCTAGTCAAGATGTCTTAGTGCTTTTTAAAGTAATTTATTTTTTATATATGTTTTGACTGTGATGACTAGTCAGAGCCACAAGCCACCTATTTGTATCGTGTTCAGTGTGCCTAATACATTTCCCTGTGTTACATAATTTTATGTTACTAATGTAGATGTGCTGTGATGCAGCCAGTATTTTAAGAGCTATAGGTAGAGGCCCTAAATGGAAAGACAACTTGTAAATATGCACTGGGATGTTGTGCTCGCTGTCAAGTCGGATGTCTCAGCTGCGACAGGTCCAATTATTTACGTCACTGAAAAATCATATCCAGGGGCTGGCCTCTACATTAAGATACTGGAAAGTTCAGTGTAGCGCCACTTCTCCATCGACCCATGGTGCCACCATCAGCTGATTATTAAATAAACCTGATCATTGTTCCCTTCCTTAACCCCATTTTACAAGCTATGTTATAATTGTGTAAAAATTTATATGCCTGATTAAAACTAAACTAAACTCCTCCCAAACAGGCCATGAAGGCCCAACGATACCAACCTGCCACTGTGTCATCATCAGCCCATAGGTGTCACTGGATGCAGATATGGAGGGGCATGTGATCAGCATACTGCTCTCCCGGCCATATTTCAGTTTCTGAGACCAGAGCCGCTACTTCTTGATCAATTAGCTCCTCAGTTTGCCTCACAAGAGCTGAGTGCACCCTCTTACCAACAGTGGCAGACTGGATGGTCACCCGTCCAAGTGCTAGCCCAGCCTGACAGTGCTTAATTTCAGTGATCTGGCAGGAACCAGGCCATTGGCATAGGTTTGATTAGCACATGAAATAAGATCATAATGGAGTTTCATTTCTTTAAGACTGATGTTCAGTTTCATTTGATGTATGTTTAGATATGAGTGCCCTCATTGTGCTTAGTCTTTGTAACCTTTTAGGCACACTAGCACTCATTGCTTCGTATATAAGTGAAATGTATTATGGTCACACTAGTCTATTGGTGCTAATTATTATATTTCTTTTGGTTTTACTTATAATGCAATTTTTTTTTTTGGTCACCATATCTTCGCATACGTTATGTCACTTCTTAACTGCTTGACAGTACTGTGTAAAAATTTTAAGGAAGGTATGTTTATAATCTGTTTATTACTGTACACTTATTGTTATTAATCTCCTGTTAATTGTGATCCAACCCTGGTACTAATCAAATTCTTATCTTATTCCCATTTTTTGTAGAACTCTATCATCCAGAGTTTGCTTGATGTTTGATTTCTGATGTAAGTCTGTGTGATTTTCTTGGGATCCCATATTAATTTGCCAAAACTAGTCAAAAAGTTAACTTAATAAAAATTTGTGCAGTTGACAACTGATCATTTCTGTTCTTAAAACTTATTTGCAAGTTAGTCAGTCTGTTGCCATATCATAATTACTGGTTTTTGTTCATTCATTGAATGGATGAATGGTGCGCTCACACCAATACGAAGGAAACAAAAGATAAACAGTTGCTGAGTAATATAACCAAGAAAGCAGGGTAGCAGCTTTTCCCTTCTCTTTCTTAATCTTAAATTGCTGGAATCATATTTCTCTTGACACCCTGCTATATACACTACTGAATATTTAATGGCATACAATGCTATGTCTTTTGAACTGTGAACATTGTAAACTTTTTGTAATGTATCTGCTGTTCTTTTAGAGCTGTACTGTTCTCTGTGAGTAACTGAGCAATTAAAACAGTAACCATATTTAAGGCTGCTTAATGTGTTAGCAGGGATGGTTGTTTTGCAGATGATATGCCTTCGCCTTCCTGTCAACAAAGAACCTGACAACCAGCCAGGCATGGTGACACCTGCACTGCACAATTTTTCTTTAATTGTCATATAAGTGGATGTTATTAGTGGAGGAAGCAAGATCTTTTCCACACATAAGCTACCACAGGGAAAGGAACAGAGCAGAGGGTGTAAGCTCTGCCTTTCTCATGCCCTACGGCAACATGACTAGCACAAAAAATTGAAACATAACTCAACATTCACCAATTGCCACTACAGTGCTATGGGCCAACAACAATGCTTTCTTACTGTAAATAATAGAATTGCTGATGAAACATCAGCCTTCTGTATTCTACTGATACAGAACTAGAGTGCACAATGTACAGGTTGATGCAGTTATAAGCACCTGCCACCTTAACATGTTTCACACACAAAACTTTCTAAGAATTTAAAGACCCATTCAAGTAAAAAAATATTCAAAGAGGTATCAATATTTCAGCAACACTCTTAAATACTAAGTACATAGAGTATAGATGGAAGAAACATGAAGTTCATTATTCTGTCTGCTATAATGTGGCTCGTTGCAGCTTCCTCTCAGAGTACAGCTTGCATCTAATATTCTTCCTTCGTATACCTACAGCTTTTGGCCTATTTGGCAAACTGTTGTTGGAGCAAAAAATCATAACTTCAGTGTAAAACATTTATAACGTACCATTTAAATGAAAATTCAGCAGAAGAATGCAGGTCTAGCCCCACCTCATAACAATGTACATGTGTTCAGTCTCTTGTAAGGCACTGGTAGGTTCACAATGAGGATTTATTATCCCAATTCTCTTCTTTCATTTCCATATTATGGTTGAGTTGTCCAAGCATATTGTGTGCATAATTGTGAAGTATTACCATGTCAACAATAGCAAATAAGTGCTTAATTTTCACACATAATGATTTTTGTTCTCAATAAGCTGTGGATAAGTGAGATAGCCACATCTCCTCTGGCATAAATTTCTGTTTGATATTTAGTGCCAGTGATTAAAGTTGTACGAGGTGTGATCAGAAAGCAATGGAAATTTTCGTTTTTCTGAAAGTGTCTTTACTTATCCAACGACATCAACATGTGCCCTTCAAAGTAATCCCCTCAAAAGTTGTGTCAGTGCTTTTTCCACTTCTGGAACTAACTTTTTGTTAAAGTTGTGAGGATTCTCTCCTTGTTGATGTGATCTTCATACTTGTTTTGGAGGGCCCCACTTTCCACCAGACTTTTCCTGTGAAGTAAAATCTGTTACCTAGTAAGAGGCACTGGTAGGTTCACAATGAGGACTTATTATCCCAATTACAAATTGGTTTACCATCTGATCAAAATACAAAGGGTATTTGGAAAGTGAGTTCCGATTGGCTGCAAAATGGAAACCACTGTGAGTATAAAAAATGTTTTATTGGCAACTGTTAGCTATAACTTCCAGCTACTTATCTACACAGTCACTGCTTGGACTTAGACATTTGTGTAGCATTGTACCAACTTTCCAATACCGTTATCATAGAAGGCAGCCACCAGTGCTCTCCACCAATTCTCTAGGCTGGTTGACAGCTGGCCTGTGCCAAAATGTCTTCATAGGCAGCAATTCATGCGAGGAGAAAAGAAACTCAGAGGGAGCAAATTACAGGAAGTATTGTGGGTTATCAAACACTTCCCTTCAAAAACGCTGCAGGAGCATCTTCATTGCCACTGAAGAATGTGACTGAGAGTTGTTTTGAAGAAGGAAACAAATGACAGTTATGTTATATGGGCTGCAAAGCTTCAGGCGAAATTTCTCACTAGGCTCTTGTACTTGGTGGGATATAGTATTTTCTCGGCATCTTTATGTGCTGACTGCGTGCTCAGAACTGGAAAGAGCAATGTGACATGGGTGGTGTTACTAGAGACACTGCCCAACACATCTGTGCAAAGCTTTATCAGATTTTCTCAGTGGTTCCATTTTGTGACCAAACAGAACCCAGTTTCTGAACAGCTCTAGTAACTTCTTACAGGCAATAACAAGAACAGACTCTCATTGTGGTTCCAAGTCAAATTCAGTTCTGTGTTATACATAGATCTCCCCAATTGCAAAATCCCATGATCACAGAATTTCACCATGGATGTAGCTCCACAGTACACAGTACACTGCAGACTCTGAGCTCATGCCTGCTCTGACATCATGTGCAGCCATCTGGTGGCCCTAGAACATCTCAAACATACATCACCACACCAATCCAAACAGAACCTAATTTAATTTTACCTATAACTGTTATTACATAAACCTAGTTTTTCAAAATACAGTTCTCAGCCTTATATATATTTCTATAAACACAAACAGACATGATCTCGCAATCTCAATTTGGGAGTAAGGGTTCATATCACCAGCTCCCATTGACCATCATGCTAATTTGCACCCTTACATGGTTTTCAGCTCTATCAGTGATCCTGTTTTTTATCTCATCAGTGGTGGAAAAATGATGTCCTTTCACAGTTTTGTTCAGCCTTGGGAATAGAAAGAAATCACAGGGGACCATGTTCAATAAATACAGTGGCTGAGGCAATGTAATGGTTTTGTTTTTGTCAAAAAATCACAAACAAGCATTGAGATGTGAGTGGGAGCATTATCATGATGCAATTTCCACAAGTGTTTTTGCCATAGCTCTGGTCATTTTCTTCAAATTGCTTCACGCAAATGGCGCATTACTTCCAGGTAGTATTCGTATTGATTGTATGACCATAAGGTAGGAACCCATGATGCACTATGCCATTGTAATTGGAGAACACAGTGAGAAGAGCCTTCATCTGTGTTCAAACTTGTCGAATTTTTTTGGTCTTGGTCCTTCAAGCAGTTTCCATTGGTATGACTGGCCTGGTTTTGACATCATACCCAAATACCCATGTTCTGTCACCTGTTCCACCTTCTTTGGAAGTCTTGAATTGTTGTCTACTTCATTAAAAAATTCCTGAGTGATGACTATGGTTGTCATTTTTGGTCAAAATTCAACAATTTTGGAACAAACTTTGTGGTTACATGTTTCATGTCCGAAACATCAGAAAAAACTCATTGCTATGAGTCAAAGCATATGCTGACATCATAGGCAACCTATCTGATGGTGATTTTCAAGAACTATTTGCTTTACTTCTCCCACATTGACGTCAGTAATTGATGTGCTATGGCACCCAGAGTGGTCATTGTCTTCAGTGTCCTCTTGACCCTCTTTGAAATGTATATACCACTTGTAAACTCTTGTGTTACTCATAGTAGATTCACCAAAAGCCACAGTCAATATTTTGGATGCAGTGCTGCACTTTGTTCCATTTTTCAAACAAAATTTAATGCAAATTCTTTGATCCATCTGCTTTGAAAGCAAATATTCGCTGAGCACTTGAAAACACTTACAGTATAACTTTTTCGACCATCAACAATAAACTAAGTATTAATAACAGCTAAAGATGTAAACGTACATTAGGAACATGTCTACCAACAAATTAAAAACAAAAATTTTGAAAATCAGATGTATAAAGCATATGAAATTAAAAGATTCCCATTGCTTTCTCATCACCCCTGATACATATGGGGCCAGATGAACCATAATACAGCAACTCTAAACATCTGCAATTGAAATTGTATTGTTAAGGGAAGTGACTTATGAAGAAGCTATAAATGAAAAGCTAAATGTTTGTTTTCATGGTCATCTTCTGCATCTGCTGTTATAATCAGTTATTATTAATGTCTCGTCCGTGACTTGTGGTCTTGCAGTAACGTTCTCACTTCCCACGCACGGGGTCCCGGGTTTGATTGCCGGGGGGGTCAGGGATTTTTCTCTGCCTTGAGATGACTGGGTGTTGTGTGTCTTTCATCATCATTTCATCCTAATTCACTCGCAAGTTGCCGTAGTGGCGTTAAAGAACTTGTGGAGTGGCGGCGAAACCGCCCCACGAAGGGTCTCCCAGTCACCAGTGCCATATGCTCATTATTATTATTATTATTATTATTATTTGTGTCTGCATCTTAAGCTTACTGCAATTAATTGCAGTAAGCTTAAGACAGAGAAACCGATAATCAGTGAAAACGAAAAGCTGCTTTCTGGCAGATAGTAGAGATCTTCTTGAAGTTGAAATTGGCCAAAATGTCTTGTTTCAAAATTAAAGCAGCTCTTGTGTTTCTTGTGTGTTACCAGGAAATGCTATTTAACAGTTTGTCATCTTGAAACTAAGATGCTATATTAGTGTAGCTTTATGGCAGAACACAGTATCATTGCCTCTTTCCATAAAAATGTTCAGCTTGATGATAGCAGAAGAATGTTCTGCTTGGCAAAAGTTAAAATGTCACTTGGTAACTATCTTGGTGTTATGGTGATACCAAGATTCATATCTCAACAGTTTTAAAATATATGGGTACTTATCATGGAGTAGAGCAATAGTGTTTCTAACATTTTAATGACACTGCGTAAAAATTGTATTGGATGATGTATTCTTGCAGTGTTATTTACTAGTCGGGAACATATGATCAATAAATAGAGTGATACTTCATAATAAAAGAACCAAATTTCCATGGTATTCCTAGAACTTGTGTGTACATTTTTAAACTAAATATGTACCTACTAATTTCTTTCTAAATGCCTGTAGGCTCAATCATTTGTACCCACTCCAGCACTTACAAAAAGAGCGTATGACATTGTCTGTAGAGCTACTCAAAATTCATGTACTAATATACCCTCACATGTTATAACTGATGAAAGATCACTTCTGTGTTATTCGTTTCAGAATATAGTAGGTTGATGAAAGCAAAACTGGTATTTTATTTGTCAAAAGTATGATATTACATCCATTTGTCAACAACAATAGCAACAAAAGAGCTTCAACTGTGCTAAAGACTTTCTATATCACCTATACACATTTTCAAAGGTTGCTAAGATATAACGACATTGACCATGCAAATACCTTCATAAATCATTATTTGCTTCTTTTACTTATATTGTTGAATTCACTAACACTAATATCAGTTGTGAAATATGAAAAAATTGTTAACTTTCAGAAGGCAATGCAATATTTATAAAATGTATACAGAGGCTTTTATTATCATAAGCGTAAAGTAATTAGGGCCACCAACTCAGAAATTGGAGTCACATCTAGGAAGAAAAGAAATAACACATGAAAAACATGTCCATATGCTATAATTTTAATGGTTGAAAATAAAATAAAATGTTATGTACCATTCCACAACACATTTTCTGAAATTAAGCATAACATACAAATCCTGGGAGTTTGATCAACAATGCAGTTAGCCTAAATAGCATTTCGTCACTCTCTCCACATGTATGGCTCCTAGGTCACCTTTCCAGCTTGCGAATAAATGAGATATGCTTTATCATCCGAAATGCAGTCACAATGGCATCTTTGGAAATGCACAGGAGACAGAAAAACTGTGGAAGAAACCTTCAGTCTCGACATGTCGAGTTCTGTTTGACTTTGTAATCTTCCTAAAAGCATTACGATTTATAATTATTGTAGCCTTTTGGTGCCTAAATTCTTTGTCAGTCTTCTTTGGATTTTTTGTGTTCATGTAGTTTTCCTCAATCCTACTATTAGGTAGTAGGAGCCAAAGAAGTCTTCTTCTGATCACATCTCTCAATACACTAGTAATCCCATAAACCACATTTGATCAGGCATCATAATGCAGTATACTCTCTCTAGTACAAGTTTAGGCATCTATATCATCTCTTTCAAGAGCGATGAAACATCGCAGGCACCACTGCCACCATCCTAAATCTGGCACATACTGCAGAGTGATGTGGTACTTCTATTAGCCTATGGCTTTCATTTCTCTCTTCTCCCTTTTAACTGTTCAGTTCTTTTATAGACTTTGTTATGGTTAACATTGTGTACGGTTTTAGAGCATGTTGTGTTCCTAATGCTACAGCTCCTTACATGCCACCTCTTTATTTTGTTATTTCTGTTGATGTCACACTAATAGCACTGAAACACTGAATGTGTACACAGATGCTACTATCAGTCTTATTAAACTTATTTGAGTTCTATATATTTTAATCTCATTAATTAAATTCACTCATTTAGCACATTATAATTTAAGTTCAATTGGTCTTTATGAATTGTATGTTTACTTTGCAGGCATCACAGGAGCAAATATCAATATTGATAAAAATGGTGATTCTGAGGGTAACTTTTCTGTTGTTGCACTACAACCCAGGCCAACAAAATTAAGAGACTTAAATTGCTCTCGCCATATGGCGAAGGTGGGACACTTCCGTGCTGATGCTGATGGGCTGGTTAGTTGGTCTTAATAATCTCTAATATATGGAAGTAAAAATGTACAGTGAAGTAAGCTTATATGTGACAGAAAAGGGTGTTTACTTATCTGTTCTCAAAACTTATGCAGCAGAGTTGGGTAGAGCTGACATAGTTACAAGAAGAAAAAGGTACAAGAAGAAAAAGGTATTGGACATTAGCTTTCAATAATTCTTCATCATATCGAGAAAGTAATGCTGGCATAAAATTAAGAGAATGTATGCGGGTTGGTTAGGACAAGGAGGCCACTTAGAAGCTGTGGTAAAAAGAGACACAGACATAGAATCAGAAATGAAACTTGATTGTAATTACTAATATTCATTCTAGAGTGCTAATAATAAGTTGCAAGAAAGTGATACGTGAAAGATAAGAGACAAGAAAGTTAGATATAGAGGGAAGAAGGTTGGGGATTAGTGGGAGAGATGTGGTAACAGGAGGAAGGAAAACTAACACATAAGTCTAAAGAAATGACAAGTATACAATAGAGATAAAGCAAAGAGTATATCTGAAGGGAGGAAGTTTAGGATACAATACTGATGAGAAAAATGTGTAAACTAAACTGTTATAAATTATCCTCCAATTACTCTTGCTTTTATTGTTCTCGCTTTGACAATTGGTGTAAATACCCTTTTCTTTTTTAATGCACTGCTTCTATTATATTCGGTAATGTGAATTGTTAATTGTTGAGTACTATGTGTAGTTTACAAAGAATGTATTTTCATATTTCAACAAATTTTTAATTGTAAACCAGAGTGCACTCCAGTTCAATCTAACAGTCAGACCAAAGCGTTATTGTATGTAGCATTCTACTTACTTTATTTCATTTCCTGTAAGCAACTTCATTTATAGGAGGCAAACTGTTTTCTTTATATTTGCTATTACTCCATTTTCTGTATTATATTATCACTTACCAGTACATGCAGATTTTCCATATTCCAAAATTAATATTTATTATGTACAAGGGAAAGTTTGGAAAAACCAGCAGTCATTGGGGTATAACTGAGGTATTACTTCTTCTGATAACAAAGTTTAAAAATGCCAAATCATTTACAAATGAGATGGTAGATATAATAAATAACTCTTTTGGCATCTTAGAAGGGCAAAATTTTATGGTCCACTGTTCACCTACTCCGACAACACATCATGGTTTTCTCTGGCAATACCTAAAAGTAAATGTCCCCATACATTGCTCCTCAACCAATGATGAATTGAAGGATGCAATGTGACAAGAAGTCACTGCTATTTCATCCAGATTCATCAAAACAATAATAGAATCATCTGTGTACATTGTTTTGATTACACACAGATTAAGATTTTGTATTTAAAAAGAATTATTACATAGCCTCAGTCATAGTTTAATCAGGGGGCAAGCTTCAGTTCAGTGGTGGGGTACTGGGGGAAATGCAGTCAGCCTACAAAGAAATTTGTTTACAAACAGCCATCCTTGAATATTGAGCAAGTGTGAGGGACTCTTACCAAATAGGACAAGTAGAAGATATAGAAAGATGGCAGCACAAATGGTCAAAGATTTGTCTGAGCCCAGGAAATACTGAAAAGCCTGAAATGGCAGACTCTTGAAGATACCTGTCACCTATGCTGTGAAAGCAAGTTTCAAGAACCAGTATTAAGTAAGAGATTTAGTAATATATTACAGCTCACTATGAGTCACTGCCTTAGAGACTATCAGAACAAGACAGTACTAATTAAAGAGAGCACAGAAGCTTTTAAACAGCTGTTCCTCTCTTATTCGATTGTGGATTCAATGGGAAGATACCACAATATGTGGTACATTAGATAGTGACCTCTGTCATGCGCTTCCAGTGGTTTTCTGAGTATGGATGTAGATGTAGGGTAAGTAAATGACAGTAAACATCTGATTAGAATTACAGATGTGTACTTAAGTTATGAATTAGAGGATTTAATATGTTGCAATTACAGTCTGTTAACATCATGGAATTTATGAGGATGACAAACTCCTCTTGGATCTTCCCCCACATGGTGTAAATACAGATCCATAAAGCATTAGCAGTGGTTACTGGAGAACTGTGACAAATTTGTTGCCAAGCAACTGTATGTTAGACATCCTAAATGGGCAATGTGTTGGTACTCATTATTTGAAGAATGCAGGCAAATGACCTTCAGAAATATGGCATGTATGGTTGCCTTAAAAAGAGTGTGTCCCTCAGACTCTAAAATCTCCCTAATGTAGAGGTTGCTGTTAGACTGCTTTCAGTGGGCAGCAGATGAGATCACTTTACCTTCAATGACACTCAAACCATTGCAATAAACATTTATCCAGTGTGGTCCTAAACAATACAGAGAGCCAGATAGTGGTAATTAAGAACAGCTGGATGTGCAACTCATTCAGAAATATCCCATGATTTTATTCAGCTCCAGTGATGGCCTTCATGTGTCCATTAAGTATGAGACCTGTTCAAAAAATTCTGAAACATTTGTAATTTCGCACCAATGATGCGTTGGAGCAAAACGTGGTTGGCTACTCTGCACATGCCTATGTTTGATGTGTAACTGGTGGAAGTTTCATCATTGCATGTGTGTTAGTTATCATTTAGTGGTGAATTGAGTAGAACGTAGTGTTGCACAGTTTGTGAATTTCGAGCTGGCAGATTTAGAGAGCAACACATCTGCATTAAATTTTGCATGAAACTCACGGAAATGTTAACAGAGACACACCAAATGATGCAGGAAGCCTACAGTGGTGAGTGTTTAAGCCATACTCAGTGTTACGAATGGTTCACATGGTTTGAAAATGGCTGGTTGAAAGTTAAAGATGACTCTCGTTCAGGACAGCCTTTGACGTCTACCAGTGATGCTCATGTCCGGAATGTCAACTAAATTGCACATACCACTCAAATGGACCTTGCCGTTGGTGGGGAGGCTTGCGTGCCTCAGCGATACAGATGGCCGTACCGTAGGTGCAACCACAACGGAGGGGTATCTGTTGAGAGGCCAGACAAACATGTGGTTCCTGAAGAGGGGCAGTAGCCTTTTCAGTAGTTGCAGGGGCAACAGTCTGGATGATTGACTGATCTGGCCTTGTAACATTAACCAAAACAGCCTTGCTGTGCTGGTACTGCGAACGGCTGAAAGCAAGGGGAAACTACAGCCGTAATTTTTCCCGAGGACATGCAGCTTTACTGTATGATTAAATGATGATGGCGTACTCTTGGGTAAAATATTCCGTAGGTAAAATAGTCCCCCATTCGGATCTCCGAGTGGGGACTACTCAAGAGGACGTCGTTATCAGGAGAAAGAAAACTGGCATTCTACGGATCGGAGCGTGGAATGTCAGATCCCTTAATTGGGCAGGTAGGTTAGAAAATTTAAAAAAGGAAATGGATAGGTTAAAGTTAGATATAGTGGGAATTAGTGAAGTTCGGTGGCAGGAGGAACAAGACTTTTGGTCAGGTGATTACAGGGTTATAAATACAAAATCAAATAGGGGTAATGCAGGAGTAGGTTTAATAATGAATAAAAAAATAGGAGTGCGGGTTAGCTACTACAAACAGCATAGTGAACGCATTATTGCGGCCAAGATAGACACAAAGCCCATGCCTACTACAGTAGTACAAGTTTATATGCCGACTAGCTCTGCAGATGATGAAGAAATTGATGAAATGTATGACGAGATAAAAGAAATTATTCAGGTAGTGAAGGGAGACGAAAATTTAATAGTCATGGGTGACTGGAATTCGTCCGTAGGAAAAGCGAGAGAAGGAAACATAGTAGGTGTATATGGATTGGGGAGAAGACATGAAAGAGGAAGCCGCCTTGTAGAATTTTGCACAGAGCATAACTTAATCATAGCTAACACTTGGTTCAAGAATCATAAAAGAAGGTTGCATACCTGGAAGAATCCTGGAGATACTAAAAGGTATCAGATAGATTATATAATGGTAAGACAGAGATTTAGGAATCAGGTTTTAAATTGTAAGACATTTCCAGGGGCAGATGTGGATTCTGACCACAATCTATTGGTTATGAACTGCAGATTGAAACTGAAGAAACTGCAAAAAGGTGGGAATTTAAGGAGATGGGACCTGGATAAACTGAAAGAACCAGAGGTTGCAGAGAGTTTCAGGGAGAGCATATGGGAACAATTGACAGGAATGGGGGAAAGAAATGCCGTAGAAGAAGAAGGGGTAGCTCTGAGGGATGAAGTAGTGAAGGCAGCAGAGGATCAAGTAGGTAAAAAGACGAGGGCTAATAGAAATCCTTGGGTAACAGAAGAAATATTGAATTTAATTGATGAAAGGAGAAAATATAAAAATGCAGTAAATGAAGCAGGCAAAAAGGAATACAAACGTCTCAAAAATGAGATCGACAGGAAGTGCAAAATGGCTAAGCAGGGATGGCTAGAGGACAAATGTAAGGATGTAGAGGCTTGTCTCACTAGGGGTAAGATAGATACTGCCTACAGGAAAATTAAAGAGACCTTTGGAGAGAAGAGAACCACTTGTATGAATATCAAGAGCTCAGATGGCAACCCAGTTCTAAGCAAAGAAGGGAAGGCAGAAAGGTGGAAGGAGTATATAGAGGGTTTATACAAGGGCGATGTACTTGAGGACAATATTATGGAAATGGAAGAGGATGTAGATGAAGATGAAATGGGAGATAAGATACTGCGTGAAGAGTTTGACAGAGCACTGAAAGACCTGAGTCGAAACAAGACCCCGGGAGTAGACAACATTCCATTAGAACTACTGATGGCCTTGGGAGAGCCAGTCATGACAAAACTCTACCATCTGGTGAGCAAGATGTATGAGACAGGCGAAATACCCTCAGACTTCAAGAAGAATATAATAATTCCAATCCCAAAGAAAGCAGGTGTTGACAGATGTGAAAATTACCGAACTATCAGTTTAATAAGTCACAGCTGCAAAATACTAACGCGAATTCTTTACAGACGAATGGAAAAACTGGTAGAAGCGGACCTCGGGGAAGATCAGTTTGGATTCCGTAGAAATGTTGGAAGACGTGAGGCAATACTAACCTTACGACTTATCTTAGAAGAAAGATTAAGAAAAGGCAAACCCACGTTTCTAGCATTTGTAGACTTAGAGAAAGCTTTTGACAACGTTAACTGGAATACTCTCTTTCAAATTCTGAAGGTGGCAGGGGTAAAATACAGGGAGCGAAAGGCTATTTACAATTTGTACAAATACCAGATGGCAGTTATAAGAGTCGAGGGGCATGAAAGGGAAGCAGTGGTTGGGAAGGGAGTGAGACAGGGTTGTAGCCTCTCCCCGATGTTATTCAATCTGTATCTTGAGCAAGCAGTAAAGGAAACAAAAGAAAAATTCGGAGTAGGTATTAAAATTCATGGAGAAGAAGTAAAAACTTTGAAGTTCGCCGATGATATTGTAATTCTGTCAGAGACAGCAAAGGACTTGGAAGAGCAGTTGAACGGAATGGACAGTGTCTTGAAAGGAGGATATAAGATGAACATCAACAAAAGCAAAACGAGGATAATGGAATGTAGTCAAATTAAATCGGGTGATGCTGAGGGGATTAGATTAGGAAATGAGACACTTAAAGTAGTAAAGGAGTTTTGCTATTTAGGGAGCAAAATAACTGATGATGATTGAAATAGAGAGGATATAAAATGTAGACTGGCAATGGCAAGGAAATCGTTTCTGAAGAAGAGAAATTTGTTAACATCGAGTATAGATTTAAGTGTCAGGAAGTCGTTTATGAAAGTATTTGTATGGAGTGTAGCCATTATGGAAGTGAAACATGGACGAACACCAGTTTGGACAAGAAGAGAATAGAAGCTTTTGAAATGTGGTGCTACGAAGAATGCTGAAGATTAGATGGGTAGATCACGTAACTAATGAGGAGGTATTGAATAGGACTGGGGAGAAGAGAAGTTTGTGGCACAACTTGACTAGAAGAAGGGATCGGTTGGTAGGACATGTTTTGAGGCATCAATGGATCACAAATTTAGCGTTGGAGGGCAGCGTGGAGGGTAAGAATCGTAGAAGGAAACCAAGAGATGAATACACTAAGCAGATTCAGAAGGATGTAGGTTGCAGTAGGTACTGGGAGATGAAGAAGCTTGCACAGGATAGAGTAGCATGGAGAGCTGCATCAAACCAGTCTCAGGACTGAAGACCACAACAACAACAACAACAACAATGACTGACTATCTGAGAGATTGTAGAAGAATGTAACATTTCAGTTGGATGCACTGTGTTGCTGCCAAGTTCGTCCCACAGCTCATGAGTCAAGACCAGAAAGACCATTGCCTCGCAATCTCTGAAGATCTTTTGGATTGTGCAAATGAGAACAATATGTTCCTTAAGAGATAGTGATGAGATGTGTGTCTATGATTATGATGTGTAGGCCAAGGTCCAATCTTCACAGAGGGACGGGAAAGGTTGTTTGGTCTTGAAAAACCTTTCCCGACCAAACAAGCTCATCAGGTCAGGTCAAATGTCAAAGCCATGCTGATAATTTTCTTTGCTTTGAAGGATTAGTTCATCATGAATTGTGCCACAGGGGCAAACTGTTAATCAGTGATACTAGTGGTAAGTGTTGCGATGCCTGCAAGAAAATGTGAGAAGGAAATCACCTGAGATTTAGCGAGACAATTCATGGCTCTTGCATGACGATAACACATCCGCACATTCATCCCTGTTGATGCATGACTGTTACACAAAAAACGAATGCCTCATTCTCTGTATTCTCCAGACCTGGACTCTGTGGACTTTATTTAATTTCCAAAGTTGAAAACCCTGTTGAAAAGATGCAGATTTGCAACAATAGACGAGATAAAAGAAAACTCACAGACGGCACTTTACATGATCCAGCAAGAGGCTTACCAAGACTGCTTGTGGAAGTGGAAATAGTGTTGGGAGTGGTGTATCAATTGTGGAGGAGAGTATTTCTAAGGAAACCATGCACAATAAGCAAAAGATCAGAGTAGACAAATTTTCTAGACAAAGATCTGGAATTTTTTGAACAGACATCATAGTTTGTGGTTTTGGTAGTGGACTCTGATTTCAGCCTGCAGCAGATTATGTAAGCTGACAGTGCAGACACGTCAACACTCTAGTTTCTAGCCACAGGATCATTTGTGTGGCAGTTTAAGAAACTGTTACTGCCTCTCCTTTGTTTGTAGATGCCAATCTACCAACTTAAGTTTCACAATTTACTTAAGTTTTTGAACAGCTCTCCAAAGGAAAATGACTGTCTCATTTTGTTAGACAGCATGATCTGTCATCGTTCTATGGCTTAGTTGAGAGCCTTAAATGGGGCTCATGAGTGCCTTGTAAGCAATCTCCTTCGTATATGCTCTCTGTAATAGTTTTTGGAGCATGCTTTTGTTGTTGTTGTTGTGTTCTTCAGTGCAAAGACTGGTTTGATGCAGCTCTCCACACTAATGTAGACTGTGGAATACTTTGGTTTGCAAGTCTGGAATTAGCTTCAATTTCAGTTTGGGTCTTCTGTTACTCAAAAGTTGTACTATCTAATATCAGAGTCTCTAGTAATAACATATAACTGAAACTGTTCCGGATTTGGGCACAATTTAATTCTTTCATAGGCATTATCCTTCTTATGAACTGAAAAAAATATGATCCTTAAAATTAAATTCGTCATAAAAACTTTTATAGTGAGAAGTTTCATGGATCCATTTAATATGTTAGGCACATGCTTAAAAACTTGCAAAGCTCTTTCAACATTTTTCACACTTACTTACAAACTCCATTTTGTTGGTTTATTTTTACTCCTGTGAAGGACCACAGTCCCATGAGCAGACTGTAAAGATATACACAGAGAGATCACTGCCTGACTATCACAGGGATATGTTTTGGTTTGTTTGGTAGTCTAGCATCTCCATGTATGATGCAGCTACATACTTGTGGGTAAAACTCAATGCAGCTTAGAGCTAACGGTATGAACAAAGACTTGTAGTTCATTACAAGAATGCATGATTTGCGTATGGTGTGATCGTATTTAGCTATCTAGTAACAATAGCAACTCATCACTTTAAGCTGCTCTCTTTAACTAAGTGTCACTGCCCCCTTGCAGGATTCCTACAAACAGTTATAGTGTCATGGTTTGAAAGGCCCATTGCCAAAGGATAGATCATACATTCTGTTAAGATTCAATCATAAGCTGATGTTATGCTTCTTTCTGTCAATGACGCATATTGGCAGTTGCTTTCATGGTTCCACTTCAATGACATTTTACTTATTGAGCTTGATATAACACTAACCTTTTTAGTGACTCAAGATACGGTATTGTTGGGACTACATTTAGCCAAGGTTATTGCAATCCTAATTATTTATTCTGGTAAACTGTTCTATGCACTGCCCAAGTTTAAAGTCATTTGGGGCCTTCATTCTTGGTGCTAGAATTTCCACAAATGTTAATGAACATGACTAGTCAAAACATTGTGCTGGTTTGGAAGTTGAACCAAGATACGTGTCTTTTGTTGATAGTGTACCGTGTCGCAAAGAGACAACACAGCATATACTGAGCAAGATGTAATTTTCCATATGTCATCAATAACAGCTACTTGTTTATTGAAATTATAGTAAAATATTGACTACATAAATTATTTCATTTGATTCTTATTTTATTTCCATTGGTGATGATCCAGTTGTTAATCACACTTACATTTTTGTTGCTGAACTGTGAATTCAAATTGCTTGTATTTGTTGCAGCAGCAATTTAAATACATCATCAAGATAGTGTCATACATCAGTCTTTTGGTAGTAATATTGAACCATGCCTTTATTGAATGAGCATTTCCATAAATGACATAGTACAAAACATGAACAATACAGTACAGTGGTACTCATTGTCACTTTCAAGATCTGTAATGTTCTTGTTGCACAAGATGTTGTCAAAAGCCTATATAGCCATTACCAATAGTAGAAGTCCTTCCTGACATAATCCAAACATGTACCAATAGATGCAGCAAAGAATTTCACTGTATTGTGAAATGGGAATGAGATAATCAACACAGCTCAATTCCAGACCAGTTGAGCAAGAGCTCTGTTGACTCTACACTGTTTATTTATGTGTGGTTGACTGGAGGGATTCCTGAATCAGCTGTGATGTTTTCCACTGACCAAGATATGAAGCTTGCATACAGCACTGTAATATTTGCATCTTAAGGAACTTATGTGGTATTCCTGTTTTTCTTGTTTAAAAATCAGTTTTAGAGATTTTCTATGCACAGTGTGTCAAATTACTTCTTGAACTTGTGTGAATTGAAATGTTTACAAAGTGCAGTAACAACATTTACAACTGAGACAATCAAATCCTTAAATCCTTTTACAGTATGAAAACAGCTTAATGTATTAAACATTATTTTTCCTTTCAGAAATATGTTGTTGAAATTAGAATTGAATGGGCTGGTCCAAATAAACCTGAGGATGAGCCAAGTTGTGGCTTCAAGAATGAACTTTGTCCAGAAGATTCTAAGTTTGGCAGCATTGTAACTGCCGGGGTTCTGGCTGGTGTCCTTTTCTTTACGGCATTTTTTATTCTGACTATGTACAGAAAATGGAAAATAGATCAGGAAATTGAAGGCCTTTTGTGGAAGATTGAGCCATCAGAGCTCAAAGGTTTCCACACAAATGATATTGTATCTTCCCCGAGTAAGGTATGTATTGCACAGCTCAAAAAAATTTTGAAAAATGCTGAATTATGTTTAGGCATAGTAAACTAGTGAAAAGAATATATTGAAAATCAGAAAACCATACTAATGTGTACTCAAAGAAAGTGTGACAGTTTCTAGATTCAAAAAAGTAAAACAGAAAGTAGTAGTAGTCATCCTTAAGGTTTCTTTCCATTTGTGAAGTGCTTCAGAAGTAGTAAGCATCTATCAACCACTAATTTTGTCAGCCACTAGCAACAACTGTTTCACAAATAAATTACGGTTCATAGAACTTGGATAATCATTACTGTGCAGGATAAACGTGTTCTTTTTGGCTCTCCCATCATCTTATAGAAGCACAGAAGAAGGGTAGAGTTTCATGGTATCAATAAATACAACATTTTGAGCAAGTGTCCTTTAACAAAGTGTAAGAAATCATCACTGATGATGATTGCTGGGTAAATTAATGTGACCTTGAAACTGCCTGAATCTGTCTTGTAAAAAGTGACTATTTAAGTGCATGGATTTTCTATTGATGCTGGCGAATTCCACAGATAGAAATAACCAACATTTACAATCAAACACAGCAGTTGAAAACAACAAAAACCGCACTGTTTCCATAGCTCACTGAATCCAAAGATAGAGCACTTCTTGTTCCAGAGACATTGGCAATCAGGGATCACCACAGAGCCCCCCTCCCCCCAAGAGTGCAGAGCGCTGTGAAGAGAAAATGGGTATTGTCAAATACAGGGCTCTTGTAGTAGGCCGTTTGATTGATGGTAGTTGCTCGTGCAGGGTAGCATGACCATTCATGCCATGGCTGGTCCGAATGGAAGGCATAGATTGACCTATTCTTGTGGAGTCAGGGAGGTACATGCAGGGTGGACTAGAGCAGATATGGTCCACCAGCCAGTAAGGAGGATGGCCTGGTTGACCTGCACGTGTGAACTGGACTGGCACAGGAAGTGTCAGTGTTGGAGGAGCAGTGAAGAGACGGATGCGTACCTTGAGCATCCTTTTAGTGCCAAGTGGAACTGTGAATAGGACGATTATAAGTGAAATGAATGTGGCCTCGTGCAAAGTGTCCCTTACACAGAGGATGAAGAGTGATCCATCTCGCAGCTGTAAGAAAGCTCATCATGCAGGCACTCAGAAGTGTTGATAGAAAAGCAAATCTTTTTGGTGGTAGTTGTAGGGGGAACTGTAGGAGAAGGGTTTGGGGGAAGTATTGTAACTCGGGAAAAACACTAGAACACACTGGGGAACAGCAAGTGACAGCACTTGCGACATGTAATGTCACTTGCAATGGGTGGTTGAAACAGAGGCAGCATATCGTGACAAGCAGAGTCTGAGTGAGGCAAGAGAGGGGACCATCAATCACAACCACTGAGTGACTGACGGGCATAGGCTCTACATACAAAAGATCTGGTTGGCACGTGGGCAGTGTTCGGGTTTTGGGCCATTGTGTGACAGTGGAGAACGCGACTCAAGATACTGTGGGATGGATTCCTAGATCATCCAAGCTGGTTTAATCCACAGAAGTGAAACTTGCCGATGCTGACCAGAGATAAGGATGTCCATGGTATAGGCCGTGTGTGTCAATACCCAATACGGGCTAGAGAAAAGTGGCTGTAGTGCCAGTTTGACAGTGGCAATAAAACACGGATGAGTCCAGGACTGAATACATGAAAACTGGGGGACAGGTATGCAACCATGGGCAAGGCATACAGATAGCAGGTATGTGGGGCTGGATATGCTCAACAAGAGCGGGGATGTCAGATAGATCAGTGGCTGTGGAGTGTCATTGACAAATTCAGCTGGGAGGACTAATGTCTCACCACACAGGACCTCAGCAAGTGACGCCTGGAGGTTTGCCTTATAAGTCGTGTGGATTCCTAACATTACCCAGGGAAGGGCAGTGACTTGCTCACCAACATTGAACGTAAGGGCCACTTTCAGAGTCCAGTGCCAACACTCAACAAGCCAGTTTCTTTGAGGGTGGTACACTGTAGTGCATAGTTTATCCACATCACAGAGCATTCAGAGTTTATTAAACAACAGTGACTCAAACTGCCTATCCTGATTGGCAGTGGTGGATGTAGAGCACCCGAATCTAGCTACCCAGGAACATGCAAATGCTCATGCTACAGAATCCTCCATAATCTCCGCAAGAGATATCGCCTCCATCCAACATGTAATGTGGTCGATGATGGACGGATATATTTGAAACCATCAGATGCGGGTAACAGTCTGAGAGGTCTAGGTGCATATTTTAATGGGAAAAATATATATATAAATTTTATGTAAAATGAATGGATGAAAATGGGGAAGAAATGGCTTTAAATGTTTTTGTTATTTACTCTTTCAGTACAAACTTTGTTGTAGAACCCTTTTTTTTTACGTGTGGTAATAAAAATTCATTTAGACAGAATTAAGCACATTTAAAATTACGTGAACTTTAGCAACCCTCTCATGCTGATAAATTCAAACTAACTGATTAATAACATTTATGACTTTGAAAATTATTTAAATTAAATTTTTTACGTATTTCGGCCTTGGCACACATTTTCTAAATGCAGTGGGTTTTTAAATATTTACTGAATTCTTTCCCAGCGTTAGCTATGGAACACAAGACTGTCTCTGTTAACATAAAATGGTTAAATATTGCCAAACCGACCTGAACGCTTAATTATCATTGACAAAACACACTTCACTATATGTTTAAGTTATTTTCTTTAGAAATTGAAAGAACCAACAGATTAACAACTTCAACACTAATTATCCGCCTATGAATGCACAAATGAAAAACCAGTAATAAATTCAGTCAGCTTCAGGATCGCTGTAAAAGAAAAATATTTCGTAATTTACTGCTAATTTTACCTGCTCCCGATTTACGGGTTTGGTTAATTTTATAGCAGAACAATTTTTTAAATGTGCCGCCGCTGCAAATCGTTCGGTCACGGCACACCCCAGCAACACCAACGATAATCACTAAAAGTGCTGAAAATTCTTTAAAGAAATATTATAGATGACATGGGCAAGCTAATTTACATTAGTAATACACAATTTTGATAAATTATAATGTATTTAGACCACAACAATAATTAAAATTACACACCTTTATAATTTCTCCTCTAATGGCGGCTAAAGACAGATACAGACAAAGGAAATCTACTCATGCATATAATGCTATGTCACAGCTTCCTCTCTCTCTCAGCTCTCGAGGAAGACGACAAAGAATGCACATTACGTAGTGCTATTTATACTATTGCTGATTATTAATATCTCTTTGTAATCTTACAACATTGTTTTCCTCTATGGCTATATTTTACATTTTTTCATCGCAGATATTAACATATTTCGTAATTACATTATGAGTATAGAAATATTACAATCATAAATACTTTGAGAATATTATTACAGAAAATATTACAATAATAACCAATGTCCTTTATACAAAATTAAATAATATTTTTTGTTAAACAATTACAGTACATACGAATTGCTTCATAGTAGTGTACATAGTACAATTAAATGTCATTTCAGTTTATTAACAGTGTGTGTGCTGCCAGAGAATGTTACAATATGTTAGAAATGGCCTCCTGGGATGTCAGAGTTGCTTAGAAGGGGCTGCATATGTCTGTCAGCTTTGCTCTGCTGACACAGCACATGGGTACACAATCACACATGGCAGTTCTTCTTCACCCTTGGCCACACAAAGCATTCCATGATGAGATGCATGATAGCCTTAATGCCAAGGCTTGAAAGTCGCAAAAACTTGGTGATGCAACTCAGCCGGGACAATAGGTCGTATCACACCATACTGACCTGCCTGAGCCCAGTAGGTTGCAAAAACTTATCTGTAGGGAATTGAAGAGGCCTGATGTGGTAGGTTCAAGTTCAATATCATTGTTCCATAAGTGGGCCAGTTCATCGAAATTAATAGGAGATGAGATAGCATTGACACGTGTCAGATAATCAGCCATGACATTTTCTGAGCCACTGATATATCGGGTATCTGTTGTGTACTGGCAAATTGAAACCTGTGCAGTGGAAGGTCAATAGCATCTGCAAGGGGATGATGATCCATGAAAATTGTAATATTCCTTCCTTTGATGTCTGTGTGGAACTATTTAATGGCCATGTACACCACAAGAAGTTCCCTGTCAAAAGCTGGCAACTTACATTGATCATAGAATGAAGGCTTTTGTGTCTGGATCACACGGCTGCTGGTAAACCTTTTGGGATGTGAGATATCATTGTCCAAGAAACTCTTCTGTTCCTGAAGTTTTGTCCAGGACTGCGCTGGACATCTTCAGTTGGCAAGACTCAGTGGAGGAGCACCTCTGAAGATGTCCAGCGCAGTCCTGGACGAAACATCAAGAACAGAAGTTTCTTGGACCACAACCTCATATGCCGAAAAGTTTACCAGCAACTTACATTCAGTCGTAGATAGGCTTTTGGGAGGGAACTGGAGTGGCTGAGTTGTATTACCAACATGGTATTGAAGAATTGCACCTTGTGAAATTACTTGTGTCTGCCATAACAGAACTGTGAGGGTCTGTCAAGGGATGGGTGAGAGTGATGGCATGCATGTTCTAAAGCTGTTTCAAGATCCTCAAAAGCTTTCATCATATCATCAGACCACCATACGTTGTGATTCCTATAAGTTTGTTTGTTTGCCAGCTCATGTGTCAGTAAGGGGGCTTGAAAAGTTGCTGCCACTGGCAGATTGCATCTGTAAAAATTGATGGTGGTGGATCACAAACAAGGATTTTGTGGAGGGTGTATATCCTCACAGGAGATGGTGTAACCAAGATAAGTAACAGAGGTGCGTCGAAGTTGTGATTTATCGTGATTAATCTTGACACCATTACATGCCAGCAAGTCCTGTAGCTCATGTTCCTTGTCAGAGAAGAAGAAAATGAGAATGTCGTCTAGGTACACAGAGCAGTAAGAGCAGTTAAAGAGAAGTTAGTCTACAAAACATTGCCAAGTTTGAGCCACATTTTTTGAGACCATAACACATGTAACAAAATTTGTAATGGCCAAAGGGGGTGATCGAGGTTGTTTTTGGTATTTTGTGCATATGCCTTGTGGCAGTCCAACACAATGAAAATGTATGCTCTGCTAAGTAGTTGGGCAAAATCTTGAATGTGTGGGATAGAATAATTGTCTATTAGAGTACGCACATTGAGAGATGATAACCACCATAGAGGCACACTATGCCATCCTTTTTGGGGACTTAAGTATATGGGGGAAAACTAATTACTATCTGATGTGTGAACAGTGCTTGCTCACTGAAGTTCACTGACTGCAGGCTTAGTAAGGCATAGTTTGTTTGGAGGGAGGCAACGTGCGTCTATCATGACAATTTTATGTGTCGTCCCATTCATAATAGCTTTCATTTGAACCAAAGAATACAACATGGGGATGTCTTGAGCAGGAATTGGTACCACACAAGAGCTATTAACCTGAGATTCCATTGGTGCAGATGATGGCGGGCACACCAGAGTCATAAGAGGTGCTTTGCTGGTGCGGGATCCAGCACCATAGATGGTCGGCATATGAGGCACAGCGCATCAGCGAGGTCCTGCTTAGTCATTGAGATGGTGTGATTCAGTCCTGCATTGTGAGCACAGTGGTCGTCCACCACAAAGTGCTCTGATTGGAGCTGAGCCACAGATGTGTTATTCTACACAGAGTACACGAAAGAACTTGCCCCCCCCCCCCCCCCCCCCCCCCCTTCTAACAGCCGTGTACCGCAAGTCTCTAGAGGAACGGAAAGGTTCCAAATGATTGGAAAAGAGCACAGGTAGTCCCAGTCTTCAAGAAGGGTCGTCGAGCAGATGTGCAAAACTATAGACCTATATCTCTGATGTTGATCTGTTGTAGAATTTTAGAACATGTTTTTTGCTCGAGTATCATGTTGTTTTTGGAAACCCAGAATCTATGCTGTAGGAATCAACATGGATTCCGGAAACAGCGATCGTGTGAGACCCAACTCGCTTTATTTGTTCATGAGACCCAGAAAATATTAGATGCAGGCTCCCAGATAGATGCTATTTTCGTTGACTTCCGGAAGGCATTCGATACAGTTCCGCACTGTCGCCTGATAAACAAAGTAAGAGCCTACAGAATATCAGACCAGCTGTGTGGCTGGATTGAAGAGTTTTTAGCAAACAGAACACAGCATGTTGTTATCAATGGAGAGACGTCTACAGACGTTAAAGTAACCTCTGGCATGCCACAGGGGAGTGTTGTGGGACCATTGCTTTTCACAATATATATAAATGACCTAGTAGATAGTGTCGGAAGTTCCATGCGGCTTTTCGCAGATGATGCTGTAGTATACAGAGAAGTTACAGCATTAGAAAATTGTAGCGAAATGCAGGAAGATCTGCAGCGGATAGGCACTTGGTGCAGGGAGTGGCAACTGACCCTTAACATAGACTAATGTAATGTATTGCGAATACATAGAAAGAAGGATCCTTTATTGTATGATTATATGATAGCGGAAAAAACACTGGTAGCAGTTACTTCTGTAAAATATCTGGGAGTATGCGTGCTGAACGATTTGAAGTGGAATGATCATATAAAATTAATTGTTGGTAAGACGGGTACCAGGTTGAGATTCATTGGGAGAGTGCTTAGAAAATGTAGTCCATCAACAAAGCAGGTGGTTTACAAAACACTCGCTCGACCTATACTTGAGTATCGCTCATCAGTGTGGGACCCGTACTAGATCTGTTTGACGGAGGAGATAGAGAAGATCCAAAGAAGAGTGGCGCGTTTTGTCACAGGGTTATTTGGTAACCGTGATAGCGTTACGGAGATGTTCAGCAAACTCAAGTGGCAGACTCTGCAAGAGAGGCACTCTGCATCGCGGTGTAGCTTGCTGTCCAGGTTTTGAGAGGGTGTGTTTCATGATGAGGTATCGAATATATTGCTTCCCCCTACTTATACCTCCCGAGGAGATCACGAATGTAAAATTAGAGAGATTCGAGCGTGCACGGAGGCTTTCAGACAGTCGTTCTTCCCGCGAACCATACACGACTGGAACAGAAAAGGGAGGTAATGACAGTGGCACGTAAAGTACCCTCCGCCACACACCGTTGGGTGGCTTGCGGAGTATAAATGAAGATGTAGACGTAGATGAAGTGGTGAGGCACTTGGCCAAAGAAGAGCACTCGATGAGAGGTTCATCAGTATCATCGGGGTGCTGAGGGGGGTGGGGAGCTGGGGAACTGACTGAACATGCAATATGTGTACCTGAAGCATGATGCAATAAAGCAGATGACAGGAGGTCAGGTGACAGTCCAAAGTGAATCAGGAAATCAATTTAAAGTACTGGGTATTCAACATCGACGACAAGGAAGGACCATGTGAACGATTTACCAGGGATGAGTTTGATAGGTAACACGACCATGCCATTGTTGATTTATTTGCTGCTTGAAGGAAAAGTTTGGTTGGTATCACATACACTACAGTGAATGAGAGGAGGAAACACTAATGAATGAGAGTGGGACAACACTTACGTCAACTCCAGTGTCGACGAGGAGGAAATGACACATGAGCATAAATCCAAGGCATACAGATGGATTCATGGAGAAGGGGACTGAACAGAATGCAATGTCCATAGGTGCCCCTCGTCATCCTCATGAGATGTGGTTCCTACTGCAGCCTGGATGAAGCATTTGGGAATGTGCAGGGTGGTCAGCAGTTGTGTACAGCATCCCTGAAATTTGTGTGGAACCAGGATAGAGGATACACTGGCTGGGGAGCTGCACATAGGTCAGCTGGGACCACTACACTTCTCGCAGCAGAGGGAGAGGGAAGTGAGGGAGGACCCCTTCCTACCTCGGCTGTTGTTGGTGAAGTTTGGCGAGAATTGGCTGGTGGTTCCCGTTGTTGCCTGACAGGTCAATGTGGTTCATTGTGTTGCTCAGGGTGAGCCTGTGGCCAACCTTTACCATCTGGCATAGGAAGTACAGGCATAGTGTACCAGCCTAAGTAGCAGATGCTGCACTGTGTGAGGGAAGTAAGTGGTGGTGTCAAATAATGGTGTGTGCCTGGTCAGCCAACTGTAGTTTATCCTTGCATGATGATGAGCTATGAGGAAGCAATTGTAAATGTAAAATGGTGTCATGGGCTGCATATGCTGGTGTACATGAAAGACACTCGGTGAGGAGCACACAAACAGAAGAATATTTGTTATGCTCAGGAGGGTTTAGCAACAAGTTGCCAATAAGATCTGCTTGGTCATGCAAAAGGTTCACAAAAAAAATGCTGTCATGTATGATACTGTGTATGTTCAAGAAGTTGTCCATCAAGTTGAACCACATCCCAAGGTTGTCCATTTGTATCGGCAACAGTTTTGGAAAATGACCTGGAGGCAGAGTTTGCAGCAGAGTTGGTAGGGCGCGGTCTTCAGGAGGGTTTGGGGAAGTAGCATCCACTGGTGTCAAACGTGCAACAGTGACAGGTGTGATGTTCTGATGAAAGTGCAGTACTTGTATTGGTGTGATATGATGTACAGCACTCACACATCAAGTGGAGAAGGGGCCTGTATGGCCAAACGATGAACACAGCATGCCCGGCACAAACGATTCGTGAAGCAAGAGGGATAAACGAAAGCAGTGGTGCTGAGGTGGGCTGCCGGAAATCCAACATTTGTTGTGTGTGAAGGTGGGAGCATGAGCATGAGAGAAACCTGATGCAGAAGCATTGACAACCAAAGGAAGATGTGAAATCGTGACTGAAGTCTGTGCAGCACAGTAAGTCGTGTAGATGCAGGGGTATCCTGGCACTGTTGAATGAAGTGTTCCATCGGCCAGTGCAAAAGTGAGCACATTAAATGGCGAGAAAATCAGTGTTGATAATGTGCAGCTCATGTAACGGTGAACCACACTGATGAGAGGGGAGCCATGCATGTGGACCCCTAAACTGTGCAGCCAAATGGTCCATAGTGGAGTGAGATAGAAACTCTGGAGAGAGGAAACCAGAATCTCATGCAAAAGAAACTTCCTAGCGAACATAGAATCCAGTATCAGGGGTCAGTGCAGATGTGTGCTGCACCCGACCTGTCATAACAAAAGAGGTTACAGTTATCTATTCCAGTGGAGTAAACACTGGAGAAATGAGCATTCTCTTTGTGTTGGTGGCATCTGTGGAAAAACATTGTGCTTCACAATTGAAAGTCAGTTCTGTGGTAGTGATGTCCTGTACTGTAGGGAAGGTTGGAGGTTGAGTCATTTGAGCTGGTGTGAAACCAGTAATAAGCAATGCACAAACTGAAGCATATTACTGCAATTCAGGGTCACCAATGTGGATTTTCTATCAATGCTGATGAATTTCACAGATAGAGATAACCAACGTTTACAGTCAAATACACTTCATTCATTCATGATCACACAGAAAAATAGCACAGCATTTGAAAACAACAAAAGCTGCACTGTTTTCCAAAGCTCACTGGATCCAAAGATAGAACCCTCCTTGTTCTAGGGTTATTGTTAGTTGGTGGTTGCCACAAGTGCAACCTACAAGAAGTTTTAGAACAAGAATGGTCTGTGTTGTCTTCTGCCAGTGTCCATTATGTGTAACACAGGCAGTAGATTGATTTACCTTCATCTTTTGGCCCAAAGTTTTCCAGATATCTGGGAGAAGCAGTGGAAAGCATTGATATTATAAATGCCTGTGTCCACACCAACATGTAATCATTATGCGTCAAATCAGTCAGACATATCCCACATAGTTCACTCTGGCTTCCTGTTAACTTTTATCTCTTGTTTGAAGTCAAAAGGTGAATTTGAATATGTAGATAGCAGATCACAAAATTTAGGTGATGAAAATGTACAGGAAAACTAAAATTACATCTAATATTGAAATATACAGGAAAGTAGTGGAGCATATGCAAATTTTGAATATTGGTTTACACTCGAAGATGAACGGAAGTCAGTGTAAGATTTTACCTAATGAGCGAGACTGGAAGATGACTCTCACAAAGTAATGAGAGGAAAGAAATGCAGCTAAAATTTGAAAATATATTGTTAATTTCAGGTGTAATTTAAGGAAGAAAAATTTTGGTAATATGAGGAAAGGACACACTAAGAATCTAGAGTGGGAAAATGAAGTTTCGGACATTTAGCAAGAGACACAAGACTAGACTAAAAGGCAGTTGCAGTAATAAGAGCATAATAAATGAAAAGATACAAGAATACAGAAGAAAATGCAAATGTAATGTTAGTAGAGTGCAGAATGATAATTACCATAAATACGATGAAAGTACAAACCATGAAAAAGTGTAGGCATTTGTAGAACCAAATGGGAAGATTTAGATTCCGGTCTGTAAGGAGGCATAAATTGTAAAGCCTAACATATGTAGGTGATGGTGTGAGGGAAAAATTATGTGGACATTATTTTGAAAATATAAGAGATCTTCATCACGAAAAGTTAAGACAATTGGTGTCAGTGTATTGATACATGATTTACAAGGAGATCATACAATGAAAGGGAATCAACAGAGCAGCTGAAGCTTCACTGTCAAATCCCTGGCTCTTTATACCTCTATTATGCTTTGATGAATCATTAATCAGATTTAAAATCAATAGTTTTGTAGTGTTGAAGATAGTTCTTTGTTTCTGGCACTAGCAGTTCTATCTGCTGTAGAAAAAGCATGCTAATTTTGTAAATTTCTTGCTAGAGTGCACTAGTATACTGTAACATTTATGACACCACATACCAAGAGTTTCATGAATAATTAAGGGAAATTAGCACATGAAACATGTCCCATCACCTTTACTTGCTAAGAATTTCCTTGCATGCTGACAGCATTTGTGGGATAGAGCCCATTATCAGTAGGTAATTCATTTCCTTCAACTTTTAAGTCCTGTGATGTTTATAAATTATCTCATTGATATTCTTCATTCTAGAAGACAGACTATTTCTTTTCTTCAGTCTTATTGGTGTTTTCTGTAACATGTTATATAACAGAAAAAAATATTTTAAAATATTTTTGCAGATGAGTTTGGTCAGTGCAACATCATTTGAATCAAAATGTGGTCCTCAGTGGTTTGCAACTGTTGGACAGTATCGTAATTTGAGAGTGAGGGTCAAAGAGCTGAAATTCTCAAAGAAGAGAGATATTAATCGAGATATTATGAAAGAAATGAGAATTCTAAGAGATCTAAGACATGATAATGTAAACTCATTTATAGGTGCCTGTATTGAACCTATGAGAATACTGCTTATCACAGACTACTGTGCAAAAGGAAGTCTATATGTAAGTTGAACAATATTTTATTGATACTCTGTTACAGATTACATCCTTCTGGATCTAGTTTATTGTTGTAATTTTAATATTTTGTGAGATCAGATACATTTTGAGGTTAAACTAATCTGTAGGTGAGACTTGGTACATCCCGACCTGAATGAAATACTCCATTAGTTAACTATGTCATACTACATAGACAGTAACAATTTTCAATTTATATTTGCTTTGGCTTATGTGCACTGTGAAATTATAATAAATATTTGTATTTTTATATCATTCCATTATATCTTTTATATCTTGTATAAATTTAGGTTTGTAGGTTATTGTATTGTGTATTGAACCAGGGACCTAGAAACAATGGAGAGGCTTCGTCCTGCTGTAGCCCTCAGTGATTCACAACCCCACTACAGGCCACAGTAGTCCACCCACCCCACCACCACCCTACACTGAACCCAGAGTTATGGTGTGGTTCGGTCCCCTCCTGGGAACGTCTCATACCAGTCGAGTGTACCCCATGTTTGCATGGTAGAGTAATGATGGTTTACACATATGTGGAGACAGTGTTTGTGCAACAATTGCTGACATAGTGTAACTGAGGCGGAATAAGAGGAATCATCCCACATTCGCCGAGGAAGATGGAAAACTGCCGATAAACCATCCACATGCTGGCCGGCACACCATACCTCGACACTAATCTGCCGGGCGGTTTTGTGCCGGGGACTGGCACACCTTCCAACTCAGGGTTGTAGGTTATAGTTTCATGAATAATGATATTCTCAAGAAGATATTTCCTTCTGATCATAGAGGTAAAGGCTTCCATTTTTTGTCTCACTGCTACCTTAATTTCGTTTTTTACCATAGCTATCAGAATTGTGGACTTCCAGACTTTCTGTGAGGGCTTCAATTTGAAAATTACTTCAGTCAGTCTGTCCATATATGCAGCTATATGCAGTATATATTAGGTTAAAGTCACCTCCAAATAACACTGTGCTCTAATAACAAAATTTGGAAAATGCCGGAAATCAAAGAGTGTTCAACTTGTTTCAAAAGAGAATTTGCAGATGACGACAGGCAAAAGTTAGCTGATATTTAGGCGTCTATAAAAGGATAGATGTACGAACTACCCAACAACTACCACCTTCATATCTTAGAAGAAGATCTTGCCAAGAACCTGAGAAAATTCTGGTCCTACATAGAATCACTAAGCAGATCAAAGGCTTCTATCCAGTCACTCATGGACTAGTCTGGGGTGGTAGTAGAAGAGAGCAAAAGGAAAGCTGAAGTTTTAAATTTTGAGTTTAAGAAAGGAGGATAATACAAACATAAGGTACCATTGTTTGACCTTTGCACAGACTCCCATATGAAGGACACCCTGATATAGAGAAGCAACCAAAAGAGTTGAAAACAAATAGACCAATTTGTCCAGATGGAATCCCAGTTCAGTTTTACAAAGATTACTCTGTGGCATTGGTCCCTTACTTAGCTTGAATTTTTCATGAATCTCTCACCCATCACAGTGTCTCAAACATGTTTAAAAAAGAATTACAGAACAATATCCATGACATCAGTTTGCTACAGAAATCTTGAACATATGCTCAGTTTGAATATAATGAAGTTCCTTGAGATGGAAAAGCCACTGTTCACTAATCAACACAGATTAAGAAAGCATTGGTCATGCAAAAAACAGCTTTTTTTCACATGATATCCTGCAAGCCATAGATGAAGAGCAACAGGCAGATTCCATATCCTTGATTTCCAAAAACTGTTTGACACTGTGCCCCACTGCAGACTGTTAATGAAGGTACAAGCATACAGAGTAGGTTCCCAGACATGTGAGTGGCTTAAAGACTTCTTAAGTAATAAAATCCAGCGTGTTATCCTTGACAGTGATTGTTCATCAGAGACAAGGATATTATCAGGAGCACCATAGGGAAGTATGATACGACCACTATTATTCGCCACATACGTAAATTATCTGACAGACTGGGTGCAAAGCAGTATGAAATGGAATGAGCATGTAAGGACTGCAGTATAAAAGGCAAATTGTTGTCTTTGGTTTATTGGGAGAATTTTAGGAAAGTGTGGTTCATCTGTAAAGGAAACCCCATGTCCAACACTAGTTGACTCATTCTTGAGTACTGGTCAAGTGTTTGGGCTCCCAACCAGGTCTGATTAAAGGAAAACATTGAAGCAGTTCAGTGGTGGGCTGTTACATTTGTTACTAGTAGGTTTGATCAACATTCAAGTATTACAGAGTTGCTTCAGGAACTCAAATGGGAATCTCTGGAGGGAAGGCAACATTCTTTTTGAGGAACACTATTGAGAAAATTTAGGAAACTGATATTTGATGCTGGCCTCAGAATGATTCTACTGCCACCAACACACATTTCACATGAGGACCACAAAGATAAGGAAGATAAGGTAAGAAAAATTAGGACTCGTGCAGAGAAATATAGACAAGTCGTCTTTTGCTCACTCTATTTGTGAGTGGAACAGGAAAGAAAATGACTGGTAGCAGTACAACGTACCCTCCACTGTGCACCATATGGTGGTGTGCAGAGTATGTATGTAGATGCAAATAATGTAGATGTTCATGTGTTATCCTTGAGTGATTGTACACTGTCAACCTTTATTCATGACCAAAATTTTATAGGGTTTTGTGTGAGCACCTCTGTCTGTAGCTGTGTTTTTTTTACACCTATTATGCAGTAGTTATTGTTTCTTTAGAAGTTTCTTTACACAGTTGATACACCATGGAGGGTATGTCTCATCATGAACTCTTATACTAGATACATATCTATCCAGTACTTGGTCAACTATTCTTTTAAACCTGAGTCACAGGTCCTCTTCGTGTTCCTTACCAGAAGTAATTATTTTGAGTTTCTCTTAGAGGTATGTGACAACTGCCTCTTTATCTAGCTTACTGAACATGTAAGTCTCTCTACTTGTTTTAGTTGCCCTTTGTACTTTAGTAATAATTGTTGCTACAGCTCATAATGTTCATTGATAACAGTGTATGGAGGATAGCCTCAAAGTGGTCAGGTCTATTTGTTACCATTAGATCCATCAGGAGTGGGTTTTGCAAACATCATTGTAAGTGTTCTTTAATTTTAAATTTACCTGTTGCATTATATTGTTACTTGTTGCCCCTGTGTGTATCTCAGTGAGTGCATTCCATCACCACTTTTGCCGCTTTTATCTGCCCTTCAGCTTTTCATTTTGGCCTTTTAGTTCCCAGTGAAGGATTAACTTTGGGCTTTCTTCAGTGTCAGAAATTTTGCTTCTTGGCATTTGATATGTGGTACATTTTTGATGGATTCAAGTATGTGCCTTGAATACTGAAAGTATAAAATATGATTTTTTTTAGGAATGAAACAATCTGATGTGTATATTTGTGGCTGCAAGAATATAGAATGATAGAAGCATTTCTCTGCTGAATATTTTATTGTGGTCTTTTATTTTCCCAAAACTCCTGTTAAAGATAAATTTTACAGCTTACGTATTTTACTGCATTTCATTTTTTCAGGATATAGTTGAGAATGAAGACATAAAACTGGATATGATGTTTATAGCATCACTTGTCTTTGACCTCATCAAGGTAAACAAGCCCAACACATATGTTCTGTAAAATGCTGTGCATAAAATTGGATGATAATCTGATAACCATTATTTCTGTTTATAGGGAATGATTTATCTTCACAAATCAGCTTTGGGTTGTCATGGAAATCTGAAATCATCGAATTGTGTGGTGACAAGTCGATGGGTGCTACAGATTACAGACTTTGGTTTGCATGAGCTTAGGCAGTGTGCAGAAGGTGATAGTATTGGAGAACATCAGCATTACAGAAGTAGGTAACATAAAATTTGGTTTCCTGACATTAAGACTGCAGTTTGTTAACATTAATATATATTTGCCCTTTATTGGTCGTTTCAACAGACTTGAGAAGTAAATATGTTCCTCACCAAAAATACTTAAGTTCAGTTTATTACTGTTTTATCTCCTTCTGTAGCAATGGTTAAAGCCAAAATCAGCTAGAGATTTATTTTATTTTCATTTTTATTTAGTTATTAGTAGTTTATTCATTTATTTTTTCTGGCCGTGTCTATTTATTTCTTGGTCTGGGAACACACACACACACACACACACACACACACACACACACACACAAACCAATCTGCTGTTAGATTCACCTTGCTAAAACCAAGTTTCAGCTTCTGAAGAAACTGTGAAGAATTTACATCTTTGTCAGATTTGAAGAATTGTTCATTTGTAATTTCCCTCAGAGTATCATTACGGTTACTGATCTCTACAGAGCTTTATGCAGTCTATTACAGTTGCAACTACACGGTAGATCACATGATGTAATGAAACACAATTGTCAAAATTATTATTGTAGAGGTCCAGGGTGGATGGCCTCTACAGTAGCAGCGTTCATCTGAGGCACTGGGTTGACATCAGGATGCTAAATACATTAACAGTCACACATTTTATTAGAAAACGAGCTACAGCACTCGTAATGTCATTCCATAGTAATTGCACCCCCTTGGCATGTGTCAACAGTCGACAGCAGTGGAGCTGATGGTTAATGATGCAGTGGCTGGCCAGCAGCTGGCTTGTAGTCAGCAGCGGGATGTGTGCTGCAACACGTGCACCATCCTGACATGACACTGTGACTTGTGGCAGGGCATGCATGCAGATGATAATGCCCACCATGATTCTTGTAGTGGAAGACAGTCCCCAGCAGTGGTGTCTGTCCTTGTGAGCAGAGGCGTTCGGCACCAGCTTACCTGCACAAGTACAGGTGGATGGGCGACTGCATCATCTCAGTCACTTATGCCTGGCTGACTGAGGCCAAAGTCTGGTTGCAGCTGAAGTGTCCTCCAGTGGCCTATCAGTAGCAAGACTCCGAAACCACAGGAGTGGATTTAGAAACAGTAGGCAGGTTGTCAGTGGTGGAGCCCAATACTCAGGGTGGCAGCTTGCAAAATCATACTGCCCCATTGCTGGTTTGGACCTCCCTCATAGTAGGTGCAGCCAGACTGTGAATACCTCTTCTGACAATGCTGGGTATTTATGCAGGTCAGTGCCCACTTATGCTGAGACACTGCTTCTAACCCCATACACCAAAACAAGAACAGCCAGGAGGTGTGACAATTGACCTGCCGCTACTATGATCGGTACACCATTTTGCTGTATCATTAGTCCTGCGAGCACTGGCCTCCGGTCTGCCATGTGAAAACTGGCCAGTTCCTCCATCTGATGCAACAGTGCTTTGGTCCACTCTGTGCCCACTGGCATCCATGGCCCACTTGGAACAGCTGTGACAGTGTTACTGTTTCACTTAGTACTGCTGAAAATAATGTCAGCACTACTGATAAATGAAGAACTACTATGGCTTTTAAACGATCATGTTTGAAATGACTGGTTTTGCATCTTGCAGCTGCATCCTCAAGTACACATAGTCAGTTCATATAAAGTAGAGTGTTAAATGGATGATCCAACATTTTCAGTCAAATCAAAATAAAACCGTCAAGGAACATTATTATTATTACTATTACTATTGTTGTTATATTAAACCACCTGAATAGCTCAACTTGTTAAAGGTTCTGTTTCCAAACATGAGGAGGCATACCAGCCCTATATGAAATCTGCCCAGCAATCTAACGATGAGGGCCAGTGTGCTGGCCAGCCTGAATGTGGTTCCTTGGTGGTTTCCCACATCTGATTAGATTAATACAGGCCTGATACCCAATCCCACCTCAGTTACATGATTTTCAACCATTTAGAAAACATTGTCATACTTGTACATGAGATAACATTCAATGCAGATAAATGGCACATACATCTCATCCTGGTGGGAGTGGTGGTATCAGGAGGGGCATCTGGCCACCCATTGTCACTGACATTGCAAATCCTAATTAACATTCTGACCCCATGGAGACATGGAATAAGGCCAAGAAGAAGAAGAAAAGTTTATTATTACTATGTTAACTGCTATAGATTTGGTACAGAACCAACGTGGAAAAATTTAATGGTCTTCACATGAGAATTGATAACAAAATTCTATGTGTGTGTCATTTTGAAAGTTGAACAGAGAAGATGATAAGTAGACCGATAAGCTTAAGTTACTGTTTAATAACTGTCCTCAAATGGGTATTTTGTTGACTCTGTGTTGCTTGAATGAAAGTGAATTCTTTCAAGCTGCAGCTACAGATAACAAATTTCAGTTTTGTCATTTTTAGTCTGATGACTGGTTTGATGCAGCTCTTCAAGCTAGTCCATCCCATACTAGCCTCTTTATTTCTGCATTACTACTGGAACTTATATCCTAAATTCATGATTACTTGATGTCTCAGGGTGTGCTGCAGGACTGCGGCTGTAAGTCACATGGCTGTAATCTTCCAAGCATTGTTAATAAGAGACACCACAGTTGTATTTCAGGTATGTTTATTACATCACAATGTCCGCCCCCAGTAGCTGGGTGGTCAGCACGACAGAATGTCCATCCTAAGGGCCCGGGTTCGATTCCAGGCTGGGTCGAAGATTTTCTCCACTCAGGGACTGGGTGTTGTGTTGTCCTAATCATCATCATTTCATCCCCATCGATGCGCAAGTCACCGAAGTGGCGTCAAATTGAAAGACTTGCACCCGGTGAATGGCCTACCCGATGGGAGGCCCTAGCCACATGACAGAAAAAAATTACGTCACAATTGGTTTTATTCAATGAACGAAAACTGTTGGTGTATTTTCAGTATCACCTAATGATTTTCATTGAATGAAACTAGTTGTGATGTAATAAACATACCTTAAGTACAGCTGTGGTGCTTATTATCATCAATAATGTGAATCATGAATCAGCCATGCAACACAAAATGATAGAGTATGTTGCAAGGGATCTACAGCTACACCTACTTACAAGCTCCAGAAGCCACCATATGATGCGTGACAGAGGGTACCCTGTACCTCTGCTAGTCATTCCCTTTCCTATTTCACTCACAAATAGAGTGAGGGAGAAAATGGCTGTCTGTATGTCTCTGTACGAGCCCTAATCTATCTAATGTTATCATTGTGGTCCTTGCATGAAATGTACATTTGTGGCAGTAGAATTGTCCTGCAGTCAGCCTCAAATGCCAGTTCTCTAAATTTCCTCATTAATATTCCTCGACAAGAACATTACCTTCCCTTCTTTAATCCGACCCGGTGCAGATTCCAAAAACTCCTAAACAGTACTCAACAATGGGTTGCACTAGTATCCTGTATGCAGTCTTCTTTACAGATGAACAAGACTTTCCTAAAATTCTTCCAATAAACTGAAGTTAACCATCTGTCTACCCTACTAAACTCCTTATGTGCTCATTCCATTTCATATGGCTTTGCAACATTATGCCTAGATATTTAATTGACATGACTGTGTCAAGCAGCACACTGCTAATGCTGTATTCAAGCATTGTGGGTTTGTTTTTCCTACTAATCTGCATTATCTTACATTTTTCTACCTCTAGAGCTAGCTGCCATTTAAATTTTTGTACATTTAGAGCTAGCTGCCATTCATCACACCAACTAGAAATTTTGTCTAAGTCACCTTGTATCCTCCTAAAGTCACCTGAACCTGGGGTCTGGGGCATGAGCTGCCAGAGTTGGCAGTCATGTGTGCATGCGGTGTGCTTGCTTGTGTGTATGAATGGCAGGTGTCTCTCTGTTTCTCTTTTGCTGATGAATGCTGTGGCCAAATGATTTGTGTAAGTGTTTTTTAATAGTGCCTGTCTGCAATGTAATGTGTCTTCTTTATAGTAAGCAACAATCTACCTTTTCCTACATCGTAGATATTCCTACATGGAGTTTGCATTGCTTGATTTGATGAAATTATTCATTTTTAGAAACAGAAAAAAATAAGCTTATAAGGAGGCTGCTATAGTGCATTTTTGAGGATTACATACTGAGATTTGAACATTCTCAAATCCTAATGGTAACAATAATTTTGACTATTGATAACTTTTGAAATACTTGGCTTCCAGAAAAGAAAGAGGTTCATTAATAGAAACCGGATTATATGCATCATAAAAACCTTAAAATATACTTGCAAATGTGTGTGAAAAATGCTTAAAAAATGCATGAAGAATGTTGAAATACGCAAGATCAAATAATAAAAAATCTTGGTAGTTACTGTGTTCATTATATCTCAAAGTCGAACCTGTTCATATCAAATAAGAGGAAGAGCACTGGCCACACGAAAAATTGGTGCATTTAGAACTCTGATGTCATTTTCTGAATACTTTCTGGTAGAGGTTAGGAAGGGAGCCTTTCTGGGGTTATTTTTTAAAAATTTGCAAAATGGGACGCATACCGCGTTTCAAGAATTGTTCCTTCTTTGCTATTGTTGTCAGTAACAAGCAGATGGGATGTGAGTGATTCGCAGTGAAACAATCGATACGTATAGGACCAACTTTGAGATATATCACATGCAGAGGGGCATGCTCAAAAACTCCGTAATATTTTATTTAAAAAACCGTATACAATCATGAATTTTTTTGAACAGCATTAACTTTTAATTAATACTATTGGACCAAAGCATCATTTACAATTTATTTTACATTTTTCTACTATTGTAAACGTAAATGACCAAGTGCTGTTCCAAATGTTCGTGTGTCTTTGATCACTCAAAAAATTTTTATAAGCAGAAAAGAACCATTCTGCATCAATTGAGGTAGGTAACTGGGCAGTACTTGAATTTTGATGCTATGTTGGTCCTTATTGTTTCTGGTAAATGTTCACCTGTCCCATTAATAAAATTATCAATTTGGCACAAGGGTTCAATGCCTGGGTTTTTCAAACTTTTCTTTAAGTTTTCTTTGGGATACCCCCAGCAATGAGTAGTTCACTAGAATAATTTTATTCATTAACTGAATAGATTCATTCAGTGCCAAACCCTGAGTTTCAAGCTTTTTAATACTTGCAGGTATATGGGAAAAATAAGTGCTTATCACAGCAATGTCTGTTTGAATACTGCAAACATTGAAAGCTTCCTTGCACTGGCAAACTGTCAAAGCCTCTGCACTATCAAAGCCATTTACTACCTTTTAATGGCTTTGAAATGTTCATTGTAAAACAACACAGCTTTGACCCACGTACCCCTACATGTTATTACTGGTTCGGGAGGTAAAGACACATTTGGTAGCTTTTCTTTGTAGGTCTTGATGTGAGCAGGAGCCTTTAGAAACACTTTCTTTGTGAATAAAATTTGTTTATTTACATTCCCAAATGTGGAACGTACTTCATGTGATGTACTTTGCTCATGGAGTACTTCATGAGCAAAGCACATCACATGAATCAAATTGGGATAAAATACTCGGAGGGCTTTCCTGCTTTGATCATATAGGGAACAGCATCTGAAATAAACACAAACACACTTTCATCTCCAGAAGATTCTGGAAATATTTTTCTAATATCCTCATTAACAAATATGGTGATCATAGAATGATTTACTTTTTCAAGTTCTTTGCAGGCCGCTAAATAAGAAGAAGAAGAAGGCTCTTCTTTTAAAGTACCAACAATTAAATTTGCAATGTAACGGCCACAAGTATCTGTAGTTTCATCAGCTGATGTTGTCCTTGAGTTCATTGCGTATTTCTTCCAGAACATTTACGTAAATTGTTGGTATGTAATTTTTACACAATGTTGATTCATCTGGTATATTTTGATTTAGGCAATATTTGTGCAGGAAGCCTTTGAGGATAGGGTTTGTACATTTGTGAAGAGGAATATTGCTAACAATGAATGATTCACATAGATCCATGTTAAACTGATGTTTTTGGTTATCTTAGGACAAATCCCTGCTACTGCAACTTGCTGTTGTGTGAAGTTGTTGTCATTGTCCTTTCTTCTGCATTCCTGCGATATGAAGACTTGTCTTGACATGCTGGTCTATTTGAAACTTTTTTTGCATGAATTGTTTTTCTTGCAAATTCAACAATGTAAAACAATTCTGTCATATGTTAATGTTCCAGCATGGTCAGCTATCCATGAAATGACGTTTCTTTTTTCGGGCGGCATAGTGCACAACATGTTACACACTAAATGTTGTAAACACATTCAGCTGTGTACAAGTAAATAGAAAGCTAAACTGAAACAATGGACGTGGAACTACAAGCTTGCGTAGTGTAATTTAATTGTTTCCAACATCGCATGCACTATGACAGCGGGGGAGATTAAACGGGGGCACGGGTGCAGGAGCATTGTCTCTGTCTGCCTGTTCCTGTTCCTCTTCTATAATGATTTCACTAGGCAGTGGCCTCTTGGTTAGCGATTGCACGCAGTTCTAGAGCGCGGTCAGTCTGTGAGACATCAAACTAGATAGAACTAGAGACAGCTCATCTAAATTTTTAAAATACTGTAAACATAGAGCAAAAATATGCAGTGTCACTAGTTTTTAGTTGAAATATGCAATAACCATTGCAAAGGAGCCAAATATGCAAATGCATATGCAACATGCAAATGCATATAACCTGGTCTCTATTCATTAGTAAGAAGAAGATGAAGTCTTTCAAATGATATACATCAGTCGTAAAACAATCAATTGTCAGTCACAGTGAATTTCCAACTAGGAGACCAAACTGCTGGCCAGTATGTACCTTCAAGATCCCAAATTCTAAGTAATAACAGTGGACATGTATAAAAGTACAAGAGCTGTCTTACCTTTTGGAACTTGTCCTGTTTGATGAAGAATGGGTAGTTAATGAAGGTTAGAAAGAAGATGTGTCACTCTGTTGCTGGGATGAGAGGGATGCACCTGTTGTAAGGATGAGGAAATACAATGGTGAAGATGAGCTGTGAAAGAGAGTAGGATGGCAGAGGCAGAAGTTTTTATAGTTATATGAAACTGTAAAGACAGCTGTATTTATCATACATGGAAGGTCACAAATGTGTGACCTGTGGCCTAAATTCAATAAATCTGATGTCCTCCTTTACTATGTAGGAGCAATTGCTTTCGTCTAAGAGTATTATATGGAGGAAACTCATTCTAAACAAGGGTTAGCTTGATAACTGCAATCCAGTCTCAAAATTGTCTTATTCCCTGACATATGCCTCATATAATATGATGTTATTAAGCTACATTTGGTTTCAGTTCATTATTCTCAAGTAGAACCAATTTCTATTTATGATGTTGCGTTAATCACTCACTGTGTTTCCATTTTATACAACCAGAGTTATTTGTCTTTTGAAACCACAGTAGTTTTTGGAATGGCAGGAGCTTCTCGCTTAACATTTGTGTAAAGGTGCACATGTTTTTTACGAGAGACAGAGCACACAGTTGTTAATTTTCAGAAAATCAGTACCCTTATAATACGCAAATTTTGTTAAACAAATGAAAATTGAAGTAAATTTTATTTTAAAATTCATATTTTGCAGGTTGTTTTTGGAAAGCACCAGAACTTCTGAGAGATGATACTGCTATTGGTGGTACACAAAAAGGAGATGTATATGCTTTTGCTATTATTCTTTATGAAATTATCGGACGGAGGGGTCCTTATGGAGGATGCCCGTATGAACCAAAAGGTACTGCTTGTTGACGAATTCCGAAAATAAAATGGCAGTAATAAAATGAAAGAAATTCATCATAAGACTTCTATTTTCAGATTAGAGTACTTACTTTCTGTTTTAAAGGTTCACATTAGATTAAATACAAGTAAATAGTTCTGGTTTTGCTGAAGTCAGCATATATGTTTTCAGAGATAGTGGAACTAGTAAAACGTGTACCATCTGAAGGAGAAAAACCATTTCGACCAGATTTGGCTGTTCTTGATGAGTCTGACATTGATTGCACTGATTATATAGTAAAATGCATTGAAGACTGTTGGGAAGAGAATCCTGAACACAGACCTGACTTTCCAACTATCAGAAACCGTTTGCGGAAAATGAGAGAGGGCATGTATGTCACTTTTCCTTCTTATAAATCATAGATTTTTACAACATTGTTGTGGATCATAACCTGCCTGATAGAGCAGAATAGAACTAATACTTATGTGTGTGAATCTGAAAAAAATTCTGCAACTTAGTTTTATGACTTTGTCAGTGGCAGTATTTATTTTATTACTTAACTATTAGAAATGTTCAGAATGTAACTTTGTGTACAAATCAATTTGCAATGTGAATGTGAAATGACTCATTCCACATCATTACAATCTATTGTGCATAATGATCCATGGAACATATAACTAGCTAACTAGGTAAAGCTATTATGAAACACATAGATAGTGCATTATAGTCAGCCCTAAATGCATTCAACATTTGTTTTTAAAATGTAATTTGCTATCTTTTACATTTACATAACTTACCATAAAGACTTCACAACAAAGAATTGTGCATATTGAAAAGGAAGTAGATTTGATATGTATTGGACGTAAGAGATGGGACATTGAAGGAACTGAAGCAGAGGGTGATGGGAGGGTACTAGAGGTCAGGGAAGGGAAGGAGATGAGGGACATAAGGAAGGGAGAGACAGATGGAAAGAAAGATGAGTGTTAAAGCTGAACTAACAGCAAAAGTGATTCTGGAAGCACATATTTTCTCAAAAAGTTTTATATACTTTGTTTACAGACAATACAGGTACAATGAATATGAGTACCCTACTTCTTCTTTGTAATAATTTCCCATTTTTATCCAAATCATGTATTTGGCGACCCACTATAGGAATAAGATTGTATTCTCAAAACTTTCACAAGTAAATATGTATTCAATGTACCCAATAATATCAACAAAAAAATTGTCTTCACTAAATTACAACTCATCAAACAGAGTTACAGGGGACCAATTACTTGGTGAAATGTTTCAGAGAATTTAGACATGCATTGTATACTTATTGTACAGTTATTGTCTCCCTTAGAATATCTCAAAAATATATAACAGACAGCACAACAGACAAGAAACATATGTGTTCACCATGCATACACAGTACGTTAAACTACTTTTGAAGTGATCCCAGGAAAAGAGGGACTCACATTTTGAGTGGACAAGGGCTATAATGGCAACTATAGCATGAGAAGTAAAAATGAATTAAAAGAAAGAGAAATGACTAGCAGAATTAGAAACTGGGGGAAGAAAAATGAACTAGAGAAAAAAAGAGTGAGGGTGGGGGGTAGGAGGGGTGATGAAGAAGAAAAGTAAAAGAAAATAGCAAGAAACAATAAATATATGTTATGAAAATATGATGATAAAAACAGAAAGGGAGAGGGAAGGGGGTGGTGGTTAAAGGGGGTTATGTGGATACTCCCACCAGACACTAGTTTTCCTGAACTCTGGAGTGAGAAACTTGCTGTCTAACATATACTTGCATCCCAATGCCCTCCTGTACCTAACATCAATTAACAAATTCTGTCCTTTCTTTTTTTTTGTTATTGATATCAACTTTTCACGAAATTTTTTGTTGTATCATAGTAACCTCTTTAATTTTAGACCATTTGTGTTGTCATATATGTCCATTGATAATGGCAGCAGATATATATCTGATCACTCATATTTTATAGTCTGTGTATGCTAGTAGAATGTACAACACTTCACATGAATAGTAATTAGGAACTATTAAAAGGTTTACTCCATGTGGATATTATTTCATTTTAATTGAAATGTGAAATGACCCCATTTGATGTGAAATAACGTTAGTGCTATTACAAATGCATTTTTTGTGTTTTCTTTGTTCAGGCACAGTAATATTATGGACCAGATGATGGAAATAATGGAAAAGCATGCTAATAATTTAGAGTACTTAGTTAGTGAGAGAACACGACTCTTATTTGAAGAAAAGCGTAAAACTGAAGACCTCTTACACAGGATGCTGCCAGCGTAAGTAAAAACAGTAAAAAATTATGAATTAATCATCAGAAAGGGGGTGGGAGGCAGAACGAAAGAGCTAACAAAGACAGTGAATGTAACTGTTTTACTGTGGAGAACTGTAAAAATGGCACTTAAGATGTCAGAACTATATTAATTAGCTGAATTTTGATTTGAAAATAATACTATGTAATTGCAAATGTGTAGTGTACATACACTATTTCTTTTTGTAAAGATAATCAACATGAATTAATGAGTTATTGATATGAAATATAGTTCAGGTGTTGAATTTTTGGTAGTCTCATAAACTAGACTGAAAACATTGCTAAGCTTTCAGACAGTGTCCTCTCTCTGGTATAGGAAGGAGGAGTTGCTTGTGGCACACTGTGAAGCAGAGGTTGCTAGGAGGGTTGTTGAAATAAAAAGTAGAAAGAGAGAGACTGCAGAGAGAAAATTTTGAATGAAGGTAAATTGGGTGAAGTGGAATGCATAGGGACAGGGATGGAGGTGGATGAGGGATAGGGGCTATTGAAGAATGATGCCAGGAAGATTTTGGGATCAAAGGATGTGTTTTTAGCACAGTTATCATTCACCTCATTCAGAGGAGCTGGTATGGTGAGAGAGATCCAGATATCATGGGTCATGAAGCAACCATTGAAGTTTAGATTGTTCTGCACAGCAATATGTGTTGCCCCTGTGTTGCTAACGGTGCTGCTAACTGTGCTGCTGGTCATAGTTTGATGGTGGCCAGTCATCAATGAACAGATTGAAACCTTCCATTCAGTCTCTTGTGGATCTGTCTGGTGTTGAAATTGAAATCAGCTGACAGAAAGCAGAAATATTGAACCCTACATTTAGAAATTTGTTCATGCATGAGGATATGACCATACCAGTGTTTGACCACATACTTTTACAAATGAGAGATATCAGTATTACCACTTCTGGTACCTTGACAGAATTCCATTTAGAGTTTACACTGAATCCACTGTAGAATAGCTTCTTTCTAACTCATATTTATCACAAATCTCTTGCACAGCAAACAGTCCTTTGTGACTGGAAAAGAGCACAGCTCCCACCTGTTTATAAAAAAAAGCTGAAAGAGCAGTTGTTCAAAAGTACTGTCCATTATCACTGATGTCCATCTGTTGCGGGATCCTAGATTGTTTTCTGAGCTCAAACATTATGATGTTCCTGGAGGAAAAGAAGCTTCTTTCATAGAGACAGTAAAAACCACTCATATGTGAAATACATCTTGCTTTATTCATACATTACATCTTGAAAGTGATAGGTGCAACTGGAAATTACATATTCGATCTCTTAGATTCCTGAAGGGCATTTGGCACTGTACAACATTGGTAACTTGTAATCAAAATGCATGATATGGAGTATCTTCTCACATATGTGATTTGCTTGAAGAATATTTGACTAGTAGAACCCAATAAGTTATACTGGGTAGCAAATGTTCCACAGAAACAAAAGTAACATTGGATGTGCTCCAAGGGAGTGTGATAGAACCTCTAATCTTCTCAATATACATAAACAATTTATCATATAGTTTCAGTGACAATATAATATTGTTCAATGATGATGCTGTTGTGTACAGAAGGTTTCATCATTTGACACTCGTAAGGAATTGAAGAACAACTTGAACAGAGAATTAACTGAATAGTGTCTGATTACAAGATTTGTATGGAGCATCTTGAGCATTAGTGTTTAGCAATGATGTTTAGAAGCAATATGAAATAGGATAATCATGTAATATCATTATTAGTGAAGGTGAATGGAAGACTTACGTTTGTTGAATATGTTCTGGAAAAGTGCAGTGCAACTGTAAAGGAAATCCCGTACAAGACACTGGTGTGACCCATTCTAGAATATTCTACAACTGTTTGCAGTCCTTGTCAAGTTGGCAGGCAACAGGAATCAAATGAATTCAGTGACAAACTACTAGGATCATTAACAGGTAGGTACAGCCCATAAAAAGTGTAAAAGAAACTTTAATCTGAACCAGAATCCTAGGAAGAAAGAGAACTTAATTCTTGTGAAACCCTGTTGGGCATAAGCAGATAATTTGTATCTGAGGAAGACTGTGCATCTGCCCTGCTGCCACCACCATATATTTCACATAGGGATCATGAGAATAAGATGAGAGAGATTAGGGAACATATAGACACATATGGACAGTCATTTGCCCCTCATCAATATGGGAATCGAATATGGAAGAAACTCTATAACACTGATGTAATTTATCCTCTGCCGCAAACTGTACAGTGGCTTGCGTGAGTATGTGTGTAGTCGTAGATGTCATTCATGTTGATAGGTGGTTGGAGGTCATGCCTATACACAAAAGTTAAGACTGTGTTCAAGGTGGCCCTGCCTGTGATAGTGTAGCAAATGCCATCTGGATCCTCCCCCTCAGTACCAGCTTCTCTGAATTACACACATGTAAACTGTGCTTACAACACATCCTGCATTTCTCCAGACTCCAGTCTCTGGCAGTCTATCCTCAGGCTCACTTTACTGTATTAATTTCCACTTACACTTTCCTCTCTATAGTCTCTCTCTTTCTCTGTTCTGACACCTCCCTGATGTAAACCCACTCTTCCACCTCAATGAGTACCTCATCCAACTGCCTCCATGGGTGCCAGTGCAGTCTCACCATTGTCACTTTGTTATCCCATCACCAAGCTGTTTCTTCCTGCCAGTTGTCACTCAGCCTTCCGTTGAGCCCTTTTATGAGTTCAAGATGAGGTCTTATTAAAAAAAGGGACCAGGCAGTGCTCTTACTTACTGAGCTGTTAAGAGCTGACACACACTAGTCTCACTAGGTATGCAGGAAAGAGTGTGTTAAATTTGGAAAGTAGGAGAGAGGTACTGGCAGCTGTATGGCTGTGAAGGTGGGTCATGTGTCATGCCTGGATAGTTCAGTAGGTAAGAGCATTTCTTGCAAAAAGACGAAGTTCTGGGTTTGACTCCTGGTCTGGCATACAGTTTTGATCTTGCAGGAAGTTTCATCCACTATCCATTCCAGTGGCTGGCTTCAGTCTGTCAGAATTATTTTGAGCCATAAAGTAGGGTACTATATGTCATTATTTAAGTTGTCTGTCAACAATGTGATATAGTGTCAGATGCTATTTAGAAATCTAGGAAGCTGTCAGCTGTTTGCAATGTGCTGGTGAATAGGAGACTCCCATGTCACCTGTTGGTGTTTTATAGAAAACTGTAGTTACACTCTCTGCAGTAGGTGTGTGTAATATAACTGTAATGGATACTGTGACTAAAGCTATGTGTGTGTGTGTGTGTGCTGAAGTTATTGTGTTGAATCCCTTGAAGTAGTAGTATGTAGCAAAAGTTTGGTACCAAAATGTGGGGGTATATCAAGAGATTAACTACTGCATGTTCATGAGAATTCTGCATTAAACAAGAAGATTTCGAGTGACTTTAATCTCAAAAATATGATCACGCCACACCACATCAGTGCATGTAGATAAGTCCTGGCATTGCTATACTGGACTAGTACAGACATTACTGACTGCTAGTTTTGTTTATAATAATATAATATCACTTATCTGAGTGAGAGAGAAATATTGTGCAGTTGGTGTATTATTGCATAGCACAATGTGGGCTTTTTGTACTAATAGAAAATAGTGCCATCTGTTAGCAAACAGTGAACTTTTCTAAGGGTTACAAATGGTGAATATTGGACAGCAGTGTCATCTTTTAGTGACAGCAACCACTCATTATGGGGATAAGTACTACAGACATACCCTCATGGAAGTAACAGAAACCACATGCCATGACAGACACAGCCACCACAATTCTCCCAAAACTGCAACACAAGTGAACAACACTATACTTGAACACTACAAGTTTTGTGACCAGATAAATATGTGTGACATTTCTACGCCAGCAGAGAACTCAGACACTGTCAGCAATGTGTGCAACGAAACCTAGAAAAGTGGAGCACTTTCTGTAGCTGAATACAAGATTTGGGTAGTGACACTGAATATGAGATCCTAACAGAAGCCTGCAAGGACTATACTGGCGAATCCAAACATACTACTTAAAAGGTGAAAGGATTTTGAGGAGAAGCATGTTCAGGGGATAAAAATACAACTGACACACATTTACCAACTTCAACAATTTGCCAACATGTCTGTATAGACATCAAGTTGCCTACTCTCAACATGCATCCTTCGTCAGGTGACATGGAAGCATAGCCTCAATTCTGAAAGCAATTCACAGCTTCCAGAGATGAAAACCCAGGGGTGTCAGTTGTGAACAAGCATATATTCCCCCATAGATATCTAGATGGGGAAACCGAGTATCTGATTGATGGGATTGCTGTTACAGCTGACACACTTGAGCAGACAACACAGATTTTAAAATCCAACTACAGGGATAGGAACAGGCTTTTCCAAAGCCACCCTAACTTCTTGGAGAACTCAAGCATTTCTACTTTAGGCAGTCCAGAAGCTCTCAGAGCCACATGCATTGAGTGCATAAGCATATCCAAGCACTACAAGCATTGGGAGAGGATATGGGTTTGTATGAGAGAGTGCTCGCCCTCAAACTGCTACGTACTTTGTTAGAAGAAATTAGCAGACACTGGTTTATCCATGCATGAAGGCAAAAGATCCAAGAAGGGAATCTTACACACCTTACTAAGTTCTGAAATGAAGAGACAGAGGGAGCCATCACCACAAGCAAGATATGTGAAGATAATGTTCCACAAGCGAATTATGAATCCAAGGCATCTGCCTTTCAAGTGAAGGTAAAACTGAAGGATAAAAAGAAGAAGAAACTACAAAATTCAACCCCTTCTGTGTGCACTGCAAAGAAAGGGAACAGTGGGGCTGAGATTGCTAAAATGTTGCAACTTACTAATATTTAAAAGGAATTCAACACAGTAACTAACTACAGCACACACACAGATTTATTCACAACTCTATTACAGTTATAAATATCTCACACATTCCATAAATGCCGCAGATGGCAGCAGAGTCTACAGTTTCCTATAAAATGTCAACATATGGTGTAAGAGTCTCTTATTCCTCAAACACAAGGTAATGTGTGAAAAGAGAGTTCTGTCTTTAACATGAATGGTGTTTTCATAACTAATTCTTTGAGACTTTTTTTCCTCCCTCAGGAATTTCATAAATTTTGAGCTTAGAATATGCTCTAGAATCTTGCAACAGACAGACATTACAGTTATTGGTCTGTAATTCTGTGCATTTGTTCTTTGCCCTTCTTATAAAGAGAAGTGGCTGCCTGCATTCATTTCCACCCATACAGATTTGTTTGGTATGTGCAAATTCTTGATGAATTTGAGCTGGAGAAGGGCGTGATTCCACTGCAAATTGTGTGCAAAATTTATTAGGTATGTCATTGGGGCCTGGTGCCTTGTTCACTTTCAGTTCTGTAAATTCGTTTTCTGCATTGTTTGCTGTTGTGTAAGAGCACAAAAGCATGTGAACACCCTAACTTTTGATGCCCTGTGGATTTATTGGTTATTTTTCTTTCAATGCTATTGAACGTAATGTAGAAGCGGTAGTATGAGATACACTGCATTAGATCTACCGTGCTATGCTGTATTGCTGTTCCTCTAGACTGTGTGAAACTTGGCATCAGTGTTTTGAGCACACCTTCAATTGTGCATGTTTTAAGGAACTTTTGTGCGTGCACAACTGGCATGATGTAATTGCCTTACTGGCCAAAAACTTAAGGATCTAAAAACAATGTGCACGGTTTACAGCATGCACAGCTAGCTAGCCTTTACCACTCAACTACAAGTTTACATCAATGCCAGAAGGTGGTAGCACAGTGCAGCAGACTTTTATCCCCATTTGCTTGCCATAAATCCTAGTCTACTCCCATGAAGAGAGTGAAATTTGGACCCATGTTGTGAACACTTTGGCTGTGAATACTTCATAAGATAAAAGTGAATGCTAGCACTTGACATCATAGATTCAATCTCTGTAAGGAAAATGACTTGTTAAGGAACTAATTTTTTCTTTGTAAATTTGTGAATTAGTCTCATAATATGGGGATCTCCCCATTGACTGACCAATTGGAATGCAAATTCCTGTTGACAATACTACAGTGACAAATTTGGTTATAGTTTATGATATATTGTATTATTTATAAATTACTTTATTTCTTTCCACTAGACCAGTTGCTGAACGGTTGACCAAGGGGTTTGGTGTGGAACCAGAGTCTTTTGATTTAGTAACCATTTACTTCAGTGACATTGTTGGTTTCACAGCTATGTCAGCTGAAAGCACACCCTTGCAGGTGAGTGTACTTAGGGTATTGTTCTGCATCTTTCACAGTATATAATTTTTCCTAGGCAGCAGAGAAAAACTAATTTTGGATAGTGTATGATCCGACATTGACTTTAATGTTTATTTTTATTTCTGAACTGTGATAATCACAAGTGCTTCAGATTAACAAGGAGTTCAAGAACAAGATACAGTGAATTTAAGTCTCATGAAATGAGAGAAAAACGTTTTGTCTTCAATGAAAGGGAATCTCAACAGAAATTAAAACTAATGTTATTTAAGACTACAAAAAACAAATCTGTTGAGCACAATATGATAAGTCATTAAAGCTTTTCAGAGGTTAAAAAGTTGGAGAATGGTCAAGGACCTCTCTTGAAGCCAGTTTCCTTTTTCCTCTTTATATGGAAGAGAGTGAATAACTAAGAGTTACACATACTGTCACTTATCTCATGCAGGTTTCAGCATTCTGTATATGCACAACAAACACAAAACTTCAAATAAGAATACATTACCAGGGTCAGAATAACTAGTATCAGCCAGTAACTTCTACATAGTATACATACTAGTATTTATTTATTTGTGTTTCATCTGTTGATCACTTTTGAAGTATTAATGCTTACATTATGTAGACAAGTACGATTTATAAAAACATCTGATATTTATTTAAACAAATGGCATTCAGTAACTACCATAGAAGAATATTTTAAAATATTCTTTCATAAAATCCAAAGAACTTCTTGTCTTATGTGAAGGCTCATAATGGCACCAAAGGTTAGTGTCCAGTCCCTAGCAAATGAGACAGGAACAGAGATTGCGGGTAGCAAGGCAAAAGCTGAAATGCTCAATTCTATTTTCAAATGTTCCTCTACAAAGGAAAATTCAGGAGTATTGTCCCAATTTAATGCTTGTGCCACTGAAAAGATGAATGAAATCAGTATTAGTGTCAGCGGTGTTAAGAAACAGCTGAAACTGTTAAAATTGAACAAAGCTCCAAGGCCTGATGGAATCCCTATCAGTTTTCCTGTGCTCAACCAATCATTGAATTACCTACAGCTCAGTCTATGTGATTATGCCAGTCAATGGGATCAGTTCTGAGTTCAGTAAATATACAGAATTTTTCCTTTTTTTCTTTTTCTTTTTAAGCTTCATTGTATAAGCTTTGTATATGGTTAACACAGACAGTAATTCTGTCTTTGCAGGTGGTAAATTTTCTAAATGATCTTTACACATTGTTTGATCGAATCATACGAGGATATGACGTCTATAAAGTGGAGACTATTGGTGATGCGTACATGGTGGTAAGTATTGATTGCTATATTAAACACACTCCTGTTATAATTATTTTGAGTAACACATCTGAATAGATTGCATGTTTAATCAACTGAGCTTCTGATGTTTTCTCTAACTAGTCCACAATAACATTCTCAACAGCACTCTGAATCCTTTCCATGCTACTGTAATTTGTCAGCTCACTGGAAATAAAATCTCAGCTAAATAAGTGAGTTGCTCTAGAAAAATATAGTCTAAATATTATTGGCATAGCCATAGGAGTGGATTAAGTTGAGAAGCAAAGAATGTTTAGACATAGCCTTATTTCTACCTGACAGTTAAGTATTGTTAATCTCACTTGAAAATACTGTCAAGAGACTGTCAGTGTTTCAATTGTGCTGTTACTGTTAATCTTTGTGGTGTAAACATTAGGGCTGAGAATAAGATTAAGTTTCCTTGTGGTGACTGAAGTACTATTTTTGATTTTAATCCAATAATTTTTCTTCTGAGAACATACATAGTGTCCTTCATATGATTTGATGAAGACACTATTTTGTTAGATTTTTTAAGAGCAAGTTAGTAAGTTAGTGAGTAAATATGCTGCAGAAGGCTGTCAGAAATTGCTTAACTCTTTTAAATAATTCATTGCACAATGACTTGTAACTATTAGTTTCTTTTGGCATACATTAGTCAAACCAGATGTTGTCACAATAGCCCACAATCTATTACAGAGTCAACCATGGGATTCATTTCAATAAGAAATTCTCTCTTCTGCTTTAACAAACATTGTTTACTATCTTGTGTTTCCACCATAAAATGGTACTGCTTGTGGAGGTTTACCAAATGCTGTCAGTCGTACTATCTAGTAGGATATTTTTCAAGTTTTGTACAAACTTTGCAGTAATTATCTCTACTATTAACCATAATTTATTACAGACCTCAGGAGTAGTTTTTAATGACTGGAAGTGCAAAGACATGTCCTGGTAGAAGTTGTTATGTAGCAATGTTAATCCACAAAACTACTGCCCCATACCTATGTTGTTGGTATGTTGTGAAATTGACTTCTGCAAATTTAAAGTACACCACGACACTCGCACCTACTACAGAAGAAAATCTTTATACAAGGATTTTGGCAGATTTGAAACAGAATTGAAGGATTTTTTGCATGCTGAACACAAGATTACTCAACTGATGCTGAAATTCTTCAGGATATTGGTCATACATTCAATGCTTTGTATGATAAATTATTAATAAGGACTTTTCATTGTTATTGGTAATAATATGAAGAAAAGAGGGAGAGGCTTATGAAATTTCAGTGTAATTAAAAAACATGCAACTGGCTCTAAATAAAGAAATATACAAAGTTGGTCACTGCACCAAACATAAAATTTAACTAAAATACAGTGAGTCAGCCATGAGATATAATTTCTTGGCAGTAACAATACATGGGGGCTTTATTCTATCAGCCTTATGTCATGAAATTTTGAACTCAATAATGAGGCACAGAATAATAGAGTGCAAACAATAGCTGAGGCACTGGTGGGCACATTTCCTTCCAAAGCATTGTCTGTTTCTGTAGTATGAATTACAGTACATTGCAAACATCATAAAATCTAAAATACATACAGTCAGTTCTGTTTGTGATAAGAAAGTTCATTCAGTCATTCATATGAGTAAGATATATTCTCATACACATATGTATACACATAATGTCCCATGCTTCATAATGTTAAGATATTTAAACTGTGCCCATTTGATCACGAAAATTCCGAAATGTAAAGAAAAAGAGAGAGAGAAAGAGGATTGGCATCTGCTCACTTCCAGGTAACTATACATTGAGTAGAAATATGCTTAGCAGCACAGAAAGTTCCATGAACATTTGCACTAATTCTCTTTTTTCGCTCTCTCTTTCTCTTCACTACACATACACACATAAGGGGATGGTGAAGAAGTAAAGAAAGAGAGACAGGTGTTCTCAGTGGCAGTAGTTAAATGAGTCACTGTTGTTGTGGCACAACATCTTCTGAAACTAGATGGCCGAGTTCGAAGTTAGCTGAGGTCATTTATGTGGATGAACATTAGTCCTCATCTCCACACACATTCCAGAAAAGTAATTTTAGTACAACTGGTATATGACTTTTGTGGCTTTCCTGTATTTTATTGGGTAGGAAATGCGTGAGACTGCACCAATGTGAGAGGCGATGGATGGGGGTACTGGACAAGTGTTTCACTGGAGTCAGCAGGGCAATGATGTATTGTGTGCAGGGCAGGGAGAAGGGTGATATTCAGATGAGCTAGGACACTGGATTGATTGAGTTATCAACAGAATACTACTTTGGGTGATGAGTATAGTATTTTGGTAAGATATCCTTAATTTCATTGTATGATGAGTATATTTAAAGCTGTGGTGTGCTGTTACATTGGTAAAGGAACCACTTATCATTCAGATGCAGATGTTAGGTATTTTTGTTTATTGTTTATAGAGGCACCATTTTTAGTTTGTTGAGGTGTATAAGTAGATACAGAAGCAAAAGATGTGCATGGACATGTATGGCAGTTTACTTTGCTTAATAATGTAAATTGCAAACTTTTTCAGCTACAAGACCATATTTACAATGGTGTAGCCCAAAAGTGTGGTTTTAGTTGTACTGTCCACTTTTGGCACATCAAATATTTCAGAGGAAAGTTAAATTAATATTTTTGCTACATAGTATCTTGTGAAATACACTGCCTGACAGAAATGTTAAGCACCCTGAAGGGAAGGAAGAAATGAAATGATACTTTGTGTTTTGAAAGGGTATGTGATTTTATTTCAGTGATTATGAAGTCGAGTCAAATTTACAAAGAACTTGGCAGTATGAGCCCATTTATTAGTTGAATCCCCCCGGGCCTGAAATCATGCACTGAATTGGTTGGGAAGGGTATCAAAAACTGTTGCATTGCCTCCTGAGACAAGTTGGTCCACAACTGTTTTAACTGATTTTCAGTATCCTGGATATTGGCACTGAGGTGGATTTGTCCTAACTAGTCCCATACAGGTTCTATCAGAGACAGATCTGGGGATCTTGATGGCCATGTGAGCATCTCACTATCATACAGAGAGTTCAACACATGCCATGTGTGGACGAGCACTGCCTGTTAAAAAATAGCACCAGAATGCTGTCACCTCAGAGTTAACATGTGAGGATGCAGGATGTCTGTGATGCAATGTTGTGTCATCAAAGTTCCCCCAGTCACTACCAGCCATGCTGATGTTATACCTGCTGGCTCACTACACCTTGATGTCAGAAGTAACACAGCTGTAACTCTCCAAAGTATTGGAAGAATGGGACCCCTCCCAAGGTCACTGCCATACTCACCCATGATTGCCATCAAGTGTTGAGCAGAACCATGAATCATCACTGAAAATAATGCAAGACCACTCATCATCAGTCCATGTTTCCCAGTCATGACACTACTCCAAAAACAGCCTTCATGTTGTGGTATTAACAGCAGCCTCCAAATGGTATGATAATTCTCTAGTCTGGCTGTCTAATCTCTGACCAATGATGTGGGATGACATACTGTTGCAGAGAGTCCACTACTTGTTCTTGGATGGCAGGCACAGGTGTGAAGTAATTATAATGTGCCTGTTGCACAATATGGCAGTCTTCCCAGATGGGGGGGTCTGACATGGTTGGCAAGAATTGTGATGGTGAGTATGCCTGCCCTTACATTCCCATGCAGTCTGACATCTGAATGCCTCATAAATCCTGATACTGCACATTTGAGCAACTGGCCGAATGGAGATCAACAAAATCTGTCAGGTGGTGATAATGCAGTCACACATGAGTATGTGCCATATCCATGTACTTCACAGTGACCATTCAATGTGTGATGCTGTTCATACTCCTTATATACCCTACCAGGTCTGGAAGCAACACTGAACATGAAAATCACAAGTAAGCTCTGGTGACTGTTAACATATCACACAGAATTGGAACTCTAATCATTAACATACCTATCAATGGTGTGTCTGTTTATAAAGTTATACTTATGTCCAACCAAGACTTCTGGGTGCTTCACTCTTTTGTCAGAGATTCTATATTACTGTGAACTAATGACAAAATACATTCAACTATTTGTCTCTCTAGGTATCAGGTCTTCCCCTACGAAATGGTGATCGCCATGCAGGAGAGATTGCATCCATGTCTCTAGAGCTTTTAGAAGCAGTGAAGCACCACCAGATTGCTCATCGACCAAATGATGTTCTTAAACTTAGAATAGGTGTTCATACAGGTAGGTAGCAATAATTTAGATGACATTAATTTTGTAAGGTCAGTGGAGGACATATTAGTATAAATTAATTTATATTCTTAAATGATGTGCCTCTGGGTGTTTTGCTGAGTTGTATTTTGATGACTGATCCAGCTGTCTTCTTCATGTGCAGTGAGTTTTGTATTCACTGCCTGGACCCCAAGCCGACTGTGAACTATTGTTTGTCTTGCACCACTATTTACAAATGACTTTGATACCTGTTGCCCACTAAGTCCTTTGGTGCTTTTCTGTTTTTTAGAGCTTTTATTGGAAAATAAGTAAGAAACACTCCCCACTTCCACATACTCTTAAAAATGGCTAAGTTGTCCTGGCTGTCTACAGTGTTGTGACCCCTGCTGAGCTGCTGTGCCAGGACAACATAGTTAGCCAGGAGGAGATTGTAGCCATGCATGTTAATATCTCTAGGACTTCCCAGGATGGAATATAACAGCCATCTACCAGAATAGGATATTACTTATGAAGTATGGGAGACACTGAGCAGCAGATAGGCATATAAAAAAGGCTATTACAGTCTCAGACATACTTACACTACAAAACCAGTAAAGTAAATTGCCCCTCCCTCTTCTGTGCCTCCCCCCCCCCCTCCCGCTCTCTCTCTCTCTCTCTCTCTCTCTGTGTGTGTGTGTGTGTGTAATGCTACAATGCAGAGGGTATGGAGCCACCAGTCTCCTAGGAACAAAAATAAGAGGAGATTTAAATTTGCAAAATAATCATATATGAAAGGCTCAGAAAAAATTACTATGCACACAAGAAGAGTTATTAATTTCACTGAAATAAAAATTTATTGCATAAATCTAGGAAAGGGAGATGGGTCAACAGTGTGAAGATAAGAGCATGCCAGGAGTACATCAAAAGTTTGAATAGTTGCCCTTAGCATGACGTAATAAATAAAAGGAATAGTTTTATCAGGAAGAAGCGGGTGATCCAAGAATACTGTCAGTGTTTAGTTACAGAGAATAGAATGACTTTGAAGTCAGAATGCATGGTTTCTCCATTTACAAGAAAGGCAGTGAGCAGACTTTACTGCCGCACCCATGCAGTATGTTCTAAATGTAGGCTATGGTGATGGTGATTGATGAAGTGCATTTTTGACAAGTATTGCATTTTATTTGCCACAAGTGGGTGCTTGACCAACTGACAGTGATTTCTATTTGTAACATTTCCACACTGATGATCACATGACTGCTATAATAAGCATTTGCACAAGTTCTGTTCAAGCATTGTTTTGGAGGGTATACGAGTTCTGTTCAAAAAATTCCGGAACATTTGTAATGTCACCAATGGTGCGTTGGAGCAAAATGTGGCTGGCATTCCTGGCACACACTTTTGTTTAATGTCTAACTGCTGGAAGATTCACTGTTGTATGTCTGTTAGTTAATGTTCAGTGCTGCATTGACTAGAATTTTGTGTCCCACAATTTGCGAATTTTGAGATGGCAGAGTTAGAGGAGCAACGCATCTGCATTAAATTTTGCATGAAACTCAAGAAAACCTTTACAGAGACACACCAAATGATGCAGAAGGCCTCCAGTGATGAGTGCTTAAGCCATACATGGTGTTACGAATTGTTCACTTGGTTTAAAAATGGCCTCATTCAGGACACCCTTCGATGTCTACTGCTGATGCTCATGTCAGGAATGTCAATTGTTGGTGCATGACTATTGCGAAAAAAACGAAATCATAGTGCTGTCCCATCCTCTGTACTTTCCAGACTTGGCCCCTGCGAACCTTTTTTTTTTTTTATTTCCAAAGTTGAAAACCCCCCTTGAAAAATACGAAGATTTTCAATGCTAGATGAGATAAAAGAAGATTTGCAGACAGTGCTTTGTGCGATCCAGCAAGAGACGTACAAGAAAGGAGACCATGCACAATAAGTAAAAGGTAAGTGTAGAAAAGTTTTGCAAGTGAAGTTCCGGAATTATTTGAACAAACCTTGTTCACTCCTCAGTGACGAGTTCATCAACTGATTGTGTGGTTGTGAGAGGACAATGAATGCATCTCTGGAACTAGACAAACTTTCATCATGATCATGGGGTGCCATCTATTTCATAGAGGCAGCAAGACAGAATTGAAAATGAATGGAGAACACCAAACAAACTTTTGTACGCATCGGTAAGGAGCTCATGTTGGGCTCGATAAGGAGCTCATGTTGGGTTAGACTCATGTGGACCACAGCTTGCAAAAATAGACTCTAAAGAAACACTTCTGCATTGTATGGTGGCTCCACTCACATTGCTTTTTCCTGACTGACAGTCATGCATGCCACACTGTTTCCAGAATTTTGCCTATTGGTTAGTGTGCATGATGGCAAACACCTGATGCAGCCAGCTTGTGTCAACCATGAGCAATTCTGGCTCATCCTTGCATTTTTGTGACGCAGTTGCAACAACTTTATCCTGAACAGGTCAGCAGACACATTTGGAGCTGTTAAATAAATGGAAGGTATAGGAAAAGAAAGCAATTTGAACTGATGTTCAAAATACACAAAATTGTAGACATTTCCATAGATTTCCTGAAAAATATTATTGTCAAACTGTTGAAGCAAACATGAGCTGACAAAATAAGAACTATCACATGTTGTGTCTGGTATTCCCTGTTTGTAAATTGTCACTTAGACCAATATACAGAAGGATATCCATTCAATATCACACTCAGTAATAGAATAGAAAAGTCACTAAGATATCTTCTTGGCATTTTTATTATGCCACTGAACAGACAATAAAGAACTAACAACAACAAGAAAGGGGATACAAGTCTGCAGCAATAGGAATGATTCACAGAGAAATAAAGTTCTTAAACAAAGTTCCACAGTAGGCTAGTAAAGTTCTCTTATCAATTCAGCACCAGAGTAACATTGAGTGTCTAAGTCCCACAGTACATAGTTCACTGACTGTAACTAATCTGGAAGTTCATGCAGATACTAAATGCAACTTGGCTATACACTGTTTCTGAAGAAAAAGAAAGAAAGGAAAAAAAAAAAAAAACATTACAGTCAATGGCTAGTGATGGCTTCTCGTGGTGAAAGCTTGCCTGCTCCTCATCATACTGCTCTGTGAACATCCAGGACAGGAGCCTCTTGCTAGGCAGATGGATACTTGTTCTGTTCTCTAGTGGATGCATGATTGGCATAAGCAAAAAGTTACGTGACTGTCATGCCAGAGGTGGTGATGTGAGTGCCACTGGTGTTTATGTTGGTGCCATGGTTATCTGAGGACCTGGCCATAGGCTAGCTTTTAAATGTGTTGTCATGACAGCCTGTACATACTGGTCTTTATGTTTATTTACAAATGGTATCAGCCAGTTAGCATATTGAGGTCACCAGTGGACTGTGTTGACGAGTACTTTCAGACCCAGGATACAGCAGATAGCGTACCTTTATAGTCAGTCAATTATTCGAGGTCTATTTCCAGAAAAGCTGTAGTATGTGGTAATAATATTGCTTTATAAAAGTGGAGACAGGTGTGTGACCATTAATCATAGACACGTCTCACTCCTTCTCATATTCTTAAGATTTTTTTGAGCTGTCAGTCCAGTCTGGCATCCTAAAATGTTATGGATATAAAGGCATACAAGGGATCCCGCCTTAATAAAAAGTAAATGGTAAATCATATTGGCAAATGATAAAATGAAGATAACGTAACAATTCTTGTAATTAATATTGCGTAGATTACTGTTAGTTATAACTAGTTAACATTATATTTTACAGAAGTGGCCTGAAGTGGGTGCTTCTATTTGGTAATAGTGATGGAAACAGCTGAGTGAAAATAATCAATTCAGTCAGTTGTTGGAAAACAACTGACTCATTCAATTGTAATTTTATGTATAAGTTGAATGATTCATTCAGTCTTTTACATGAAACTGTTGTTGCAGACAACCAAATGAAAACAATCAGTTCTGTTAGATGTAGTTTTACGTATCATTTGGATTATTATTTATTCATTTCTTTTGAATAAAACCAGTCTACACAAGCAATCAAATGAAAATAATTGATACAGTCCATTGCAGTTTTGAATACTGAGTGCGTTATTAATTTTTCCTTTTCTGAATCTTAAGTCTATGCTCTGCAAACCACTGTGAAATGCATGGCAGATATAAATGACCTTTTTTTTTTTTAACAGAAATTAGTATCACTTATTAGGCCTTCTTCCCATTCCATTTGCATATGGTGCATGGAGCACATGAATAATGATTGCATAAATTCTTCTGTGTGCACTGTTGATTAAATTCCTGTGCATGGACTGTAAACAGTGTTAGCTTGTTTTGTGATTCCTATGGGAGCAGTAGATAGGGGGTTGTAGTACATTCCTAAATTCCTTGCTTAAAGTGAGTCCTTAAAGTTTTGTAAGTAGGCTTTCATGGGTTAGTTTGGCCTTATTTTTAAGCATCTGCCAGTTCAGCTTTTTTCAGCATCTCCATGAGTAATTGTGTACTGACCAGACTAATTCTTATTTTCATTATTTACACCTGATTAATATATTGCTGTGAATTAAGTTTATCCTGATACCATTAAAGTGTAACTAATTAAGCTGATGTATCATTGGGGGTACAAAGCTCAGCCCAAAAGTTATCTTAGGGTTATATGAAGAAGAAAGAAACATTGCCAAATTTCAGCATCAGATTGTGTACTGCTTTAATGAAAAAGTATCGTGATCTTCATAAATTAAAAATCATTTAAGTCTAGGACCTAAAAATTTATGTAGCTACACTATGTGATCAAAAGTATCTGGAAACCCACAAAAACATATGTTTTTTCATATTAGGTGTATTATACTGTCACCTACTGCCAGGTACTCCATATCAGTGACCTCAGTAGTCATTATACATCGTGAGCGAGCAGAATGGGATGCTCTGTGGAACTCATGGACTTCGAACATGGTCAGGTGATTGGGTGTCACTTGTGCTATACATCTGTACGCGAGATTTCCACACTCCTAAACATCCCTAGGTCCACTGTTTCCAATGTGATAGTGAGGTGGAAATGTAAATGGATACATACAGTACAAAAGTGTACAGGCTGACCTTGTCTGCTGACTGACAGAGACTGCAGACAGTTGAAGATGGTTTTAATGTGAAATAGGCAGACAACTATCCACACGTGAATTTTAATATTTTTTCCAGCGAATTGACTGTTCAAACAAATTTCGGGCTTGCAGCCAGTCATCGTTCAATACTTCACATGATATTTCAACTGGGCACCTGCCAGTCATCTTCAGGTGAGCCGTCGCAGACTGGCGAAAACGTACTCCGTTCCGCAATATGTAGCATACAGTAACTATTCTGCGCATGCGTCGAAAACTTGATAGTTGAACCACACTGCCCACCGGCAGCGCCCTCGCTGGTGGAGTAGCGGAACTCAGTCGCCCTCTGCGTTGCTGTTTGCCATGGCCGTCGACGTACTCTGTCGTGTTCGATTTGAGCAAATCGTGGAGATGGTGGGATTCCATGCACTGTCCAGCTGGTAGCCGCTGTCACGGCTTAACAGATTTTCCGCCAGTCGTATTTCTATGGATTCTTTAATAATGGAGTCTCAGAAAGACGTTGCTGTGGACAAAATCATTGTTTTCTCATACTCCATTGAATGTCCAGTAGAAATACAATGTTCAGCAATAGCGGACTTGCTTGGCTGCAAAAGGCGGGTGTAACATTGATGTTCAGTACAGCGTTCTTTCACGGTGCATGTGGTTTGACCTATGTAAGCCATACCACATTGGCATGGTGTCTTGTAAATTCCGGCCTTTCGTAGTAACAGATTGTCCTTAACTGATCCCACAAGGTCCGCAATCTTCGATGGTGGGTGGAAAACCACTTTTACCTCAAATTTTCGGAGGATTCTTGCTATTTTAAACGAAGTGTTGCCAACGAAAGGAAGAAAAGCTAAAAATTGTTCCGGCATCTTCTCCTCTTTATTCACTTCCTGCTTGTTAGTTTTGACTGTTAGTGCCCTGTTAATCTGCTAGATGGAATACCCATTTTCGCTGAATACTGTCTTTAGATGGGCGAGTTCTTGAGGTAAGCTATCCAGATCTGAGACAGCATGAGCTCTATGAACAAGTGTTCTAAGCAAACTCATGGTTTACGATGAGTGATGGCAACTCGATGCTTGCAGGTACAAATCAATATGAGTGGGTTTCCGGTAAACTGAATGCCCTAGAGAACCATAATTCTTCCTTCAAACCAGGACATCCAAGAAAGGCAAACAACCATCTTTCTCTAGTTCCATGGTGAACCAGATGTTGCTGTGAATGGAGTTGAGGTGATGTAGAAACTCCATTAATTTATCTTCTCCATGAGGCCACACTATGAAAGTTTCATCCACATACCGCCAAAAAACTGTTGGCTTCAGGGCAGCTGATTCAAGCGCTCTCTCTTCAAAATCCCCCATAAAAAGGTTGGCCACCAAAGGAGACAGGAGGCTACCCATGGCGACACCGCCTGTCTGTTCAAAATATTCTTGATTAAACATAAAATAAGTTGAGGAAACAGCGTGCCTGAACAAAGCAGTTATATCAACAGGAAAAATGTTACCAATCAGTGTCAAAGAATCTGCAAGAGGAACTTTTGTAAAAAATGAGACCACATCATAACTTACTAGAAGATCTACACTGCTAAGACGAAGAGCCCCCTGTCTATTGATAAAATCAGCTGAGTTTTGTATGTGATGTGAGCACTTGCCTACGAAAGGTCTCAGTAAGGAAGCAAGATGTTTAGCTAAATCATATGTAGGAGCTCCAATGTTGCTCACTATTGGATGCAGAGGAAGACCCTCTTTATGAATCTTTGGAAGGCCATACAGTCTTGGAGGTACACAACCATGTGTACATCTACATCTACATCTACATTGATACTCCGCAAGCCACCCAACAGTGTGTGGCGGAGGGCACTTTACGTGCCACTGTCATTACCTCCCTTTCCTGTTCCAGTCGCGTATGGTTCGCGGGAAGAACGACTGTCTGAAAGCCTCCGTGCGCGCTCTAATCTCTCTAACTTTACATTCGTGATCTCCTCGGGAGGTATAAGTAGGGGGAAGCAATATATTTGATACCTCATCCAGAAACGCACCCTCTCGAAACCTGGACAGCAAGCTACACCGCGATGCAGAGCGCCTCTCTTGCAGAGTCTGCCACTTGAGTTTATTAAACATCTCCGTAACGCTATCACGGTTACCAAATAACCCGGTGACGAAACGCGCCGCTCTTCTTTGGATCTTTTCTATCTCCTCCGTCAACCCGACCTGGTACGGATCCCACACTGATGAGCAATACTCAAGTATAGGTCGAACGAGTGTTTTGTAAGCCACCTCCTTTGTTGATGGACTACATTTTCTAAGCACTCTCCCAATGAATCTCAACCTGGTACCCGCCTTACCAACAATTAATTTTATATGATCATTCCACTTCAAATCGTTCCGTACGCATACTCCCAGATATTTTACAGAAGTAACTGCTACCAGTGTTTGTTCCGCTATCATATAATCATACAATAAAGGATCCTTCTTTCTATGTATTCGCAATACATTACATTTGTCTATGTTAAGGGTCAGTTGCCACTCCCTGCACCAAGTGCCTATCCGCTGCAGATCTTCCTGTATTTCGCTACAATTTTCTAATGCAGCAACTTCTCTGTATACTACAGCATCATCCGCAAAAAGCCGCATGGAACTTCCGACACTATCTACTAAGTCATTTATATATATTGTGAAAAGCAATGGTCCCATAACACTCCCCTGTGGCACGCCAGAGGTTACTTTAACGTCTGTAGACGTCTCTCCATTGATAACAACATGCTGTGTTCTGTTTGCTAAAAACTCTTCAATCCAGCCACACAGCTGGTCTGATATTCCGTAGGCTCTTACTTTGTTTATCAGGCGACAGTGCGGAACTGTATCGAACGCCTTCCGGAAGTCAAGAAAAATAGCATCTACCTGGGAGCCTGTATCTAATATTTTCTGGGTCTCATGAACAAATAAGGCGAGTTGGGTCTCACACGATCGCTGTTTCCGGAATCCATGTTGATTCCTACATAGTAGATTCTGGGTTTCCAGAAATGACATGATACGCGAGCAAAAAACATGTTCTAAAATTCTACAAGAGATCGACGTAAGAGATATAGGTCTATAGTTTTGCACATCTGCTCGACGACCCTTCTTGAAGACTGGGACTATCTGTGCTCTTTTCCAATCATTTGGAACCCTCCGTTCCTCTAGAGACTTGCGGTACACGGCTGTTAGAAGGGGGGCAAGTTCTTTCGCGTACTCTGTGTAGAATCGAATTGGTATCCCGTCAGGTCCAGTGGACTTTCCTCTATTGAGTGATTCCAGTTGCTTTTCTATTCCTTGGACACTTATTTCGATGTCAGCCATTTTTTCGTTTGTGCGAGGATTTAGAGAAGGAACTGCAGTGCGGTCTTCCTCTGTGAAACAGCTTTGGAAAAAGGTGTTTAGTATTCCAGCTTTACGCGTGTCATCCTCTGTTTCAATGCCATCATCATCCCGTAGTGTCTGGATATGCTGTTTCGAGCCACTTACTGATTTAACGTAAGACCAGAACTTCCTAGGATTTTCTGTCAAGTCGGTACATAGAATTTTACTTTCGAATTCAATGAACGCTTCACGCATAGCCCTCCTTACGCTAACTTTGACATCGTTTAGCTTCTGTTTGTCTGAGAGGTTTTGGCTGCGTTTAAACTTGGAGTGGAGCTCTCTTTGCTTTCGCAGTAGTTTCCTAACTTTTTTGTTGTACCACGGTGGGTTTTTCCCGTCCCTCACAGTTTTACTCGGCACGTACCTGTCTAAAACGCATTTTACGATTGCCTTGAACTTTTTCCATAAACACTCAACATTGTCAGTGTCGGAACAGAAATTTTCGTTTTGATCTGTTAGGTAGTCTGAAATCTGCCTTCTATTACTCTTGCTAAACAGATAAACCTTCCTCCCTTTTTTTATATTCCTATTAACTTCCATATTCAGGGATGCTGCAATGGCCTTATGATCACTGATTCCCTGTTCTGTACATACAGAGTCGAAAAGTTCGGGTCTGTTTGTTATCAGTAGGTCCAAGATGTTATCTCCACGAGTCGGTTCTCTGTTTAATTGCTCGAGGTAATTTTCGGATAGTGCACTCAGTATAATGTCACTCGATGCTCTGTCCCTACCACCCGTCCTAAACATCTGAGTGTCCCAGTCTATATCTGGTAAATTGAAATCTCCACCTAAGACTATAACATGCTGAGAAAATTTATGTGAAATGTATTCCAAATTTTCTCTCAGTTGTTCTGCCACTAATGCTGCTGAGTCGGGAGGTCGGTAAAAGGAGCCAATTATTAACCTAGTTCGGTTGTTTAGTGTAACCTCCACCCATAATAATTCACAGGAACTATCCACTTCTACTTCACTACAGGATAAACTACTACTAACAGCGACGAACACTCCACCACCGGTTGCATGCAATCTATCCTTTCTAAGGATAGCCAGCTTTCTGTACCTATAACGATTTCAGCTTCGGTGCTTTCTATCAGCGCTTGAAGTTCCGGTACTTTACCAACGCAGCTTCGACAGTTGACAATTACAATACCGATTGCTGCTTGGTCCCCGCATGTCCTGACTTTGCCCCACACCCGTTGAGGCTGTTGCCCTTTCTGTACTTGCCCAAGGCCATCTAACCTAAAAAACCGCCCAGCCCACGCCACACAACCCCTGCTACCCGTGTAGCCGCTTGTTGCGTGTAGTGGACTCCTGACCTATCCAACGGAACCCGAAACCCCACCACCCTATGGCTCAAGTCGAGGAATCTGCAGCCCACACGGTCGCAGAACCGTCTCAGCCTCTGATTCAGACCCTCCACTCGGCTCTGTACCAAAGGTCCGCAGTCAGTCCTGTCGACGATGCTGCAGATGGTGAGCTCTGCTTTCATCCCGCTAGCGAGACTGGCAGTCTTCACCAAATCAGATAGCCGCCGGAAGCCAGAGAGGATTTCCTCCGACCCATAGCGACACACATCATTGGTGCCGACATGAGCGACCACCTGCAGATGGGTGCACCCTGTACCCTCCATGGCATCCGGAAGGACCCTTTCCACATCTGGAATGACTCCCCCCGGTATGCACACGGAGTGCACATTGGTTTTCTTCCCCTCTCTTGCAGCCATTTCCCTAAGGGGCCCCATTACGCGCCTGACGTTGGAGCTCCCAACTACCAGTAAGCCCACCCTCTGCGACTGCCCGGATCTTGCAGACTGAGGGGCAACCTCTGGAACAGGACAAGCAGCCATGTCAGGCCGAAGATCAGTATCAGCCTGAGACAGAGCCTGAAACCGGTTCGTCAGACAAACTGGAGAGGCTTTCCGTTCAGCCCTCCGGAATGTCTTTCGCCCCCTGCCACACCTTGAAACGACCTCCCACTCTACCACAGGTGAGGGATCAGCCTCAATGCGGGCAGTATCCCGGGCAACCACAGTCTTAGTCCGATCAGGGGATGCGTAGGACGAGCTGGCCGTCCCCGACAAACCCCCATCCGGACCCCCACAGTGATGCCCATTGGCAACAGCCTCAAGCTGTGTGACCGAAGCCAACACTGCCTGAAGCTGGGAGCGAAGGGATGCCAACTCAGCCTGCATCCGAACACAGCAGTTGCAGTCCCTATCCATGCTAAAAACTGTTTTGCAAAGAACGTCTGAACTAATCTACAGAGAGCGCAAACAAATCGACAAAATTTAAACGGTTATTAAAATACAAGATTGCCTAGTAAATGCAGTAATGCTGCTACTTGCGCACTGCTGACACTGCTCGGCGGCGGAAGGAGACTAAGCGAAATTACACTATTCAGGTACTAAAACACGATGCTACACTCTCAAATACTATAATACGCCCGAAATTTATGAATTAAACAATGCAAGTACCAAAAACACGCAAAGAAATTAAGAATTAAACTATGTAGCAAATGAGTGAGCTAGGAGTATACGACTTGCTGCTGCAGCTGCTTATCCAACGGCGGCAGGGAGTGGTATTGAAAGCTGACAAAGGTAATGCAACTATTTTGTTACCTCGTGGTGTGTATAAAGATAAGATGTATGGTCTGCTAAGTGACTCTACCTATAGGAGGATTGATTACGATCCTACAGGACGTGTGCAACGGAAAACTTCAGCACTATTAAATTCCTCCTCCTTACCGCAAGATACCATCAAGAGGTTTCTTGGAATTACCAAGACATAATCTTTATAGATTACTTGGAAAAAGGCAGAATCATAATTGTGTCCGATTATACTTGGTTGTTGGTTTGTTTGAAACTTGCATTGGCTGAAAGAAGACCAAAACTGGTACGCAAAGAACTACTCTTTCACCAGGATAAAGCACCATTACACAATCAGTGGTAACAATGGCAAAAGTACATGAATTGAGCTTTGAACTGGTTGCTCATCCAACATGTTCATCAGACTTAGTCCCAAGTGATTTCTTCCAGTTTCCTAACTTGAAACTTTGGCTTTCTGGGAAGAAATTTTCATCAAATGAGGAAGTGATGGTTGCAGTCAACAAGTATTTGGCAGAGATTGACAGAACCTATTTTTATGATGGGATGAAAAGGCTGGATGATCACTTGATCAAGTGTATATCCCTCAAAGGAGATTATGTCAAGAAATAAGGTGAGTTGTTTGTGAAACAAACATTTCTTTATGCTGTTTCACCAGACTTACTAAACCACCCTCACACAAATGACACCCATGCATACAAACTTGTTTGCATTTAGCAACCTGTGAAAAGTAGCAGGTATAGTATTTCATGGGTATGAAGAAGTACTGTTCGCATTCACACATTGGTACTTAAATTTCATAGTTAATGGGAATGACAATTGGTCACATATGACCTCTGGCATATTGCTCTTTTTGGTATTTATTAAATCATAATTATTCACTGCCCTCATTTATTGTGTGTCATCACTGTTATTGTCATTCTGATATTTGCTTTTTTATTTAATTCCAATAAATAGTTCTTATTTCAGTTTCTTGTCCATTTTCAAGAGTATTGTTTCCTTAATGGTGAACTTTGTGTCTGTATCAAAATGCCAGAATGCTCAGGGGCATGCAAATCACCAAACGACAATGACCCTTCAGTTAGTGCACCAGAATTTGAATTCCAAACATCCCGTGCTTGGAATGCGAAGACCGTAGCAAACCAGTCACTGGTGCAGATGTTCACAGACATGAGTGGAAGTGACATTGAGTTCAAATGAAAGGCTGTGGAGAGAAGATAGGGAAGCACCTGAAAAAACTGCGAGAGCAGAGATTTACTAGTGTGGATGCAGCCACTCACCTGATGCCACCACCCCACCTACTGGTGTGACCAAAGGCCACCACGCCAAAGGCTGCACTGATTCTGGGAGGTACACAGTTGAAACGAGTGCAGGTAGCTGAGCAAAAGCCCAGAAGCCCAGTCAGGAATGACATGGCCCTGTCAGAAGTCTTTGCCCGACGGCATAATTGAAGACTTGCAGCTGATGACCCCACTGAACAGAAGGACAAAGGGCAAGCCTAAGATAAATTCTATACAATTTACAGTATACAGTATCTGTACCAATGATTCATGTTCGGAAACAATATTAATAATAGAAATTTGAAAAAAAATTAATGTTGATAACAAATATTTTCACAAAAAATACTTCCAAGAAGTGACAGTATATGCTTAAAAAAACAAGCAATTAAGTCAACAAATAATTAAAAAATATTGTATCCTATATGCTTTCTGTTCACATCACCTCAGCATTTACCGAAAGAGAATTATCAGTGATGGGTGCAAACCAACAGGAAGACAGTGACAGATCTTCAATCATTTATTTATTTATACATAAATTTACTATGTAGCACCAGTTATTAAACTCTTTAAACCAACCAAAAATTTATATTTAACCACAGAAGTATGGAAAACTTGTATCTAAGTAAATAAATACACAAAGATGATGAGACTTACCAAACAAAAGCGCTGGCAGGTCGATAGACACACAAACAAACACAAACATACACACAAAATTCAAGCTTTCGCAACAAACGGTTGCTTCATCAGGAAAGAGGGAAGGAGAGGGAAAGACGAAAGGATGTGGGTTTTAAGGGAGAGGGTAAGGAGTTATTCCAATCCCAGGAGCAGAAAGACTTACCTTAGGGGGAAAAAGGACAGGTATACACTTGCACACACTCACATATCCATCCGCACATACACAGACACCATTTTTCCCACAGACATTTTTCCCACATGGAATGTTTCCCTCTATTATATAAATAAATACACAAATTTAGAAAATACTTAATTTTTAGAAGCAAAGTTTTTTTATATCTTTTTGAGATAAAATACATTATTTATGCCCAAAAAAAAGTTGGCAACTAGTCATGGTTCACGTACAGCTGAAAAGACTGAATGAGTATGTAAGTGAAAACACTCAAATCCGGAGACTGAGTGACAACATTCGTGTAACTGATGTCATCGTCAGAGACTTGTGGTCAGCTGGTTGTTCCACATTGACTGAAACCACTCAAGCCTGGAGTGTGAGTGAAAAACAATCATACAGCTGATATGGCCACAGGGACTATTTCATTTGATTGTTTGATTTGACTAAAAAAATGGGTAAGAAGGGGGAGGGGGGTGCCAAGCAATGGGCAAATCAGCTGTGAAAACCAGTTGGCTGTCCCATTGTCTGGTAATGTACAAGTTAACTTGTTCCGCATCTCTGAAGGCTTTCCCTCATGATACAGTTTATGGAACAGATTGTATGAATGTGAAAGAATGAATTTATCAATGGCGATGCTTTAAAAATACTTGCTGCAAACTTTATTTTTTACAGTGATTGAAGAATATAGTACATTTAATTTATCAAACAATGGAAACGCCAGTTAGGAGTATCAACAATTTAGGAAAAAGACAGTTTGCTACTTACCATAAAGAAGACATGTCAAGTTGTAGACAGACACAATTAAAAGACACTCACATATAGCTTTTGGCCACAGCCTTCATAATAAAAGACACACACACACACACACACACACACACACACAAAGCAAGCACACATACATACGACTGCCAACTCCAGCATCTCGGGCTGGAATGCAGCATCACGTGAGATGCAAGCAGCAATATGGAGGGGGCTTACTTGCAGCCCTCTGCCAACGCGTCCACCCATCTTTCCGTCCTCCTTTTCTTTTTTGCTCCCTTTTTCCCCACTTCCCTGCCCCACAACCTCCTGATGTTGTGCCTGTGGCGGTCTAGTCCCTGCACACTCCACTGTCAGCGTTTGTCTCTCTTCTCACCTGTACATTGCTATCCTTTCTCCTTCCCTACCCCTCCAGATTGCTGTTTGCATCCCACGTGATACAGTATTCTATCCTGAGATCCTGTAGTTGGCGGTCGTGTGTGTGTGAGATGTGCTTGCTTGTGTGTGTGTTTTACTGATGAAGGCAGTGGCTGAAAATTGTGTGTGAGCGTCTTTTAATTGTGCCTGTCTGCAACTTGATGTGTCTTCTTTACGCTAAGTAGCAATCTGTCTTTTCTGACATTGTTGATATCTTTACATTTAATTTACAGTGTTTACTTTGCATTAATGTTGGTTTGCTACAGCTTGTATCTTGGGACATTTTCTATTCTTTTGTGTGACTTGTGTTTATGAAGAAAAGAACTTTCCAGTCAGACAGGTACATTATCTCTCATTCAAAAATTTTCTTGCAGGTCCTGTTGTGGCAGGTGTTGTGGGACTCACTATGCCACGTTACTGTCTATTTGGTGACACAGTTAATACGGCATCACGTATGGAGTCCAATGGGGAACCTCTCAAAATACACATTAGTATGCAATGTCATGAAGCTCTTGAGAAGCTAGGCGGATACATCATTGAAGAAAGAGGCATGGTTTACATGAAAGGAAAAGGCGAAGTAAAAACATTCTGGCTGGTAGGAGCAACAGATAAAGCCATTCAGAAACGAGAGGTAAGACACTTTCATTTGTGTTTGAAATATTATGATGGTAGTTCCCTTATTGGCTGATTTGGTGTATTGCACATTTTTGCAACCTGAGACAGGAAGTAGTGTGTCATGTGATTTTTGTGCATTTGTTACATGAATTATGAATCTACATTGTTGAACAGTATCTACAGTGATTATGATCTAAGTAATATCATCTTCAAATAAACTTCAGTTTACTTGTGTTTAGCCAATAAACTGAAATTTTCTGTTGTAGTTATGCTATTGTGCATACTTTACTAGCATTAGCACTCATTTTTTTATAAATACTGTTTTCTATTCATAACTTATGCATATGATTCACAGCAGATAATGATGAAGTACTGACAAGCTTTTAATACCAGTTCTGCATAGAAAGATTTTCTTTTGATGAATAGTACACACCACAGTGTATTCCATACATGACCACATCTGTAGAACAGGGTAATCTGCTTTCTCGAGGATCACACTGATTTATTTTTCTAATGTGTTTTGCTTTTTCTGTTTCCTGGTGAACAGAATAATAGTTCCAGTGGAAGCAGCTTGTGATCTTCTCATATGCATCCACTGCTTGCACTGATTTTAATGCCCTATTATACAATATGGCACCTGTTTCAAACCCACTTTATTTACCTCCTCACTTTATTAAGAAACTGAAATTAGAAAAATCTTTCAGCTGCACTATATTGGTATTCTTTTCCTCTTTGTTAAAAACTTGTGACATCCTTAGCATGATGGAAACCTGAAAGGAAGAAGATACTGAAGTTGTCTTTCCGAAGGATTGACAGCAGGTCCCCATGTGAACAGGATGATAGCCTTCAATTTCTCGGTCAGTCAAAAATTATATCACCTTACTCCTTATAAATAAGCATCCTATGCTGCCTTAGGCATCTGATACTCATACTGGAAATAAGGAATTTGTACCACACGTTGTAATTATGCTGTGAGATAACTGGCAGTCTGTAAAGTCAATGTAACAGATGTGATTCGACACAATAACTGTTCACAAAGAATTATATAATATGACTGGTCCCAGTAGGGAATAATTAAGCTAAGTCTATCTGAACGAAAGTTTTGTCTTGTATTCACATCACTAATCACATCAGTGATGTGTCTTACTCACCATAGTCAAAAATTGATGCACTAACTCATTATTAGGTACAGAAAGCAGTGCCATAATGTTCCCTACACCCTTTTCCCCCCTCAGCCTCCTGACAGGTTTGATGTTGCCTGCCAGAGCTTCCACTACTGTGCCACTCTCTTCATCTCAAAGTAGCACTTACCCCAAATGTCAGTTATTTGTTGGGTGTATTCTGATCTCTGTCTTTTTCCACAGTTTTTGTTCATTGCAACTCCCTCTGTTACCATGGAATTTATTACCTGATTTCTTAATATTTCTTCTAGTTAGTGTTGTTCACATACTCCTTTCCCTACTGATTCTGGTGAAGGTCCTCCTCATGCCATTTACATAAAAGCTCATCTCAAAACAGCCAGACATCTTCAATCTACCCCTTCACTTATTTTGCTGATGTAATAAGGTGCCACTTCAACAAAAAAATTTCAGAATGTCAGATTTACTAATTGATTTTGTTGAATCACTCATAATGAGATTAAAGTAAACATCAGATGAATGCTGCTTTTACGATGTGTGATGGTTATTCCAAAGTTCATTCTGATCAGTTCAATTCAGTTCAGCTGGGGCTTAAGTTGCTATCATGTTCCTCTACCAGAATAGTCAGTCACATCTTTTTGTCTCTATTCTGATAATGTAATCCATTATGTCTCTAGCAAACACAGTGCCTAGTGGTCCTTCAATAAACCCTAATTCATTGTCCAATAAATCCGGTAATAAATGAAGCAGGAGATGTGAAGCATATTCTTTCAGGCTTTAGATTACATTCTGTTGTATTTGAATTGCTATTGCACACACATGACCAAACAGTGCAGAAGGTAGCCTCTGAAATGACTCTTTCATGAAATAAAATACAAAGAGAGACTTCTCAAAGATTGTGATGGCCTTTATTGCAGTATAAAATCTCACTTATACATCAAGTTAGACACTATAAACAAAGAGAATTTCACTACTTTTTAAGCAACCACCTTTTTTTTTTAATTTAAGTGCTTATTTTCACACATTTGGAGTAGGTACATCTGTGTGCTGATGTTGTAATATAAATACATTTGTTTGTTTCAAGTAATTTATCTATGACTACATTTGTGACTTTGTTTCAGGTTGATCTTACTGAATTACCACCACTTTTCTGTCGACCGAGGCGTAGCCCTAAGATGAACACAGACTCTCGACAACCTTCAATCTGTGGTGGTTTTGGACCAGGCAGCAGACGTCAGTCCAGCATACCAAGAGAAAATAGCTTAGATGTTGAAAGTGCATCTACTCTTCGTGCCTTTGCAGTATGTAATGCTGCTAATAACTCTAGTCCTGTAGCAAATCATAGCCAGCGCAGTGGGTCAAAACGTGCAGAACTGTCCCCACTCTATATAAACGATGTAAGTGAATCTAGAACTACGTTGAGTGCATCAGCTCTTGAAAGTCAGTCAGTACTCTCAGTGGAGGATTGCAACGAAAACTGTGTTAACAAAACATCAATCAACCAAAGTCAGAGAGCATTATCTACTGTGGAGACTACTAGTGGTAATAAGTTTCTAGAAGATAATAGTCGCAGTACATTCCCTCAGACTCTTAGAGAGGCTAGATCATTAGACCCTCTGCCAGACTATGACTCAACAAATGTTGGGCATCTACAACTGAACTTGCAAGTACCTAAGAGAAGCTCTCGATCTCTTGAAAACTGTGTGGGTTGCAGTGGTAAATTAGTTCCTGCCATGCAGTTCTCCTCAGAGCGCTGCCATGCTGTAAATAACAATTTCCCAAATGGTGATGCTATTCTTCTTTCCCCACAGAGTAACAATGTGTGTGGGGGTAGCAGCACTGATGACATTCAGACACCTCTTCTGCAAAATTTTTCAGATATTGATGAGACTATTACTGTGAAACGTCAGCTGAGAAGGGGGAAAAGTGGGGCTGAACCGCTTCCTGATTTCCATCCTGATAAACGATGGCGCTCGTTGGAAGAAATGCCAGGAAATGATGCTAATGTTAATGGACATAGTAAGAAAACACTAGCTCGTAATTCTATACGTAGTTGGCTTGCAGGATTGTTCAATGGAAATGGTCTCAGAACAAGTGATGCATCATTGAGAAAAGGCATTCACAGTGGTTATAGTGATCTACAATCAGAAAAAGAAAGCATAGTCTGATAAATTGCCTTCTGCTATTCAGTTTCAGTCTAAGCTGTCAACATGTGTACATATATAACTACCTATAGGTAGTGTAGTATCTTAACATATATACCTCTTAAATGTTGCTAAAATGAATACTGACTATACAAATGCTGGTAATAAAATACTGGCATTGTTTTATTTTTTAAGAAATCAAACAAAAAATATAATTTGTAATTTAAAGTAAAGGTGCTCAGAGGCAGTTGTTGTAAGTGTGCCAACACCATCTGCAGGTGAATGTTTAGTTTAAATATAGTGTTATTAATTGCAATAGATTGTTGACCATTACTTTCAGATGCCTTTAAGCACATATTATTTTAAACACGAAAACAAGCAACAAATATTAATTAAACAGACATTATGTCTGCATGGCTGTGAAAATAAATTTTAGTATAAAACATAATTTTAAGGTGCCAAGTACAGTAGATAAATAATTATTTGACATGTTGTACATAATAGAGATTGTGTGAAAGAGAATGAGTGATTTAAATGTTTTTTGAATTGATTAGAATGTAATACAAATCACGCAACACTTTTTTTGTTTGTTTGTAAAAAAAGAACTGAAGACTAAAGGTTGATAAACCTTGACATTTTTAAGAAATATAACAAATGTTTCCTCAGGTATAAAGGCATTTTTTTTTTTTACAAAAACGTTTCTTATATGTGAAGAACAGCTCCTTTCTGCTATGTGTTGCAATGGACATAAAATTAGCAACAGAACCTGACCAGTTTGTCAATTCACGGAAAAACAGATGAATCACATAGCATTTGCTGTGTCTGTTGATTAACATCTAGTTAAATTTTGTTGGCAATTTTCAAGGAACACTGTTTTATCCAACAACATTACATACCTAGTTCTGTGCTTCAAGTGTCATTTAACTGAAACCCATATGTCTGTTTTCATTGCTCAAAGTGATTCTAAACTTTATTTATCCATTATATTCAAATCTGCTGTTATTATGAAGCGTGAGTGGTTTTGTAAATTTCACTACTACTTTGCATTTTTGAAACCATATACCACAAGATGTTCCGAAAATTTTCAAAATTTTGTACAGTGTAAGCTGAATGCTTTTAGTTGTTGTTGTGAAGACATAGTTTCCTAGCTTTTCTTTGGTTTATATTTCTACCTATCATCTAACTGCACCATTAAGTTATGTCAGAAAATCTTATTGGTGGTCCATCATTTGAAATAGACCCTCACTTATGATTTGCTATCTTTGACAATCAACAGTTCTAGATAACACATCTGATGACTTTGTTCTTATGTTGCTGTTTTTTACATTACTTTGTGTTATTAAGTTGCAGTTCTGCATCCATTTTAGCACCTGATGTTAGTTACTTTGAGTGGCAATAATTTTCTAATTAATGCTTCAAAGTTCTCATAAGTTGAGTAAGCATTAGGTACCAGCCATGCAGATTCAGAGGCCAGTCAGTTTGCCAGTTCTTCTGGTGCCCTCATTCCAGGTGCTTACAAATATTTTTTTAAAATTTCATAATTGTGAAAACCATTAAGCCACTGCCAAGTATAAGGTAAAAGTCCACTCAAAAGCACTGTGCCATTTTCTGCCGCAGACTGAACAATGCGTAATTTTTGTGAAAACTTCAGAAAAGTTCCATCTAATCAGAGGAACACATACAATTGTTTAGATACTTTTTAAAAATGATGTAGCCACTATTCTGATATGGCCATTTCACTTTAAATCAGTCTGTACACATACTCCTAACTACTTTATGGTCAAAACTGCATTCAATGATTGACCACCAAATGTTTACTCTAAATATATTTCTTGTTTTTGCTAATTTATGCACAATAAGTTACATTTCATTATCTTGAGGGTCAACAGCCATTCCTTGCATCAAGTGTGATTCTATGCAGGTACATTGCCCTACAACTGTCTGGTGTTATGACTTTCTTCAATACAACTGCAACAACAGTAGATACGTTGCAACAGTTGCATGTGATTTTAGCTCTAAGATTAAAAGCTTTTAAAATTAAACCTAAACCTAAAATCAAGTGGTTTGTGAATTTAATTTTCTTAAATCTGATTTCCAGTTTTCTAGGTTTATAATGACTCATATTTGATTAGCATTTCATCTACTGTTTGCAGATGTTCTTCCCATGTCTTTGAAGCAACCAGAATACTGTCATCTTATACCATAATTCTATTAATTATGGAATCATAAGCTTTAGAGTCAAATTCTCTACTTCACTCAGTTATAAAATAAATTATGGCTATGCTGTTTTCAGAAGTTCATTCATAATCATGATCATATTGTTTTTGCATACCACCAATCCTCGTAATGATGTTTCTTCTGTGATAAACAGTGAAAAGAAAAAAAAGTTTCATGCATCACGTATCTTCAAACCACCAAATGAGCTATAAATTTTTCATTCTGTTATCTGCCAAATTTTACAGTACACTTAGGAATCATGCAAATAATCAAATCAGGATTCTGGTACTGTGAAATGATTGCCACAGTTTTATAATTGAACATATGATATTAATCTAGTCATTTATTCTTTGTGTGATGGGTGTATGTAAGAGTACTACGGTACTGTACGAATCTGCAACACAGATCGAAATTCTGAAGCTGTTGTTTAATTTTATATCTGTCAGTATTTGTAATCATGCTGTGGATACTTTGGATAACATTTGGTATGACAAATGTATTTCAACTGTTTCGTTTCTCTCAGCACAATACATTGGTATAATCTCATTGACACTGTGGAAATGTCGTGAAAATGTGTTGCAGAAGCAATTTCTAGGAAATTGTCATTATCTGTATTTCATTCTGTATCATGTACTTAAACCTGAAGATTTTTGTTAATTATCAGTAGAAGATAAATTAGGTGTTATGGTGTCAGCAAAATTGAATTTTTGGAAATATTTCAGATTTTTAACTGGGATATATTCTGAAACAGCTTCTCAAGCCAAAATCCTCAGAGCCCTGTTTAATAATATTTTCGAACACAAAATTACTGAAAAAAGTGATGTGCAGCATACTGAATTAATTATAAGGCACATATTTATGTTTTCAGAATATTCAGCCTCAAATAAAATTTGCATCAGTTGAATTCTTTAGATAACTGAAATGTAAAACATGAACTGATTTTGAATTAGAAACAATTGTGTATCCCATATTTTGTATCTATGAGACTGTGTGCTGACTGTGTAGATACACATTCCTTCATTGAAAATGCCACTCTAAGGACATGAAACGATGCCGGTATTTGTGAATGTGTGTTAGATTTTTGCGAGAATCTGTATTTCACGTATGTTTGTACAGTTAATGAAATTTATGTGTTAAAAACAGAAAGCTTACCTGTGACAGTTGCATTGTGCCTTTTTGAAAATGTGTTTGATTCCTTTTAAGTAATCTACTCTGTACCAAATGTTATGCTATTTCCCATCATTTGTGTTGGAAACTGATTGTTAGCCTTTTAAAAAATAGCTCAGATCTTCTAAAAAATTGTTAAAATTAATTATTTTGAAACTACCAGACAAATTTTAAGTTATAGGCAAGTTAGAAAATTTTGTAACTGGTGTGCAGTGAGTGATTGTGAAATGATTGATCTTATTTGTTGATAATGTTTTTATAATATTTCATTTTGTGGGTAAATTATAAATAATAATATGTGAAGTGTGTGTATGACAAAGTATAAGCTTTGTGTTTGATTTTATTTATATTTGCACAAAGCTGTTCAATGTTCATCTTTGCACTGTGATAAAGAAAACAGAAGGTAATTTTAGGCTTATAATCAAAAATTTCGTATTTCAATCTGAAAATAATCAGAGAGGTGTAAGATGATTTTTATAGTCAGAGGCCTTAGTGGTTCAAGCATTTCACCATGTTACACAGTACAAATATATTGTAGTTGATGTGTTATATGCTGTTGAGAATCAAAATGCAGAGAAATAAATATTTAAAGCTTTAAGATATTGAGTTTTTCAGATCTGCCTTCTGCATTTCACTGAACTGCATAACAGTTGTTTCCTGTTATTATGTTTTCATACAGCCATTCTTTCCATTCCATAATGTGTAATGACGATAAGATGACAACTGTGACTCTTTTAGTAGTGTAACGATTACAAGTTGTCATCAAAGCCTCATTACCAAAATGAACAGCAAAACATGTATTCACTATTGTCATTGAAAACTTCCACAAATTCTTGTACTAATGTCACTTAAAGTAGTTAATATCCACCTGGTTGTCTCCTAACTTACATTCTTCAGCATAACTGTAACATCAGTTAATTGCAATACTGAACACAAAAATAACTGTCAGGGAGGCTTTGGAACAGAGTATATAATAACTCCTTCTGAATTCTATAGACAAGGAGGCAAAGGCATTCAACAAGCTGTCTTATTTAAAGCAACAAATTGGGAATAATTACCAGTTTAAAAAAAGTTTATCTCATTAGCCACTCCTAAATGCCACATGAATATTAAGATTGAAAAATTAAAAAATCCATTCTGCTACAAGACAAGTAGCAATGTTCATTGTAAAAATACATGCCAAACAGTAGTGTATTGTAAACAGGTCCCTTTTATAGCTGAAGATGTTTTCTTTTAAAACTATCAGTGGAAGAGTGTAAATTTTAAGCAACCAATAGAAGGTACACTGTGGTAGTCAAATATAATTGAAGAAGAAGATGTTTGCTGCTGCTGTCCCCTCCTCCCTCTCTCCCTTCTCCCCCTCTACACCCACACACAGTAGTGGCTTTCCTTTTACTTTACTAGGTTACATTTCGGCAACTTATAAGCAGTATTGTGATAATCCATTCTTAATATAGTGAGCATATTAAGTTTCTAAGAGTTATTCATTTTTCTTTATGTTTATTCCTGTTGTTCCACATTCATGAACATCATCTTAATGGTATCAGTCTGACATGATGAATAAGTTAAGTGCACTTGGACCAGCAGTACAACAGGTAGTATGTCAGAGTATCGTATCCTTTTATCTGACTGACTGTTTTTGAATCTTAATTACTGAATATTTAGTTTCCAAGTGTTTAAAAATTTAAATTTTTTCTTGAGTTACTAAAGCCTCTTTTGGGGAAGTTGCTAAAACTTAGATAAATATCAATTCCTTGGTAAGGTACAACAACTGATTCCACTTTCATATTCTCTAAAAAATACTCTGTATTCACAGATAATTCTATTTTATAATTGCTGCAATTTGGAAGAGACAGTAACTAATTTTATCCATCTTGAAGAGTTTCTGAATTAGTCATCCACAAAGCCTCTCAAAAATTAATCAATCAATTCATTTGCATCACAATTGTATGAGTTTTTACCTGAAATGCCTGGTTTCTGTTAACTTCCAAAAGTGACTGCAAACATCAGAATGCCCAACATTCACAATACTGATATTCAGCAAGTAGGTAATACAGAACTCTACAAATTTTCTTTTGTTTTTACCAGCATATTTGACTCATCTAGGTTACTATGAGGGTTGACTGAAAATTAATGCCTCCACCTTCGTAACACTTCAACAGTTGGCAGCATTGGTATGCGGCAGGTACTGGCTTGTTCCGTAGCCTCTTCTCTACAGCTCCAGTTGGTGGAAAGCCTTAGCATTGAACGGTTGTGTTCTTACAGTGTGAAATATGGAATCCTGTGCAGACAGTCGGTCAATGCGATTTAAGCAACATGCAGTCACTGAATTCTTGACAGCAGAAGGTGTCACCGCAAAGGAGATTCATCATAAAATGAAAGCAGTTTATGGTGATTGTGTTGATGAGAGTACTGTGTGTCTTTGGGTAAGTAAGTTTAAAGACATTGAGGCAGGAACATCTGGCCTGCGTGACAAACAAAGAGTTGAACGTCCTATGACAGCGACCACCGAGTTTCACAAGCAAAATGTTGAAAGATTGATTAAGGACAGTCGTTGTATCACTCAGAGAGAAATTGCAACCACAATCAGCATTTCACAAGAACATGTGGGTCACATTATTGCTTTGCTTGGCTATCGGAAGATCTGTGCACGATGGGTACCCCAGACGCTGACTCCTGAAATTAAAGTTCACAGACTTTAAATTTGCCAGGAACTCCTCTTGCACTATGAGAATGAAGGTGATGCCTTTCTCCATTCAATTATGACAGTAGATGAAATGTGGGTACACCATTACGACATGGCGACGAAACGTCAGTCTATGGAAATCGACACAAAGACTTGCCCCAGAAAAAGAAATTCAAGACGCTGCTCTCATCTGGAAAAATCATGGTCACAGTGCTCTGGGATGCAGATGATGTTATCCTCATTGATTTCCTTCATTGTAGAACAAGAATAAATTAAGAGCTTTACATCACAATGCTGCGAACTCTGAAACAACGGCTAACAAGGTTCTGAAAGGAAAAGGGAAATGTTTTCCTGCAGCATGACAATGCCAAACCACACACTTCACATGCCACCACAGCAGAACTTCAGAGACTGAATCTCACCACCGTACAGCATCCTCCATACAGTCCAGATTTAGCACCGCCTGACTTCCATCTGCTCCTGATAATGAAAGACGATTTGCAGAGACATCATTATCCTTCTGATGAAGATGTTGTGAGAACTGTGAGACCGTGGTTGCAGAAATAGAGCATTGACTTCTTCCATGACAGCTTCAGAAAACTTGTTCATTGTTGTTGTTGTTGTTGTTGTGGTCTTCAGTCCTGAAATTGGTTTGATGCAGCTCTCCATGCTACTCTATCCTGTGCAAGCTTCTTCATCTCCCAGTACCTACTGCAACCTACATCCTTCTGAATCTGCTTAGTGTATTCATCTCTTGGTCTCCCCCTATGATTTTTACCCTCCACGCTGCCCTCCAATACTAAATTGGTGATCCCTTGATGCCTCAGAACATGTCCTACCAACCGATCCCTTCTTCTGGTCAAGTTGTGCCACAAACTTCTCTTCTCCCCAATCCTATTCAATACTTCCTCATTAGTTATGTGATCTACCCATCTAATCTTCAGCATTCTTCTGTAGCACCACATTTCAAAAGCTTCTATTCTCTTCTTGTCCAAACTATTTACCGTCCATGTTTCACTTCCATACATGGCTACACTCCATACAAATACTTTCAGAAATAACTTCCTGACACGTAAATCTATACTCGATGTTAACAAATCTCTCTTCTTCAGAAACGCTTTCCTTGCCATTGCCAGTCTACATTTTATATCCTCTCTACTTCGTCCATCATCAGTTATTTTGCTCCCCAAATAGCAAAACTCCTTTACTACTTTAAGTGTCTCATTTCCTAATCTAATACCCTCAGCATCACCCGACTTAACTCGACTACATTCCATTATCCTCGTTTTGCTTTTGTTGATGTTCGTCTTATATCCTCCCTTCAAGACACCATCCATTCCGTTCAACTGGTCTTCCAAGTCCTTTGCTGTCTCTGACAGAATTACAATGTCATCGGCGAACCTCAAAGTTTTTATTTCTTCTCCATGGATTTTAATACCTACTCCAAATTTTTCTTTTGTTTCCTTTACTGCTTGCTCAATATAGAGATTAAATAACATAGGGGAGAGGCTACAACCCTGTCTTCCTCCCTTCCCAACCACTGCTTCCCTTTCATGTCCCTCGACTCTTATAACTGCCATCTGGTTTATGTACAAATTGTTTACAGCCTTTCGCTCCTTGTATTTTACCCCTGCCACCTTCAGAATTTGAAAGAGAGTATTCCAGTTAACGTTGTCAAAAGCTTTCTCTAAGTCTACAAATACTAGAAACGTAGGTTTGCCTTTTCTTAATCTTTCTTCTAAGATAAGTCGTAAGGTTAGTATTGCCTCACGTCTTCCAACATTTCTACAGAATCCAAACTGATCTTCCCCGAGGTCCACTTCTACCAGTTTTTCCATTCGTCTGTAAAGAATTTGCGTTAGTATTTTGCAGCTGTGACTTATTAAACTGATAGTTCGGTAATTTTCACATCTGTCAACACCTGCTTTCTTTGGGATTGGAATTATTATATTCTTCTTGAAGTCTGTTGGTATTTCACCTGTCTCATACATCTTACTCACCAGGTGGTAGAGTTTTGTCAGGACTGGCTCTCCCAAGGCCATCAGTAGTTCTAATGGAATGTTGTCAACTCCCGGGGCCTTGTTTCGACTCAGGTCTTTTAGTGCTCTGTCAAACTCTTCACTCAGTATATTATCTCCCATTTCATCTTCATCTACATCCTCTTCCATTTCCATAATATTGTCCTCAAGTTCATCGCCCTTGTATAAACCCTCTATATACTCCTTCCACCTTTCTGCCTTCTCTTATTTTGCTTAGAACTGGGTTGCCATCTGAGCTCTTGATATTCATACAAGTGGTTCTCTTCTCTCCAAAGGTCTCTTTAATTTTCCTGTAGGCAGTATCTATCTTACCCCTAGTGAGACAAGCCTCTACATCCTTACATTTGTCCTCTAGCCATCCCTGCTTAGCCATTTTGCACTTCCTGTCGATCTCATTTTTGAGACGTTTGTATTCCTTTTTGCCTGCTTCACTTACTGCATTTTTATATTTTCTCCTTTCATCAATTAAATTCAATATTTTTTCTGTTACCCAAGGATTTCTATTAGCCCTCGTCTTTTGACCTACTTGATCCTCTGCTGCCTTCACTACTTCATCCCTCAGAGCTACCCCTTCTTCTTCTACTGTATTTCTTTCCCCCATTCCTTTCAATTGTTCCCTTATGCTCTCCCTGAAACTCTGTACAACCTCTGGTTCTTTCAGTTTATCCAGGTCCCATCTCCTTAAATTCCCACCTTTTTGCAGTTTCTTCAGTTTTAACCTACGGGTCATAACCAATAGATTGTGGTCGGAGTCCACATCTGCCCCTGGAAATGTCTTACTATTTAAAACCTGGTTCCTAAATCTCTGTCTTACCATTATATAATCTATCTGATACCTTTTAGTATCTCCAGGGTTCTTCCATGTATACAACCTTCTATCATGATTCTTAAACCAAGTGTTAGCTATGATTAAGTTGTGCTCTGTGCAAAATTCTATCAGGCGGCTTCCTCTTTCATTTCTTAGCCCCAATCCATATTCACCTACTACGTTTCCTTCTCTCCCTTTTCCTACACTCGAATTCCAGTCACCCATGACATTGTTAGCAAAAATGTATCCAATTGGCTGGTGATTATGTGGAAATGTGAACATTCGTAATTACAGATCACATTCTGAGGATTATTTCTGCATTTCATTTATTAAAATATTCCCATCCAAACCCAATTAACGAAGGTGGAGGCATTACTTTTCATTCAATCATTGCAGTAAGAAGAATGAAAAAGAAAAAAACACTCCCACACCTGGAACCAAATTAAAACTGACAATAGCTGTTCTACTATTTTAATGCTTGAAACTAATTGGCCCCTGGTGAAAGCACTTTTCAGTGTTGATAATAACTTGGTTGTTAATAGCAGTAAATAACCAGTTTTGATTATGATGCAAGACTGCCTGTTGTTATAAAATGTCACCAGGCTGTCTGTTCTGGATCACATTGCTGCCACATTTAGCATTTCACAATAATTGCAAGACAGGTAAGGGACTAATGCCATAGAGTACTGTTTGTAAAACCAAATTAGGATTCCGTCTGGACTTGGTGATTTATTTGCTTTAAAATCTTTCAGCTGTTTCTCTATGCCGGGAAGGCTTGTTAGTATGTTGTCTATATGGGAGTCTGTCTGTCTGTTTCTAGGCAGACATCTTCACTTAAAACTGGCTGTGCCAGTTTTACTCTAAAACCTGTTTAATTTAGGAGTTCTTCAAGTCTCATTGTCTGTAATTTATTCTTCTTTTATTATGTATGCAAATGATTCACTGCTGGTGGTAGTGTAATACCATCAGAACCCTCAGATGAGTAAAACTGAACTGTCTGTGTGTTATTTCACAAAACTCGACTACACTGTTATCATAATATTTCTCAAGGGCAGGTCAATACTCTTTTGGGATGTCAGCTTCATTCATGAAACTTCTATAACCATGTCTGTGCTGGTATTTTATGATTTTTTTTTTTTTTTTGCTACCAAATATCATCTGTCTGATAGCAAAGACACTCACACTGGAGTGGTGTCATACCCCACAGCTGTTATCCATCTGTAGGTTGGTTTGAACACCACAGCACTTTACTAGGTACGATGTTATTGGAAGTGGTGCACTGTTGTCTTTTTTGGCCTTTGATCTGACTTGCTTATCCAGTTGTACAAGTTTCTAAACCATGGTGTAATGTTGCATTGTTGTTGTTATGGTCTTCAGACCTGAGACTGGTTTGATGCAGCTCTCCATGCTACTCTATCCCGTGCAAGCTTCTTCATCTCCCAGTACTTACTGCAACCTACATCCTTCTGAATCTGCTTAGTGTATTCATCTCTTGGTCTCCCGCTACAATTTTTACCCTCCACACTGCCCTCCAATGCTTAATTTGTGATCCCTCGATGCCTCAGAACATGTCCTACCAACTGATCCCTTCTTCTTGTCAAGTTGTGCCACAAACTCCTCTTCTCCCCATTCTATTCAATACCTCCTCATTGGTTATGTGATCTACCCATCTAATCTTCAGCATTCTTCTCTAGCACCACACTTCAAAAGCTTCTGTTCTCTTCTTGTCCAAACTATTTATTGTCCATGTTCACTTCCATACATGGCTACACTCCATACAAATACTTTCAGAAACGACTTCCTGACACTTAACTCTATACTCAATGTTAACAATTTTTCTTCTTCAGAAACGCTTTCCTTGCCATTGCCAGTCTACTTTTTATATCCTCTCTACTTCGACCATCATCAGTTATTTTGCTGACTATTGTCAGTTTACTAATTTAAGTCTCTCATTTCCTAATCTAATTCCCTCAGCATCACCCGACTTAATTCGACTACATTCCATTATCTTCATTTTGCTTTTGTTAATGTTCATCTTATATCCTCCTCTCAAGACACTGTCCATTCCATTCAACTGCTCTTCCAAGTCCTTTGCTGTCTCTGATAGAATTACAATGTCATCGGCAAACCTCAAAGTTTTTATTTCTTCTCCATGGATTTTAATACCTACTCCGAATTTTTCTTTTGTTTCCTTTACTGCTTGCTCAATATAGAGATTGAATAACATCGGGGAGAGGCTACAACTCTGTCTCACTCCCTTCCCAACCACTGCTTCCCTTTTCATGCCCCTCGACTCTTATAACTGCCATCTGGTTTCTGTACAAATTGTAAATAGCCTTTTGCTCCTGTATTTTACCCCTGCCACCTTTAGAATTTGAAAGAGAGTATTCCAGTCAACATTGTCAAAAGCTTTCTCTAAGTCTACAAATGCTAGAAATGTAGGTTTGCCTTTCCTTAATCTTTCTTCCAAGATAAATTGTAAGGTCAGTATTGCCTCACGTGTTCCAACATTTCTGCGGAATCCAAACTGATCTTCCCCGAGGTCAGCTTCTACCAGTTTTTCCATTCGTCTGTAAAGAATTCGTGTTAGTATTTTGCAGCCGTGACTTATTAAACTGATAGTTCACTAATATTCACATCTTTCAACACCTGCTTTCTTTGGGATTGGAATTATGTTGCATAGGAGAACATAAATTTCAGTATTTATACTGACAAATAACTTGGTCATTTTCTTAGCAGAAGGCAATAGGCTCATATGTAAATAACGTACTGTAAGCCATTTTCAAAGTTATATACATTTTAGATTTGAAATACTGAAGTAATGTTTTGAGACCACAGCTGGAAAGAGCAGAAAAGGCATTTAATGTAACAGATGAAATGTGACTGTACCACAGGCAGCCTTAGAACAGTTTGAGAGCTGCAGAATGGGGTAGTTGACTGGACCATGGTCAAATCTGCTGAATCAGGTAGAGGAATTAAGTGTGATTGTAGGCCGGTTAACTTTACTGTAGGTGACTTCAACATCATCACTGCTCTGGTGACTATGAAGACAAGTAGTTTATTCAACACTTATGCCACACATGTTGTTGACAGGTGCAGAGACCACTTATGTAGTGCTGGACAAGACAGTGTGCAAGTTAAGGCTAGTCCTAGTCAGGACTGAGAAAACTAAAAATGTCTTACTGCATAGTCATAGGAAAGGAATGTCAAAACTAGAAGAGGTCATACATACCAAGTAACTACAATATTATAAAAAGGATAGTTGCTACTCACATTACAGCAGAGATGCTGGGTCACAGGTAGGCACAACAAAAAGACTGTCAAACAAAGCTTTTGGCCAAACAAGCCTTCATCAGAATTAGACAACACACACACACACACACACACACACACACACACACACACACACACACACACACACACACACAGTCTCTGGCCTCCAAGGCCAGAGTACTTTTAAACCAAATGCAGGGCTCAGCAATGCTATCTGTGGTTTAGGGCCTTTGGGGAAAGATTTTTGTAGAGATTATTTAGTGATTATAGTGGTGGAGGGGGAAAGACAATGAGGATGACTGTCACATTGTTGGGAATGCTACTGACACTACAGTGAGGACTGTTTCACTCTTCAAGTGGTGTGATAAGCCGTGGATGAACCATTCTGTTGAAAACATATGTGTGGAGTTAGAGAGTCACTTAACCCATGAAGTGATCACACATTGCTCTGATTGATGCATCACCGTTCACATGGTCATATCACACAAAGCATGGTCCACACCTGGATGTTTCCAGTAAGATGTCACTTGCATCACTAATTTCCAGAAGCATTCATTGTCACCAGATCACTAGTGAATACCTGTGCTTTGCTTTTTTAATGTTTCCAAAAGACAACGCTGTTGGATAGGTGCAAACAGCAGTAGCAGTTACTGTAGAAACAAAAAGTGGCAACTTAGACAGCACAGTGGATAAAAATAGTATTCTACAGATACAGAATCAAACAGGTGCATCTAGACACTGCCCGTTACTGTATAAACAATATAAAGATATGGAAAGTGGCTGTAAACGCACAAAAATTGGAAAAAGCCCCAGGTCACAGACCTAAGTGAGTATTGTATTGAACAGCCCTTTGAGTACTTATGTCAATAACAGAGCTGGAAACAGGAGACAAGCGACTAACTCCATGAAAGCTGCCTCTGGCCTTTATAATGGCCTTAATTCACCATATAAAAGGATCCACAAGATTTTTCCCAGATAGGACACATCCAAATGAAACCACATAATACTATCAGATTGTGGGATCATTGATTGCTGCATTTCACCTGTTGTTCCTGATCATCCCAGACATTTGCTATGGGATTTAAAAAAATTGAGTGATTTAGATAGTTAGTTGGGGTGTTACTGTGTGTCTGAGTGTTTGTCAAACCTGGAACGTATGCATGCAGCCCTGTTAACACAGCTGTTGTCATTTCAGGAGATAGGAATGTCCACAGCATACTCATGATAAAGACATAGAAGAAAGAGCAATATATTGTGGTCGAAATGCCCCAGTGCACTGATTGTGCACTTGACACTTTGCATTAGCTGGAAAAATTGTGACATGACTCCAGTCAGTGACTACCTCAGTCTTCACTGAGGCATTGGAATCATACTTGCCTGTCTTTGTACCGGGGTAATTCTGCAATCTTGTGATAGCTGGTGTGTAACCTGGGAACACCCGTGTCACTCTCGGGTGTCCCTTATTTTGGCACTTACCAGTAGTGGCCACTGGATACCTAGCAGATTACTTGAATTGTTTGTCTGGATTCCTGAGTTGTCAAGAAAACAGTGATCCAACAACAAACAGCACGTTTGTAACAAGAACGTTAGTGCACTGCTCAAGTGTTCCCACATGTTTGTAACTTGTTAGTGTCCCTCTGACCATCCATCAGACTTTAAACTGGCCAATACTATCAGGGCAAAGTAAACAGTCCAGTTAAACTTTATCTGTTTGGCTTTTGGGAAATCCTCATGTGCAGATTGTGGCTTTGGTGTCCCCTCTTGTCTTGAGCACATGATGGTGAAGTATTACAGTATGCAGAGAGAATTTACTGTATGAAAAATGAGAAGATGTTTACTCAGGACACACAGTAGATAAGAAAATGGTAGTCCACGGTCAGCAGCATGCTGGAGGTGATGTTAACCTGCTGAGTATAGACTGGGATACCTATGGATTAATTGCAGAGGGTGCAGACAGACAGTTGTGTGAAATACTTTTGAACATGTTTCCCAAAAACTGTCTTGAGCAGCTAGCTCAGCAGCCCACATGCAATGGAAATATCGTAGACCGTGTAGCTACAAACAGGGCGGACCTTATTGGCAGTGTCAGTATAGAAACAGGGATTATGGATCATGATGTTGTTATAGCAACTATGTTTACAAAAACTAAAAAAATCAGCCAAGAAGACTAGGAGAATGTTTGTGCTAGATAAAGTAGATACACAGTTGTTATGTCACTTAGACAGTGAACTGACATTACTTAGTTTCAGTAAACTAGGCATAGAGAAATTATTGGCAAATCGGGGTCTGGAGAGTTACGTGCCTAGTAAGTAGTTATGGGATTGAAAAGGCCCACAATGGTTTAATAATGAAATTCGTAAGCAGAGGCTGTTGCACTCATGGTTCAAAAGACAAGTAACAACAAGCATAGGTTAGTAGAGATTCGTGTGTCTGTGGAAAGATCTATGTGTGACGCATACAAAAACTACTATTGTCAGACCTTAGCAAAAGATGTAGCAAAGAACCCAAGAAAATTCTGGTCATATGTAAAATTGCTAAGTGGGTCTAAGGCTTCCATTCAGTTCCTTGTTGACCTATCTGGTGTGGCAGTTGAAGACAGCAAAACAAAATCTGAAGTTTTAAATTTCACGTTCAAGAAATCATTCACACAGGATAATCGTACAAAACATTCCATCATTTGACCATCAGACAGACTCCCATATAGACAACATACTAATAAGCCTTCCTGGCATAAGGAAATAGCTGAAAGATTTTAAAGCAAATTAACCACCAAGTCCAGACAGAATCCTAATTTGGTTTTACAAACAGTACTCTATGGCATTAGTTCCTTACCTGTCTTGCATTTATTGTGAATCTATCATCCAGCTCAAAGATCCAAGCAACTGGAAATAAGCACAGGTGATTTCGATATGTAAGAATGGTAAAGGAATGGACCCACAAAATTACAGACCAATATGCCTAACTTCAGTTTACTGCAGAATCCTTGAGGATATCCTCAGTTCAAATATAATAAAAAATATAATAAACAGCATAGTTTTAGAAATCTTGACACAGTGAAGTCATTTAAATATCTGAGTGTAATGTTGCAAAGTGATATGAAATGGAACAAATGTGAGAACTGTGGTAGGGAAGGCGAGGGGTCGACTTCAGTTTATTGGGAGAGTTTTAGGAAAATGTGGCTCACATGTAAAGCAGACTGTATATCAGACACTGATGTGACCTTCTCTTGAGTACTGCTCAAATGTTTGGGATCTGTATGAGATCAGATGGAGGGAGGACAACGAGGCAGTTCAGAGGCGGGCTGCTAGATTTGTTGCTGATAGGTTCAAACAACATGTAAGTGCTATGAAGATGCTTTGGGAACTCAAATGGGAATCCCTGGAGGGTAGGCGATGTTCTTTTTGAGGAACACTATTGAGAAAATTTAGAGAATCGGCACTTGAAGCTGACTGCCAAACAATTCTAGTGCCGTCAACATACATTTCATGTAAAGACAGTGAAGATAAGATATGAGTAATTAAGGCTCATGTGTAGGCATATAGATAGTCACTTCTCCCCCACTCTATTTGGCAGTGGAACAGGGGAGGGAATGACTACTAATGGTACACAGTACCCTCCCCCACACACTGTACGGTGGCTTGCTGAGTATCAATGTAGATGTAGATTACAACATTAGAATACAGTTTTATTTTATAGTTATAGTGGAATATCTGAGATCAAAGTATTTGTATCAGCCGGAGAGAGATGTATTTAATGCAGAGGTGCATTACAAGCACTATTGCAAAAATTTTCGGTTTGTCATTGCACTGCATACAACCATGCATTATGGACATATAATTCAAAAGCAAAGCTAATATGGAGCATTAGGCATGAAATGAACAATCGCAGTACAATAAATGAAACCCAACTTCCTTATGACAGTGGCCATGACACTAATGATGTTAAATTAAAATCATTAGCCACTAAATTCACTGAATTCTTTGTAACAGTAACTGAAAACAAAAAAACCACAAACAAAACTCCATTAGAGTTAGATATCAGATTACCTGAGCAGTCAACATGAAAATCTCATCCCCACACTGACAATTCTGAGTATCAATGGACAAAATTCAAGAATATTGTAGTGAGGGATGGGAGAGGCTCGCCGTGGTTCAACAGCCACATTAAAAAGCTGCTATGAAAGCAAAGAAAGCTGCATTGCAAATTTAAATGTAGCCAAAACCTCACGGACAGATAAAAATGATAAAGCAAAAATCAGCTTAAGGTATGCCACATGTGAAACATTCTACAGATTTGAATGTAAAATTCTGTCAATGCAACAGAAAGTCATAAGTTTTGGTCTAAAGTTGAATCAGATAGTGGATCAAAGCCATCTGTCCAGACTCTGTTTGACCATAATGGCACTGAAATGGAGGATGACACAGAGATGAAAATACTAAATATCTTTTATAAAACTCTGTCACTAGGAAGATCACACTGTAGTTCCTCCTTTAAATGGTCAAACAAATGTCAAAATGATAGATATCAAATAAGTAACCATGTGATATGTCTCCTGGACCTGACTGCATTCCAGTTCAGTTATTGATAGTATATGCAAAAGAACTTGCTCCTCTTCTAGCAGCAATTTACTGTAGGTCACTGGAGGAGCAGAGTGTTCCTACTGATTGGAAAACAACGCAGGCCATTTCAAGAATAGTCATCTGAGAGATCCACAAAACTAAAGCCCTATGTCTTTGACATTTCTGGAGACCAAAAATCTCATTTGGAAGAATCCACATAGATCCTGAAAGCAAAGATCATGTGAAACCCAGCTCCATTGGTTCACCCACGAGACCTGAAAATGGTAAATACTTATGTCCAGTTGACGTCATTAGATAAAAAACTACCAACTAACGAATAAAATTTGAGCATATGGAACATCAGACTAATTGTGTGACCGGATTGAAGAGTGTGTAGCCAACAGAACACAGTACGCAATATTCAACAGAGAGATCCTCAGACATAGCTTTGGACATACCCCAGGAGACTGTCATAAGATCATTACACTTCACAATAGATATCAATAACCTAGTGGATCTGAAATCGGAAGTTGCATGAGGCTATTCCATGAGGTTTCAGGATTGCAGCTGGATCTTGTTGATTTCTTGCTACAGTATTTTTGCTAGCAACCGTCCAGCCATCTTCAGGTGAGTGTCCGCCCCTATAGACTGATAGTTCACAGTGTCGACTTCATAATAAAAATTGGCACAGAAATGCATATGCACTGGTGGCCATCTCAGGAGCATCCTCTATTGAAACCCATGCCCTCTGCAAATACTGTTCCATCTCTGGTGCATAAGCGCATGCGTAAAGGTGATACTATATGTCTGCCCTCTGGCGGAATGCATGCTCGCATTGCTAAAAACAAACATCAGATGTTGCTAGATGTGTCATTATGGATAAAATGTTTTCTCTCAGAAGGAATTAGAAAGATCACGGGGTATCAAGCCTTGTCCAGTTGAAAGCAACCATCACAATTTATAAAATTTTGCCTAGATGTGTTTCCACAGACTTTTTAATTACTGAATCCCAAAAATATCTTGCCAGGGCCAAGATTTTTACGGTGCAATAATCCATAGTGTGTCATAGGTAATACAATGATCAGCTACAGCCAACTTACTGGGCTGTGAAAGGGAAGTGTCATACTCATGTTCAATGCATCATTCACATACTATGTGTATTGTCTGACCTATGTGTGCTTTGCCACACTGGTAAGGTATTTTATTAATCCCGGCCTTTCACAGACCCACATCATCTTTTACTGAACCAAGAAGGGCATTAATCTTCACTGCTGGCAGTAAGATTACTTTAACTTGATGTTTCCTTAGGATCCTGCCTACTTTAGATGAAAGGATACAAACATATGGAAGGAATGCTTTAGACCTTAATGGCTCCATATCGTCTTGTTGTTGTGGGTGGCCATGGTACTTCCTCCTTAGTGTTGTGCTAATCTTTTGTGGAGAGTAACCATTATCTTTGAACACCGACATCCAGTTTACTATAGAAATAGGGAAGGATTGTTGCTTACAGTTTTTGGCGGACTTGTTTACTTGGAGAGTGGATAGGGTCTTTAGGGCATTCTGTCTACCATAAGCCCACACATCTGGGCCTTTATCTGCAGATGTTGAGCTGCTGTCACTCTTCACAAACTACTGGCATTCTTAGAATATTCGTGCACAGGCTCATGTTGTTTCTGATGGAGACAGCCTTACAAAGGAGCTACAACATCTACAGTCAGTGTTTTTCAAAGATAATGTTTACTGTTCACATCAGTGCTAGTACAGTGCTAAGGAGGAAGAAAAGTGCCCACCCATAACAACAAGTAGGTAAAGAACTCTTCAAGTCCAAGGCATCCCTTCCACATGTTGACAACCTTTCATCTACTGTAGGAAGGATCCTACGGAAACATCAAGTTGAAATAGTCTCCTGGCCACAGGCAAAGATTAGTGCCCTACTCAGTTTGGTAAAAGATGATGTGGGTCTGTGGAAGACTGGGATTTACAAAATTGCTTGTCAGTGTGGCAAAGTGTACATAAGTGTACATAGGTCACAGTACACGAAAGGTGCATTGAACATAAGCGCCACACTTGCCTTTCGCAGCCTAGTAAGTCGACCATAATTGAGGATTATATTACCACAGGATATTCCATGGATTATTATGCCACAAAAATCTTGGCCCTGGCAAGATCTTTTTGGGATTCAGTAAGTAAAGAGTCTGTGGAAATACATCGAGCACAAAATCTTATAAATTGTAATGGTAGCTTTCAGCTGGGCAGGGCTTGGTATCTGGTGATCTTTCTAATTTCTTCTGAGGGAAAACATTTTATTGATAATGACACATCTGGCAACATCTGATGTTTGTTTTCAGCAATGTGAGCGCAAATTCTGACAAAAGGCGGACATGTAGGGTCACCATTATGTATGCGCCTGTGTGCCACAGATGGAACAGTATTAACAGAGGCCGTGGGTTTCGATAGAGGATGCTCCTGTGATGGCCTCCAATGCGCATGTGTTTCCACTCTCATTTTTGCTATAAAGCCGACATTGCGAACTAGCAGTCTCCAGTAGCTGACACTCACCTGAGGATGGATTGATGGTTGCTAACCAAAATACTGCGGCAAGAAGTCAACTTGATGTGGCTGCAATGCCAAAGTTTCATAGAACATTCAGTATGTGGAGAAAATTTCAAAAAACTTCCAATGCTGTTGTATAAAGTTGCAATGCTCAAATGTTTTAGTGAAATGTAGGATGACCTGCAGAGGACCAACAGTTGGTGCAGGAATCGGCAGTGAAGCCTCAACACACAGGTGTAACATACTGCATATAAATATTAAAAAGACTAAGTATTGTATGATTACACAATTGCAGTACAATCACTGGAAGCAGTCACATCAATAAAATATCTAAGAGGAAGCAGATGGAGCGATTTAACCGGAGTGACCGCATAAAAGTAATTGCTGGTAGGGCAGATGCCAGACTGAGATTATGTGGAAGAATCCTTTGGAAATGAGTCCACCCACAAAGAAGGTAGCTTATAAGGCTTTCATTCGAACAGAAGTGTACTATTGCTCTTCTCTATCTGTACCAGATAGAACTGATAGAGAAAATAGAGAAGATCTAAAGAAGGGCAGCTTAATTGATTACAGGATCATTTAATAAGCATCACAGAGTTGCTCACCCAACTCCTGTGGTAGATGCTGCAAGAGAGGCATTCTGTATCATGGTCTGCTTTACTGTTAAAATCCCAAGACCATATGTTCCTAGAAGAGTCAACCAAAATATTGCTTCCTCCTACTTATATCTTGTGAAAAGATCATGGAGGTAAAATTAGAGTGATTCAAGCTCAAACAGAGTCTTATCAGGAATGGTTCTTCCCCTGAACCATTTGCAAATGAAACAGGAAAAGGAAGAAGTGACAGTGGCAGACAAAGCACCCTCCAACACATACTGTAAGGTGGCTTCTGAAGTATAATTGTAGATTTGAAGAGTTATGTCTTCTTAAGCTACTCTGAACTGCGTAGTAAATGCATTATTGTAGCCAAGACAGACACAAAGCCTACACCCACTACAGTAGTACAAGTTTATATGCCAACTAGCTCTGCAGATGATGAAGAGATTGAAGAAATGTATGAATAGATAGAAGAAATAATAGGTAAGGGAGACAAAAATTTAATAGTCAAGGGGGACTGGAATTCGATAGTAGGAAGAGGAGGAGAAGAAAAAATAGTAGGTTCAAATGGCTCTGAGCACTATGGGACTTAACATTTGAGATCATCAGTCCCCTAGACTTAGAACTAGAACATAGATGAAATAGGAGATATGATAATGCATGAAAAATCTGACAGGGCACTGAAAGACCTAAGTCAAAGAAATTCTATTAGAAGTACTGAGAGCCTTGCAAGACTCAGCCATGACAAAAATCTTCTATCTGGTGAGCAAGATATTTGAGACAAGTGAAAAACCCTCAGACTTCAAGAAGAATATAATAATTGCAATTCCAAAGGAAGTGGGTGCTGACAGGTGTGAAAATAACTGAACTATCAGTTTCATAAGTAATGGTTGCAAAATACTAACATGAATTCCTTACAGAAGAATGAAAAAACTCGTAGAAGCCAACCTCAGGGAAGATCAGTTTGGATTCCAGAGAAATGTAGGAACATGTGAAGCAATACTGACCCTATGACTTCTCATAGAAGTAAAGTTACAGAAAGGCATATCTACATTTACAGCATTTGTAGACTTAGAGAAAGCTTTTGGTAATGTTGACTGGAATATGCTCTTTGAATTCCAAAGGTTGTTGTTGTTGTTGTTGTGGTCCTCAGTCCTGAGACTGGTTTGATGCAGCTCTCCATGCTACTCTATCCTGTGCAAGCTTCTTCATCTCCCAGTACCTACTGCAACCTACATCCATCAGAATCTGCTTAGTGTATTCATCTCTCGGTCTCCCTCTACGATTTTTACCCTCCACACTGCCCTCCAATGCTAAATTTGTGATCCCTTGATGCCTCAAAACATGTCCTACCAACCGATCCCTTCTTCTAGTCAAGTTGTGCCACAAACTTCTCTTCTCCCCAATCCTATTCAATACCTCCTCATTAGTTACGTGATCTACCCACCTTATCTTCAGCATTCTTCTGTAGCACCACATTTCAAAAGCTTCTATTCTCTTCTTGTCCAAACTGGTTATCGTCCATGTTTCACTTCCATACATGGCTACACTCCATACAAATACTTTCAGAAACGACTTCCTGACACTTAAATCTATACTCAATGTTAACAAATTTCTCTTCTTCAGAAACGATTTCCTTGCCATTGCCAGTCTACGTTTTATATCCTCTCTACATCGACCATCATCAGTTATTTTGCTCCCTAAATAGCAAAACTCCTTTACTACTTTAAGTGTCTCATTTCCTAATCTAATCCCCTCAGCATCACCCGATTTTATTTGACTACATTCCATTATCCTCGTTTTGCTTTTGTTGATGTTCATCTTATATCCTCCTTTCAAGACACTGTCCATTCCGTTCAACTGCTCTTCCAAGTCCTTTGCTGTCTCTGACAGAATTACAATGTCATCGGCGAACCTCAAAGTTTTTACTTCTTCTCCATGAATTTTAATACCTACTCTGAATTTTTCTTTTGTTTCCTTTACTGCTTGCTCAATATACAGATTGAATAACATCGGGGAGAGGCTACAACCCTGTCTCACTCCTTTCCCAACCACTACTTCCCTTTCATGTCCCTCGACTCTTATAACTGCCATCTGGTTTATGTACAAATTGTTTGCAGCCTTTCGCTCCTTGTATTTTACCCCTGCCACCTTCAGAATTTGAAAGAGAGTATTCCAGTTAACGTTGTCAAAAGCTTTCTCTAAGTCTACAAATACTAGAAACGTAGGTTTGCCTTTTCTTAATCTTTCTTCTAAGATAAGTCGTAAGGTTAGTATTGCCTCACGTCTTCCAACATTTCTACAGAATCCAAACTGATCTTCCCCGAGGTCCACTTCTACCAGTTTTTCCATTCGTCTGTAAAGAATTTGCGTTAGTATTTTGCAGCTGTGACTTATTAAACTGATAGTTCGGTAATTTTCACATCTGTCAACACCTGCTTTCTTTGGGATTGGAATTATTATATTCTTCTTGAAGTCTGTTGGTATTTCACCTGTCTCATACATCTTACTCACCAGGTGGTAGAGTTTTGTCAGGACTGGCTCTCCCAAGGCCATCAGTAGTTCTAATGGAATGTTGTCAACTCCCGGGGCCTTGTTTCGACTCAGGTCTTTTAGTGCTCTGTCAAACTCTTCACTCAGTATATTATCTCCCATTTCATCTTCATCTACATCCTCTTCCATTTCCATAATATTGTCCTCAAGTTCATCGCCCTTGTATAAACCCTCTATATACTCCTTCCACCTTTCTGCCTTCTCTTATTTTGCTTAGAACTGGGTTGCCATCTGAGCTCTTGATATTCATACAAGTGGTTCTCTTCTCTCCAAAGGTCTCTTTAATTTTCCTGTAGGCAGTATCTATCTTACCCCTAGTGAGACAAGCCTCTACATCCTTACATTTGTCCTCTAGCCATCCCTGCTTAGCCATTTTGCACTTCCTGTCGATCTCATTTTTGAGACGTTTGTATTCCTTTTTGCCTGCTTCACTTACTGCATTTTTATATTTTCTCCTTTCATCAATTAAATTCAATATTTTTTCTGTTACCCAAGGATTTCTATTAGCCCTCGTCTTTTGACCTACTTGATCCTCTGCTGCCTTCACTACTTCATCCCTGAGAGCTACCCCTTCTTCTTCTACGGCATTTCTTTCCCCCACTCCTGTCAATTGTTCCCTCATGCTCTCCCTGAAACTCTCTACAACCTCTGGTTCTTTCAGTTTATCCAGGTCCCATCTCCTTAAGTTCCCACCTTTTTGCAGTTTCTTCAGTTTCAATCTGCAGTTCATAACCAATAGATTGTGGTCAGAATCCACATCTGCCCCTGGAAATGTCTTACAATTTAAAACCTGGTTCCTAAATCTCTGTCTTACCATTATATAATCTATCTGATACCTTTTAGTATCTCCACGATTCTTCCAGGTATACAACCTTCTTTTATGATTCTTGAACCAAGTGTTAGCTATGATTAAGTTATGCTCTGTGCAAAATTCTACAAGGCGGCTTCCTCTTTCATTTCTTCCCCCCAATCCATATTCACCTACTATGTTTCCTTCTCTCCCTTTTTCTACTGACGAATTCCAGTCACCCATGACTATTAAATTTTCGTCTCCCTTCACTACCTGAATAATTTCTTTTATCTCGTCGTACATTTCATCAATTTCTTCATCATCTGCAGAGCTAGTTGGCATATAAACTTGTACTACTATAGTAGGCATGGGCTTTGTGTCTATCTTGGCCACAATAATGCGTTCACTATGCTGTTTGTAGCAGCTAACCCGCAATCCTATTTTCCTATTCATTATTATTCCAAAGGTGGCATTGGTAAAATACAGTGAGCGGAAGGCTGTTTACAGTTTGTACAGAAACCAGATGGAGCTGTAAGAGTCAAGGGGAATGAAAGGCAAGCAGTGGTTGAAAAGGTAGTGAGACAGGGTTGTAGCCTATCCCTCATGATATTCAATCAGTACATTGAAAAAATAATAATGGAAACAAAAGAAAAAATTTGGGGTAGGAATTAAAGTCCAGGGAGAAGAAATAAAAATTCTGAGATTTGCCAATGACACTGTAATTCTGTGAGAGCCAGCAAAGCACTTGGATGAGCAGTTAAACAGAACAGACAGTTCTTGAAAGAAGTATATAACAAAAAGGATAATAGAAAGTAGTCCAATGAAATCAGCTGATGCTGTTGGAATTGTTGTTGTTGTTGTGGTCTTCAGTCCTGAGACTGGTTTGATGCAGCTCTCCATGCTACTCTATCCTGTGCAAGCCTCTTCATCTCCCAGTACCTACTTCAGCCTACATCCTTCTGAATCTGCTTAATGTGTTCATCTCTTGGTCTCCCTCTACGATTTTTACCCTTCATGATGCCCTCCAGTACTAAATTGGTGATCCCTTGATGCCTCAGAACATGTCCTACCAACCGATCCCTTCTTCTAGTCAAGTTGTGCCACAAACTCCTCTTCTCCCCAATTCTATTCAATACCTCCTCATTAGTTATGTGATCTACCCATCTAATCTTCAGCATTCTTCTGTAGCAACACATTTCAAAAGCTTCCATTCTCTTCTTGTCCAAACTATTTATTGTCCATGTTTCACTTCCATACATGGCTACACTCCATACAAATACTTTCAGAAACGACTTCCTGACACTTAAATCAATACTCGATGTTAACAAATTTCTCTTCTTCAGAAACGCTTTCCTTGCCATTGCCAGTCAACATTTTATAGCCTCTCTACTTCAACCATCATCAGTTATTTTGCTCCCCAAATAGCAAAACTCCTTTACTACTTTAAGTGTCTCATTTCCTAATCTAATTCCTGCAGCATCACCTGACTTAATTCGACTACATTCCATTATCCTCGTTTTGCTTTTGTTAATGTTCATCTTATATCCTCCTTTCAAGACACTGTCCATTCTGTTCAACTGCTCTTCCAAGTCCTTTGCTGTCTCTGATAGAATTACAATGTCATCGGCGAACCTCAAAGTTTTTATTTCTTCTCCATGGATTTTAATACCTACTCCAAACTTTTCTTTCGTTTCCTTTACTGCTTGCTCAATATACAGATTGAATAGCACCGGCGAGAGGCTACAACCCTGTCTCACTCCCTTCCCAACTACTGCTTCCCTTTCATGTCCCTCGACTCTTATAACTGCCATCTGGTTTCTGTACAAATTGTTTATAGCCTTTCGCTCCCTGTATTTTACCCCTGCCACCTTCAGAATTTGAAAGAGAGTATTCCAGTCAACATTGTCAAAAGCTCTCTCTAAGTCTACAAATGCTAGAAACATAGGTTTGCATTTCCTTAATTATTATTATTCTGGATTTACAATGTGAGTACATTTTTCCAGCACCTATTCTAGATTACAGTAAGTCACTAATTATTGTTCTCCACTCTTCTCTATTTGTCCATAAATCTTCAGGAATGTTTTTCTTCCTCATTGCTGACTGAACTCCCTGTATCCATGTATCAGGTGGTCGTCCCCTTTTTCTTCTTCCAATTGCCCAGTCGATTATGCATTTTGGTAGCCTTTCCTGTTCCATTCGTCTGATGTGTCCATACCATTTAAGTTGTTTGTGCTCGATGAAATCAATAATTGAATTTTTACATTTCATCTTGTCTCTGATTACTTCATTTCTTATTCTTTCTCGTCTTGATATTCTTGCTGAACGTCTCCAGAAATCCATTTCTGTGGCTAATAATTTTGATTTCAGTTGCCATTTTGTTGTCCACACTTCTGAACCATATGTAATAATGCTCCTAACTATTGTTTTAAAAATCCTTATTTTGTTATCACTTGTTACGTGTTCGTCCCAGAGAATTCCATTCAATAAAGAGATTGTCGTCTTTCCAGAATTTATTCTTGATCAAATTTCTTTGTCCTGTTTCCCATCATTTGTAATTTTCACACCTAAATATTTATATTCCTCAGTAGCTGTTTTTGTTCCCATCCCTTCTTCTAATTTTAAGTCTCCATTCACTGCTTCCCTTTCATGTCATTTCCTTAATCTTTCTTCTAAGATAAGTCGTAGGGTCAGTATTGCCTCATGTGTTCCAACATTTCTACAGAATCCAAACTGATCTTTCCCGAGGTCGGCTTCTACCAGTTTTTCCATTTGTCTGTAAAAAATTCGCATTAGTTTTTTGCAGCTGTGACTTATTAAACTGATAGTTCTGTAATTTTCACATTTTTCAACACCTGCTTTCTTTGGGATTGGAATTATTATATTCTTCTCGAAGTCTGAGGGAATTTCGCCTGTCTCATACATCTTGCTCACCAGATGGTAGAGTTTTGTCGGGACTGGCTTTCCCAAGGCTGTCAGCAGTTCTAATGGAATGTTGTCTACTCCCGGGGCTTTGTTTTGACTTACGTCTTTCAGTGCTCTGTCAAACTCTTCATGCAGTATCATATCTCCCATTTCATCTTCATCTACCTGCTCTTCCATTTCCATAATATTGTCCTCAAGAACATCGCCCCTGATGGAATTAGATTAGAAAATGAGACATGAAAATAGTAAATGAGTTTTGCTGTTTGGACAGCAAAACCGATGATGGGTGAAGTAGAGAGGATAAAATTATAGACTCGCAATGGCAAGAAAAGAGTTTCTGAAGAAGAGAAATTTGTTAACATTGAGTATAGATTTAAGTGTGAAGAAGTCTTTTCTGTAAGTATTTGTATGAATTGTACGAGTGAAGCCATGTAGGGAAGTGAAACATGGATGATACACAGTTTAGACAAGAAGAGGAAAGCAGCTGAGTTTGGTTGACTATTTTTTAGGGTGTTTCATGTTGTGACAGTCTCTTCAGGTGTTTCTTGTATTGCCAATCATGTTATTTCAAAGTAAAGAAAAGGCTTTTTTTGAGTTTTTTTTTTTGAGGGCATTGACACAGTTGAGTAGATGATCATAATGATAATTGATCATGATGCACTATTGCTGTAAAAGGTATGCTTTGCTTTCAGAGAGGCATGGCCAATGACACCCATGATCACGTAGCTTGTGTCAGACTGGATGAGTGTGCTGTTGAAAGGGTTGAGTAGGAGCTGAGAGGGGCAGAGGAAGTCATCGCTGACTAGTAATTTGTTGAATCTGCAATCAGAAAGATTCATTTGATTGTCATTGGTAGGCCCATGTCTAATGTGTGGGGCTCAGAGACATAGACAGTGAATGGTGAATAGTTCACTGCATAGAGCTCATGTGATTGTTTCATCACAGGCAGTGGCTGCTGAAATCAGAGGTGCTTCACTGACGTCAGAATTGGAATCAACCATGTTGTCCAAGTTGATGCAGGGTATAGAGTCTGTCATTGTCCTGTGTTGGCAAAGCATGTGATACTTGAGAAGAGGTGACTTGCATAGCTATTGTGGCTCAGTGCACCTACTGCAAGCCACACGGCTCTTTTGGGTGGTCATAGGGCAGACAGGAGTTGTGCTTATTGTTGCAGAACTGTGCTTAATACAAACAATGTCTTGGGGTGGTGGCCTAGGTTGCATGGTTGCCAGTAGCCTGTTGTGCTGACTCACCCACGAGGTCATTGTCCTAGGTGAAGGCTGTGATGTCAGGTGCAGTTCAGCTGATTCGGCTGTTGTGGATGGCACTGCATGCTGAGACTTGTGCTGTTTTCTGCATATGGAGGTATTGTTGTCAACTAAAATGACGCATTGATTGTGTTGTATAATTGTGAGAACTCTATCTGCTAGTTTAAGTATATAATCCAATGGTTCCCACCTGCTGGTAATCATAGCAAACTGTATTTTAAATTAGGAGTTTTGCTACCCACAGTTTGTTTGGGCATCAGCTGAGGGTTTATAGTCAATGCTATAGTTGGGCTGAGGTTCTGTCCGTTAATTGTCTGTTATAGATTACTTGTTGCAATTGTTCTTTAGGCTTCATGGAGAGGCATAGCAAATACTTGTTGTCAGTCAGTGGTGACAGGGTGATGGTGCTAATCACATCTGTGTGTTCACCCAAGTGGCTGAGGAGCATGATGATGAGAACACTGTCACTGTGACAAACCACAAGGAAGGCTGGTCTAAATCACATGGTGGAATCTTGGGTTGAGCACTAAATCATCTGAGGCAATCTCTGTAGTTGATAATGGCGGCTGCCACAAGAGAATTTGCAATGGTAAAGTAGGCAGATGTTCTGTTTATGTATGCAGAATTGTTGATAGCATGGACAGACTGTGTGTGTGTGTGTGTGTGTGTGGGCAGCGGTGTCAGGGTCAATAACTAGTTCACACAGTGTGGAAGAGTCTTCATTGGCGGTCGACAACCACTGGTATGATTGGTTAGGAGGTTATGGTTCAGTATATGCCACTTGTGAAATAGGGATGGCAGATATGTCACACAATAAGTCCACAACAGGAGGCCATTGTCATTAACAGTCTACGCACAACACTGGCAAGTGTCACTGTTACTTTGAATGAAAACTTTAAACTGGAGAGTTGGTTGTGGAGCACTGTATGATGAGTGCTGCTGTTGTTCATGTAATTCATGTATTGCACTACACAGTGGTTATACAATGGTCATATTGTTGTTGCAAGGCATCGAGTTTGGTTTATTTATTTATTGTTCCGTGGGACCAAATTAAGGTTCCATGGTCATGGAACGAGTCAATACATGAAATTATAACATGATATTAGAAACAGATGAAATGAAATATAAAAAAAAACATATTCAGGTGACAAGTCATAAGTTTAAATGAAGAAAATCAACAATGTAACACTGGAATTTGCTTAATTTTTTAGCTCTTCCAGGAGCTCCTCGACAGAATAGAAGGAGTGAGCCATGAGGAAACTCTTCAGTTTAGACTTAAAAGTGTTTGGGCTACTGCTAAGATTTTTGAGTTCTTGTGGTAGCTTATTGAAAATGGATGCGGCAGAATACTGCACTCCTTTCTGCACAAGAGTCAAGGAAGTGCATTCTACATGCAGATGTTCCGTTTATGTATGCAGAATTGTTGATAGCATGGACAGACTGTGTGTGTGTGTGGGCAGCGGTGTCAGGGTCAATAACTAGTTCACACAGTGTGGAAGAGTCTTCATTGGCGGTCGACAACCACTGGTATGATTGGTCAGGAGGTTATAGTTCAGTATATGCCACTTGTGAAATAGGGATGGCAGATAAGTCACACAATAAGTCCACAACATATTTACTGCAATTTGTGATCGTCACGAGTCACCAATGTGGATCTATACGTTATACATATGGTAAAACACATATATGGTGCAATACAGTACAAGAATAGGCCTACACTTAAAGTGATACACAATAAAATGTGTGTCTGTTCTACATGAAAGCATAGCATGCACGAAAATTTCACAGTCAACACCAGAGATCCTCCATTGTCTTGCAGATCAGCAGTCAGTGAAATTATGCAATATGGTGTCCCCACATTACTATTCAACTAAATTAAAACATCTCATAAAATGTAAAGAAATGATAGAAACATATTTATATCCATATATTATTTAGTTCTAACGAAGAATGAAATTAAAATGAGTGGGGGAGGGGATAGGGCAATAACAGTGTCACTACCAACAACAGTTATAGCACACTGAAGCACCAAAGAAACTACTATAGGCATGCATTTTCAGATACAGAGTTATGTAAACAGGCAGAAGACAGCTCTGTGGTCGGCAATGTCTATATAAGATAACAAATGTGTGGCGCAATTGTTAGATTGGTTACTGCTGCTACAATGGCAGGTTATCGAGATTTAAGTGAGTTTGAATGTGGTGTTATAGCCAGCGCATGAGTAACGCGACGTAGCATTTTCAAGGTAGTGATGAAGTGGGGATTTTCCAATATGACAATTTCACATGTGAACCATAAATATCAGGAATCTGGTAAAACATCAAATCTCAAACATCGCTGCATCTGGAAAAAGATCCTGTAAGAATGAGACCAACGATGACTGAAGAGAATCATTTAATGTGACAGAAGTCCAACCCTTCTGCAAATTGCGCCAGATTTCAATGCTGGGCCATCAACAAGTGACAATGTGTGAATCATTGAATGAAACATCATTGATATGGGCTTTAGGAGCCAAAGGGCCACTCATGTACCATTGATGACTGCATGACACAAAGCTTTACATCTCACCTGGACCCATCAACACTGACATTGGACTGTTGATGACTGGAAACATGTTGCCTGGTCAGACAAGTCTCATTTCAAATTGTATCAAGTGGATGGACGTGTACAGGTATGGAGACAACCTCATGAATCCATGCAGCCTGCATGTCAGCAGAGGACTGTTCAAGCTGGTGGAGGCTCTGTAACGGCGTGGGACCTGTGCAGTTGGAGTGATATGGGACCCCTGATATGTCTAGGTATGACTGACAGGTGACATGTATGTAAGCATTCTGTCTGCTCACCTACGTCCATTCCTGTTCATTTTGCATTCCGACAGACTTGGGCAATTCCAGCAGGACAATGCGGCACCTCACATGTAAAGAATTGCTACAGAGTGGCTCCAGGAACACTCTCCTGAGTTTAAACAATTCTGCTGGCCACTGAACTCCCCAAACATGAGCCTTGTTGAGCATATCTGGGATGCCTTGCAATGTGCTGTTGAGAAGAGATCTCTAACCCCTCATACTCTTATGGATTTATGGATTGCAGGATTCATGGTATCAGTTCCCTCCAGCACTACTTCAGACATTTCTTGAGTCCATGCCATCTCAAGGAGGAATGGTTATGGTTCTTGGTAGTGCATATTCAGTATATGTAATGAAATGGACAAATTAACAAGTACGGAAGACTATGATTAGTGCTGTAGAAGTTGCCAAACAAGGTGGATCAATGAAAGTAGTAGCAACAGGAAACATTGTAGGTAATAGCATAAGGTTTATAATTTAAACACTAAGTAAGTTTAAAAAAGCTTATTTAAATCAGGCCATTACTGTTTTCAGGTATATTTCAACTACATTTTCAGATGGCATTTACAGACTGCCTTTCAATCCTGCTGGGGCCCCATTTTTCATTCATTACTGGTTAGGCACAGAGGTGTATATATCTGTGCAATGAATTTGTCCTGTATTTAAGTTCTACATTTCAAAGTTAACCAAGTCTTTGCAATGTCTCTGCTGCTATAGCAACTTTTGACAAGATTGCATTCTCAATGATGGTATGTATGTTCCCGAACTGAGTAATTTCTGTGAATGTTATCAATGAAAAAGACTGCACAGTTCCATTTAGTAAACATTCTGTTGAAATCTATAATGATAAAATACTTATTTTAAAAGTACACAACACAAGAAATAGATTGGACAAAGTGAACATTAAACTAGGAATGCAATCTCTACTGATAAAAGAAAAAAACAAGAATGGCTTAAAAAGCTAGGTCATCTAGACATAAACTGCACTTCAAAGATGTGAAAGATTTGTCTGATGTGATAGAAGAAGAAACAGGTGGTGGTTTAGGAGATATAGGTGATCTGGTATTAAGACAAGAATTTAAGAGAGCTTTGGAGGACTTAAGATCAAATAAGGCAGAATGAATAGAATTTCTGAAATCACTGGGGGAAACTTTCAGAAAAATATCATCCAACAATTCTGAAGACAGCAAGAGCTGACAAGTGCAAGAATTATCACACAATCAGCTTAACAGCTCATGCATCCAAGTTGCTAACAAGAATAATATACAGAAGAATGGAAAAGAAGATTGAGAATGTGTTAGAAGACTATGAGTTTGGCTTTAGGAAAGTTAATGTCACCAGAGAGGCAATTTTGATGTTGTACTTGATAATGGAAGCAAGATTAAAGAAAAATAAAGATACATTCATAGGATTTGTCAGCCTGAAAAAAGCGTTCGACAATAAAAAATGGTGCAAGATGTTCAAAATTCTGTGAAAAAGAAGGGTAAGCTATAGGGAGAAATGTGTCACATACAATATGTACAAGAGCCAAGAGGGAATAATAAGTGTGGGATTAAACTTAACATAAAGACTGATGGTCATGAAGTAGATGAAGTCAAGGAATTCTACTACCTAGGTGGGAAAATAACCAATGATGGCTGGAGCAAGCAGACTACCACTGGCAAAAAGTATGTTCCTGGCTAAGAGAAGCCTACTTTTATCAAACATAGGCCTAATTTGAGGAAGAAATTTCTGAGAATGTTTGTTTGGAGCACAGCATTGTATGGCAGTGATACATGGACTGTGGGGAAATTGGAACAGTAGAGAATAGATGCATTTGAGACGTGGTGCTACAGGCGAATGTTGAAAATTAGGTGGACTGATGAGGTAAGAAATGAGGACGTTCTGCGTGTAATTGGAGAGGAAAGGAATATGTGGAAAACACCGACAAGGAGAAAGGACATCTGTTAAGACGCCAGAGAATGGCTTCCATGGTTCCAGAGTGAGCTGTAGAGGGCAAAAACTGTAGAGGAAGACAGAGACTGGAATGCATCCAGCAAATAATTAGGGATGTAGGTTGCAAGTACTACTCTGAGATGAAGAGGTTGGCACAGGAGAGAAGTTTGTTGCGGGCTGCATAAAACTAGTTAGAAGACTTATGACTCAAAAAAAAAAAAAAAAAAAAAAAAAAAAAAATGCTCGTTATTGGATGGGTGTAGAATCACATCAGAAGCTATTGTTGTCGTTCTCTGGTCCAAACTGCTAATTGACAGCATAAATTGTTCACAGTCCTGCGTGATCCATTGTTGTGTGAAAATGCTTTCCAAAATCGCAAACCATATGTCTGGTTTTGAGGGTGTAAATGGAGGTGCCCACAATTGTAGGCACAGAGCAGTTGGCACGAACGAATCTGCAAGCGGAAAATTTTTGACACGGGCATGCACTCGGGGTGCTGTAGTTATCGCTGGAGTTTGAGATCTCATTGTGTCCATCTTGCTGCCACTCTCAGCATTGACTGTTCTAAAACTTCAATCTCTTGTTGCAGCTGCAGTATCTCATCACCAATGATTTGTAAAAAATTATTTGTGCCTTGCATGTTTAACAGATGTAATCTGAGAAAATGTTGTTCCAACATATATCATCTTGTTTTTGGGGTCGCCAATTATGTAAGTCAGAAATCAAACCCACATATACTTAGACATTTATTTACTTGGAGTAACACCAGAAGTACAGCTCTAAACAAAAAACGAAAAACAAAGAATTAACATCAAACCATAGAATCAGGAACAAACAATGCACTTCACTGGTCAGTCTCTTGTTCCCACAATACCATTTCCTGCTTGAGCTAAGTAATGAAAAGAAGGAAAGTTAATTAAGCAGGAATCAAACTAACAATCTGTTATCAAGGAGTTCAAGTATGTAGTAATGCAAAATAAAGATGGAAATAAAGATGGTTGCTAGCCTAAATTTAGCAAAAGTAATTTCACTCAAATGTATAACAAAAGGTAAAACAACTGGTAAATTAAGTTTTACTTCAATGAGAACTTTGTCTAGTAATTAGACATAAGAACAACAGCTTGTACTAGCAGTGTAAATGGTCATGAATTTATCTGTTTTCTGGTTAAGTAATTATGGCAGCAAGCAACAACAGACTAACATACACTGATAACTTTATGGGACAATGAAAACGTATAATTGCACCATGCCACTTAACTAGGGGAAAGTGCTAAACAGTTTGACATGGGCTAGCCTGAAATTTCACTATTGATGAACAGTAATTATGAAATAGTTACCAAGCTGTCATATTAACTTACACGAACACCAGTTATTTTCGTTGAGTGCTTGTGAGCCTTTGTATTGCACAATCAAGAATTGTACATGGTGGCTCTGAATCTGTTATAGCTTAACTGAATTACTTTCAAAAACAGTTATCTGAGCTTTACACTAACTTTTAGTGTAGAATTACTGACAGAATAACCCCAGCATCAGGGAGACACTGAAAATGTCCTGTCTTGTAAAAAGCTTTCTAACTAACACTTTCAACATAGACTAATAGCAACAAAAACACATAAGTACAAATACACAGATGCTCTATTACAAACCCGTTATATAATCAAGCAATGGAAACTCCAGTTAGGAATATCAACAATGTAAGAAAAGATAGATTGCTACTTACCATAAAGAAGACACGTCAAGTTGTAGACAGACACGATTAAAAGACACGTGTAACTTCAGGAGGTTGTAGGGGAGGGAGGTGGGGAAAAAAGGGACAAACAAGGAGGGTTCAGGGAAAGATGGGCAGTTGCATTGGCAGAGGGCTGCAAATAAGCAAGGTGGGAGATGAGAATGGGGAGGAGATGACAGGACATAGGGGGTGGAAACTATTGGGTGGACAGTGTGGGCACAGTATGTTACCATAAGTTGAGGCCAGTATAATTATGGTTGTGGAGAATGTGTTGTAAGGATAACTCCCATCTGCACAGTTCAGAAAAGCTTGTGGTAGAGGAAAGGATCCAGATGGCTCATGAAGTGAAGCAGCCATTGCAATAAAGTGTGTTATGTTCAGCAGCATCCTTACAACACATTCTCCACTCATATAACTATACTGCCCTCATCCCCTGCCAGAGGGAAATTATGGTGCTGCTGGACATTGCTTATTGATAAGATTGTCTGATGTATGGATATGTAGGCCTCTTTGATAATACAGCCCCAGTGTGATGGCACAGAGGAACTCTTCTCACAAGACATGTGGTGCCACTTGTTCCCTTGATCAGGCAGTGCTCCACAACTGTTAATTTATCATGTTGCTCTGGCATGTATGTCAGTGGAGTTCAAAATGCCATTCTTGCTCAGAGCAATATGTCTGGCCAAATTAAGATTTTCCACAGTGGCAGGCTGCTTTTTCTATTGTCAAGATGACCAAACATACAAAAATCAAAGTTTTGCTGGTGGATGAAAAATGCACTTAATGATATACCTCCTGAAGATCCTTTTCACTCTTGAAGACATGCTGCCAATATACAGTAATAAGGCCATTGAAATGGATGTCTCTGTATCATCCTTAACATCTGTATACTGAACTGTTTCAATCAGAATGCATTATGCATCTGTTACAAATAACCATGCTGTTGCAACACCATTATTATGTGATGCATCTCACCTGGCTGGCTGTTGGGATCTGAGACATGTGCCTAATGTACAAGGGAATGTAAGATACTACCATATTGTACAGAGTGATGGCAGCTTTAGATCTGCAAATATGACTCTTTGTGAGCTGGATCGTGGTAGACACTATATCCCAGCTTTCTGTCAGCCTTTTTATAACTTTGACATCCACTAATGATAAGCTGCCATCTTTCCTGCTTTCATAGTGAACTGAATATTCAAATGGAGTGAGTTTAAATGCTTAAGAAATGTAGGTAGTGTTTCTATTCCAAGGGGCTACACCACAAATGTGTCGTCAACATACCACTAGCAGCAAGAAGGTTGGAGAGTTGCTGATTGCATTGCTTTTTCCTCAGATTGTTTCACAAAATAGTTGGCAACCATGGCAGACAGGGACATCCTAAGGTGACACCACCCGCTTGTTCAAAATACTGGTTATTAAACAAGAAATAGACTGTGTGATCGCAGACCGAGCGCCACCACAAGGCAGGTCTCAAGATACGGAACAGCACTCGCCCCAGTTGTACGACAACTTTGCTAGCGACTACACTGACGAAGCCTTTCTCTCATTTGCCGAGAGATAGTTAGAATAGCCTTCAGCTAAGTCCATGGCTACGACCTAGCAAGGCGCCATTAGCCTTACATAGTTTGATAGTTATCGTATGAAATGTCTCATCAAGAACGATGTATACAACAAGGATAGATTAAAGTTACGTATTCCAGCAGCTACCTACTTTTCTTTATCGCATTTATGAAGTATCCTGTTTCAGACCATCAAGTCTGCCTGCTTGCTTTATGGCCGCCTCCCTTAAATAATGTGCATAGTGTTGGCAATCTGTCAACACTACATAAACAATGCCACAATGTCTTCCTCAAATCTACCGTTAATAAGTTGTAATGAATTCTGTAGTGACTCTCTTGTAATTAAGTGTACAACATTGAAGCTAACTAAAAGATCTGGTGATTTTAGTTTATGTGTCTTTAGGTGTCCTGTGAAACCTCTATATTCAATGTGAGATACATTTGGCTATGAGAGGTCCCAACAGTGAAGTAAGACATGTAACCAAAAAATAAATAGGTGCTCCAGTGTTGTTTACTATGGGGTGAAGAGTGGACCCATCCTTGTGAATCATCAGTAGTCCTTAGAGTTGGGGGGGGGGGGGGGAATCACAGTTTGCTGGTACAGATCACTGATAATGTTAGCCTGAATAGAACTCCTCTCATGGATGTCTAGAGTTCTTCTCTGAATCTTATCAATCAGATCCTCTACTAGCTTGCTATATGCATGGCCACAGAGCAATACATCCATCTTGCAGTTGTTCTCAGTTTGTTACTGAAGGACAGTAGCATTTCCCTTCTTGGCAGGTAAAATGTCAACATTCTTATCTTCTCTCAAGTTTCATAGAGACTTCTTTGCAGGTTGAGCTCGAGTAAAAATTCGGCAGGTGTCCCTCAACCTCACTGGAGTGTTTCAATATTGCCTGCTGTATTTCAGCTATTACATCTTCGACTGGTGCTGTCACAGGTGTTGGTGCAAAGTACAGAACTATCTCAACCAATAAAACCACTTCGTTAACCAGAATCTAGTTCATGATATTAAACATGGTGTTGTTGCGGCATATTTTCTTGGGTTCAGGTTTCAAGTCAGGCGTGCCTTGCTGCTTGGTGACTGTTTGTTGTTCAGTCCAATCAGATATAACCCAAGTAACACTATCTTCCCATCCCAGTATACAGTTGAGAGGTTCAGTGAGGTCTTTATATGTAGTGATGATAATTTCATGGAGACAAGGTGGAGTTCCTGTCACGTGTAATGTATCCTCCCTCACACAAGGACTGCTCTTGCTGTTGGCATAATTCTAACAACTGATGCAGCATCATATGATGTTTAATTTTAGCAGATGCAGGATTAGTTTTCTTGTCACTGCATCTCAATAAAAAGGCCAGTGTGCACAGTGCTGTACCTCTCTCATTATGTGAGAGGTACCATTGTGACTCAGGTTTGCTACTGGGTAACAATGTGCAAGGCCCACAATATTTCACTGAAACAACTGCTTGATATCTTTAGGTGGTAGTAGTTGCTGTCATTATTGCTGCAAGATGTGAGTGATAGTACTCATGTGGCAGTGCCAAAATTTATTGGGTCCATGAGCAGGAATTATGCATACTTAGAGAAGCATTCACAGTTGCATGAAAGTATGAATGCTACAACATATCTTATGATTTGAACAATATCTATTGTCACAAGTGAAATTCCCAGGAACACACATTAGCAGATTCCTTTTGAATGTCTGGTTTTGATGGCACTGATATGTGGTTCATATGTATTAAAATCCCCCAGTTCTTTGTAAAAATATCTTATTGTAGTAGTGACAGTGAATAAGTTAGTTTTAGCATGAATTTGTGACAGTGCATTGCTGCTGTGTACATAGGTCAGGCATCATCTTGTTGATGATAGCTTAGTGCAACATATCTAGAAAGGTGTGTGAAGGGATGCCAAGGGATTTGTATTCTGCTATTCAGTTGGGGATTCAGTATGTGGAAATAGACATAGCCATGAGGGTATGTGATAATTGGACAGTGTTTTTGACTAGCATAAGGTGCTGTAAGTGTTGTTGTATGGGACATGTGAAGAAGCAGTGTCACCAGCCACCAGGGAAAAGGGGTGGAGGTGGTAATCAGCAGTGTGGAGGATGGAGGGGTGGTTGTAGTAACATTAAACAGTCGTTAAATGACAGAGGAAGTCCAAAGTCCAACTAAAAGAATTTCCATTTCATTTCAGTGCTACAAGTATATATGCAGAGGTGGAATGTTTACAGGTAGGATTTACAGGAAACTTAAGTTTTGTTGGACACAGGGGCGCATATGTCTGTGGCTAATAAGAGCCCAGTAGGTCAAAGTAGTTGAACCCACCACATTATAAGTTGTGTGGAATAGGGGATGGAGAGGGCACACCACTTAGGTCAGTGCACATGGATTTTTGAATGGGAAAGTTTCAATTCGATCAGTGTGCAGACATTGTTTCACTTGTGAGCAAAAGCTATGACATGATTCTGAGGGTAGATTTCTTGTTGCAGCATCATGCCAAAATTGATCTTGAACAGCAAACTGTGGAGCTTAGTGGAATGTCATTTCGGCTAGAAGAAACTGTTGTCAATGAAGAACTGGCGTGAGGGGCATTCAGTATACTGAACAAAGTAATTGAACTATGTACATTAGCGTTAAGGCTCGTGATTGTGTGTCTAGTGATGCTGGAAAGTCACTTTGAGTGAATGTCGAGTCAAGTCTACCTGTGGGTGATACGCCCGCTAAACTCACTGGGCAGAACAGGTAATTAGGATTGTGGAAAGGGCCAAATAAGGTTGGGGTTAGTTTCACCTTTTAATTGTAATTTAATAATACTTTTATAACTAAAGCGGCACATAGCCGGACCTTTACCGAATGCAACTCTTTCACGGGTGAAGGCCTCCAAACAAGAAATCTTAACAAATCAACAAGATAAAAATCCAATTAAGATAGCAATAAAATAATAAAAAAAAACCATCACAGCAAAGTAGATAGAACAAACACATGCGAGGTGCAATACCAAAAGCTGAAGGCCACCACTACGTTTCAAAATTTTAGAATATATTACCATAGACTTTTAAAGGCAGAAGGCCACAATGTTTAAAAGCAAGAAATCTTAGAAATAAACAAGCTAAAAATGCAATTAAAAGGCAAATAAAAAAAATAAAAAAACATATCATGGCTAAGTGGAAGGCTCAAGGCAAAGCAGATAGAGCAAACATGTGCAAGGTGCAATACCAATGGCTGAAGGCCACAATTAAGTCTCAAAATTTTAAAATATATTACCATAATCCTTTAAAGGCAAAAAGCTGCTATGTTTAAACTTGAAAGATAAATTAAAGAAGTAATTTTGCACAATTTTTAAGAAAAAGAAAAAATAACCACAAGCCTTAAATTTTACACAGCTGAAAACAGATAATTAAATACCAGTGGCACTTAGAAGCCTCCAGGGGGGTCGGTCTACCCTCATTCACTTAGGTGAGACAGGTGATGAGCCCAACTACATTTGCTCCTTCGGAACCCAGCCAGGAGACAGCCATGGGCCGACCAACACAATGACTTGCTTCCCATCAATCAGTACATGAGAACTCAAACAGAAATGGTTACAATGTGATAATACGCAATGGAGTATGTATTACCTGTCAAAATTACACACCATGTTGGACAGCAACAACAGGTGAGGAAAGGACACTGCATGAATTTACGTTAGTGGCCAGGGCAGGTAACCAGAACACTAAGAGCCACAAGGCAGAAAATTCCACTGGTGCACTCGAATTGTAGTCAACCAAAATGGTTAATTGCACCACATGGCAGCTAAATTTTAGCAGTAGAAACACTCGGTGTTGGTCACAGGAAAACCTCCCCAAAACACACACACACACACACACACACACACACACACACACACACACACACACACACACACACACACACACACACCTGCTGCTCCAACCTGACTGACTAGTGCTGCAGGTCTGGACTGCGCTCCAGGATGTGTTTCCCACTGACTGCCCAAAGTCGTGACCCCAACTTGTAACGCAAACTGCCATCGAACTCCCTATGACAAACAAGGACCAGGAAGTAATAGCAGTTGAGCAAAAAACAGTGTGTAAAATACATGATGGCAGGAACATGAGCCACGCACAGCTCAGTGGGTACGGTATGTGTTCTCAAACCATTAGAAGAAAGTGATGTCTTTGATCCATTACATTTTTTTGTGACATGATGTAGTATTGTATGCATACAGGGGGAGGGGGGGGTGGCAGGTGAGTAGTATCCATGAACATGGATAATTATGGCTCAATGGAAGTGAATCTGAGGAAAGGAATGATGATAGCGAATTTAGATGTTCCAGATGAGAAGGGCTGGTGGGCAAGGTGTGCCAACAGTGAACAAGTGTGCGTCACAGGTAGAGCTGCATTGCATCAGAAAATTGAGTACTTGAAAGGAGTGGAGAAGGAGTGGATGGAAGAATTGTTATGAGAACGCGAGGATCTGTTTTTTCTGCAAGGGCCTTTGTCAGTAGTTCCCACAGTTCAACACAGAATACCAACAGTGAATGAGGGAGTAGTTTACCATAAACCCTATTGCATATCAATGTATCTGCAACTGATAGTGAAGGATTTTATTAACCAGCAGCTAGCTGATGAAATAACAGAACAAAGTAATAGTGCTTGGGGTGCTGGGATCATGGTTTTGCCAAAAAAGTCTATGGGTGGGAAGAGGAAATACAGGTTCTGCTGTGACTATCATTATCTCAACAGCAAGACAGTAATGGATGCGAGCCTCATTCCAGATATATCTGAGATTTTGGATCACTTGGGACAATGCCACTACTGGATCTGACAAGTGCTCATCACCAGTTCACCAGTTAGAAGTGGCTCTGGAGGTGACTGAATTTTCCATGCCCAGAGGCCACTACCAAAATAGAAGTATGCCATTCCATGTAAAGAATGCTCCCACAACATTTCAGAGATTGTTGGACCATGTGCTGAGGGGCTTAAAACCATGGCAGTGTCTTGTATACCTAGATGGCATCATAGTATTTTCGAGTAGCTTGGGACAGCATAGGCAGCGTCTAAGGGAAGTGTGTAAGAGTTTGTGAGTGGTATGTTTGATGTTGTGCCTGGAGAAGTGTCATTTTGCATTGGAGGAGGTGAGATATTTGGGCCATATTATTAGTAAGGAGAGAGTGTGGATAGATCCAACATTTATAAAGGTAGCGCAGGATTTTCCACACCCAAAAACAATTAAAGGCGTTCACTCCTTCCGTGGGATCTTGAATTTCTATAGAAAAGTTATGAAGAGATTTGCCAACATAGCAAGGCCATTGACTTGGTTGTTACAAAAAGGTGTGAAGTTTGAGTGGACAGGGAGTGTCAGGAAGCATTTGACAAATTAAAGGAAGTGTTGAAATTGAGTCCGGTTCTTGTTTTCCCATATTTTGAGAAGGAGTTTATTCTGACATATGACACATTTAATCAGGCACTGGGTTGTGTTCTTAGCCAGGAAATTAATGGGAAGGAGCATCCTGTGGTCTATGCATCAAGACAATTGAATACAGTGGAAAGATATTACTCAATGGCAGAGAGGAAAATACTTAATAAGGTTTATGGGGTTACGTGTTTTAAGCATTATTTGTATGGGAACAAATTTTATGTGGAAACAGACCATACCACTTTGAAATGTTTTCTGGGACTGAAAGATTCATCTAATTAGATTAGATTAGATTAGTTTTTCGTTCCATAGATCCGTGTTGAGGAGATCCTCGTGGATGTGGAACATGTCAATTCTTTTTCTTTCTTTCTTTTTTTTTTTTTTTTTTTTTTTTTTTAAACCTGAAATAACAGTACTAATAGTATGAATCTATACAATACATCATTTGTTTCTATTAAAAAATTCGTCAATGGAGTAGAAGGAGTTGGCCACTAGTAAGTCTTTCAGGCTCCTTTTAAACTGATCTTTGTTTGTAACTTCATTTTTTATGTTTGCTGGCAAATTATTGAAGATGAGTGTTCCTGAGAAGTGGACCCCTTTTTGAACTAAAGTAAGTGCTTTTAAGTCCTTGTGCAGATCATTTTTGTTCCTGGTATTGTATGTATGAACTGAGCTGTTTGTTGGAAAAAGAGATATATTATTGAGGACAAATTTCATTAAGGAGTAAATATACTGAGAGGCAGTAGTTAGTATACCCTGTTCTTTGAAGAGGTTTCTACAAGATGTCTGTGAGTTTACTCCACAAATAATACGTATTACATGCTTTCGGACTCTGAAAACTTTTGTTTGACTTGAAGAGTTACCCCAAAATATTATACCATATGACATTATGTAATGAAAGTAGGCAAAGTATGCAAGCTTTTTCACTTTTATGTTGCCTATGTCTGGTAGCTCCTCCCAACTGAATTTATTATCAAGTTGTAATCCCAGGAATTTAAGACTGTCAACCTCTTCTATCTGCTCTTTTTCGTACTTTATGCATATGCTGGGTGGAAACCTCTTACAGGTTCTGAATTGCATATAGTGAGTCTTTTCGAAGTTTAATGTCAGTGAGTTGGCTTTAAACCATTTATTAATATCCATGAAAATATCATTAGCAGATCTTTCTAGAGCTACACTCGACATACTATTTATTGCAATACTTGTGTCATCTGCAAACAAAATGGACTCTGCTTCTGGCAGTGTAACTGATGAGAGATCATTAATGTACACAAGAAAAAGCAATGGCCTTAAGATGGATCCTTGTGGGATACCACATGTAATTTCTTCCCATTCTGATGGTGAGTGATGACTTAATTCACTAGTCCCTTGCACTGACAGCCATTGTTTCCTGTTAGCGAAGTATGACTTGAACCATTTTGCAGCACTGCCCGTGACACCATAGAATTCTAATTTATTTAAAAGGATGTTGTGGTTTACACAATCGAATGCCTTTGACAAATCACAGAAAATACCTGCTGCTTGTAACTTGTTATTTATGAATTAAGTACATTTTCACTGTCGGTGTAAATAGCCTTTTCGATATTAGAACCCTTCAGAAATCCAAACTATGTTCTTGATAATATGTTATTTGTGGTCAGATGGTTGAGAAGCTGCCTGTACATTACTTTTTCTAAAATTTTTGAGAATGCTGGCAAAAGTGAAATCAGTCTGTAGTTTGATGGCATCTCTTAATCCCCTTTCTTGAATAGAAGCTTAACATCTGCATATTTCAGCGAGTCAGGAAATGTCCCAGTGATAACTGACTGGTTACACAAGTAACTTAGAATTGTACTAAACTCACAAGAACATGCCTTAATTAACTTTGTTGATATTTCATCGTAACCACTAGAATGATTTGTTTTTAAAGATTTTATTATGGAAGTTATTTCTTTTGGTGAAGTGAGTGACATATTCATGTACCTGAAGCTATTTGTAAAGGCTAGTTTCAGATATTCAAGGGCATTATTTACTGATCCTGACAATCCCATTCTATCAGTAACGGATATAAAGTACTTGTTAAATAGATTTGCCACACTATGCCCATCAGTTACTAATGTGTCATCTACCTTTAGTGCTATTTGCTCCTATTCCTTTCTCATTCTACCAGTCTCCTCTTTCACTATATCACATATTGTTTTTATTTTGTTCCCTGACACTGCTATCTTCTTCTCATAGTGCATTTGTTTAGACGTCTGAATTACTTTTTTTAATATTTTACTGTATTCCTTGTATTTAGCTAAATCATCAGCATTGGAGCTATTCTTGGTCAACAGATACATTTTCCTTTTTGTCTTACAGGAAATCTTTATTCCTTGTGTGATCCATGGTTTTATTATAGACTTCTGTTTAATTTGAGTAACTTTTAGAGGAAAACAGTTTTCAAACACGGTACTGACATTGTTCATGAATGTGTTATATTTTTCATTCATGTCATGAGCACTATAAACATCTTTCCAGTTCATATCTTTGAGCAGTTTTCTAAAACACTCAATTTTTGGTCGATTGAATACTCTCCTGTACTCAGATTTAGCAGTCTTGATAATCTGCTTAGAATTTACATCTAAAACAAGGAGCTGCATGTCATGATCTGGTAGTCCATTTATTACAGGTTTTATGGTATGATTTTGTTCCTTTGATTTGTCTATAAAAATGTTATCAATGGCTGTCCTTGAGGATTTAGTGATCCTAGTTGGAAAGTTTACAGTGTGAGTTAGATTGAAAGACAACATTACTAACTACAGTAAATGTTTACTGGAAGTTTGAATTAGAAAATCTGTGTTAAAGTCACCAGCAATCAAAATTGCTTTGTTTCTTCCTGTTAAATAACCCAAAAGAGCCTCTAGAACTAGATAATTTATGAATAGATTATAATTTCCTGCAGGTGCTCGGTAAATAGTTACTATTATATAGGATCTGTTATGGAACTCTACTTCTGTTGCACATGCTTCTAGATGCTGCTCTAAACAGAATTTATTAATGTCAATGTTCTTGAATTTATGGCAGTTTTTAATAAATGTGGCAACTCCTCCTCCATCCATATCTACTCTGCAGAAGTAGGAAGCTAGCTTCAATCCTGAAATGTCTAACATATCTATACCAGTGGTCACTTGATGTTCAGAGAGGCAGATTATGTCAATTTGGTTAGATGAATTCATTTCATCTATACAAATGAGTAGTTCATCAACTTTATTTCTGAGTCCCGGAATTTTCTGGTGTAATAGAGATAAATGATACTGCATACTAATGGGATTATAACTGCTTTGGTGAAGATGAACTGGCAGTTTCTGATTACTTTCTATTAAACATTGCTTAACCCTGCGGCAGGCGCGCTTAAGATCGTTGCGTCAGTGGGCGTGTGCGGCACTGAGTGCTGCCTACATTTAAAAGCAGTTTTTTAAATTTTTTGGTAGAATTAATGATTTATTTTTTATAACATCATTCTTAACAGCAACTTTTAATATGATCTGTATACATATATCCAAAGTGCATGGGAAAATTAAAATTTTGTTACAGAACATCTGACATATGTTTCCAAAATATTTCCTAAGCGCTACTTTAATAACAAATTCTAAATAAATTATAACCTCAGATATGATTTGGTTGTTTACCATTGTTAAACCAAGTTTTACAAAAACGTGTAATACATACAAAAACTTTGTAGTAATAATAAAGAATACGGCAGTCAGTAAATACATATCAACAATCACACACTTTCTTCCTCCGGAGAAGCTCTGCAATCATTACATGTGACAACATTGTGGCAATGTTGCTTGCAAACAAATCTTTTCCAGCTATTGCAAGTGACAGTAGTTTTATTATTATTTTTTTTTACCACCACAAAGATGGCACCTCCTACACCTTGTCTCATCGTGATTGGCGGGAATTGATTGATGAAGTGACAGAAATCCTTGAATATCTCGTGGTAGAGTAGAGAGCTGAGCCCTTTCTTTCAAATGGCAGTCCATCAGAGCCAAGGCCAAGTTTGTTAGGTAGGTTCTTCTTCTGAATCTTTTCTCTGGATTGTTTGCAAAAAAACAAGACCTGGGAATTTATCCCAGCAATATCCAGATAACAAAAAAAAAAAAAAAAAACAATACCTGGGGCCATCTTCTTGTGGTCCTTTGTATAGAGTAGGGTGTACACATGTAATCCACAGTATCGACTCCACCTTTTGTCGCATTGTAGTCCAAATTTACAACAGGCTTGCAGGCTACAACAGGTGTTGATTTCAGCAGTTTCATGCACTAACGACAGGAAAAGCACAGCCTTGTTCCTTTATGTTTGGCACGAAACAAGATAGAAGTCATCTTGGAATCCGAAAAGACAATTCCCAATTACTCGCGATCTGTTGGGAAAAAATTCCGGAGCAATTTCCTTCTTGTTCTCTTTCAATGTTCCAATGAACGTTAGCCCATTTTCTAAAAGCTGCTGCTACAGTGTAGCTACTGTAGTAGTTGTCCGTAGTTGCATTCCTGTGAGTTCCATTGATTGGCTCAACCAATCTCTTCACCATATCCATTGGCTGGTTAGATGTAACATATGGTCCAGGATTCTGTCTGCCGCAGTATACTTCAAAATTAAAAGTATAAAATGTCTTGCTATCGCACAAAGCATACAACTTCAATCCATACTTAGCGGGCTTATTGGGCATGTACTGAACAAAACCACAACATCCGCGAAATGGGACAATCATTTCATTTATGATTGTGAACTCCCCTGGACTGTAGTTATTTCTGCAGTTCAGAAATGCTGAGTGGATATTGCGGATGGCAGCAAGTTTATCAGTTGCTAGTCGTTCTTTTATTGTAGAAGTATCATCAAAACTGAGTGATCGGAGCAAGAACAGAAAGTGCTTGTAGCTAAATGCTGCCCTTAGAATCATTATTCCTGTTCTATTTGATGCCCACGGTTCTAATACATTTGTGCGTCCTCCTTTTTTTACAGCAATGAGAAACAGTACTCCTAAAAGAGCCATTATTTCAGAAGCAGAAGTAGTTTTGCAATCTCTAGCCCTTGAGTAATTCACAGATGATCTTTTGTTATTTATGTACTTGTTTGTGTTTGCAACGACATAATCAATTATCTCAGGATCAAACAATTTGAGAAAACTTTCAATTTCAGTTTTAGCTTCTCTACCATTGCGTTTCGGGCCAGGTAGGACTTTGATTATATTCTTATGTTTTGGTTTCATGGGTAATATTAACGGATTATTTATCCACAAAGTTTCTTGGGGCTTACGAATATAAAAATGGCAGTCATCATGTGGCATTCCTTTCACTTCCTTCCTGTCAATGCATGACTGCTCAGATTTGCTGGAATGATCTGCAGTTTCAAGTATTTTTGCTTCCTCATCGCTGTCAGAGAAATCTGCGTAATCTTCTTCGTCAGATGATTGCAGAAGAAGATGCTCAATTTCATCTGGTGTTAGTCCTTTCCTTTGCGCGGACCTGGGAGGCAGTAAAATAATTCTAATACCAAAGCAATGTTAATAACCAAATCATCATTCACCCACAGAGTTGTAAAACAAAGCTTCTAATCATCAAAACATTTGACAGTGGTACGGCTACATGTACTTACATTACCGGGCGCGTGCAGTACGCAGTGCCGTCTCGGTGCAGTTGTTCACTTCACAGGTGAGTCACAGCTGTTATGGTGGGTATAATGACGGTGCAGTAACGCAGTTTGGCGTGTGACTAAACAATCGAATCATATCTAGCACCACTGTTGTGTGCTCTGTAGGATAACGTAATTATTGAACGAAAACAAAATTGGCGGCACTGTATGCCGCCACGCGCCCGCCGCAGGGTTAAATGGAGGCTGTGTGCTAAAATCTGACTCCTGTTCATCTGTTTTCTCAAAGTGAGTGTGTCTGCCAATCTCTCTTAAAACTCGTTTTCTTTCCCCCTTCCCCATCCTAAAAAAGGCATCCCTCTGACACCTGCGACCACAGGTATTTTACCACTTGTGACAGTGTCCCCCCTTAAGTTTTCTGCGATCAACCCAGACAGTTTTCCCTTCCCTTTCCTATTGAGGTGAAGGCCATGCCTAGTGTAGTCCCACCTATCAATAGCATCCACAGGAATCATACCAATATGGGACCCTATATCCGTCCTAAGCAGCCACTCCAACTCCAAGTTCAACCTCCCTACAGAAGAGTTCAAATGAGGCCGATCATGGCGTCTCAACACAGACACAAATCCCACACTCGTATGCTTCGCTGATGATGCTATCTTCACCAGGTCACTCTCTATGGAATATTCAGAGTCTCTGTCAATGCTGTTTCCTGGACCACCCACTATAACTATGGCATCCTCCTTCATGAAATCCTTGCATAAAGAACCTATATCCTCTGTTACCTGACCCAGATCTGCACTAGGCTTGAAAAAGTTTGTGACCTGGTACTCTGGACCTAGATTTTCCTACAGTAGTTGGCCAACACCTCTACCATGGGAACTACCTAACAACAGAACTTTGTTTCTCTTTACAAATTTCCCTACCTTTTTCAAGTCCTTGAAAGCTTGTTGAGCCTTTTTGACAGCTCATCTGATTCTGACTGAGGCAGCAGGTCAAATCTATTTTCAAGATTTATCACAAAGCTGTCTGATGCTCTCCTTTGACTGTTCCCCCTATTACCTGTTGCCACTTCCCGCCTCTGTTCACCCTTCTCCCTCTTTAACCTGTCCAGATCCTCCCTTGCCTTGCCTAGGTCAGCTTGAAGAGCTGCAATTTTCCCTTCCTGTTCCAGTATTTTCCTATCTCTACTGCAGATCCCACAATACCACTGGTGAGCCTCATTTATGTCCCCATTTCCCACGCCACTACATAGACTTGCAAGATGGACTTTAAGGTTCAATGAGTTTGACTATGAAGTCATACACTAGGCAGGGGAAAAGTACAGTAATGTGAATGCATTGTGGAACAGCATCTTGCAGTATGGTACAACATGCAGGACGCTGATGGTGGCTGTAAGCAGTACCAGACACAACCACAGTTTGGTAAGTATGATGGTCTTCTGCGCAGAGAAACGAGGTTAGGACAAGAAGTAGTGGTGCAAGCGAAGTCAAAGGAGAAAGTGTTAAGGGAAGTGCATGATCATGTATTGTACTGTCTTGGAGGATATATGTTGATGAATAGGAGACAATGGGCAAGTGACTTTCAAGTAAAATTTCTCCCAAGTACAGAAATATATGTAATGGATGCTTGAATACAGGATGTAGACTAATGGTTGATGACATATGGAAGTTTGGGTCTGGCCATGAGTCATGTTTGGATAGCCAAATTGTGCAGGTAACCATTCAATTTAGGGGGGAAATCTGTGTTCAAGTCCCAGTCTAGCTCAAATTTTCTTTTTTGTCCTTCCTTTATATATGCATGCATGATGTATGTTCAAAAGAGCTTTGCATCATATTTCTCTATAACACAGGCACTGCAATGTTGAATAGGAGAGTGGTGGAGAGGTATTGATGGAAGGGAAGGATAAGTGATGTAGACCAGTTTGTGATGAGTAATATACCATGTGTGCAAAGGACCAATTTGAGTCTGAAGCAGATACAACTGCAGAGATTGCCAGAAGTGTCAAACCAATTTTCTGTGTTGGAGATTGATGTCATGGCGCCATTCAGTGAAACACCAGCAGGAAACAGATTAGATCTGAGAGAATAGACCATTTTTCAAGGTACATAGAAATGATAATCATGCCTAATCAACAGGTGACAATGGTCATGCAGGTGTTGGTGAAAAACTGGATTCTGAAGTTTGGTGTACATGAAATGATAATTCCTGACAAGGGCATAAATTTTATGTCAGAGCTATTGAAGGAACTTTGTCAGTTGCTGAATGTAAAAAAGCTGCATCAGCAGACAAATGGGAGGACAGAATGTGTGCACAGAATGATTAGTAAGATGTTGGGTTACTGTGTAAACTCACATTATTGTGACTGGGACGAATATCTGGGATACGATATCTGCATTTAAAATTCAAAGGTCCACACAAATACTGGATTGTCTCCATATGAGATAGAATATGGATGGAAAATGCCATTTCCATTTGACCTGATAGAGGTAGCAAAGGGAAGAAATGAGAATCATTGTGCAAATTTCAAATGGCTCTGAGCACTATGGGACTCAACTGCTGTGGTCATAAGTCCCCCAGAACTTAGAACTACTTAAACCTAACTAACCTAAGGACAGCACACAACACCCAGCCATCACGAGGCAGAGAAAATCCCTGACCCCGCCGGGAATCGAACCCGGGAACCCGGGCGTGGGAAGCGAGAACGCTACCGCACGACCACGAGATGCGGGCATTTGTGCAAATTTGTGAGAACTGTTCGTGTGGTATGAAAATGAGTGCAAAGGCAAATAAAAGAGCTTCAGAAAAGCAGGAGCAGGCAGTGAGATGAATGGTAAGTTTGCCACAGTACAGAGTGGGGCAATGGGTGATGCTGTCCAGCCCTTATATGCCGAAAGGGAAGACCAACTGAAATTCACCACAAGGTATCAGGTGTCATACCAGGTAATAGGAACCACCTCATTTGTCAATGTCAAACTTCAATTACACACCAAATGCAATTAGGCCAGAGCATGAGGTACCATATGAATTGCAATCTAAGAAGTAGTATGAAATATGGATTTTTTTCTGATAGTTACTAGTGAATGACCATTCCATTTTGTTGTGATTTAGTCACATTGTTTGATTTGATTTGTATTACAGAGCTTGCTAGCGGCAGCAGTCTTTTGAAAAGGGAGGACGGGTGTCCTAAGGTTACCGAAAATGGGAATCTTGGTGGTGGAGCATCTTGTCATCCTCATCAGGGTGGACACCTTTCAGGTCTGGCACTTGGAGGAGGGGTACTGTACTCGAGGCAGATGGATGTGGTTGTGATGAGTCACCAATCGGTGCTAAGGATAGTATTGAATGCATGGGAGATATGGAATGAAGCGAGGAGATTGGAGCAGATATTTGATGAGCTTAAATAGGGTGCAGGAAGCAAAGGAGCACTAGGGGAAGCAGTGGGGAATATGAAAAACTGCATTGATGTATAGTGTGCTACCGGAATGTATGGGACAAATGGTGGAAGCTATACCACATGCAAGACCATAAAGGAGTTGGTTGAATGCAGGTGGGAAAATTTTGAAGACAGTGTTTGGAAATGCAGACGAAAGCAATATTAGGGAACTGAATGGCATGGTGGGAACCATAAGGAAATTGTCAGAAGAGAGTAAAGCAATGGAGGCATGGCACATGACACTGATGAAGAGCTCGGAAGGGGAAGTCCTGAACAACATGTGGTTACTTCACAAGTTGGCAAAAAAAGGTGGTAGAGTATGCTAAAACATCACAAGACATAATGAACCAAGATCTAGAAGCCTTACAAGCTAGAGAGGGTTCTAGGTTCAATTTATAGGAAGTACAAAACGTTTGAGCAGCCTTTTTTCCTTTTTCTATTGCATGCATTGCATACACTAACTTCAAATTCACATCATATGAATTATGCACAATGTTGAAAGTCATTTTCGAGGTAGAATTATTGCAGGATCTATATAGAACAACTAATTTTGATGCTAAACCCTTCGTGCTGCTTTGTTGTTCAGTTATTTCCAGACAGCCTACACCATCACATTGTTTACATTTCGCCATTTCTTGTATCAAAGAAGATAACAACAACAAATCCACTACAGATAATGTCACTGTTAACACAAAAATTTGAATCACCAGGAGGCGTGCCATGTGGGAGTTCCTTTCCTGAAGAACTGATACATAGGTTATTTTCAACAGTGTGGCTTGCTTTGTTTGTGAACTGGTTACTACAGAATTTCCTTTTATTGAATTTCTTGATGCATGGCATAGTTTGTATTTATTGCACACTTAAGGATATGTACTTCCACAAATATATGTAGCTCTTGTGCAAAAAACATTTAGTAACACATGAACAAACTGCTTCAGTGAAACAAAAGTAAATACCAGCGTAGATAATCATTTACAGGCGCTAGGAACCTGCACTGTCACCGACATATACAATGTATCATAAGTATAATCGCTGGAGACAGAAAGTTCACAGTTCTTTTCGAAATAATACCGTACTGGTTTCTGTAACAGAAATAAAGTGGGTGTGTTGGCATACATTAGTGTAACTTTAAAATGAGGTAGTTTTCAATTTGAAACACTATAATTTATACATCAATGTAATGAGGAAAGACAATAGAATTCAAAAAAGTCATAAAAAATTTTCAATTTTTCCACCATTTGTAAGTACCCTGTATCCTTAAACAAGGCGTTTGATTGTGTCGATAACAAAATATTGCTCCAGAAGGTAGATCATTATGGAATACGTGGAGTAGCTCACAATTGGTTCAACTCTTACTTTAGCAACAGACAGCAAAAGGTCGTTATTCACAGTGTTGAGAATGGCTGTGGTGTAGGGTCTGAGTGGGATACGGTCAAAAGCCGGGGGGGGGGGGAGGGGGGGGAGGTGCCCCAGGTATCAGTGATCAGTGTTGGAGCCACTTCTGTTCCTTATTTATATAAATGATATGCCCTCTAGTATTACGTGTAACTCTACACTATTTCTGCTTGCTGATGACACTACTAGCTTGGTAGTAAAGGATGTTGGGTGCAGCATTGACTCGGTTTCAGATAGTGCAGTTCATGACGTAAGTTCACGGCTTGTAGAAAATAAACTAACACTAAATGACAAAAGACTCAGTTTTTACAGTTTATAACACACAATTCAACAAAACCTGACGTTTTAATTTCCCAGAATGGGCATATTATTAGTGAAACTGAACAGTTCAGATTTCTAGGTGTTCAGATAGGTAGTAAACTTGTGGTGGAAACCCACATTCAGGATCTTGTTCAAAGAAGTAATGCTGCCATATTTACTATTCGAACGATATCTGAAGTGAGAGATCGTTCGTCACGAAAATTAGTCTCCCTTGCTTATTTTCATTCGCTTATATCGTATGGTATTATATTTTGGGGTAACTCTTCCCATTCTAAAAGGATATTTTTGTCTCAGAAACGGGCAGTTGGGGCAATAAGTTGCGTAAGTTCACGAACCTCTTGTCGGCCCCTGTTCACGAGTCTGGGTGTTTTGACATTGGCCTCTCAATATACATATATTCCCAAGAATATATGTATAATATTCGTCAGAAATCAAACCTGCATTTGGATCGGACTTTCTTAATTCTTGTGCAGAAAGGTGTGCAGTATTCTGATGTATCCATTTTCAATAAGCCACCACAAGAATTCAAAAATCTTAGTAGTAATCCACGCGCTTTCAAACCGAAACTGAAGAGTTTTCTCATATGTCATATTGTTGACTGCGTTTACTTAAACTTATGGCTTGACTTTTTTTGGTTCATAAGCATATTATTTTATCTGTTATTACTTCTACGTTGTTATTTCGTGTACTGACACGTTTCATGACCTTGGAGGTTTGCTCCTCTATTTGGTCCCACGGAACTCGACGTGTGAATAAAGTGAAATAACGTCAAAACGATCTTCTTCAAAACGGAAACACCATTTTCGAGCCGTGATTTATGAAATGGCATTGTCTCCATACACGGTGCAAACGTTTGTAGCTGCCTCCGTTGCTGTCTACCCTCTACTGAACTTGAACAGAGGAATATGTCGGAAATGTTCCGATTTCTCCGCCTGGCGCTCTATTTTCTAGCGACGACAACTCCACTTAGTATCTCCAAATGACAAAATGAAAATATGTAAACTCAAATAGCAGCAACAAACTACAAATAAAAATAGCATTCGATAAATAAACCCATTCCAACATATTGTTCCACATTTGGTTTGCAGTACATCTACATACATACTCCGCAGTCCACCATACGGTGCGTGGCGGAGGGTACCTCGTTCCACAACTAGCATCTTCTCTCCCTGTTCCACTCCCAAACAGAATGAGGGAAAAATGACTGCCTATATGCCTCTGTACGAGCCCTAATCTCTCTTATCTTATCTTTGTGGTCTTTCCGCGAAATATAAGTTGGCGGCAGTAAAATTGTACTGCAGTCAGCCTCAAATGCTGGTTCTCTAAATTTCCTCAGTAGCGATTCACGAAAAGAACGCCTCCTTTCCTCCAGAGACTCCCACCCGAGTTCCTGAAGCATTTCCGTAACACTCGCGTGATGATCAAACCTACCAGTAACAAATATAGCAGCCCGTCTCTGAATTGCTTCTATGTCCTCCCTCAATCCGACCTGATGGGGATCCCAAACGCTCGAGTAGTACTCAAGAATAGGTCGTATTAGTGTTTTATAAGCGGTCTCCTTTACAGATGAACCACATCTTCCCAAAATTCTACCAATGAACCGAAGACGACTATCCGCCTTCCTCACAACTGCCATTACATGCTTGTCCCAATTCATATCGCTCTGCAATGTTACGCCCAAATATTTAATCGACGTGACTGTGTCAAGCGCTACACTACTAATGGAGTATTCAAACATTACGGGATTCTTTTTCCTATTTATCTGCATTAATTCACATTTATCTATATTTAGAGTTAGCTGCCATTCTTTAAACCGATCACAAATCCTGTCCAAGTCATCTTGTATCCTCCTACAGTCACTCAACGTCGACACCTTCCCGTACACCACAGCATCATCAGCAAACAGCGGCACATTGCTCTCCACATTATCCAAAAGATCATTTATGTAGATAGAAAATAACAGCGGACCTACCACACTTCCCTGGGGCACTGCAGATGATACCCTCACCTCCTATGAACACTCACCATCGAGGACAACGTACTGGGTCCTATTACTTAAGAAGTCTTCGAGCCACTCACATATTTGGGAACCAGTCCCATATGTTCGTACCTTAGTTAGGAGTCTGCAGTGGGGCATCGAGTCAAACGCTTTCCGGAAGTCAAGGAATATGGCATCCATCTGATACCCTTCATCCATGGTTCGCAAGATATCATGTGAAAAAAGGGCGAGTTACGTTTCGCAGGAGCGATGCTTTCTAAAGCCGTGCTGATGCATGGACAGCAACTTCTCTGTCTCAAGGAAATACATTATATTCGAACTGAGAATATGTTCGAGAATCCTGCAACAAACCGATGTTAAGGATATTGGTCTGTAATTCTGAGGATCCGTCCTTCTACCCTTCTTATATACAGGCGTCACCTGCGCTTTTTTCCAGTCGCTCGGGACAACAGCGATCCTTCATGTTATGGATTCAGGTCTCAGATAGGTTTCCGGTGGTATAGTATGTGGCACGTGGCACGCAGTACTGGTACATAAAGCGCCGGTCTTTTGTGAGCACGGAGGTGACGCCTGACAAGTTTCCTAGATGTGTTCAATAAGGTTCAGGACAGGCGAGTTTGGTGGCTAAGGTATAAAAGCTGGCTCACTACTGAATTAGTAGGAAGCTAGGATCTGGGAGTAGCAAGGTGCTGAGCGCAAATAAAATAACTTAAAAACAAATAATTATTTATTTAGCACAGAGACCTATCCTGCAAGTATCAAAACAAATAATAATCAGTCGTCATAATGAACAAACTTTTGTGTATATACGCAAAACAAGTTTTAAAGGCAGCAAATTGCACCTGTCTGCGAAGCAAACGTAACAGTACTTATCAAAGCATAGGAGTCAAACAATCAATTTGTAAAATTCAAGAAGAACAACAAATTATACACGTCTGTAAAGCAGATAAAGTAGAATGTTTTATGATGAATACTAAAAGAAACAGGTAAAACAAACAAGCGTTTTAAAGAAACGAACCTTACACGTCTGTGCGAACAGACAGACCAGGATGCTGATAAAAATATTTTAAAGAAGAATAAATTTCACATGTCCGTGAAGCGAACAGAGCGGAATGCCGTAATAGAACTTAAACTTTTCAATTATTAACAAGAGCTTTTGTTTTTAGGAGTCCAGGTGGTTGCTCGTCTGAGAACAGATTCTAGAACAGACAGAATATAAATTAAATTTACGTAGCAAACGAATGCAAACTGTACACCTGTACACAGGCCACTTAAACACAACTATGACATGTGGACGCGCAATCAGAAGTCGTTTTTTTGGGCAACAAATACGAAACCAAAGGAAATACTTAAATTCATCGAAGCTGATTTTTAGATTAGCAAATACACACGCTAATACCGCGGATTATTATTAATTAAAATGTTGACATGCCGTAAATAGACAGAAGAGACCGTTACACTAGACTACATACTCGCAAATTACGTAAAGGCGTTCTACCTGCTTTCGTGAACGCAGTACAGAACCAGAATGTGTTCTAAAACATACACTCAGACCGCAAACCAGATGGCAAACTGAAGACCGCACAGGTCTTTCCAAGAACACCACAGAAATAGAGCACACGAGATAAACTTTAGAAGAAGTGTTTTACTTGAGGAATACAAAATATTCAGGTTTACAAATGCGCTCACCAACAGTGCAAGGCGAGAACTACAATTAAATGAGTGTTAGGCTTAATGACGTTTATGATGCTGAAATGCTGATCCACCTTTAATCGGCCAAACTACGCCAAATAAAACGATCGAGCGAGAACAAAGAACGACACTTACGGCCCGGTTCATATTCAAAATGGTCGAAAATTCGATTATCTTATTGGACTTTTTGAAAGATATATGTGTGTATAATGTTGCGACGAAAACGTTTTTTAGTCCGTGCGTTACAAAAGTTTTTACAGCCCATTGTTCGATGTAGTGTTACGGTTACCGTAGGCCGCTCTCAGCCGCAGACACCCGAATCAGGTAGAAAACTTGTCGTGCTGAGGCACACGTTCACAAAATGATTTATATTCCAGTATGCATCCAAACATATTCGGCGTAAAAGCTGACGAACGACGTGTGCAGTTTGCCGAACGCAGCAGATCTAACTCAGCCAGATCAACTTTTCTCGCCAAGAACAAGGGAATTGCTCTCCAGAAGCAATTTGAGTTAGAGGAAGGGTTGATATAGGTCCTGGAATTGCAGACTAAACGTAAGTAAGGAAAACACTTTTTTTGGTCAAATTTCGGTCAAAACAGTTCAAAACATAATTTTTGGTCCGCCGTATTGGATTACCCATTTTGAATTTTGGAAATCTAATTTCAGATTTGTGTTCAGAGACATCAACAGTGTATGACAACATGTAATTTTTATGAAAATTGAATTAATACGAGACATAAAAGATTTCCCTAAGCTTTAAACTGTTTCTCCCTGAGAAACGATTTTTCAAAACTACGTGCAGCATAAAATAAAAACTGTTCAACCTATTAACTTGTACCATTGACCCGCAAATAGTAAACAATTTTCTTATGAGCTTATACCCATAATATATGAAATTTGTTAATATCAACTGTGTTTTGTAGAGCCATAAAAAGTGAAAAAACGTCCAAAATCGATCTTAAAGTTCGAGTTGGCACCATATCGTTAAATTCAAGGTTATTTCATTGTGGTTAGATATAAGCGCCTATAAATTTAATGTATTTATTTTGAAAATCTAAAATAAAGCTCAAAGTATGATCAGTCATAATCCCCAAACAGATCCTTTGTATGCCTTTTCACTGTCTAAAAAGAAAAGTCCAAATGCTGGCTATTTTTTGTTCATTTGAATGAGAACCTGGTCTCTATGGTGACATAGTAGAGGTTTGTCTCATGGGTCGCCACTAACACATTAACGTCCGCCAAATATGGTTCGTACTTTAGGCCGAAGTCACACATGGACAGTGTTCGTTGCCATGTCCACCAACCAAGGCAGTGGCCTCGTCACCTCGCACACAGGATAAGGCCTCGACTCTCCAGTAGACGAAGGCGCGATAGATAGAGTAAACATTAGCAGTCGAAAAACAGGGAGCAGCCCGCCGCGGCAACTCGGCACAAGTCACGATTCCAGACATGGCTCGGAGCAACGGTCAACTCCTCCCCCTCTCCAGCCAATGGCCCCCTGAGCACACAGCCCAGCTGCGAGCTGTGTACGCGTTTGAATTGTCCTCGCATTGCTGCAAAAGAGCCACCACCGTGGAAGCTCAAGAAGCCGTAACTTAGCAACGCAATGAAAGACGTTCTACGGGTACAAGACTCGATATCAGGGTGCGCACATGACTCAGGTATCATACTCCTCAAACTACTGCAGCATGATCCGGTCTTGTGACGGACAGTTATGCTACTGGAAGATACTATTACCATCTGGGAAGACATCAAGATATTCTCTTACAATGTTCACGTTGGACACAGCTGTCATAGTGCCTTGGAGTACGTGTGATACTGCAGCATGAAGCTTAGGGAAGGGCAGGATTCGGTGTGAATGGGGCCCTACTCAGTTACCGTTGGTTGCTCAGTTTTGTTTTTTAATCACGTACACTTTATTTGGAACCAATTGCAAATAAGGTTGACAAATGGTTCAAATGGCTCTGAGCACTATGCGACTTAACTTCTGAGGTCATCAGTCGCCTAGAACTTAGAACTACTTAAACCTAACTAACCGAAGGACATCACACACATCCATGACCGAGGCAGGATTTGAACCTGCGACCGTAGCGGTCGCGCGGTTCCAGACTGTAGCGCCTAGAACCACTCGGCCACTCCGGCCGGCTAAGGTTGACAAAAAGGAATAATTATCAAATTTTACTGCTAAGACACAATGTCTAAATAAAAAAATTCTGAAGCAAGTTACTCTCATGGCTAAGGGCCTTATTGACCAGAAATTCAAGTTATTTGTCGGCTGAAGGCCACAATAGTAATAACTCAAAATTAAAATATTTTTTTTAAAAAGGACAATTATCAAAATTTCACTCCTAAGAGACAATATCTAATTAAAAACTCTTAGGACAACCTGCATTCACGGCTGAAGGCCTTATTGACCAAAAAATTAAATCATTTGTCGGCTGTAGACCCCAATAGTAATAACTCAAAATTAATTTTTTTGTAAAAAACTATCATCACAATCTGATCAACCAAGAGAGAAGTGGGTCTCAGACAGTGCTCCAAGGATCGGCCTGGGAAATTCGCTCAACTTCGTAACCAATGAGACAGGCAGCCAAGAGTTGTATTCACTTAACCAGATGGCAACTCAAACTAGTGACAGTTTAAACGCAGACCAACACTCTTGCAAAATCTACCTAACATCTGATAACCAATACAACGATGGAATAACCCAGGCTAGGCAGAACCTCCGGACAGTACTGCGTCTTCAGAATCTGGCGTTTAGAACATCCAGAAGCAGAAGGAACCACGAAGACCAAAGCCGTCCAACAGAAACAACATATCCAGACCACAATCAAGGAGGCTGTCTTTCTACGTACCTCACCGGACAGCAGCGCCAAGGTAAGGAAAGGTACACTGGTGAGAAAATACGCTGACATCCAGGGCAGGAGACTGGGGCGTTAGCGGCCACTAGGCAGAAAAATACCGCTGGTTGAACTTCACCAATAAACACAAGGAATTCAATGATTAATAATAAGAGGCGGAGGATAGCTAACTAATTTCGCCGATTTCAAACACTCCACTCATAGTTATTTGAACGTGCCACTATTTCGTGGAATGAATCCCTTGAAAACCATACAGGACCGGTATTACCCATACCGAGACGACAGGAATGTTTTGAATGCCAAAGTGTTTCCTACAACGTATTAATCATGTTAATGTGTTGTGTATTTCGTGTTTCCATATTTTTGTCTAATCCTATATGCACGTCTACGTTCCGGTTTAAGCAGTGTTCTGACCCGTTTTTTGACAAATAGGAAGCCGAAATGTCTCCGGAGGAAGCGAACTAATTGTGCGGTTGCTAGTTTCAGAACCTTGATAAAATCTGACATTACAAAGATTCTTCCTCTGAGCGCAAAAACGCAAAGATTATTTGCGGCGTCAACCCTGGAACTAGTGAGGCGGTGTCGCAGAATGAGTCAATTTGGGGGAGGAAGAATGTAACCCAGAACACAGATTGTGAAAATGCTAACACAGATGTAGCGATGTTGTTGTTGTTGTGGCCTTCAGTCCCGAGACTGGTTTGATGCAGCTCTCACAGCTACTCTATCCTGTGCAAGCTTCTTCATCTCCCAGTACCTACTGCAGCCTACATCCTTCTGAATCTGCTTAGTGGATTCCTCTCTTGGTCTCCCTCTACGATTTTTACCCTCCACGCTGCCCTCCAATACTAAATTGCTGATCCCTCGATGTCTCAGAACCGATCCCTTCTTCTAGTCAATTTGAGCCACAAGCTCCTCTTGTCCCCAATTCTATTCAATACCTCCTCATTAGTTATGTGATCTACAAATCTAATCCTCAGCATTCTTCTGTAGCACCACATTTCGAAAGCTTCTATTCTCTTCTTGTCTGAACTATTTATCGTCCACGTTTCACTTCCATACATCGCTACACTCCATACAAATACTTTCAGAAACGACTTCCTGACATTTGAATCTATACTCGATGTCAACAAATTTCTCTTCTCTTCTTGCCATTGCCAGTCTACATTTTATATCCTCTCTACTTCGACCATCATCAGTTATTTTGCTCCCCAAATAGCAAAACTCCTTTACTACTTTAAGTGTCTCATTTTCTAATCTAATTCCCTCAGCATCACCCGACTTATTTCGACTACGTTCCATTATCCTCGTTTTGCTTTTGTTGATGTTCATCTTATACCCTCCTTTCAAGACACTGTCCATTCCGTTCAACTGCTCTTCCCAGTACTTTGCTGTCTCTGACAGAATTTGAATGTCATCGGCGATTCCAAACACTCCACTCGTTGCTCTTCATCTCAGAGACCCTGCAAGCAGCAACTCACGAAGAAACGGTGTGACCTCAAAATAATGGAGATTTCACTACTGGGTTAATGTTCACTCAACTCAAACATCCTGGGTCCGGTGGACGACGAGGTTGCGGCCCTCGCAACTACAGCCCCTCGATCTGACAGTTCCTGCGTGCTGCCAGCGGTCCCGGCATGTCCCCGCGCTGGCCCAGCTCACTGCTGCTCCGTCCCAACTGAACTCCCCAACACACTCACACCCGGAAAACACTTGACGTCCTTCCAAATATAGTACCACGGTACTAGGTATCGACAGACAACGCTAGCAGACATAGTGGCGCCAGTAAACACAAGAAGAAAACGAGACACCACTATCCCTATTACACGATGCCAACCTACCAACGGCACCAACGTGAGCCGCAATACGGCTCAGATTCGTTGCGCGGCCGGCACCAGTACGCCTTTCTTGTAGTGTCATCTTTGCCATCGATATCGCTTTGGCCGGCCACGAGTCGGTTGTTCATTGCGGGTTTGGCTATTTGAGTCTGCAGTGTTGAGGCAGTAGCTCGGACTGCGTGGTCTGTCGGTTGCGGTTACAACATGGTCGGCAGATTGGCCCTTACTTGGTGCGCACGCTCGTTGCGCGTAGTATTACTGGTGTGCTGCGGCCGGAGACGGCGAAAAGGTTTTGGGTTCCGGCACGAGGCATGGTGTTGGGCTTTTCTCGCCACGCAGTGCATGTTGAGAAGAAAAGGTTGCCGGATCGTCGCCTGGCATTCACAGTTCGCCTGGGCATATGGTGTGTGTTCGATTTAAACAGGTGCAGTTGTGTGCTTATATACAGGGTTATTACAAATGATTGAAGCGATTTCACAGCTCTACAATAACTTTATTATTTGAGATATTTTCACAATGCTTCGCACACACATACAAAAACTCAAAAAGTTTTTTTAGGCATTCACAAATGTTCGTTATGTGCCCCTTTAGTGATTTGGCAGACATCAAGCCGATAATCAAGTTCCTCCCACACTCGGCGCAGCATGTCCCCATCAATGAGTTCGAAAGCATCGTTGATGCGAGCTCGCAGTTCTGGCACGTTTCTTGGTAGAGGAGGTTTAAACACTGAATCTTTCACATAACCCCACAGAAAGAAATCGCATGGGGTTAAGTCGGGAGGGCGTGGAGGCCATGACATGAATTGCTGATCATGATCTCCACCACGACCGATCCATTGGTTTTCCAATCTCCTGTTTAAGAAATGCCGAACATCATGATGGAAGTGCGGTGGAGCACCATCCTGTTGAAAGATGAAGTCGGCGCTGTCGGTCTCCAGTTGTGGCATGAGCCAATTTTACAGCATGTCCAGATACACGTGCCCTGTAACGTTTTTTTCGCAGAAGAAAAAGGGGCCGTAAACTTTAAACCGTGAGATTGCACAAAACAGGTTAACTTTTGGTGAATTGCGAATTTGCTGCACGAATGCGTGAGGATTCTCTACCGCCAAGATTCGCATATTGTGTCTGTTCACTTCACCATTAAGAAAAAATGTTGCTTCATCACTGAAAACAAGTTTCGCACTGAACGCATCCTCTTCCATGAGCTGTTGCAATTCTAGGCGCGCAGTCCGGAACCGCGCGACTGCTACGGTCACAGGTTCGAATCCTGCCTCGGGCATGGATGTGTGTGATGTCCTTAGGTTAGTTAGGTTTAAGTAGTTCTAAGTTCTAGGGGACTGATGACCACAGCTGTTAAGTCCCATAGTGCTCAGAGCCATTTGAGCCATTTGAACCATTTTAGCTGTTGCAACCGCGCCGAAAATTCAAAGCGTTTGACTTTGTCATCGGGTGTCAGGGCTTGTAGCAATTGTAAACAGTAAGGATTCTGCTTTAGCCTTTTCCGTAGGATTTTTCAAACCGTCGGCTGTGGTACGTTTAGCTCCCTGCTTGCTTTATTCGTCGACTTCCGCGGGCTACGCGTGAAACTTGCCCGCACGCGTTCAACCGTTTCTTCACTCACTGCAGGCCGACCCGTTGATTTCCCCTTACAGAGGCATCCAGAAGCTTTAAACTGCGCATACCATCGCCGAATGGAGTTAGCAGTTGGTGGATCTTTGTTGAACTTCGACCTGAAGTGTCGTTGCACTGTTATGACTGGCTGATGTGAGTGCATTTCAAGCACGACATACGCTTTCTCGGCTCCTGTTGCCATTTTGTCTCATTGCGCTCTCGAGCTCTCTGGCGGCAGAAACCTGAAGTGTGGCTTTAGCCGAACAAAACTTTATGAGTTTTTCTACGTATCTGTAGTGTGTCGTGACCATATGTCAATGAATGGAGCTACAGTGGCCGGCCGAAGTGGCCGTGCGGTTAAAGGCGCTGCAGTCTGGAACCGCAAGACCGCTACGGTCGCAGGTTCGAGCCTCGGGCATGGATGTTTGTGATGTCCTTAGGTTAGTTCGGTTTAACTAGCTCTAAGTTCTAGGGGACTAATGACCTCAGCAGTTGAGTCCCATAGTGCTCAGAGCCATTTGAACCATTTTTTGAGCTACAGTGAATTTATGAAATGGCTTCAATCATTTGTAATAGCCCTGTATGTGTGGTTAAGTAACGTTGTCTTCAGTGACGAATCTGATATGTCAAAGTATGTCACACGTGACATGATAACGTGGTTATGGCTTCCCATCTTAGTTTCCTACCAGTTGATGATGGGTCTGCAGCTAGACATAAAGAAACCCGATGAGCTCCTCATTATCCAGTGATGGTATTTCTAAAATTGTGGTAACCTTGGTGATTAAGTACCAAAATTTGCACCTTAATTAACGAGTAACGAAATACTATTCCATGGAAGTGTAGTTGTGGTGGGCTATTGCCCGTTTAAAGTAATACTCAGCTGTTTGAAGGAACAATTCTATTTACGCGTTGTGACGTCCCATCTCCCCTTTTGTTCTCGCTGTTGATGTTGAGCCGCTACTGCTACAGCTCGGTCGGTGGAATGGAGACGCGACGCGCAGTGATGGTTGTCCCCGTCGGATAACGTGGAACAACACCTGAAAATCTCTAAAGAAAATTGTTCCTCTCGTAATATATGAAAGTCCGTTTGCGAGTCGGCATAGTCTTCTCAGCGATTCGAACTGCTGATTTTTTGATTGTCAAATGTTCAAATGTGTGTGAAATCTTATGGGACTTAACTGCTAAGGACATCAGACCCTAAGCTTACACACTACTTAACGTAAATTATCCTAAGGACAAACACACACACCCATGCCCGAGGGAGGACTCGAACCTCCGCCGGGACTAACCGCACAGTCCATGCCTGCAGCGCCTTACACCGCTCGGCTAATCCCGCGCGGCTTGTGATTGTCTGTTATGGTTTTATAATGATTTGCTATGCTCGGTTAGTTAGTTATTGCAGTATTGAGTGAATCATTCATCACCGGCGTCATTTCACACCGCTGAAGCGAGGAAACATTTATTTGCGGTTCAGTATCAGTAGTTGCTGTTACGTTGCTAGGCAGAATTGTTCACTATGGTACGGCACAAATCCAGATATAATCTATAATGCCGTCTTGATTTCGTGCGTCGTAATATTATTTCGCCAAAACACTCCTTTCAATGCTCAATGTTCATCAAATCACTCTTTCAATTAAAATGTTCACAGTTAATTAATTTTGATCTCCTATTATCACACAGTTCAATTAATGATGGAGCCAACACGCGAGACTTCCATTACTGACGAACAATTTTTATTGTTCCTTCTTAGCAGTTAGTTTATAATCATCACGCCACACGCACACCGATGGATCATATCAATTACGATTCTTTTCAGTTCGGTGATCGTGACAATTACAACTTTCACAATCGGCGTATTTGTATTATTTTCGTGTGGTCGTATTAATGTTTCCTACTCAAGGCTAATCAGGTATTGCAGTCTTCGATATTATATACATTCTTCGTTGTAACTGTTCACTTTGATGAAGGTTGAGTCCAACAATAATATCTCCAATAATCAAAGTTCATTAACTCGTCGTACACTATCAGAATATCACTTCAGTTCAAGAATAACTGAGAACAAAGTCCGCGCATCTCTATCACACAATAGTACTTTCTTTGAATAGAAACAATCTCGTAGCGTTCCGTTTGTAGTACTACAACAAACGGTGCTCTCTCACGACTTGATAGCAAGCAATCTAGCAAGCGACTAACATTTCCATGATCGAGCATTGTAGACGCATGGAATTTCCTTTTCGCCGCGTTTACAACTCTCTTTCATAATAAATGTTATCTCTGACCAGCATATTACTTTGGACTTAACTTTCGTCGTACTGATTTGCAGTTATTACTGAGATGCTTGATAGCTAATTAAAAATAACCTTTCTTTCTGTCTACCTTTGTATCATGACATACTCAGTAATTATTGAAATAGCTGTTCATCAAAACTTTAAGTTCTTACATTACTGTCAAAGTTGTCGTACCTGTCAGGATAACACTGTTCCCTACTTTAAATTATCATGACATTCTTATTTGGGTTTTCGGGTTTCTTGGGGTGTTACAGCGCGTACTGCAGTGCTTAAATGAATTCTTAAGGGTTGGGTTTAAAAAAAGACGAGTATTTCTGTTTCAATGTTACGTTTCATTCTTTTACGTAATTTAAATGTGCAACCGCAAGTGTACTGTTGTGGTTGGTTTATGTTTCATTTGGGCGGAGCACAGTGTATTTTCTTCGGCACGGTGGGACGTGGTACCGGGGCTTGACGACTTGGCCGTTGCCAGTGGAACTGTGTTTCGTTAGACCGGGCTCCAAGTTCCTGGCCTTCTGTCTCGATCTCGTTCTTAAGTTTAGTATTGCTGTGGTCTTTGTTCTTGGCTCTGTCAGGTCGTTAAGCTTTGTAGCTCATTCCTCCGCCACCTCGGCGGATTCACCTTTCGCTCGAAATATGATTTTAAACTCGTAAAACTGGGTCACTCTGTACTTAGTGGACGATCAGATTGGTGGAGGCTCCGCCTTAGTAATTCTGCATTCCCTTATCAGCTATTTTTATCATACTAGTAACTTGTATGTTAGTTCAAATGGCTCTGAGCACTATGGGACTTAAACATCTGAGGTCATCAGTCCCCTAGAACTTAGAACTACTTAAACCTAACTAACCTAAGGACATCACACACATCCATGCCCGAGGCAGGATTCGAACCTGCGACCGTAGCGGTCGAGCGGTTCCAGACTGAAGAGCCTAGAACCGCACGGCCACACCGGTCGGCGCCCGATATAAATCACATCGAACATTTATGAGACGCAGTCCAGAGATCTGTTCGTGAACAAACCGCTGCACCGGCAACACTTGTGCAATTATGGACGGATACAGAGGCAACATGCTCAATATTTCTGCAGGGGACTACCAGCGACTTGTTGAGTCTGTGCTGCTGCACTACGGCGGGCAAAAGGAGGTCCGATATGGTACACTATGTGATCAAATGTGTCCAGACATCTGGCTGAAAATGACTTACAAGTTCGTGGTTCGTGGCGCCCTCCATCGGTAATGCTGAAATTCAATATGGTGTTGGCCCACCCTTAGCCTTGATGACAGCTTCGCCTCTCGAGGTGTACATTCAATCTGGTGCTCGAAGGTTTCTTGGAAAATGGCAGCCCATTCTTCACGGAGTGCTGCACTGAGGAGAGGTCTCGATGTCGGTCGGTGAGGCCTGGCACGAAGTCAGCGTTCCAGAACATGCCAAAGCTGTTCTGTATGATTCAGGTCAGGACTCTGTGCAGGCCAGTCCATTATAGGGATGTTATTGCGTAATCACTCCGCCACAGGCCGTGCATTGTGAATAGGAGCTCGATCGTGTTGAAAGATGCAATCGCCATCCCTGATTGTTCTTCAACAGAGGGAAGCAAGAAGCTGCTTAAAACATCAATGTGCTGTGATAGTGCCACGTAAAACAACAAGGGGTGCAAGCCCCCTCTATGAAAAACACGACCACACCTTAACACCACCGCCTCCGAATTTCATTGTTGGCACTACACACTCTGGAAAATGACGTTCACCGGGCATTCGCCATACCCACACCCTGCCATCGAATCGCCACATTGTGTACCGTGATTCGTCACTTCACACAACGTTTTTCCACTGGTAAATCGTCCAATATTTACGCTCCTTACACCATGCGAGGCGTCGTTTGGCATTTACTGGCGTGATGTGTGGCTTATGAGCAGCCGCTCGACCATGAAATCCAAGTTTTCTCACCTCCCACCTAACTGTCATAGTACTTGCACTGGATCCTGATGCAGTTTGGAAATCCTGTGTGATGGTCTAGATATATGTCTGCCTATCACACATTACGACCCTCTTCAACTATCGGTAGTCTCAACAGATGTTCAAAAATCAAAATGTGTGTGAAATCTTATGGGACTTGACTGCTAAGGTCACCAGTCCCTAAGTTTACACACTACTTAACGTAAATTATCCTAAGGACAAACACACACACCCCTGCCCGAGGGAGGACTCGAACCTCCGCCGGGAGCAGCCGCACAGCCAATGATTGCCGCGCCTTAGACTACTCGGCTAACTCAACAGATGAGGTCGGTCTGTACGCTTTTGTGCTGTACGCGTCCCTTCACGTTTCCACTTCACTATCACATCGAAAACAGTGGACCTAGGGATATTTAGGACTATGGAAATATCCTGTACAGACGTATGACACGAGTGACACCCAATCACCTGGCCATGTTCGAAGCCATTGAGTCCCGCAGGGTGCCCCATTCTGCCCTCTCACCGTGTCTAATGAATGTTGGGGTCGCTGATATAGAGTACCTGGCACTAGGTGATAGCACAATGCACATAACAATAAGAAGTATGTTTTTGGGGGTGTCCAGATACTTTTGATCACGTAGTGTGAGCCGTGTGCGGCTCGAGTTCTTGCCGTTCATAACTTGGCGTCTTGTAATAGCGGTAGTGGTGTCTCGTTTCCTTCTTGTGATAATGGCGCCACTGAGTTTGCTAGTATTGTTTGTCCACGAGTGGCAGCAGCGGTTATCGATAGCCAGTACTGTGGTACTATCTTTGGTGCCATAGCTAGGATTTCCAGGTCGTAGTGTGTGTCAGGCAGTTCGGCTTCGGACGGAACAGTGAGAAGGTCCACAGCGCTAGGACAGGCCGGGACTGCTGGTGGCGTGCAGGCACTGTGGATCGAGGGGCTGTAGCCGACGACTGAATCCAGGACGTTTTAAGTTAACCTCCACTGTTTGAGATCTCGCCGTTGTTTGCATGTTGCTGCTCCCAGGGTCGGTGAGACCAACCGCAACAAGTGGAGTATGTCAGGTTGGCGAAAGCTATTAGCCGCCTTCTACTGCTTGATGTTAGTTTGGATTTTGTGCTATTATTGCTGAAGTGCAACTAGCGGTATCTTACTGCCTAGTGGCCGCTAACGCCCCAGTTACCTGCCCTGGAGGTTAGCGTATTTTGCGGCAGTGTACTTTTCCTCGTCTTCTCGGTGCTGTCCGGCATGGCCTGTAATTTGACAGCTTCCTTGATTGGGGTATGGATAATTGTCTTCCTTGTCTACCTGAGTTATAGTGGTTCCTTCTACCTTTTGGTGTCTTAAACACCGGCTTCTAGAGATGCAGTGCTGTCTGTCACTTCGCTCTCACCTGAATTATTCCATCGTTGTACTGGTTATCTGGCGTTAGGTGGATTTGCTAAGAAGGTTGATCGGCGTTTAAACCGTCTTTAGTTTGAGTTGCCCTCCTTAGGTGAACATTACTCTTGGCTGCCTGTCTCACCGCTTACACAGCTGTAGTCACCTTCCTCAGGTCGATCTGTGGAGCACTGCCTATGGATCACTCCATCTTACTTGGTCAAGTTGTCATATTTGTTTAAAATTTACCCTAATGTTTTAATGTGTACTTGCCTTCCTCACTTGTAATCAGGTCTTTAGTTGTTAATTGTTCATGACATTGCTTGTGGCCTTCAGTTGACAGATAATTTTCAATTCTGTCTTAATAAGGCCTTCAGCCGTCACTATAGCTTGTTACAGTTTATTAAGATTGTAAAAAGGTTTTAGTATTTTTCACGTGTGATTGTGCACTTGATTTGTAATTCAGGCCTTCAGCCATTGTGTATTCCGAAATTACACTACTGGCCATTAAAATTGCTACACCAAGAAGAAATGCAGATGATAAGCGGGTATTCATTGGACAAATACATTATACTAGAACTGATATGTGATTACATTTTCACACAATTTGGGTGCGTAGAGCCTGAGAAATCAGTACCCAGGACAGTCACCTCTGGCCGTAATAACGGCCTTGATACGCCTGAGCATTGAGCTAAACACAGCTTGGATGGCGTGGCCCATGCAGCTTCAACGTGATACCACAGTTCATCAAGAGTAGTGACTGGCGTATTGTGACGAGCCATGTTGCTCGGCAACCATTGACCAGACGTTTTCAGTTGGTGAGAGGTCTGGAGAATGTGCTGGCCAGGGCAGCAGTCGAACATCCAGAAAGGCCCGTACAGGACCTGCAACATGCGGTCGTGCATTATCCTGCTGAAATGTAGGGTTTCGCAGGGATCGAGTGAAGGGTAGAGCCACGGGTCGTAACACATCTGAAATGTAACGTCCACTGTTCAAAGCGAACAAGAGCTGACCGAGACGTGTAACCAATGGCACTCCATACCATCACGCCGGGTGATGGTATGGAGTGACAAATAACGCTTCCAATGTGCGTTCACCGCGATGTCGCCAAACACGGATGCGACCATCATGATGCCGTAAACAGAACCTGGATTCATCCGAAAAAATGTCGTTTTGCCATTCGTGCACCCAGGTTCGTCGTTGAGTACACCATCGCAGGCGCTCCTGACTGTCATGCTGCGTCAAGGGTAACCGCAGCCGTGGTCTCCGAGCTGATAGTCCATGCTGGTGCAAAGTCGTCGAACTGTTGGTGCAGATGGTTGTTGTCTTGCAAACGTCCCCATCTGTTGGCTGCACGATCCGTTACAGCCATGCGGATAAGATGCCTGTCATCTCGACTGCTAGTGATACGAGGTCGTTGGGATCCAGCACGGCGTTCCATATTACCCTCTTGAACCCACCGTTTCCATTTTCTGCTAACAGTCATTGGATCTCGACCAACACGAGCGGCAATGTCGCGATACGATAAACCGCAATCGCGATAGGCTACAATACGACCTTTATCAAAGTCGGAAACGTGATGGTACTTATTTCTCCTCCTTACACGAGGCATCACAACAACGTTTCATCAGGCAATGCCGGTCAACTGCTGTTTGTGTATGAGAAATCGGTTGGTTCAATGGTTCAAATGGCTCTGAGCACTATGGGACTCAACTGCTGAGGTCATTAGTCCCCTAGAACTTAGAACTAGTTAAACCTAACTAACCGAAGGACATCACAAACATCCATGCCCTAGGCAGGATTCGAACCTGCGACCGTAGCGGTCTTGCGGTTCCAGACTGCAGCGCCTTTAACCGCACGGCCAAAATCGGTTGGAAACTTTCCTCATGTTAGCACGTTGTAGGTGTCGCCACCGGCGCCAACCTTGTGTGAGTGCTCTGAAAAGCTAATCATTTGCATATCACAGCATCTTATTCCTGTCGGTTAAATTTCGCGTCTGTAGCGCGTCGTCTTCATAGTGTAGCAATTTTAATGGCTAGTATTGTACTTGTGGCCTTCAGCCGAGAGATATTTTTGAATTCTTTCTTAGTAAGGCCTTCAGCCGTCAGTGTAGTAAAATCTTTTAAAATGATTGTTGAACGTTATTTCTTCAAATAAAGTGTGTTTGTTTACTGTACACAACCGTAGTTGATTACGGCCCCATCCACAATCGTTGCCTTATCCTGCTTCTCCCTGACTACCAGATTAAATAATGTATTAGGAGGTATCCCTTTACTTTTGTCGTCTTCTCATAGTGTCATGCACTGAAAAGCAGCGACATTATCGTGACATATTTGGCTCAGTATGTCCCGACAGATCCTTCGGTGCAAAGCAGGTACTTCAACGTGTGTTCCTGCTATGTATTACCTTAGCGTGACAGGCGTGCACGTCAGCGAAGCAAAGCTCCATTATGAGGGCCGGACGCTCAACTTGCTCGGTCCTGTGGATCGTGTAGCCTGTAGCGCGGAGCGTACAGTGCGCTTGGTCGGCAGTGAATGGGGCGTATCGATCCGTGAGCTGGGCCCGGCTGCTGCTGCTCAATGGCACAGGGCGGCTAGCAAGGGCCGTCGCGTGGCGTCTCGCCAACATCGGTCTGCCGCCAAAGGTCAGGCTACTTGGGCGCATACACCAGGATTGTATCTCTACCGCCCAGTTACATTATCTTTACAGTGTAACATACACAGTCCCGTCACTCGGTTCTGAGAAAGCCGTTAGCGTTTAACAGGTGGAGTGACGCTAGCGCCCCAAGTAGCGAGAAAGGAAACAGTCTATAAACACCATATGCGCCGTAAGATTAATGTTCGTTTTCAAATTCTTTTTCTACGTACTTTACGAAATAATGCATCCGTATCAATAATAAAACATGAAGAGGCGTAAATCATGGTACAATAAGTATGTACAGACACAAAACTGAAACTAGGGTGACCAACTCTCCCGTATTTCCCGGGACCTCCCGTATTTAGAGACATTTTTTCATAATCTCCCGGCTCCCGTATTTTCAGGCTCAGTGGTCGTTTATCTCCCGTTTTTAACTTTATTTTTCTTATCACGTACCGGTATGTAAAAATATTTTTCAATCATTTAAATTTTGCACGCACTGTCAGGATTCGTTCGTAGACAGCAGAGACAACTGATTCTATATCGACCTTCGACCATAGATGTCGACATTATGTCTATCGAATATCTTTGGAATGATCGACCGACACTTGGCGGTTAGAGGTGACTTTGTTTCTGTGCCAGTGCTTACTGTGAATCGTCGTTTAACTTGTTCAAGATTTTGTGATGGGCAGCGAAGACGAAGCTAAAACGCCATGAAAAAAGAAAACAAAGTATATGTGTACATATCTTACGAAATGGGAAGCTTTATATTCTTGGATTGGACCAGCACGGTCAGATGCTTATAAAGCAAACACTGCTCAATTTGCAAACGGGAGTTTTGCAACGCGCATGGCGGCAAGAACGATTTTTTATATATATATATATATATATATATATATATATATATATATATATATATATATATAGGGTGTTTCAAAAATGACCGATATATTTGAAACGGCAATAAAAACTAAACGAGCAGCGATAGAAATACACCGTTTGTTGCAATATGCGTGGGACAACAGTACATTTTCAGGCGGACAAACTTTCGAAATTACAGCAGTTACAATTTTCAACAACAGATGGCGCTGCAAGTGATGTGAAAGATATAGAAGACAACGCAGTCTGTGGGTGCGCCATTCTGTACGTCGTCTTTCTGCTGTAAGCGTGTGCTGTTCACAACGTGCAAGTGTGCTGTAGACAACATGGTTTATTCCTTAGAACAGAGGATTTTTCTGGTGTTGGAATTCCATCGCCTAGAACACAGTGTTGTTGCAACAAGACGAAGTTTTCAACGGAGGTTTAATGTAACCAAAGGACCGAAAAGCGATACAATAAAGGATCTGTTTGAAAAATTTCAACGGACTGGGAACGTGACGGATGAACGTGCTGGAAAGGTAGGGCGACCGCGTACGGCAACCACAGAGGGCAACGCGCAGCTAGTGCAGCAGGTGATCCAACAGCGGCCTCGGGTTTCCATTCGCCGTGTTGCAGCTGCGGTCCAAATGACGCCAACGTCCACGTATCGTCTCATGCGCCAGAGTTTACACCTCTATCCATACAAAATTCAAACGCGGCAACCCCTCAGCGCCGCTACCATTGCTGCACGAGAGACATTCGCTAACGATATAGTGCACAGGATTGATGACAGCGATATGCATGTGGGCAGCATTTGGTTTACTGACGAAGCTTATTTTTACCTGGACGGCTTCGTCAATAAACAGAACTGGCGCATATGGGGAACCGAAAAGCCCCATGTTGCAGTCCCATTGTCCCTGCATCCTCAAAAAGTACTGGTCTGGGCCGCCATTTCTTCCAAAGGAATCATTGGCCCATTTTTCAGATCCGAAACGATTACTGCATCACGCTATCTGGACATTCTTCGTGAATTTGTGGCGGTACAAACTGCCTTAGACGACACTGCGAACACCTCGTGGTTTATGCAAGATGGTGCCCGGCCACATCGCACGGCCGACGTCTTTAATTTCCTGAATGAATATTTCGATGATCGTGTGATTGCTTTGGGCTATCCGAAACATACAGGAGGCGGCGTGGATTGGCCTCCCTATTCGCCAGACATGAACCCCTGTGACTTCTTTCTGTGGGGACACTTGAAAGACCAGGTGTACCGCCAGAATCCAGAAACAATTGAACAGCTGAAGCAGTACATCTCATCTGCATGTGAAGCCATTCCGCCAGACACATTGTCAAAGGTTTCGGGTAATTGCATTCAGAGACTACGCCATATTATTGCTACGCATGGTGGATATGTGGAAAATATCGTACTATAGAGTTTCCCAGACCGCAGCGCCATCTGTTGTTGAAAATTGTAACTACTGTAATTTCGAAAGTTTGTCTGCCTGAAAATGTACTGTTGTTCCAAGCGTATTGCAACAAACGGTGTATTTCTATCGCTGCTCGTTTAGTTTTTATTGCCGTTTCAAATATACCGGTCATTTATGAAACACCCTATATATATATATATATATATATATATATATATATATATATATATATATATATATATACTGTTCAGTTGCTAAAAATGAAACTACTAACTGAGGCAAAATCTGTTGCAAAATATGGATAAGTAATTGTGATGTGTAAATAAATAGTCTACTTTTACAACTACTCCTTTGATTTTTGGCGAAATTTTACCGTGATATTAATCTCCCTTATTTTTTGTCAAGGATATAAGAATCTCCCTTATTTTCGTTTAGGAAAGCTGGTCACCCTAACTGAAACTAAAAATAAAATGACCTAAGCTACAACGTCTTCATCAAGAAATACTGGTGAAAATAAGTTGAGCGTTTGATGGCACTGACTGCGAGTTTCAATAACTATCTGATTCCACGATCGATGGAGAAATGAGAGTCGATATATAAGACCTAGGAGATCCGCTGTTAGAGTCAGAGTTTAATGAGACACGAAAGCCAAAATGCATTCTTTTACTTAAACATATATATCTCCAAAAATATTACCGCTAAAACACTAAAATTTGGCTGTTTGAAAATGAGCGCCGAGCTACATTTTATAAGGATTTGAATTTTTAATTACCATTGTTTCTATAATGTACCTTTTCTCGTAAAATAATCAAGCAATAAAACTGTAGTTCCACAGTTTACATCTGCATAAGAGGCTAATAAAACGTGTGGAACAGATTTTTGGTTAAAGTCATAGTTGCTCTGAAATTAATTTTTCAGTTTTGTGTTATCCAGGACTGCCGTATTTTTCTCAAATTTTAAGGAGAACTTTTCTCAGAGAAAAGATAATGAAACGTGCTTTACAGGATTATTCAGAAAGTAATTCTTAAGAGCTATGCTAAATTTCAGGATGTTAGCTTTTATAGCTCGTGAGAAAAGGTACATTATAGCTCAAAAAAGTCAGTTTACGGCAATTCCCATTTAAAGTTTTTATTTCAATTTTTGACAATATTTCTATACTGCTAGTGCCTAATGCTGTACGTATCCATAATCTATAATGTCTTTCTCGTCTTCCTGGAGTAATCTCTTCCCCTGCCTCCTTTACCTAGCCAACTTTTGCAATTTTTTCTGCTGCCTGAGCTTTGTCCATTCGCTCTTCATCGACGCTTCTGAGTATCTTCAGTGTGAATGCACCTGGATGGAAGCCTAGTCTCTGCATGTACTTACCCCTACCTACATTTTCGCTATTGAGCACTACAAAGGCATGGCATGCAGCTACACTATGTGATCAAAAGTCTCCGGACACCGCCAAAAACGCGGCTGCTACGGTCGCAGGTTCGAATCCTGCCTCGGGCATGGATGTGTGTGATGTTCTTAGGTTAGTTATGTTTAAGTAGTTCTAAGTCTAGGGGACTTATGACCTCAGATGTTGAGTCTCAAAGTGCTTAGAGCCATTTGAACCATTTGAACACCACCAAAACATACGTTTTTCATATCAGGTGAATTGTACTGCTACTTACTGACAGGTGCTCCATATCAGTGACCTCAGTAGTCATTAGGCATCGTGAGAGAGCAGAATGGGGCGCTTCGCGGAACTCACGGACTTCAAACGTGGTCAGGTGATTGGGTGTCACTTGAGTCATACGTCTGTACGCGAGATTTCCACACACCTAAACATCCCTAGGTCCACTGTTTCCGATCTGATAGTGCAATGGAAACGTGAAGGCACACGTACAGCACAAAAGTGTACAGGCCGACCTCGTCTGTTGACTGACAGAGACCGCCGACAGTTGAAGAGGGTCGTAATGTGTAATAGGCAGACCATCACACAGGAATTCCAAAGTGCATCACAATCCACTGCAAGTACTATGACAGTTAGGCGGGAGGTGAGACAACTTGAATTTCATGGTCGAGCGGCTGCTCATAAGCCACACATCACGCCGCTAATGCCACATGTCGCCTCGCTTGCTGTAAGGAGCGTAAACATTGGACGATTGAATAGTGGAGAAACATTGTATGGAATGACGAATCACGGTACACAACGTGACGATCCGATGGCAGGGTGTGGGTATGGCGAATGACCGGTGAAAGTCGTCTTCCAGGGTGTGTAGTGCCAACAGTAAATTGCGGTTGCGGTGCTTTTATGGTACGGTCGTGTTTTTCATGGAGGGGGCTCCCCCCCCCCCCCCCCCCCCCTGTTTTGCGTGGCACTATCACAGCACAGGCTCACATTGATGCTTTAAGCAGCTTCTTGCTTCCCACTGTTGAAGAACAATTCGGGGATGGCGATTGCATCTTTCAACATGATCGAGCTCCTGTTCAAAAAGCACTGCCTGTGGCGAAGTGGTTACACGACAGTAACATCCTTGTAATGGACTGGCCTGCACACAGTCCTGACCAGAATCATATACAACACCTTTAGGATGTTTTGGAACGCCGACTTCGTGCCACGCCTCGCCGACCGACATCGATACCCTTCCTCAATGCATCAGTCCGTGAAGAATGGGCCGCCATTCCCGAAGAAACCTTCCAACACCTGATTGAACTTATGCCTGCGAGAGGCGAAGCTGTCATCAAGGCTAAGGGTGGATCAACACCATCTTGAATTCCAGCATTACCGATGGAGGGCGCCATGAACTTGGAAGACATTTTCATCCAGGTGTTCCGATACTTTTGATCACATAGTGTATATTCACAACAATTAAGGACACAAATACTGTTTTTGGACAACGCATCCGTATAAGGTGATGGTACCCCTCATTTGTATTCTATGTCTTCCCATGTACATATGTTTTCAGTAGTTCAGGATTGGCTAGGTGCCTGAAAGTTGAAACATTTCAGACATATGCTTCTTTTGAGTTCAATAAAGGTGTGGCAGCAACGGAGGCAGTCAGAGCCATATGCACCGTGTATGGGGATAATGTCACTGGACAGAACGCGGCATGAAAATGGTTTTCCCCTTTTACACGTGAAATTCGACATTTCCTCACTTTTTTTGATATTCATCCACTATCACGACCCAATTCGAGCAAAACAGGTTGATAATACAAAACTAAAACCTGAAAGAAGTTTGTAGCACGCACTACTAAAAAAACCCCGTTGTAAACAAAGGAACAAGCAAAGTTAATCTTTTTTTACAGCCTTTTAGACTCATCAGCAGCTCGTTTCGATTGTGTGAACGAAAAATGAACTCACACAAAATTTCTAGCGTAGAGGAGGAGTGGATCACAGCATAGAAAGAGGGGGCATGGCAGTCGCACATGCCCATACAAACTTTTTTAAAATATATCTCTAGCCAGAAGTCGGTTATGGAATTTTGCGATGTTATTGTTAAAGAAACAATCTAATAAATTACAAAATAAAAAAGTTCGAATTTTTTGGCAGTTTTGCCCTACATCTGCCCTTAACAGAACTTCGGAAGACTCGCGGTAAGATAAAGCAGAAGGATTTTGTAACAATTATCATCACCTCCTTCCAAGGATCTGGTGTCGTAATCACCTGTTCCAGTCTCTGTTATCCATCCACCCATCTCTTACGATGTGTACCTAGTTCTCTCTTTCCAGTCGGCCGATAATTCGTTATCTTTCTTTGGCAACCGTTTTCTGCCACTCTACCAACATGATTCTTCCATTTTGTTCTATTCGCTTCTATCTTGCCAATAACTGAAAAGATTTATAAAACTGATTTTTTGTTTCATTCCTTATTTTGTCCATTTTATTACAGCCTCTTACACATATCATGAACTTCATCTCTGCTGCTTTTATACGTGATTTTTCTTTTCTTGTTATTGTTCACGATTCGGAATCATATACGAAATTAGGGCTATAACTTTATAGTACTGCATTTGCGTTTTTTTTCTTGTTTTCTTTCCAAAATACTTCCAACTTTTCTGAAGACAGCTTGATATTTATTAACCTTCTTCTCAAAGTCTTTGTCATAATTAAAGCTAACAGCACATCCTAGATAATAGAAATGCGATGCTTATTCTACAATTTTCTCATTTATTATTATTTTAGATCTGACCGAATTCTCTCCCTTGAAAGCCATTATCTTGTAGGTGTAGTTAGGTTATAGGAGTGTATTACGTTTTGGCTCAATCTATATATTGCTCTTTGTAAAGTATCTTCTGTTCTCTGTATCATTATTTGGTCATTAACATATAACAGAGCATTATATGACACGCTAGGTCCTACTTTAATTCAGAAGTGTATTTTATCTTTCCGCTTCGTAAGTAGGTCGTCAATACATAAATTAAATAAAATGGGTGATAGACTGCATCCTTTTCGAACATCCTGATTTCAGGTTTCAAAAAGGGGCGTTCGTGTAATGCTAATATATATAATAAGACAGATTATTGGAAAACACCTGGAATTTGCGTTAGAAACGCATTTAGCATTTATTGGCTTTGGGAAAGCCTTTGCTAAGATAAAAAGACCCCTCCTGTGGAAAATACTGAAAATAAAAATGTTTTCATAGAAGTTCAGGTTCGAAAATGTCAGACGATATTTTAATTTTGTAACAATCGTTCGGAATTTCTAAAATGAGTGGGGGGGGGGGGGGGGGGGAATGGCAAGCAGACTGCTCAAGTTGGATTGTAGAATCTCTGAGTCTGAAAATCGTCAGACAGTCAGAAATATATCATCCAAACTATCCTGAAGATAGCAACAGCATTAACTGCGAGATCTATAGCACAGTCGTCTTAGTGGCTCAAGCATCCAAGACGCTGACAAGAGTAATACACAGAAGAGTGGAAAAGAAAACTGAGGATCTGTTAGACGACTATCAGTTTAGCTTTAGGAAAGGTAAAGAAACTCAGGAACAGTGCCTTGTTTGTTTGTATTACGAATACCCAATTCATATAAGAGTTGACTTCTGCGCAACAGGCCTAATCCTGGACATTTTCTGGCCGCCATGACAACCTGAAACATGCAGCTAAACAGTCACTTGGCCAAAGCGAAATATTACAAAATTATAGAATAAGTACAATTACAATTCCATCAGTTACTCAAAGAGTAGTAGCAAGAACGCTAACCACGCTCTGCTACCAGTAATGAATCGTGATTTTTTTTAAAGCATATTCTTAATAATTTAGTTTATTTACTCGCGATTCATCAAGAACATTAACACATTTAATCACACTATGTAAGTATGGAAGTAGTTGCCAGGGAGTAACTGGTGAAATCATAACCAAATTCCTTTTAACAAATGAGAATTTTATTCACTTTAATAGTGCCTAAAAGCATTTTTTAAAAAGAAACAGATTTAAAATTATAATTAGAAGCACCCTCTAAATTTCAAAGTTACAATTTATTCAGAGGCAGAAAGGAACAAGTTTTGACTGTATGAGCTTTTGGGCAGAGAACCTTGCCGCTCCCTTTTGACACGGCCGTAGTTACGACCGCTCACAACAGCATCTGAAAGACTACATTAGTGCAAATCTACAACACACCAGATAACTTTAAACTAAGAGTTTTAACAATTTACACACGCACACAATCTATGCATCCCCCATAGGAGGGATGGAAATGGTACAAAACACTAACAATTAAAATATTAACCTTGCCACCGAAGGTGCAACTTGATTTTAACTTATAAGAAAAGTCTTACGGTGAAAGGGTGGCAACTTTATATACTAAAATGATCATTTCAATAAAAGCCCATGAAATGCAATCTTATATAAAATTCTACAAGTTTGGCCAAACAATAGTTAAGATGCTCTACAGTACACAGATACCACTTCTCAAGATCGTAGGCAATAATATCAAAGTTTCCAAAGATCAAAACATATTTCAGGAATTAGGCCGTTACACTCCAAGCAATAAATTCGTTAACACACCAAATCCGACAAACTTGACAGAGGCAACTAGTAACGTACGGTAGATTGATAGGGAGATTACCGAACAACCCGAACCGCAGGTTGCTCTAACCCACCCCTACTCCACAAGGGAAAAAAAGACCACCCAATTCATAAACAACCACCTTCCCGAGGGCGGGCAAACGGAGAAGAATGGTGGGACGACCCCGAAGCAAAACGGCTGGTGACCTCACCAAGAAAACAAGTCGAATTTAACAAGAGTAAATCAAACAACATATCACCAATCACTTAACTTCTAATAAACTACGATTTCTCGAGAAGACCTGGCGCAGCACCCACAAATCACTCTCTCGAACCGTCTTCTGCCAGCCGCTTCAACGGACGCAGGAAGGCGCGCCGATCTCCCGTCTCACGGCGTCGCAGCTCGCACCGGCCAGACCGATGTCGTGGGTTGACTCCTGTTGCTCTCGTGTCGACCGCGAAGTCACTACCCCTCGCTATAAGCCGCGGCCCACTGGACTCAGGTGGCGACCTCACATGCTCCGACGCTCAAGACGGACCAGTCACCTTTTGTCTCAGTGCTCGACCGACCAACTGATCAATCCAACCGCCAGTGACCATTGTCTGAGCAAACTCGAGCAGACTGGCGGCCTAAAGCGCAGACTCGGATGCAGTAACTAAGCCCCGACCGGGCGGCCACTCGCTGAGTTCTCTTACTGGCGGAGTGGAAGGACTCTCATTTTGCCGGCTTTAAAGGTTGATCCGAACGACAGACATACTAGCATTCCGAACGACAGACAGACCCTAACTGCCTAACAAATGCGGACGAGAGACAGACCAACAAGCTGGGGGACGAGAGGCTGACCCAGACTGACCCCCTGACGAGCTCATAGTGCCCCTTAAATGCACGTGAACAGGCAACCTTTCCCCTTTCCCACCAGAGGGAGACACCAAAGCTGCGATTGCCACAGCGGCGCCACCGCGGCGCCGACTGCTTCACACTACGCGCTGTGGGGCGCTCTTCAAAACAGCAATTTTTACCACGGCTCAACTATCAGTTTAGGAAAGGTAAAGGCACCAGAAAGGCAGTTCCGTCTTTGCGCTTCATAATGGAGGCAAGACAAAAGAAAAAACGAGACGCATTGTACAAGATCTGTGAAATCGCCAGGGAAATAAATGTAAGAGACAGAGAAAGACACGTAATACACATTATGCACAAGAACCAAGACTGAACAATAAGAATGGAAGACCATGAAGGAAGTGCTCGGATGAGTAATGGTATGAGACAGGGATGTACACTTTCACCATTGTACAGTCTACACATCGAAGAAGCTGTGCTAGAAGTAAGTAACAGAAAGTTTCATGAGTGGGATTACAATTCAGTATAACGAGCGTACAATATGGACTGAGGGTAAGCCTAAGAAAGACGAAAGAAATGTTAAGTAACAGAAAGGAGATTAGCAGCAAACTAGTCATAAAAATAGGGGACCACGAAGCAGACAAGGCTGAGGAATACTGTCACCATGTAAGCAAAATAACACGTGATGGGCGGAGCAAGGAGACGCAAATGCAGACCAGCACGGGCAAAGAGCGCATTCCTCGACAAGAGAGGTTTACTCTTACCAGACATCGGCCTTTATTTGAGGATGAAATTTCTGTGGATGTACAGTACGTTCGGAGCACAGCATTATAAGGAAACGAACAGTGGATTGCGGGAAACTCAGAAAAGAAGAGAATCGAAGCGTTTGAGATGTGGTTCTACAGAAAGATGTTGGAATTTAGCTGGACGGAAATGTAAGTAATGAGAAGCTTATCTGTAGATTCGTCGACTGAACATTGATAAGGAGGGGGGACAGGATAAAGAATACGTGTAAAATATCAAGATATCTGAGAGAGCTGTAGAGAGTAAAAACTGTAGAGGAAAGTAGAGATTTGGAATATATACAAGAAATAATTGAGAACTTTGAGTGTAGGCGCTACTCTGAGATGAAGACGTTGGTATGGAAGAGAAATTCGTGGCGGGTCGCATAAAAAAAACAGTAGGCTGAAGACAAAAAAAGGGAGAGTGGGGTCAGAATGTCACAGCAGACGTATTTTGATGACATATAATGATATTTTCACTCTTAGCGTCATTCGATCGCTACGGTTGATAGATGAAACTTGGGAGGGAACGTTCAGGAGGTATCCCAAATTGAAGGACTGTAGTCCCCACATGGTTGCTACAGCGTTCAACAGGTTTAGAGAAAAAAGACGGTTTTATGAACAAGGGGAGGTCACGACGTGTGGAAAGCGGATTTACTGCAAACTTCGCACACTCGTAGTACACCATAAGGACAACAAAATGTGTAAGCAGTAGCGCGAACTTCTCAAGCGTTATTGAGAAACTCGCAAGATAATTTCGGTCTTGGAATATATACCTCTGCGTGGCCATTTTTACTACGAAGCGGTGGCAGCCGAGTGGTTGGCGGTCAAGCCCCGTGATCGATAGATCGAGTCCCGTTCGTCAGTTTCTTTTAATTTCTAACACAGTAATTTTCTTTACTATTTATATTACAATTAATATAATGGGAAAAATACGTGCAATCGGATGAACTTTTATTAAATCTACAATTTCATTTGGCAGTCTACAAATTTTTATTATCACAAATAATATAATATTCATAGCTATCGACTAGTAAACGACCAAACGCATAAAGTGATACTGATAATGTATGTTTGTCCGTGTCTTCAAAATTGTTCGTATTTAATCAAAAGAGAACGAGAAATTGCTTCTCCTGAAGACATTATTAAAATACAGTCGACACTGCATGACCAATTATCAGCGCCGATGTTTAAGGAAATGCTGCGTTATGCATGGTTTGCTTCCAAATTATCGTCTGAAAGAGAGGTTTTTGAAAATGTTAGCGAGGTTTGTTTTTCCAAGGAAAACCTCAAAATACCTTGCGTATGCGGAAAAATTTATTCAACTGGTGTCGTTTAACTTTATGTTTTCCATGTTTTTACGAAAAATACCATCCTGAAACCTGTACTCGTAATGTCGAAAGCGACGATTAATTGTACATCTTTCGAAAGCAGTCTGTGCCGGTCAAAACTTGGAGGTAACAAGTCGTTTGGGGCTCCTTCCAGGTATAAGGGATTTCTCAAATCACGGACAAGCATATATTTACAGTATTATTTTATGTGTTTGGTCGTTTACTAGTCGATAGTTATGAATATTATATTATTTGTGATAATAAAAATTTGTAGACTGCCAAATGAAATTGTAGATTTAATAAAAGTTCATCCGATTGCACGTATTTTTCCCATTATATTAATTGTAATATTAATAGTAAAGAAAAGTACTGTGTTAGAAATTAAAAGAAACTGACGAACGGGACTCGATCCATCGATCACGGGGCTTGACCGCCAACCACTCGGCTGCCGCCTCTTCGTAGTAAAAATGGCCACGCATAGGTATATATTCGACGACCGAAATTATTTTGCGATTTTCTCAATAACGCTTGAGAAGTTCGCGCTACTGCTTACAGATTTTGTTGTCCTCATGGTGTACTACGAGTGTGCGAAGTTTGCAGTAAATCCGCTTTCCACACGTCGTGGCCTCCCCTTGTAAGATCAATACCAAACAAATACTACTTAAACAGATCCCAGGATTTTAATTAATTGCTATCAAATAGATATCAGAGTACAGACCTTTAACAAACAAGCAACGCTGACTGAATACTCAGTTGCAGTTCACAGAGAAGTTAGCTGTATGTCTCAGACACAGCTGCTATTAATTTCCATAACACCTGTCATTACACTGAAACCAAGAACAGTTTTTTTTTTTTTTTTTGCAATCAGCAAAGGATAATATTTAAAGGGAGGCAGCTAAGAGGAAGCATCTAACAAACAGTTTTACCGAATTAAAATCGGTAATGACTTAATACACAGTTACAGTCAGCTAAATGCACTGAACTTCAGGAGAATTTCTCATACACAGCTATCATTAGTTGTAAAAACCACCTGTCTCTAGACTGAAATCAGAAGCACAGATTTTTATAAACAGCAAACAATGATATTTAAAGGAAACGGACACGACAGCAGCTTTCAATAAATAGCTTTACCAGACTGTCTTATGAGACAACCAGATACAGTTTTTCTTGGGGGGGGGGGGAGGGGAGGGGGGAGGGCGGAATCAGCTACCATTTAATGCACTGAGGAAGTCTAGCAAAATTTCTTGTACAGCTGCCGTTAATTATAAAAACGCATGTCGCTACAATGAAAACAGAAACACAGACTTTTATATACAGCAAAGAATGATACTAAGAGGAAGACAAGGAACACTGCTTTACCAAATTACCCTACTAAACAACCAGGTACAATTATTTTTAAATCAGTAACCACTGAATGCACTGAACAAGCTTAGCAAAATTCCTCGTGTACAACAGTCATTAATTACAAATCATCTTTTCATACATTGAAACCAAATACAGGTTTTTATAAGCAACAAACATTTATTTTTAAAAGGGGGGGGGCAGGCAAGAAAGCAGCCTTCGATAAACAGTTGTAACAAATAACCTTATTAAGCCGCAAGATCTAGGACTGCTAGGCAAGATCAGTGATCACTAACTGGACAATAACAGACAACTTCACTAAATTATTTTAGGATAATATGTCACACGCAGCTGCCATTAATTATAATACCTCTCATACATTGAAACCAAGTACTATTTTTTTCGTAAGTAACAAACAACTATTTTCAAAAGGGAGGAGACAGGTAAGACAGCAGCATTCAGTAAACAGTTACAGCAAAGAATCTTATTGCAGTCAGACTGATCATGCGTGAAGGTAACACAAAACCCACCAGAAGGTGAAAAGGAGAGGCGAGAGGGAAAGGCAATTCGCTTAACCTGGGCAGGACGGGGCCGTTCTTCCGTTCCTTTTCAAGAGACTATGCCGCCTTCGCAAGCGTCGAACTGGTAAAAAATAATTCCAAGGAGCCGTCGTGTCCAAACTTTGCTAACGAGACCACTAACAGAAACTATTTGGCGGGACAGACAGTGACCGCTTGTGAACCAGACGCTTGACTGTCATCAGGCTTGACCGTTGGACCCTGCACCACGAGCCGGCCAGTGTGGCCGAGCGGTTCTAGGCGCTTCAGTCTGGAACCGCGTGACCGCTGAGTCATCCATCATGAGTCTATACATCGCCAGCTTCTAAAGCTTCCGTCACATGCTCGGCGAATCTCAAGATGCATTATCTTTGCACAAACGAATAGTATCGACTGGCGAAACTAGTGTTGGTAGACCCTGGACAATTAAGTGCTGTGATGTGAACGAGTGAGTCACAGTTTAATTAAGAGAGTGATTCTTCTCGTGTGTTCATCTGAAGCATACCTGAGACGATATGCCGCTGGTAATGTTCTTGTCTGGGGTGGTATCACGTTTATGCATTTCATAGGGGTACAGTGATGACTACAGTCTGTAAGGCTAACATTACGTGAAAGATAGTGTGCTTTTCCCGAACTACTAACACACTTGGAATCCCTGTGAGGGTGACAGTATCTAAGTACACAGAGCTGGCTTGGTGAGCTAGCAGTCACAACGTGAGATCGTCAAGTCTAAAAAATGGGCAGTTTGCTGACTTCAATGTTCTATACACTTAAAGTTCATGGAGTGGAGTTCCACCATCATCATCAACATGTACACTACTGGTCATTAAAATTTCTACACCACGAAGATGACGTGCTACAGACGCGAAATTTAACCGACAGGAAGAATATGCTGTGATATGCAAATCATTAGTTTTTCAGAGCATTCACACAAGGTTGGCGCCGGTGGCGACACCTACAGCTTGCTGACATGAGGAAAGTTTCCAACCGATTTCTCATACGCAAACAGCAGTTGACCGGCGTTGCCTGGTGAAACGTTGTTGTGATGCCTCGTGTAAGGAGGAGAAATGCGTACCATCACGTTTCCGACTTTGATAAAGGTCGGATTGTAGCCTATCGCGATTGCGGTTTATCGTATCGCGACATTGCTGCTCGCGTTGGTCGAGATCCAATGACTGTTAGCAGAATATGGAATCGGTGGGTTCAGGAGGGTAACACAGAACGCCGTGCTGTATCCCAAAGGCCTCGTATCACTAGCAGTCGAGATGACAGGCATCTTATCCGCTTGGGTGTAACTGATTGTGCAGCCACGTCTCGATCTCTGAGTCAACAGATGGGGACGTTTGCAAGACAACAACCATCTGCAGGAAGTTCGACGACGTTTGCAGCAGCATGGACTATCAGCTCGGAGACCATGGCTGCGGTTACCCTTGACGCTGCATCACAGACAGGAGCGCCTGCGATGGTGTACCCAACGACGAATCTGGGTGCACGAATGGCAAAACGTCATTTTTTCGAATGAATCCAGGTTCTGTGTACAGCATCATGATAGTCGCATCCGTGTTTGGCGACATCGCTGTGAACGCACATTGGAAGCGTGTATTCGTCATCGCCATACTGGCGTATCAGCTGGCGTGATGGTATGGGGTGCCATTGGTTACATGTCTCGCTCATCTCTTGTTCGCATTGATGGTACTTTGAACAGTGGACGTTAAATTTCAGATGTGTTACGACCCGTGGCTCTACCCTTCATTCGATCCCTGCGAAACCCTACATTTCAGCAGGATAATGCACGACCGCGTGTTGCAGGTCCTGTACGGGCCTTTATGGATACAGAAAATGTTCGACTGCTGCCCTGTCCAGCACATTCTCCAGATCTCTCACCAACGGAAAAGTCTGGTCAATGGTGGCCGAGCAACTGGCTCGTCACAATACGGCAGTCACTACTCTTGATGAACGGTGGTATCGTGTTGAAGCTGCATGGGCAGCTGTACCTATACACGCCATCCAAGCTGTGTTTTGACTCAATGCCCAGGCGTATGAAGGCCGTTATTACGGCCAGAGGTGGTTGTTGTACGTACTGACTGCTCAGGATCTATGCACCCAAATTGCGCGAAAATTTAATCACATGTCAGTTCTAGTATAATATATTTGTCCAATGAATACTCGTTTATCATCTGCATTTCTCCTTGGTGTAGCAATTTTAATGGCCAGTAGTGTATTACTGCTGGCAACCAGAGGGCGCTTAGCCAGAAATAGGAAGCGTTACGTGCACCATGTCGGACGGGCTGATCCATAGCGTGGGGGTGCGTTGTGCTTCCTGCATTATAGTGCGACGTGTCACTATCTTGCAAGGGCTTTTCTTTTTGTAGGAAGGGTGAGCGGCTCTCCCGTCTGCTAACTGGTTTGAAATCGGCCGCCACAATTTTCTCTGCTGTGCCAATCACTTTACCTCAGATTAGCGTTTACGTCCATGTCTTAAATTATTTGTAAAACTTGTCAATAATTGAAGTATCAGTTTCAAAACGCAACGGAAAGAGAACCACTGCTCAGAATGACGTCTAATTTGAACAGTACATTATTAACGTAGGTGGAAACGTCATTGAAAAACAACCGAATATTTTACCAATAGATAGCGCTGTAAGCGTCTGAATGTAAAAGGGGTCGGCTGTAGTTGAGATATAAATTGCAATACGACTGCTGTGGTTGGTTTGTACATGTTCCATGTACATGACTGCGCAATTTTGGCGGTCAACAGTTGTGGCGCTGTTAATTAGGCAAGCCCATCGACTACGGCAAGGTCGTACAACATTGGATGGGAAAAATCGGATTTTAATTGTCCTGAGACAAAAACTGCATGAAAAGCAAAATGACGTCGGTTTCTAACTGTCGTGAGACGGGCGCAATTCATGTTCAACATGCTGTCCGCCGTTTTCTGCCAGCATCTTCCACAAGAGATCGGAGTGGCTTGGGGATTACGTTCGGAACGCGTTGTGCATAGCATACTTTCAGTTCAGCTACGTTAATAAAGGCAAGGCCTCCGGTCCAGATTGTATACTAGTGAGGTTCCTCTCAGAGTATGCTGATAAAATACACTCCTGGAAATGGAAAAAAGAACACATTGACACCGGTGTGTCAGACCCACCATACTTGCTCCGGACACTGCGAGAGGGCTGTACAAGCAATGATCACACGCACGGCACAGCGGACACACCAGGAACCGCGGTGTTGGCCGTCGAATGGCGCTAGCTTCGCAGCATTTGTGCACCGCCGCCGTCAGTGTCAGCCAGTTTGCCGTGGCATACGGAGCTCCATCGCAGTCTTTAACACTGGTAGCATGCCGCGACAGCGTGGACGTGAACCGTATGTGCAGTTGACGGACTTTGAGCGAGGGCGTATAGTGGGCATGCGGGAGGCCGGGTGGACGTACCGCCGAATTGCTCAACACGTGGGGCGTGAGGTCTCCACAGTACATCGATGTTGTCGCCAGTGGTCGGCGGAAGGTGCACGTGCCCGTCGACCTGGGACCGGACCGCAGCGACGCACGGATGCACGCCAAGGCCGTAGGATCCTACGCAGTGCCGTAGCGGACCGCACCGCCACTTCCCAGCAAATTAGGGACACTGTTGCACCTGGGGTATCGGCGAGGACCATTCGCAACCGTCTCCATGAAGCTGGGCTACGGTCCCGCACACCGTTAGGCCGTCTTCCGCTCACGCCCCAACATCGTGCAGCCCGCCTCCAGTGGTGTCGCGACAGGCGCGAATGGAGGGACGAATGGAGACGTGTCGTCTTCAGCGATGAGAGTCGCTTCTGCCTTGGTGCCAATGATGGTCGTATGCGTGTTTGGCGCCGTGCAGGTGAGCGCCACAATCAGGACTGCATACGACCGAGGCACACAGGGCCAACACCCGGCATCATGGTGTGGGGAGCGATCTCCTACACTGGCCGTACACCACTGGTGATCGTCGAGGGGACACTGAATAGTGCACGGTACATCCAAACCGTCATCGAACCCATCGTTCTACCATTCCTAGACCGGCAAGGGAACTTGCTGTTCCAACAGGACAATGCACGTCCGCATGTATCCCGTGCCACCCAACGTGCTCTTGAAGGTGTAAGTCAACTACCCTGGCCAGCAAGATCTCCGGATCTGTCCCCCATTGAGCTTGTTTGGGACTGGATGAAGCGTCGTCTCACGCGGTCTGCACGTCCAGCACGAACGCTGGTCCAACTGAGGCGCCAGGTGGAAATGGCATGGCAAGCCGTTCCACAGGACTACATCCAGCATCTCTACGATCGTCTCCATGGGAGAATAGCAGCCTGCATTGCTGCGAAAGGTGGATATACACTGTACTAGTGCCGACATTGTGCATGCTCTGTTGCCTGTGTCTATGTGCCTGTGGTTCTGTCAGTGTGATCATGTGATGTATCTGACCCCAGGAATGTGTCAATGAAGTTTCCCCTTCCTGGGACAATGAATTCACGGTGTTCTTATTTCAATTTCCAGGAGTGTAGTTCCACATTTAGCAATTACATACAACCACCCACTCAGAGAAAGATCCGTACCTGAAGACTGGAAAATTGCTCAAGCCACACCAAAACCCAAAAAGGGAAGTAGGAGTAATCCGCTGAATCACAGGCCTATATCACTAACGTCGATTTGCAGTAGTGCTTTGGAGAATATACTGTATTCGAACAGTATGAAGTACCTCGAAGAAACGATTTATTGACACATAGTCAACACGGATTCAGAAAATATCGTTCTTGTGAAACACAACTAGCTCTTTATACTCATGAAGTAATAAGTGCTATCGACAGGGGATGTCAAATTGCTTCCCTATCTTTAGATTTCCAGAAGGCTTTCGACACCGTTCCTCACAAGCGTCTTCTAACCAAACTGCGTGCCTACGGAGTACCGCCTCAGTTGTGCGACTGGATTCGTGATTTCCTGTCAGAAAGGTCACAGTTCGTAGTGATAGACGGAAAGTCATCGAGTAAAACGTCATATCCCGCGATCCCCAAGGAAGTGTTATATGCCCTCTATTGCTCCTGATCTATATTAACGACATAGGAGACAATATGAGTAGCCGTCTTAGATTGTTTGCAGATGACGCTGTCATTTACCGTCTTGTTAAGTCATCAGATGACCAAAACAACTTGCAAAATGATTTAGATAAGATATCTGTATGGTGCGATAAGTGTCAATTGACCCTGAATAAGGAAAAGCGTGAAGTTATTCACATGAATACTAAAAGAAATCAGCTAAATTTCGATTAAACGACAAGTCACGCAAATCTGAAGGCTGTAAATTCAACTAAATGCTTAAGGATTACAACTACAAATAACCTAAATTGGAACGATCACATAGATAAAATTGTGGATAGAGTAAACCAAAGACTGCGATTCATTGGCAGAACACTTAGAAGGTGCAACAGGTCTACCAAAGAGACTGCTTACAACACGCTTGTCCGCCCTATTCTGGAGTGTTGCTGTGTGGTGTGGGATACGCATCAGTACAAAGAAGGGCGGCTCGTTTTGTACCATCGCTAAATAGGGGAGATAGTGTCACAGACATGATACGTGAATTGGAGTGGCAGTCATTAAAACAAAGGCGTTTTTCGTTGCAACGGGATCTTCTCATGAAATTTCAATCACCAGTTTTCTCTTCCGATTGCGAAAATATTCTGTTGCCAACCACCTACATAGGGAGAAATGATCATCACGATAAAATAAGTGAAATCAGGGCTCGCACTGAAAAATTTAAGTGCTCGTTTTTCCCGCGTGCCGGTAGAGAGACAGCTTGAAGGTGGTTCATTGAACCCTCTGCCAGGACATTACTGTGAACAGCAGAGTAATCACGTAGATGTAGATGTATGTTCGTAACTGGATCACTGAACACAACATCTTTCAGATAACCCCAAAGCCGGAAGTCACACGGATTAAGATCAGGTCATCTGGACTGTTAGGCTGTACGGAAATGAATGCTGGTAATTCTAACATTTCCGAAAAGCCTCTGCAGCCGCCACTTCAATGGCGGTGCAATTTGCGGAATGTGCCATCTTGCATAAAAATGATCCTACCTACACACGCTCGCTGTTGAACGGTTGAAGTGACGTCGGTGCACAAAAGACTTCCATGCCGTTTACCAGTGACGATCAGGTAAAACAAGCAGCAGGACTCATCTCCTCGAAAAAAATAGGGCCTTACGATAAGCGATGCAATCAGCTCGCACCACTCAGTCAACTTTAGAGAAAGAAGTGGCGTCGGTTGACGTTTATACGGATTTTCCGTTGCCCATATTCTGCAATTCTGCGTATTGACATGTAGTTGGAGGCGGAAATTGACTTCGTCTGTCCAAGAATGTTCCATGACCATTCATGGTCCACTTCAATGCGGGCACGAAATTCCACAGCGACCGTTTGTCTTGCTGGCAGGGCAGCAGGAAGGAATTTGCTGAACCTGGATGATTCTGTAACGATAGCAATGCGTAATGTTTCGTAGGATTTTGTGCACCGTGCTCACTGACATGTCTGACGCTCGGGCAATGCCCCACCAAAGCATGTTTGCACATCACCGCTCGACCCCCTCAGTGCTGTGGCCACATCTTTCGACAGACATCGAATCAACCGCTCTTCTTCCTCTGCCACATTGCTCTTCAAAAGAACCTGTCTTTTCAACTTTTGTAATCATTTTCTCCAGACCCTTAGGAGACATGAGCCTTTCTTCTCTGAATGTCTCGAACTTCTGCAGGGTTAGTGGCTCACAGTCACCGAACTTGTAAAAGAGCTCTACCAGCAGCGCGCGGTTCTTCGCGGACACAATCATGCTGGGGGTCTTGGACGCAACCTGAGGAACAGCCCGTGTGCCACTTGTCTGTTGGTGTACATATGATGCTTACAGTGCCATTTATTGGTCAAATTTTCGTCAATTTTTTCCCATGATTCTTGTCAGTGGCCATTTTATTTTCGGCCATAATGGCTATGTTTGTGAACAATGACTGTGTGGGATAATTATTTATTTGTAATTTCTGCTACCAGTCACATTTATTTGTTTTATGTTTAATTTAACATAATACAACGGGTTTCGAACATGTTCTGTTCACCATCAGGCGTTTATACATACATACATACAGAGAATGTTACTCAAAATAAATTGTCAGAAAACAATAACAAAATACAAAGTGCAATAGTATAATGTTACTCAACAGCTCCGCGATTACACCAATGATGCAAGTGGAAGCTAGAAGGGCCGGCCGCTGTGGCCGAGCGGTTCTAGGCGCTTCAGTCCGGAACCGCACTGCTGCTACGGTCGCAGGTTCGAATCCTGCTTCGGGCATGGATGTGTATGATGTCCTTAGGTTTGTTAGGTTTAAGTAATTCTAAGTCTAGGGGACTGCTGACCTCAGATGGCTTAGAGCCATTTGAAACATTTGAAGTTGCAAGGCGATAAAATAGCTGTGATGTCATACATAACCGACAGAAAGAAAAACTAGGATAAGACATCACTGACATCGATTTTTGGCCATCCATTGCCCCCCTCCCCTCCCAAATGCCACGCCAGCCACTACAGTAACGAACGTGGGACAAAAAGTTCTAAGTTAATTTAGTTTAAGACAATTTATGTTAAGTAACATTTCTCTGTATGTATGTATGTATAAACGCCTGATGATCAACAGAACATATTCTAAACGCGTTGTATTATGTTAGATTAAACATAAAACAAATAAAAATGACTGGTAGCTGAAATTACAATAAATACTAATATTCTGTTCAAATTTGTCTCAGTCTGAGCTGTAATTCTCTTTCTACAGCGTTTTTAAACTGGAACTTCAATTATGGACATCCTGTACGTCCCACAATTTTTTTCCACAACAGCTCCCAGTATTACAATGAAAGCTGTTCCATAATCTCTTAACAAATGCCCTATAATCCTGTTGCTTCTTATGGTTAGTTTCTTCGACATGTAGGCAAATCTCATTACACGCGGCAGTTACTTTCCGTCGAATCGCGCGCATACCGAATTCGCGTAGATCGAGAGTCATGTTATACATAAACTCGGGGGTTAGGTTTTCGTTTACTCACATATTAAGTTTAAAATAGCAGAGTGTCTTAGCATTTTTGCCAAAAATAACCATTAACGTCCTTCTGAATGCATTTTAATGGAAAATTCATACACTTAAAAATTCAACACCGAAATACACAAGGAAACACTAAAATCATTTTCATTAAGTCCATCTACGTTCTAAATAGGCTCTGGATTATATATATCAGAAGAATCTGACGGACCTGTAATCGGCTGAGCTTCCGTGACGTATTTCGTTACATACCAATCCTTTATAGCTAAAGCGTTTGGCATTCCTTTGAAATGCCACATTATTTTACAAACAAATGTTTAAGTGTCGGCTGTGTATTTTTCTTTGCCAGTTGAACATATAACTCTTTGTAACATTTAAGAGAATGTTCGACTTCTCTCATCACTATTCCGCTCATTACTTCTTCCGGATTATGTTCTTTAAACATAGTCATTGCATTAAACACTTCTTAAATTCCTCAGCTCTATCTGCCGCAGCTGCGGCTACTGCGACGTTAATGACGGGAAAGGCGAAATGATGCTTGAAGGGATTAAACCAATCTGAACTGACCTTGAAAGATGCCGGGTTGTCCTCTTCTTTCATTTAATCTGCGTGCAAGCTCTTGGCCTTAACTTTAAGAGCAGCTGTGTTGGTTGTGTTGCTTAATCCAGTAGCTTAGCGTTTTTTCAAGGCTTCCATCGCCTCCGAGCGAGATTTGGTCACTTAGTCACACTTAAGCCAGTTGAAGGTTGACACAAGTTGTTCTCAAAACGGATTCACTCAGTTTCAAAAGACATTGAATGTCAAAAATACGCTCACCTTTATCATAGAGATTCAAAACTTCTTAGGGCTTTTCTTTATGAATACGACCGTTGTACATGCTTCTTACCCTCGACAGGCACATTTTCTGTCCTTTTACCCGAAATTTTAAATACAGTTCATGTCAACTTCACAGCTCTGGAGATCTGAACTGACGATTCTCGTCGCAACAAACACGACAGAAGATGCGGTTTGAGATGCGCTATCGCATTACTGCTTCCGCGTGCTGATAACAGATGGCAGCACTGAACTCAAAACTAAAATTGGCGTGTGGAAAAACACGGATAACGAATCCGTGTATAGCAGGGCCATATTATAGACAACATGTTTTCCATCTCAAGATTCTGTCCTCTGGGACAGATATAAAGATTCCATGAACGACGACATTCTCCACTGCATTCGGATCGCTGATGAAGATCCCAATATCGATTTTTCACCGGAATCCGTGTATAACAGGGCCAATACGCATTCTTCTCCCCCACCCCCCCACCTCCTCAATTCCTTCCCCATTCTGCGGAGAATCTTCTGATTTGATTTCTTAGTTTTTTCTTTTACTGCTACATCCCCTTCGCTCAATATGACGGACAGTTAAAAAACGAGAATATCTATTATATATATATATATATATATATATATTTATATATATAATTCTACTGTACGTGTGTATGTCACTGAACTCCTTTTAAACGGCTGGACCGATTAGAATAAACTTTCTTGTATGCGTTTGGGTGGCGCCCTGGATGGTTTAGATTCACAAATCAGCCTGGCAGATGGCGCTGCAGTCGGTATCTAGGTTATTTATCTATACTGCAACTAAACAGCTGGATCGACTTGAATGAATTTTTGCGTATTCATTCAAGTGGGGGCTAACATGATTCATGGTCCATGCGGTACTATAAACATGACGGCGCCGTGCATGGACAGTGGAAAATGTACGAAACGTTTTCCAAAAAATAGTATAAATGATAGAAATACAAATACCGATGGTTATCCATCTTATCGTCGTAGAGATACTGACCATGGTGGTCAACCACATGAATTACGCATGTCAAACGGTTGACATTGACAATCACTGGGTGGTTCCGTATTCACTATTGCTGTGTAAAATCTACAAAGCACACATAAACATTGAGCTCTGCAGTTCGGTGAAGTCCATAAAATATATATGCAAATATGTCCATACGGGCAGTGATATGGCTGTATTTGCCGTTCACAATGTTAACAAAACGATGAAATAACACGGTATCAAATGGGCCGATACATCACCAGCAATGAAGCAGTTTGGCGTAATTTGGGTTTTCCGATACACGAAAGAGACCCTGCTGTTATACACTTGGCCGTGCACCTTGAAAATGAACAGCGTGTTTATTTCACGGAAGAGAGTGCTCTACAATGTGCATCAATTGCCCCAAAAACCACATTAAATTATTCGAACTATGCAACTGACCAGGTATTCCCGATCAATTCACAAAAACATTAATGGATACTGATGTGCCACGATATTTAATATCGAAAAAACAGTCAATAATGTGGGAACTACGAAAGCGAGGTGTTCCGGTTGAAGGATACGACGGTATATTTGTGGGAAATACATTAGGCCGATTATACACAGTCCATCCAAAACAACGCGAAAGTTTCTTCTTCCGTTTATTGTTGGTTAATGTTCCTGGACCGACGTCTTTCCAATACTTGCGAACAGTCAATGACATTTTGTACGACGCGTATCACGAGGTGTGTCGCGAATACATTTGCTGGAAGATGACAACCATTGGGATATTACACTTTCAGATGCAGCATTGAGCTCCTCTCCTCATAAAATTCTCTAATTATTCGTCATATTATTGACAACATGTTTTCCATCTCAAGATTCTGTCCTCTGGGACCGATATAAAGATTCCACGAACGACGACATTCTGCACTGCATTCGGATAGCTGATGAAGATCCCAATATCGATTTTTCGCCCGAAATATATAACGAGGCGCTAATAAAGATTGAAGATATTTGCATTCTGATTTCGAATATGCCACCCATTCATTTTGGTAAGCCCTCACCTAACCGCCCAGCAACAGACATCATCAACAGCGAGATTCAGCGCGAACAACAGTTCAATACGGTCTCTTTAACTACTTTCGTTGAAAATAATGAGCAACTACTCACTGATGAAGAAAAGAATGTATACGATCGAATTAATTTGTCAATTGCAGCAGAACAAGGTGGATTCTTTTTTTGGACGCACCAAGTGGTACTGTAAAAACGTTTCTCATCTCACTAATACTTGCACGCATTCGATCACAAAATTATATTGCGTTAGCAATTACTTCATCAGGCATTGCAGCCACTTTACTTGATGGCAGACGGACTGCACATTCAGCGCTCAAGCTGCCGTTGCACATTCACACAAATCCAGATATAGTGTGCAACATAAAAAAAGCATTCCGGTATGGCTAAAGTTTTAAGAAAATACAAAATTATTATCTGGGATGAATGCACTATGGTCAGCAAGCATTCACTTGAAGCTCTCGATAGAACGATGAAAGATCTAAATAACAACACCAGGCTTTTCGGAAGTGCCTTACTGCTGCTGTCGGTGATTTTAGACAGACGTTGCCGGTCATTCCACGCGCCACATATGCGGATGAAATTAACGCACGTGTAAAACAATCTTATCTGTGGCGAAATGTCAGTACATTACGTCTTAACACAATATACGTGTTCAGCTGCAAAACGATCCAATGGCACTATCATTCTCCGAGCAATTGCTCAACATTGGAAATGGAACAAGACCATTGCATGGAGACACATAATGCATCAAATTGCCAGACAATTTCTGCAACGTGGTAAATACGAAAGATGCTTTGATTGAAAGCATATTTCCAGATTTACAAGCTAATTATATTAATCAAATGGTTCAAATGGTTCTGAGCACTATGGGACTCAACTGCTGTGGTCATAAGTCCCCTAGAACTTAGAACTACTTAAACCTAACTAACCTAAGGACATCACACACATCCATGCCCGAGGCAGGATTCGAACCTGCGACCGTAGCGGTCATGCGGTTCCAGACTGTAGCGCCTTTAACCGCTCGGCCACTCCGACCGGCAATTATATTAATCATGCGTGGCTAAGTGAATGAGCTATTTTAGGCACAAAAATATCGATGTTGACGCTATTAACTTCAAAATACAACAGTCATTGCCCGGCAATGAGATATTGTATAAATCGATCGACACTGTTACCGATCCTGACGAAGCAGTCAACTATCCAGTTGAATTTTTGAATTCGCTGGATTTACCAGGAATGCCACCTCATAATTTGCGATTAAAAATTGGCTCACCTATCATTTTGCTTCGGAATTTAAACCCACCCAAGCTATGCAACGTTACAAGATAAATCACAAAAAAATTATGGGCAGTGTTCTTGAAGATACAATTTTGAACGGCAAATTTGAAGGTGAAGTTGTTATCCTGCCACGAATCCCAACGTTGCCTTCAGACTCACCCATTCCATTCAGACGTCTCCAATTTCCAATTCGCTTGGCATTTGCCATGACTATTAATAAGTCACAAAGTTAAACTATGTCGATTTGTTGGTTGGATCTAGAAAATCCGGTCTTTTCATATGGCCAATTATATGTGGCGTATTCTCGCGTTGGAAAACCGTGAAGTTCATTCATTTATACTCCTCAGGAATTGACTAAAAATATTGTTCATCAACTCGCATTAAGATAAAATTAAACAAACATTATTGATTATAACGAATTGTTTTTATAAAAATTGATGTTATTTCAAAATAAAGAATAATGAAATTATTATATTATTTGTCTTCAATTTCATACTCTGTTTAATATCCTAATCGCTTGAAATATCATGCAGGACATCTGTCGGGTCCGCTAGTATATTATAAAAACACGTCGTAGGAAGACAAAATTCTTATGATAATAGAGTGACCACCCGTTCCTAATTTCGCGGAACAGTCCCACGTTATGACGCTTTTAAATTGTCCGGATCAGGACAAGGTTTGTCCCGCATATGTGTTTTAGACTTCTTTCCATTTTTTTTTTTTGCGCGTGTATATATGGAAATTGCCCGACATGCCCCACAAGATGGCTGCGCGTTTATCCAGCTGTTGATAGGCTACTGCAACTCTTTTAACTCATGAAATGTTATCACAAGGTAGATAATATCCACTAACCATAAAAAGCGGAGTCCCTGTCATTGTTGTTGTTGTTGAGGTCTTCAATCCAAAGACTGCTTTGATGCAGTTCTCCATGCAAGCCTCTTCTACATCTACATCTACATGGTTACTCTGCAGTTCACACTTAAGTGCCTGGCGGAGGGTTCATCGAACCATTTTCATATTACTTCTCTACCATTCCACTCTCGAATGGCGCGTGGGAAAAAGGACCACCTAAATCTTCCCGTTCGAGCTCTGATTTCTCTTATTTTATTATGATTATCATTTCTCCCTACGTGGGTGGGTGTCAACAAAATATTTACGCATTCGGAAGAGAAAGTTGGTGGTTGAAATTTTGTAGATATCGCCGCAAAGAAAACCGCCTTTGTTTCAGTGACTGCCATCCCAACTCGCGTATCGTATCAGTGACACTCGCACCCCTATTGCGCGATAACACGAAACGAGCTGCCCTTCTTTGCACTTTTTCGATGTCCTCCGTGAATCCTACCTGGTAATGATCCCATACCGCGCAGCAATATTCCAGCAGAGGACGGACAAGTGTAATGTAGGCTGTCTCTTTAGTGGGTTTGTCACATCTTCTAAGTGTTCTGCCAACAAAGCGCAGTCTTTGTTTCGCCTTCCCCACAATATTATCTATGTGGTCTTTTCAATTTAAGTTGCTCGTAATTGTAATTACTAGGTATTTAGTAGAACTGACAACCCTTAGATTTATGCGATTTAGCGTATACCCAAAATTTATTGGATTTCTCTTAGTACCCATGTGGATGACCTCGCACTTATCTTTGTTTAGTGCCAATTGCCACTTTTTGCACCATACATAAAGTCTCTGTAGATCATTTTGTAATTGGAATTGATCGTCTGACGTTTTTAATAGACGGTAAATTACAGCGTCATCTGCAGACAATCTAAGGAGGCTGCTCAGATTATCACTTAGATCATTTATGTAAATCAGGAACAGCAGAGGGCCTATGACACTACCTTGCGGAACGCCAGATATTACTTCCGTTCTGCTCGATGATTTACCGTCTGTCACTACGAACTGTGACATCTCTGAGAGTAAATCACGAATCCAGTCACACAACTGAGACGATACTCCGTATGCACGATTTTGATTAATAGTCGCTTGTGAGGAACGGTATCAAAAGCCTTCTGGAAATCCAGGAATATGGAATCGATCTGAGACCCCTTGTCGACAGCACTCTTTACTTCATGGGAATAAAGAGCTAGCTGTGTTACACAAGAACGATGTTTTCTGAATCCGTGTTGGTTATGTATCAATAATTCATTTTCTTCAAGGTGATTTATAATGTTCGAGCACAGTATATGCCCCAAAATCCTACTGCAAATTGAGGTCAGTGATATGGATCTGTAATTCAATGGTTGCTCCTATTTCCCTTCTCGAATATTGGTGTGACCTGTGCTACTTTCCAGTCTTTAGGAACAGACTTTTCGTCAAGTGAGCCGTTGTATATGATTGTTAAGAAAGGCGCTATTGTGTCTGCATACTCTGAGAGGAACCTGATTGGTATACCATCCGGACCGGAAGACTTGCCTTTCTTAAGTGATATGAGTTGCTTCGCAACATCTAAGATATCTTTTATGTCACTGATGCTAACAGCTGTTCTGGTTTCGAATTCTGGAATATTTACTTCTTCTTCTTTCGCAAAGGAATTACGGAAAACTGTAATTAGTAACTTCGCTTTAGTGGCACCATCATCGGTAACATTTCCATCGCTATCGCGTAGTGATGGTGTTGACTGTTTTTTGCCACTGGTGTACTTTACATACGACTAGAATCTCTTCGAGTTTTCTATCATATTTTGAGATGATGTTTCATTGTGGAAACTATTAAAAGCGTCTCGCATTGACATCCGCACTAAATTTCGAGCTTCCGTGAAACTTAGCCAGTCTTGAGGATTTTGCGTTCTTCTGAATTTGGCAGGCTTTTTTCGTTGGTTCTGCAACAGTGTTCTGACGTGTTTTGTGTACCATGGTGGATCAGTCCCGTCTCTTATTAACTTATGCGGTATGAATCTACCTATTGCTGTCGATACTGATTCTTTGAATTTGAGCCATATCTGGTCTACACTTACATAATTAGCTTGGAAGGAATGGAGACTCTCTCTTAGGAAGGCATCAAGTGAATTTTTATCTGCTGTTTTAAATAGATATATTTTGCGTTTATTTTTAGTGGTTTTTGTTGATATGGTTTTGAGCTTCGCTACAATGACCTTGTGTTCACTAATCCCTGTACCCGTCATGACGCTCTCTATTAGATCAGGATTATTTGTGGCTAAGAGGTCAAGCGTGTTTTCGCAACCATTTACAATTCTTGTGGGCTCATGAACTAATTGTTTAAAGTAATTCTCAGAGTAATTCTCTGAGTAACTACTGCAATCTACACCTTTCTGAATCTGCTTAGTGTATAAATCTCTTGGTCTCCCTCTACAATTTTTACCCTCCACGCTTTCCTCGAATACTGAATTGGTGATCCCTTGATGCCTCAGAATGTGTCCTATCAACCATTCCCTTCTTCTAGTCAAGTTGTTCCTCAAATTCCTCTTCTCCCCAATTCTGTTAGTACCTTGTCATTAACTACGTGATGTACCCATCTTATCTTCAGCATTCTTTTATAGCACCACATTTAAAAAAAGCTTCAAAACGCTTTCCTTTCCATCGCCAGTCTACAATTTATACCCTGTCTACTTCGACCATCATCAGTTATTTTGCTGCCCAAACAGTAAAACTCACCTACTACTATAGATGTCTCCTTTACTGATCTAATTCCCTTGGCATCACCTGATTTAATTCGACTACTTTCCATTATCCTCGTTTTGCTTTTCTTGATGTTCATCATAAATCCTCCCTTCAAGATACTGTCCATTCCGTTCAACTGCTGTAACAAGTCCTTTGCTGTCTCTGACAGAATTACAATGTCATTGGGAAATCTCAAGGTTTTTATTTCTTCTCCCTGGATTTTATTTCTACTCCAATTTTTTTCTTTTGTTTCGTTTACTGATTGCTCAATATACAGATTGAATAACATTGGGGATGGGCTACAACCTGTCTCTCCCTGTTCTCAGCCAATGCTTCCCTTTTCTGCTCCTAACTCTTCTAATTACCATCTGGTTTCTGTATAAATTGTAAAATAGCCTTTTGTTCCCTGTATTTTACCCATGCCACTTGCAGAATTTAAAAGAGAGTATTCAAGCCTACATTGTCAAAAGCTTTCTCTAAGTCCTTAGAAAGAGATAATTTGTTGGCCGTTGAAGTGTTTTCTGTAGTTGAATCCCTCAAAAAACAGTTAGAACAATGAATATCAGATTGGTTTTTTGGGATCAAAACTATGATCCATATTAATCTTCTGCCAACAATAGATCTGCAATCAATGGAGTTAGGGTTGATACAGTGGTATTAAACAGTACTGGAGTACTTGATATCTAGATTTGATTTTTCAGTAAACAGCGCATTCTGTAACATGAGTATCATGTCTCTGTAGAAGGAGATTGATTTCAACTGTGTTCTGAAAATGCTTCAGGGATAAATTGAAAATGCCGTGTGGCTAGGGCCTCCCGTCGGGTAGACCGTTCACCTGGTGCAAGTCTTTCGAGATGACGCCACTTCGGCGACTTGCGTGTCGATGGGGATGTAATGATGATGATAAGGACAATACAACACCCAGTCCCTGAGCGGAGAAAATCTCCGACCCAGCCAGGTATCGAACCTGGGCCGTTCAGTATGACATACCGTCGCGCTGACCACTCTGCTACCAGTGGCGGACAGGGATTAAATTTAGAAAACAGAATATGTGAGGATTTTTTACTAGTAAAGGACACAATTAGCATTACAGTAAATAATACAGTAAAGACTACTGTGTAAGTAAATAGATGGAAATTCTAAAAGTCCTTCCAGAAGAAAAAAAATGGCAGTCTTGCTAAGTTGTTAGAATTTCTATTCTCAATCCCACCAAAAAATGCAGTTGTTGAAAACAACTATCAGCCAGGGACTAAGATTGTGGTCACACAGAAAAAAGGCTTCGCGTGAGCACACTCTAAGTAGAGCTTCAACTGAAAATAAAGAATAATGTACAGTGGAAAAACTTTTTCACTATGGTACCAAATGATAAGGAAGTTTTGGCATGTGCAAGAAACAACAAGAAACGTTCTTTTAAAAAGACATAATATGTGTTATGAGTATGAATTCAATTTGCAAGAAATAATATAATATATGTATTTTAAAAAATAAATGGTGTCAAATATGTTTATAATTTATAAACCTACAGCAATTTAAATACTGATTTTCACGTTAGGTATTGGTAAATTGTAGTTATGGAAAACATTTTTCTATGAATAAGAGAAGGAAGAGATCATAACTACAGATTTAATTTCATGCTGTACTGTGTCACTCAAAATCCTAAAATGTCCCTCTTATGTGGCATTCTTGACCCTCATCCCATTCCCACACAGGTGGTCATCCTATCTGATAAAAAACTGAAGCATAGTGCTTTCAATTAAAATATGAAGGCCCTGCGTGGGGTGAGAAGCATTCTCATAGGAAAGAGTATGTTCCATAGGGCTGAGGGGTGTGGGTAAAAGGATGGTGGTCTGATAGGTAGGGAAACTATGGAGATGATAGGTGTGGATAGTGGAAAACGCAGACAGTGGGAAAGATAGAGGTTGAGGAGCAGTGTGTTGTGTGGGTAGGGTAGTGTTTACAGGAGGAAAAGGATGAGGATGGGTGAAGAGGGAATAGGAAAGAGGAGCCCTGATGAGGAGTGGGATAGGTGGGGAAGAGTTAAAGTTGGTAGGGGGAGTGAAGACTGGAGCGGATCTCATTGTGTGGGAGAGGGAGTTGGTTGAAGTTACTTTGGGATAGGATACGGAGTGAGTGTAGGTGTAGGGACCAAGGTTTGTGTTGTGAAAGCGCGACAGCATACCAGGATTGGTGATCAGAGGGGAGACAGTGACATTATTGGAATCTAGTTTGCGGCTAGCGTAGGAGATGCGGAAAGCGGCATGCAGTGCAAGGCGTTCGAGGCTTTAGAGGGGCTTATAGAACTTTAGTAGGTCGGAGATTTCTTATTTTATCTGTCCACTTAATTTTCAGCAGCCTAACACCACATCTCGAACACTCCGATTGTCTTCTTTTCTGGTTTTTCCACAGTCTATGATTCAGTTCCACACAATGCAGTGTTCCTGACGTACATGCCACCTTATAATATACGCCGAAGAAACTGTTCTTTCATTCATATGTAGGAAACGATTTCTTCTGCCATTGGGATACCCCTGAAATCGCGCTCTACTAACTGGCTGGATTTCTCTGACAGACAAACTGTTCCAAGAACCGCAAGCCCTGACAAACTGCCATTTGCAACTGTTAGTAATTTTATGCGATCAAGTCACAGCAACGCAATAATGGATGTAGAAATTTGTCAGGCGATGGGTACCTCCAAGGAATATCGATAAACTAAATTGAACATGTCGGCACCGGAGATTTAAAATAGTAGACATGTATTAAATCGCAACGTAACTATAACCTGTAGTGATGAATATGAACTTAAATCAGTCCAATTGCAGTACAACACACTGAGTAGAAGCCAAATGACATTTAAAACACTTGGTAAGTATCCAACTCAGTGTCTCATGTCGCACTGTGTTCCTTGTTTCCCATCTCATCAGGAAGTCGGAATTGTACGTGACCCTGGCGGACCAGGAATACCTTCAGCGCTGAATGCTTTATTAATTAATTAATACTGTTCAGCCGGCCGGAGTGGCCGAGCGGTTCTAGGCGCTACGGTATGGAATCGCTCGACTGCTACGGTCGCAGGTTCGAATCCTGCCACGGGCATGTGTGTGTGATGTCCTTACGTTAGTTAGGTTTAAGTAGTTCTGAGTTCTAGGGGACTAATGACCTCAGAAGTTAAGTCCCATACTGCTCAGAGCCATTTGAACCATTTTTGAACGCTGTACACATGTTTACCAAGCAGCTACGATGCAACTGTTTGAGCGTTGCGGCTGCCAACAATTTTGCAACGTCAGAGTCACGAATACTACCGACTTGTGACGATATGTATCGAGCAGAACGATGGACCAAAGTGACACTGTTACGTGGAAGAACGATAGCACCAGTTGTCTATGTTCAATCTTGTAATCTTATGCAATGAGGTGACGAAAGTCATGTGATAATTCCTGATATCGTGTTGCACCTCCTTTTGCCCGGGGTAGTGCAGCAACGAGACATGGCATTGTAAGCGTGGGGTTGATCTGCTATTCTGTGATTCTGCGCAACGGATTAATCTGAGGTGTACCCTTTCCCCTGTGGCTCCTGCAAGATGCTATTTCCACCCCCACACTACTACAGAAGTCAGACAGACGCTCCTAACGTTCTAAAGAGAAACGCCTGAAAAACTTTCAGCAATAAATACACTCCTGGAAATGGAAAAAAGAACACATTGACACCGGTGTGTCAGACCCACCATACTTGCTCCGGACACTGCGAGAGGGCTGTACAAGCAATGATCACACGCACGGCACAGCGGACACACCAGGAACCGCGGTGTTGGCCGTCGAATGGCGCTAGCTGCGCAGCATTTGTGCACCGCCGCCGTCAGTGTCAGCCAGTTTGCCGTGGCATACGGAGCTCCATCGCAGTCTTTAACACTGGTAGCATGCCGCGACAGCGTGGACGTGAACCGTATGTGCAGTTGACGGACTTTGAGCGAGGGCGTATAGTGGGCATGCGGGAGGCCGGGTGGACGTACCGCCGAATTGCTCAACACGTGGGGCGTGAGGTCTCCACAGTACATCGATGTTGTCGCCAGTGGTCGGCGGAAGGTGCACGTGCCCGTCGACCTGGGACCGGACCGCAGCGACGCACGGATGCACGCCAAGACCGTAGGATCCTACGCAGTGCCTTAGGGGACTGCACCGCCACTTCCCAGCAAATTAGGGACACTGTTGCTTCTGGGGTATCGGCGATGACCATTCGCAACCGTCTCCATGAAGCTGGGCTACGGTCCCGCACACCGTTAGGCCGTCTTCCGCTCACGCCCCAACATCGTGCAGCCCGCCTCCAGTGGTGTCGCGACAGGCGTGAATGGAGGGACGAATGGAGACGTGTCGTCTTCAGCGATGAGAGTCGCTTCTGCCTTGGTGCCAATGATGGTCGTATGCGTGTTTGGCGCCGTGCAGGTGAGCGCCACAATCAGGACTGCATACTACCGAGGCACACAGGGCCAACACCCGGCATCATGGTGTGGGGAGCGATCTCCTACACTGGCCGTACACCACTGGTGATCGTCGAGGGGACACTGAATAGTGCACGGTACATCCAAACCGTCATCGAACCCATCGTTCTACCATTCCTAGACCGGCAAGCGAACTTGCTGTTCCAACAGGACAATGCACGTCCGCATGTATCCCGTGCCACCCAACGTGCTCTAGAAGGTGTAAGTCAACTACCCTGGCCAGCTAGATCTCCGGATCTGTCCCCCATTGAGCATGTTTGGGACTGGATGAAGCGTCGTCTCAGGCGGTCTGCACGTCCAGCACGAACGCTGGTCCAACTGAGGCGCCAGGTGGAAATGGCATGGCAAGCCGTTCCGCAGGACTACATCCAGCATCTCTACGATCGTCTCCATTTGAGAATAGCAGCCTGCATTGCTGCGAAAGGTGGATATACACTGTACTAGTGCCGACATTGTGCATGCTTTGTTGCCTGTGTCTATGTGCCTGTGGTTCTGTCAGTGTGATCATGTGATGTATCTGACCCCAGGAATGTGTCAATAAAGTTTCCCCTTCCTGGGACAATGAATTCACGGTGTTCTTATTTCAGTTTCCAGGAGTGTATCTTCTGGAGTCGACCGCTGTAAGGAAATGACACAAGAATTCACAAAATTTCTTACGTAACTAGTGGGATACTTGGGTATTGGAGTAGTGCTAGTTAGTGTAAGAAAAACATGAAACTAACGAAAATTATTATTTATTTTGCAAAAACTCTGAAAAACCACAATGGCACTCTAGTTATGAATTGAGCAAGTTATATCCTGGTTCTTTTTGGAATGCCTCTCAAGGATAGGATTCGCTAATGAAATTTCTATACAGAGTTTAATTGTTATTGACTTGGCAGAATGGCTGAGAGGCGCGCCTACTCAACTTGAATAATTATCCTTTAGAATGTTGCTAGGTATGGTCGAGGCTGTCACTTGTGAAATGCAGTGCAGTGTACCGTTGTGGAGGAAATATGGGGCTCGCAATAGCTGTAGCGCGCAATACCGTAAGCTGCGATGACTGCTGTCTGCGCCGCTCGCTGCTGATAAATAAGATAACTCTCATTCTGTCTGGATTGACCTTCGCCAATCAAACTCTCTCTACGCCTTGATGAAGCCAAGGATTCCTATTCACACCTAGTCTAACTATTGGCATGGTACACCAGTCAATAACCAGTCCACTGCGATGCCACTCAAAAATTCGCTCGCAGGCGTTTAGCTATAACTCAGTCCATTCACACCGCACGACAAGTGTGTCGGCCAACACAGTGAACAACGCTTAATCGCAAAGACTCAATATAGAGAGTCGTCCTTCGATTCGCTCTCGACAGAGGTGCTCTCCCAGTGAAGTACTGAGGAGAGACTTGTTCCTCGCTCCAAGAGCGACAACAGAACGGCGCCTCTCCACGCCAGACGTGAAGGGGTATATCTTTCGGACTCTTCCATTACTCTTTCAGCTCAAGAGGTCAGAAATATCGTCTCCCAGTCAACATTGCTCTTCTAAAATGGGAGAATGACGTTTTGTTTAAGGCCAACAAAATCGGAAATCCATAGCATTGGCGTTTGGCGTTTTCTGTCTCCCAGTGAAAATCTCTGAAACTGTGTTCTATGTGTAAAGAATGTTTAGGCTTGCCGCTCCCACACAATGTAGCGGAATTTGCTTTTAGGCCGAACACGGGGGCGTTCCCCCTTTCGCCCGGGCACCTGCTGTCCGCTTCATGGGTGGTTACCTTGGCGTTTGGCGTTGACTCGTCCTCTGAAGGGACTGGCGTCCTGTTGTGCGGTTTGCATCTCCCAAACTAAAAGCTCCTGTGACCCTCATGTCTGGAATGTATGTCTGTATGCCAGCCTTGAGTATTTCAACCCCGGTGCGCTTACTTGTTATTTGCATATCGTTTACATGAATTCATACAACATTGACTTTATCTTATAGAGTTTCGGTTCGAATGATGCGTGTTGATGTGCAGAATATGATTGTGAGGGCGGAATATGTAAGCAACGAAAACAAGTCGCTGGAAGTGCCCCTGCAGAAATATTGAGCCATGATGCTTCCATAGTGCTCCATAACTGCAAAAGTGTTGCGATGCAGGATTTTGTACACAAACTAAAACCTCGATTATGTCCCATAAATGTTCGCTGGATTCATGTCGGGTGATCTGGGTGGCCAAATCTTCGCTCGAACTATCCAGAATGTTCTTCAGACCCAACAGCGAACAACTGTGGCCCAGTGACAAGGCGAATTGTCGTCCACAAAAATTCCATCGTAGTTTGAGTCCACGAAGACCACAAACAGCTGTAAATGGTCTCCAAGTAATGGTACACAACCATTTCCCGTCAGTGATGGGTTCAGTTGGATCAGAGGACCCAGTCCATTCCATACAAACACAGCCCACTCCTTTATGGAGACACTACCAGCTTGCACAGCGCCTTGTTGACAGCTTGGCTCCCTGGCTTCGTGGAGTCTGCGCCACACTCCAACACTACCAACAGCTCTTTCCAGCTGAAATAGGGACTCATTTGAACAGACTACGGTCTTCCAGTCGTCTAGGGTCCAACTGATATGGTCACGAGCTCAGGAGAGGCGCTGCAGGCGATGTCGTGCTGTTAGCAAAACCGCACGCGTCGGTCGTCTGCTGCCATAACTCATAAAGGCCATATTTCGCCGCACTGTCGTAATGGACAGTTCGTCCCACCTTGATCCCTGCGGTCATTTCAAGCAGTGTTGCTTGTCTGTTAGCACTGACAACTCTTGCAAACTCCGCTTCTCTAGGTCGTTAAGTGAAGACCGTCGGCCACTGACATGTCCGTGGTGGGACGTCGAGCCTGAAATTTGGTACTCTCGGTGTATTCTTGACACTGCAGATCTCGAAACATAGAATTCCCTACCGATTTCCGAAATAGAATGTCCCATGTGTCTACCACCAACTACCACTCCGTGTTCCGAGTCTGTTAATTCCCGTCGTATGGCAGTAATCACGTCGGAAACATTTTCATGCGAATCACCCGAGTGCAAATGACAGCTCCACCAACGCACTGTCCGTTTACACCTTGTGTACGCCATACTGCCACCATCTGTACATGCGTAAATCGTTATCCCATGATTTTTGTCACCTCAGTGTAGTTTTGATTATAAGAAATTGTGTCCTCAAAAACGTAATTTGATGATAGTTTTTGAAAAAAATAATGATTGCTCATTGTTAAGTTTTATCACAGGTTTCCAAAAATCGAAAATTGTGGTTGGAGCGGCGGTGGGGATGCGGGAAGCGGCGCTTTTTTGGTTGAAGAGGCTCTGCGTTCCGGCACCTAAAATTTTGGGATTAAGTATTGCTGAACCGAACACAATCAACTGCAGGTGTTTCGTCATGGAGGTCCCATATTCTCTGGCGCACATCATAGGGTTGTTTGGTGTCTCTCCTATGAGTCTTTAGGAGCATTTCTTGTGGTGTTTCGACAGATATTTGCAATTCCGTTTTTCCTTTGTGTTGCTGGAGTCAGCCCAAACAGTTGCTGCTCACAACTACTTTCATGAGACGCCCAGCGTCAGCGGAAAGTGCGTTTTTCTTTCAATTACAAACACAATGATTTTTAAAGTTGAGTTTTACGTACCCCTGCAATTTTGGAGTCAAAAATTGGTGTAGTGCAATATTCGTTATATCAATATGTATTAAGAGGAACAATAACACACCAAGAATAAGCATTACTCCAGCAACGACTAAGCAGCGGTGTTGCATGTCAGCAGCAGTCAACGATAAGCAATGAGGAGACAGTGCATGATACTTGCTTTCCGTAAAGCCTTGGCAGACATCCTCAATTTGAAAATGACACCTGTGTCTTTTGTGAAAGACGCCTACGACCGTTTGCATGAGTAAGCATCATTACACAAAATTCTTGCTTATCGGTTAACTTTAAGCTGAATAACTTAATGGGAATGGTAACGGAAATATGGCATTGCTGTGAAAAACCAAGTTAGGAATTTTATGTAACAGCAACATTTATTTAATAAAAATCATGAAAATACTCCTTGATCTCTCACTTTACTTAATACAGGGCTATTACAAATGATTGAAGCGATTTCATAAATTCACTGTAGCTCCATTCATTGACATATGGTCACGACACACTACAGATACGTAGAAAAACTCATAAAGTTTTGTTCGGCTGAAGCCGCACTTCACGTTTCTGCCGCCAGAGCGCTCGAGAGCGCAGTGAGACAAAATGGCGACAGGAGCCGATAAAGCGTATGTCGTGCTTGAAATGCACTCACATCAGTCAGTCATAACAGTGCAACGACACTTCAGGACGAAGTTCAACAAAGATCCACCAACTGCTAACTCCATTCGGCGATGGTATGCGCAGTTTAAAGCTTCTGGATGCCTCTGTAAGGGGAAATCAACGGGTCGGCCTGCAGTGAGCGAAGAAACGGTTGAACGCGTGCGGGCAAGTTTCACGCGTAGCCCACGGAAGTCGACGAATAAAGCAAGCAGGGAGCTAAACGTACCACAGCCGACGGTTTGGAAAATCTTACGGAAAAGGCTAAAGCAGAAGCCTTACCGTTTACAATTGCTACAAGCCCTGACACCCAATGACAAAGTCAAACGATTTGAATTTTCGGCGTGGTTGCAGCAGCTCATGGAAGAGGATGCGTTCAGTGCGAAACTTGTTTTCAGTGATGAAGCAACATTTTTTCTTAATGGTGAAGTGAACAGACACAATGTGCGAATCTGGGCGGTAGAGAATCCTCACGCATGCGTCCAAAAAATGGCAGTTCACCAAAAGTTAACGTGTTTTGTGCAATCTCACAGTTTAAAGTTTACGGCCCCTTTTTCTTCTGCGAAAAAAACTTTACAGGACACGTGTATCTGGACATGCTGGAAAATTGGCTCATGCCACAACTGGAGACCGACAGCGTCGACTTCATCTTTCAACAGGATGGTGCTCCACCGCACTTCCATCATGATCTTCGGCATTTCTTAAACAGGAGATTGGAAAACCGATGGATCGGTCGTGGTGGAGATCATGACCAGCAATTCGTGTCATGGCCTCCACGCTCTCCCGACTTAACCCCATGCGATTTCTCTCTGTGGGGTTATGTGAAAGATTCAGTGTTTAAACCTCCTCTACCAAGAAACGTGCCAGAACTGCGAGCTCGCATCAACGATGCTTTCGAAGTCATTGATGGGGACATGGTGCGCCGAGTGTGGGAGGAACATGATTATCGGCTTGATGTGTGCCGAATCACTAAAGGGGCACATATCGAACATTTGTGTATGCCTAAAAAAACTTTTCGAGTTTTTGTATGTGTGTGCGAAGCATTGTGAAAATATCTCAAATAATAAAGTTATTGTAGAGCTGTGAAATCGCTTCAATCATTTGTAATAGCCCTGTAGAAAGATTATATGGAATGCTAACCCGTCATCAGTAAAACAAAATAAAAATAGCAATTTTATCCAACCTTACTATCTCTCATAGCAAAGATGACTATAGGAGCTATCACACAGAGCGTTTGTACTCACCAGAGTCTTAGCGGGGAATCCTAACCGTCTCCCCTTGTTCGGGGTCCAAGCACGGTGGCCGGAAGGGCTCAGAGAATCTGCCCTGTGGCTATTTGCTAACCTAACGGGACCTGCTAATGCACGGGGAATTTATGTCTCTCTGGTCCGGTGCAGTCGCACTCTACATAATACAGTGGTTGGCTAAACTGCGTCTTCACATTCGCGGAACCCACAGCAGACAGCCCATGCATACCTTAGCAGACTGCCCGCATTCATGTTTGCAGATTATACTAAGAGTGATAATATAACATAATTCCGAATAATAAAGCTTAAAGTGACCTTTCCTGAGCGTCAGAAGGGCACCCAGATGTGTTTTGAGTATATGATTGTTGTATCAACCACGTAGCACCTCACATGGAGCCGTTACATAACCTTTCCCTTCTGAGAAAAAAATGAGCAGTAAGTGACCTTGCTTTGGAAGGGCACTTTCAAACATTTTTTTTATCATAGTGGCAAGAGCTGCGTCATGTAAATATATGATTGACCACTAATTTTAAGTACACAAAATCCTAGTAATCTAATATATGGAACATAATATATGGAAATGATTAACTATTAACAAAGTATTCTCTTTCAGTGAACATCGACACAATCCTAAAGCAGCAACATAAAGACCCATCCCTTCTGAAACATCATTATGGAAACATAGTGAACACAAGTCATTTCATCTATTACCTCGGCCAAGCATTCCGTTTTAAATGTCTTGTAAATGAGTGCAATTTTGAAATTGTTAACAAAGACATGATCATTTTCTACATTTTAAACATTCGAAATCTCATGAATCTTTCACATACTCGTGCACAAATACATAATTCTCATAGAACAATATACAAATCGATAATCGACTTTTGTGCACTCAAATTATCTTTTCGTAATTGTGTCCTCCTTCGAAATAATCTACAAGACATAGTAAAACATTTAAAAACTTTAAACTTGAAAATTTAAACACATTACAAGAGAATCTTAACCAAGTACAGTTAATGCAACATTCCCAAGCTTATTTTGGCACTTCATACATATTTTCCCTTTTTTTTAAAAATTATCAAACAAATATGATTGAAATTTCTGAGACTGTCGCATAAAGTCGTGGAAATTCTTTTAAGTTTCATTACTGAACTTAATGTGGTAAATTCCTTTCTTTAACATTGGTCCATATTTTCTTTAGTTATAAAACAAAAGATCAGTTTGAAAGTAGTATTTCCTTTCCGCTACAACAATCACAAATTTTAAGAACTCAGTCTCTGTCATTAACCTAAGTACATTTCTGAAAAATTACAATACATAAAGATAATATCCGTATAAAAGAAACACACGCTCTGTCTTTGTTAAGTACGTGGCACTTTCGAGCACTTTTATACACTTCACTATTGGGCTTGGGGCATTTGGAGGACATCCGTGTTGGGCTATTTGTTGAATGGGGATGGGGGGACTTTTTGTGCAGGTGTTAGGGACTGTAGACTGTCCCTCTGTCACGCAGATCAACTCCTTGTCTCTGGCCTCTCCCTCAATATTTGGCAGCAGCTCAACAGAACCTGTGGTGCCCGTGTTTACAGCCGCACCACGACACTTCTGCACGTGTTTCCTCGTCACTCTGGGGCAGGGTGAACTCACCCCAGCTGTCATTGCCTTTTGCCACGTCGCAAGTGCCTGGACGCGCCTTGCTAACATCTCATAGTAGTGTAGCCTTATCAGCAAGTGTTATGCCGACAGCCACTACTCATGACGTCATCCCCTCGATGGCCTCATTCTCCTTTCTTCCTCCTGCAGTCTCGCCATGCCTAACTCTAGTGGTGGGTCTAATTCGGTACTACAGACGTTGTGGGTGTGGTGGCGTTGCTGACACGTCACCACTGGTGCCACGCCCCTTCGTGCACCCGTCCCTCTTCTCTCATCCATCCTGCCGCATCGCAACGCCTGACCTAGGGTAAGCCAAGCTCGCTTTTTGCGGGTGCCGCAGTTTTCAATTTCGTAGTTGGCAACGGCTGCCAAGCTGGCAGCGCGTCGCCTTACGGGTCGTCTGTACTGACTGCCCGTGACCATTTGATTTTGCTGCGCGACTCCCTTCGTGTTAGGAGGTGTGTCGCCTATCAATGTGGGCGCTCCGCAGGTGTGGGTCAGTACCTCTCGCCACGCCCCTATGCTGCTCGTGCTGCTCTCGACCGACTGAAGTGGCCGCCACTTCCGCCGGGTGGTGGGAGGGCCCACGTCATCGCGTTCGGCGGCGTTCGTCAATCGGGGAATACCAGACGCGTCACGATCGCTACATCGCCACCTGCTAACCGCCTTCGCCTGCGGCCTCCACTTTCCCCAGCTGCAAGCTGCTTCTTGACGGGAATCTGTGCTCAAGGGAACACTGTTCTCAATACTCCTTCATAATGATTTTCTAACATTTATCTCTTCTTAATGATTCTTTCACCCCCATCCTGAGATACCTTGGCCTCAGCCTCGACCGACACCTCACCTGGACCCCTCACCTCCAGACCATCCAGCAGAAAGCCCATTCCCGCCTCCGCCTTCTGAAACTCCTGTCTGGCCGGACATGGGGATTGCATCCTTCTACCATCCACCACACCTACAAATCCCTCATCCGTCCTATCCTCTGTTATGACAGCGTTGCCTGGATCTCCGCACCCGCCCGCTATTACAAGGCCCTCCAAATCCTTGAACACCATGCGCTCTGCCTTGCCTTCCATATCCGCCTTCCTTTCCCCACACAGCTCCTGTATGAACTCATCCCCTTCCCCCACCTCCTCCTGTTCCTCCAACATCTCTGCATCCTTTACATTGTCCGCAGGCTTGATCCCCCCCACCCTCTGGTTTCCTCCTTCCTCTCCACCCCCGCCCATTGCTGTGCCTGTATCACTGTATCGCTGTATCCCTCTCTCCACCTCCACACCCTCCATCTCCTTCATAGGGGCAATTTGCAGCGCCTCCCCCTCCCGAATGAACTTCGCCGTAACATCTACCCTTCCTTCCAACTATAACATGGCCTTGTTCCCCCCCCCCCTTCCCCAGGGCCCCCTTTTTCCTATTTCCTCCTTCTCCCAGAGCGGATTTTCCTCCTTCCCTCCATGAGATCCTGCACCCCATTCTTGCCTCTTTCCTTCCCACATCCCTCCTTACCTGGCCGTCTTCAGGGCCCCCCACCCATCTCCCCCCCTCTCTTCCCCTCCCTCCCTTCTTCCGGTCTCCCTCATCTCCTAGCGCCTGGCAGATCCCCCATTTTGATCGTCGTCAGTATGCCACATCAGTGTTGTATTTAGTGCTGTTTCTCCTGTGCGTCAAGAAGTGTGATTTTAATTGTGTGCTGCCTTGAGGTTCACTGTCAGTGTTTGTTATCTGCTACGCCATCTGTCGATAGTTTTATGCTCCAGTCATACTGTGCCTTGAGTTCTTTCAATTGCGTGGTTTTTGTGTGTGCTACTTTTTTACGGTTTTTATCTCCATTTTACAGTCGCCTTTTTTTTGTCTATTGCCTTCCATGATACCCCCCCTTTTTTATATCTATGTTCTCCATATTTTCTCCTTTGTATATTTTTAAATGTCTTCTATTGTTTGTACTATGTCTTTCGGCTGAAGAGCAACGCATATGCTGCTGCCAGCCCACGCCGATGGGAAATTGAAATACAATAAAGGAAACAAAAAAAATGATTCTTCATACTGTGCCTTATGGGCATTAACTTTCAAATTATATTTAGCATGGCTTGTGATTCAGTCAACTAACAAGTAAACAAATACTCTATCACTAATTTACAATAATCTCATTTCTTAATCATTCCCTCAATAGCTTTACAACAGAGAAATTTTTGTTTGCAACCCTTGAAGTATTTTTGCTTAACGGTAAGTAAGAAATAAATTGAACTTTAATTAGATGAATCGTTTATCGATGCTTTGTGTATCCTATCAACACTGCTTAGGAAGCTAGAATATCGAGTATGAGAAGACCCGATTCATTTATTTACACTCTCGTGTCATCCACGCATCAAATTTCACATTCTTTTACACATATACGTAACACACACAGGCAATCTTGTCTAACTACGTAGAAAGCATTCCTGCTGACGTCACATATTCCGCATGCATGGCTATTCATTTCAAGCTACTTTCACACGTAAATCATAGAACATACAGAATTTCTTCCATGCATATTAAATGATTAGGCAGCGGCCTTGCCGCAATGGATACACCGGTTCCCGTCAGATCACCGAATTTAAGCACTGTTGGGTGTGGCCGGCACTTGGATGGGTGACCATCCGGGCCGCCATACGTTGTTGCCATTTTTCGGGGTGCACTCAGCCTCGTGATGCCATATGAGGAGGCACTCGACGGAATAGTAGCGGCTCTGGTCAAAGGAAACCATCATACCGACTGGGAGAGCGGTGTGCTGATCACACGCCCCTCCTATCCGCATCCTCATTGAGGATGACACGGCAGTCGGATGGTCCCGGTGGGCCACTTGAGGCCTCAAGATGGAGTGCTGCTGCTGCTACAGACTATGTCAATGCTACATTAACAAATACAAAAACCCAGAACTACCCCAAAGTACTCTCTTCAATGTCTCCCATGCATTCTACAACCTTCATTCATACGGTAATTTACTCCTCTGGCTTCCTTATTTTTATTTTTCCTTTCCGTGCCCCTGACACGCTTAATGTGGCGCCTTGCTTCTTTTCTTCTGCAATGAGATCTTCCTGCTAAATCTAGTTCTTGCCCTTTTGACTCTATCATAAACGACTTACCTTGCCTTGTTGACATTATACAATATAATACTAGGGACACAAAACCTATTAGTGATATTTAATAGCCAGCTGATGTGGCCGTGCGGTTCTAGGCTCTTCAGTCTGGAACCGCTCGACCGCTACGGTCGCAGGTTCGAATCCTGCCTCGGGCATGGATGTGTGTGATGTCCTTAGGTTAGTTAGGTTTAAGTAGTTCTAAGTTCTAGGGGACTCAAGACCTCAGATGTTAAGTCCCATAGCGCTCAGAGCCATTTTTTGAACAGAAATGCTGTCTCGGGAGTTTCTAAACACGTTCTCAGGAGAGCTTCTGTAAAGTTTGGAAGGCAGGAGGCGAGGTACTGGCGGAAGTAAAACTGTGAGGACGGGGCGTGAGTCGTGCTTGGGTAGCTCAGTTGGTAGAGCACCTGCTCGCAAAAGGTAAAGGTCCTGAGTTCGAGTCTCGGTCCGGCACACAGTTTTAATCTACCAGGAAGTTTCAGGTGGGGTGGGTTTGGGCATATCAACAGTGTACAGGAGATAGAGGAGAGGGGAAAGGACGGAGCCTTGGGACACGCCGATGGAGGGATAGAAGGTGCGGGAGTTGGAATTGTGGATAGTGACATAGGAGGAGCAACAGGGAGGAAGGAAGCAACGAGATGGACGAAATTGATAGGAAGAGCATAGGTCTGGAGTTTGAAGAGGATCCCGGGATGACAGACACAGTCAATGGCGGTCTGGACAACAAGGGAAACAAAGATAGCAGAGCTATGGGAAATAAGTTGGAGAGAAAGAAGATTGGTAAGGTTAAGAAGCTGGTCATCAGCTGAGAAGAAAGGCCGGAAACCACACTGCATAAGGGGAAGGAAGTGGTGCTGGTGAAGGTGGCGGTGAATACGGCGGGAGAGGATGGTCTCGAAGACCTTACTGGACATGGATGTGAGGCAGATGAGATGATAGGAAGAGGTATCAGAGGGGGGGGGGGGGGGTTGTTGAGTTTAGTGAACAGCAGGACATGGGAAGTCTTCCACAGATTGAGGTAAAAGCCAGTAGAGAGGAGGACATTATACAGGATAGCAAGGACAGCCAGGAAGGACAGGGGAGGGGGATTCATTATTCCTTGAAGTGGCGGTAAGTGACATCATCATGACCAAGGGCGGTGTTGCGTTTGGAGCGGATGACGAGTGTGATGTCGCGTGCGGTGATGGGAGTGTTGATGACTGAGAGGGATAACTGATCCAAGTACTGGAAACTTGGGGCGAGCGTTGGGACAGAGTTATCAGTGCGGTCAAGGACGGTGGGAGAGAGGGAGTAATCAAAATGGGGATCGTCGGGAATGGCTCATTCAGAATTTCTTGGAATGCCTTTATATGCGCGTCCCACGTATTGTGCTTGCGGTAACAGTATAGCCTACACAGCCGCCCTAACTCTTTCATGGTGCGTTCTGCGGGCTTAGACGATGGGTGGAACAACGAGATAAAGTTCGCCGTCATTTTTCTCCGCTTTAACATCTGCAGCCAATGTTGAGACGCAATTGCTGCCCGTTGTCCGTGATTACCCGTCTGACTGGCCCGACCTCTCGCACGAAATTGTTTACAAATGCCGCCGCCATCGTTTTCCCCGTTGCTTTCCTCAGCGGAGTAAAGCAGACAAATTTTGATGTTAGCTCCACAGCTATGGGAACATACGTGTAACCAGACTTCGTCCGAGTTATTCGCCCGAATAAGTCCTCCGCAGCAACTTCTCGCAACCTGTTAGGAATTACCGGGTACATCGGAGCGGCGAAAGATGTGGTGGATGGCTTGGTTTTTTGACATGGTTTACACACCTTGATCACTTTTTAGCATATTATTAAAATAGCATGCCTCGTGTAGCTTCTGAAAGCTCTTCCGTGCCCCAAAGTGTCCATAGCTTATGTGGGTGTACCACATTAATTTATTTATCATTTCCTCAAGTATTATCACTAGCCATCACGGGTCTTTTATGTTCCGTTTCCAGAAAAGAGTACCATTTTCTACCCTATAATATTGCCGAATTGCGGCTTGATTTCTATCCCCCCACTTTTCCTTCACTTCTTTGAGTATGCGGTCCTTGTCTTGTTCGCGGCCGACATTCGTTAATGACATTTCAACAAAGTTTTCGAAGGTGACATTTTTCAGGTACAAAATGCTGAAATTGTTTATGCCCGGTTCACCGTCTGCTCTGTTTCTTAGGCTTATCGGAGCCTGAGAGAGAGCGTATACAATCAGGTTCTTTTCCTCTGGTATGTACTCGATTGTAAAGTTGTATTCTTGGAGGTAAAGCGCCTAGCGAGATAACCTGCTGTGGACCAACTTTGCGAACATCAGGAATTGTAGTGCCCGATGGTCGGTAAATACCTTCGCGTTCCTTCCATACAAGAAGTATCTAAATTTACCGAACTGCCAGACAACTGCCAGCCCCTCGAGTTCCGTGACCAAGTAGTTTCTTTCTTCTCTCGACAGCAGTCTGCTCGAGAAAGTGTAAGTAGGCTGTTTAGGTTTTTTTATTGGTAACGCCACCTCTGTATGAAAATCACTGGCTGTGCTGTGTGCAGTCTGTGGCTGCTTTGCATTGTTGTAATACTCGCCATTGTAGTGTTAAGCAGCTGGCTGTGAACAGCGCGTAGCGTTGCGCAGTTGGAGGTGCGCCGCCAGCAGTGGTGGATGTGGGGAGAGAGATGGCGGAGTTTTGAAATTTGTCATGAACTGCTATATTTATATATGATGATATCAAGGTAAATACATTGTTTGTTCTCTATTAATATCTTTCATTTGCTAACTATCCCTATCAGTAGTTAGTGCCTTCCATAGTTTGAATCTTTTATTTAGCTGGCAGTAGTGGCGCTCGCTGTATTGCAGTAGCTTGAGCAGCGAAGATTTTTGTGAGGTAAGTGATTTGTGAAAGGTATAGTTTAATGTTAGTCAGGGCCATTCTTTTGTAGGGAATTTTGAAAGTCAGATTGCGTTGCGCTAACAAAATATTGTGTGTCAGTTTAAGCACAGTCATGTATAATTGTTCAAAGGGGACGTTTCATATGTCGACCCTTAGCCGAGGATACCTCACTGGAATCTTCTGATTTGTTCTTGTAGTTTGTGTAATTAGCGTAGCTATTGTTTATTCCTAGCGCGTAATTGTAGAGAAAATCTCCTTTGTAGTTGCAGTCTTTCATTGTTGTACAGTAAAACAGTTGTGGCATGCATGTAGATTTGCACCAAGTATTTCGCAGCTGCAATTAACTAGATATTATTTTCAGTGCTATGTTAATGTGTTCTCTTATTTTTGATCTTCAAATTGTGTTTTTCTGTGTTGTCGTGTGAAATACTGTGACAATAATGGCGTGTGAAAAACGTAATACTAGGCTCCCAAGTAAACTGAGAAATGACAGTGAAAATGAAAGCAGTGTGTTAGCGCCACCGAGTAATGAATTAACTGATGTTCAAAGTAGTAATTTGGTAATTGTGCATATGGAAATGGAGCGGGCTGCAAACAATGGTGTAGACAGTGAAACAGGTAGTGAACAGGGAAGCATTATCGATCGATCGGTCGGCAACAGCTCGCCTCAGGAATCCGAAATGACAGGACACAATTTCGCAAATACTGTAGATTCAGGTTTTGGGTCATCACCGTTTTCTCAAATAAGTCAAGACACATTTTCTGCTTGTCAAAATGTGAATGTTGCCGGTGCAAATGCACTGCCGAAAAGCGTAGAGAAACAGATTCCAGACACTAATACATTATTATTGCAATTAATGCAACAAATGGAACAAAATCAGAGACAAATGGGACAAAATCTAAAAAGTTAGACACAGTGGAACAAAATCTTAAAAAGTTAGACACAATGGAACAAAATCTTCAAAAGTTAGACACCACACTTGAACAAACACGTGAAGATTTAACTACTGAGTTACATAACATTGAATCGAAATGTCAAAAAGTCTGTAATGACGTAAAAACACAAATTTGTGAGCATTTTCAACCTATTTTTTGCGGCATGAAAATGCATTACAGAATCACGAAGCAGCCATAAAAGAACTGCAAACCATTGTTCATGAAAATCATGAGACCTTGTGGGCTAAAATTGACTCAGTTGCATCTACCGATTCGGTTACGCAACTTGCAAAAACTCAGGAAAACTTAAAGGACACAGTAGATTCGATTTCAACACAAATGGACACTCTGAAACTTGGTTCAGAAAAACACACTGAGGAAATGTGTTCACTATCGGAGAAAGTAGCCGAACTTTCGGATCAGGTCACTAACTTATCTACAAAGGTAGATGATGATCTGAATGACACAAGACCTGTAGCCTTCACTGACACAGAAGAGTATGAACAAATTAGAAAATTCAAACAGAATCAAAATCAAATCAATACACAGTACAAAAGAGAAATCCGGGAAGTGCAAGATCAGTTGGCACAAGTAGTACAAGAATTACGTATTTCAGAGGACACTCGCGCCCCAATACGGGAAGAGGGACATAGAAATACGGAACAGCCACAAAATAATAACACAGCGCATTTCGGAAATTATGAAAGAAATTGGCAATGTGCACCGAATTTTGAGATTGAACAGCCGACACGACGTAACAATGACCGACATGCGACTCGCCGACATGATGATTTTGACTATAAGCTGTTCATTACTACACGTAAATTCAAAACATTTAAGAATTCCGGCAAAGACATTCATCCACAAGCATGGCTCCATCAATTCTCGCATTGTTCTCCTCCCAACTGGTCGTTAGAACACAGATTAGAATTTATGTGTGACTACTTGGAGAATGAACCAGCTGTAAGAATGCGATCGGTAATTCACGATTGCCACAGTGAAGGAGAATTTTACCATGCCTTCCTCTCAGCATATTGGTCTCAAGCTACACAAGACCGAGTAAAACATAGCATCATGATGATGAAACACTTCGAACAATCTGAATTTTCCAGTCTTATGAAATATTTTGAAGACATGTTGCACAAGAATCAGTACCTGTCAAACCCATACAGCCCCTCAGAACTTATCCGCATTTGCTTAATCAAATTGCCTGAACATTTACGACACATTATTTTGGCAGGACGTTGCAAAGACGACATTGAAGCTTTTCAGGGACTGTTACAAGAATTGGAAATTGATACTGACAATCGCGGAATGCGGAAACAGGAACACAACAATTACGGGTCACATCCATCACAATTCCGCGATAATAACTGGACGCGACAAGGCTATTCTCACAACACAAATCGTGACCAAAACAGACACCACCCGTATGACAACCGTTGGCAGAGTAGTAATAATTACAGGGAAAGATCACCTCTCTGCGGTAATGAATATCACAGAGACAATCAGAGAAACAGACAATATGGGAACCAAAATAATTATTATCAAGGGAGACAGAATAACTTCAGGCCCAACGGTCCAGCGAGTAGTTACGATTCAAGGAGAAATTATCCACCACATGACCGACAAGAAAGAAATTATGGAATCTACCGACATGACGACAGACGAGATAATCATAACGACAGACGTGAATTTCATCAGAACTGGCGGGATTCAAACAGAGCAGGGCACTTTCGACAACGTGAATTTGTAGAAGCTAGGTCTCGTAATCCCAATAACGACGCGCGCCAACAAAGGAACAGACAATGACTCGCACCGCAGGCAGCCGCGTGCGCCGGCTGGCTCAGAGAAAAACAACATAGGCGCTAACTTTGTGAAAAAAATTCCAGTATTCTTTACCAACGTATACCATATGACAATTGCATTCAAGTTCAAACTCTGAGTACTAGGAAGAGTAAAGGTTTACACCACATTTCACATGTAAAACCGTTTATTGAAAAATAATCTGCTTTTTAACTTTGTCCTTGCCATATAACTTTTCACTTTACATTACTAGTATGCTTGTCAGACTTAGAATCTGCTAACATGCAACAATGTTTGAAGTTAAATATCCAGTCTAGAACCTAGGGAACATTTTTAATCAGAAATTACGAATGCATTGTTATAGTGAACAGACGACACAGTGTTGTATTTGTACATTCTTGCTTGTTAGTTGCATGATTACGTGACGACCATCAGGCTTACATACTTAGGACACATACTGGTACTGCTAATGAGATTTTAATGCAACATTTTGGTTTATTTGAAAATACATTTTGAATTTAAAGTGCTTTCTGAGAGATACCAGATGACACAGAGGTTAGTTTATGTGACAGCTACACGATTTTTATCATGACGCTACTAATGAGTGACAATTTACAATGTTGCTTTTGCAGTGTTTCTGTTTTATATCTGCACAGTTTTCTGTTTTATTCTGGAAAGTAAAACAGGTTTTAGTAGTAACTTTTGTGGTATAGCTACAATGAGACTGCCTTTTCCGTAGCACAACAATACATTACAGCACAGTACTTTCCTCATCACGGCAATAAGCGTAATAACTAAGACATTTATACGCAAAGCATTTCACTTTTGTGTATTATGAGGTAAGTACATTGACTTCTGCAGAACTTAGCTTTCGGAGGACGATAACTACGACACTTCCACACAGATTATGTTGCAACAAGACGCACATTTAGCGCTACAGTACACGTATTTGAGTGATTAATTTTGTACTTAAAACATTTATTTTTAAAGATTTTTGAATTACAAAGAAAGTTTTCCGTGATACATTTCATTCCATTGCTGTAATCTGTAACACCTGAGGGTATAATTACATTAATCCTCAGGGGGGTACACGCTTACTTTGTGTACCATGTGTTTGGCAAGCACAAGGAGCCCTAGCTAATATGGTATTTGCTTATACAACTTTACACATCGGTACCATATTTCTCTAACACAGAATTACACAGCTATCTGATCATTTAACAGAGAAAGAAACTTTTTTTACTACGTCAGTGACAGATGTTTACGCAATTACACAGTTGGATAACTTCACACTTATGAAACTGTATTTTGTCTGTACTTTGTGAACTGTTCATATTTTTCCGGAACCATTGTGATGTTATGAGAGCTTTGAATGATATATTTGGTATGGGATCATGATTTTTAAAGTACGTTTGAGGCAGATGACACTTTTGACATGAGCAGAGAATTTTTTTAATTATTGGAGGAAGCTACGACGATTTTGAGATTTGACTGAGGTGTTATGATGTTATTATTACGATGACTATGTGTATTATGCTGTTGCGGTATGTTTATGATCAATAACCTGATGCTATATGAGTTATTTGAGTATGCTACGTATCTGTTATGATGAAATATTGAAGAAGTGTCGACAAATAAGGTAAGGAATAATGAGTAGTGGTTAGGGACTCTGGTTTGTGAAAAAGGTTGTTGGAAACCAAGAATCGTACTTTAAGAGTTATGAAATGTATGTAAATGCGTGAATGTATTAAAGTGCCAACGAAAATTTTTTGGACTCTGTTATATCAATAGGATTTTGTTTCTACAGATTTGTAACGCAAATTCTTGACCTGTGAAATATTTTTATATGAGACTGCCACTGTAGCGGAAACTGCTGTCATAAATATTTCCGTAAGAAAGTTAAGTGACCACCTGCACGTAATGCATCGTGGGCAGCTGCGCGACAGTCGCCTGGAAAAAAGCCATTAGTGTCTGCCTTTCAGAGGCACAGGTGAAAAAAAAAGAGGCCATTATCCTCGCTATTGACATTTCTTTGTAGAAAGCATTGCAAACACGACACGCTCAAACTAGAAAACATATGATTATACTGTGGAGCTTTTAATTTATAATATTTACTAAAATGCCTAATGAAATTATGAGAAACATTTTACATCTATTGTCTTTCTAGTTGAGAGTTTGCTCATTTTGTTTAATATCAAGTTTCTAGCTGCAGCAGCATTGGTTAAAATAAAATTTAATAGATGTACTAATAAAAATATTTTATGCCTACAGATCCAGTAAATAATTTTATGAGCTATTCAAAAAAACGAAGGAGCATAAAAAGACATTTCCCTTCACAGGAATTGCATACGGAACTTCCTTTTCAACTACTTGGTAATTTTTTTGGTAGAATAACTTCTTGTGGTGCACCACTTTAATTACATAGACATTAAGATGTGAATATACATTTCCCTTGTCTGCATTGTTGTCTTTAGTGTAATATTTTTTCTGCTTGAGCTATGTCATGTTCAGATATAAATTATTGCATTTGCTGCTGCTGTTTGCCAGGCATAGTGCTACTAAATTTCACTTTGTATTACTCTGTTAAGCTAGTTTTACTGCTGATTTATTTTCCTTGTTGCTGCACATTGGCTCATATTAGTTGTAATGTTGCATTGCTTGGTAATTTAGATTTACTGTAGCTTGCTTTGCAATTTTCCATTTTTTCTTGTCATTGCTGTTTGTGTTAATTGTTTTGTGCTGCTGCATTGCCTCGTCCCTTAGTTTAGCATCTGAGATCAGTAGATTTAAGTTAGCTTAAGAGGGGGTAGACTATATAAGAAACTGACTATGGAGAATAGGTAAAGAATGCATTGCGAAGTTATATGAAAAAGATTTGGGCCCAAATGAGTATTGTACAATCAGAAATAATTATTTTGAAAGAAATATGAACAGAATACAGAAAGCAGGCTTAGATAGGACTTTTTGGGAAAAATGATGAACAAAGGGAGATCTCCATGCAAAATACTGCAGTAAAACAAACCCTGTCCTTTCCCTTTTGTGTTATCCCACTATATGTTTGTGTACCCTTGTGTATTTGTTTTCTTCCTGTCTCTGTGTACTGTTTCATAGAACTTTTTTCTCTTCTAATACTAAGTTACATTCACTATGATGAGGAATACTGTTATCCTCAAATACAATTGGCATTAATAATGTGTTATTTACTTTGTAAAGATGTTTAGACATTATTTATTCTGTTTTGTGTTAATGTTCATGTGTGAAGTTGATGTTTCGAAAGTTATTCTGATCTTTTATGTATGTACTCATGTCATAATTCCTGTAACATTGATGTATATGTTTATTTCTATTCTGTTGTAAAGCCTGTACTTCAAATGTTATCTGTATTATTATGTTTTAATGATGTATTTTGTACCATTGTTATTGTATTCTTATGTTATAAAATTGTAATTGATACCAGTTCATCATATTATTAACTTGTAAGTTACATTTCACTGCACACGTTTCTGTTGGTCATAGTATATGGACAATATGTGATAAGTAGGGACTGTTAGTGTTTGCACATGTGTTAATAATTCAGCAAGGGACTGGATAACAGCATTGCTGGTTCTAAGGACAATTCCAAAAACTTTGTGAGTGCACAAGTGGTGGTTTATGGACTTGCTATATTATCCGCAAGACTCTTCAGTGGTGATTGTGCACCTGCACAGTCACAACAGATGGCTGCTGGCCATCTCTTCAAGGACTACAGTGGGTCTACATCTTTGATGATCCATCAATACCATTATTTCTACAAGGACTACAGTGGGTCTGCATCTTTGATGACCCACCAATACCATTATTTCTACAAGGACTACAGTGGGTCTACACCTTTGCTGACTCACCAGTACCATTATTTCTACAAGGACTGCATTGGGTCTGCACCTCTGGTGGCCCACCAATACCGTAATCTCTACCAGGACTACAGTGGGTCTATTCTGTGATGACCTACCAACCAATATTCTTCAAAACGTCGAATGACTATGCTGTGGGTTTGCTCTGTTGTGGCCCATTACCTGTCTGCATGTCAAGAGTCAGCAATGTCTTTCCGTTGGAAGGACAACACTACTTCTTCAAGACTGCATGGAAATCCACTACTTCCGTGTGCATTTTCTTTTACTGCTCAGACTTTGAGAAAAACACTGCAATTTTACTGTGATGGACTGTGAGAAAATTTTAGCTTTTGACCAACATTGTATCAATAAGTGTGTGCATTTGATATCTTTGTTATTGTAATTATGAAAAAATTTTTCAAATCTGTATTGGCCACTGCCCAAACCAATTTGTAAAATTTTTTGTGGGGGGCATGGGGGCTATGTAAGTAGGCTGTTTAGGTTTTTTATTGGTAACGCCACCTCTGTATGAAAATCACTGGCTGTGCTGTGTGCAGTCTGTGGCTGCTTTGCATTGTTGTAATACTCGCCATTGTAGTGTTAAGCAGCTGGCTGTGAACAGTGCGTAGCGTTGCGCAGTTGGAGGTGCGCCGCCAGCAGTGGTGGATGTGGGGAGAGAGATGGCGGAGTTTTGAAATCTGTCATGAACTGCTATATTTATATATGATGATATCAAGGTAAATACATTGTTTGTTCTCTATTAATATCTTTCATTTGCTAACTATCCCTATCAGTAGTTAGTGCCTTCCATAGTTTGAATCTTTTATTTAGCTGGCAGTAGTGGCGCTCGCTGTATTGCAGTAGCTTGAGCAGCGAAGATTTTTGTGAGGTAAGTGATTTGTGAAAGGTATAGTTTAATGTTAGTCAGGGCCATTCTTTTGTAGGGAATTTTGAAAGTCAGATTGCGTTGCGCTAACAAAATATTGTGTGTCAGTTTAAGCACAGTCATGTATAATTGTTCAAAGGGGACGTTTCAAAAGGAACGGGCTCCCAACTCGAAGAATCGTTAGCGTGTTCTCCTTGAAACAGAACCGCACCAATGCCGTTCGCCGAACTGTCCGTCATGAGGTAGAAATCGCGACTCAAGTCTGGATGTGCGAGAATAGGTGCATTTACTAATGCCTCCTTCAACCTTTCGAATTCAGCCTGTGCTTGAGCATCCCAATACCAAATCTAATTCTTTCCTCTTAGCACGTAGAGACGTGGCGTGGCCGGCACGCATAAGTTCAGAAATTTCTTGAAAAAATTTGCGACTCCTAAGAATCCTCTTAGTTGCTTCTTCGTTGTTGGCCTTGGAAATTCAGCAATCACTTTAATTCTCTCAGGGTCGGGTTGTATCCCGTCCACCGAAACTATGTGACCTACAAACTTAATTCTCTTACGCCCAAACTGCGGTTTCTCTAGGTTCACTGTTGTACCGGCACGTTCAAAAGCGTCTAATAAACGGTTCAACACCTCACTGTGTTCTTCCCAGGATTTTTCTGCTATTAGGACATCGTCAATGTATAATGTAATTCTCTCACGTAGGTCCTCAGGAAGGATGCTGTTCAAGCCTCGTGTGAACGTTGCCTCTGAAACATTCAGTCCGAAAGGAAGCGGTTGAAATTGATAGCAGTTCCCATAACACAAAAATGCGGTGTACTGGCTACACTCTGGATGCAACACGATTTGCAGTAACTGGCTCTCATATGAATGGAGGTTTATACTTTCACTCCATGGAAACGTAATAATTCTTCCCTGCTCTCCGGTCTGTCTGTTTCTGCTTCAATAATTGTGTTGATTTGCCGAGAATCCAGCACCAATCTCACCGATTCATCCTTTTTCGGTAGCACTAAAAGTGGTGAGGTGTAAGAACTCACGGCGCATTCGACTACGTCCTGCTCTTGCATCTTCGCCAACTCTGCTTTCACTTTTCTTTATGTGCTAACGGAATGGGGTATGGCCTCACGAAAAACTTTTTGTGATCCAGTACTTGGAACTTGTATTCAACGCCTTTTGGTTCAAATGGTTCAAATGGCTCTGAGCACTATGGGACTAAACTGCTGTGGTCATCAGTCCCCTAGAACTTAGAACTAGTTGAACCTAACTAACCTAAGGACATCCCACACATCGATGCCCGAGGCAGGATTATAACCAGCGACCGTAGCGGTAACGCGGTTCCAGACTGTAGCGCCTAGAACCGCTCGGCCACTCCGGCCCGTTCAACGCCTTTTATCGCACCCGGTGCGTCCGAAAACATTCTTTGGTGATTCCTTAAAACCTCTAGAAATCTAAAACGGGCGACCTCTGGTATGTCTCCTACGCTGTGCTTGCTTTCTTCTATTATTTTTCTGAAAACCCCATCCCTTCAGTGCGCGGATAGCGGCAAGCTCACTCCGCAAATACTGTTTACGAGGGTCTCCAGTTCCTGGCGCAATCCCAGGTAAGTGAGAATTTGTAGGCAGCTGGCTTCAGACTCGTCCCTTATGACCCAGTTATCGAACTTCAATTCAACGGAGTTCCCACCTCTGTTTAGGGACATGATACCTCCACCCAAGTCTATAATTGCCTGGTGAGCGTTCATGAAGTCTACCTCTAAAATTACTTCAGTGTTCATTAAGGGCACAATGAAGAAGTTTTCCTCGAACTCCACGCCCTGGCATTTGAACATGATCCTAGTCTGCCACTTGACTTCTACACTTTTAACGAAAATTGCCCCTTTTCACCTTCATCCCTCGCAACGTTAATGTCGACCAAGCTTCTGCCTCCCCCGCATTTTCGGAATGCAGCCTCACTAACAATCGAAATCAGACTCCCCGTGTCGATTACTCAGTCCAGTGATACCCCTTTCACTGAGATGGCAATCAATGGACTAACGGCTGAAATCTTGTTATCCGTTTGTTCCTGAAATAATGTTTCACTAATATCTTGCACGACCGCTACGTTCGCAGGTTCGAATCCTGCCTCGGGCATGGATGTGTGTGATGTCCTTAGGTTGGTTAGGTTTAAGTAGTTCTAAGTTCTAGGGGACTGATGACCTCAACTGTTAAGTCCCATAGTGCTCAGATCCATTTGGACCTAATATCTTCCTGACCTATGTAACGTATTTTGCAACTTTCCGTCATCGGGTGTGGACTAATACCGTCTCCCTCGATCTGCATTGGTCATTACTGTTGTTTTCCCTCCATTTCCGGTAGGTTTTTTCGTGGATTAGCTGGTCTGATATCTACATCACCGGGAATTGTTTCCCTTTTCTTACTCGCAGCGGTCTGCCCGTGTTTTTCACCGCTATTTCGTGGTGAGCTCGGCCGGTCACCGTGATCGCATTTTCCTCTGTTGCGGTTATCGCGCGCGTCATGATTGCCATTACGCCATTCGTTTGTGTATTTACCATATTTGTTCCCGTTCCCCCAATTACCATTATACGGTTGGTAATTAGTGTCTGCGTACCTGTGAGCCAGTACGCTTCCACGTTTTACTGCGGCCGCGACCCGTTTACCGGTTTTGTCCCACATCGTTTCTTTCTGCGAACTGTGCCTTTTCGTGTTCCCATTCGCCGATGTCGTACTCTAACTCCTGTAAGAGTAGTTTAAACGATTCTAAGTCGTCCTTACATCGTCCGGCTGGGACAATATGGCGTTCGCCCGCACTGTAAGGGCTGTACAGAAACTGGTTGTTCTGAAGCATGTGTTCGAACAGTCGCGCATGACTCACAAAACCAGATTGCTTTAAATCTGGTAACATCTTATGCTTTATCCGGTCTTGCGCCGCCTCGTACCAACAGGCAGAGAGAAACTCGCGCTGAAATTCGCGTACCGTGGTGCACGTGCGCGCTACAGCTCTAATTCGCACAGCGGGTTCGGCCTCTAGATGCCCGCACATAAATTCTGTTTTATATTCATCCGGCCAGTTGGGTGGTAGACAGAACTGGTATTGTTAAAGCCAAGAACGTGGGTGTATCCCGTCCACCGAGTTGCGGAAGACTTCGAATTTTCGCACAGAGAGAAAGTGTTTGTAGTCAAACCCTTCCACTTCCCTCCTGTACGAACCTACGCACGGGTTACTGTGTCCTTCCCGACATTTCCCTATATCCCTACTCTCGCTATTTTCTTCGTAGTCCCCCTCACGTCCGGGATCACATCCCTCGCTACTGTCTTGTGCACCTTTGCTCACGTGAGTCACGCGTTCGCATACCTCGTTTGTAGCATCGCGTTGTCGCCTGTAGACCTCGCATTGGCCTTCCTGAAATCTCCTTAATAATTTGATTTCTTCATTATCTATTGCATTCAGGAACGAAGCGTTCTCGCTTCTCTCCGATATTGTAATATCTCCAATCTTTTTCGCGAGTTTTTCTAACTCTTCTTTCACCTACTTTTTCCCCTCCCTAGTTTGCACTTTTACCGCTTCTACTTTTTCCTCAAATTCCACTATTGTCCTAGTGTTTGCATCCACCTTTTCCTGAGTTGCTTCCATAGCTCTTATCCGTTTGATCACCTTTTTATTTTCCCTATTACATCTTTCTGTTAATGTTTGGAGTCCCTTTTCTAATTTTTGTCCACGTGTTCTCTTTCGACCTGAACTCTTTTCTGTTATTTTTCGATAGCGCTTAATCTACTACATATTACTTCAAATATTTCGTTGGCCTCTTCAAGTAGCGACTTATTCTCTTCAAATCTCGTATTTAGTGCGGTCATGATGCCCACGAGTTTTGAGTTTAATTACGTATTTACTCCACTCATAAATTCCTCGATTTTTAGTTTAATTTCGTATTATTTTCTTGCCACTTCCTTTCTGTTTCACTATACTTTCTTTCATCATCCTGACCAATTCGGCCACCCACATGTTATTCGGGTTTGTGTTAGCCGACGTTGTTTGTCTACTCGCTACTGTCTCGGTTTCGACCGCGTCGGCGATTGGGTCTGATGTCCCGCTAGCGGTCGTGGAGATAGCCAGCCCATTTTCTAAGTTCAGCACTGCCGCATTCCCGTTGCTTGGCTCACTCGGGCCTGTACCCTCTCTCTCCGCGGCTACCTGATTAATGGTAACTTCCTCTGCGCCTGACCTATTTGTCTTCGCACCGCTCCTCAGGCGACCACGTGTCTCCATTTTGGATACTGGGATCACACATTCGCACGAAGTACGTAATTAATAGAGCTTCGCTCACGGAAAAACAAATTCCCTACCTTGACTACGAGAGTCACGTCGAATTATTTTTCGTAGCGTAGCGCAAGCTATGATTACACGCAACCTAACAATGTCGCCACACGCAGCCTAACACATCTATTGTCACACGCAATGTAATTTAAAATTCCCCAAAATACATGAATATAACACACAAAGAAAATTTACCCCAAAATCACACAAATAAAATCACAGAGCAACGTGGTATATGCAACGCAGTATTTGCAACGCTGATTATTCACAAACTGGAATTGTGACACCTGTGGAAATTTAATCATTTATTAGTACATCCTAGCACTCTCAGAGCATCACAAAAGGGTTCCTAATTTGACCGAGATCCTAGGCTAAGGGGTCGCCATTATGCATGATACTTGCTTTCCGCAAAGCCTTGGCAGGCATCCTCAATTTGAAAATGACACCTGTGTCTTTTGTGAAAGCCGCCTACGACCGTTTGCATGAGCAAGCATCATTACACAAAATTTCTGCTTATCGGTTAACTTTAAGTTGAAAGTTTGGATAACTTAACGGGAATCGTAACGGAAATATGGCGCTGCTGTGAGAAACCAAGTTAGTAATTTTATATAACAGCAACATTTATTTAATAAAAATCATGTAAATATTCACTTTACTTAATAGTACGATTATATAGAATGCTGGCCTGTCATCAGTAAGCCGGCCGGAGTGGCCGAGCGGGTCTAGGCGCTACAGTCTGGAACCACGCGACCGCTACGGTCGCAGGTTCGAATCCTGCCTCAGGCATGGATGTGTCTGATGTCCTTAGGTTAGTTAGGTTTAAGTAGTTCTAAGTTCTAGGGGACTGATGACCACGGCAGTTAAGTCCCATAGTGCTCAGAGCCATTTGAACCATTTTTTGTCATCAGTAATACAAAATAAAAATAACAATTTTATCCAACCTGACTATCTCTCCTAGCTAAGATGACTATAGGAGGCCGCATTCGGGAGGACGTCGGTTCAATCTCGCGTCCGGCCATCCTGATTTAGGTTTTCCGTGATTTCCCTAAATCGCTCCAGGCAAATGCCGGGATGGTTCCTTTCAAAGGGCACGGCCGACTTCCTTCCCCCTCCTTCCCTAATCCGATGAGACCGATGGCCTCGATGTCTGGTGTCCTTCCCCAAAACAACCAACCAGCCAACTATAGGAGGCATCACGCAGATAGTCTATACTCACCAGAGTCTCAGCGGGGAATCCTAACCGGTGGCCGGGAGGGCTCAGAGAGTCTACACAGCGGCTATTTGCCAATCCAACGGGACCTGCTAGTGCGCGGGGAACTTACGTCTCTGTCGTCCGGTGCAGTCACACTCTATTTAATACAATGGTTGGCTAAACTGTATCTCCACATTCACAGAACCCACAGCAGACAGCCCACGCATACATTAGCAGACGGCCTGCATTCACATTTGCAGACTATACTAAGAGTGATAATATAACATAATTCCGAATAATAATTCTTATACTGACCTTTCCTGAGAGTCGGAATGCCACCTAGGTGTGATCTGAGTATATGATTGTTGTATCAAACCATGTAGAGGTTCACATGGGATACATTCTAATAGTGTGTCGGACTTTTACCCGGCGTAGTGCCGTAACTCGACGTGGCACGGACTCATGAAGCTGTTTGAAGTACACTACAGAACTATAAGCTATTCTGCTTCTACAACTGTCCATAATTGCAGTGTTACCTATGCAGGATGTTGTGCACGAACTGACTGACCTCTCGACTATATCCTATAAGTGTTCGATGGTATTCATGTCGGACGATGTGGGTGGCCAAATAATTCGCCCGAATTGTCCAGAGTGTTCCTCAACCCAATCGCGAACAACTGTGTCTCGGTGAAAATGGCTCCGAGCACTATGGGACTTAACTTCTGAGGTCATCAGTCCCCTAGAACTTAGAACTACTTAAACCTAACTAACCTAAGGACATCACACACATTCATGCCCGAGGCAGGATTCGAACCTGCGTCCGTAGCAGTCGCGCGGTTCCGGACTGAGCGCCTCAACCGCGAGACCACCGCGGCCGGCTGTGTCTCGGTGACATGACGTTGTTGTTGAGAGCATGATGTCCATTAATGGCTGCAAATAGTCTCCAAGTACGCGTACATTACCATTTACAGTCAATGTTCCGTTCAGCAATACCAGAGGACCCAATCCATTCCATGTAAACACAGCCCACACCGTTTTGAAGCCACCACCAGCTTCCACAGTGTCTTGTCGACAGTTTGCGTCCATGGCTTCGTGGGGTCTGTGCCACACTCCACACTATAACCCCACCATCAGCTGAAATCTGGACTCGCCTGACCAGGCCACGGGTTTCTAGTCGCCTAGGGTCCAACTGATGTCGTCACGAGCTCAGGAGAGCCACTACAGGCGATGTCGTGCTATTGCCAAGGGCACTCGCGTCGGTCGTCCGCTGTCATAGCCCATCGACGCCAAATTTCGCCGCACCGTCCTAACGGATAGATTCATCATACGCCCCACACTGATTTTTGCGCTTAGTTCACGAAGTGTTGCTTGTCTCTTAGCACTGACAACTCTATCTAAACGCCGCTGCTCTCGGCAGTACAGTGAAGGCTGTCGGCCACTGCGTTGTCAGTGGTGAGTGGTGCTTAAAATTTGGTACTCCCTGCACACTGTTGACACGATGGATCTAGTAATACTGAATTCTCTAACGATTTCCGAAAAGGAGTGCCCCATGCGTCTAGCTCCAACCACCATTCCGCGTTCAAAGTCAGTTAATTTCCGTCGTGGGGCCATGAAACACGTCGGAAAGCTTTTCACATTAAACGCCTGAGTACAAATGATAGTTCCGCTAATGCACTGCCCTTTTGTACCTTCTTGAACTCGATACGACGTCCATCTGTGTACACGCGTAAAGCTATCCCATGACTTTTGTCGCCTCAATGTAAGTCAGGCGATGTAGATATATGCAACAAACGGCCCTAAAATAATGTGAACCAATGCCTGTCTTTTTGACAGACACTTGCCACGGAAGGCGGGTATTAGGAAAGAAAAACGTGATTAATAAGATTTGCTTAGTGATGCAAAAGACTATAAATAAATAGGATATGAGTGCTTTTGTCAATAACGTAACGAAGCATTTATCTACAACTGGAAAATGCTGTGAAATGCGTGACAGAGTGTCTTTCAGTTGTACCAAATATTTTTTTTTCCTTTTCCATTCGTATATGGAGTGAAGAACTAATTAAATACACCGCGCGCTGTAATTTGTGTACTCTTGTCATCGCGGCCCTCGTGGGAGTTATACTATTTACTTTTGACAGTTTAATTAACCTGAATCCAAAATCGGAATGTACGAGAATATTGACGACACAATAGGTCAGTATTCTAGAACAAATCTGAGAGCCTGCTAGCAGCTGTGCGGGAAGTTGATACACAGAGAAGACGTAAGAAGCTGGGGCGTATAAAGGTTAAATCCTTCAATTGAAAAATTACATTGACAGTGGTCAGTAACTCGAAACCTTTTTAACTGGTCTCCCTTGGACAAGCGGGGTTCGAGGAACTGTTAAGTGTCCGCGAGCAAATTTAGGCTCTGATATCATTTCTTTTCAGAATATGTGTGTCCAGAGCAGACGGAAGGCATCTGAGGTTTAAATAGATGTAATCGATGTCTGTGGTTCTGGGTGACTTACGTTGTAAAGCAAGAGCTAATACAGATGCTACTTTATTTCCTCATAGATATGTCAGTGTGTAGGATGAAGTATACAGCTTGTATGCTAACCAGCGAACCCGGCAAGGCTTAGCAATTGCTAAATGTGGTGTTGTTGTGGACTTCAGTCCACAGACTTGTTTGATGCAGCTCTCCATGTTCATCTATCCTTTGCAAGCCTCTTCATCTCAGAGTATCTACTGCAACCTACGTCCCTCTGAATCTGCTTACTGTATTCATCTGTTGGTCTCCGTCTACGGTTTTTAGCCCCCACGCTTCCCTCCAGTACAAAGTTGGTGATCCCTTGATGCCTTAGAATGTTTCCTAAGAACCGACCCGTTCTTTCAGTCGCCTTGTACCACGAACTTCTCTTCTCCCCAATTCTATTCAGTACCTCCTCATTAGTTACGTGATCCATCCACCTGATCTTCGGCATTCTTCTGTTGCACCACTTTTCATCCATGTTTCACTTCCATACGTGGTTACACTCCATACAAATACTTTCAGAAAGGACTTTCTGACAATTAAAATTAAACTTGATGTTGGCAAGTTTCTCTTCTTCAGAAATGCCTTTCTTGCCGTTGACAGTCTTCATTTTATATCCTCCCTACTTGGACATCATCTGTTATTTTGCTTCCCAAATAGCAAAACTCATTTACTACTTAAGCTGTCTCATTTCCTGATCTAGTTCGTTCAGCATCACTTGATTTAATTCGATTACTTTCCATTATCCTCGTTTTGCTTTTCTTGATGTCCATCCTGTATTTTACCACTGCCACTATTAGAATTTGAAAGAGAGTATTCCATTCAACATTGTCAAAAGCTTTCTCTAAGTCTACAAATGCTATAAACGTAGGTTTGCCTTTCTTTACCCTGTCTTCTATGAGAAGTAGTAGGGTCAGTATTGCCTCGCGTGTTTCAACATTTCTCCACAATCCAAACTGATCTTCCTCCAGGGTCGGCTTCCACCAATTTCTCCGTTCTTCTGTAAATGATTCATGTTAGAATTTTGCAGATTTGACTTATTAAACTGATAGTTTGGTAACTTTCATACATGTCAGCACCTAATTTCTTTGGAAATTGAATTATAATACTATCCTTATTGAAGTCTGAGAGTATTTCGCCTCTTCCGTACATCCTGCTCTCCAGATGGAAGAGCTTTGTCATGGCTGGCTCTCCCAAGGCTACCACTAGCTCTAACGGAATGTTATCTATTCCTGGGGCCTTGTTTCGACTTAGGTCTTTCAGTTCTTTGTCAAATTCTTCACGCAGTGTCGTATCTCCCTTTTCGTCTTCCTTTACGTCCTCTTCCACTTCCATAATAATGCTCTCAAGTACCTCTCCCTTGCAGAGACCTTCTAGTATTGCTTCCACCTTTCTGCAATCCCTTCTTTGCATACGACTGGTTTTCCATCTGGGCTCTTGATTTTCGTACAGGTGGTTCTGTTTTCTCCAAAGGTCTCTTTAATTTTCCTGTAGGCAGCATCTATTTTACTCCTACTGATATATGCTTCTACATCCCTACGTTTGTCCTCTAGCCATTCCTGCATTCCTGCTTAGCTATTTTACACTTCCTGTTGATCTCATTTTTAGACGCTTTTATTCCCTTTCACCTGCTTCATTTATTGCATTTTTATATTTTCTCCTTTCATCGATTAAATTCAACACTTCTTGGGTTACCCAAGAATTTCTACTAGCCCTACTTTTTTTGTTTTATCTACTTGACCCTCTGCTGTCTTCACTGTTTCGTCTTTCAAAGCTACCCATTCTTCTTCTACTGTATCCCTTTCCCCTGTTCTTGTCAATCGTTCCCTGATGATTCCTCTGATACCCTCTTGAACCTCTGGTTATTTCAGTTTGTCCAGGACCCATCTTAAATTCCTACCTTTTTACAGTTTCTTCAGTTTGAATCTGGAGTTCATAACCAATAAATTGTGGTCAGAGTCCACATCTGGATCTCGAAATGTCTTACAATTTAAAATCTGATTCATAAATCTCTGTCTAACCATTATATAGTCAGTCTGAAACCTTCCGGCGTCTCCAGGTCTCTTCCACGTATACAACCTTCTTTCATGATTGTGATTAAATTATGCTCTGTGCAAAATCCTACCAGGCGGCTTCCTCTTTCATTCTTTCCCGCAGCCCATATTCACCTACCACTTTTCCTTCTCTTCCGTTTCCTACTACCGAATTCCAGTCTCCAAAGACTATTAAATTTTCAGCTCCCTTAACTAACTGAATAATTTTTTTTTATCTTATACATTTCCTCAATCTCCTCCTCATCTGCGGTGCTAGATAGCATATAAACTTGTACTGCTGTGATGGATGTGGGTTTCGTGTCTATCTTGGTTACAATGAAGAGTTCACTATGCTGTTCATAGTAGCTTATCCGCGTTCCTATTTTTCATTAATTATTATACCTATTTGATTTTGTATTTATAACCCTGAATTCACCTGACCAGAAGTCCTGTTTCTCCTATCACCGAACTTCACTAATTCCCAGTTTAACTTTAACGTATCCATTTCCCGTTTTAAATTTTCCAACCTACCAGCCCGATTAAGGGATCTGACAGTCCACGCTCTGAACGACAGTTTTGTTTCTCCTGATAATAACGTCCTCCTGAGTAGGTCCCTTTCGGAGATCCGAATGGGAAATTCCATCATAATTTAACCATCGTCATTTAATCATACAGTTGAGCTGCATGCACTCGGGAAAAATTAAGGCTGTAGTTTGCCCTTGCTTTCAGTCGTACGCGGTGTCAGCTCAGCAAGGCCGTTGTAGTTAGTGTTTCAAGGCCAGATCGGTCAATCATCCAGACTGTTGTCCCTGCAACTACTGAAAAGGATGCTGCCACTTTTCAGGGACCACACGTTTGTCTGGCCTCTCAACAGATACCCTTCTGTTGTGGTTGCACCTACGATACGGCTATCTGTAAGGTCCATGGTTTATGAGGGCGAGGAGGGGGGGGGGGGGGAGGGGGGCAATGCTAAATATTCATGGGAATTGGATATACAATGCGCGTCTGGAAAGTTCGGTAAATGGTTTCAGAAAATAAATGAAACAATACTTAGAAACAAAATTCCTTTACCGGCCTTCAGTTTAATCACCATTAGCTGCAAAACACTTCTGATGTCGGTTGTATAGCTGCTGGAAACTGTCAGCAGACGCTCCCTGTTCAATCACTGGAAGCAGCGGGGTTACGCGAAAAGTTTGCGAAGCGTACGCCTTTTAGGGCTAACTTAAAAGGTGGAGAAACAACAATAAGTCCGACAAAAGGGAATTACAGACTGGCTGCGAGCGGGCATTTGTTTAAATCAATGGGGAAAGTTGAAAATTGGCGCTGGACCGGGATTCGAACTTAGGTCGCCTGCTTCAGGTGCTATTTCGCTGCGACTTCCGGCAGTTGACTACTGTTCTTAGGCAAAGCAACGGACCATAAGTCGCTGTAACTGCTCGGCAGTCATCGGTGGCGACGTCATTGCCAACTGCCGCGTCTCGGCCGCTGCAGAAGCAATCTGACAGTCGGGGCGCAATTGCCGTGTCTGTGATAACTGCAATAAACAACGACGCGTAGCGTCGAAGATAGGTTTGCACGATGACGCCGACGACCAGTTAGTGATGTATGTGAGCAGATACTTCAACTTGTATGCTCATAAGCATACAGATTTCAGACATGTGGTGGCAAAGAATTAGGGGTGGCAGAAGATAGGAGAAACAAAGAAAAAAGATGGTAAGTTCTTTTGCGCATGCAAATTTATTTATTTATGTTTTTCCCCACTACGACACGTAATTTTACAATATTGAAGCTAGAACGATATCTTCCTTCTTTCTGCCGCCAAACAACTACAACAATAGTAGTTATGAGTAGTAACAATAAGTTATTTTCTTTATTTGAGTTTAATTCTTTTCCCAGTTGTAACCGGTGGTTTGTAGATTCAGAGAAGCAGTTCTTGTATGTACCTCGTACCTGAATCCCTTCGTCTTGGTGGAATTCCGCTGTTCGAGGCAACGGAATAATGTTTTGTCGTAACCTCACATAATGATAAGGTTCATTAAAGGGTTCTCCTCTTGTTTCTAAATAGGCATCACTGAGGAGATTGTGTAGACAGCAACAAACTGTAAATAGTTTATCACATGTATTAGCTTGTAGATTCACATTTGCGTAAAACCCTACAATACCTGACACAAACGTCCAAAAATATTTACAAAACCTCGGCGCGCTTGTGACAATTGATAGTTGAAGATAGCTTTTCATTTGTCTTGATGGACAGTCCAGCGAGTTTAAGGCCTGAGATTATGCTTTCGCAAGCGGGATGCCTCGTCGCCAACAATAACAAATGGCATCTTGATTTCAGTCAGTGGAAGCTCTTCATTCGCTGGAAATACGTCTCCGTTCATGATCATTTTCCCCATTGCCGACTTATTAAACATGCCACTCCCTCCTTCCTTCCGATATGAACCGACGCCTATCGCTACGAATTTACAGATCGCATCGACCAATGCCAAAATTACTATGAAGAAGTAGCCTTTGTAATTCCAGAAAAGAGAACCACTCTTCCCAGGACACTGCGTCCTTACATGCTTCCCGCCAATAGCAGCACAAAAACTCGGTAAACCTCAAAGAGTGTAGAATTCTTTCGCACTTTTCGGAAAGATTTTCGAGATGGAGGAGGCAGGAAGATAGGTACCAAGTGTCTGCACATAGGTTCTAATGTTTTACAATTATGATACTCATATAGCTTAGTGATATCCAAAAACCATACCCAAGGGACGCGAGACTCTCCCCTGTAGCTAGAAACCTGTAACACAAACCATAATTATTATTAATACATGAAACATTGATAATATCTATTGTACTAAGTACGCAACTAAAAAAAATATTTCTGTTTTAGGTTACCAGTGTAAGAAGACGTGGAACGACCTCAGAGATAACTATTGGAAAACAGTTCGAAAAGAAAAATTGCAAGCAGATGCTGCAGTACTAAGTTCACAAAACAATAGGCTTTGTACAATAGACTCAGTTTTTTGAAAAATGTAGGAAGGGAACGTATATACACTATGTGATGAAAAGTATCCGGACACCTGGCTGAAAATGACCTATAATTTGTGGCGCCCTCCATCGGTAATGAGGGAATTCATTACGGTGTTGGCCCACCCTTAGCCTTGATGACAGCTTCCACTCTCGCTGGCATACATTCAGTCAGGGATTTCAGATCGATTCCGTATTTCTGGATTTCCGGAAGGCTTTCGACACTGTACCACACAAGTGGCTCGTAGTGAAATTGCGTGCTTATGGAATGTTGTCTCAGTTATGTGACTGGATTTGTGATTTCCTGTCAGAGAGGTCACAGTTCGTAGTAACTGACGGAAAGTCATCGACTAAAACAGAAGTGATTTCTGACGTTCCAAGGTAGTGTTAGAGGCTCTTCGCTGTTCCTTATCTATACAAACAATTTGGGAGGCAATCTGAGCAGCCGTGTTAGGTTGTTCGCAGATGACGCTTTCGTTTATCGACTAATAAAGTCATCAGAAGATGAAAACAGATTGCAAAAGTATTTAGAAAAGATATCTGAATGGTGCGAAAATTGGCAGTTGACCCTAAATAACGAAAAGTGTGAGGTCATTCACCTTAGTGCTAAAAGGAATTCGTTAAACTTCGGTTACAGGATCAATCAGTCTAATCTAAAAGACGTAAATTCAACTAAATACCTAGGTACTACAATTACGAACAATTTAAATTGGAAGGAACACATAGAAAATGTTGTGAGGAAGGCTATCCAAAGACTGCGTTTTATTGGCAGGACACTTAGAAAATGTAACAGACCTACTAAGGAGACTGCCTACACTACGCTTGTCCGTCATCTTTTAGAATACTGCTGCGCGGTGTGGGATCCTTACCAGGTAGGACTGACGGAGTGCGTCGAAAAAGTTCAAAGAAAGGCAGCACGTTTTGTATTATCGCGAAATATGGGAGAGAGTGTCACAGAAATGATACAGGATTTGGGCTGGACATCATTGAAAGAAAGGCGTTTTTCGTTGCGACGGAATCTTCTCACGAAATTTCAGTCACCAACTTTCTCCTCCGAATGCGAAAATATTTTTTGACACCGACCTACACAGGGAGAAAAGAGCACCACGATAAAATAAGGGAAACCAGAGCTCTTACGGAAAGATATAGGTTCAAAAATGGTTCAAAAGGCTCTGAGCACTAGGGGACTTAACTTCTGAAGTCATTAGTCCCCTAGAACGAAGAACTACTTAAACCTAACTAACCTAAGGGAATCACACACATCCATGCCCGAGGCAGGATTCGAACCTGCGACCGTAACGATCGCGCTGTTCCAGACTGTAGCGCCTAGAACCACTCGGTCACTCCGGCCGGCCAAAGATATAGGTGTTCATTCTTTCCGCGTGCTATGAGAGAGAGAATTGTGAAGGTGGTTCGATGAACCCTCTGCCAGGCACTTAAATGTGATTTGCAGAGTGTCCATGTAGATGTAGATGAAGTTAAACTCTGTTTTGCAGCGACAAGAGTTCTAGAGTTCTCACACCGACACTGTTAGGTCGGATGCAGCGTGCACCATTGCTTCAGTTCGCTGATATGCACGACAGGCGGCGCCTGGTGACAAGTTTCTCAATGCGTATGCGCCGGCGCTTAACCCTCACCAGCGCATTTTTGAACATATCGCTCCTCAACGAGAACGGCGACACAACTAAAAAATGCAATACTTGAGACATCACGACTTAATGAATTCTATACAAATTGTATTGAAATAGTATAAGCTTCCTTTAAATGTCACTGAAGTTCTGTTGCCAGTAAAGTCCATTACACACTTCCGGAAAAAAATGATACATCTGATCTGACGTCATATGCCACCTGTGGGATAGTAGATGTACTGATATGGTTTCAATGTCGTCCACCAACAGATACCATAGTAGCATAGCTACCAGAGCGCCTTCTGTGTCTATCCTTTAATATGAAACGCTCACAACTTAAAGGCTCAGTGTGATGCAAACGTGTTAAGCAAGCAGGCAACAATGCCACGGAGGCACACTTGTGTTTCCCACAGCCAAGCCAACTGAGCGAAATTTAAAAGGGATGGTCCTTTCGGAGAACAGCCACACAGGATGGACGTGCTGTACCAGTTCCGCAACGACGCTGGACTCTGTGGTCACGTGAACATCCTCACACTTGTAGATGAGATTCTGGGCGTCCACGCAGCACAGACCCCCCCAGGACTGTCGTATTGTAGGGGCAGCGGTGGGAGATCGACAGCTACCACAGCACAGATAAGAGGGCTTCTGAGCCCAGACGTGAACTGTTGCGATCTGGTTATTAGCAGTGGGACTAGGGGCACACACACTTCTAGCCCATCTTCCACCCACTCCACACCATCGATAAGCAAGGCTCGACTGATGCCGTCAGCGGATCACTTGGAAGGTGGAATGACGTGCCGTGGTCTTCAGTGATGAAAGCAGATTCTGACTGCGCCCAAGAGAAGGTCGTTTGTGCGTACAACGTAGACTTCTGTCTGGTAGAATGCATTCGTCCAAGACACATTGATCCCATCGGGGTGCGATAAGCTACAATTGTGTTTCACCTTTGGTGTTTGTGAAGGTGACGCTAACCAGCGCTCGTTACATGCAGAATGTTGTCAGACACGATCTATTGCCGTTCTTGCAACAGGAATGTGATGTATTTTTCCCACAGGATAATGCTCGTCTACAGGCCTCCCATGAAGCGCAACGTGCTATGCATGACATGCAGCAACTCCCCTGGCCATGGGGTTCTAGGCGCGCAGTTCGGAACCGTGCGACTGCTACGGTCGCAGGTTCGAATCCTGCCTCGGGCATGGATGTGTGTGATGTCCTTAGGTTAGTTAGGTTTAACTAGTTCTAAGTTCTAGGGGACTGATGACCACAGCTGTTAAGTCCCATAGTGCTCAGAGCCATTTGAACCCTGGCCAGGACGATCGCCGAACTTGTCTGTAGTCGAGCACGTGTGGGATTTGATGGGACGAGAATGGACTCGTGCCATTCATCGACCAACAACTCTTGCAGAACTTACGGCAAGAAAGGAAAAATGAATTGACTGTTGGTGTTAATAACGATCATCCTCCCTTACCTCCTCTGCATTACTGCAGATGATGTGTCACTGAGCACATTTGTTCTGTGCATGCAGTACACGTGAGGCGCCTAGTTGTTTCCACTGCACTGTGTGGAATGGTTCAAATGGTTCAAATGGCTCTGAGCACTATGGAATTTAACATCTATGGTCATCAGTCCCCTAGAACTTAGAACTACTTAAATCTAACTAACCTAAGGACAGCACACAACACCCAGTCATCACGAAGCAGGGAAAATCCCTGACCCCGCCGGGAATCGAACCCGGGAACCCGGGCGTGGGAAGCGAGAACGCTCCCGCACGACCACGAGCTGCGGACACTGTGTGGAATACGAAGGTTCTGTTACAGTTCACTAACCTGCTGTCATCAAGTTGATGTCCCCAGCGCAGAAAACAGCACGCAGGTCGTAGGTTCTGTATCTTGAGGCTGAAACTGACTTTTAGCGAGGTTCTGTTCTGAAATAATGTATCACTTCTTTGGGATGCCACCCGCGTATTTTAATATAGCCACACGAGAAGACTACATGATCTTAACACAACACCTTCTGATACAGCAAAGTACATGATCAAACACAATGTTTACGAAAATGTATCTTTACACTATTTGCGGCACGTGTCTGTGCCTCATGACTACCGGAGTGAATCTTTTTTCAATACTGAAAACTGGCAAACACATCTCGACTACCTAATCCAGAGTGACGAATAGGAACTTAAAGAAAAATTGGAAACACATCCTACGACAGACAACATGTCTGTTCTTCTCGACTGCCTAATCGAGAGTGACGAACACCCGAAACACTTCGCGCGCCTTACCAGAAAAGGCGTGACAAGAACGCTTCCGGAGTGCTTCGTCTGCAATTTCGTCAGTCTTTTGTTTTTGATTTAATTTTTTTTAATAATTATAAAATGACTATTTGATAGCCAGCTTTTGAGAGATATTTATATTAAAAAGTGAAGTCATTCCAATGAGTATTTTAGCTAATAATAATAGCTATACTTTAACGTTTTGGCACCCTTGCTCCGAACACAGCAGCCAATCACAGAGCAGTAGCATTATGCTAGCGGTCTTTCTCACGGGAATGGTACCGAATGTAACATCTGTCACAGGTACCGCACACCACATGTCGTCATCTATATACTTCTTGCATCTCCACTGCTCTGGGAACAGCTTCTTGGACGCCGATATGATGGCTGACTAAGCCAGAAATATTACAAACTACGTAGACGGGTCGAGCAGGCGTGGCACAACGCATCCTAGGATATCGCCAGTTTTACGATCGACCGGATGCCAGTGTCAGTGGCTGCATTACCGCAAATGGTTCAAATGGCTCTAAGCGCTACCGGACTTAACAGCTGAGGTCATCAGTCCCCTAGTCTTAACAACCACTTAAACCTAACTAACCTATGGACATCACATACATCCCTGTACGAGGCAGGATTCGAACCTGCAACCGTAGCAACAGCGCGGTTCCGGACTGAAGCGCCTAGAAACGCTCGGCCACAGCGGCCGGCTGCATTACCGCCCGCGGAGGCTACACCACGTACTAATGTGGGTGTTTCAGCATCACTCGATACCTGGTACCTCAGAACCGCTTGTGCTATTAATCTGTAAATGCAATCATTTCATGTACTCTATATGCACTGTTGCAACAATAAATCTTGAGTCAATTGGAAACCTCTAGAAGGGTAAGTACAAATTTTTCCTGGCAATGTATTCTTTGTGCACGGTGAATCTTCGCACTTGTTTTTCAGTGACAAACTAGAAACTGTTGTATTTTTATTTGTGTCACTTCTCTTGCCGGAGTTTGATACGACTACGTGATCATTCAAGGAACTTTACAGACGCCCCCTGTAGGTGCTAATTGGGGCAACCCATTGGAATCCTGTCAGGACGCAAATTTCGGCACTTTGTTACGACTTCGCTTATCTGAAGGTATAGAACTCGAAGTTATAATAAATAACATAGCAGTAGTATGGATGAGGAAGTACAGTCGAGTGAAGTTTTGTAAGGTCCTCTCGGGGGCACAGACATGTGTGAGGCCTTGTGTTATCATGAAGAAGGAGAAGCTCGTTTGCATCACCCCGAATGAGTCCGTCCCGATAGCTGAATGGTCAGCGTGACGGATTGCCATTCTATGGGCCCGGGTTCGATTCCAGCTGGGTCGGGAATTTTCTCCGCAGAGGGACTGGGTGTTGTGTTATCTTCACCATCATTTCATCCCTATCCGGCGCGCAGGTCGCCCAATGTGGCGTCGAATGTAATAAGACCTGCACGAGCAACTGTCGCAATTGTGTGTGTTACAGACTGTACAGAACTACATCGACGATTGTTGAACAGTAGCTCAGGGTTAGCGATTGGAAGGACAACATAACTGCACACACATTCAAACTGTATGCTTTGCACAAATCTGTGTACTACAACGATTTTGTGCTCGATCTTTACCAAAAAATCTATCTATGTTGAGAATAAGAAGATAACTGGGAAATACCACTACCACCAGTACTATTACACACACACACACACACACACGCACACACAAACACTGGACGAGAAAACTAAGGAGAAGGCCCATTTGAACAATACATTTGCTTGGAAAGGTATTTTGACAGTTGGTACAATTTCAGAACAATTACGAATTTTGGGAACATGGTCCATTCCTCAGTCAGCGACTGGCTTATTGTTATGAATAATACTGCTAGTGGCATTACGTATCAGTACCACCCTACAAGTGTCAAAGTTGGTAATGGAATTATAAATTTCCAACAGACGCCGATAGCAATCACACAGGTCATGGTGGACCCAATGGTGTGCGCCTGCTGAGCCAGATCTCCAGCGGCTCCATAACACGGGCGCCTTCTGACGCCGTGATATAGGATGGCCAGCAGCAGCCAGTTGGTCCAATCGCACTTGGATGCTCTTCGCTATGAGACGCTTTGCAGACTATGCCTAGCCTCTATTTCTTGCTGCACTATTTGTAATAAGTCTTTATACACTTGGAGAAATACAAGTAAGGTAAATCTTCAATTTGCTGTGTTAACTTGTTTGCTTATCATTTCTGGTCCTGTCTAGCTTTCCTACGACGGCAATTGCTGCACTACTGTGTAGCCCACCTCTCCTTACTGTTCTGTAAGAAGTCGCACACAACACTGCTTCAGTCACCTCATGCAATAATTCGTGTCCGTGGGAAATATTAAGGCAACACGGTGGTGGAAATTACACTGGTTGAATTTACTGCATGATGTCGGAGAGACTGCCGGCCAGAGTGGCCGAGCGGTTCAAGGAGCTTCAGTCCGGAACTGCGCGACTGCTACGCTCACACGTTCGAATCCCGCCTCGGGCATGGATGTGTGTGATGTCCTTAGGTTACTTAGGTTTAAGTAGTTCTAGGTTCTAGGGTACTCATGACCTCCGATGTTAAGTCCCGTAGTGCTCAGAGCCATTCGGAGAGACTAGCATTCAAAAACTATATTCAGTCTCTGATATCTTAACCACTGCTATCATCTTTGCAAAAATCACTACTTTTATATAAAAAAATATGTCTCTGCCATGAAATGAGTTTATAGAATGGTAAAGGAGTGGCAAATCTATAACCCTGAGTGCGAGCTATGTGAACAGATAATTTTGTTTAATCTCGTCTGAATAATGAAACTAACCTGAACTAACAAAGAAAACTCCCAGTAAAAACTTCCACTTTACATAAAAATCATAATGGATGCGCAAACAAGAAATGTAGAACATCGCACAGGAATATATTCACAGTTCTCAAATCAGTTTTTACCAAACCATATTTCCAAAACTCAACATTCTCTACATTCACACATTATCTGTGTGGTGTGTTAGTAATTTCCAGACCATTTACACTGAAGAGCCCAAAAACTGGTACATCTCCCTAACATCGTGTAGGGCCCCTGAGGGCACGCATAAGTACCGCAACACGACGTGGCGTCGACTCGACTAATGTCTGAAGTAGTGCTGGAAGGAAGGGACACCATGAATCCTGCAGGGCTGTCCATAAATCTGTAAGAGTACGAGGGGGTGGAAATCTCTTCTGAATAGCACGTTGCACGGCATCCCACGTATGCTAATAATGTTCATGTCTGAAGAGTTTGATGGCCAGCGAGAGTACCTAAACACAGAAGAGTGTTCCTGAAGCCACTCTGTACCAATTCTGGGCGTGCTGGAATTGCCCAAGTACGTCGGAATGCACAATGGACGTGAATGGATGCAGGTGATCAGACAGGAAGCTGTCACCTGTCACCTGTCAGAGTCGTATCTAGACGTATCAGGGGTCCCATATCACTCCAGCAGCACACGCCCCACGCTATTATAGAACCTCCACCAGCTTGAACTGTTCCCTGCTGACATGCAGAGTCTGTGGATTCATGAGGTTGTCTCCATACCCGTACCTATCCATCTGCTCGATACGATTTGAAAGGAGACTCGTCCGACCAGGCAGCATGTTTCCAGTCATCAACAGTTCATTGTCGGTGTTGACGGGCCCTGGCGAGGCGTAAAGCTTTGTGTCGTCAGTCATCAAGTTTACACGAGGGGGCCTTCCGCTCCGAAAGCCCATATCGATGACGTTTCGTTGAATGGTTCGCACGATGACCCTTGTTGATGGTCCAGCACTGAAATCTGCACCAATTTGTGGAAGAGTTAGCCGGCCGTGGTGGCCGTGCGGTTCTAGGCGCTCCAGTCCGGAGCCGCGTTGCTGCTACGGTCGCAGGTTCGAATCCTGCCTCGGGCATGGGTGTGTGTGATGTCCTTAGGTTTCTTAGGTTTAAGTAGTTCTAAGTTCTAGGGGACTGATGACCACAGCAGTTGAGTCCCATAGTGCTCAGAGCCATTTTTTTGTGGAAGAGTTTTACTTCTGTCACGTTGAACGATTCTCATCAGTCGTCGTTGGTCCCGATCTTGTAGGATCTTTTTCCGGCAGCAGCGATGTCGGAGATTTTATGTTTTATCGGATCCCTGATATTCTCGGTACACTCTTGAAATGGTCGTACTCGGAAGCCTCTACTTGATTGCTACCCAAGAGATGCTGTGTCCCATCGCTCGTGCGCTGACTATAACACCACGTCCAAACTTAAATTTTAAGAACCAGCCACTGTAGTATCAGAAACCGATCTAACAACTGAGCCAGACTCTTCTTGTCTTATATAGGCGTTGCAGACCGCAGCGCCGTATTCTGCTCAAGTGGTTCAAATGGCTCTAAGCACTATGGGACACATCTGCCGGCCGGTGTGGCCGAGCGGTTCTAGGTGCTTCAGTCTGGAAGCGCGCGACCGCTACGGTCGCAGGTTTAAATCCTGCCTCTGGCATGGATGTGTGTGATGTCCTTAGGTTAGTTAGGTTTACGTAGTTCTAAGTTCTAGGGGACTGATGACCTCAGATGTTAAGTCTCATAGTGCTCAGAGCCATTTGAACCAACTTAACATCTGAGGTCATCAGGACCCTTGACTTAGAACTACTTAAACCTAACTAACCTAAGGACATCACACACATCCATGCCCGAGGCAGGATCCGAAACAGCGACCGCAGCAGCCGCGTGGTTCCAGACTGAAGCCGGATTCTGCCTGTTTACATATCTCTGTATTTGAATACGCATCCCTATGCCAGTTTCTTTGGTGCTTGCAGTGTAGTTGCGTGGTCAACCCCCGACTGGCTCACTTACTCCTCTCCGAAAGCTATTGGCAACGACACTGCTACTGAACCGAAGATAACATTGCTTGTACTCAGAACCTCTGTGGTATAACATATCGACTATTGAAGACGTCTGTTTGAAAAATCTCCGGTGTACAGATGTGAAGTATGGCATATCCAATGAAAATAAAGCTCAAATCACTTTCAGTGAGTAACCAAAACAACCTAGAAACCTTACAGAGTATATAATAAGGTACGCTTGACAGCAAAAAAATGGAACATTGTAGAATGCAATCAACAAAATAGCTGTGTCGAAGGTCCTCTAAACGCCATAACCCTGTGGATACGGTCGTTTGACTTTTACATTGTTGGTACCACAGGAGGCCACTAGAGAACTCTGCAATTTATGGCAGTCAGTCCAAGTATAAACTAATACTGTCATACAACAAGTATTAGAAAATACATTATTTAAGATGAGGCAGTCCCTTACGCTTGTAAGTTAAACTTCATTACAGTAGGTGACACTTCAGAAATCTTATCACACTCATTAAGTGACACTACGCGTTGTTTGTGATCCAAGGTTGACCTACTGTTAGCCAGACAAAGCTTGCGTGTCTGATCGAGACTCGTCTAGGCATAAAAAGACGTAAAATATCGAATTGTTGACCAATATCAGTTAACAAGTTCGAATGGCCGAATCTGGTAGTAAATGACGACACGTTTAGCACTACACTAGGAACCCCATGAAGTTTATATTGCCCCTAAGAAGTAATTACTAAAGGTATGTAACAAAGTGCAACGCACAAATATCTCTGAGCACTATGGGACTTAACATCTGAGGTCATCAGTCCCCTAGACTTAAAACTACTTAAACCTAACTAACCTAAGGACATCACACAACGCACAAATGTGAACGCCATGAAGTTAACTTGTGATGATGGACTGGGAGTAGAACCCAGCACCTACATGAATTATTAACTAAACGTGATATGGGAACATAAAACGACAACACAAATGCTTCTTGCCTGGCAGGGATTCGAAACCGTCACCTTTTACTGTTGCCTTATCGGTATGAATAGCGATGAAATATTTATTGTTTCTTCACGGGTAGCGAGATGTGCACATGTTCGGCTACGAATATTTCTGTGTTGTATGGGACTTCTTGCCCGTGCATATCGCCGTTGTTGACTCCACACAAAGAGGTTTCAGCTATCAAATTTTCTTTCACTTGTATTTAGGATCGCGCCATTCTTAGAGACTAGGAGGAGTTTAGCATCATAAGGAAACAACGAAGCAATGGGACAGTGACACCTCGAAGGGTTCAAAAGCAATGAATAATTGAAATCGGAGCTCGATTCCCAGTCCGCCGTTCATCTCCAGTAACGGCAAGTAAGGAACATAGGACTGTGTTGTGGTTCCAAATCAACATTAAATACGTCCGTCCGCTTCTGACTAGAACAGAGTTTGATTAGTTTTAGCTGTCAGAGGCGGAAGTCGCTGACTGCAAGAACTCTGTCTCTAATAACCTTTATAACACTAGTAATGTTATTTTAGTTCACCAACAAGTCGTCATGGACGTTCGTAAGACCTTCATTTCTTATTTTAAGCGACCCCTATGGCACTGGACTGGGAATAGAGATCCGATTCCGATTTTTATCTGAATTTGAAGCCTTCGCCATGATACTGTCCCATCATTTCGTTGTCTCCTGATGATGCCAAACTCCTCGAGGTCTCCACAGATGGCGCGATCCTAACTAATAGTGAAAAAGAAGTTGACAGCTGACACCTCTTCGTGTGGGGTCATCAACGACGATATGCGTAAGGTGGGATTCCCAAGCAGCAAAGAAATATTCGTTGCGTTGCCTCTAGCCGAACATCCACATGTAGCTGCTGGTGAAGAAACAACAAATATTTTACCGCTGCTCATAGCGATAAGACAATAGCAAAAGATGTCGGGTTCTAATACCTGCCAGGCAAAAATCATTTGTGTCATCGTTTCAGGTTCCCATATAGTTAGCAATACATATAGGTACTGGGTTCTACTCCCAGTCCATCACCACACTTGTGTGTTTCACTTTATTACTTATCTTTCGTGGTTACTTCTCAGGGGAAATAAAAGATTCATGGGGTTGCCGGTGCAGTGCTAAATGTATCGTCATTTATTTCCAGGTTCGGTCATTCGGCCCTATGGACTGGTACTGGTGAAAACTTATATTTTATGTCTCTTTATGTCCAGTCGAGTCTCGATCAGTCACGCAAGCTTTGTTTGGTTAACAGTGGGTTCAAATTCAGATCACAAACAACAAATAGTTATGTCATGTAAGGAGTGTAATAAGGCTTCTGAAGTGTCAATTATTGCAACGAAATTTAATTTACAAGCTTTAAGGACTGTCTTATTTCCAGTAACCTGTTTTCTAATATTTGTTGTATGATGGTATTGGTTTAAATCTGGACTGACTACAATAAAGAGCAGTGTTCCCTAGTAATCTCTTGTGTATAGTCAAACGACTGCACTGCAGAGGGTTTAGAGAACCTAAGACACAGCTATGCTATATTGGTTGCATACAGTCAGGTGCTGGCTACACATTGGAATTCAGGGGTGGCCCGCTTTTTGTGCTGTCAGGTGTACATGAGGGAATATAGAAAACATGAAGTACAGTTGTGTCAGTCACGTTAACTCATAGCAGATTTCAGTATCGCCGCATTTTGACTAATTCACCGTCTAGCTTACAAGTGTTGCCGAATAGTTGAGAGCGAGTAAAGATGTTTTAAGACATGTTTAGCACTTGTCATTCGCTTATCTTGATCGGGAATGTCAAAGACGGGTTCAAGATCTTACACTCGGTTGATCTGTGTTTGACATTTTGACAACCGATAGTTTCGCACCTTCCAATAGTAGTACACTGTAAGGATCAATATGCAGAAACTCGCTATAATCTGTGCACCAATATGAAATGACGGATAACTTGGAAACTGTGATACTAGCCGTTACTTTGAACAGCTGCATAGTGAACAAGTGTCAGGTGACGTAAAAAAAACAGGGTGACTATATCGTCAAATCCTTGGCCATATTCTGAAACGTAAATAAAACAATTTTCATTAAGGGAATTTACTGCATAAATGTTTCTAGTTACAGCCTCAGTCGCAGATTAATGAGAGAAATTTATCGGAAAGAAAACAAATCGAATAGTGTGAAAAATCTCTCTACGATTGTGGTGGAGATAACGATATACAGTATGAATAAACCAACATGTGTTGAAAAGAAAATAAAAAGACTGGTAAATCCACTAAGTATCAGAATTTCCGCCGAAACAAGAGAGACATTATTTGATTTTTCATATACGGTACGGATTAGAGAAAAGTGCTTTCGAAAACAACGAAAACATTACAACTGACAACGCTTTAAGAAAAATAAATTCAATATACTCACCCAGAAGTGATGTCACAGCAGCCATTATCTTTACATCACTGCTGAAATCCGACGGCCAATCTAACAAATTCCTCTTGACCCGAAATAACAATAGAACAGCTTACATCTTGCAGACAGCATATCATTTACGGTCCTCTTTGGACCATACCCTCTCGCTCCCCCCTCCTTTCCTTCCGGTGGGTGAAATTTCGTATATTCCTGATTACATGCTTATATTTAATATGCCATAATTTCAGTATTTATTTGCAATTAAATTTTGCGTCCAAACATAAAGTATTGTGTTACTGACGAATATTCCGTTTTCTACCGGGTGCTGATCGATATTACACGAGCAGGAATAGCTGGTGCTGTACAAGTCCCACAGATTTCTTTTTAACACTGTGATACAGACTGCTCAGGTGCACCCTGATTGCGCTAGCACCAAATCCATATGTTGCCATGAAAATTCCAGAGTTGTGTCCACTTCCGTAACGACCACCTCTAGCAGTAATTACAGTCCATTGCTCGTTTAATTTCGCAACAAGCGTTCGCTTTAACTTCTCTGCCTTGTGTAAAGCTCTCTCTGTATCGGACCGTGTACGGCAATGTACGGTACCAGTATGTTCCAAAAAACCGCGAGCGAAAATGCGATTTTTCAGCGGGTCATGCCTCAGGTTCTATTGATCACACAGATAAGATGTAAAGTGGTTTGGATAGCCGTTGGCCAGGCAACCACTTGTACACCTATTGGAAGAGCGGGCATACTGTAGCTGCCTACAGTACAAGGTTAAAATTTAGACATTGCACATTTCGTCCAGCCCACGCATATTGAGTAAATCAGTCGGTCCTATCGCATTACGTGTGATCTCGGATGGACCTTAGGTGGCTTATAAAAGCACCATTCATTCGTGGGCGATTCCTGATAAAATCCAGAAAAAATGCTGATATTTTGGTACGAAAAGTACCAATTGTGGGGATGGCCACCTCTATAGTTTTTATTCACTGCAAATCGGCGAAATTTTTGTCACATGTTCTTAATATGATGTTTTTGGGGTACCTTGAAAGGTTTTTCAGTATTGGTGTCTGTTACTGAGAATCAATGGTTCAGAGTTACAGTACTTATGCACGTAAAAAGTGCAGGTCATATTCGGTCTGAGGCGTAGATTAGTTCCAACGGGAGTAGTAAACACAATCCAAGGGTTACAACATCATCGCAATGATTCTGAGGTACCAAAATCTCTTATCAGTCAGCATTTTTTTACCAAAATACTTCATGACGATCGGTGTATGTGTAATGCGCACTTCATACCAATACAAATATATCCAAAGTGGTACTGCGGTTGCCCACAATGGGATGAAAAGGCTGTTAACACGCGTGAAAAGAGCCTAAACTAACTGCCAAATATTATATAAAACTGGGAAATCTACAAAATCAGTAAAGTATTCCAAATAACATTTTGATTTTATTAAGATTAAAATTGTAAGCCGTGCGTTTTCGATGAATTGCGATCGATGAGCAAAGTACCCGGAAAAAATGTCAAGAAAAAGACTTTGCGTTGATGAGTACTTATTTGGTGTTTATGTGCGTCAAGGTATGTAAATTTGTCGAAGTATATAAATAAACTGTCAAAACTATACTGGCCTATAAAATCCGTTTTATGTAAGAGGAACACCCTGCTGTAACAGGGAATAAAAATGAAAACTGCTCGTGTCGGAGCACAGGAAAGGCGAATATGTTCCTCTTTAAAATACTGGCAGAAAAGTGGGGAACCAACTGCCTCAGTCCTCATCCTGCCTTGCTCAGAAAAATTTTGATATGGCAACATATTCGCGTTTGTTCGTGCTGAAAGAGAGTGGCAGACAGACAGTGATGGTGGAAGAGAGAGGAGACAATGCCAGAGGGGGAGGAGGAGAGAGGAGACAGTAATGGTTAAAGAGGGAAATAGGAGTAAAAGAGAGGTGGATGAAGGTAATAGCAGTGGAAGCCAAAGACAGAGGAGATACTGATGGGCAGTGACAGACAGTAGCAGTAAAAGAGAGAGATGGATGGAAATAGTAGCAGTGGGAGCAAAAGAGGGAGTAGACAATGGAAATGAAAAAAATACAGATGAGTACACTGGCTTGAGTGGTTTGGATCCTATAAACTGGGGAACTTTAACACGTAGGTATAGGGTACGGTGCATTAAGAACCGAAATTTTAAGGACGTGGGTATAGAGGAAAAAATGAATTGCACCTCCCAGAATACTTGAGCTGCTGAGGTATGATGGAAGGAACTACAGTGGAATGGAGTCAAAAGGAGACAATGTAAGTGAGAGAGGAGGCAATGGCAGTAGGATGTACTGTAAATCAATGAGAGAGAAAGGAGACATTGGCAGAGTGACATAGACAAACAGTGGCAGAGAGAGGCAGACGCTTAGTATGAAGGCTCAACTACACACATCAAAAATTTTTTCATGACCCCGGTTCCCAGAGCTCCTGAAAATAGACGTTGACTGTGGATATTGTATCACAGAGACACTCCCTTTGAATATTCAGAGATGTCCCTAAATCCGGCCAAAGATGTAAACAACCATGTATGAGCAGCGCCTATTAGACGAAGGGGGTCCGCCAGCCGATCAGTTCTAATTCCACCAGGAAGGAGGTCAACGGCTCGTGTTGTCTGTAGTGCAACCATGCCTAGACGGGCAATACCGCGGTTCGATCGCGTCCGCATTGTCACTTTGTACCAGGAAGGGATCTCAACAAGGGAAGTGTCCACGTGTCTCGGAGTGAACCAAAGCGATGTTGTTTCGACATGGAGGAGATACAGAGAGACAGGAAATGTCGATGACATGGCCCGCTCAGGCTGCCCAAGGGCTACTACTGCAGTGGATAACCGCTACCTGCAGACTATGGCTCGGAGGAACCCTGACAGCAACGCCACCATGTTGAACAATGCTTTTCATGCAGGCACAGGACGTCGTGTTACGACTCAGACTGTGCGCAATAGGCTGCACGATGCGCAACCTCACTTCCGACGTCCATTGCGCCGTCCATCTTCGCAACCACGACGCTGTGCAGCGCGGTACAGATGGGCCCAACAACGTGCCGAATGGACCACTCAGGATTGACATCAAATTCTCTTCACCGTGAGTGACGCATATGCCTTCAACCAATCGTCGGAGACGTGTTTGGAGACAACCCGGTCAGGCTCAACGCCTTAGACACACTGTCCAGCGAGTGCAGCAAGGTGGAGGGTCCCTGATGTTTTGGGGTAGCATTATGTGGGGCCGACGTACGCCGCTGGTGGTCATGGAAGGCGCCATAACGGCTGTACGATACATGAATGTCATCCTCCGACAGATAGTGAAACCATATTGGCAGCATATTGGCGAGGCATTAGTCTTCATGGTCGATAATTCGCGCCCCCATCGTGTACATCTTGAGAATGACTTCCTTCGGGATAACGACATGGCTCGACTAGAGTGGCCAGCATGTTCCCCAGACGTGAACCCTATCCAACATGCCTGGGATAGATGGAAAACGGCTTTTTATGGATGACGTGACCCACCAACTATCTGAAGGATCTACGCCGAATCGCCGTTTGGGAGTGGGACAATCTAGACCAACAGTGCCTTGATGAAATTGTGGATAGTACGCCACGACGAATACAGGCATGCATCAATGCAAGAGGACGTATTAGAGGTACCGGTGTGCACAGCAGTCTGGACAACCACTTCTGCAGGTCTATCTGTTTGGTGGTACAACATGCAATGTGTGGTTTTCAAGAGCAATAAAAACTGCGAAATGATGTTTATGTTACTCTCTATTCCAATTTTCTGTACGGGTTCCGGAACTCTCGTAACCGAGGTGATGCAAAACTTTTTTTATATGTGTATATGGAGAGACTGGGCAAAAGGATTTAGAATGTTCTATGTCAAACGAGTGCAAATATCTTTGGATGCCAAAATTTTTGGTGAGGAAGGTGGAATGAAGATTGTAGCGCCTGGTTTTTCACTTATCTGTCAGAATCTTTTAAAGAGGAACGGATTTGGCTCTTTTTGCTCCGATAGGAGCATTTTTCCGTTGGTTCTATATTATGTCTGTTAATTCTGACCAGTTAATAGCACAGATAATTTTGATGCCACAGTAACTTCACTGTGGAATATAGCTTGAGACATCGGGTATTAATTTTACAGTACTATCGTCAAATAAAAGTATCCAAAGGCCGAAATTAAATTGAACTGACAAATTCTAACAGGAGTTATATAGACTTGTGAAGCTAAGCAGTCTCATTAACAGCTACACGAGATTGCATAAAATTGTTGTATAACCTTGCAAAACCAATATTTCGGATGCAATGGTTTTACATTACGTTAGGCGTTGCATGCCAATGTGTAGTGACAAAAATTTTGTAGTAGTTGCCACCAATCGTAATCATTGTACAGGGTGTCTCTAAAGTCACTATCTGTTTCCATGAAAACGCTAATTTGTTTTTCTTTTCTCTGCGGGTCTGGTAACTCCTGGCAGGATGTTTTGCGCAGAAGTGTGGGTTGCATTGTTTATGCACGGGTATTCAGATTGTCACATGAAGAGGCCAGAGCGGAATTTACCGTAAATTCCTAGAACCAACCCCGTCAAGGGTGTACATTCGTCTGCTTATGAACTAATTTAAGCGTACCGGCAGTGTGTGTGATGAGGCAGGTCATGAACGACCACGCGTATCGGCAGACACAGTGCGGCAGGTCCAAGCTGCAAGTGGTAGGAGTCCGAAGGCATCATCTTGACGTCAGTAGGCAACTGAATGTCCCTCGCAACACAGTGTGGAATCTCCTGCGTTTTAATCTACGAAAACGTCCTTATCTACTTCAGGTTATGCACCATCTTGATGCCAAGGATTCCGCCTGTCGTCGGACAATGTGTTATGGCCTCCCGGAATCTGTAGAGAACGAGAATTTAATGGACAACACTTCATTCTTTGATGAAGCCACACTGTACGTTTGTGGGAAAGTGCACAGACAACAGCCGAGTACGGACATATGAAGAATGGCATGAGGTATGGGAGAAGGGACGTACTACAACAAAGGTCAATGATTGGTTGGGTATGACAAAAGCAAAAATGTATAGCCGATTTTTTTTTTTTTTTTTTTTTTTTTTTTTTTTTTTTTTTTTTTTTTTTTTTGCCGAAAGGTCAGTTACACATAACAGTCTCCTCAACATGTTAGAACTGTTCCTTGAAGCGCAGCTTCAGGATGATGGCATACGGGATTGTGCTGCTTTGTCAAAAACTGACTTTTTTGTAAGTGTCTGGCTGCTGTTATCTTCTACGTAAGAGGCACCCTTTCAGCAAGATGGCGAGCCTCCACATTTTGCAGACTTCGTCCTTGATTACCTTAACAGAACCTTTCCAGGGTGGTGGATACTCGGGTAGACGGAGGGTCACCTCGGCTGCGGGCATCCCGTTCACCGGATCTTACTCCTTTAGATTTTTTGCACGGAGGTATATCAAGTCCAAAGTGTACACTAGCAAAGTGAGTGGTCTGCCTGATCTACGCAATCGTATCAGGAAAGCAACAGGGCACTTTACGACCGAAATATTAAGGTCTACATTTCGTTCCACTACTGAAAGATGGAGTATGTGTTTTGACCCAGATGGCGGTCATGCAGAAGGGCAGTAGAATACGTGTAAAACTTCACAATAAAATTGATTCTTCAGTCACTGTCTTACTTCATTGAAATGGATAGTGACTTTAGAGACACCCTGCATGTATAAAGCTGGACAGCACCGTGTGATGTGTGCATAATGCCTATCAAATGTGTTCTGTTAACAACGAAGAGAGTATATTGTTTAAATCTCGCACTCACAGCAAACCTAGGTCAGCATGGATAATTGTGATTCTACATATTCTTATCATCATCTTTACGAAAGTTTATTGGCACACTTGTTCGCATCACTTTTTAATGTAGATATCTTCTCGCATTTTGACAAGTATCGCATTTGCGAGAAATTCGTAAATGTACACCAGTTTGAGGGCTTTCTCTCTCTCTCTCTCTCACTCTCTCTCTCTCTCACACACACACACACACACACACACAATTTTGGTGTTCGTCTGGGGCAACGGATAACATCGTCCGAGAATTAAATGAAAAATTTGCGGTTCCGCTCCACCAGTTCGCCTGTTATATTTGACATGAAAAAAAAAAAAAATCAAACGAATAATGACATTAGCTGCTAATGGGGACTAAAATAAATCACCAGGAAAAGTTGAAAATTTGTGTCAGACCAGGACTCAGGCCCGGATTTTTCGTTTCTAGCAAATAGCCACCTTGACCAGTTCTGCAATCCAAACAAATTTCCAAGTTATCCACGCACTACTGACACAGTGTCCCTGTCCACTATTCTCATCACTCGTGTCGACCCCTAATTCCCATAGCAGTTTCGGCTTGGCTCATTTGTACATCTTGTAACGCCGGAAATGCATATCCTCCTATTTCCATCTATTGTACTATAAATCGTTTTCCTTATTTTGTTACCTGAAGATATGACTTTTCTGTGTCTTTATATATTGTAATTGTTTTACTATTTGTATATATATATTTATGCATTTATGTCGATGTATAATTTGTGTTTTGTAAATATTATTTGTATTTTTACGCTGGGTCTTGCCTAGGGAAAACTATGCTATCGAACGATTACATCGATAGGTCGTGTGGAGAACCAAAGTGTTTACGATCTTTGAGAGTGTTAACTCGGTCGCGTGGAGCGCGGGCAGAGGGGGTCTGGCTGGGGTAGTGCAGTGGAGCAGGTGTGTTGTGTGACGCTCCCGGGAGTTGCCGCGCTTTCGGGGTTTGGCAGCATGTAATTGCGCTCGACTTGCTATGATAGTTTCGGACATGGAGTCGCGGACGGGAAGCGTTAGCTGACACACATCAAGAGCCCGTTTCGGCTGGAGACCGTGTCGAGAAGAAGGCGCGCCAACATCCAGCTTCTGCAACAGCGACGGCCGACAATGAGTGACTGTCGCCACCTCCTCGATCGACAGCTTCAGAACTTCAATCAACCAACAAGGAAGACTGGAAGCACGTAAAGTTTTAGAACTGTATGGCAGACCTCAACTTTTAAAGTTGTTGCATCACAAAATTACAGCAACTTAGCATGAAACTTTGTTGCTCATTGTCCCAATTGCATTACCAAGCAGGGTCCCTTCCTTTTCCGAAATGAACCCGAGTGTCGTTGAAATTCAGACGCCAGCATTAAAGTAATATCATTCCATTTCACTGCTTTAATTTCAAAGTTCAGTTAAGGTATTCATAGCTGGCTACAATATTTAGCTTACACAAGCACAAATTAAGAGTCCGAGTTTTGTTAGCATATTTTAGCTTACCTGTGACTGCAGCTCAGCTTGGTACGTACTAAATTTTACTATTATTAATTGTTCAGAATCATTTAGTTTAAGTTCAAAGTTAAATCTCTTATTTCTAAATTGCGTAGATTCAAGTAGCTTTTGAAATGATTGTTGAGGTAGCCCAAGACTAACCGTATTTTACTGAATTTCGATGTGCTTCAGAAACAAAGCTCACTATTAATTTCAGTCACTAAATTAACTTTCAATTTTCCGGTTTTATTAATTCTTTTGCTAAATTAAGTCAGAGTGTAGCGAAATTTATTATTTCTGACAAACTTTCAGTTTTCACACTACACGTGTCAACCTTCAGTTGCCACGCTTCTAGTGCTAGTTATATGTGTAATAACCTTTCTTTTTCAGTTACTATAGTAATTGTCCATAGGAATGGCGACCGTAATTTCCCCCAAATCTCAAATATCTAATTACCGCTAGTTAATTGTTAACGTAACGGCCGCACATTTACTTCCTTTATTAATTTTACCCTTTTCTCAAAATTAATTTCCACCAATTTCATTTGCATTTTTCCTTTCATCTAGATGTAACCCTTTCCTCCCTCTTTACCGACAGATTAACTTCGGTGACGATTGCTTTTCCCAAATTTGCATTAGGTACACACGGTTTAATTTTTCACTGTCATTAAGGTCGATAAGTGAGGGGGAGGTTACAATCCGCACAGAAAGGATCATTGGGTGTCTCATCCTTATTGTATGCATGTGTTGTCTATTCCTTCAGACATGCCTGAAGGAACAGACACCACATTAATACAAAAATATGTAGTCTATAGTAGCCCAAACTGGAACAGCTCGCTTGCAGTGGAAAATGGAAATTACAATAAAAATTTCACACAAAAACTATCTCTTCAAAAAGCCAGTTGTCTAGTTTCGAAAATTTGGGCTCCTCAAACGTCTATGTGCTTTGCCTCATTGCATCTCCATACTGTATTTAAGTTTTCAGTTCTTACAGTTCCAGCAGTGAGTAGGCAGTCTCAGCATAGCTCGAGGCCCTTAACAACAGGCGAGTGCTGCGACCACGTTCACATTCCATCACTGCCACAGGCAGACTTACCGTTTGACATGCCAGCATGTGTGCCAAAGAAACAGTTTTTTGATCCTATGTATTCCTCCCAGTAAATATTCAGAAATAAGAAGCGATCGATCTACTTACAGTGTGAGTTTGACAATTCACGAGGCGTGCTTAAACACGAGAATGGCTATGGCGGCTGATGTTGGAAAGTAGGTAATTCAGTTTCGAATCCCAGGCCTTTCAAAAATTTGTCGTGTGTTACTCTGAACTGGAAGTGTGTGTTACAGCTAGTTCTCTTTTACAATGTAATTATCGGTATTTCCTGTTAGTAAATGCTGGGAATCGTGGATTGAGTGTAAGTAACTAGACATTTCCTAATGGCCTTGAGTGCGTGCTTACAGAACTTACTCTAATTTACCTTGCTATTTGATACATCCGCAGTTAAGCCCAGGGAAATCAGCCATTCGTATATATTACGAGTATGATCGATATCCAAATAAAATTACAATATTTGATTGCAATATGTAGCTACCATGTATGTGGCGACGCACACTGTTTCGTTATTTGTTCAGATACTTCAAAGTGGCTTATTTGCGTGGGATAGTTCGCTGCCCCCTGAACGGTACTCATTCCTTCGTCATAGATTCAAAATGCCGTATTAAGAGGTGAAGTAGATAAGCGCACAGGTAGTAACAAAGGACATTTGTTAAGTCAGTTTATTTGGATGCTACACATCAAGTGTGTTCCGTCTGCAAATTCATGTCAGTTAAGTGTAACACCCGAGCTCCTTTAATGAGGCTCACATAGATAGCAAACACGAACGATGAAAGGAGTGGTAGTACGAAAAGTCCTAATTTATCCTCTCACGAACATTGAAGATATCAGCGACGGAGCCTACATGGCGAAGAACAGGGTGGCCTTTTTGAAGGATTCTTTTTGGAATTTGCCCCGATAGCTGAGTGGTCAACGCGGCGGTCTGTCACGCCAAGGAGCCCGTATTGGATTCCCGGCTGGGCCGGGGATTTTCTCCGCTGAGGGACTGGGTGCTGTGTTGTCCTCATCATTATTTCATCATCATCAGTGGAAGGCAACGGGAAACCACCACTGGAACCACTAGACGCTCATGCGGATGGATCTCTCTGACGAGGCTTCCCCCATGACCAGACCTGCCATTACTACCAGTGGATTCAGTAGACCAACGAAAATGTAGATCAGCATCTCCTGACACTACTTTGAAATCCTTCTTAACAGCGAAAACTGATTCAACAATATGCACTTTATGTCGAGCATCCCAGAGCGAATTTCCATCTTGAAGAACATTCGCATATAAACATCGAGCGTTTTAATTGAAAGTCAAATGTTGTAGTTATCTAGAAAAACAAGTACATGTCTTATTACTAACTTGTACTCTAAAGAAGTAATCGTACTGCATTTACATACAATCAGTATCACGCATCAGTTTCAAATTCAGATTGATGGCTTGGTGAAAATTGGCTTATTGTGTGTTCAGTTAAATATGCTAATAACTGATCCAATAGTACTTTTCAGTTAATGAAATCCTGTTCCAACGATAAACGTTGATCCATAAACAGAGTTCGCAATAGTAGGTGGTGGTTGTTAGCGTTTAACGTCCCGTCGACAACGAGGTCATTAGAGACGGAGCGCAAGCTCGGGTTATGGAAGGATTGGGAAGGAAATCGGCCGTGCCCTTTCAAAGGAACCATCCCAGCATTTGCCTGAAACGATTTAGGGAAATCACGGAGAACCTAAATCAGGATGGCCGGAGACGGGATTGAACCGTCGTCCTCCCGAATGCGAGTCCAGTGTGCTAACCACTGCGCCACCTCGCTCGGTAGGTCACAATAGTAAATGGTGCTCCTCAATATTCATACTCCTTTAATACAGTGAAATGTAAGTTTAGTAGCGCCGTGATAAATAATTCTTGTAATTATTCAAATGATTAGATTCTGTAAGTCAATGATGCGCTCACGTTACTGTTACTCCAGATTTAAGAAGAATAGCTGTATTAACTACTGGAATTTGTTACTCTAGATGCAAGCAGATTAGCTGGTAACGAGTAATGGAATTTTTATACGATTAAGAGCGTGACTTCACATTGGTGGCCACAGCATTCTTAGTTAAATAGTTGGTGCTAGTCTTCTTCTGAGGAAAGCTTAAAATAAAGAGACAAAAATTAAAGCTTCTGAGACAATAAACAAGATTTTTTACAACTGTAGTCCAATTGAAAGACGTCCTATATGTAATCTTTCACGCCTGCCATCTCGTACTACCTCTCGTCATTGTTGAATTACTGTAACTAATGGAATTCCAAATCCAGTTGTCAATAAACGAAATCATTTCGTCTGGCCTCATGTTAAAACTATTGTTAATGGTCAATGTATCTAACATAATAAGTGAAATTTGTGATTTTAGTCAGTTGCTAACGTAAGGTAATTAGTAAACATTTCTCGAATATGGATTTCTCAGAACAGGAAATAACTCTCCGTCCCTACAGACCTCGGAAGGCCGAAAGGTACCGACCGACCGCCGTTTCATCCTCAGCTGGAAGACATCACTAGATGCCAATATGGAGGGGCATGTAGGCAGCACACCGCTCTCCCGGCCGTTGTAAGTTTTCGTAACCAGAGCCGATAGTTGTTAATCAGGTAGTTCCTCCATTGGTACCACAAAGGCTGAGCGCATCTCGCTTGCCAAGAGCACTCGGCAGATTCCAACGGTCACCCATCCAAGTGCTCACCAAGCCCGATAGCGCTTAACTTAGGCGTTTGACGGGAACCGATGTTATCACTGCTGCAAGGCCATTGGCAAAACAGGAAATACGTAACCATGAATTATTGCAGTTGACGATTCTACGGTTAATAACAGTATTTGTCCAATAATTAACAGTTAATCAGGGACAACACCAAGAAATGACGCATTGTTGTCGCTTGAGGGCTTCACACGCACAAGGGACAATCTGCAGGGGCTTGTTCGATAACCAGGAGCTAACAATAACATCTGAAGTCTGAATGGAAAATCAAATCTTAGCGATAAACCTGAGGCACAAAAGTACGTAAAATATACACTGAAGGGCCAAAGAAACTGGTCTAGGCACGCGTATTCAAATACACAGATATGTAAACAGGCAGAATACGGCGCTGCGGTCGGCAACGCCTATATAGGGCAACACGTGTCAGCCGCACTTGTTAGATCGGTTACTGCTCCTACAATGGCAGGTTATCAAGATTTAAGTGAGTTTGAACGTCGCTTTATAGTCGGCCCACGAGCGATGGGACAAAGCATCTCCGAGATAGCGATGAAGTGGAGATTTTCCCGTACGACTATTTCACAAGTGTACCGTGAATATCAGGAATCCGGTAAAACATCAAATCTCCGACATAGCTGCGCCCGGAGAAAGATCCTCCAAGAACAGGACCAACGACAACCGAAGAGAATCGTTTAGCGCGACAGACATGGAACCCTTCCGCAAATTGCTGAAGATTTCACTTCAGTGCCATTAACAAGTGTCAGTGTGTGAACCATTCAATAAAACATCATCGATATTGGCTTTCGGAGCCGAAGGCCCGCTCGTGTACCCTTGATGATTGCACGACACAGAGCTTTTCACCTCGTCTGGGCCTGTAACACCGATATTGGACTGTTGATGACTGACAACATGTTGCCTGATAGATGAGTCTCATTTCAAATTGTATCGAGCAGACGGACGTGCGCGGGTATGGAGACAACCTCATGCATCCATGGATCCTGCATGTCAGCAGGGGACTGTTCAAGGTCGTGGATTCTCTGTAGTGGTGTGGGGCGTGTGCATTTGGAGTGATATGGGACTCTGACAGGTGACACGTGTGTAAGCACACTGTATGATCACCTGCATCTATTCATGTCCACTGTGCATTCCGACGTACTTGGGCAATTCTAGCATGGCAATGCGACACCCCCACACGTCCAAATTGCTACAGATGGCTCCTCTTCTGAGTTTAAACACTGGAACCAAACTCCCCAGACATGAACATTATTGAGCGTATTTGAGATGCTTTGCAACATGGTATTCAGATGAGATCTCCGCCCCCAAGTTTTCTTACGGATTTATAGACAGCCTTGCAGGATTCATGGTGTGTCGTGTCTATGCCAAACCGTGTTGCGGCACTTCTGCCTGCTCCCGGGTACACTACACGATATTGGGGAGGTTTACCAGTTTTTTTGGCTCTTCAGTGTAGCAAGTGAGGAGCATCCGTAATAGAAAGGAGAATTTAACTGTCAGGAAGAGCTACACACTGGAGAATCATATAATACAGACCAATCCGCAAGGTCGGAAAATTTTAGACGACTTCAAAGACACATGTTGTTCCACTTTAAGAAGAAGACCAAGCTGTTCTTGAACATTGGTCATTATTTATTTATTTACGCGTCAAGTTCCATAGGACCAAATTGAGGAGCAAATCTCCAAGGTCTTGGAACGTGTCAGTACATGAAATTACAACATAAAAGTAATAACAGATAAAAATAAATGTTCATGAACCCGAAAAGTCAGTCCATAAGTATAAGTAAACGCAATCAACAATACGATAAGAATCAGCTTAATTTTTCAAGGAACTCCCCGACAGAATAGAAGGAGTGACCCATGAGGAAACGCTTCAGTTTTGATTTGAAAGCGCGTGGATTTCTGCTAAGATTTTTTAATTCGAGTCGTAGCTTATTGAAAACGGATGCAGCAGTATACTGCACACCCTTTTGCACAAGAGTTAAGGAAGTCCGATCCAAATGCAGGTTTGTTTTCTGCTGGGTATTAACCGAATTAAAGCTGCTTAATCTTGGGAATAAGCTACTATTGTTAACAAGAAATGACAGTATGGAATATATATATTGAGAGACCAATGTCAAAATACCAAGACTCGTGAACAGGGGTCGACAAGAGGTTCGTGAACTTACACCACTTATTGCCCAAACCGCCCGTTTCTGAGCCAAAAATATCCTTTTAGAATGGGAAGAGTTACCCCAAAATATAATACCATACGACATAAGCGGATGAAAATAAGCAAAGTAGACTAATTTTCCTGTCGAACGATCACACACTTCTGTTGGCTGTATTATGTCTTTCAACAAGATCCTGAACGTAGGCTTTCCGCCACAGCTTACTATCTATCTGAACACCTAGAAATTTGAACTGTTCAGTTTCACTAATCATATGCCCGTTCTGTGAAATTAAAACGTCAGGTTCTATTGAATTGTGTGTTGGAAACTGTAAAAACTGACTCTTACTGTCATTTAGCGTTAGTTTATTTTCTACAAGCCATGAAGTTAGGTCATGTACTGCACTATTTGAAACCGAGCCAGTGTTGCACACAACATCCTTTACTACCAAGCTAGTGTCATCAGCAAACAGAAATATTTTAGAGTTACTCGTAATACCAGAGGGCATATCATTTATATAAATAAGGAACAGGAGTGGCCCCAGCACTGATCCCTGGGACACCCCCCACTTGACAGTACCCCACTCACACCCCACATCACAGCCGCTATCAACATAATGACCGTTTGCTGCCTGTTGCTAAAGTAAGAGGTGAACTAGTTGTGAGCTACTCCCCATATTTTGTAATGGTCCAACTTCTGGAGCAATATTTTATGACCAACACAATGAAATGCCTTAGTTAAATTAAAAAAAATATGTCAAGCGTTCGAAACCTTTTGTTTAGCCCACCCAGTACCTCACAGAGAAAAGAGAATATAGCATTTTCAGTTGTTAAGAGACTTCTAAAGCCGAACTGTACATTTGATAGCAAATCGTGTGATATAAAATGATCAATTATCCTTACATGCACAGCCCTTTCAATAACTTTTGCAAACGTTGATGGCACAGAAATAGGTCTAAAATTGGCTACATTATCCCTTCTCCCTTTTTGTAAAGCAGTTTTACTACTGAGTACGTTAATCGCTCAGGATACTGACTATTCCTAAAGGAAAAATTACAAATTTAGCTAAATACAGAGCTAACATGTGCAGCACAGTGGTTTAATATTCTGTTAGACACTCCATCATAACCATGAGAGTTCTTAGTCTTCAGTAATTTACTGACTTAATCTCCCTCTTGTCTGTATCACAGAGGAGTATTTCAGACATCAATCTCGGAAAGGCATTTTGCAAGAAAGTTATATGGTTTTCTTTAGAAAGTTAATTTTTTATCTAATTCACCAGCAATGCTTAGAAAATGATTGTCAAATACTGTACATATATGTGATATAATATGTACTTAGAGTGAGAACCCGCCAGTAACAACCCTCAATCTACAGGTAAGAAATTCTCCTTACTTTTAGGTCGGATTGCGAACGCAACATCGTTACCAGAAGTTTACAATTCTGCTTGTAATATCTATAGATTGAGAAAGAAAACGAACCTTCGTGATTTTTAGCAAGACCACAGAAAGGAAAGCAGAGGCCGACTCCTTTGATTTGCATGAAGGTAAACGTTGCGCTCGACGCTATATTGAAACAGTGTAAATGCGAAACGAAAGCTGCTTATTATTGCGTCTCGAAATGGAGCTTCGTTCGAAATTGAAGTAATCTAACGGACTGCATGAAAACGTTTATGAACGGTATAACGCTAGTGGAATAAGTTGTGATAAATCTGTAGTAAAAAACATATCACATAAGCTTTTAAATTCAGTACCGTTCACACATGCAAGCTGTCAAATGCCACTGCTTTTAGCTTCAGATTACAGAGAAACTACTTTGTTTTGTAAATATCGGTTTGTTTCCTTGCAGTTTTTTTACTTCTTAATCTTTCTTTTCTGGAACTTTGAGCTGGTCAGCCAAATTCACTTACAACTGAAACAGCTGTTATGGGTCACTATAGGGGTCAAGTGTTTGTATCAGAGCTGTAATTTTCACTCATTTTTTAACCTGCAAGCAGAACGAACGGTACTGTTTGCCTGCATGTCTGGATGGACAGTCATTAAAAACGTTTGGCAGCCATCCGGAATTAATCCAAAATAAACTGGCGTGAACGGATAGCCGAAGTGATTAAGGTGACCGCTCGCGATAAGCGGGACATCCAACTTTTAGTCCAGACTCGACAAAAAAGTTACGTCATTAATAGGTAGTACGTCTGCACGTGACAAAGTTGATGACAAGATATTCGCAGTCAGCGAATTTATTTAGAAATAGCTTAGGTATTACTTTAAATAAATAGAGTAGGTTGCATTAAATTTAATTTGTAGAATGTTTTGACTTTGTTCCAGACGTATAAATTCACTGTGTAAGGTGGTCATGACATTTTGATTTTTGTATGTTGTCGATGTGCACGTCAGGGAGAGAGAGAAAGAGCAAGTTGCGTTGCTGTTAAAGAATCTTTGGACTTGTCGTGGCACAGTCTTTGCCTCTGTTCAGTATGATTTGCTCTTAGTTGAACTGTGGTAGGTCATGGGAGTATTCAGTAGTGCTGTGTTGAGTTGTGATGGTATCTAATAGATGAAGAAAGATTTATTTTAAAGGATAGCAAGGATGAATAAGATGTGCTAATCAGAAAGAGAAAATGATTAAATTTTGAATAATGGTAGTATTTTTGAAGAGAAGAAGTTTTGAGGTAAGGCTGCAGCACTGCACAGCTAGGAACTATTATTGTCAGCCAGTTAACTTGCTCAGAGCTGAGAGAGAGACCACTCCACTCCCCTGAGTCATTCGTTAACATATTAACAGATTATGCTGTTTGGTTTTTATAGTAATTCTCTGTTAACGTTGTAACCTTTTAAAATCATTGTTCACTTTGTTAAGCATAGTATTGTTCAGACCTAAGTTATGTGTGAAGATCACGCGAAGTTCTCTTCTCTCTTTCTGAATACATACTTCATTCTAAAATCGTTGTCTTGGAGTGCCATTTCATAGGAATAGTTATTCTTCCCATCCCACTGTTTGTGATTACGCGTTGCCACATGAAACAGTTTGAATTTACCCCTATTTAGATATAGAAATGTAGCTTAGTCGCTGCCTGCTTGCTGTTTGCTGTTGTGCTTTCGAGAAATCTGCAACAATGTTGTCAAGACGCGAGGTAAGTGGAAATTTTGATTGGGGCCAGATACTTGTTTTACTTCAGTTGCGCATTTAATACGAGGGGGAGTTGGAAAATAAGTTTCCCCTGTTGACTGTGGGCAGAGTTGTTTGATTTGGGCGAAAGACGACACGGCAGGTGAACGCGCACGTGCAAGACACCGATACACCACTGGGTAGAGGTCAAACGCGACCAAGCAGATGGCGCTGTCGCAGTGCCTGCGCAAAGCGGAGGCCAGCCGCTCAGTCTTTTCCCGGAGCTATGGAGAGAAGATGCGTTTTGGAGTCGTGGTCAAAGGCGAAAGCTGTTATCCTCTATGAATGGGCACGTGGAGTATCAGGCACAGAAATTCATAACCGCCTTGTTGAGGTGTATGGCTCAGGTGTGATGTCGAGGCAAATGGTGCGGAGATGGTGCCAGCAATTCAGTGATGGACGTCAGCAAGTGCAGGACATACCGAGACCTGGACGGACGCGCACGACCACTACAGATGCAAATGTCAGGAAGGTGGATGACATGATTAAAGCGAACCGGTGTGTCATCATCGATGGAGGAGCGGCAAAACTTGGAATCGGACATGAGCGAGCTCACAAGATCATCCACGACGTTCTTCGATACAGGAACGTGTCAGCACGATGGGTGCCCCGGTAACTGACCCCGACACACATGGAATAACGCATGACGTTCAGCCTGGAACAGCTCATGCGTTACCATGAATCTGATGACCTTCTGTTTCGGATTGTGACGGGGGATGAAACGTGGGCCCATCACTACACGCCCGAATCGAGGGCCGCATCCATGGAGTGGAAACATCAGTCATCACCTGTCCGAAAGAAGTTCAAAAGCACTCCGTCTGCAGGTAAAGTGCTACTCACCGTTTTCTGGGACGCCAAAGGAGTTTTGCCGCTGGACTTTCTGGAGGATGCAACCATTAATGCTGCGCGGTACTGTGCCACTCTGTCGAAACTGAAAGAGGTGATTCGAAAAAAGCGACCTGGACTTCTCAGATCTGGCGTTCTGCTGTTGGATGACAATGCGAGACCACACACGGCGACGGCAACGCAAAACCATATTGCAACACTTGTTTGGGAGCGCCTAACCATCCGCATTACAGTCTGGATCTCGCACCGAGTGACTTCCATCTGTTTCCTGCTTTGAAGAAGACTCTCGGCGGAAGGCGCTTTGGCAGCAATGCTGACGTCAAACAAGCCCTTCAACGCTTTTTCCGTATGCAGCGCCCTAATTTTTTCCTGGAAGGCTTTTTGAAGCTTATAAAGCGGTATGACAAATGTCTCAATGTCCATGGAAATTATGTAGAAAAATAAAGATATGTCTTATCTTTAATGTCTCATTCTCTTTTTTTCCGTTCACACACAACACTGACCACAGTCGACAGGGGAAACTTATTTTACAACTCCCCCAGGTATAAAGACAACCTGCATTTAGATCAGTTACAGTTCAGTTCAAGTTAGGTACTATTTAGTCAAAGGTTAGCACAGGAGTTTAAGCTGTATAACAGTTTGTGGGTGCATATTTTTGGTAATACATAGAGTTTTATAGAATGGGAGGAAAATCTGGGATAAATTTCAGACGGAAACAAATATAATGGGGGGGGGGGGTTACAATTGTAACATATTATGTAACATGAATCATATTCGTTTAATAAACGACGGTTGATAAGTGTCACAAAGAAACTTGTCAAGCTGTGTCCTAAATACTTGGTGTGTTTCAGCTTTTCCATTATGTAACTGTTGGTGTGTAATGTCTCCTCTATCATCATTTTCTTCCGGCAGCAGTACGACGGTAAATCGTGATCAGTAATTTGAGAAACGTGAATCTACTTGCAAGAACTGTTCACGATTCTGCTGCGGGTTACTTGTACATGTCGCCGTCAGACAGTGTGCGCAATAAAATATTTTTAATTTCTATTTCCTTCATACTTTAGTGAGATGTAACTTTCCTTCCAACTTTAGAAACAATTTCGATATGTTAGCTACATTTAGCACACAGCAATGTTATCACCTAAACTGAACCAAACGTAAAGTAGCCTACACCCACATTTTTCACTGCAAGCCCTTCAAATTTTATGCTGCAGAGTACTAGGAAGTTATTCAGAGTAACTAAATGATCAATACCGAAAAATAGACACTTCATCATTGAGCTGTGATATCAGACTGTAAGACAAGGGAGAAATCAATTTTGTGCCCATTTACTTTCCTCAGAACAGAATGAGAAAACGTGCAAATGTGAAACAAGCTGTTTTTCATTTTTTGAAGGAAAGGGAGAACATCTACCTGAAAAGTAAGCTCAAAAGTTGATGTAGCTGTGCTTCATTTACGAGGGTCACTCCAAAAGAAATGCAGAATATTTTTTTAAAAATCCATGTTTGAAAGTTTTACAGTGTGCAGATACATCCTTTAGAAACAATATTTTCATTTCTCCACATAATTTCCAACCCTCTCAACTGCCTTACGCCATCTTGGAACCAGCGCCTGTATACCCGCACGGTAAAATTCTGGACCAACCTGTTGGAGTCACTGTTTGGCAGCATGCACAAGGGAGTCATCATCACCTTGTTCCACGAAGAGAGTCTTTCAGTTTCCCAAAGAGATGATAGTCACATGGAGCCAGGTCAGGACTGTAAGACGGGTGTTTAGGTGTTGCCCATCCGAGTTTTGTGGTCACTTCCATGGTTTTTTGACTGACATGTGGCCGTGCATTGTCGTGCAAAAGGAAAACATCCTGCTTTTGCCGATGTGGTCGAACACGACTCAGTCTAGCTTGAAGTTTCTTCAATGTCGTCACATATGCATCAGAATTTATGGTGGTTCCACTTGGAATGATGTCCACAAGCAAGAGTCCTTCGGAATCGAAAAACACCGTAGCCATAACGTTTCCAGCAGAAGGTGTGGTTTTGAATTTTTTTATTGGGTGAATTTGCATGATGCCACGCCATTGATTGTCCCTTCGGCTCTGGTGAAAAATGGTGGAGCCATGTTTCATCACCTGTCACAATTCTTCCAAGAAATTCATCTCCACCATTCTCGCACTGTTCCAAAAGTTCGCTGCATACCGTTTTTCTTGTTTCTTTGTGAGCCACTGTCAACATCCTGGGAACCCACCTGGCACAAACCTTTTTTAACGCCAACACTTTCAGTATTCTGCAAACACTTCCTTCCCCTATCCCAACGAAGCGTGACAATTCGTTCATTGTGATGCGTCTGTCAGCAGTTAACTCTCTGCACATTGTCTGGAGTGTGTGCCGTTCCCGCTTTCATCATGTAACTTGCTTGCCCACCGACTAACTGTACTGTAATCGACAGCAGCATCTCCATACACCTTTTTCAACCTCTTGTGGGTGTTTCCCACTGTCTCTTTTTCACAGCACAGGAATTCTATGACAGCACGTTGCTTCTGACGAACGTCAAGTGTAGCAGCCATCTTGAGGACATGCTGTGACGGCGGCACTCACGGGAACAGGTTGAACTAAGTTTGAAAACTAGCGGGAAGGATGTATCTACACACTGCAAAACTTTCACACATGCAGAATGAAAACTGTATTTTTAGAAAAATAGTGTGTATTTCTTTTGGAGTGACCTTCGTACATACAATATTTTTTACGGTTTTATAATCTTTTATTTTTTACGTCAATAAGACCGGGGAACTCATTTTTTTCTTGTACTGCTATCGGACACTTCATGAGAACTGTCGTTGCTTTTCTAACCGTAACAGTACATCGAACAACTGTTGACTTGTAGTTTAGTCCGACAGCTAAAATGTACAATTAACAAAATAAACAAAAGGTATCCATTCGCCTTTTGCTTCAGACACTGCTGTTACTAGGTTTCAATACGGCGGACTTCTCGCATGGTCACTACATTTTGGCGCATGGATTGCAGCCGAGTTTCCATTCTGTATACTCTTTGTGCCGAGGAAGACACTAGGTTAAATGGTGTTATTCTAGTACGCGGATGAATAAGCCCACATTTTTGGACAAATATCGTGGTGTTTATCGCCTCATGAACATGGTTAAACTCGGACAGATCGATGTCACTGGGATCTCATCGCGCCCTCCACGTTACTCTCCTGTTCCTTCCAGTGTAACTCCAAATCCTAATGTTTGATTCTCCACCGATAACACACGAAAAACTATTGTTTACACGCCGCGGCACAGATGTCAGCGAGGTAGGCTGCACAGGTCATTCCATCAGCGCAAGGGTTCTATTCTTGCGAGGGCGCGCTGGTCGCCTATTTTTATCCATCGATTGCGAGCGGCCACCAGCGTCACGTAACTGGAGAGACGGCGCCAAGTGACGTTCCTCGTCGAGTGTCCTCCACCCCCACCACGGCGGCCGGCATCCTCAGGCTCAGCACTGAGCGATCGAACGTCTTCGAGGAAAGTGCAGGTAACGTAAGCCTGTACGGGGACCACATTCACGCACAGTACAAAAGAGGGAAAAAATGTAGTAGTTCATTATAACGAACGTAAGAAGCTTTCATCTAAACTGCTCAAAAAATTTATTTCGCCACCCTTATGAAAAGTTCGACCTTTTTTTTATCAGAAGCTTCTTTCTCAGTATTGTTTTGACCAAAGGAAACAGTTACGTACAGCCATAGCAACACCAGCAAAAAAACTGCACATATGACTTCCAATGCACGAGCAATGATGCTCACACAGTATTCTGTTAATATGGGAGAGTTATAGGAACGGCTGTGGGCGAAGGGGAGGGGGCTGTAACACACGGAGAGCTTACTTGCATATTAAAACGTTGTTAGCTGTGGTGACCTTTTTTTTGACACGGTCGTAAAACATCTCTACTGCGTAACACTGCCCGTCTAGAAGTCCCTCTCGTTCCATCACGAAAACCGTTGCTTTTTTCTCGTGCACTGGCTCCTCCCATGTTGCCAACACCAATGGTTTTGTGAACACGCTCTTACCACAGGAAACGCAGACGAATTTTTCTTTGTTAAGTCTCTTGGTAAGGTTGATTTTGCACATGGCCTGTGAGTGACATTACCTTTCTCACCTCGGATGAATTTGAACGACCTGGCTCCCATTTCCCGTCCCAGGAAATGGCCATTAGGCACAGGTGACAGAAGTTGTTGGATAGCGATATGCACGTATTCAGTTGGCGGTAATATCGCATACACAAGGTATAAAAGGGCTACTCATTGGTGAAGCTGCCATTTGTACTCAGGTGATTCAAGTTAAAACGTTTCAGACGTGATTACCGCCGCAGGAATTAAGAGGCTTTGAACGTACAATGGTAATTGGAGCTAGACGCATGGGACACTCCATTCCGGAAATCGTTACGATATTCAATACTCCGAGATCCATAGTGTAAAGCAGAGCTTTGTCTTCTTTGCTTAGAATATCATTTCTCGGTATTCATATTGCTGCTTTTCTTTTCTCGTGAAGTCTCTTTAATTTTCCTGTAGGCGGTGTCTATCTTTCCCTGCTTTATTTGCTTTTAAATCTTTCCATTTCTCCTTTAGCCATTGCTGCTGAGCTATTTTGCACCTTCTGTCAATTCCCTTTCGCCTACTTCATTAGCTGCAATTTTTATATTTTTTCCTTTTGTCAGTTATATTCAGTATGTCCTGTGATATCCAAAGATTTTTACTAGGCTTTCTCTTTTTAGCTGTTTGATCCTCTGCTGCCTTCACTATTTCGTCTCTCAAAGCAACCCATTTGTCTTCTACTGTATTCCTTCCCCCGTTTCAGTCAACCATTGCCCAATGCTCCCTCCGAAACTGGCAACGACCTGTGGGTCTTTCAACTTATCCAGATCCCATCTCATCAGTTACCTATTTTCTACGATTCCTTCAGCTTTAATCAGCAGTTCATTACCAACAAATTGTGGTTATATTCCAAATCTGCACCTGGAAATGTCTTATAGTTTAAAATCTGGCTCCGAAATTCCTATCGCACTGTTATAAATGAAAGTGAAACCGTGCGGTGTCTCCGGGTCTCTTCCACATATACAACCTTCTCTCATGATTCTTAAAGCAAGTGTTAGCGATGATTAAATTATGTTCTGTGCAAAATTCTACCAGAGGCTTCCTCTTTCATTCCTTTCCCCCAAGTTGATATTCACCTACAATTTTTCCTTCTCTTCCTTTCCCTACTTACGAATTCCAGTTGAACGTCACGGTTAAATTTTCTTCTCCGTTAACAATCTGAATAATTTCTTTTATCTCATCGTTGTGGGTAAAATCTTCTCAGGTATTGTTGAAAGGAAAGTGCGAGTATTAGTTGAGGATCGATTGGATGAAAATCAGTGTGGGTTTAGGCCTCTTAGAGGTTGTCAGGACCAGATCTTTAGCTTACGGCAAATAATGGAGAAGTGTTATGAGTGGAACAGGGAATTGTATCTATGCTTTATAGATCTAGAAAAGGCATATGACCGGGTTCCTAGGAGGAAGTTATTGTCTGTTCTACAAGATTATGGAATAGGAGGCAAACTTTTGCAAGCAATTAAAGGTCTTTACATGGATAGTCAGGCAGCAGTTAGAGTTGACGGTAAATTGAGTTCATGGTTCAGAGTAGTTTCAGGGGTAAGACAAGGCTGCAACCTGTCTCCACTGTTGTTCATATTATTTATGGATCATATGTTGAAAACAATAGACTGGCTGGGTGAGATTAAGATATGTGAACACAAAATAAGCAGTCTTGCATATGCGGATGACTTAGTTGTGATGGCAGATTCGATTGAAAGTTTGCACAGTAATATTTCAGAGCTAGATCAGAAATGTAAGGACTATGGTATGAAGATTAGCATCTCCAAAACGAAAGTAATGTCAGTGGGAAAGAAATATAAACGGATTGAGTGCCAAATAGGAGGAACAAAGCTAGAACAGGTGGACGGTTTCAAGTACTTAGGATGCATATTCTCACAGGATGGCAACATAGTGAAAGAACTGGAAGCGAGGTGTAGCAAAGCTAATGCAGTGAGCGCTCAGCTACGGTCTACTCTCTTCTGCAAGAAGGCAGTCAGTACCAAGACTAAGTTATCTGTGCACCGTTCAATCTTTCGACCAACTTTGTTGTATGGGAGCGAAAGCTGGGTGGATTCAGGTTACCTTATCAACAAGGTTGAGGTTACGGATATGAAAGTAGCTAGGATGATTGCAGGTACTAGTAGATGGGAACAATGGCAGGAGGGTGTCCACAATGAGGAAATCAAAGAAAAACTGGGAATGAACTCTGTAGATGCAGCAGTCAGGGCGAACAGTCTTAGATGGTGGGGTCATGTTACACGCATGGGAGAAGCAAGGTTACCCAAGAGAGTCATGGATTCAGCAGTAGAGGGTAGGAGGAGTCGGGGCAGACCGAGGAGAAGGTACCAGGATTCGGTTAAGAATGATTTTGAAGTAATAGGTGTAACATCAGAAGAGGCACCAATGTTAGCACTGAATGGGGGATCATGGAGGAACTGTATAAGGGGGGCTATGCTCCAGACTGAACGCTGAAAGGCATAATCAGTCTTAAATGATGATGATGATGATGATGATCTCATCATTCATTTTTCGCATCTCTTCATAATCTGCGGAGCTCGTTAGCATATCAAATTGTACCGCGTGTATTTTGGCAACGATAATGTGTTCACTATGCTGCTCTTGCTAGTTTCCCCGCTTTCCAATTTCGTTACTCATTATTACAACCACTCGTGGTCAGGTGAGTACAGGGCAGTAATTACAAGGAAGGTTACTGCAAAGAAGCCTTTGGTTACAGGTGAAATACTTCGACGACGAATGAAAGAAGGAGCCGGCCGCTGTGACCGAGCGGTTCTAGGCTCTTCAGTCCGGAACCACGCGGCTGCTACGGTCTCAGGTTCGAATACTGCCTCGGGCATAGATGTGTGTGATGTCCTTCGGTTAGTTAGGTTTAAGAAGTTCTATGTCTAGGAAACTGATGACCTCAGATGTTAAGTCCCATTGTGCTGAGAGCTATTTTTGAAGAAAGAAGGGTGTACAAAAATGTAGAAAAGACATAAATACAGGAATATAAATCATTTAGGAAGGAAATAAAAGGAAGTGCAGGGCAGCCTAGACGAAATGGCTGTACAATATATGTGAAGAAAGTCGAAACAGCTTTCTGTGAGATTAAGAGAAGGGCGGAAACATTAAGAGAGCAATGGAAATTCCACTGTTAAGTACAGAGGATATAGCGGATCGGTGTAAAGAGTTCACTAAAGGCCTCTACAAAGGGGAGGAATTGTCTGACGACTTAACAGAAGAAGAAATTCGAGTCGATGTGGAAGAAAAAAAAGGTTCCAATTGGTCTGAGCTCTATGGGACTTAACATCTGAGGTCGACAGTCCCCTAGAACTTAGAACTACTTAAACCTAACTAACCTAAGGACATCACACACATCCATGCGCGAGGCAGGATTCGAACCTGTGACCGTAGCAGTTGCGCGGTTCCGGACTGAAGTGCCTAGAACCGCTCGGCCACCGCGGCCGGCGATGTGGAAGAGATGGGGAATCGATTACTATCAGAATCAGTATTTAAAAGAGCTTTGGAAGGCTTGAGATCAAGAACGGCAGAAAGGTTCGATAACTTTCCACCCGAACTTCACTGGGAGAAGTGGCAACCAAACAACTATTCAAGTTGATGTGCAGAATCTATGAGACTGGCTGCATATCATCCGTCATTCCGTCTAATTTCTAGGAAAAATATCATCCACGCAATTACGAAGATAGATACGTGCTGGAACTATCACACAATCAGGTTAACATATCATGCATCCAAGTTGCTAAGAAGGTAAAGACACCGAAGAGGCAGTCCTAACATGCGCTCGATTATGAAGCAACACTAATGAAAAATTGAGACACGTTCATAGACTTTGTCTACCTGGAAAAAACTTTACACTACGTAAAATGGTGAAAGATATTTGAAATTCTGAGAAAATAGGAGGAAGCCTTAGGGTAAGTTAATAAATACGAGAAATAAGAGGAGACAATAAAAATGGAAGCCAAAGGCCGAAGTGATCGGATTAACAAGCGTGTAAGACGGGAACGTAGTCTTTCGCCCCTACTACTCAATCTGGAAAGAAGGGATACAAAAGCATACACTCCTTTACAAATTGTGTTATGAAACTTATCATTTATATGAATCTGTTATTCCAATATGCACACACTTTTACGAATTGAGTTATGAAACTTATCATTTGTATTAATCTGTTATTCCAACATGCGAAGAGAAAAAGGAACGAATTATTTTTATGTCTAGTATGCACAAAAAATATGAAATTAGATTTTGCAATCGCAAGAGAATTCTGAAATCTTGTGAACTTTAATTTCAGTTTTCCCGAAACTTCAAGAAGTTTATTTACACCCCTTTGCTTCTCACTTCCTCAGTTATAAATGATGGAAAAAGATGGAGAGAAGTCCCTCTACTTCAGGGAAATGAACGCGCCAATTGGAAAGGTGGGAGAGCGAGAACCTATCGCGCCAACGCTAGAGCAAACCCCAGTTTGCAGACATTCATTGATATGGAAGAGACTGGAACGAAGAAGTTGCGTAGAGTGTGTGACATGATTGGCCACGGTTGGATGTTTCTGGCCAGTATCATTGCCGAAGCAACTTAGTGTAAGGAATGTAATGAATTAGAACTGTAATATTGTGCCTGAGGCAGTGTTTTGTGACTTTTACTAAATATAATTGTTTATCGAAATTGTGTGTGACAAGCCAACATGTTTGACCGGCATCACTTCACCTATATTAGGATTTTATTCATAATCCACGAACTGTTCTGAATGAGCCTAAAAGTGACAGTTTTCACTTAAACAGTTAATTAAGTTATTTGCTAAAATGTGCTAAATAGGCCGGCCGTTGTGGACGAGCGGTTCTAGGCGCTTCAGTCTGAAACCGCACCACCGCCACGGTCGCAGGTTCGAATCCTGCCTCGGGTATGGATGTGTGTGATGTCCTTAGGTTAGTTAGGTTTAAGTAGTTCTAAGTTCTAGGGGACTGAGACTTCAGATGTTAAGGCCCATAGTGCTCAGAGCCCTCTGAACCATTTTTTGTGCTAAATAACCTGAACGTTAATGTCGTTTTCGAGTGCCCCACTTGTTGATCAGAGTGAATAAGTTTATTTAATACAAAATTATATTTATTCAGTTTTGTTTATAGAGGTAATACAGACCCTTTTTAATTTGGACCTGAAAAGTGTATTGTACAGTAGGCGTGTACTACACCACCTTAAGGGCTTTATTCACATTCTACGCGGTAAATGCTGATTTGTGATCTGTGAAGTTTCGTTGCAGAATAATATGTTTATATTTTACTAGATGATTCATCCTTAAAGTGACTCTTGAGTCTTTAATAGAGCATAAGGGTTTCCATACTTTACAGGGTTGCACATTATTAATCAGTCTAATTTCATTAAAGAATATACGCCTGTATATTACGAATGTTTGTCTAGAGATTCATTCGCGTATCATAAAAGATTCAGGGCCCTAAGTGTATGTTACTGTAAGGTTGAATAATCAGTTAACGTTCATATAATAACAGCCTGGTTACATTCTATGTGTTGGTATATTACAAAAGTTTGATCAAGAGTGCAAAGGTGCACCACAACAAGTTAATCAGTTGGTGATCATTAAAGAACATTAAGATTACCTAATTTGTCAGCTAGTACACTATAGTGTGAAGAAGTTTATTGCTTCATTCATACTTTGATAATTGCAACGCAATAGTAAATGACTGATGCGGCAAGTTTTTTTCTCGTCCGATTTCATTTCTGTTTTGGATTCTGAATGTAGAAGGAATTACGAGCTTAGTTTTCGTTCTTCAGCTATTAAATTCACGAACATTTATTTGAATGCGTGGTGTCTATTCCGAAAGAACAGACACCACGCGGAATACGCAGCTGTGATACATATTATGGAAATTGAAGATGGATGGAGGAGAAAGGAAATAAAAGGACTAGTGATATCAGCTGCATCGCGACTTTTTATGAAATCAGCAGTGACGAGTGAACATGAGTGCCAGACCGGGATGTACCGCTTACTAAATAGTTGTGTTAACCACTGTACCACAAGAACAAATCGTTTGTCGCAATTGCGTCGCAAGCTCCACCTGTCCGCAGTCCCTGTCTGTGTCCTCCATGGTCGCCGCGTAGGCATTCCCGCTAATAAGAAGGCCCAGGTTCGAGTCCCGGCCGCAGCACAAATTTTAATTCATTTCTTCTGCTTCGATCATTATCAAACATGTGAATTCTTGGTGTCTGTGATACATATTGTGTATATTGAAGGTGGAGGGACAAGAAAGGAAAGGAAAACGAACGGACTATTGACATCTGTTGCATCGGGACTTTATGTGGAATCACAGCTGCGTATTCCACGTGGCGTCTGCTCTTTCGAACATGCTCCAAAGAACAGACACCACTCATTCATATAACTGATTCACCTCTATGAGCTATGAATCCACCGCCATAGGTATCTTATAGACTGCTTCGATCATTATCGTAGATAATGAAGAGACTTAAATGTCAGAGGGAAAAATTTAATTATAAGCTCTATAAGATCACCTATGGTACAGGACTTTCCCATTATGTCAACGGTGGGGTGCTATTCCAATGTCGGAGAGCCCTGGCAATAGTGACAATGTAAGGGAAAATAAGCAGCAGATATGAACTGAAGTTTGTGTTGGGCAGAGCATTCAGCTTATGTAGTTCGTGGAGCAATGGTGACCATCCTGCTGTGGTGGTGTAATGGTTAGCATTTCTGCCTAACAAGCTAGAAGGCCCGGGTTTGAGGTCTGGTCGCAACACAAATTTTAATTCATTTCTTCTGCTTCGATCATTATCGTAGATAATGAGGAGACTTAAATGTCTCAGGGAAACACTTAATTATAAGATCATATATTTGACTCACCTCGACAGGCGATGGATCCACCACGCTGAGCGCGGATGCACAGTCACGTCCGACCGCCTGTGGGAATATCAAAGTAGCGAGCATAGAGGACATGGACGGGGACACGGATAGGCGGTACCAGGTGGGAGTGTGGATCGGCCGAGAAGCGTGCTAAAATAATCAGCGCAATTGCGATAGACACTATGTGCGGGTGACGCAGTGATTAACGCTACTGTCTATTCAGCACGAGATCCCGGGGTCGGTGCCAGTCCGGCACACATTTTTCACTCGTCGCCGCTGTTCCGCATAAAGTCTCGATGCAGGTGACATGAATAGTCATTCCCTCTCTCCTCCCTCTACCTTCAGTTTACATGATATCATGAACGTTTGTCCTGAAATTATTTGTCCATTTTGGGCTGGCGGTAGTTTTTGTTCACACTGTCACTTACTGTTACTGTTTTATGAGGAATGTTGGGTCAAATCCTGTTATTACTTCAGTTTATTTCTTTTAATACGGGGCTACGTTAGGAAAAGAAATTCATAATCCAATCATCTAGTCCATCTGATGCACATTCACGGTCGACTAAAATCCTGTAAATGTGATAACATTAACTGAATTTGCGGAAGCGCTGCTGTAATAGTGCTTCAAATATTCAAATGTGTGTGAATTCCTAAGGGACCGAACTGCTTAGGTCGTCGGTCCCTAGACGTACACACTACTTAACCTAACTTAAACTAACCTATGGTAAGAACAACACACACACCGATGCCCGAGGTAGGAATCGTACCTCCTGCGAAATAGTGCTTCAGTTGAATGTTTTATCACTTATGGCGTATTGAGTGTGATAGGCTCACGGCTTAGATGACGGCCTCTTTTCCCTATTTATCTCTTTTTTGCTGATTCGTTCTGCTGCCATTTACAACTTATCATCTCACGACTAGGTATTTTTTTCCGGGAAAGTTAATCGCTTTCTCAATCGGAGTTCTTCACCGTTACCCTGATCTTAACGTCATAGGGGTGTACCCCAACGGTGGCAATACTAAGCGCTCACAGAGTTCATGGTATTATGAGTGCTTCTAGAGCAATGCATTGTGGCTAGATTCCCTATTTGTCTGAGGTTTCATCCCAAAGCATTAGCAAATCTTTTACTCGTTTCGTTTTGTCTCCCCCTCGTAATTATGAGCATCGTTCTTCGGTACTTCATTACATCAACTTCACCTATTCTGCCAACTTTACTTCTTTCTTCTGGATTGTATACTCTCTAACTCTCTTACCTGGTATTAAGAATTATTTCATTAGCATCCGATGAGTCAGTTCCTTGTGTTCGTGCCGGCCGCGGTGGTCTAGCGGTTCTAGGCGCTCAGTCCGGAGCCGCGCGACTGCTACGGTCGCCGGTTCGAATCCTGCCTCGGGCATGGATGTGTGTGATGTCCTTAGGTTAGTTAGGATTAAGTAGTTCTAAGTTCTAGGGGACTGATGACCACAGATGTTAAGTCCTATAGAGCTCAGAGCCATTTGACCCTTGTGTTCGTATTTTTATAAGTCTCCTGTTTTCGTAGTCGTGCTCACAATATGTTATTTCTGCAACTAGCGGCGTTCCTGGCTCCTCCTTCAGACTGGAATCCATCAAAATCATTCATAAATTCGTGTTTCCCTGTTCAATCTTTCTTGATGTCAACAGCTGTTTCCTGACCCATTCCAACCTATTTGGGCTTTCTTCGTATGGGGAACGAAGTTTTTTACTTTGTCTGGAAGGCAGTTTTAAGTCTCATTGAAAATACTTCAGGAAGGAAGAACTGCCATAGAAATCGCAGCTTCCCAACATATTGCAGTTCCGCTATCAGCTGACCTTTGACCTGCAGGAGCCGTTTTCTTGCCTAGTATTGATTAAAGCACTTCCTTACAGCTCTTCAAGCTTTCCGGGTTTATAACATGCAGAATCTCACCACAGACGACAATCAGTAAGTAATGTTGACCATAGTCTGTGTTTAAGCCAGTTTCGTTGCTCTAAACAATTACTCGAACTTTCCTACGAAATTCACTGGTTAAATTCGTAAATGTATGTGTGAAAATGTTTCCCGAGGAGGATTAATGTTAGTCCACTGCACTGACCGCGCAGTGGGGTAAGCAGCGACTGGAATCTAGCAATCATCTGATTTTCTACTCGAGTTTCGTGAATTCCTGATTCTCTCCTTACAGCCTGCTCTACAGTCGTTATTGATGACTGCACGGTTTCCAATGCTGCTGGTGAAAATATTTCTTCCTTTCAGGCTATTCTCGTTAGTGAGACATATATTCCTGGTTCAAATGGCTCTGAGCACTATGGGACTTAACTTCTGAGGTCATCAGTCCCCTAGAACTTAGAACTACTTAAACCTAACTAACCTAAGGACATCACACACATCCATGCCCGAGGCAGGATTCGAACCTGCGACCGTAGCGGTCGCGCGGATCCAGACTGTAGCGCCTAGATACAGTCCTGTCTATGAAATCTGCTGATTACCCCCACTAACTAATGGTAGAACTACACGAGTGAATGAGGCACCTAATAACCCTCTGTTTCTGTTTCCTTCATCGACAGAGTCTGTCAGAAGTTACATTCCAGCACCAGATAGAGAAATCTTCTCGCTTGCAAACCAGGTTCCTTGGTTTGTACTCACAGTACGTTTACTATTAAAAAGAAGCGGTATTTTATACTGTTTTTCTCTCTGGCAGATTTTTTTATCGCTAATATAGTCTCTACCGTGTTTACTAACGTTTCTAGTTTATTATTTCGTTGTTCATCGTTACTTATTAAACATCAGGCATTTTAGTTGTATCTACATTTTGGTGAATGACACTTATTCTACTTCACAAACTCCCGTATTAAATGCTTGTAATCCATCTGAAGCTCCCTGTATACTTGTTTGCATACCATCAGCATTTTCCTCTATGTCTTTCAATCACTGATAAAACCTTGAAACTGATTAGTAACGCCAGAGGATAGTAACGATTTGTTGACCCTGAACGTAAATAATTGTAACACATTGCACATTCTTAAGAAAAGAAATCCACTACTGTATAATTACACTATTGATGACAAACCGCTGGAAACAGCATCAGAGTAAAATATTTAGGAGTAACTATCCAAAACGGCATTAAGAGGAATGACCACATACAACAGATACTGGGAAAAGCAGATGCCAGACTCAGATTCATAGGAAAAATCTTAAGAAAATGTAACTCATCCACGAAGTGACTTATAAGACGCTTGTTCGACCGATTCTTGAGTATGTTTCATCTGTCTGGGATCCATACCAAGTAGGACTGATAGGAAAGGTAGAGAAGATCCAACGAAGAGCGGCGCATTTCGTCACGGGATCGTTTAGCTGGCGAGAGAGCGTTACGGAGATGCTCAACAAGCTCCATCGGCAGACGTTACAAGAGAGGCGTTGTGAATCAAGGAGATATTTACCACCGAAATTGCGAGAGAGCGCTGTCCAGGAAGAGTCGGACAACATATTACTTCGCCCCACGTAAGTCTCGCGTAATGACCACGAAGAGAAAATTCGAGAAATTAGAGGTAATACAGAGGCTTACCGACAGCCATTCTGCTCGCGCGTTTTCCGAGTGGAACAGTTAGTGGCACAAAAAGTACCCTCCGCCGCAGACCATTAGGTGGCTTGTGGATTATGATGTAGACCTAAAGTTGCTCTCTAGGTTTTTTCTGCGTAGTGGCTAAGTGATTCATTATATGTTGCGTGAAATCCGCCTTCTGGGGTAAGGACCTTTTCGGTTAGTCGAGATTTTGGTGGATGTGCTGATGCAGTTGGGACGACTGTCGTAGGAATTGCTGTTATCACTGGAACAACCGGTTTTTGCTCATATTCGTTTTTTTCAACGCCATTTAACCGAACAATTAAAACCGCTTGAAATACTAGGTTTCTGAAATAATCGATTTTTTTATTCCTGTTATTTCCTGTATTAAACGTGAAAATGGAACAAATATTGAAAAATTATGACTCTTTAGTTTCGAGATACGTAGAATCAAAATATTAAATTAAACAGGCAAATTAAAGGAATCTTAGTTCGGCCATCATTCGCTGCTTTCCTCGAAAAGTGATAAGCGGTTGACTACTACAAAAAGCCACCAGTATTCTGCTGCTGATTCTAATTTTCTGATACTCTGCTTAAAAATGATGTTGTAATCGCGGACAATACAAAAAGCCTGTGCAAAAGGGTGAAAACTGAGTCTGAAGAACTCTGTTTTTCGTGTTAATTTGTCCAGTTTCAAGGCCTGCGGGGAGAGAAAGACATTTTATGTAGACACAGAGAGCAGATCAGCTGCTTTCTATTTCAATTGTAGACTACGAATGAATGGTTAATTTTTACGTTTTCTCCTTGTACGGGGTATTCAAAAAGTCTCTCCGCAGTGCCGTATTATTGGCAGCCGTGCGTGCCGTATACCGCAGTGAATATACCGAGATAAAACTCAGTGATATACAAGATATTAATTTATTTAATATTCATTTTTACTTACAAATTTTCACATTAAATGTTTAAAGTGTCCCCCTTATTGTTGAATACACAATTCAATTCGTCTAATCATGTTTCCAAACACAAGCTGTAACATTTCTTCTGTAACAGAAGCATTGAAAGTGGATATTGCAGTTTTCAATTCATCAATGGATTTTGGACGGTTTTTATAGACAGTTGCTTTCACTGCACTCCAGAAGGCAAAGTCAGATGGTGTTAGGTCACGCGATCGTGGAGGCCAAAGTCCCTGTAAAATTATGCGATCACCAGAAACATCAGCAAGCAGTGACATTGAAACGCGAGCTGTATACGCGGTTACACCATCTTGTTGAAAATAACTGTTCAGTATTTTATTTAAAACAAGTTCACCTATGAATGGATACAGAATACCACTGCAGTATCGTTGTGCGTTTATTATTTCGTTGAAAAATATGAGACCCACAATCCGACGTCTAGAAATTGCAATCCAAACTCCTATTTTCACAGAATGAAGTGGTTCCTCATGAATACACAATGGATTTGCCGTACTCCACATACGTGAATTTTGCGAGTTCATGTACGCTGATAAATGAAACCGCGCCTCATCAGTGAAAAACGTTTCATTAAGAATATCCCTTCCATTTTGTTTAACGAAATTTTTGGAGCGTTGACAATGATGCAGTCTCTGGCCATGATCAGTATTTTTCAGTTCTTGCACGACTGTCACTTTGTATGGGAAAAGTTCTAATTTTTTCCCTACAGCTGTGTGGGCCGTTCTGACACTAACGTCGTTCCTGGACGAGTTTTCTTACTGACTTGTTCGGACTCACGGGCAATTTATCGAAAATATCAGGTCGTTTATCCTCAGACAAAACGCTAGGACGGCCACTTCTCGGTGCATCTGTCACCGAACCCGTACTTCGAAATATGTTTGTCAAATCGTGCACAGTATCGCGATGTGGGAGTGTTGTCTCCGGGAAAACTGAATTAAATGTTTGACGAACTGAAACTGTGAATTTACCGCCAGCTTTGAACACTTCAATGGTTAGCATTTTATCAGTGACAAAAAAGAAACAAACGAACAAAGGAACTAAACTCAAACGTTCACGTCAACACGTAACGACACACACCAACGATACTACTGACACTGACTGAGATAAACGAAACAGTGGAATGTTGGGAGAGTCCACTTGAAGGGAAGCAACCCAGGCAGGCGAACAATCATACGGCACTGCGGAGAGACTTTTTGAACACCCCGTATTATGTTGTGGCTCGTCCCGTTTCTAACCTTTCATTCGTAACATACTACCAGACTAGGGATGATGCCATTTTGTAATAGGCTATAACGGACGTCCGACGATAATAAGAAACTACCACATGGACGAGCTGGCGCAAATCTTGCACACTGGGTGTACACACGTGCCATTTAGTAGGCCGCGCCACGTTGGAACAGGTAATTATTGCCTCGGCAGTACTGTAGCAATTCTTATTCTACGTGTTTGTCGCTCGTTTCGGTCGGCATTGTTATTGAAATAGCACTAGCGCTTTGCACATATTATGTAATGACGCAATATTTCAAAGGATTGCAAATTCTACGAATAAAAATTACTCATTCTTAGAAAAGGTTTATTTGAAAACGAAAAACTGTCCCTATGGCTAATTGTTATTTCCTTGTAAATAATAGATTTAAGCTATCAGTAGTCCTTTCGAAATTTTATTGGCAGATCTAGATTTCAGCTAGAAACTAACCATTCTCAATGCACTATCATTTTTTATGATTGAGAATTCAATGAATTGTGGGTGAAGCCCAACCAACTGGCATTACATGCATTGATAAAAAATTATAGTGCATTGAGAATAGTTAGTTTCTAGCTGAAATCTAGATCTGCCAATGAAATTTGAAAAGGACGACTGATAGCTGAAATCTATTATTTACAAGTCAATATAACTGTCACTGCGTGCAACAGCCTTCTGAATGGAAGGTAACCCGAATTAGTATTTCAGTCTTTTTTACCCGGTTATTAGAAAAAATAAAAACATCTGTTCTAACCGAGACCAAACAGTCACCGAAAGGTACCGGTCATTCGGAACTAAAATACCGGTATCGGCTTTAACCGGTCGGTTTTTCTCACCCCTAGACAGTTGTCGAAACGGCTATGCCTCTGAATCCCTCCCACGGCGTCAGCATGGCTCCCCAACAGTGGCGACGCTCTAGCCCCAACTCTGTGGTCAAATGGTTCAAATGGCTCTGAGCACTATGGGACTAATGGAGAGGTCATCAGTCCCCTAGAACTTAGAACTACTTAAACCTAACTAACCTAAGGACTTCACACACATCCATGCCCGAGGCAGGATTCGAACCTGCGACCGTAGCGATCGCGCGGTCCCAGACTGTAGCGCCTAGAACCGCTCGGCCACCCCGGCCGGCCTCTGTGGTCATTTCGCTGCTCCAGACTGGTTTTTACCCTCGTACGGTTAATTGAGAAGGCCTTGTATTCTCGCAATTCATTACATCCCCGCAGCGTGAGGTTTCCCTCCATCCCGGCGAGTGCAACCACGGACGCATTGCACTCTTCTAAATAAGGTGTTACTGAGACAAACTTTTACATCAGCGTGAAAACTGCTGTTTCTTATCTCGGAACGTCTGCAATGTAGAAGGTATGTGGACACATGACTCGGGAGCTTGTACGCAGTTAATAAGCGCTTTGGTCTGGCTGGCCTCAGACGGCTGCATACAAAAATATGAGACTGCGCTCTCCGAATCCTGCCTCCCTGCTCTGGGTTGCTGGATGCTCTTAGCTACCGTATTTGTAACCAGTCAGAACGAACGTAGACCTCGCGATTGCCCTCTTTCTCCCGCATCTCTGCACAGCTTCTAGCCGAATATTTTCCCAGGATGCTTTGTGGTTGTGTATGTCGCTGGAAACATCAGGTCCTGTTACAGTAAAGGCACGTTGCAGTAACACCGTCTGCCGATATCCGCATGACGTTAAGTAACAGCTCATACTCATTGATGCTCACTACCGACTTTGCCTGTATGACTAGTAAAACAGTTTGAATTAAATGCAGTCGCCAGATTAATGTTACTCAGTGGCTTCTCGGAAAGAATCTAAATACACGGACAGGAAATAATCACATCACCAACAAATAATTAATGTAGAGTAATGAAACTGAATGAAGAAGAAAGCAAAAATAAGGAGGGGAGTAAGGCAAGGCTGCCCATTATCACCATATTTGTTCAACTTATTTGAAAAATTGAAAAGAATAACCAAAGGAATTAAAATTAATGGGGAACGAATACACTGTATCCTTTTTGCAGATGATATAGTAGTACTTGCTGACTCAGTCAAGGAAATGGAGTTTATGTTGCTAAAACTTGCCTAAATCCTAAGAGAATTTAATCTAAAAATAAATAAGAAGAAAACAAAAACTATGGTAGCAGGGAAGACAAAAGAAAATGGTTAAGTTAATATTAAACTAGAAGATGATGTTCTAGAGCAGGATGACAACTTCTGTTATTTGGGGAGCACAATCACTGACGACAATAAATGTATCACAGATATAAAGAGACGAATAGCCTTGGCAAAGCAAGCTTTCCAAAATAAAAGGAATAAGACAATCATATAAGCCTAGAAAGTAGAAAACGTATGCCAAAACTTTTGTCTGGAGAGTCTTAACATACGGATGTGAAGCGTGGACTCTGGGGAAGGCAGAGAAAAAGAGACTGGAACCAATTGAAATGTGGATATGGAGAAGAATGACGAAAAGAAGCTGGGTAGCTAGAAAAAGTAATGAACAGGTCATAAGAGAAGTGAATGAGAATAGAACGCTGCTAAATTATGTAGGAAGAAGAAAATCAAAAATGATAGGGCACATAATGAGACACAACCAGTTCCTAAAGAATGTATTTGAAGGAAAAGTTTTAGGGAAAAAATCAAGAGGCACGCCAAGAGCAACGTATTTTAATAACATCAAAGAAGATTTGGGGATAAAATCGTATGAAGAATTGAAGAGGATGACAGTGGAGAAAGGGACGTGGCTAAATCGACAAGGTATAGCCTTTAGTTTATGATGATGAATGAAACTGCGGGAATACATTTGTCTAGGTGAGATATTTAAATGATTAACATTGCAAGATCACAGATTAATGTAAGCGCGAAAAACGCCAGTGCAAATGTGAACTGCTGGTACATTAATAACTGATGTAACCGCCAGAATGTTGAATGCAAACGTGTATGCATTGTGTTGTACAGGTATCGGACGTCAGTTTGTGGGATGAAGTTCCACGAGTCTTCTACTTGATAGGTCAATACAGGAACGTTTAATATTGTTTGCGGATGATGCTGCAGTTGTCGTCCATTGATGTCCCATAAGTGCTCGGTTGCAGACAGATATAGTGATCGAGCAGGCCAGGGCAACTTGTCGACACTCTGTAGAGCATGTTAGGTCACAACAACGGTATGTGGGCGAGCGTTCTCGTGTTGGAAAACACCTCCTGGAATGTTGTTCATGAATGGCAGCACGCCAGGACGAATCACCAGAAGGTCGTACGAATTTGCAGGCAGGATGCGTGGAATAACCAAGAGAGTGCTACTGCTGTCATACGAAATAGCAGCTCGGATCATAACTCAACGTGCAGGTCCACTCAATACAGCAAGAAGACATGTTGGATGCACGCCGTCAATTGGCCTCCTCCTGATCTACGCACGGCCATCACTGGCACCGAGGCAGAATCAGCTTTCATCATAGGACACTACAGGCCTCAACCCTGCCCCCCTCACCCCCCCCCTCCACACCAACGAGCTCTTGCTTGTCACCACTGCACCACTGAAGTCGCAAATGGCGGTGGTTTGCGGTCAGGGCGTCTGGCTTTGAACTGTCCTTGAAGTAACCGATATATTACAGTCTTCGGTTGTTTGCAGATGAGGCTGTCGTTTATCGACTAATAAAGTAATCAGAAGATCAAAACAAACTGCAAAATGATTTAGAATAGATATCTGAATGGTGCGAAAAGTGGCAGGTGACCCTTAATAACGAAAAGTGTGAGGTCGTCCACTTGAGTGCTAAAAGCAACTCAAACTTCGGTTATACGATAAATCAGTCTAATCTAAAAGCCGTAAATTTAACCAAATACGTAGATATTACAATTACGAATAACCTAAATTGGAAAGAACACATAGAAAATGTTGCGGGGAAGGCGAACCAAAGGCTGTGTTTTATTGGCGGGACACTTAGAAAATGTAACAGACCTACTAATGAGACTGCCTATACTACGCTTGTCCGTCCTCTTTTAGAATACTGCTGCGCGGTGTGGGATCCTTACCAAATAAGACTGACGGAGTACATCTAAAAAGTTCAAAGAAAGGCAGCACGTTTTGTATTATTGCGAAATATGGGAGAGAGTATCACAGAAATGATGCAGGATTTGGACTGGAAATCATTAAAAGAAAGGCGTTTTTCGTTGCGACGGAATCTTCTCACGAAATTCCAATCACCGACTTTCTCCTCCGAATGCGAAAAAATTTGTTTACACCGACCTACATAGGGAGAAACGATCACCACGATAAAGGAAATCAGAGCTCGTACGGAAAGATATAGCTGTTCATTCTTTCCGTGCGCTATACGAGATTGGAATAATAGAGACTTGTGACGGTCGTTCGATGAACCCTCTGCCAGGCACTTAAATATGATTTGCAGAGTATCTACATCTACATCTACATCCGTACTCCGCAAGCCACCTGACGGTGTGTGGCGGAGGGTACCTTGAGTACCTCTATCGGTTCTCCCTTCTATTCCAGTCTCGTATTGTTCGTGGAAAGAAGGATTGTCGGTATGCCTCTGTGTGGGCTCTAATCTCTCTGATTTTATCCTCATGGTCTCTTCGCGAGATATACGTAGGAGCGAGCACTATACTGCTTGACTCTTCGGTGAAGGTATGTTCTCGAAACTTTGACAAAAGCCCGCGATTACTAAATGATCCTGTAACGAAGCGCGCTGCTCTCCGTTGGATCTTCTCTATATCTTCTATCAACCCTATCTGGCACGGATCCCACACTGCTGAGCAGTATTCAAGCAGTGGGCGAACAAGCGTACTGTAACCTACTTCCTTTGTTTTCGGATTGCATTTCCTTACGATTCTTCCAATGAATCTCAGTCTGGCATCTGCTTTACCGACGATCAACATTATATGATCATTCCATTTTAAATCACTCCTAATGCTCTACTCCCAGATAATTTATGGTATTAACTGCTTCCAGTTGCTGACCTGCTATTTTGTAGCTAAATGATAAAGGATCTATCTTTCTGTGTATTCGCAGCACATTACACTTGTCTACATTGAGATTCAATTGCCATTCCCTGCACCATGCGTCAATTCGCTGCAGATCCTCCTGCATTTCAGTACAATTTTCCACTGTTACAACCTCTCGATACACCACAGCATCATCCGCTAAAAGCCTCACTGAACTTCCGATGTCATCCACAAGGTCATTTATGTATATTGTGAATAGCAACGGTCCTATGACACTCCCCTGCGGAACACCTGAAATCACTCTTACTTCGGAAGACTTCTCTCCATTGAGAATGACATGCTGCATCCTGTTATCTAGGAACTCCTCAATCCAATCACACAATTGGTCTGATAGTCCATATGCTCTTACTACAGAGCTGTAGACGTAGATATAGGACAGTTCATTGTGTCGCTGTGGTGTCAACTGCTGCTGAAACTGCTGCTGCAGGTGCAGTATGATGCGTCACACCCATACGCTGAACACGATGGTCTTTCCTCTCGGCAGTGCCACATGGCCGGTTCTTCTTGCGACCGTACATTCCAGTGACCACTGAGGCCAACAGTTACGTACAGTGGCTACATTTCTGCCAAGTCCTTCTGCAATACCGCAGAAGTAACATCCAGTTTCTCGTAGCTCTATTACACGACCTTCTTCAAACTTAGTGAGTTGTTGATAACGGCGTCTTTGTCGGTTTAAAGGTATTCTTGGCTAATGTCAACACACCACTTTCAGTCTCAAAAGTAACTAATGTTCACTATGGTTACAGCATGTATTTAAAGAAAATCTGTTTTACATCTTCACAGCGGCGGTACTAGCGCCTCCCATGCGAATGGCTCCAAGTTATAATAGACATCATCTTTCAAATATAGAAACACCCCTACAACTTTCGCTTACATCGCACAACTCCTTCTTGGTGCTGCGATTTTTTTCCCCATCAGTGTATTTTTGGGGCTGGTCATACAAAAGAATTTGTGAACACAGGAGTTTTGGTAACAAAAGGAAATACACTGACGAGCCAAAGAGACTGGTACATCAGCCTAATATCGTGTTTGACCACCGCGAGATCGCAAAAGTTCCGCAACAGGACGTGGCATGGACTCGACTAGTATCTGAAGTGGTACTGGACGGGACAGACGCCATGAATCCTGCAGGGCTGTCCACAGATCCTTAAGATTACGAGGGGGTGGAGACCTCTTCTGAACAGCACGTTGCAAGGCATCCCAGATCAGCTCAATAATTTTCATGTCTGGGATTTTGGTGGCTAACGGAAGTCAAATAAACTCAGTGGAGAGTTCCTAGGGCCACTCTGTAGCAATTCTGGACGTGTGGGGTGTCGCATTATCCTGCTGGAATTGCCCAAGTCTGTGGCAATGAACAATGGACATATGGATGCAGGTGATCAGAAAGTATGCTTGCGTACGTGTCACCTGTCACAGTCATATCTAGACGTATCAGAGGTCCCTTATCACTCGATCTGCATACGTCCCACACCATTACAGAGCCTCCTCCTGCTTGAAGAATCCCCTGCTGGCATGCAGGGTCATGAATTTATGAGGTTGTCTCCTTATCAGTACACGTCCATCCACTCGATACAATTTGAAACGAGACTCATCCGACCAGGTAACATGTTTGCAGTCGTAAACAGTCCAATGTCGGTACTGACGGCCATTATACAAAATTTCTCCCGATGCTCGACCAAGAGCTGTTGTGTCCTGCCTACTCGTCGAATATGGGGTGCCTAGGAAACTTGCTATCTCGGATCGCTGGACAACAATTCAGGCAAATCGTATTAATGAATTTTTATTACAGTAAGAGAAATGACAATACTTAACTTCGGGAATTTACAACTGTGTGTCGCAAGCAATTGGCTACAGTCAAATAAGCTGTCTCTTCAGTGTACACAACTCCTAATACAAGTGAAACAATACTGTTCATAAGTCGCTGCTGTAGCGTTCGTAGAGTGACTTGTCTTTTTAACAAATAAAAATAAAATAAAGTAATAATATAATAATAATAATAATTTGTAATAATAATAATTGCTTGCATAAGTATTTGAGAGATTAATGTTTGTTTCGCCTTTAAGATCGGAATTGGATTTCTTAATGTTTCATAAAATCTTACGTAGCATTGTTCATTGTCACACAATGAAACAAATGCAATTTACGCCGTGAATTTATCGAGCTTCGCACGTCCGGAGATGTACGGAACGTAGCCAGGGCTCATTATATATTTTTTGTAGACAAAGTCTGATATCTGACCTCAGCTTCAATCATGAGAATGGGGTGACTAAAACTACTAAAACAGAGAAAAGCATACGTTTAAACAAAACATGTATTCATTTCAACATATACATTACGATATGAGTGACACTTACGTAAAATTCTAGGTAAATAATTGCAGATAATTCACAAATGAGAGCGACTTATTAATTCTGCGCCTCTTTTCTGCAAATAAGTATCGATATATCTTAAGAATAGTGTAGGCAACTCTTGTTGCGTAAATGTCAATTTTTCTTCTTTCACAGGTTCACTAGCAAGTGTGTATTCAAACAGTTACTAGATTGAAGTTGCCCCCCCCCCCCCCCCGAATGTTCCTCAGTCACGACCTGGGTCTCGGTAATGACTGGTTCTAGTTTACCTGGTTTTTCTGGTCATTGTTAAGTGTAGTTATAGTTTCATTAGCTACCTCAATAATACACTCCTGGAAATTGAAATAAGAACACCGTGAATTCATTGTCCCAGGAAGGAGAAACTTTATTGACACATTCCTGGGGTCAGATACATCACATGATCACACTGACAGAACCACAGGCACATAGGCACTGGCAACAGAGCATGCACAATGTCGGCACTAGTACAGTGTATATCCACCTTTCGCAGCAATGCAGGCTGCTATTCTCCCATGGAAACGATCGTAGAGATGCTGTATGTAGTCCTGTGGAATGGCTTGCCATGCCATTTCCACCTGGCGCCTCAGTTGGACCAGCGTTCGTGCTGGACGTGCAGACCGCGTGAGACGACGCTTCATCCAGTCCCAAACATGCTCAATGGGGGACAGATCCGGAGATCTTGCTGGCCAGGGTAGTTGACTTACACCTTCTAGAGCACGTTGGGTGGCACGGGATACATGCGGACGTGCATTGTCCTGTTGGAACAGCAAGTTCCCTTGCCGGTCTAGGAATGGTAGAACGATGGGTTCGATGACGGTTTGGATGTACCGTGCACTATTCAGTGTCCCCTCGACGATCACCAGTGGTGTACGGCCAGTGTAGGAGATCGCTCCCCACACCATGATGCCGGGTGTTGGTCCTGTGTGCCTCGGTCGTATGCAGTCCTGATTGTGGCGCTCACCTGCACGGCGCCAAACACGCATACGACCATCATTGGCACCAAGGCAGAAGCGACTCTCATCGCTGAAGACGACACGTCTCCATTCGTCCCTCCATTCACGCCTGTCGCGACACCACTGGAGGCGGGCTGCACGATGTTGGGGCGTGAGCGGAAGACGGCCTAACGGTGTGCGGGACCGTAGCCCAGCTTCATGGAGACGGTTGCGAATGGTCCTCGCCGATACCCCAGGAGCAACAGTGTCCCTAATTTGCTGGGAAGTGGCGGTGCGGTCCCCTACGGCACTGCGTAGGATCCTACGGTCTTGGCGTGCATCCGTGCGTCGCTGCGGTCCGGTCCCAGGTCGACGGGAACGTGCACCTTCCGCCGACCACTGGCGACAACATCGATGTACTGTGGAGACCTCACGCCCCACGTGTTGAGCAATTCGGCGGTACGTCCACCCGGCCTCCCGCATGCCCACTATACGCCCTCGCTCAATGTCCGTCAACTGCACATACGGTTCACGTCCACGCTGTCGCGGCATGCTACCAGTGTTAAAGACTGCGATGGAGCTCCGTATGCCACGCCAAACTGGCTGACACTGACGGCGGCGGTGCACAAATGCTGCGCAGCTAGCGCCATTCGACGGCCAACACCGCGGTTCCTGGTGAGTCCGCTGTGCCGTGCGTGTGATCATTGCTTGTACAGCCCTCTCGCAGTGTCCGGAGCAAGTATGGTGGGTCTGACACACCGGTGTCAATGTGTTCTTTTTTCCATTTCCAGGAGTGTATTTTCATTCGGATATTGTCTTTGCCAGTCGCCGGTCTGTTTTCGGTTGGCTGATGTCATTTGTTGGTGTTTGTGTCGCTTGTTTGTGCAAAATTCCCTTGTGGCATCTGAATATGATTTTGTGGTGGCGGTTGCTGTGTTTGCCACTGTCTCGCATAATACTGGTTGTTGTTCCGGTTAAAGTGCGGTGTAGGTGTTCCATTTCTTGTGTAATCTGTGTTGTTGTTTCTTTGCCAGTGTTTCTGTTTGGCTTTGTGTCCGTTGTTGTTTCCGTCATTCCTTCTTGAATTAAAATTGTCGTTTCTTCGTTTTTTTGTACGGGTTATCTCCCTGTGAATAGTTACAGTTGTTGTTTGTGTGCAGCTGTGAGTTTTGCTGATTGTTTTGCATGTTTACTGTGTGTTGTGAACTTTGCTGCGTGTTTGGTAATGTGGCAATGTAGACATGTTGATTCCTTCTGCGTGAGTTGTGTGTTGATTCTTGTTCTTCATACAGTAAATCAACAGCATCTAACTTTTCCAAAAAATATTCAAGATCGTCGTCGGGTAAGTACAGTAATTTCTCTTTAATATTAAAAGGAAATCTTGCTTTCAGTGATCAGATCACATCTTTTGGTTTCACTGGTTCATTAAGGAAGTCTATCATGTTTAGATACTTCTCGAAATATCGGCGCAGATTGCCGTTTTTAGGATTGAAGTGTTCGGGTTCAGTGATTTGTTTGCGGATACGTTCCTGCACAGTGGGTGACCAAAACTTATTCAAGAAGGCGCGTTCAAGCTGCCCGTATGTTACACATCTGTCGCTTTCATGGTAAGCCCAGACAGCAACGTCTCCTTGAATGTAATCCACAACGTGTGCAATGCGTTTGTGGTCGCTCCACGAACGTGGGAATGCGTTGCCAAAAGCTTTTAAGAAGATGACAGGGTGTACTGTGTTTTTGCCTGGTATAGAAGGTTGGAATTTACGGTGCTTGAATAAACTTTCTTCTTCTTTGTTACGTGTTCGTGTGTTTCTTTCCGTGAAATAATTGAATTCTTCCCTGTGTGTACACGTTTCTTCATCAAAATGATAATTGTATTGTATTTCAGGTGATGGGTATCTGTTGCTTTGCGTGTCACTGTATTGTGTATTTGAGTGTTGAAATTCGTGTGTGTAGGCCTACATGTGTTCATTTCCGAATCGAGATTTTCTTCTGTATGTGTTAAAATGTGTATTGGGCGTACTATTATGTTGTGTTAGGCACTGAGTTGTCTTTGTTTGCATATCGTCATCGATTACTTGTCTATTGTTGTTCATGTATTCCACTACAGAATCGTGCACAATATGTGGCAATGTGTTTTGTATACATTCTTCAAAAATTTGGTCTTTGTGTGCTGTCAATTCTTTAAATTGTGAATTAATGCGAGAGAAATGGGGTTCAGCCTCTCTCTGTATTGTTGTGTAAATCTGTTTGTGAATGTCAGCTACGTTTGTTTCTATTGTATTCACCTTTAAATTAATTTCGGCACATGCGTGTGTGTTTGATTCTAATTTGCAATTAATAGTTTCACAGGTTTTTGTCAATTCATGGATGTGATTGGCATTGTCGCTTTGTCGTAACTCTAAATTTTCAAATTTTTCCGTAAGATCGTTGAACTGTTTGGAAAGACGTGTATTAATTTCATCTACCTTTTGTGTCAGTTGTTCATTTGATGCTTTCAGTGTGGCGAAGTCTGATTTTATCTCATTTCAGAAAGCTGCATTAGACGTGACGTGGTCTCTCAGGTCTCCTTTCGGCGTTTGTGTGTGTCTGTAGCAGGTTATTTTGATGTGTTTGCGTGTCTGTATTAATTTCTGTGTCTGAATGTGTCTGTGTATCCATGTTTGCCTTACTTGATTGTTGTTCCATTGTGTACTGGTGTCGAGTTTTTACCATATCGTGAATAAATAGTGTGCAAGAAAAAAAATTGTTTAAACGCGTAGTGTTAAAATATCCTGCCTATGTGTGTGTTTAAATGACTGAGAATGACTTTAAAGATCGAAAGTAGTATACGTGTTAATGGTGACTAGCCATTTTGCTTGAATCTTATACAATGTCGGCCATATTGTGCAATGTAACTTGCGTATTGTTGGATCGGAATATAATCGTCTGAATAACGAGATTTCGCGGAATTTGGGAAAAAATTACTGAATGTACACTGAATATTGAATTTAATTCTGAGAAAAATAATTTTGAATGAAAAATGTGCTTGGAATCAATTATGGATGCGCGAGTGCTGCGTCTTACCGTACGTGTCGTCTTGATGCGAAGATTGCATGTCCAGTCCAAATTGTCTCCAGATTTTATTCGTTTTCTTCAATATTCTCGTGACATAGGTTGTTGCCGGTCAGGATGTACATGAAAAAGAACAATTAGTTGCAGTACAGATACAATAATGAGTCCTGGCACACAGTCGACAGTTTAACAAATAAAAATAAAATAAAATAATAATTTAATAATAAATTGTAATAATAATAATTGTTTGGATAAGTAATTGAAAGATTAATGTTTGTTTCGCCTTTAAGATTGTAATTGGATTTCTTAATGTTTCATAAAATCTTACGTAACATTGTTCATTGAGGTCACACAGCGAAGTAAATGCAATTTACGCCGTGAATTTATCGAGCCTCTCACGTCCGAAGATGTACGGAACGTAGCCAGGGCTCATTATATATTTTTTGTAGACAAAGTCTGATATCTGACCTCAGCTTCAATCATGAGAATGGGGTGACTAAAACTACTAAAACAGAGAAAAGCATACGATTAAATAAAACATGTATTCATTTCAACATATACATTACGATATGAATGACACTTACGTAAAATTCTAGGTAAATAATTGCAGGTAATGCACAAATGAGAGCGACTTATTAATTATGCGCCTCTTTTCTGCAAATAAGTATCAATATGGCTAACTGTGGAGCCACACAAAATATGACGTCCTTCTAGGACAACGAATGCCTACTGGCTGCGACAAGAGAGCGGTGTTAATTCCTTTGTTTGGCTTTCTCTTGTCTTAAAAAATCGATACAAATAATCTAAGTTCTGTAAATTAAATATCGTCTGTGCTCAAGTGCAAATGGTTCCTTAAATCTTCCACTGGGCAGAGTGGTGCTTATGTTCTCTTCGCCTAGAGGCCGCTGCTGTCTCGTTGTCATCCTAGAGAGGGGTCGGTCAGCCCACTATTGGCTGACATCGTCTCACAGCCCCCTCTGCTCTAACGTTCTTGACCGTCGTGCCGGCACTTGGCTTTACGCCGGAACGACAGCCATGTACTACCCAACGCGCGATCCTCTCCTCTGTTGCTTACCTCGCTCATGTCTTTGCCTGTTTTAAAGTAACATCTATAATTGGAAATAAGCGTTTGGCGTCATTGGCCGGGAGGCCCCTTGCGCGGCAGGTCCGGCCGCCTTGGTGCAGGTCTTATAACATTCGACGTCACATTGGGCGACCTGCGCGCCCGATGGGGATGAAATGATGATGAAGACAACACAACACCCAATCCCTGAGCGTAGAAAATCCCCGGCCCAACCGGGAATTGAACCCAGGCCTGTAGGACGGCAATCCGTCACGCTGACCACTCAGCTACCGGGGAGGACACATGTATAAATACATAACTTTGTCTCATTACCACAACCCCACCTGTGTGATGACGAATCAGAATGTCGGTATTACTGCGCAGAAGTGTAGGATTCTTTGTGGTATGACTTGTAAATTACTCGATTAACGCGCCCTCATCGACAGTTTTCAGCTGTTGCAACGTGATATTATTAGGCGGAATTGTATTTCTTTTTTTGAGCCGTGGCGGATTCGTTTCGGTCTGTTTTTAGTCACTGCGGGAAAAAACGAACGAAAAATAGGAAGGTTGTACATTTTTTGTTGCTTAAGAGCTATTGTCCATGGTGCGAATGGAACGTAATTCCTTACATTAGGGCTGTCGTACAAATCTTGGAAAAGTGAGCACACTGGTAGCATCGTCGTCAGATACCACTGGCCTGTCTTGTAGAACTTACCAGAACAAGATGGAAATAAAAAAGGAGCCTATCACTCCGTCGTTTTTAACTTGGAGAAAGTCCAGTATAATTTTTTCTGGATTTGTGGAAAGTTGAATGGAGACAGTTATTCGTGCTGTATTAGTCTAGAATCTTTTGTCAAGAAAAGGTGTCAGTTGGTATAGCATAAAAGTAGAATGTTAGTATGGATAAGGACAAGCACAACCTTTTTCATTTAGAGTTTATTTCGGGTTATTGGAATATGTGGTCGTTACATGCAAATTACTGTCACTTAACTTACGGAAATGTGGCTGTAGAATGAATTCTTAGTGAAGCGTTCTTCAAATGATCTGGTATGAGGAAGGTTCGTAAGCATGTTGTTTCATAATTTTGCTATCATTGGCCACAGAATATAGCCTACACAAAAATTTAAGATGGTAGGAACAGTGTCTAGAGCCATTCATGTATCGCAGTAAGGCCGGTGATTGGAACTTCATGTAAAATGCATCATTTCAGTTTCTTTTACTTTCATCCAGTTCTACATCGATTTTCTTTAGTTCAGTGTAAATAGTATTCTTTCTCTCATTCCCCTAAAACTTGTAATTCAGTGCCGGCCGAGGTGGCCGAGCGGTTCTAGGCGCTACAGTCTGGAACCGCGCGACCGCTACGTCGCAGGTTCGAATCCTGCCTCGGGCATGGATGTGTGTGATGTCCTTAGGTTAGTTAGGTTTAAGTAGTTCTAAGTTCTAGGGGACTGAGACCTCAGAAGTTAAGTCCATAGTGCTCAGAGCCATTTGAACCATTTTGTAATTCTGTGTAAACAGTGGAGCAAACAGAACTAAAAGTCACGAGGTACCTGATTAGTATGGTTTGGCAGAAAGTGAAGTGTTTTCTGAATTTAAAGGCTGATTTCTTCCCCCGTGTACAAACTCTAATGATTTATCGATGAGAAGATATGGAAAATGAAGGTCTAATGAACTTACGTCCGGAAATGCCTTGTTTCCCTTCTAGAGAGCATTTATTCAATCATACATTGTTACAGAGACAGCAGTCTAATACGCGCTACCATGCAGAGACAATTTGCACCAAATGTTCTAACGTAGAACCACAAATGTAGATTGTAGACGGTAAGCAACACTAAATTATAATATTCCATAAAGAAGAATTTTGTTTGAGTTTGAAGTTTACAGATAATACAAGACACGTAATATGTTTCTAATACTTAACTTGCAAAAACATCTTCTCGAATAGACAGCGGCAAGTGGTCGAAGAATGGTTCCAACGCAGTTTATTTCCACCTTAGTATGTGACTACTGTTTGATATTTCAAATTTTAGTTTCACTTGCATCAGAATTTCTTTTTGTAGAGCCCGAAAAACGCTTACGTCGTTATTTACTGTCGGAGTGCTGCGTAATCGAGGAATTTCCATTGTAATCAGCGGTGACGTAGCGCCTGTGGGACAGGCGGCTGGTTTATCAGTGTCAAAGTCATAACTGGAGTGCTTGGCCAAGAGTGAGTAGCCGTCAGCGTCAGCAAGATAAGCAATTAGGCCGTCGCACATGAAACGCCCGATTTCCAGATGACGTAAGCTGGGTATTTGTAAACTCAGCTCGGTGGAGCTTGTGTATTGGGGGGCTTGGCATCCATATCCCCTGAAATTAGTGATGGGAGCAATCGAATGTAAACAATCGACTGAACTGGTTGTTGGAAAACAATCGTCTTATTCGGTGATGAATTTATGTTGAGGATCACTTTTTACCCAGTCAAATGCTTTCTTCGACCATCATAACCCTGATAGTTTTGGCATTTTGATCGATAGGAAGTTTACTATGACGTAAACGCCTATTCATAAACAGGGACGAGACACTGGCACTAAATAAAAGCGAATATCGAGACACAATAATAGTGACGATTGGCGATACCGGAATGCAGTCAACAATCAAGATTTATCAATACTGAAGTTTTCATTCACTTCACTCTAAACTTCTGAAAATATTTCATTTTTGAAAACTTACTTTTTATTCACCTTTTCTTAATACAACATACAAGGGCTGTTTGGAAAGTAAGGTCCGATCGGTCGCGAAATGAAAACCACAGCGAAAATCAAAAATATTTTATTCGAAACAGTTAGTGACACCTTCCAGCTCGCTCGGACTTAGACATTTGTCGTGGCGTTGTACAAACTTTCCAGTATTCTCGTCACAGAAAGCAGCCGCCTGTGCTTTCCACCAATTCTCTATGCTGGTCTGCCCTTCGTTGATTATGCCAAAATGTTGTCTTTGTAGCCAGCAGTTCATGTGAGCAGAGAACAACGGAGCGAGTCAGTCAAGGGCTGCATTGTGGATGATCAAACACTTCCCCTCGAAAACGCTGCAGGAGAGTCTTCATTGTCCTTGCAAAATGCGGCTGAAAATTGTCTTGAAGAAAGAAACGCATGGCATTTATGTTATGTGGGCTGCATAGCTTCAGGCGAAATCTCTCACCAGATCCACATACTAGACAGGAGACATTGTTGTTTTAGTCGTTTCTAAGTGATCACTTTGCGCTCTGAACCGAAAAGTGCGATGTGAAGCGATCGATAGGCACACTAAAGACTCTGCCCAACGCATCTGTGCAAATTTCCATCGGATTTTCACAGTGGTTTCCATTTCGCAGTTAACCAGACCTTACTTTCTGAATACGCCTCGTACGTTATTTGTTTTCGTAAAACTTGGCATTCCTAGTCATGGCTCATGTACGGCCGAAAATGCTGGAAAAGTGTGTGGGTGAAGACATTCATGTAACTGACGTAATCGTTAGACTTCTGTCAGTCGGTTATCTCATATTAACGGAAACCACTCAAACCCGGAGGGCGAGTGAAAAATATTCGTGAAGCTGACATGGACCAGAGATTAGTTTCATTCGGTTGTTTCACTGGACTGAAAAGACCGACTGAACGGAAAAACAATCGACTAGCCAGTCGGTTGTTAAGAAAGCTGGTTGTCCCATCACTTCTAGAAAAGAGCAAGGAGTCGTTCAAATGGCAACTTTTTGGTGACGCAAAATACGTAATGTTTCTTGGCTCTGAGTTCGAGATTAGAATAATAAAAAGAATTGAGAAAAGTTAGGATGGTCCTTTTAATATTTCAGGTGTACTACATAGTCTCTCCTACTTGAGTACAATGCACAGCACGTCTATATAAACATGTGAACCTGTCAGACAAGTTTGTATTTATGACGTTGTTCAACTTAGGCATCACACAGACTTTAATGTCGATTATGTCGACAAAGCTTTCACGCTTCACTGAATTTTTGCAGATTGTCTTTTTGTGGTAGGTTCGTGTTGTTAACACTATGCCTCGTCACTCGTGGTGACGTTTCAGAAAAGAATTCTGTCACGTTTTTCAACTTAATTAAATGGCGGAAAGCGTCTCTGTATCCTTATTTTTGTTAGGGAATCAAGATGTGCGGGACAAACTTTGCACACACTTTTGACTTCTCAGCACATCCTGGAGAATATCTTGAACACTTGAGTTAAAGACGTTCTGTTGTTGCTCCATTGCTATTTGTGACACAACAACGTCACCACACTATGGCTACAAGTCACTACATAACACTGCCTGCTCACACCTGACTGGTCGAATGCACATATGTTGTTCACAGTTGTTAGTTCAAGCTACTACCATAGTTACTGCATTGACGTCGCTTGCACCGCAGTAATAAAATGTGTCTGAAATTTGTTGGGCAGAATGTGTATATATACTCTAGAAGAAAGTTAAACATGAATATATCTAGTACGATAGTGAAGAAACGCTATACGAGGTGCGACAATAAAGTAAATAGACTGATTTTCTTTGCAAGATGTGGCAACCCTGCAGGCTTGCGTACGCACAATATCTTTGATCTTGGTCTATAAGCTGCTTCTAGTCCAAGCAGCACATCAATGCAACTGCTCAGTCGTGAGTTGTGCTGTAATAAGTTAACACATGTTTTCCCTCGTCACGGAAATGGAACCGCATAATATTGCGCAACGGTATGTCATTTCTCTTTGCGTTAAATTGGGTGAAAACGCGACGACAATTTACGGTAAGCTTCAGAAGGCTTTTGGAGAGGAGCTTATGTCAAGAGCTCAAGTTTTTCGTTGGCATAAAATGTTTAGTGAAGGCAGAACGAATGTTGAAGATGAAGACCGCAGTGGGTGACCATCAACCTTACGGACTGATGTCAACATGGCCAGGGTGCGTGAACTCGTACGATCTGATCGAAGATTATCCGTGAAAATGGTTGCAGAAGAACTGAACATCAATCGAGAAACGGTTCGTCTATTAATAACTGAAGATCTTGGTATGAGAAAGATTTGTGCAAAAATAGTCCCCAAAAATCTCAGAGCACAACAGTGAGAAACACGGAAAAATGTGGCAGGCCATCTGTTAGAGCAAACGGAAATCAATCCAGAATTGTGGAGCCGTGTTATAACTGGAGATGAAAGTTGGTTTTTTCAGTACGGTCCAGAGACAAAACGCCAAAGTTCGCAATGGTGCTCAAAGGAATCACCCAGACCAAAAAAAGCTCGAATGTCAAAGTCAAAAGTGAAATGCATGCTTGTATGCTTCTTTGATTCCAAGGGAATTGTTCATAAAGAGGGGGGCCTCCTGGAAAAACAATTAACCAATATTACTACAAAGAAATTTTAGAAAGACTTCGTAAAAGAGTTCCTCGTGTCCGTGCCAACATTGCCGATAATTGGATTCTGCATCACGATAATGCGCCATCCCATACTGCTCGGTCAGTACAGCAATTTTTAACTTCAAAACAAATTTCAATACTACCATAGCCACCTTATTCACCAGATATCGCTCTGTGCGAAGTTTTTTCTATTTCCAAGAGTCAAAACGGCGGTCAAGGGACACCATTTTCAAACAACACAAGATGCTCAAGAAGCTGTGACGAGGGTCTTGGAGAATATTACAAAAGATGAGATCCAGAAATGCTGCGATCAATGGCAGAAGTGCTGGAAAAAGTGTGTGCAATCAGAAGGGAACTAATTTGAAGGAGACAACACTAAACTTGACTAAAATGGTAAGCGACATTTTTTTTTCCACATCAGTCTCATTACTTTATTGTCGCACCTCGTATTTTACCGTAAAAACTGAGAAACCTTTTCAATATGTCCAATATCTGTTTGTAGTTAGCGCACTGCGTTTCTAAATTTCTTTTCCCTTACCCTCTATTTTTACTTCTCTTCTAGAACGCTTCATCACCAACATTTTCGGGATCACTTGCTTTTCGTAATTTATTTCTCTTCTTTAGGAGTTCAACTGCAAAATGCGGCTCTGCAAATAAATCTTTATAAAAGAAAGAAACAATGTCATTAAGGCATTGCAGTTATAATAACAGCAATAATGTTAACTGATTTTTCCGTTGCTTGTTGGTAGAACATCTCCATCATTACAGATGAAAAACATAATACTGTATGTGTTCTAATGTATTAATGTATACTGTTAACCAGTTTTCGGCTTACAAGATCAATAACAAGCTTTAAGTAACTATCGTGGTCAAAGAAAGTGCAATAGTTATGAACAATATTGAAAAAGATGTTGTACCCTATGAGTGAGGTACGAACACAGAGAACAGACATTTCAATGGTAACTCAATTAAAAATAAGCTAAACAGTAAATAAATGTGAAGGGAGAAAACCAGAAAAACATTAACATAAAACTCGTAAAACCAGTACCTATGTAATAGTTTAAATTACGAGTAATCAGCAATCAAACTGAAATGAAATTAGTGTGACAACGGTACTGAGTGACAGGTTGAGGAGATATTACATCTGGAAGGTAACGCAAAACGGAATAAAGGGCAGAATTGGTACTTATAACAACAGAATAAAATGGTCCAAATGGCTCTAAGCACTACGGGACTTAACCGAAATCCTGTAACTATAGGTTTCTCTACTACTTGATGAACGCGGCAGTCAGCTGTAGTTTCAGTAGTAAAGGTAAGACCCGTTTAGGGGCTAGTCAACACTGGGATGTACAAAATAACCTATCCCAACTGTGATAAGTTTTATTTTGATCAGTCAGGTATACATAGCAGCTGAACATGAACGAAGCTGGAGGTTGCAGAATTATGACTCCACATTTGCAGGTCATGTAATGAGTGATGGCAACAGCTACTGGATGATCCGACACAGCTTCCCACATTTAGCGCTGCCAAAGGAAGTATCTCGGCTTGAACAGGAATCCGTTATTCCAATAGATACTAGAAGTTTTACAGACCACGGTGTTTAGGATGGTGGATGGTGAAAGCATTCCATTGTGTTACTCTTAATTTGCCCACTATCTGATTTTAAAAATATGCATGACGTTACTCAAAAAATATGCATGAAATAATGTGCAGAACCACATTTGGCGAAAGCAATATCTGGGAAATCCCCGCAGTCACATTCTTGAGCTGCAATACCAAATGCTATTTGAATCACATTCTAGAATTCAGTAACATGTGCATGAGTATTGTACCCAGCCACTTGCCAGGAATATCTGAGTGTAAGCTGATACATTGGAGCTGATTATTGCTTATAAAGGATATAATGTACTTTCATTATAAAAATTCTATTTCCTAATTTAGTGTCGAAGTCACTTCAGAGAGTCCTTGTAGAGTCTGTTATCGTTCTTGCCTATATTTTCTATTGCCTGAAGAAATATAAATGCAACGGCTGTACGTATTTTGTTGTTCTTGGTGGAATGACCATGCACTCAGTATATTTACCGGCAAATGAATCATTTACTTTTGTTGTGTCCTCTTGAGCACTCCAAGCACTCCAAGACTCACAAAGTAGATACATTGCTGGTTATTTGCTACACTGACAATAACAAATTTCAGGAAAAATGATTTTAAATGGTCGTTTGACCATTTTTCCACTTGTGCTAGCCTCGAAATGTATGTTTGATAGAAGACTGTCTTCAAGAGCCTTTTTAACTTTCGGGTTAAAAGTTTTTTATTAGGTGTACATTCATTGAAAGTCCAACATCTATTGTATAACTATGAGTTGTATTATGTATAGACTGGACCAAAGACAACTGTTGATTTTTCTTCGTCTTTAATGTCACATCACAAGTTAGTTCATAATTAAACCCACTTTGATGAGTGTTCCAAATGCAGTGTGGCTGTATTTGGAAACTTTCTGTTTCCCCGTTTACTTCTTCAACAAAACGGGAACCATACTGACTAATATCTTGTTCTTCCTGTACATCTCTAACTGCCTTGAAAGTAGCGATGTGTTTAAGTCACATTCTGTATTCTTTCTTGGGACGTGGTATGAAAGCTGCGCAGCATTTAAACTTTGTGTGCACAATTTCTCTTGCTTCTTGCATTGCCAAAAATTTCAGGTGCCTGTACTGGACACATTTTCCTTCATTCCTTGCTAAGTCAAATTGGGATAGAATGTGTCATTTTATCTCCACTTCTTCGTTTGCATTGTTTCCTCGAAATGACGTCTTTTTTTCTCCACATAATCAAATATTAGTTTGACGTGCTTTCTACAGATGAATGTGTCTTCAATAACGAGTTTTAGGTCGCAACTTTAATTGGGGGTGTATCATAATTATAATAAATACATTCAAGACGTCCTTCCGAAATTTTTTTAAAATGCTGACTATGTTGGTTTTATTTTCTGGTGGAGGCTCACAGTCACAAGAACTGTTAACGTCTCTTCGAGGAGTACTGTTCTACCACTGCCACTAGCACAACAATCTCTTCATATACAGTCTTATCCAATGTCGCTTTAGTTAAGCACTGAAATGAATATTCATGCCCCTGAATAACGAGATCCACCACAAACATTGAGGAAGTGTCATAATCCTGGCCTACAGTGTCTTCCGTTAGATAAAGCCTTCTTAGCTTGGATGTCACAGTATTTAAAACGTTCCGAATATTAACGTTTTCTTCATTTTGGTGCATATGTATGACAATACTGACACACCTACACTAAACACGTCAACACCTGTTGTGTAACTGACTGACTGTCGTGTTAACTCCCTTCCTCCAGGACTGCAAAAGTTGTTGTGTACGAACCAGTATGAAGACAAACACAAGCCGTCGCAGGCGTGGCTAGAAGTGTGTGATTATGTACAAATGTTGAAGTACAAATGGTTCAAATGGCTCTGAGCACTATGGGACTCAACTGCTGAGGTCATTAGTCCCCTAGAACTTAGAACTAGTTAAACCTAACTAACCTAAGGACATCACAAACATCCATGCCCGAGGCAGGATTCGAACCTGCGACCGTAGCGGTCTTGCGGTTCCAGACTGCAGCGCCTTTAACCGCACGGCCACTTCGGCCGGCGTTTAAATACAAATTCCTGTTGGGGCTGAGAGAGGCCCCTTGTAAGTATCTGTGGCCGGATCCATTCTCGTGAATCACTCTTTCTACACTCCTGGAAATTGAAATAAGAACACCGTGAATTCATTGTCCCAGGAAGGGGAAACTTTATTGACACATTCCTGGGGTCAGATACATCACATGATCACACTGACAGAACCACAGGCACATAGACACAGGCAACAGAGCATGCACAATGTCGGCACTAGTACAGTGTGTAACGCCGGAAATGCATATCCTCCTATTTCCATCTATTGTACTATTATTTTTTTCCTTGTTTTGTTACCTCAAGATATGACATTTCTGTCTCTTTATATATTGTAATTGCTTTACTGTTTGGATATATATATATTTATGCACTTATGTCGATGTATAATTGGTTTGTTTCGTAAATATTATTTGTATTTTTACGCTGGGTCTTGCCTAGGGAAAACTGCTATCGAACGATTACATCGATAGGTCGTGTGAAGAATCAAAGTGTGTAGGATCTTTGGGAGTGTTAACTCTGCCGCGTGAAGCGCGGGCAGGGCAGTGAGAGTCTGGCTAGAGTAGCGAGTGGAGCAGGTGTGTTGTGTGACGCTCCCGCGAGTTGCCGCGCTTTCGGGGTTTGGCAGCATGTAATTGCGCTCGACTCGCGATGATAGTTTCTGACATGGTGTCGCGGACGGGAAGCATTAACTGGCGCACATCAAGAGCCGTTTCGCCTGGTGACCGTATCGAGAAGAAGGCGCGCCAACATCCAGCTTCTGCAACAGCGACGGCCGACAATGAGTGACTGTCGCCACCTCCTCGATCGACGGCTTCAAACCTTCAATCAACCAACAAGGAAGACTAAAACCACGTAAAGTTTCAGAACTGTATGGCAGACCTCAGCTTTTCAAATTGTTCCATTTGCCTCGCAAAATTACAGCAACTTAGCATGAACCTTTGTTGCTCATTGTCCCAATTGCATTGCCAAGCAGGGTCCCTTCCTTTTCCGAAATGAACCCGAGTGTCGTTGAAATTCAAACGCCAGCATTAAAATAATACAATTAGATTTCACTGCTTTAATTTCAAAGTTCAGTAGCTGGCTACAATATTTAGGTTACACGAGCACAAATTTAGAGTGCGAGTTTTGTTAGCATATTTTAGCTTACCTGTGACTGCAGCTCAGCTTGGTACGTACTAAATTTTACTATTGTTAATAGTTCAGAATCATTTAATTCAAGTTCAAAGTTAAATCTCTTGTTTCTAAATTGCGTAGAGTCAAGTTGGTTTTGAAATGATTGTTGAGGTAGTCCAAGACTAACCGTATTTTACTGGATTTCGATGTGCTTCAGAAAGAAAGCTCACTATTAACTTCAGTCACTAAATTAATTTTCGATTTTCCGGTTTTATTAATTCTTTTGCTAAATTAAGTCAGAGTGTAGCGAAATTTATTACTTCTGACAAACTTTCAGTTTTCACACTACACGTGTCAACCTTCAGTTGCCACGCTTCTAGTGTTAATTATATGTGTAATAACCTTTCTTTTTCAGTTACTATAGTGATTGTCCTTAGGACTGGCGACCGTGATTTCCCCCAAATCTCAAATATCTAATTACCGCTAGTTAATTGTTAACGTAACGGCCGCACATTTACTTTCTTTATTAACTTTACCCCTTTTCAAAATTAATTTCCACCAGTATCATTTGCATTTTTCCTTCCATTTAGATGTAACCCTTTCCTCCCTCTTTACCGACAGGTTAACTTCGGTGACGATTGCTTTTCCAAAATTCCCATTAGGTACACGCGGTTTCATTTTTCACTGTCATTAAGGTCGATAAGTGAGGGGGGAGGTTACACGTGGCGACCGTGACAGGACAATCTTCGGATTTGAGGTTGTTCTGGACACGAATTTTGTATGTTGCAAATCTCGTAACAAAGTACTGGTTACTTACAGGCCGTTACGTCAGCGAGAATAAGTAGTGGGAGTAATCCTAATTATATTTGAGATTTGGCAGTTATATTGAAAATTATTAAAATGAGTGAAGGCAACAATTGCCAAAATTTGGTAGACTTGGATACGGAACAATCGGTCGAACAGTGGGAAACGCGCACCGCGGTACCCATTGTTCAGGGGCAGGCGGCTAGCATGAAAGACGCGACCGCCGAAACGCAACAAAGAGCAGAAATGGAATTCCAAACTTTAGAAAATGTTTCGGAATCAGAAGTGAAAATCAAATCTGAATCCCTTGATGACGAATACGGGGGGACAATTAAAGAGGAAGCCGCTACGGAAGTAAAACCGGTAGTTTCCGGGAATTTAACTGATTTATTGAACGTTTTGATTAACGAAATCAAGAGTCAATTGGCCAAGCAAGAAGATCAGGCTGCCAAGCAAGAAGCTCGGGCTGCCAAGCAAGAAGCTCAGTCTGAAAAATTTGAACGGATGCTAGACAATCAGAACAAAGCTATTAACGTTGTTATCAACAATGTTGGAGTTGTTAACACAAAAGTTGATAAAATCAAAGAAGATATTGTTGTAATTAATACCGAAATCGGTAATCTTAAACAGGAAATGATAGGGGTTCAGGCGGAAATTGCGAGCATAAATACTCGTTTTAATTCCGAAATTAGCAGAATGGAGAAAAGTGTAGGAGAATCAGTTGCTCCGATCATCGAGAATAAGGTGACGGAACAAACTCAATTAGTGAAAAAAGAGGATCAAAAGAAGGTGGAAACTTTAAAGGCTTTAGTATCCGAAGTAGATACCAAAGTGACGAAGCAGGCTAATACCTGCGAAGAGAAAAAGAGGGAAGTGGAAAGGCTTGCGACAACCACTTGCCAAGTAATTACGAGAGTGTCGGAATTAGAAAAGAAACTTGACGAAAAACAGAGCTATGTGCCAATCTATGCACATAGTTCGGAATTGTTGACGAAAGAGGAGCGGTTCGACCCCTTGAAAAAAGGCGGTATACACGCGACGGATTTCATTAAGAATTGTGAAAGAGTTTTACCCAGATCATGGACTGATGAGAGAAAAATTAATGCGATTATTGATGTGTTGGCTGGTGATGCCAAGCGTTGGGGCTTAAACCTCAACATTACGAATCTGACTTTTGACGAATTTAAAAATTTGTTTCTGGCTGAATACTGGTCAGAGCAAAAACAGCAAAGTGTCTGGCGCGAATTTGTCGTATCGAGGCCTTTCGATGCGAATTCGCGCGGCTCGATGAAGGAGTTTTGTGAGGGCTGGATCCGCAAGTTGGAATATTTGCGTGATCGCCGCTCGGAATCCGAAATAGTCTGGGAACTCTACAAGAAGCTTCCAGATGATACAAAACGATACGTAGGAAGCAATTACAGGACAATCAATGATTTCCTGGAAAGAGTGGAGGACGAGGACAGTTGGCGCAATAATCGCGACAGTGGTAGAGGCCGTGGTAACAACAACGGGAACCACAACAACGATAACCATGGGAATAATGCATACCGCAACCATGGCAGCAATAACAATAATGGTTCGGACCGTAATAACAATCGGTACAATGCAAATAATAACAGGAATGACGGAAACCAGTATCACACTAACGTGATACGGGCTTCACAGAATAGTAATAACGCCAGAGGGTGTGATCAGCCGCCTCAGCAGCATCCGGGGAGCGTATCTGCTGGGACGAGACAGGGAAACCATTAGCCACGCCGGTAAGGGGCCGACCGGGCGTGGAGAAATTTTGGCGGCCCAATAACAGTAGAAAACCGAGGTGTCGTCGTTATGGAAATTCCGTATGGAATAATCAACGGCGGGAGAGTGTGCCAGTATTAGGAGAAAGGAGTGCGCCCACAAGTAGTAGATCAGCTGTAGACACGGCAGTAGAAAATACATTCACTGTCAGTGAGAACAATTTAAGCAGTGTTCCGGAAATCGATTATAAAGTGGCAGCTGTAACACCCACAGTGGAACTGGAGATTGAGTTTAAGAATGATTCGCAAGTGTTGAAAGAAGATCAGATGTCGGATAAAACGTCCGTCATCGAGCGAGGGGATGCAGAGAGGGATGAGGTCTGGTTAAGGCAGTTCGGTCGCTTATACGACGAACTAAGAGATTATAGGGGCCTGTACGGGAGAAGTGTTTGTGGGGAGCGCGGGCAGGATTTGCCGCGTCTCGTCCCGCAGGAAGATAGTGATTGTGAAGTGATAGAAAGTTCTGGCCCTAACCGGCAGACTTTACTAGAAATAGTAGATGTTAACGGGGAGCACGAGCAAGATGCGTCGTGTTTCGTCCCGCAGGAGTTGAATGTTGAAGTAGTAACGGAAAGCTCTGGCCCTAACTGGCAGACTTTACCGAAAGTTGTAGTGGTAGAAGTAGCCGACCCATCCGACGCGAACATCCAGTTTAAACATTGCGAGAGTATTAAGGAGAAAGATTACGAAAATTTTAGTGATAGCCGGAAACGATTGGTAGAAAAGCACGTAGATTACAGCGTGTATGAGGTTAGAGCTGACGTTATACGGTCAAACGGTAGCAGTGTGGGTTGCGCAGATCCAGAGGAAGTAATTTCAGGTGCTACTGGGCACATTCTTCCAGGTAGATTGGCAGATGAGATCAATCTGACCAAAGAGGAATCAACGAAGGTGACAATTAGTGAAGTGATAGCAAAGCAGCACTCACTAGTTGACGAGTTACAGGAAAAGGTTTCGGTATTGGAGGCGAAGCTACAGACTAAGCCTCAGGACAAACGTGTTGAAATTAAAACTGTATGTGAACAGAGGCTGAAAAAGCCGCCAGATAAACCGGATTTAGGATCAAAGCCGGATGGTTTTTTCTGGAATGACCTGGATATAGACGAGGATTTACTGTGGGAAAATAAAGAAACAGTCGAGGACAAGTGTAGACAGATAGTAGTGTCTGTTAATATGCACGACCTACAACTAAACGTGTTGATTGACACCGGTGCAGAATTGAGTGCTGTATCTGGGAAAATATTTGAGTTACTGAAAGACAGACCTGGCATCGTAGTTATGCCAGTAACAGGAGTGAAAATTATCGGTGCTACTGGGAAGGCCAGTAAACCGGTCACAAAACAGATTTTTGTCAACTTCGAGATATGTGGGGCACGATTTGAACAAGAGTTTGTCGTCGTGCCAGACTTAACTACGGAAGTAATTATCGGGTTAGATTGGCTATTAAAGTACCGTGCAGTGATTAACTGCGAAAGCAAAACTTTGACATGTAGGTCACTAGATAAAACAATGATAGTTAGTTTTGACGAGGCAGGAGACGGTGTGCATAGGCAATACCAGCCTATACACATTGTTAACTGGCCGGATGACATTGACGTAGGAATGAGTTTGAACTGCCGTAATGTGAGGAAGTTCGGCATTGACAAAAGTGTAGAAAGTGAATTGGAAGAGATAATCAAATTCCCTCCACGGATTGACATTAGTATTGGTGTGAAAAAAGATCGTTTGCGAGAAGTAATGAAGCTAAAAGCTGATGCTTGCATACGTCGTCATGACGCTAAAGCGCGTTTTGCTAAGTTTGCAATCGGAGACTTAGTACTAGTAAAAGCTCATGAGAAATCGAGCGAGATAGACAATGAAATCTCTAAATTTAAGTTTGTTTATAAAGGACCATATAAAGTCATTGGTATACCTCACACAAATGCTTATTGCTTTGAGTATCCAAGCTCTGGAAAGCTATTAGGTATACGAAACATAGTAGACCTGAAATTGTACCAACCAAGGATTGATTAGTACCACAGATAGGGTAATTTGTGCAGTATGTAAATATAGAGTGTAAGATTTAAGGTTTGCTAGATTGCCATGCTTTTGCCTGACCAAGAGGACATTAAAGAAGTTGTAATTAATAAGTAATTAATTTTGACTAAATGATTTAAGAGTTACTGAATATTAATCAATTTAAAAATCCAAGCTGCTAGTTTAAGTTTTCAGCTGAGTCACAGTAGATTAAGCAATGTAAATATGGTTTTGTAACTAGCTGTAAGATTTCATAAATATGTGATTTACTAGTCATTGCCGATGTACTTAGACGCTGTTTTAAGTTTCAGGCTAGTACATGCGTGTGATGATGGACAGTGTTGAGTTATCCACTGTGATAGTGTTTATGGACTCCTTGAGATTACTCGGGAGTGAGTTTTTCCGAAAGAATTCAGTGAAACGGACGTTCTGGAAATGCCCTTACACAGGCGAGTGAGATCAAGCGTGCCGCACAGGCGGGCGCAACAATACTGGCAAGGCGGTGCCGCTGTCGGCTCTTGTGCCGCTGTCGGCATTCTTTGTACTTGCGAGTACGGAAGGCGGAATTGTTTTTCTTCCTGGACAGCTGAAAGAATTCTACTGTCAATATTTATGTTTTTTTCGATCTGATGTGTGTTATTTTCTTGTTTAGCGTTTAATGGACTCCCATAAAGAGAATATTAATTATGAAAGGGTTATGTAAAAATGTGTATTCTATGTAATTAATTATTAATTTGCGTATTTTGACCTACCTGTTTTTATGACCATGTACTCTGATTAATTCTGTAAATAGTATTCCATTTCTTGATACTGTTGGGAATTTTGACAATTTTAGAATAGCTAAACCATTTTCTATGTTTGCTATGAATTTTAATATGTTGTCAACCTGTTTTATTTTGTGCAAGATGACAGAGCGGAATAAGATTAGGAGTGTCTCCACTCAATTATTATGGTCTAAAAATTGATTTATCCTTAATTAGACGAATGCTAAATTTTGTTGATGTTTTGAGCATATGAATTTCCGCTGTTTCTTTTTTGGGACATTTTCTGAGTCTGTTTACGTTACACGAACATCCTCAGACAATGTGGGGCACGTGTAACGCCGGAAATGCATATCCTCCTATTTCCATCTATTGTACTATTATTTTTTTCCTTGTTTTGTTACCTCAAGATATGACATTTCTGTCTCTTTATATATTGTAATTGCTTTACTGTTTGGATATATATATATTTATGCACTTATGTCGATGTATAATTGGTTTGTTTCGTAAATATTATTTGTATTTTTACGCTGGGTCTTGCCTAGGGAAAACTGCTATCGAACGATTACATCGATAGGTCGTGTGAAGAATCAAAGTGTGTAGGATCTTTGGGAGTGTTAACTCTGCCGCGTGAAGCGCGGGCAGGGCAGTGAGAGTCTGGCTAGAGTAGCGAGTGGAGCAGGTGTGTTGTGTGACGCTCCCGCGAGTTGCCGCGCTTTCGGGGTTTGGCAGCATGTAATTGCGCTCGACTCGCGATGATAGTTTCTGACATGGTGTCGCGGACTGGAAGCATTAGCTGGCGCACATCAAGAGCCGTTTCGCCTGGTGACCGTATCGAGAAGAAGGCGCGCCAACATCCAGCTTCTGCAACAGCGACGGCCGACAATGAGTGACTGTCGCCACCTCCTCGATCGACGGCTTCAAACCTTCAATCAACCAACAAGGAAGACTAAAACCACGTAAAGTTTCAGAACTGTATGGCAGACCTCAGCTTTTCAAATTGTTCCATTTGCCTCGCAAAATTACAGCAACTTAGCATGAACCTTTGTTGCTCATTGTCCCAATTGCATTGCCAAGCAGGGTCCCTTCCTTTTCCGAAATGAACCCGAGTGTCGTTGAAATTCAAACGCCAGCATTAAAATAATACAATTAGATTTCACTGCTTTAATTTCAAAGTTCAGTAGCTGGCTACAATATTTAGGTTACACGAGCACAAATTTAGAGTGCGAGTTTTGTTAGCATATTTTAGCTTACCTGTGACTGCAGCTCAGCTTGGTACGTACTAAATTTTACTATTGTTAATAGTTCAGAATCATTTAATTCAAGTTCAAAGTTAAATCTCTTGTTTCTAAATTGCGTAGAGTCAAGTTGGTTTTGAAATGATTGTTGAGGTAGTCCAAGACTAACCGTATTTTACTGGATTTCGATGTGCTTCAGAAAGAAAGCTCACTATTAACTTCAGTCACTAAATTAATTTTCGATTTTCCGGTTTTATTAATTCTTTTGCTAAATTAAGTCAGAGTGTAGCGAAATTTATTACTTCTGACAAACTTTCAGTTTTCACACTACACGTGTCAACCTTCAGTTGCCACGCTTCTAGTGTTAATTATATGTGTAATAACCTTTCTTTTTCAGTTACTATAGTGATTGTCCTTAGGACTGGCGACCGTGATTTCCCCCAAATCTCAAATATCTAATTACCGCTAGTTAATTGTTAACGTAACGGCCGCACATTTACTTTCTTTATTAACTTTACCCCTTTTCAAAATTAATTTCCACCAGTATCATTTGCATTTTTCCTTTCATTTAGATGTAACCCTTTCCTCCCTCTTTACCGATAGATTAACTTCGGTGACGATTGCTTTTCCCAAATTTCCATTAGGTACACGCGGTTTAATTTTTCACTGTCATTAAGGTCGATAAGTGAGGGGGGAGGTTACAAGTGTATATCCACCTTTCGCAGCAATGCAGGCTGCTATTCTCCCATGGAGACGATCGTAGAGATGCTGGATGTAGTCCTGTGGAACGGCTTGCCATGCCATTTCCACCTGGCGCCTCAGTTGGACCAGCGTTCGTGCTGGACGTGCAGACCGCGTGAGGAGACGCTTTATCCAGTCCCAAACATGCTCAATGGGGGACAGATCCGGAGATCTTGCTGGCCAGGGTAGTTGACTTACACCTTCTAGAGCACGTTGGGTGGCACGGGATACATGCGGACGTGCATTGTCCTGTTGGAACAGCAAGTTCCCTTGCCGGTCTAGGAATGGTAGAACGATGGGTTCGATGACGGTTTGGATGTACCGTGCACTATTCATTGTCCCCTCGACGATCACCAGTGGTGTACGGCCAGTGTAGGAGATCGCTCCCCACACCATGATGCCGGGTGTTGGCCCTGTGTGCCTCGGTCGTATGCAGTCCTGATTGTGGCGCTCACCTGCACGGCGCCAAACACGCATACGACCATCATTGGCACCAAGGCAGAAGCGACTCTCATCGCTGAAGACGACACGTCTCCATTCGTCCCTCCATTCAAGCCTGTCGCGACACCACTGGAGGCGGGCTGCACGATGTTGGGGCGTGAGCGGAAGACGGCCTAACGGTGTGCGGGACCGTAGCCCAGCTTCATGGAGACGGTTGCGAATGGTCCTCGCCGATACCCCAGGAGCAACAGTGTCCCTAATTTGCTGGGAAGTGGCGGTGCGGTCCCCTACGGCACTGCGTAGGATCCTACGGTCTTGGCGTGCATCCGTGCGTCGCTGCGGTCCGGTCCCAGGCGACGGGCACGTGCACCTTCCGCCGACCACTGGCGACAACATCGATGTACTGTGGAGACCTCACGCCCCACGTGTTGAGCAATTCGGCGGTACGTCCACCCGGCCTCCCGCATGCCCACTATACGCCCTCGCTCAAAGTCCGTCAACTGCACATACGGTTCACGTCCACGCTGTCGCGGCATGCTACCAGTGTTAAAGACTGCGATGGAGCTCTGTATGCCACGGCAAACTGGCTGACACTGACGGCGGCGGTGCACAAATGCTGCGCAGCTAGCGCCATTCGACGGCCAACACCGCGGTTCCTGGTGTGTCCGCTGTGCCGTGCGTGTGATCATTGCTTGTACAGCCCTCTCGCAGTGTCCGGAGCAAGTATGGTGGGTCTGACACACCGGTGTCAATGTGTTTTTTTTCCATTTCCGGGAGTGTATTAGTGCGCACCGTATCGAAATCCCTGTGGCATTTCGTGAGATATGGATTCACCTGCAGCCACAGAAACGTGCATGGGTGACTTTATTAAAATGTATAGATAACCAAACGTGGCTTAAAGCAGCCTCGCTTCTGAACTTGACTTACTCCTCAGAGTTTTCCAATGCTTCTCACACTTCCTGCTCCAATCTCTTCGCAATTTTTCTTGCACTTATTTATTTTATTGTTACAGTTTATGTACTCCTTACATTACGAGACGTAGGAGTTACTGAAATTAAGAGAACGTGGATGGGAGAACCCATCAATATAACTTTCTTTTCACACAACCTGTTTATTTAACAATAAATAACTATAATATTTTTTTTTACACATTTTGTAAAATGAATAAGCTTTTGCGAGAAAAATAAAAACTGCAAACAATATTTCAACGATTACAAGCCGACCGGACCTGCAACCCGCCCGTTACTACCGCGCTGGACACACTTTCTCTTTATAAATGCCCTTCTGCAACACATGAAAACTGTATAAGCACAATTAATGACAAGAGTGGTTCAATTATTCAAAACAGATGGCGCAACTTTTCATTTGAAATCTGTATGTCGAGGTGTTCGGGGTTAAGCCGCGCACCTGTGTATAAAGGTTAAACAGATTAGGAAACAATACGACAATGATAAGGCTTACTTCAAAGCAATCAACCCCTTAATTTCAATCCGCAAGCAAGGTGCGACTGGATTCCAACCCGTCCGTTTTGACAATCTTATCTTGACTAAAGGCCTGGCTGTTAATATTTTCCAAATTAAACTGATTGTCATTTATTAAGATCGCTCTGAAGAAACGTCTTAAAACATTACTCGTGAACACTTACTACAAGAGAACTCACTTGGCCGAACCACAAGATCCAGTTAAAAATACACCAATAATGACCGGTCTTTCAAATACAGCAACGCACAGCTTAGTACAACAGGTTGCTCAGATTATAACTAATGCAATTACAATCAAAGAACTGAACCGGTTAACATCTAAATCTAACCACAAGACCCCTGTTTTGTTTAACGGCAACCTGTGCCTCAGTACAATTGTTCCGGCTGTATTTACGACCAGGAGCTGATTCATTAGAACATTAATGATCGGATATACACCAGAAAGTAAAGGCAATATAATAGTGGAACAAATTTTCAAACGACAACTAGTGTCTTAGTACAATACTACGGCCTATATTTACGACCAAAGAGCCGACCGAGTAAAACTCTAAGGGGTCGGGTACAAACCAGAAAATAATTAGGAGGGCAACTAGACAATGACACAAATCACCACGAGGATTACAGAATACTACTCCCCTTTATCAACAAGCGGTTCCATGGATCCACGATGCGTCGCGGCGGTTACTGAGTGGTGCCGATGGAAACCAGGTAGAAGAGGCAGCCAGGCCACGAGCGGTCGTCCGATACGAATGCTCCCAACCAACCAACGGAATGTCGGCCTGCTGTTTGTAGTCGACGCTGACTCTGGTGAAGTACTCCGGTATCTTCGCTCTGCGCAGGTCCTCCTTGAGTAGCTCGTGGCTTCGGCCACTCGGACCTCGTGACCACATCTTGTAGCGACGCTACCGCCAACCCCAAGCGTCGTGCCTGCCCGTCTTTGGCCAGCGAACCCGTATATATATATATATATATATATATATATATATATATATATATATATATATATATACACTCCTGGAAATTGAAATAAGAACACCGTGAATTCATTGTCCCAGGAAGGGGAAACTTTATTGACACATTCCTGGGGTCAGATACATCACATGATCACACTGACAGAACCACAGGCACATAGACACAGGCAACAGAGCATGCACAATGTCGGCACTAGTACAGTGTATATCCACCTTTCGCAGCAATGCAGGCTGCTATTCTCCCATGGAGACGATCGTAGAGATGCTGGATGTAGTCCTGTGGAACGGCTTGCCATGCCATTTCCACCTGGCGCCTCAGTTGGACCAGCGTTCGTCCTGGACGTGCAGACCGCGTGAGACGACGCTTCATCCAGTCCCAAACATGCTCAATGGGGGTCAGATCCGGAGATCTTGCTGGCCAGGGTAGTTGACTTACACCTTCTAGAGCACGTTGGGTGGCACGGGATACATGCGGACGTGCATTGTCCTGTTGGAACAGCAAGTTCCCTTGCCGGTCTAGGAATGGTAGAACGATGGGTTCGATGACGGTTTGGATGTACCGTGCACTATTCAGTGTCCCCTCGACGATCACCAGTGGTGTACGGCCAGTGTAGGAGATCGCTCCCCATACCATGATGCCGGGTGTTGGCCCTGTGTGCCTCGGTCGTATGCAGTCCTGATTGTGGCGCTCACCTGCACGGCGCCAAACACGCATACGACCATCATTGGCACCAAGGCAGAAGCGACTCTCATCGCTGAAGACGACACGTCTCCATTCGTCCCTCCATTCAAGCCTGTCGCGACACCACTGGAGGCGGGCTGCACGATGTTGGGGCGTGAGCGGAAGACGGCCTAACGGTGTGCGGGACCGTAGCCCAGCTTCATGGAGACGGTTGCGAATGGTCCTCGCCGATACCCCAGGAGCAACAGTGTCCCTAATTTGCTGGGAAGTGGCGGTGCGGTCCCCTACGGCACTGCGTAGGATCCTACGGTCTTGGCGTGCATCCGTGCGTCGCTGCGGTCCGATCCCAGGTCGACGGGCACGTGCACCTTCCGCCGACCACTGGCGACAACATCGATGTACTGTGGAGACCTCACGCCCCACGTGTTGAGCAATTCGGCGGTATGTCCACCCGGCCTCCCGCATGCCCACTATACGCCCTCGCTCAAAGTCCGTCAACTGCACATACGGTTCACGTCCACGCTGTCGCGGCATGCTACCAGTGTTAAAGACTGCGATGGAGCTCCGTATGCCACGGCAAACTGGCTGACACTGACGGCGGCGGTGCACAAATGCTGCGCATCTAGCGCCATTCGACGGCCAACACCGCGGTTCCTGGTGTGTCCGCTGTGCCGTGCGTGTGATCATTGCTTGTACAGCCCTCTCGCAGTGTCCGGAGCAAGTATGGTGGGTCTGACACACCGGTGTCAATGTGTTCTTTTTTCCATTTCCAGGAGTGTATATATATCGGCATAATCGGCAAGCAAAGACCTTCTAAGGACACAACCCGCAGATACCAACTCTTCCTCATAGATATTTGCAATGGGGCCGCAAGAGGGATAGTCGATACTACCCTTGAGATAGTGGCGCCAGACAGAACAGTCTTCTAACTTAATGGGGCCCCGGCCTTCATTCTGTTGCTAAAACTGACAGTTCTATCGTTTACTCGGTCTGTAGCACCTTACATATGTATTAGCTCTTCAAGCTGTTCTTTAGGACTCTTTCCACCTGACAATTGTATTTTATTGGGACTGACAAGCTTTTTTGGGTAATACAGTACGTAAACGGAGATGAAAATCCAATAATCGTGGGAGACTGGAAAGCAGTTGTAACAGAATGAGTAGAAGCATAGGTTACAGGAGAACATGGGCTTGGCACAATGAAAGAGAGAGGAGGTGGAGTAACTGAGTTCTGTAATAAATTTCAGGTATTAATAGCGAATACTCTATTTAGGAATCACAAGAGGAGTAGGGATACTTAAAAATGCCTGGTGATACGAGAAAATTTCACTTAGATTACATCTTGGTCAGACAAAGATTCCGAAATCAGATTCTGGATTGTAAAGCGTTCACAGGAGCATATATACAGGGTGTTACAAAAAGGTATGGCCAAACTTTCAGGAAACATTCATCACACACAAAGAAAGAAAATATGTTATGCGGACATGTGTCCGGAAACGCTTACTTTCCATGTTAGAGCTCATTTTATTACTTCTCTTCAAATCACATTAATCATGGAATGGAAACACACAGCAACAGAACGTACCAGCGTGACTTCAAACACTTTGTTACAGGAAATGTTCAAAATGTCTTCCGTTAGCGAGGATACATGCATCCACCCTCCGTCGCATGGAATCCCTGATGCACTGATGCAGCCCTGGAGAATGGAGTATTGTATCACAGACGTCCACAATACGAGCACGAAGAGTCTCTACATTTGGTACCGGGTTTGCGTAGACAAGAGCTTTCAAATGACCCCATAAATGAAAGTCAAGTGGGTAGACGTCAGGAGAGCGTGGAGGCCATGGAATTGGTCTGCCTCTACCAATCCATCGGTCACCGAATCTGTTGTTGAGAAGCGTACGATCACTTCAACTGAAATGTGCAGGAGTTCCATCGTGCATGAACCACATGTTGTGTCATACTTGTAAAGGCACATGTTCTACCAGCACAGGTAGAGCATCCCGTATGAAATCAAGATAACGTGCTCCATTGAGCGTAGGTGGAAGAACATGGGGCCCAATCAAGCACTGGACTCGCATTCGGGAGGCCGACGGTTCAATCCCGCGTCCGGCCGTCCTGATTTAGGTTTTCCGTGATTTCCCTAAATCGCTCCAGGCAAATGCCGGGATGGTTCCTCTGAAAGGGTACGGCTTAAGTTTAAGAGATTGGTAAGAAAGAATCAATACGCAAATAAGTAGGACACGAAAGTAATAAGGAATGACGAGATGCGCTTGAAGTTCTCTAAGACTATCGGTACAGCAATAAGGAAGAAGAGGAATGGACATCTCTAAAAAGGGCAGTCACAGAAGTTGGAAAGAAAAGGATGGGTACAAAGAAGGTAACAGCAAAGAAAACGTGGGTAACAGAAGATATATTTCGGTTGATCGATGAAAGAAGGAAGTACAAAAGTGTTCAGGGAAATTCAGGAATACAGAAATACAAGTCGCTGAGGAATGAAATAAATAGGCAGTGTAGGGAAGACAAAATGATTGCATGAAAAATGTGAAGAAATCGAAAAATAAATGATTTTCGGAAGGACTAACTCAGAGTATAGGAAAGTCAAAACAAACATCGGTGAAATTAAAAGCAAGAGTGGTAGCGGCGCGCGGGATTAGCCGAGCGGTCTATGGCGCTGCAGTCATGGACTGTGCGGCTGGTCCCGGCGGAGGTTCGAGTCCTCCCTCGAGCATGGGTGTGTGTGTTTGTCCTTAGGATAATTTCAGTTAAGTAGTGTGTAAGCTTAGGGACTGATGACCTTAGCAGTTAAGTCCCGTAAGATTTCACACACATTTGATCATTTTCGAAGAGTGGTAGCATAAAGAGAGCAACGAGAATTCCACTGTTAAATGCAGAGGAGAGAGCGGATAGGTGGAAAGGGTACATTGAAGGTCTCTGTGAGCGGAAAGATTTGTCTGATGTGATAGAAGAAGAAACCGGAGTCGATTTAGAAGAAATAGGGGATCCATTATTAGAATCAGAATTTTAAGACAACTTTGGAGGACTTAAGATCAAGTAAGACAGAAGGAACAGGTAAGATTCCATCATTGGGGAAAGTAGCAACAAAATGACTATTCACGTTGGCATGTAGAATGTATGAGTCTGTCGACATGCCGTCTGACATTCATAAAAATATCATCCACGCATTTCCGAAGACTGCAACAGCTAACAAGTGCGAGAATTATCGCACAATCAGCTTAACAGCTTATGCATCCAGGTTGCTGACAACAATAATATACAGAAGAATGGAAAGGAAAATTGAGGATGTGTTGGAAGACGATCAGTTTGGCTTTAGGAAATGTAAAGACACCAGAGAGGCAATTCTGACGTTGCAGTTGGTAACTGAAGCAAGACTAAAGAAAAATCAAGACACGTTCATAGGATTTGTCGACCTTGTAAAAAAGTTCGACGGTGTAAAATGGTGTAAGATGTTCGAAATTCTGAGAAAAATAGGAATAAGCTGTAGGGAGAGATGGGTGATATCCAATATTTACAAGAGCCAAGAAGGAATACTAAGAGAGGACGACCAAGAACGATGTGCTCGGGTTAAAAAGGGGGCAAGACAGGGATGTAATCTTTCGCCCATCGAAGAAGCACTGATGGAAGGAAAAGAAAGCTTCAGGAGTGGAATTAAAATACAAGATGAAAGGATTTGCTGATGACACTGCTTTCCTGTGAAAATGAAAAAGAATTGCATGATCTGCTGAATAGAATGAACTGTCTAATGAGCACAGGATATAGACTGAGAGTAAATCGAAGCAAGACGAAAGTAATGAGAAGTAGCAGAAATGAGAACAGCGAAAAACTTAACATCGTGATTGATTGTCACGAAGTAGATGAAGTTAAGGAATTCTGCTACCTAGGCAGCAAAATAACCGATGGAGCAAGGAGGACATCAAAAGCAGACTAGCACTGGCAAAAAGGGCATTCCGGGCCAAGAGAATTCTACTAGTATCAAACGTAGGTCTTAATTTGAGGAAGAAATTAATGACATATGTACGTTTGAAGCACAGCATTGTATGGTAGTGAAACACGGACTGTAGAAAAACCGGAACAGACGAGAATCGAAGCATTTGAGATGTGCTGATACAAACGAAATTTGAAAATTAGGTGGACTGGTAAGGTGAGGAATGAAGAGGTTCTGTGCAGAATCGGAGAGGAAAGGAATATACGGAAAACACTAACAAGAAGAAAGGACAGGAAAAAAGACAATTGTTAAGGCATCAGGGAATGACGTCCATGCTGCTAGAGGGAGCTGTAGAGGGCAGAAACTGTAGAGGAAGACAGAGATTGGAATACATCCAGCAAAAAATTGAGCATGTAGGTTGCAAGTGCTGCTCTGAGGTGAAGAGGTTGGCACAGAAGAGGAATTCGTGGCGGGCCGCATCAAACCGGTCGGAAGACTGATTACCCAAAAGAAAAAAAAAGAAAGCTTAGAATTTTATCTTTGTAACTGTTACATCAGTATACAGTCTGGACTGGAAGACTTGCCTTCATTAAGCGATTTAAATTAAATTGCTTCCCTCCACAGACGGTATCTACTTCTAAGTTCCTCATGTTGGCAGCTGTTCTTGATCCGAATCCTCGGAAATTTACTTTCTATTCTTTGGTTATGGAATTTCGGAAAACTGCGTTCAGTATTTACGCTTTGTGGTACTTTCTTTGGTAACATCGCTATTGCTGTTGTGCAGTGAAAGTATTGATTGTGTTTGCAGCTGGTGTACTTTACATACGACTAGAATCTCTTTCTATTTTCTGTCTGATTTCGAGACAGAGTTATGAAATGAAGTTCTATCCATAATTCCATGTAAAGGCTAAATTATCTTTCGAGAAAAGCCACTAATGCTGTACGATCAAATTAACCACCCTGCGGGCTAGCTGCCAACAGGTTCCGCGATTCCATTTATGCGGTAACGTCATTTGACGACTGCGCGAAATTACGTTTTCATGTGCAATGATGACTGGACCCGAATACACAGTTTCTATGATAAGCAGACAGATGGCGCATGTAGTCTCCAGCCAGTTTTCCTCTTCAATTGAAATAATTTATAGGCAGATCATGAAGTACAAGTAACTGTCACGAACCAGTGCCAAAATGATGATTGATCAGCTTATCAAAAAAGCGCATACGTATATAGACTTGGGGAAAAACCACACACAAAGACAAATACCGGTATTAAGGAACCCGTTCATTAATATGCTAACACTTTATTTGTTAAAAATGGTTCAAATGGCTCTAAGCACTATGGGACTTAACATCTGAGGTCATCAGTCCCCTAGACTTAGAACTACTTAAACCTAACTAACCTAAGACATAACACATCCATGGCCGAGCAGGATTCGAACCTGCGACCATAGCAGCATCGCGGTTCCGGACTGAAGCCCCCCTAGAGCCGCTCGGCTACAGCGGCCGGCTCTTTATTTGTTAGGTGAAATTCGTGACTACTGTCACCCGTAGTCCAAAATTTCTGTGTACTCATACTGAATTTCAGTTAAAAGTCTAACAAGTAAGTCCCGGACTTGGGAAATGAGCGTCAGGCTCTGATGCGGGAACACCGCATTGCAATACTTGGCAAGGTCCTAGTGTAAGTGGATTTGCTGTTTCCTTCCTCAGAACTGTTACGAAGTGTCAGGTGTGTCTCTTACGTTGTGTGGATTATTGAGTTTATCTTGCAAAGAATGAATGGATAACAGAGCGTGAAAACCGGTCCCGGTCACGAATAACACTAAGGGCGCTGCCGAACTCAATGCACTCATCCGAGTAAAGGTTCACCATCAAAAGCCTTGTGCCACGATACACATGATACGCAGTGGAGATGATTGAAATTTAAGTCAGGACATTGGCGCAAAGTCAGAAGATAAGGAACTTTAGCCATCACCTCTCCTTCCCTTGCTGTGCAAATACAGGCGATTGAAATTTTTCCATCGTTAGGATTCGAACTAGTGACCTCAGGATCGAGGACCACCGCGCAATTGTGTATTAGCCGACTCGATGTTGAAATATCGATTAGAAAACAAATATATAAATTTTTTGAAAACATAATTTAAAAAAATTTTTCTCTGCAGGTAGTTGCCGATTTTGGCGAAGTCCCAAAATGTTAGCTTATTTTTTCTATTTCTAAAACCTAAGACCATAAGAAAAAATCTTGTGTGGCTGTTTCCCTTAGTTACACTGGGACCACGCTTACTCCTCTTCAACGATTTCACCCAAACTTATGGTATTTCCAGGGTTTGGCAAGAAATGAAAGTGACAGAAAAGGGAAATCCAGATGGCCAAGCGTTTGGAAAAATAGCATTTTCAATGCAGATCGGGAAAGGAATGAGCCATTTACGTTCGCGTAGTTCGTAAGCTCCGGTTGGCGCAGTGGAAAGAGTTCAGTTAGGTTATCCCAGGGTCTAGGGGTCGAGTGCCTTTGCGGTAACATTATTTTACTGTCAATTTTTACGTTACTGACACTGCAAATAAACTGAAGTAAAGCTCAATGTGTAGTATTTATTAATATCTTCAAAAAGGCGCGAAAAGAAAAATTTGAGATTGTAAGCAAATTTTCAAGAAATGATTGCAATTACAACGTCCACGAGGACTCAACATTTTAAACTACATTCTTTCATTATTTTGCTGTTGATGACTTACACGTCATGGTATTACATTATTCGTAAAACAGAGAAAGTACTAGTTAATACATCTTCCACGTATTATAAACTCCACATTATTACAATTAAAGTGTGGTTTTAAAGTTTCTTTAGAAAAAGAAACTTGCTTTAAATTCACAAAAGGTCCTCTCTCACTGCACAGTTTGATAGCAAACCTCGCGTAACTCTGCTCGAGGGTCAATATGAAACTAACGGAATACGAAGTCACGTACGCTTTAATTACAATCCCTTCTTGAAAAGTTTTTACAGAGTCCTCGTGGTGGAAAGCACAATCCTTTCTTGGAAATTTATTTGCAATCACGAATTTCCTTTCGCATTTCCTTTATGTTAATAATATAATCCTTTGTATGAATAAATACAGTATATTGAGCATTATATCCGTTTATCCGCAGTGTAACTAACGTAAAAATAAAAAAAAGAAAGAAGTTTCTTTGTAGGGACTTGACCCCATGACGCTCGTATTATCGTTATGTATTCGTTCCGATGTGCCAACCGCTGGATGGAAACTATGCCCGACCCGCGCCTAAAATGCTAGTTCTCCTAAATGCATAGCCATCTGGAGTTCCTCCTTCTCTGATTTTCATTTATGGCCAAGCTCTGCATATAATCACACGGAAAAAAACAACATGTAGCTATGTTAATACATAAAAACCGTTTGAGTATATTGTGCATACTGTAAACACGTGACGCTCTCAGAACTCCTCCGGACCACTGTAATGTTACGAGCTGTGTGTTGGCTATGTACAGATTGTTGAAAAGAAAGGAAATTGTGGTTGAACTTCATGTAGCTGGCAATCTCCAAAATTAACTTGTTCAGAAAATAACACTAGTGACGACAAGAAAGTGTCTCCTTGACTATAAGGAAACGATTCCCGGGAAGCTAGTTGGGTCCCTGAGAACGGCTTCACAACGTATTTTCTTGCATTTGAAATTTATCATTATTGACTGGTGAAAATCTATTACAAAAAAAATATACATATTTTAAGATGTAACAACAGGAATAAAAATGATATCCATTATCCATAAATTAATATTACAGTGTTCCAGTAATGGGCTAATAAACAGTAACAAGTTTGGGAATGAAGATATGTTTTATTGGCAACGTATAGTGTTTAGTAGATGAAATGTATGTGTAAGTTGTGAAAAATTAATTTATTCGTAGATTAATACTAACATGGTACTGTAAATACAAGAAACTCAGGTAAATGGTCTACGTCTAAATATACATACACTGAGAAAATGAATTTTTATGTATCGGCGAACATGTGCAACGAAACATTCAGTTGCTAAATAATTCCTCAAGGATCATTCTTTTACAGATGATTTGTCAAGGTATCCTTTCACACTGCAATTCTTCCCAAGTTTCCTTCCGTTCTGCATAAACAAATTTTCCGGTCAGCCTCGTCTTCGGGTGCGAAATGTTTTCCAACGAATTTGGAAGCAAAGTCTAATATACCGATGAGATAGCAGAAAAATTTAAGGAAAGAAGGCTAGAGTTTAATGCCCAGTCGAAGAGAGCTCATTGAAGATGGAGGATAAGCTTGGATTGGACTACGATGGGTAAGGAAATTAGACGCGACACTTCTCAAAGAAACAGCCTCACCATTCGCTTTAACTGATGCAGGGGAAATCACGGAAATCCTAAATCTGGATGGTTTGATAAACGTTTGAATACCGCTCCTCTCGAATGCGCGTACAGTGTCTTGAACGTAGTAAATTATTTCCACAAGCAAATGTCATCTGTTCAGTCGCTAGTTGGTCAGTCTGGTACCGAAATGAAAGAAGACAAAGGGTGAAATATTTGGGTTCGGTCGCACTGAAGAAGACCGTACTACGGTTCGTCTCGATTCTTTCATGGACACTGCACGGTTGGATATAGAAATGAGTGATCTTTATCTCGTCAACCTGAACGCTGCTGGGTTCACGCATACTTCTTTTCTTAATGCTAGTCTCTTGACCTTCTCGTAAATTCTGCCACCTTTAATTTCATCCCCTGTCTTCTTCCCTCCCTCATTCCCTTTATCAGAGAAATGAACTGGCATGAATGGCGGATGAGATGGCGAAGCAGAGACTGTTTTGAACAAACTCCTTGTTCGTCCTTTTACCTGCTGTCAGTGCATGGGACCTTCAACAGTCTCCTCTAACACCACACGTTGAAAGGTTGCAGCCTTTTCTTTTCCAGCTGAGTCCAGTTTTCTGCACCACACCTCCATCGAATCCAAAAGCAGCTCTTTAAGAATCGTTTCATAGTAGTCAAGGAGACACTGTTTTTTTTGAGTCAGTGGTATTCTTTTTTGAAAAAGTAATTCTTTTGGTTGGGCTATCCCAGTCTTAACGTAGCGATATTGAGAGCGGTATGTCCGCTATGTAAAATTATTCAGAAGAACGGGAGTTTTGGTTGGACATCATGTAGCTGCAAGATCCCGCAAGGTCGCTAGGTTGGGTAGCTATGCGAGTGCAGGGGAGAACTGAATGTAAGCATCCTGGAATTCCAGCAGCGGTGAGGGTAAACTGTTCCTGAGGAGTATGGCCAACTTCTGTGCTAAAATTGGAGCTACTTGGATAAAGATGGTGTCATTATTCTGACATATCAGCAATGCTGCTCATACGGAATCTTGTCATCAATAATAGCAAAAATTACTCGGTGTACGAGACCATAGACTGTACTGCAGCACAACGGCTTCGTAACAAGAAAATCACCATACTGTGGGTGAGGGGCCACCATCGTATCAGTGGCTAAGAGTGCCATCCCTGGACGGAGAAATACGAACATTTTCCCTGCACAGACCTCATGCAACATACACGCCAGCAGATCAGAAACTTGTGGAACAATGATTGGCGCCTATCGTATCAACAAAGGGGAATGCATTAAGCAGCTATACTACCATAGTCTGCACTACCGTGGTACTGCATTGATATGTACCACAGACGGTTTCTGATCACGGTGTAACCAAGGGCGGTTCAGACTGCATCTCTGTCGGCTACAAGTGACTGACTCGCCTCTACGTGTTTGCGGTATGAGGGAGGTCATTGACCACACCATTCTCGACTGTCCACTGCCGTAAAACGCGACAACTGAACTGCTGCTGTACTTGGTGCTTAGTGGACAACAGCTGATGGGATGCATCTTTTGATTTGTAACAAATGATGTGCTGGAGGCTGGCTGAATGGATGATGTCCGAAGGCCACAATAATGAAAAGAAAAATAAATAAAAAAGAACCACTCCTAAAGCAAAGCTTCAGATATTTACTAGATACACTAAAATCACTACCAGACGAGCACCAGAAAATCAGATGACAGTACTGAAAACTCAATAAAAAGACGAATTCAATAAAAGCATTGCCGTATTTTTACAACAAACATTAACAAAGTAGTAAACATTAATGTCTATTATTGTTTGTAACAACAGTAAAAGAAGTTACAGGCACACTACATATGCGTACGATAACCATTAGTTAGGTACTGAAACCAGCTATAAAATGCCCATATTAATTTTAATACTGCATAGGCAAACTAATTGTCATAAACAAATAATTTAACAGTTATTAACTGAGTGCCAAAACAAAGGGTTCTCCACAGATACACGATAGATTAGCATCAGCATGAATGGTTTGTCTTATTATTCCAGTTTTTTTACATCTACATACGCTGAAAAACACATTTACGTGCCTGGCCGAGGGTTAATCGAACACCCTCCACAATAATTCTCTATTATTCCAATCTCGTACAGTGCGGAGGAAACGAACACGTGTATCTTTCCGTGTGAGATTTGATTTCCCTTATTTTATTATGATGATCGTTCCTTCCTATGTACGTCGGCGTAGTAGGGATGCAGCCTACTCACGCCGTAGTAAATTCACATCAGTCTTTCCATTGTGTGCCAGCCAGTCCGCTGTAACTAGCTCTGACGTCATAAATGTTGCGCAATACTTTAAAAATCAAGTAAATAACCTAAAATGTTTCTAGCATGCCAGGAGTAATACTAAATTAATATGTGTTGAATATCAGTTCGATAACTTTAACCATTTTCGAAATTTGGACGTTTTTCTGTAAAAATCATTGGCGCAACAGAAAAGAGCTACAGACTTAAAAATTTATATTTAGATTCCTTTTTCATAATTATTTAATAGAAACAGTCTTCTGGATCTCACGAATTAAGATTGTAGTTGAAATTCAATATTTTCTGGGTTTTGTCTTAAAAATTAAGGAAGCAAGATAGATTAAGTAGGCTAATAAATAAGGCTAGGATGTTTATATTTAAGTAGAATGGAGATCCGCTATAATCATAAACATGTGAAAAATTTCAATTGAATAACTATAAAACTATAGCGATAGCGTATCACCAAAGGGCAAGTTCAGAGCTCGTCTACTGCGTGTAGTGTAATTAAATTAATTCTCTCGCCCAAAATAATTGACTTAGCCACATCAGCCTTTTATTATGATTACTTACGTGTGTGCTGATTGCACATTTAAATTGAGAGCTTCATCTGCCATCAGAAAAAGAAGCTATGATTTATTCAATAACTTAAAGTGGTGCATTACTAGCCCAGCGGCTAGTCGGGAGAGCCGATTTGATCAGGCGTTCCCTTAGCCGTCCGCACCGCGGCTTTATATATAAGAACGCTGCGCGAGGAAGCAAGGCCTAGTTCTCTCCAGACGCTGAATAGCACGCCATCTGTGTCGGGAGTCGCGTCGCGTCGGTATCATTGCTATAAACAGACTCGGATGCCGTATTAAGTTAATCGGGATACGCATAACCATGAAATCATTTTCGAGTGAAGTATTAATTCTGGAATGACTTTAATGACCTATCTTCAGTTTGCGTATGTCGTATTTTCACGTGCCGCCGCGGGACAGACATTCTACCATTATTTAGCGTGGCGTTTGATGAACATTATCATCAAATTATGGCGAGCATTCACTTAAACATTTAATTTGGACAGTTATAGTTGCATCAGCGCATTAGACTCTGAACTGCTCTGTTAGTCAGATTGTGTGGATTCTTTTTTTTCATCTGTGACTTTCAGAATATATCGAACGTATTTTTTTTTTTCACGATCGTTTTTGATTATAAATCCCAGACAATCTCCTAATTCCTCAGAGCTATAAGCTGTAGCTATAAGTGTATTTCTCAGATGAAGTGGGCACTAGGAATTCTAATTACAGGCTTCACGTTTTGTTAATCACTTTCTGGTTGCCAATATTGTAGTTAGAGAGCCAGTGTTGAGAATGGCAAACAACAGCATAAATAATAGGAACATTTATATAACAATTAATTCCACCCGCCGCCCCTCATATGGTTAATCGGCCGTGAAGTGTTTCAACATTCAAACATTTATAAAACAATAATTCTACCCGCCGCCCCACATATGGTGCATCGGCCGGGAAGTGTTTCTACGTTCTACCAAACATTTATACAACAGTAAAATAATTCCACCCGCCGCCCCACAAATGGTGCATCGGCCGGGAAACAAACTGAGTAAAAGTGAAAGTGATTTTTAAATATTCGGATTCGGGAGTGAAATGCGACACGCAATTGAGTAATAAAACAGTGATAGTGACGTGTGCATGTGGACGACGCAATTGGATTAACAACGCATCTGGATTGACGGAGCTGGCACTGAGTCTTGCGGCGCTGCTGGCATCGCGAGAAGCCAGTTTCGCCTCATCGCAGTCGTTAGCCGGAGCCGCCCCTGCAGTTGCGGGCCACGCAAACACACAACAGCCGTCGGAGTGACGTCTGCAGTTCAGCGCGCTGCGTCGCATCAGTAATCCTGGTACGCCGCGCCGGCAACGCCATACGTCGTGCAGAAGGAACTAAGTTAAGTGAAAAGCTGTTAAAAATTTTACTAACCTGCACTAAAAGATTGTCGGAAATGGAACTGCCAGAAGAAACCGAGGTTAAACTTAAATTAAAACCTATGTCTGTTGAAGGAAATGTAAATCCAGACAACGGTTCAAGTGTAAATATGCATGAAAATAGTAATATTAAAGTGAAATATGAAGTATCGTCTCCTGACGGTAGTGTGAAAAGGGGCAATGATTCAATAATAGAGACCCCTGTAGTAAAGCAGAAATCAGAAATTGTTAATTTATTGGATGATAGTTTATCTGATGAGTTAAAAACGAAACAGTCATCAGAGGTGGTAGAGTTTAAACAGGAGAAGTTAGATATGACTGATCAAACAGAAGTTTGATTTAGTTTTGATGATTCTGGTGTTGGAGCTAGTTTTTCATCACCTGAGTGTGATAAAAAGCCAGCTAGTGAGCAACCCAAAGACACTGCGGCTATTGATTTAAATGTTATATTACAAGCGATAGCTGCTAGTAATGCAAAAATGTCAGCCAGTAATGCTAGAATGACAGCTGAATTAAAGTCTGAAATTGTGGCCAGCCAAACAAATTTTAATAAACGGTTTGAAACAATGGACAATAAACTAGAATCCAATAATGGTGAATTAAAGTATGAGATTGTGGCCAGCCAAACTAATTTTAATAAACGATTGGAGGTAATGGACGATACCTTCAGGGCTGGTTGCAATAAGTTGAAAGAGGATCTGGACAGTTTGAATTATAAAATTGATTACAATCATGAGGATATTAAGAAAAAGGTTGCTCAACAATGTTCAGAAATGTATAAAACAGTAAAATCCGAAGTTGCTGAGGTTCGCAAAGACTTCCAAATGGAAGATGCGAAGCTGGAGCACAAGTTAACAGAAAAGATCGAGGCGGAATCTGAACTGTGCTCAGATAGGTTTAAAGATGTTAAAATAAAAGTAAACATATGTCAAGCAGAAGTAGACGCAATCAAAACTGATACTACTCATATTGTGCAAAGAGTAGATAATGTTGAAATGAGAGTAGAAAATATTAGTACTAACATTGCTAACATTGAGAAGTAGCTTCAGTACCTTCTGGTAATGGTAGTATACAACAAGTTGTAGCTGCAAACGCCGGTTTTATCGGATGTCGGCAGTTCTTGCGGTTCGATCCAGATAAAAATATCCACCCGCTAGATTTAAGGAACGATTTTGAAGATGTGATTCCACCAACTTGGTCTGAACGAGAGAAAATCTCATTTATTAGAAGCCATTTAGCAGGTGACGCCATGCGTTGGTCAGCTGATGTTATGTTGAAGTGTAAAACATTAGCGGAGTTTAAAACAGCTTTCATTAATGAGTATTGGTCTAGCAATAAGCAAAATGAAGTGTTGAGAGAATTTTGGAGTGGAAAACGCTTCAATGCAGGCAAGGAATCTATTAGAGAGTTTGCCAGGCCATGGATCTCACGTTTGTCACATTTGGACGAAAAACTAAAACCTGAAATGATAATACTAGGTCTTGAAGCCGAACTGCCATGGTATTGGCAAACTAGAATTATATCTGCCCCTAGAGGCAATCTGGATCGTTTCATTGAATATTTGGAACGTGTAGAACGTGTTGCTGCCAATGAGGAGCAAGCACGTAATAACAGAAATGCTAATAACACTAGTAGTAATCTGAAGAACGAGCAGAATAGCAATGTAAACATCAGGAAAGTAGGTGTTCGCCATCCTAAGAGAGGTAGGAATTGGAGAAATAATTATCAGAACCAACAATGGCATCCAAATGATAGTAATTTTGTTCCAAACAAAATTATGCAGGTAAACAACAGTGCGGAAAGCAATGCTGTGCCAGTTAACTATAATGGAAATAAAGGAAACAATAGTAGGCCGAGGCAGGAAAACTAGTTCCCGTCTATGAGGACACTGGCGCTCACCAGGCGGTTACTTTTCCTAAGCCAGTAATTACGATAATTGGTAAGACAGATCAGAATACTCAGACTGAACATGTGGATGAAGGGTCGGTAGCATCTAAGGATACAGCAGAAATATTAGATCACTCACAGTATTTGATAGATACCGTGTTAGAGACGCTCTCTAAGTGGGAAGAGGAAGAGAAGGCGCAGCAGTGTAACGGTAAGGAAGAGCTACAACATACTGAATTGTCAGGTGAAGAAGCAGAAGAAATTCATGCTTATATTTACGATGAGGATGATGTACTCTTATCTAAAGTGCCTGCGCATGATGTTGATACTGTACTAAAAAATTTAGAACAGGAGGTAAGTGAGAATGTAGAGGGTAGCCTGTTGGGGGTCGATGAACCCAGTAGCTGTGACCAGTTGTCACTTGAGAAGGAACCCGACGATAATAGAGAAAGTGGTTTAGCTGTAACTAGTATCATGCCCGGTCTGGAGGCGCAGAATCGCTCAGACTATAGTATTTTGGGTCATGTTCAGCAAACTAAATGTAATGAAGTCGTGCGGTGTTTCGATTTGAAATTAATAGACCGACTGGAAAAGGCAGCTGAAAATGTAATTCAGGAAACCCCTACACACTTTGACCTAAATGTAATGAAGACAAATGTCGATCACTTTAGTTGGAGACAAATCCAAAAGGAACTATTGGATGAATTTGAGGAACCACCTGTACAACCTAGAATAAGCCACCCTATAATAATAGTGAATATGTTGGGTATCAATGTACGTTGTCTCTTAGACAGTGGAAGTGAGGTGAGTGCAATATCTCAGTCCTTTGGTGCATTACCTGGTAAAGACAAGCTTACAGTAATGAGGATATCAGGACTAAGAATAATTGGTGCTACTGGCAAGGTGTCAAAAACGGTAAAGCAAGAAGCTTTGCTGCCCTTTAACATTAATGGTAATTTAATTGATCATACATGCTTAACTGTAAACAATCTCAGTATTGAGGTTTTAATTGGCATAGATTTCTTGTCAAAATATCAGAGTGTTGTTGACTTTGAAAAAAGCCAGTTAAAAATGGTCTTGCCGATAACCGGAGTAATTACAGTACCTTTTAGTGATAAACATGTATTAACTAATGATGGAACTTGGGAGCTGCCTATACGAGTTCTGAAAAATAGGAAATATTGGGATGAAGATGTTAATCTTAGTAAAAGTAAGCTTAACATAGAAGAAGAAGAAGAAGAAGAAGAAGCAATTATTTTGGACAAAATAGAAGCTAAATTGCAGGAAATCGATAAAATTTCAGCTAATCAGAGGGAAGAACTAAGCCAGGTTTTAAAAAGGCATCATAAGGTATTTTCAAATCGACCTGGCGTGGTCAAAGGTTATGAATGTCAATTAAAGGTGAAACTTGGCCAAGTGTTTTTCAGGAAGCCATACCAAATACATGTAGCTAGGAAGGAGGCAGTTCGAAAGGAGATACAGAGAATGCTAGAGTGGGGTGTGACTGAAAAAGTGGCCAGTGAGTACAATAATCCGCTTGTTGTTGTACCAAAAAGAGACGGGAGTGTCAGATTGGTCTTGGACGCTCGTTGGTTGAATGAAATAGTGGTTAGGGAAAGTGATAGACCGCAGAACAGTTATTGCAAAAGTTCCGGGGAGTAAAATTCTTAACTTCTATGGACATCACGTGTGGATATTGGAATTTGCCACTGGCGGAAAGTTCAAGGAAGTACACAGCTTTCTTGTACGAAGGAGTTTGTTAACAATATCGTGTGGTACCTTTCGGACTTTATATCTCTGTTTGTGCCTTCGTACGTGTGATGTGCCATGTTTTAGGACCGGCCTTAATTAATAAAATAAGTCTACGTAGATGATCTGTTAATAGCAACTCCTACCTGGGAAGAACACATAGCTTTATTAGAGGAAGTGTTACAGGCTATTGAGAGAGGTGGCATGAAACTAAAGATTGAAAAGACAGAGTGCGTTAAAGAGGAAATAGGTTTCTTGGGATATATGATAAGTGGAAATGGTATTCTGCCTGACCCAGGCAAGCTAGCAGTCATTGAAAAATTTGAGGCTCCCAGAAACAAGAAGCAGTTGAGATCGATGTTCGGTCTCTTCGGTTTCTATAGGCGTTTTGTTAGCGATCAGGCTTTTAATGCGCCCTGTCTTCACCTCCTGCTGAAAAAGAATACCCCTTGGGTTTGGACAGCAGAATGTCAACAAGCGTTTGAGGTGCTTAAACAATCTTTAATTAATAGTCCTATTTTACATCATCCTGATTTTGAAAAACCATTCTGTATGTCTGTTGATGCTAGTGGCTATGGTATAGCTGTGGAGATATTCCAAGTAGAGATAGAGAACGAACAAGAAGTGCACAAGACTATAGCTTTCGCAAGTCGATCTTTACAGGCAGCAGAGAGAAATTATGGCATCTCAGAACTGGAAGCATTGGCAATTGTATTTGGGGTACAGAAGTTTGAGCAGTATCTATTAGGTCACAAGATAATGGTTTACAGTGACCATAAGGCTTTGACCTTTTTAAAGACCTGTAAGTTGAGGAATGCTCGTTTGGTAAGATGGTCATTGTATCTCCAGCAGTTTGAGCTTGAGGTTAGATATATTCAAGGGAAAGACAATCTGGTAGCTGATGGGTTATCTAGAAGTGCGGAGCTCTGTGATGACGCGGGAATTACAGCAACAGACCTAAGTGAAGTACGAATGTTTGCGTTGCACGAAGTGAAGGAAGAAAGTGCATTAAAGAGAGTGATTAAGAACTTGAGACGTGAGCAGAATGCAGATGACCAGCTGAAATTAGTGAAGAGCTATTTAGGAAATGCGAACTACCCTAAGGTTTCGCAATACTATTGTCTGCATAAAGGTATTATGTTTAGGAGGAAAAAGGTAGGTGTTTCTGAGTGGAAGCTGTGCTTTCCCTCACAACATGTAGACTTACTAATCGACTATGTACACCTGAGGTAAGGGCACTACGGTGCAAAGATGTGCATTGCAAAATTAAAAGAGAAGGTTGTGTTTGACAACATGTACCGCCGTGTGGCCAAGAATGTAATTAAGAACTTAAGACATGATGCAAATGGTTTTGCATCTTGCGAATTGGTGTTTGGCCAAGAACCGCACAATGTGATTGCAGATATGGTAGAATTCCCTATTCTAACGCAAATATCCACAGACGAGAAGAAATTAAAGGCTAGGGCAAATATAAGAAAAAGAGCGTTGGAAAGGAAGAAGCGTCATGACACAAAAGCTGTACCCACCAGTTTTGAAATACACTCCTGGAAATGGAAAAAAGAACACATTGACACCGGTGTGTCAGACCCAGCATACTTGCTCCGGACACTGCGAGAGGGCTGTACAAGCAATGATCACACGCACGGCACAGCGGACACACCAGGAACCGCGGTGTTGGTCGTCGAATGGCGCTAGCTACGCAGCATTTGTGCACCGCCGCCGTCAGTGTCAGCCAGTTTGCCGTGGCATACGGAGCTCCATCGCAGTCTTTAACACTGGTAGCATGCCGCGACAGCGTGGACGTGAACCGTATGTGCAGTTGACGGACTTTGAGCGAGGGCGTATAGTGGGCATGCGGGAGGCCGGGTGGACGTACCGCCGAATTGCTCAACACGTGGGGCGTGAGGTCTCCACAGTACATCGATGTTGTCGCCAGTGGTCGGCGGAAGGTGCACGTGCCCGTCGACCTGGGACCGGACCGCAGCGACTCACGGATGCACGCCAAGACCGTAGGATCCTACGCAGTGCCGTAGGGGACCGCACCGCCACTTCCCAGCAAATTAGGGACACTGTTGCTCCTGGGGTATCGGCGAGGACCATTCGCAACCGTCTCCATGAAGCTGGGCTACGGTCCCGCACACCGTTAGGCCGTCTTCCGCTCACGCCCCAACATCGTGCAGCCCGCCTCCAGTGGTGTCGCGACAGGCGTGAATGGAGGGACGAATGGAGACGTGTCGTCTTCAGCGATGAGAGTCGCTTCTGCCTTGGTGCCAATGATGGTCGTATGCGTGTTTGGCGCCGTGCAGGTGAGCGCCACAATCAGGACTGCATACGACCGAGGCACACAGGGCCAACACCCGGCATCATGGTGTGGGGAGCGATCTCCTACACTGGCCGTACACCACTGGTGATCGTCGAGGGGACACTGAATAGTGCACGGTACATCCAAACCGTCATCGAACCCATCGTTCTACCATTCCTAGACCGGCAAGGGAACTTGCTGTTCCAACAGGACAATGCACGTCCGCATGTATCCCGTGCCACCCAACGTGCTCTAGAAGGTGTACGTCAACTACCCTGGCCAGCAAGATCTCCGGATCTGTCCCCCATTGAGCATGTTTGGGACTGGATGAAGCGTCGTCTCACGCGGTCTACACGTCCAGCACGAACGCTGGTCCAACTGAGGCGCCAGGTGGAAATGGCATGGCAAGCCGTTCCACAGGACTACATCCAGCATCTCTAAGATCGTCTCCATGGGAGAATAGCAGCCTGCATTGCTGCGAAAGGTGGATATACACTGTACTAGTGCCGACATTGTGCATGCTCTGTTGCCTGTGTCTATGTGCCTGTGGTTCTGTCAGTGTGATCATGTGATGTATCTGACCCCAGGAATGTGTCAATAAAGTTTCCCCTTCCTGGGACAATGAATTCACGGTGTTCTTATTTCAATTTCCAGGAGTGTAGGTCAATTAGTCCTGGTCAAAACCAAGGAAAAATCAAAGAAAATAAATGCAGAAACAAAGAAATTCATGTTCGTATACCAAGGACCTTTCAGGATCATAGGAAAACCACATGTCAATGCATATAGGCTAGAGTACCATAAAAGTAAACAGGTATTAGGTCTCAGGAACGTGATCGACCTAAAGAAGTTCATAGGTAGTGAATGAATGCTGTAGGGAGGAGGTTGTTCTGTAACCTCTACACAGTGTGGCAGCTGTGCAGTCCCAGCTGTGTGAGATCTTCTTTCCTTTTCAGGTCTCACTCATTCTTCATCTTTCCTGTCTACAAAAATTTCAACCCCTACTTTCTCATATGAAAAATTTTCTGAAACCAATGAATGCTGTAGGGAGGAGGTTGTTCTATAACCTCTACGCAGTGTGGGAGCTGTGCAGTCCCAGCTGTGTGAGATCTTCTATCCTTTTCAGGTCACACTCATTCTTCATCTTTCCTATCTACTAAAATTTCAACCTCTTCTTTCTAATACGAACATTTTCTGAAACCAATGAATGCTGTAGGGAGGAGGTTGTTCTGTAACCTCTACACAGTGTGGCAGCTGTGCAGTCCCAGCTGTGTGAGATCTTCTTTCCTTTTCAGGTCTCACTCATTCTTCATCTTTCCTATCCACATAAAATTTCGACCCCTTCTTTCCAATACGAAAATTTTCTGAAACCAATGAATGCTGTAGGGAGGAGGTTGTTCTGTAACCTCTACACAGTGTGGCAGCTGTGCAGTCCCAGCTGTGTGAGATCTTCTTTCCTTTTCAGGTCTCACTCACTCTTCATCTTTCCTATCTACTAAAATTTCAACCTCTTCTTTCTAATACGAACATTTTCTGAAACCAATGAATGCTGTAGGAGGAGGTTGTTCTGTAACCTCTACACAGTGTGGCAGCTGTGCAGTCCCAGCTGTGTGAGATCTTCTTTCCTTTTCAGGTCTCACTCATTCTTCATCTTTCCTGTCTACAAAAATTTCGACCCCTACTTTCCCACATGAAAAATTTTCTGAAACCAATGAATGCTGTAGGGAGGAGGTTGTTCTATAACCTCTACACAGTGTGGCAGCTGTGCAGTCCCAGCTGTGTGAGATCTTCTTTCCTTTTCAGGTCTCACTCATTCTTCATCTTTCCTATCCACATAAAATTTCGACCCCTTCTTTCCAATACGAAAATTTTCTGAAACCAATGAATGCTGTAGGGAGGAGGTTGTTCTGTAACCTCTACACAGTGTGGCAGCTGTGCAGTCTCAGCTGTGTGAGATATTCTTTCCTTTTCAGGTCTCACTCATTCTTCATCTTTCCTGTCTACAAAAATTTCGACCCCTTCTTTCCCATATGAAAAATTTTCTGAAACCAATGAATGCTGTAGGGAGGAGGTTGTTCTATAACCTCTACACAGTGTGGCAGCTGTGCAGTCCCAGCTGTGTGAGATCATCTTTCCTTTTCAGGTCTCACTCATTCTTCATCTTTCCTATCTACTAAAATTTCAACCTCTTCTTTCTAATCCGAAAATTTTCTGAAACCAATGAATGCTGTAGGGAGGAGGTTGTTCTGTAACCTCTACACAGTGTGGCAGCTGTGCAGTCCCAGCTGTGTGAGATCTTCTTTCCTTTTCAGGTCTCACTCATTCTTCATCTTTCCTATCCACATAAAATTTCGACCCCTTCTTTCCAATACGAAAATTTTCTGAAACCAATGAATTCTGTAGCGAGGAGGTTGTTCTGTAACCTCTACACAGTGTGGCAGCCTTTTATTATGATTACTTACGTGTGTGCTGATTGCGCATTTAAATTGAGAGCTTCATCTGCCATCAAAAAAAGAAGCTATGATTTATTCAATAACTTAAAGTGGTGCATTACTAGCCCAGCGGCTAGTCGGGAGAGCCGATTTGATCAGGCGTTCCTTTAGCCGTCCGCACCGCGGGTTTATATATAAGAACGCTGCGCGAGGAAGCAAGGCCCCAGTTCTCTCCAGACGCTGAATAGCACGCCATCTGTGTCGGGAGTCGCGTCGCGTCGGTATCATTGCTATAAACAGCCTCGGATGCCGTATTAAGTTACTCGGGATACGCGTAACCATGAAATCATTTTCGAGTGAAGTATTAATTCTGGAATGACTTTAATGACCTATCTTCAGTTTGCGTATGTCGTATTTTCACGTGCCGCCGCGGGACAGACATTCTACCATTATTTAGTGTGGCGTTTGATGAACATTATCATCAAATTATGGCGAGCATTCACTTAAACATTTAATTTGGACAGTTATAGTTGCATCAGCGCATTAGACTCTGAACTGCTCTGTTAGTCAGATTGTGTGGATTCTTTTTTTTCATCTGTGACTTTCAGAATATATCGAACGTTTTTTTTTCACGATCGTTTTTGATTATAAATCCCAGACAATCTCCTAATTCCTCAGAGCTATAAGCTGTAGCTATAAGTGTATTTCTCAGATGAAGTGGGCACTAGGAATTCTAATTACAGGCTTCACGTTTTGTTAATCACTTTCTGGTTGCCAATATTGTAGTTAGAGAGCCAGTGTTGAGAACGGCAAATAACAGCATAAATAATAGGAACATTTATATAACAATTAATTCCACCCGCCGCCCCTCATATGGTTAATCGGCCGTGAAGTGTTTCAACATTCAAACATTTATAAAACAATAATTCTACCCGCCGCCCCACATATGGTGCATCGGCCGGGAAGTGTTTCTACATTCTACCAAACATTTATACAACAGTAAAAAAATCCCACCCGCCGCCCCACAGCGTCAACAAAATATTCTCGCATTCGTAGGAGAAAACTGGTGGTTGAAATTTTGTTAGTAGATTCTATAGCAACGAAAAACGCCTTTGTTTTAATGATGCTCACCCAAAATGCTGTACCATTTGAGTGACACTCTTTCCCCTATTTCGTGATAATACACAACTTGTTGCCCTTCTTTGAACTTTCTCGATGTACTCCTTCAGTCGTATCTGGTAAGGATCACACATTGCGCAGCAGTATTCTAGCAGAGGACGGACAAGGTAGTGGAGGTAGTCTCTTTACGTTTGTTTAATAAAAATTTTTACAATTCGTTATTTGTAAGATGTGTGTTTCAGTAGCACAGTGCGGAAGCGGCAAGCTGAATAAAGTTGCCTGCTTGACTAGTGACAATCGTTCTGTTTTTACGATGTATAAAATATAAATTACAGTTGACTGTTCTACAGTGTGTAATGAAGTAAAATATGTCTGAAAATTGCCTATACATGTATATTATATACATTTAAAATATTTAAGACTGTAAAAACTGGTTCGAATCCTGCCTCGGGCATGGATGAGTGTGATGTCCTTAGGTTAGTTAGGTTTAAGTAGTTCTAAGTCTAGGGGACTGATGACCTCAGATGTTAAGTCCCATAGTGCTTAGCGCCATTTGAACCATTTTTTTTTGAAAAAACTGGTATTCTGTAGAGTCTAACTTTAAAATACTCAGTTGACCATAGTGGTTAGTCACACGACGGAATTGGCGAGCAGAGTATGGATCTTGGACTTTTGTGTTCGTACCTGGTTTGGTAAGGTTCTTGGTAAGATTTCAGCGGCCCTCTTAGACGCGTGTGTTTAAGAGATGGTTCAGCGATGGGAATGTTTGGATATGCACCTATTTTTTCAGTCTAACAGTTTGCTACTTAGAAAATATTGAATAGTGACTGCTCGTATAGCTATAAGTGACTTTTCTTTGCCATGGTGACGTATTTATTGTGTTCAGTCTTTAATAAACTTACTGAACTTCAGGAATATTATTTAGTTTTAGTGGCTTTGGTGCAATAATGTTTTGGCTTATTACATCATTGTCTGCGAGTGCTCTGCTAGGTCAGTTACTTCACATTTTACTTGGTTCACTGTGTATAAATGTTAGCCTGTGTAAGGCCGCCATTCAGAGTACCTAACATTTGTTCTGAATGAATCGATGGGAAATTTTAATCCTGTGGTTAGGGTGCATCAGTATCTTGTGAGCTCAATACTTTCTTACCTCATTTATTTATGTGCGTTTGTAAACTGTTAACTGGTTGTTCATTTGGCTGGACAAGGCGTGATTAATCGATGCTTTCGTAATAGCATAATGCAAGTGGACAACCAAACCCCTTAATTTGCGAACCAGCCATAGACACTTTTACTGTTCTGTACTCTTCCTCCGATGGTTAGGTAACAGCAAACTGGTTTCAGCTGACGGTTCACCTCATAGTATTTATCAGTTACCTTGAAGCAACAGTGCAGTTGCAATTGTTTGGTCCCATCCGGTATTAAAGTAGTTTCAGCTTAAGACGTTAAAACATCAGTTACACTTTTTTATCCTCTATGACACAACTTCCCAAGTACCTGAATTAATCACTTGCGTCAGATTTTTGCCTTGTAAGTGCACGATTGGGTTCTAATTTGCACCTCTTGTGCAATTCCTAATTTTCGTTTTGCTGTTGTTGATCTTCATATAGTATCCTTCTTGTAAAACATCTTTTGTTGCTCGCCTTGATTTTTGTGTAATAAGGCCATGCCATTTTAGATACAGATGGTTTTGAACTGTTCTCTGTTAACTTCTTTCCCGTTGCTGATAGTTCCTCACATTTCGATTATTGCATTTTCCATGTAAACATTATGTAATAATGGAGACAAACAATATTTCTGTTTAGTCCTTTTAATATCGAGTCGGTGGTCCGTTGTCTCCTATGATAGCAATCTGACACTGGAATTACAGGATTATTCTTTTCTACCTTTTTCTTCATCTCTTTCAATCATATCTTCCAGTTAACGTTACCAAATGGTTTCTGTGTCTATGAAGACGCTAAAGCTTATTAAGTTGAGCCTCAAGGATTCTTCTATGAATATTCGCAAAGTGAGAACTGCCTTTTACGTTACACGGTTACTTCGAAACGCATCCTGGTCATACTGTGAACATTCTTTTGCTTTCTGCTCCGTGCTATAATAGATAATGCAGCTTAGCATTTTTGTGGGAAGTGTTACGACGCTGTGTATTCAGCACTGTTCGCACTTATTTGCGTTGGTAGTCTTTGGAACGGAAGTCTTTACGTGTCTGCTCAAAATTGTGGGGTATTTCTCCCTTCACTTACATTTCGTTTATCATCTGAAGTAGCGTATCTTTAAATTTTTATCCGAGTGATTTCAGTAATTCTCTAGGGATGTTTATGTTCGAAGGTGTGTGATTTCCTAAGGGACCAAACTGCTCAGGTCATCGGTCCCTAGACTTACATACTACTTAAACTTACTTAATCTGACTTATGCTAAGAACAACACACACACCCAGGCCCGAGGGAGGACTCGAACCCCTGGCGGGAGGGGCCGCGCAATCCGTGACATGGCGCCTCAAACTACGCGGCAACTCTACGCGGCTCCACGAACTTTATAATCTTCCAGCCCCTTTAATGCTCTGTCGAAATCTTCCCTGAGTATTGGTGAGCCAAGCTCCTCTTCATAAACCTCATTAATTTTCTAGTCATTTATACACCTCTTCTACTCTTGACGTGTTACTACTTTATCGGCCTACTCGCGTTGTCTGGTATTCTTTCCTTTTAAAGGAATAATACTTCGTGTGAATTAGGTTTGAATGGCTTGATATGCACTTTCCGTATGACCTTTTACTAAATTTTCATCCACCACTTTAAATTTATTTAAAATCATTCTTTCCGTGATTTCATCATCTACATCTACATACATATGCCGCAAACCACCGGCGTGGCGGAGGGTAACCTATTCCACTACTGGTCATTTCCTTCCCTGTCCCATTCGCAAATAGAGCGAGGGGAAAACGACTATCTGTATGCTTCCGTACGAGCACTAATGTCTCTACTCTAATCTTTGTGGTCCTTACGTGAAATGTACGTTGACGGCAGTAGAATGGTTCTGCAGTCAGTCTCAAATGCCGGTTCTCTAAATTTTCGCTATAGCGCTCCTCGAAAAGAACTTCGCCTTCCCTCCTGTGATTCCTATTTGAGTTCCTGAAGCTCCTCCGTAATAAGTGCGTGTTCTTAATACCTACCGGTAACGAATGTAGCAAAGCGTCTCTGAATTGCTTCGATGTCTTCCTTTTATCAGATCTGGCGCGTATCCCGAACATTCCAACAGACCTCAAGAGAGGGTCGCACTAGTGTCATACATGTAGTATCCTTCACAGATGAATCACATCTTCCTAAACTTTTCCCAATAAACCGAAGTCGGCCATTTGACTTCCCAACTACAGTCCTTACATGCTCATTCCATTCCATACTGATTTGCAGCATTACGCCAAGACTTTTAATGTTGTGAGTGCGTCAAGCCGCGCGGGATTAGCCGAGCGGTCTAGGGCGCTGCAGTCATGGACTGTGCAACTGGTTCCGGCGGAGTTTCGAGTCCTCCCTCGGGTATGGGTGTCTGTTTGTTTGTCCTTTGGGTAATTTATGTTAAGTTGTGTGTAAGCGTAGGGACTGATGACCTTAGCAGTTAAGTCCCATAAGATTTCACACACATTTGAACTTTTTTTTTTTTACTGCGTCAAGCAGCACACTGCTAATGCTGTACTCTAACATTGAGGGTTTGTTTTTTCCTACACATCTGCATTGACTTACATCTTTCTAAATTTAGAGCTACCAGCCATTCATCATACCAACAAGAAATTTCGACTAAGTCATCATGTATCCTTCTACAAACTCAACGGCGACATCTGCCCCCTGACTGCTGCTTGCGCTGTCCGCCTGATCGTTGATGTATGTGGAAAATAACACCGGCCCTATCACATCTCCAGTCTGATCTACGGCTATTTTGCATTTCATCCTTTCATTAATCATGGTCAGCATATTTTCCATTATACGTGGCTAATCCTATACTTTTTCTTTCCCGAATCACTTTTCTGCTCTTTTCAGAACCAGAATTTTTGAGTTGATTACTGTATCTGTTTTTTTTTTTACTAATACGTAGTCTAGTTGGTAGCAGTCATTATCATCTGGCACGGTTCATTTCTGGTTGCCTGAAGAACGTATTCGCCAAAACAAAGCTGTTGTGGAGTCATTCGATACTGGGAACGCATTATACATGATGTGGTAGATATTCGATTTTGTACAAAACTTGTTCCGCAGCTGGCAGCGTTTTATCGTAGTTCGTTAGAAGAACGAAATGAATTAAGAGATAAGAAAGAGGCCCAGGTCATTCGCGTTTCCAAGAAGATTTCCTGGACTGATACATAGAACGATGAACCTGTATCACTGACCTCAATTGTTTATTGTTTAATGGTACACCTTCTAAATACGCTTATTGTGATCTTTTTGCAGAATCTCCTCTGGATGAATCAACACGGTCCACAGGAATGACGTGGAACAGATACCTTTCTGGTTGTGCCGTCGAGATAAAAAAAGTATATTTCGGGGACAAATTGTTATATTCGCAGCTGTGGACGGCTCTTCCTCCTCCTAATTTGTCAATAAAAGCGCAATCACCTTTTGCGCCATTGCAGCGAGATGTTTCCTTAAATACTACATGAGTTATGTCAACGGATATACTAATGGGAGGAAAATGAGTAACGAGGAGGACTACTTCTCGAGACATACGTTAGTTACTTGAGGTACGCAGGGGACGGTGTGTAGGAATTCAGTATCCCGAGGGCTCGCATTGCAGAAAGATTAACATACGTACCCAGCAAGTCACCATACGCAACCTTGTACAGCTACTTGTCATTCGCTTTCCCGTTCCACTCTCAAATGGAACCAGCGAAAAACGATTGTCCTTAAGTTTCCGTACGAGCCCTAAAAGCTCTTACGTTGTCTTCGGGGTCCTTACCTGAGATGTGTTTTCGTAGCAGTCAGTCGTAAATGTCGGTTCTCTAAACGTTCTCAGTATTGTTTCGCGATAAGAACGTCTTCTTCCCTCGAGGGCTTCCAATGTGAGTTCACGCAGCATTTACGTAATACCCGCGTGTTGATCGAACTTACCGTCAACAGATCCAGCAACACACCTCTTAACTCGGCTTCCCTGCCACCGACCTTACATGCTATTTCCATTTCGAATCCCTTGCAAGGTTACGCCTAGATATTTAACTGACGTGATTGTGTCAGGCAGCACGCAACTAATGCTTTATTCTGACATTATAGACTTATTTTTCCTGTGCATCTACATTAAGTTACATTTTTCTACATTTAGATTCCAAACTCTCATGCACACCGAACAGAAATTCTCTCCAGGTCAATCAGTATCGCCGGCCGCAGTGGCCGAGCGGTTGTAGGCGCTTCAGTCCGGAACCGCGCGACTGCCATAGTCGCAGGTTCGAATCCTGCCTCGGGAATGGATGTGTCTGATGTCCTTAGGTTAGTTAGATTTAAGTAGTTCTAAGTTCTAGGGGACTGATGACCTCATATGTTAAGTCCCATAGTGCTCAGAGCCATTTGAACCATCATCCAGCATCCTCGAGAGAGAGAGCGAGAGAGAGAGAGAGAGAGAGAGAGAGAGAGAGAGAGAGAGAACAAGGGCACTCCTATCACATTTGCCTGGGGCACTGCTGATAATACTCTTGTCTCTGATGAACGCTGACGTCTTGCTCGTAACTTTGAAAATACGGATACATAGACGTCCAGAGATGAGTCAAGAAGTCGTAAGCACTGGCCGAAAAGCGGGAAGACTTAAGCGACTACTACTGGCCAAAAAGGAGCCATTTTACACATCAGCGTCGAAAATCCATTCAGATGATCAGAAACCTCAATTTGCCAATGAGTGCAATTACTGTTCGGCGATGTTATCATACTGCAGTTTTTTTTTCATTGCAGTGCTGCAAGAAAACAAGCCAATGCACCTCGTCATCGAGAAACTAGTCCAGCTGGTAAGGATTTCTGTCACTTACGTTCCGACTGACACCAAAAACCATTATCCCAGCATAAAATGGAAGCACATCGTGGATGTTTAACAGTTAAATGCCTGCAGCCTGCATAGGATTTTACGTCTAATCAGCATAAGCATACTTGGGACAGAATGGTTGTACAGTCGGACGCAACCAGGCTGTCAAGTCCTATAACGCATTTGCTGGAAGCAAAGCGGAGGTACGATGAAGTAAACAAAAGGAGAAAAACCCGTACATTCTCAGAAAACACTTTCGAAGAAAAACAATACCCCATGACTGACTTTTGCGATTTTCCGGTGAGTTGGCGTACTTAGCTCGCTTGCTGTTACTTTGAGAATGACGAATTTTCAGTTCGTTTCAATGAAACTGAAAGAATACTACAATTTCGAACGATCTAAGAGTTGCGTAAATTCCGAGTAACTGCAAAGGACTGAAATACTGGTTAACTGGAACCTCGGATGCCCCTCTATACTGTTTGCAGTCGATGCTGTTTTCTATAGGGATGTTGCAGCACCAGTGAAACTGTGGCGAAATATCTCTCTAAAACAAATCTCTATTTTCTAGGCTACTGTCGTGTGAGCAACGATTTATTTCTCGCTGAAGAGGTTACCGTGTGAAACGCTGTCCATCTCCATCAACTAAATAACTCAAAACTGGATAGATGCGTAATCCGTAGAAAACCGCCCCTATCGGAGTACAAAAAGTGTGAATATATTCGTGACTATTTAAAAGACTGACTGAAACGTGGGGTACTAGCTGCCTCATTCTACTTTCCTCTCCACCTTTAAAATTTTCCCAATAATTTGGCATCTGAACGTATTTCCTTATTTTAACATGCAACTCGTCTCATACTCCCACGGGCTCCCACAACAGTAGTTAATTCACACCCATTGGTCCATCGCTGTCACTCATACCCATCCACTCCAGTTGCGCTCTCTCACTGACTCACTCAGCCCAACACATTGCCATTATATCTTTGTGTCTCTCTGTCATTGTCTCCTGTGTCATAGCCACTGTCTCCTTAATTCTGTCCTGCTACTACAGTCTTCTCTCACTGTCACTGTCTCCTTCTTTGTCCCTCTTACTGCTAATATCTCATTACTCTCTTCCTACTGCTGTTGTTTTTTTGTCACTGTTTCCATGTCTCTCTTCCTTGTTGTCACTGTCATATATTCTATCTCTCAATATCACTGGCTTTCACCCACTTCCACTTTCTCTTTCTCTTTATTCCTCACCAACCCTACTTCCTCCTGGCACTGTCTCCTTCATTCTTTTCCTACCACTGTTCAGTCAATGTCAACTAAGTTCCTCTTACAACGCGTCCCTATCTTTCTCTTACACTGCCATTGACACCTTTGCTCTTCATACAACAAAACAGCTGTCTACTATCTTCCAGTATTTATTACTTTACCGTCTCTTTGCCAATACCACTGCCTTCTTCTGTCTCAGAGGCGCGAATGTGATTGCATGACAATATGTTGGGAAAAATTTTCAACGCTACTCAGGAAGATACTACATTTTTCAGTCAGAGTCTTTCAAATGAACAGGAATATATTCGCATTTTTTGTAGGGATATTTCTCGTAGGTTCCCTTCTTTTCCCTGTTCCAGCAGGGCGTGTAATTCTTATGAAAAGCAATATATCCGTGTGTAAAATTTAGATAGTTTACCCACATGAAATTGAAATAATGCAAAAATAATTTTACACCTCAGACCGGATTTTACGTGCAAAAAAAAAAAAAAAAAAAAAAAAAATTGCATGTGCTTCAGTAGATGATAACAGAGACACTTTTCTTGCAGCATATTTTTCCGTCCTAAGCAACTTTATAATCTACGTTTCCGGTTCACACTGGATTTTACTTGTACAAGCAGGGTAACTTTAAACCTGTATATCTCGGAAACGGATAAAGATACGAAGAAAATTTTCAAGATTGTTCGAGATCGGCATTTTAGGAATACATCGTAAAAATTACATCCGTTTAGTGTACACAGCCATATCAGACAAGGGTTTTGGTACAAATAAAAAAAAACGTTTTTGGGGTGTTTCAGGGCAACGGATGAAGATTTTAGGAAATGGGGAGATGTTTATTGTAGATAAAGATCTAGAGAATATACTATTAAAATTTGAACAATTTGCTGTGGTTGTTTATTATGTTTTGCCTCAGACAGTAATTTACGTGTAGAAGTAGGGTAACTACGAACCTTTGTATCTCGGAAACTGATACAGATATCAAGAAAATTTTCAAAGTTTTTCGAGATTGGCATCTTAGGAATATTTCGTTAAAATTTCAGCCATTTACTGTGCTTACCTGTGTTGGAATATTAGACTGGGTTTTGGTCCGCAAATGTAGTACAAAATCCCTTTTTTGGGATTTTCCGAGGAATCGACCATTAGCTAATAGTGCCTCCATAAGTCCCACCAAGCCCACTGTAGACCGCATCAAACGGAAAAAGAACCGACCGATCTGCTCCATTTGCCTAAGCAGAAGGAAGTGTATAATACTGATACTTTGACCCTGTACTGCAGGTTAGTAACATTAAGACGATCCTTCCAAGAGATATCCAAAACACTTGACCCTACCTTTTTATCACTAATAGAACCCGAGGCATGAGCACCAGAAAATCCAGTTGTTTTGTAACATGAATGCCGACAAGCCATAATAGTGTCCTGTAACTGTGCGCGCTTTTCCATTTGTGCGTAAATTTGACACGGAATTAGTTACGCAGTATTGTTTCTTTTAAAACTATAAGTAACAGTTTAACATTGAATCTCGGATCAATCAGAAATGCGTTGTCGACTCGTGTAGTATGAAACGGAAAGCAGGACCACAGATCGGAGAAATGTCGAAAGAGAAGGCCTGCAACTTCAATTACACCATTGATTTTCTCGATGTTGACTAATCAACAGGTGTTCAGTAAAAGGTTGTGTACAATATCTTTGTTCCAGATATTCCCGGTATACCGCATTTTCAGTCACCGCCCTTGAATGTGACACCGCTTTGCCAAGAACAGAGAGCGCCCTTGCTGCCTTCGGGATTCCCGCATCCCTTGCGCACGCGAAACATGCGTGCGGAGGTCCGCGCCGTCTGCAGGTAGGCAACCCGCCGCTCCCGATGTCAAGGTCGCGCGCGCCCTGCCTCTAGCGTCGCCCACGCAACCCAGGCGCAGTGTGACGTCAGCGTGCCGCGCCGTGACGTCAGGCGCCGTCGCCATGGCGACGCCGCGACGCCGCGTGACGCGTGCGGCCAGAAGTGCTGCTAGCCCCCTGGGAGCCAGGTTTCCTTGGAGGAACGACCGACTCCCGCACTGACGTTGTTTCACCCATCCTTCTTCGGTGGTTGCTACGGCACACTGTTATACACAACGAACACGTTTTAGTGTATTATTTGTTCCGTAATACTGTTTGTGAGTAAACACACTGTACGAGTAATAGCTCTAACGCTCTGCCTATAATTTTGATTGGTTTTTGTTACTAAAAAATCTACATCTACAACTACGTGGATGGTACTTTTTGCCGATGATACAAGTACAGCTATCACACCCAACAGGCAAGAATTAACTGGTGAAATTGTAAACGATGTTTTTCAGAAAATCATTAAGTGGTTCTCTGCAAATGGGCTCCCATTAAACTTTGACAAAACACAGTATATACAGTTCCACACAGTAAATGGAATGACACCATTAATAAATGTAGACTTCGATCAGAAATCGGTAGCTAAGGTAGAATATTCAAAGTTTCTAGGTGTGTGCATTCATGAGGGGTTGAACTGGAAAAAAACACACTGAGGATCTGCTGAAACGTTTGAGTTCAGCTACTTATGCTGTTAAGGTCATTGCAAATTTTGGCGATATGCATCTTACCACGCCTATTTTCATTCTATGCTTTCGTATGGCATCATATTCTGGGGTAACTCATCATTGAGCAAAAGAGTGTTCATTGCACAAAGCGTGTAATCAGAATAATTGCCGGAGCTCATCCAAGATCATCCTGCAGACACTTATTTAAAGAGCTAGAAATCTTCACTGTAGCCTCACAATATATAAATTCACTTATGAAATTTATTCACAATCCGAACGAATACAAAAGTAATAGCAATGTACATGGCTATCACACTAGGAGAAAGGATGATCTTCGCTGTTGTTGTTGTGGTCTTCAGTCCTGAGACTGGTTTGATGCAGCTCTCCATGCTACTCTATCCTGTGCAAGCTTCTTCATCTCCCAGTACCTACTGCAACCTACATCCTTCTGAATCTGCTTAGTGTGTTCATCTCTTGGTCTCCCTCTACGATTTTTACCCTCCACGCTGCCCTCCAATGCTAAATTGGTGGTCCCTTGATGCCTCAGAACATGCCCTACCAACCGATCCCTTCTTCTAGTCAAGTTGTGCCACAAACTCCTCTTCTCCGCAATTCTATTCAATACCTCAATAGTTATGTGATCTACCCATCTAATCTTCAGCATTCTTCTGTAGCACCACATATCGAAAGCTTCTATTCTCTTCCTGTCTAAGCTATTTATCGTCCATGTTTCACTTCCATACATGGCTACACTCCATGCAAATACTTTCAGAAACGACTTCCTGACACTTAAATCTATACTCGATGTTAACAAATTTCTCTTCTTCAGAAACGCTTTCCTTGCCATTGTCAGTCTACATTTTATATCCTCTCTACTTCGACCATCATCAGTTATTTAGCTCCCCAAATAGCAAAACTCCTTTACTACTTTAAGTGTCTCATTTCCTAATCTAATTCCCTCAACATCACCCGACTTAATTCGACTACATTCCATTATCCTCGTTTTGCTTTTGTTGATGTTCATCTTATATCCTCCTTTCAAGACACTGTCCATTCCGTTCAACTGCTCTTCCAAGTCCTTTGCTGTCTCTGACAGAGTTACAATGTCATCTGCGAACCTCAAAGTTTTTATTTCTTCTCCATGGATTTTAATACCTACTCCGAATTTTTCTTTTGTTTCCTTTACTGCTTGCTCAATATACAGATTGAACAACATCGGGGAGAGGCTACAACCCTGTCTTACTCCCTTCCCAACCACTGCTTCCCTTTCATGTCCCTCGACTCTTTATAACTGCCATCTGGTTTCTGTACAAATTGTAAATAGCCTTTCGCTCCTTGTATTTTACCCCTGCCACCTTTAGAATTTGAAAGAGAGTATTCCAGTCAACATTGTCAAAAGCTTTCTCTAAGTCTACAAATGCTAGAAACGTAGGTTTGCCTTTCCTTAATCTTTCTTCTAAGATAAGTCGTAAGGTCAGTATTGCCTCACGTGTTCCAGTGTTTCTACGGAATCCAAAGTGATCTTCCCCGAGGTTGGCTTCTACTAGTTTCTCCATTCGTCTGTAAAGAATTCGTGTTAGTATTTTGCAGCTGTGACTTATTAAACTGATAGTTCGGTAATTTTCACATCTGTCAACACCTGCTTTCTTTGGGATTGGAATTATTATATTCTTCTTGAAGTCTGAGGGTATTTCGCCTGTTTCATACATCTTGCTCACCAGATGGTAGAGTTTTGTCAGGACTGGCTCTCCCAGGGCCGTCAGTAGTTCCAATGGAATGTTGTCTACTTCGGGGGCCTTGTTTCGACTCAGGTCTTTCAGTGCTCTGTCAAACTCTTCACGCAGTATCGTATCTCCCATTTCATCTTCATCTACATCCTCTTCCATTTCCATAATATTGTCGTCAAGTACATCGCCCCTGTATAGACCCTCTATATACTCCTTCCACCTTTCTGCTTTCCCTTCTTTGCTTAGAACTGGGTTTCCATCTGAGCTCTTGATATTCATACAAGTCGTTCTCTTATCTCCAAAGGTCTCTTTAATTTTCCTGTAGGCAGTATCTATCTTACCCCTAGTGAGATAAGCCTCTACATCCTTACATTTGTCCTCTAGCCACCCCTGCTTAGCCATTTTGCACTTCCTGTCGATCTCATTTTTGAGACGTTTGTATTCCTTTTTGCCTGCTTCATTTACTGCATTTTTATATTTTCTCCTTTCATCAATTAAATTCAATATTTCTTCTGTTGCCCAAGGATTTCTACTAGCCCTCGTCTTTTTACCTACTTGATCCTCTGCTGCCTTCACTACTTCGTCCCTCGAAGCTACCCATTCTTCTTCTACTGTATTTATTTCCCCCATTGCTCCCTTATGCTCTCCCTGAATCTCTGTACAACCTCTGGTTCTTTTAGTTTATCCAGGTCCCATCTCCTTAAATTCCCACCTTTTTGCAGTTTCTTCAGTTTTAATCTACAGGTCATAACCAATAGATTGTGGTCAGAGTCCACATCTGCCCCTGGAAATGTCTTACAATTTAAAACCTGGTTCCTAAATCTCTGTCTTACCATTATATAATCTATCTGATACCTTTTAGTATCTCCAGGATTCTTCCATGTATACAACCTTCTTTCATGATTCTTAAACCAAGTGTTAGCTATGATTATGTTGTGCTCTGTGCAAAATTCTACCAGGCGGCTTCCTCTTTCATTTCTTAGCCCCATTCCATATTCACCTACTACGTTTCCTTCTCTCCCTTTTCCTACACTCGAATTCCAGTCACCCATGACTATTAAATTTTCGTCTCCCTTCACTATCTGAATAATTTCTTTTATTTCATCATACATTTCTTCAATTTCTTCGTCATCTGCAGAGCTAGTTGGCATATAAACTTGTACTACTGTAGTATCTATCTTGGCCACAATAATGCGTTCAGTATGCTGTTTGTAGAAGCTTACCCGCATACCTATTTTGCTATTCATTATTAAACCTACACCTGCTTTACCCCTATTTTATTTTTTGTTTATAACTCTGTAGTCACCTGACCATAAGTCTTGTTCCTCCTGCCACCGGACTTCACTAATTCCCACTATATCTAACTTTAACCTATCCATTTCCCTTTTTAAATTTTCTAACCTACCTGCCCGATTAAGGGATCTGACATTCCACGCTCTGATCCGCAGAACGCCAGTTTTCTTTCTCCTGATAACGATATCCTCTTGAGCAGTCCCCGCCCGGAGATCCGAATGGGGGACTATTTTACCTCCGGAATATTTTACCCAAGAGGACGCCATCATCATTTAATCATACTGTAAAGCTGCATGCCCTCGGGAAAAATTACGGCTGTAGTTTCACCTTGCTTTCAGCCGTTCGCAGTACCAGCACAGCAAGGCCGTTTTGGTTATTGTTACAAGGCCAGATCAGTCAATCATCCAGACTGTTGCCCTTGCAACTACTGAAAAGGCTGCTGCCCCTCTTCAGGAACCACACGTTTGTCTGGCCTCTCAACAGATACCCCTCCGTTGTGATTGCACCTACGGTACGGCTATCGGTATCGCTGAGGCACGCAAGCCTCCCCACCAACGGCAAGGTCCATGGTTCATGGGGGGGGGGGGGGGGGGTGGGGAGCGGAATCTTCGCTACTCAAGGTTAAATTTGACTTTGGCTGAGAAGGGGGTAAATTATGCTGCCACAAAAGTCTTTCGTCACTTACCTAATAGCATCAAAAATCTGACAGATAGCCATATAGCATTTAAAAGGAAATTAAAACAGTTGCCTAATGGCAACTCCTTCTACTCATTAGATGAATTTTTGGATATAGTAAGTGGGTAATTTCCCAACCCCCACAAAAAAATTAAAAATATTGAGTGCCATAATATTTTGTGTAATGTAATATCTTGTATAGACACCTTTTATTAACCTGACACGTTCCACATCATTACGGAGTGTCGTATTCATGATCTATGGAACAAGCACTAATCTAATCTAATCTCTCTAAATCACATTTAAGTGCCTGGCAAAGGGTTCATCGAACCACCATCACAATTCTCTGTTATTCCAATCTCGTATAGCGCACGGGAAGAATGAACACCTATATCTCTCCGTACGAGCTCTAATGTCCCTTATTTTATCTTGGTGATCGTTCCTCACTATGTAAGTCGGTGTCAACAAAATATTTTCGCATTCGGAGGAGAAAGTTGGTGATTGGAGTTTCGTGAGAAGATTCCGTCGCAACAAAAAACGCCTTTCTTTTAACGATGTCCATTCCAAATCCTGTAGCATTCCTGTGACACTATCTCCCATATTTCGCGCTAGTACAAAACGTGCTGCCTTTCTTTGAACTTTTTCGATGTACTCAGTCAGCCCCATTTGGTAAGGATCTCACACCACGCAACAGTATTCTAAAAGAGAACGGACAAGCGTAGTGTAGGCTGTCTCCTTAGTAGGTCTGTTAAATTTTCTAAGAGTCCTGCCAATAAAACGCAGTCTTTGGTTAGCATTGCCACAACATTTTCTATGTCTTCCTTCCCATTTAAATTGTTCGTAAATGTAAGACCTAGGTATTTAGTTGAATTTACGGCTCTTAGATTAGACTGATTTATCGTGTAACCGAAGTTTAACGCGTTCCTTTTAGCACTCATGTGGATGACCTCACACGTTTCGGTATTCAGGGTCAACTGCCACTTGTCGCACCATTCCGACATTTCTTATAAATCGTTAAGCAGTTTGTTTTGATCTTATGATGACTTTATTAGTCGATAAACGACAGCGTCATCTACAAACAACCGAAGACGGCTGCACAGATTGTCTCCCAAATCGTTTATATAGATAAGGAACAGCAAAGGGCCTTGGGGAACGCCATAAATCACTTCTGTTTTACTCGATGACTTTCCGTCGATTACAACGAACTGTGACCTCTCTGACGGGAAATCACATCTCCAGTCACATAGCTGAGACGATATTCCATAAGCACGCAATTTCACTACAAGCCGCTTGTGTGGCACAGTATCAAAAGCCTTCCGGAAATCCAGAAATACGGAATCGATCTGAAATCCCTTGTCAATAGCACTCAGAATGTGAATAAAGAGCTGGTTGTGTTTCACAAGAACGATGTTTTCTAAACCCATGTTGACTGTGTTTGTATAGACCGTATTGAATTAATTCAAGTCTGTTATATGTTACCATTATACCTATATCGAAAGAGAAAGAATCGTTTTTTACGTTAATTTGTTCCAAGCGTTTGAATCCACTGATGTAGCTTAGAAATAAACGAAAAGCAAGGAAATGTTGAAATTGGAAACGCTGATAAAAACGGATTGATGCAGACCTTCAGTTGGTATTTTATACAACCTTGCGTCTCATGAATCTTATTTTGAGCTGTTTAGTATGTCATATTACGTCTGAAACTTCGCTTCCACCGTTTTTTCTCGAAGTTTGGAGGTTTATTGTGAAAAACTTACAGAATCAAACACTCGATGAAGTAACGCATCAGAAATTTTGGCTACAGTCTTTCTGCCATACATTCACAGACAGATGGACAGAATCGGCCACATATTGAACAAACACGGTGTAAGGCCTATTTATAAACCGACAAGGAAGATCAAACAGTTTCATATCGGCAAACAACTAACATAAGCGGCATTGTAGGTTGGGGCAGGTGGAGAAATCGGCTGTAGCGGAGCACGTGCTGTGTGAGACCGACCACATAGTAAAATTTGTCGCACGCAAGTTTTGCGGTAGGGAAGAGCTATCACACCCGCTCGTTCAGAGATGCTACAGCAACACACAAATCCTGGATTTCCGTGCTGCAGCGAACGACCGTTGCAGATAGGAAGCGGAGAAGTGCAGCGGAAATTATCACTGTAAAGCCCTCGGACGTTGGCGCGCCAGGTACGTATAATCTGCGGCCGCGAGCTCGACTCCAGTCCACCACCAACAATGGAGAACGAAGCTTTAACAATGCCAGCCACTCGTGCTGGCGAAATGTCAGAAAAATCATCAAACAAATGTCGACCGAAGAATTCGGGGCAGAAGCCAACAGGGAGTTTGTCAAAAAAAAATTATAGTTCAGAGTACTGGCCATAGCTGACCGCTACTTTCTCCCACCTTTCGGGCAGCAAACAAATCCAGCGACATAGGAAATAGTCGTCTTTTGAAGAGATCCATGAATCGATCCAATTTTGCAATTGTTCATTTGACCGGACATACTAGAAAGCCAACCCGTCTGCCATTGTTCGAAAAAAGTGGAAGTCAGAGATAGCAATGTCTGGAGAATCCGACGGGTGGGGTTTCCAAGTTATGTTTTGACGGTCTTGCAACATGAAGTTGAGCAAGTTACAGTGTAAAATCACCTTTTCATGTCTGTCACTGTACTGTGGCCGTTTTTCAGCGTTGGGCTTAAACGCATGCTTGCTTTCGATGACGGTCTCCTATGATTATTTCCGTCGGTTTTAGAAGCTTACGATGCCATCTTTCTTCCACCGACATGCCGGTCTTTGACGTCAAAATCACAGTTCTTGAATCGCTGAAATCACTCCCTGGGCATTCTTTCAGTAATACGTGCCTCATCATAGGTCTTACCCAGTGTTTTATGAAACACAACCGCAGGTTTCTTCAAGTTGAAGCGGAAAATGAAAACTTCCCGCAAATGAAGAAAACAGGTGTCGTAAGCTGACTAATTCTATCGAGAATAACTTTATGATGGTGTAACAAATCGACTAATATTCTGATGTTTACAAATCCCTAAGCTTATAGTATGACACTTACCACCAACTACCTACGCCACCACTTGCAGCTGCTGCCATCTATTGCAAAACGTCGGAAGGAAAGTTATAGACCTAATAGTATGACATAGTTACGAATCGACGTAAGTGATTGTATCAGAACAGTATTTCGTTGCCATAATGAACTAATTTGTCGAGTTTCATATTAGTCTGTTGTTCGAACTATTACTACACTCCTCCATGTGCTGCTGTACAACCGAAAGTACAATCGTTTTCGACACTTATGGAGAAAGGAATCTAGGAAGTAACCACAAATCAGCAGTAAAATGTAATATTCCATTAAGGTCATTGAGGTGTGGGATGCACAGAAAAAGTGAGGCAGAGTTTACTGTCGAAGAAATTTTGAAATTAGGTGTCTTCTAGGAAAGGTACTAACCTTGCTGCATTGCGAAGTGATATTAATCTTTTCGATTCGGAATTATGTTCCTAACGAAAAGTAAGGAAAACGATCTGAATGAAGAAGAACCGTTGCTATCGATAAAATATCCTGGTCACTGGATACCTGGTTTTATTGCTTTCCTTTTGTGACGTTTTACAACCCAAATGCTACTCGCTCGATAACTTTCGGTTCCGTTTTCTGCTCACCTCAGTCCACTGGCGTCAGTTTCGTCGACGTAATGTTTGACGTAAGAAAACAGAGATAAGACAAAGAACTTACGCTCAGCATTGTAACAAGATACTATTGCTAAGTTCTTCTTTTTTCTCTGACAGACCTGCGGTGCTCGCGTTACCATTACTGAAACACTTTACATTTAAATCTAGGGTGTCCGTAAAGATCAGCTGAAAAGTCTTGGAAACTATTAGCGATAGCTCATCTTAGTTGGTCGAAATTCGTTGTTATGCCAGACCCATGGTTGCTCGTAGCGCATCAAGACGAAATGAGAGTTCTGCCCATGTACGGGTCAGCGTTGCAACATGAACAATTCTGATTGCTTCATTGATTGCTGCACAAAGGGTAGAAATGTCTAGCGTCATTGATTGATGTGAACACGCAATCCTTGACGTAATCCCACCAAACCAGTCTAATGGCGTGACGTCGGAAGAGCGCGGGGCCATGCGATTGCGCCATCACGACTCACTAAGTTAACACTTTATGAACAGTAGATCTTGCTTACCGCAATGCGCATGATGCAGCACGAATCAACTTTTGGGGACTGCTCATTCCGCTGATTCCGTCGTATTTCATCCGTACCTGATGAGTGCATCTGGAGATTAATTTAGTGTCGGGTTGTCGTGAGGTTTGCGGGAAACTGAGTGGACTGAGTATCACGCTATAGGCATCCGTGTTTCTCTAAATCCAAGAAAGCGAGTACCGGGATGTTTCCTATGAAAACTCCGCGATCAATATCCCGCTCCATAGTGATCAGTTCGAGCTTGTGCTCATTCGTCGATGAGACCCTAAACCTATTATTCTTTTTTCTTCGGGACATAAAAATGAAAAAAGTAAGCGAAGTAAGGGGCATATTTACCGCGAAGTAACTCCAAACGTACTCTTTTTCGGTAGTGGTTTCTTATGACCAGTTAGTTTATTTCTTGTTTGTAGAGAGTCGTCAGGAGGTTGAGTTTTACTGTGTATGACGAGTGAGAGTAGCATTCATATCACGCTAGGTGAGGAGAGCCCTACGTCATACTAACGTAGGCGCGCGTCATCTTGAGTTTCACGAGTTGTCCCATCGACTGTTGTGTGCATTCTGTAAACATCGACTGTTGTGTGCGTCTCGAATCTGTATTATCCATTGTTCTTAGTTGATTTAGAACTTGAAATTAAACTTAAATGGCACTAGATGGTTTAATATTTCCCGCAACATTCGGAATTTTCTTCGGAACCACTTCAGTTTCCCAGTTTAACGTTTCTGCCCACATGAATTATGTACAATTCATTGGCTTTTATAAAAATACGAAACACTTTAATTTCTCACTATTTAACGTTTTTATTCATATGATAATTGGATTAAAAAAATGACTAGACACTTTCGTTATGGTTATGATTCCTTTATTCAGACATTTATTACGTTCATGAAACACACAATAAAATCCTACAGTCTTTGGATTGCAGCTTAATAATTAATCATTTCACGTTTCCACTCACACGATTTATTCATGATTAATCGGATTTTAAAAAAATTACTAAAAGCTTTTTTTTTTTACTTTCATTATGGTTCCTTCGTTCAGACATTCATTATGTTCATGAAACACTCAATAACATACCAAATTGTTGGGATTACAGCTTAATAATTAATTCAACTGGGATGAGCATAACAGATAACTCCTGTCACCTCGTTTGTACATATATATTTACATTTAGATTTGACGTTATCGGTACAACTGCAAAGATCGATATACGTACTCACGTAGTCGATTTAGGCTATTTACGTCACGATGACGTAGTCTTACGTCACTGTGGCGCAGGGTTCTCCTCATCTAGCGTGAGATCAATGCTATCCGACGAGTGGCGTATGTCTGCTATTTGGTTAAAGTGGCAGTGGAAAGCTATGATGAGTAATGACAGCAGGCTGTCTATGGAACAGTGCCAAACTTGTAGTTGTCATAATTACCTTGTTCTAAATTTTAGTCTCAGTACTTATGAATATTTACATCCTTAACCATTTCTCGGATGGTTGATTATTTGAAAAAGACGGCATTGGAACATCCCGTAGTTAACTTATTCACTGTTTCTGGGATGCTACATGATCACTGATTAGCACATCACGAGACACGGCGTTGAAGCAATAAGTTTTCATATAGAATTATGATCGAAGCAATTAACACCTTACAGTTATTTGTTCTACAAGGGGCTATCAAAAAGTTTCCGTTCGAAGGCCACACTAAACCAATGCTTGCGTGCCAGTGCTTATATAACTGCATCGGAGTCGCGCTGGGTTGCATATACGCTGCAGTAGCGCCCTCGAACGGAAGCTTTTTGATTCCCTTTTATACAATTCGATATTCCCCGGGCGTATAAAAAACTGTACGAATTATAATGGTTCAAATGGCTGTGAGCACTATGGGACTTAACATCTGAGGTCATCAGTCCGCTAGAACTTAGAACTACTTAAACCTAACCAACCTAAGGACATCACACACATCCATGCCCGAAGCAGGATTCGAACCTGCGACCGTAGCGGTCCCGCGGTTCCAGACTGTAGCGCCTGGAACCGCTCGGCCACACCGGTCGGCGCACTGTAGTTCCTTCTCTAGATTGTCGCACAGATGACAAAATGGAAGATATCGAAATAGATGGCAGAGGGATAGAAAAACAATTAAAATCGCTCAAAAGAGGAAAGGCCGCTGGACCTGATGGGATACCAGTTCGATTCTACACAGAGTACGCGAAAGGACTTGCTCCCCTTCTTGCAGCGGTGTACCATAGGCCTCTAGAAGAGCGTAGCGTTCCAAAAGATTGGAAAGGGGCACAGGTCATCCCTGTTTTCAAGAAGGGACGCCGAACAGATGCGCAGAACTATACACGTATTATGTTGGACTTTTCCGGAGACTAGAAATCTACTCTGTAGGAATCAGCATGGGTTTCGAAAAAGACGATCGTGTGAAACCCAGCTCGCGCTATTCGTCCACGAGACTCAGAGGGCCATAGACATGGGTTCCCAGGTAGATACCGTGTTTCTTGATTTCCGCAAGGCGTTCGATACAGATCCCCACAGTCGTTTAATGAACGAAGTAAGAGCATATGGACTATCAGACCAATTGTGTGATTGGATTGAAGAGTTCCTAGATAACGGAGCGCAGCATGTCATTCTCAATGGAGAGAAGTCTTCCGAAGTAAGAGTGATTTCGGGTGTGTCGCAGGGGAGTGTCGTAGCTATATATTTGCTATTCACAATATATATAAATGACCTTGTGGATAACATCGGAAGTTCACTGAGGCTTTTTGCGGATGATGCTGTAGTATATCGAGAGGTTGTAACAATGGAAAATTGTACTGAAATGCAGGAGGATCTGCGACGAATTGACGCATGGTGCAGCGAATGGCAATTGAATCTCAATGTAGACAAGTGTAATGTGCTGCGAATACATAGAAAGAAAGATCCTTTATCATTAAGCTACAATATAACAGGTCAGCAACTGGAATAAGTTAATTTCATAAATTATCTGGAAGTAGGCATTAGGAGTGTTTTAAAATGGAATGATCATATAAAGTTAATCGTCGGTAAAGCAGATGTCAGACTGAGATTCATTGGAAGAATTCTAAGCAAATGTAGTCCGAAAACAAAGTAAGTAGGTTACAGTGCACTTGTTCGCCCACTGCCTGAATACTGCTCACCGGTGTGGGATCCGTACCAAATAGGGTTGATAGAAGAAATAGAGAAGATCCAACGGAGAGCAGCGCGCTTCGTTACAGGATCATGTAGTAATCGTGAAAGCGTTACGGAGATGATAGATAAACTCCAGTGGAAGACTCTGCAAGAGAGACGCTCAGTAGCTCGGTGCGGGCTTTTGTTGAAGTTTCGTGAACATACTTTCACCGAGAAGTCAAGCAGTATATTGCTCCCTCCTATGTATATCTCGCGAAGAGACGAGGATAAAATCAGAGAGATTAGAGTCCACACAGAGGCATTTCGACTATCTTTCTTTCCACGAATAATACAGGACTGGAATAGAAGGGAGAACCGTTAGAGGTACTCAAGGTACCCTCCATCACACAACGTGGCCTGCGGAGTATGGATGTAGATGTAGATGTAGATGTAGAACCTAGCCGACAGACGGCACAAAAAAGGAACAAAAAAGTGAAAACTGAAGGAAATTCAAAACAAATTCGAATGAAAATAAACAAGAAACAACAAAATTTCTGACAACACCTTCGAGAGGAGAAATTTCTGAAAATACAGCCAAACTTCTTGTTTACGTATTTTCTCTAGTGGGCTGTTTCAAATCCGGTCCATAGGAGAGTCGCGGTTTTTTCCAGCCAATTACTTAGTGAGTTGATTGTGGGGCAGAAGGAATCTAAGTTGGGAATAAAATTTTTTATTATTATTTTTTATTGGTTTTCGTTCTATAGGTGTAGTGGCTGTTCAAGCAATGATCCATATACAGCCAGTGACTTCACAGCCAAATACGTTGTGAGGTACGAGGGCAGTTCAATAAGTAATGCAACACATTTTTTTTCTCGGCCAATTTTGGTTGAAAAAACCGGAAATTTCTTGTGGAATATTTTCAAACATTCCCGCTTCGTCTCGTATAGTTTCATTGACTTCCCACAGGTGGCAGCGCTGTATGGAGCTGTTAAAATGGCGTCTGTAACGGATGTGCGTTGCAAACAATGGGCAGTGATCGACTTTCTTTTGGCGGAAAACCAGGGCATCTCAGATATTCATAGGCGCTTGCAGAATGTCTACGGTGATCTGGCAGTGGACAAAAGCATGGTGAGTCGTTGGGCAAAGCGTGTGTCATCATCGCCGCAAGGTCAAGCAAGACTGTCTGATCTCCTGCGTGCGGGCCGGCCGTGCACAGCTGTGACTCTTGCAATGGCGGAGCGTGCGAACACACTCGTTCGAGATGATCGACGGATCACCATCAAACAACTCAGTGCTCAACTTGACATCTCTGTTGGTAGTGCTGTCACAATTGTTCACCAGTTGGGTTATTCAAAGGTTTGTTCCCGCTGGGTCCCTCGTTGTCTAACAGAACACCATAAAGAGCAAAGGAGAACCATATGTGCGGAATTGCTTGCTCGTCATGTGGCTGAGGGTGACAATTTCTTGTCAAAGATTGTTACAGGCGATGAAACATGGGTTCATCACTTCGAACCTGAAACAAAACGGCAATCAATGGAGTGGCGCCACACCCACTCCCCTACCAAGAAAAAGTTTAAAGCCATACCCTCAGCCGGTAAAGTCATGGTTACAGTCTTCTGGGACGCTGAAGGGGTTATTCTGTTCGATGTCCTTCCCCATGGTCAAACGATCAACTCTGAAGTGTATTGTGCTACTCTTCAGAAATTGAAGAAACGACTTCAGCGTGTTCGTAGGCACTAAAATCTGAACGAACTTCTCCTTCTTCATGACAACGCAAGACCTCACACAAGTCTTCGCACCCGAGAGGAGCTCACAAAACTTCAGTGGACTGTTCTTCCTCATGCACCCTACAGCCCCGATCTCGCACCGTCGGATTTCCATATGTTTGGCCCAATGAAGGACGCAATCCGTGGGAGGCACTACGCGGATGATGAAGAAGTTATTGATGCAGTACGACGCTGGCTCCGACATCGACCAGTGGAATGGTACCGTGCAGGCATACAGGCCCTCATTTCAAGGTGGCGTAAGGCCGTAGCATTGAATGGAGATTACGTTGAAAAATAGTGTTGTGTAGCTAAAAGATAGGGGAATAACCTGGTGTATTTCAATGCTGAATAAAACAACCCCTGTTTCAGAGAAAAAATGTGTTGCATTACTTATTGAACTGCCCTCGTAGTAGTGAGCTGGAGGGAATCGAGTTGGGAACATTTGGGAGTGGACATACTGGTTGGATATTTGCCTTACAACCCAGCAGAACCTCCCTGATACCTTATTCAGAATCGGGCGATGCCAATATTTTCAATTCTGGGACTGTATCTCGTTCATCAAAGAATAAAAGCTTAGCGGAGTATGAGAAAGTGTACTTGTTTACGAGTATAAAGAGCAAATTAGATGACATTCTGGGTGACAATTATTGAACTATATGAAATAAAAGCGTCATAACATCTTAACGGTTCGCGTTAGGAAGATCAAACTGCATCGTTGGCCATGAGGGATGATGGGAATTAGAATGCGCTATATGGTTTGGTTTAGCAACGAATCCCACTTTCATTTGGGTGGTTCGTCAATAAGCAAAACAGCCGCATCTGGAGGACTGAGACTCTGCATTTCGCGATCGAAAAGTATCTTCACCCTCCACGGGTGACTGGGTAGTTTGCAATGTCCAGTCACGGAATAAGTGGGGCGATATTCCTTGATGGCACGGTGACTATCGAACGGTACGTGAAGCTTTGGAAGATGATTTCATTCCCATTATCTAAAGTGGCCCTGATTTCGACAAGATGTGGTTCGTGCAAGACGGAGCTCGACTCCATTGAAGCAGAAGAGTTTTTAATGTCCTGGAGGAGCACTTTGGGAACCGTATTCTGGCTCTGGGGTATTCAGAGGCCACTGACATGGACCTCGATTAGCCGCCATATTCTCCGGACTTGAAAACATATGACTTCTTTTTATGGGCCTATATTGAAGAGAAGATGTACAGCAGTCACCCCAGTAGCATTGTTCAGATGTTAACAGCCATTCAACAGGTCAGCAAGAGCTCAGATTTCTCAGCTCTTTAAGAGTAGCTGTCATAGATGGAACAAAAAACTCAGTCTTTTATACGAGGGTAATCCCAGAAGTAAGGTCTCCTATTTTTTTGTAAGTACTTAGACCTGTTTATTTCTACAATGGTTTACATCAGTTTACAGCTTGAACATATAGCTATTTTTCGACATAATCACCATTTCTGTCGATGCATTTTTGTAGACGCTGTGGCAGATTTGTATGCTTATGTCATACCAGCTTGCTGCCATGCTGTTCAGAAAGCTATGAACCTCTTCTTTCACCTCGTCATCGGAGCTGAATTGCTTTCCGGCCAAATGTTCTTTTAACCTAGGGAACAGGTGACAGTCACTGGGCGCCAGGTCAGGACTATAGGGTGGGTGGGTGATTATGTTCCACAGAAACTGTTGCAGGAGAGCAACGGTTTGGCGAGCGATGTGTGGGCTAGCGTTGTCATGGAGAATGTGTGCGCCTTTGCTCAACATTCCTCTTCTCTGGTTCTGAATTGCCCGTTTGAGTTTTTTCAGAGTCTCACAGTACCTGTCAGCGTTAACTGTGGTCCCAGCGACTCAGCTCCGACGACGAGGTGAAGGAAGAGGTTCATAACTTCCTAAACAGCATGGCGGTAAGCTGGTATGACATGGGCATACAAAAACTGCCATAGCGTCTACAGAAATGCATCGACAGAAATGGTGATTATGTCAAAAAATAGCGAAATGTTCAAGCTGTGAACTGATGTAAGCCATTGTAGAAATAAACAGGTCTATGTACTTATAAAAAAATTGACCTTACTTTTGGGATTATAAAAAAAAATTGACCTTACTTTTGGGATTACCCTCGTATATCCCGACACACAAAAATCACAACGTGTGAGATATGGTGACCTGAGAGGACAAAAGCAATGAACAACATCTTGTTGTCCACCTCTCCCAACCAAACGTTGTGGGATGGTGTTGTTAATATAACGCTGCACCTCAAGGGGAAAGTGAGGTGGCGTGCTGTCAAGCATAAAAATGAAACAATTGGAATATTCGTGAAGTTGAGGAAACAACCATTTTTGCCGCATATCGAGGTAAGACATTCCTGTCACAGTTTTCTCCGCAAGAAGTGGTGCATAAACTTTGTGGACAGAAACGGTACAAAACAAAAGTAGTTTTGGTGACTCTCTTTCATGATCGACGACCCTGCCAGGAATCTGTGGTCCTCAAATTCTTACATTATGGTGGTTTACCATACGCGATAGATGGAACGACGAATCGTCCGAAATGAAGAGTCGTTCCGAAAAAGTGTCCTCTGCCATATCCTGGAATACTGCAATGTAAAATTGGTACTTTCTGTTACGGTATCCGGGACGCAGCTGTTACAGTAACTGCAAGTGTCGTTTCAGGATACGCCGCACGGTTGTTTGAGAAAGTTAAAGTTTTTGGCCTGCCCGTCTTGTGGACTTCCGAGGGCCCCGTGTGAGCGCATCTCACATACACTCGTCATTTTGATCAGACTTCCGTGGCTGACCAGTCCTCTTCCCTTTGCATATGCAACCAACATCCATGAATTTTGTGCGTCAGTCATGTATCTGCTTGTCCAGAATCGGTTTCTTGCTGAATTGACGGCGGAATCCACGTTGCGCGTGAACAATGGATTGACTTTGCGCAAATTCCAGTATAGAAAATGATATCACTCGTGGTGTAGTTGTGATGTCGCTACAAACAAACAACGACGCAGCTGTGCGAGAACTTTGATCCTTCCTCTGTCCAGTGACATGTGCAATGTGTTTCTATCTTTTATGTTTTTTCTGTAACAAGCAATTGAAATACGTTCTTTCTTTTTGAATTACCTAGCACATCGTTGATTTCTACAACCGTAGTACATAGAAGCCACTCATCTGTGCGTCTGATAGTTATACCTATATACCCTTATTAAAACATTTTAGATTCTTTACGCTTAACTCGTGAAATAATTCTTGACAGATCTTACCTATTGTAAAGTATTATTATGTATTACTTTACATTTCTTCGAGTGAGGTGCATTTTTAGAATTTGAGTGAGGAGGGGGCAGTGAACCATAGTGGGTTAAAGATAAAATAAAGTGCGGCGTGGGATAAGTGAGCTGCTCAGTAGGCCGGTATTCATTTCGCCGGGCGGTGACGCGGAGCTACAGGTCGTCCACCTGTGACGCGGCTCTTTCGTGACCGGCGGACTGCGCGCAGCCTGGGTAATTGCCCTGCTTAAGGCGCTCAGAATACCCTCCGCCTCTCCTTCTTACGCCGTAATCTAGTGCCGCCACTTTTAGCTCGCGTTTTAATCCTGTTTGTTCAAGATCCGTATCTCGCTGTCCAGCTAAGCAGGAACAGCAAGAGCGAAATGCAGAAACTGCAGGTCACTGAAACTTTCCCCGATGGATTCAGTACCACTAACATAATACTAAAGAATAAGAAAGGATATCCCTGTTTTGTAAGTTCTTCTGCTTCCACGGCTAGTACCAATACGAATAAAATTATTGTGAGTAACAGGCCGCATCGTTATGAAACAATGAAATCATCCAAAATACCGACGGTTCGACCATCTTTGCTGCGTTGTCTTCAGGAAGACTAAATATCTATACTATTTTTGTTCTAGATGAGATGTGGACACGCAATAATAGGGGATGACTCTTGCACATTGTTGACACTTTTCATAGTGAATTACCTGATACTAATTGCACCACTAACTAAAACTGCGACACGGAAAACAAAAAATGGTTCAAATGGCTCTGAGCACTATGGGACTTAACTTCTGATGTCATTAGTCTCCTAGAACTTAAACTACTTAAACATACTTAACCTAAGGACATCACACACATCCATGCCCGAGGCAGGATTCGAACCTGCGCCTGTAGCGGTCGCACAGTTCCAGACTGAAGCGCCTAGAACCGCTCGGCCACTTCGGCCGGCTACGAAACACCGATTTATCAGTAGGCCCAAAAATATACAGGGTATACAATAAATAACAGCGAAAACTACGATTATATACGAAAATATACAATAATAGATTGAAAAACATTCCCGTAAACATGGGTCCGCAAAACAGGTGTTTGCGAAGCAATTGCCAGTTTGTGGGTGCGGTACGAAATATTCTCCTACTTAGTATGAATGTATTTGAAATGACAGCTTTTCGATTTTGCTATATGGTAACAAACGAAGATTAAGAGTTACTGGGCCACTGAACCTTAGGGACCATTTTCTCTTGGGTTGAATTTGTTCCGATCTCGGTCTTAAAGCACGCGATTCATAATCTTTACTTAAGTATCCTAAACACTGGACTATTTTCCAGCAATTTGTTTTCCTAATTTGTTTGTAACTTACGAAATCGTTTTTGTGGGTTACGGTGAGTAAAGATAACATCACCAAGAAACGCTCAGTCTATTGATTTCTCCTTAAAAGTCATCATATAATTAATTTAACAGAGAATTAGTATCTGTAAAAGATGTAATTTGCTATTATATTTCTGGTATAATTTACAACGAATGCCACGTGTACTTTCTAAACATCCAAATTCTTGATCATTTATGCCAAATTGTAATTTATTACGCACTAGGTAAATAGCCTTCATTTTATTCCGAATCCACATATTATTTTGCCATAAACTATTTCACGTAGCACAAAAAGTAATGTTCCCAAATGAAAACAAAACTTGCCACGTAGAATATTTTGTTTGTTCTAATTCTTAATTGTGGACTATATAGAGTATCTTTTGTAACTATTTTAGTTCTCAGATTTTCCTATTGATTAAAAGATGCGTTTTTACTTAGATTTTTCACTGTTATTAAAGCCGGATTTCATTACCATAATTAATTTCACAAAGAAATTTCTAGAACATTGTATCGTAAGGCTGATTTATAAATACACATATCAAAAAAGTTTTGCATCAACTCGGTTCCTAGAACTCCTGAAGACAGCCGTTGACTGTGGATATTGTATCACAGACGCAGTCCCTTTGACTGTTCAGAGATGTCACTAAACCAGCCCAAAGATGTAAACAACCATGCATGAGCAGCGCCTATTAGACGGAGGGGGTCCGACAGTCGATCAGTTGAAGTCATTCCACCAGGAACAGGTACACGGCTCGTATTGTCTGTAGTTCAGCCATGCCTAAACGGTCAATACCACGGTTTGATCGCGTCCGCATTATCACTTTGAGCCAGGAAAGGCTCTCAACAAGGGAACTGTCCAGGCGTCTCGGAGTGAACCAAAGCGATGTTGTTCGGACATGGAGGAGATACAGAGGGACTATCGATGACATGCCTCGCTCAGGCCGCCCAAGGGCTACTACTCCAGTGGTTCAAATGGCTCTGAGCACTATGGGACTTAACTGCTGTGGTCATCAGTCCCCTAGAACTTAGAACTACTTAAACCTAACTAACCCAAGGACATCACACACATCCATGCCCGAGGCAGGATTCGAACCTGCGACCGGAGCGGTCACGCGGTTCCAGACTGAAGCGCCTTTAACCGCACGGCCACACCGGCCGGCCTACTACTCCAGTGGATGGCTGCTACCTACAGATTATGTCTCGGAGAAACCTTGACAGTAACGCCACCAAGTTGATTAATGCTTTTTGTGCAACCACAGGACGTCGTGTTACGGCTCAAACTTTGCGCAGTAGGCTGCGTGATACGGCACTTCACTCCCGACGTCCATGGCGAGGTCCATCTTTGCAGTGACGACACCATGCAGCGCGGTACAGATGGGCCCAACAACATGCCGAATGGACCGCTCAGGATTGGCGTCACGTCCTCCTCACCGGTGAGTGTCGCATATGCCTTCAACCATACAATCGTTGGAGATGTGTTCACAGGCAGCCCGGTCAGGCTGAACGCCTTAGACACACTGTCCAGCGAGTGCAGCAAGGTGTAGGTTCCCTGCTGCTCTTAGGGTGGCAGTATGAGGGCCAGCGTACGCCGCTGGTGGTCATAGTAGGTGCTGTAACGGCTGTATGATACGTGAATGCCATCCTCCGACCTATCGTGCAACCATATCGGCAGGATATTGACGAGGCATTCATGCTCCTATCGTCCACATCTTGTGAATGACTTCCTTCAGGATAACGACAGCGCTCGACTAGAGTGGCCAGCATGTTCTCCAAACATGAACCCTGTCGAATGTGCCTGGGATAGATTGTTTCTGCATAGTTTCCGGAACAGTCGGAACCGAGGTCATGCAAAACTTTTTTTGAAGTGTGTACCACCGAATGCGCACCAAAGAGATAGTTCGTATTTTGCATTGGAATGACACACATCATTGTTGGCATGTCTGTGTAAGCGGTTCTCAGCGTGTCTTTTGTTATCTGCAACAGCGCGCGAAAGAAGTTGTATGGATGAAAGTATGTTATGGTTGAAATTGTATTTTCGACACAAAGTTCTAAATTGTTGCAGAAAACGAACCGCGGAATCTTTTTCAATGTGGCACATTATTCTGAAATATGACTGACAAAGAGCAATGAAACGTTTGAAATAACTCAAATAATGAATGTTTAACAACAGTGTATTTCCTTGCTGGTATGTCCTTTTGTACTGACGAGACAAAGACTGCCACATTTAATTGAAGACATAAAAAGATGGGAGCCTAGTTTGTTCTGCTAATCATTAAAGTGAATTATGGATGACTCCTTTCAACGAATTCTATTTCCGTTAAAATAACAAAAACATTCGCTGAAAGTCTATTGTATTCTGAAACAAATATAACTTTATTACGGTAAATCGGAAGAGAGTCATTTCACCATCTAATTGGGCTCAAATTTCACCTATGGAGCATGGTTGGTAAACGTGGTACATGCATGATGGAGAATTTGCACATTTTTCTGCTGAGAGACCATTTCAGTCCAAGATGGACAGGCTGAGATCACCTGACCTCTTTATTTCTCTGTCTGCCAACCCAAAAATAAAGCGTACAGCACTCTCACTGAAACGGTCGTAGAGATGCAACAGCGAATTGTGCATTCTTATCAAGAGTTATGAGATGATCCGCGATGTCTGACAGAATTGGTAACTGACTGCGGGGAAGAATGCAGTATTGCTTACAGTCGGGAGGACCACAAGCGCAAAGCTTCCTTTAACAGGTAAGACTGTGCAGTTAACTGTAACATGTAACGTGGTGAATTTGTATTGTACGAGTATTTCTTGTTAAAGTAGGCCGTGGGTAAAATTTGAGCCGACCGAGATGGGGAATCAAACGAAAAGTTGACGTATCAAATACGTTTGTACTTGTTTGGACGTGTATTTGATACTGAAATCAGTGGCGGCACGTAACCATGCGAGTACATTTAATAGAAAAACGAAACAAATGAACAGTGAGTGAGGTAAGCGTTATTTAATCAATTAGATCGACTGAAAGGCATTACTTACAATTATTAGCATCCATTGGTTTATTCCTGGTGCACACATTACCTCTGAAAACATGACTTAAGTTTTCCAGTTACGTTCCATCTATAGCCCTACACAAATTTTGCCAAAGGCAGCAACTTTCAGACGCCCACAGAATGTAAACAGACGATAGAGCGCTACTAAAGTAAAAGAATTTGTGTCGGCACAGAGATTTTCTTTGAACAACACTTGCATTATCGATAGCTGCATATTGACGATAGTAAATATACGCTGCTGTTGTTGTTGTTGTTGTTGTTGTTGTGGTCTTCAGTCCTGAGACTGGTTTCATGCAGCTCTCCATGCTACTCTATCCTGTGCAACTTCATCATCTCCCAGTACCTACTGCAGCCTACATCCTTCTGAATCTGCTTAGTGTATTCATCTCTTGGTCTCGCTCTACGATTTTTACCCTCCACGCTGCCCTCCAGTACTAAATTGGTGATCCCTTGATGCCTCAGAACATGTCCTACCAACCGATCCCTTCTTCTAGTCAAGTTGTGCCACAAACTCCTCTTCTCCCCAATTCTATTCAATACCTCATTAGTTATGTGATCTGCCCATCTAATCTTCAGCATTCTTGTGTAGCACCACATATCGAAAGCTTCTATTCTCTTCTTCTCTAAACTATTTATCGTCCATGTTTCACTTCCATACATGGCTACACTCCATGCAAATACTTTCAGAAACGACTTCCAGACACTTAAATCTATATCGATGTTAACAAATTTCTCTTCTTCAGAAACGCTTTCCTTGCCATTGTCAGTCTACATTTTATATCCTCTCTACTTCGACCATCATCAGTTATTTTGCTCCCCAAATAGTAAAACTCCTTTACTTCTTTAAGTGTCTCATTTCCTAATCAAATTCCCTCAGCATCACCAGAATTAATTCGACTACATTCCATTACCCTCGTTTTGCTTTTGTTGATGTTCATCTTATACCCTCCTTTCAAGACACTGTCGATTCCGTTCAACTGCTCTTCCAAGTCCTTTGCTGTTTCTGAAAGAATTACAATGTCATCGGCGAACCTCAAACTTTTTATTTCTTCTCCATGGATTTTTTCTTTTGCTTCCTTAACTACTTGCTCAATATACAGATTAAATATCATCGGGGAGAGGCTACAACCCCGTCTTACTCCCTTCCCAACCACTGCTTCCCTTTCATGTCCCTCGACTCTTATAACTGCCATCTGGTTTCTGTACAAATTGTAAATAGCCTTTCGCTCCCTGTATTTTACCCCTGCCACCTTTACAATTTGAAAGACAGTATTCCAGTCAACATTGTCAAAAGCTTTCTCTAAGTCTATAAATGCTAAAAACGTAGGTTTGCCTCTCCTTAATCTTTCTTCTAAGATAAGTCGTAAGGTCAGTATTGCCTCACGTGTTCCAGTGTTTCTACGGAATCCAAACTGATCTTCTCCGAAGTCGGCTTCTACCAGTTTTTCCATTCGCCGGAAAGAATTCGTGTTAGCATTTTGCAGCTGTGACTTATTAAACTGATAGTTCGGTAATTTTCACATCTGTCAACACCTGCTTTCTTTGGGATTGGAATTATTATATTCTTCTTGAAGTCTGAGGGAATTTCGCCTGTCTCATACATCTTGCTCACCAGATGGTAGAGTTTTGTCAGGACTGGCTCTCCCGAGGCTGTCAGTAGTTCTAATGGAATGTTGTGTACTCCCGGGGCCTTGTTTCGACTTAGGTCTTTCAGTGCTCTGTCAAACTCTTTACGCAGTATCATATCTCCCATTTCATTTTCATCTACATCCTCTTCCATTTCCATAATATTGTCCTCAAGAACATCGCCCCTGTATAGACCCTCTATATACACCTTCCACCTTACCGCTTTCCCTTCTTTGCTTAGAAATAGGTTTCCATCTGAGCTCTTGATATTCATGCAAGTGGTTCTCTTATCTCCAAAGGTCCCTTTAATTTTCCTGTAGACATTATCTATCTTACTCCTCGTGAGATAAGCCTCTACATCCTTACATTTGTCCTCTAGCCATCCCTGCTTAGCCATTTTGCACTTCCTGTCGATCTCATTTTTGAGATGTTTGTATTTCTTTTTGCCTGCTTCACTTACTGCATTTTTGTATTTTCTCCTTTCATCAATTAAATTCAGTATCTCTTACGTTACCCGAGGATTTCTACGAGCCCTCATCGCTGGGTAACGCAGTTAAACGATCACTGTTTCGAAACGGCCTACTTGTCTTCTGTTAGGACGCAAAGGTTTGAAATCTGGTTTAAGGGTGCCTACAAAATTTCTTCTCTATTGGCGCGCTGGACGTCACCCTCGCGCTCGGTGACCCTCAAACAGCGGTAAGTTGACTCATCTGAAAAAGAGGCCACAGCTTAGCAGTTCATGTCAGGTGTAAGGCGGATAAATTATGTCACATTGGCACCAAATTTCGCCGCAATTCTCTCCACAGCCACTGCGATCTGGCACAGGATGCGAATGTCATTGCATCCCCTCTTATCCACATTTCACCCCTTGATTTGAGGCCTCTGTGTTGGAGATCAGAATCGCGACGTCTAGCCTTGAAATCAAGAGGTTTTCTTATCTTTGACTGAGAAAAACATTTCAGATACAGCGAGGCTCAGAATCGACGCGAGGAGGACTTATAGGGTGGCATAAACGGCGTCAATGAAACCTACCCTGCCCCTGGGGCGTTGATTCCCACACATTTCGCCGTTGAAAACGACAGCTCGCAGTGTGGTGAGCATCAGAATGACAATAGAGACAATCTTTGATACTGTTGACACCCCTGGGCAGTTCAGCCCTTCCTCAAGGACACTGTGACAGCAACACTATGACGCGATCGCACTTGTTTGGAGTGCAGTTCCACTAGCAGTTTTAGCTGTGGTGTTCAAGGTGGAACCACTAGGGTCCTGTCAAGGCCATTCGACGAAATTGGAACTCAATTGGAAACAGCAGAGGGTGCTTACGCGTCTTCAGACCTCTGTTTCGTGTTCTCCTGTGACGTGATTGCGGCATCCAGTTCGGCGATGTCCTCGGTGGCACCTGTTTGCCTTTACTGAGCACTTTAAAAATGTACCTCTAAAAGGCAAACGGTGATGGAATCCTGCAGATAGGCAGCCTCTTGTCACTTATCCAACTGAGTATGCCTACTAACAAGCGTAAGAGCTGCAGAGTGGTCTGTCTGCAAGCGACTAGGACTCTGGCAGCAATTTCTCTCTGGGTAGGTACATTTTTAAAGGGTTCAACAAAGGTGGGCAATTTCCACTAAGGGTGTTGCAGAACTGGGGTCTTAGAAGGGCCCTTTGCCGATTTGTCCACGCACGTTGCAATATTGCACTTCTTCCTGACCACACAACAGGAGGGTGCGAAACGAGTGGACTGAAAAGCATAAGCCCCTTTTGCTGCTTCGCACTGTGTTCATATGGTTCCAACTTGTACACTAGAACAAAAACGGCTACCGTACTGTTTTCCAAAGGAGTGTGGTCATTTTCAATGGTGCCCTTAGGGAAGGGCTGAATCGTCCGGAAGGTATCATCTGTGTCAAAGACTGTCGAGAACGTCGTCCTGTCGCTCATCAAACCGCGAAATGTGTTGAGAAAGGGGTGCTTTTCCTCGGCCATTCATACGAAAACCGTGCGATTTAAACTCTGGGTGTCGTGCTTCTGACGTCCATAGCAGAGACCTCGTACGCGGTGGCGTTGCGTATAATTTTGGTGAAATTTCGTGTCAATGTGGCATCAGTGACCCACCTTATACGTCACATGAACTTCTGAGCCCTAGTCTTTTTTGGCTTGAGTCGACACTTTGCTGTTTGAAGCGTCGCCCAGCTCGGGGATGAAGTCGCAGGGCGCCACGCTTTGGCAACGTTACAAAGAACCGTTATCGGCACCTTTAAGCCAAATTTCAACGTTGCAACGGAAGACAAGAACAGCCTCTCAAAAAACTGATTCCTAAACTGTGTTGTGGAGTGTAACAACTTCGACACTGTAGCGTCGTTGGATAAACATGGGTTGCCATCCACAAGCTGCTCGCAATACCTTCGGAAACCCCCTCTCCCTAGCCCCACCCCACCCCCTCGCCCCCTCACTCGCCACGAAATTTGTCAGTCTTAGCGTGTTGTACGAGACGGCTCACTGGCGATTTTTCGATAGGGTTTTGGAGCTATGGGGCGTTAAAATTCGTCGACGGCGCCGCTAAAGCTTCTTGCGATTTCGTTTGGTGTTTTAATTAGCTATGTAATCAATAATCATATTATAAAAGAATAATCAAATTGCTTTCCCAAAACCTTAATACCTGTCATAAACTTTTCCTTAACGCCCTCTAATTAGGACAAAATGACAATTTTAGTAAATCCATAAAACCTCAAAAAGTGTGGAACAAAAGATGAAGAGTATCAGATACAGTGAACAATGAGTAAAGATTCTCTTCTTCTTCTCCTTCTTCTTCTTCTCATGATCAGTGTTAATTTTTGGAAATCATTCCAGATGGTATCCTGCAGCGACCAGTTCCTGGATAGAAAGACTTAATTATCTAAAACACTATGTCTACCTATTCAAATGGTTCAAATGGCTCTGAGCACTATGAGACTTAACTTCTGAGGTCATCAGTCGCCTAGAACTTAGAACTAATTAAACCTAACTAACCTAAGGACATCACACACATCCATGCCCGAGGCAGGATTCGAACCTGCGACCGTAGCAGTCACGCGGTTCCGGACTGAAGCGCCTAGAACCGCACGGCCACCGCGGGCGGCTGAAGGGGAAGACATCAAGCATGAAGTTGTGCAGGTGGTCCGCAGTGATGTCCATGTGGACCACAGCTGTCATGGTGCTTTCGATTACTACCACAAATTCTATGGAAGGGCATGTGAATGATGCCCTCCCCGAGCGGTATAACAATGACCCTGCTGGCCCGCGTCCATGATTTGGTGCATACTTCGAGCAGCCATTCGACCGGACGGCGGCGTATCCGGATACATCCATTCATTTGCTGTAAAAGGAAACATGTTTCATTCGAGCAGATGACACCTTTCCATTGATCCAGGGTCCAATCTCGAATATCTCGTGCTCACTACAATCGTCATTGACGATGTCGTAGGGTCATCACAGGACAGGCAATGGTCTTCTGCTGTGGAGCCCCGCGTGGAACAATGAGTGCTGAACAGAGTGCTCAGAAACACTCGCGCCTGAGCCAACATCATGGTCTGTCATGAGATTTGCTGCCGATCGCCGCCTGTCTCACTTGATAGAGCGTGATAGAGCGAGCAAGTCTCCAACCTCCACTTTCAGTGATGAGGCGTTATGTCCGACATCTTGTCCCCCGCTCCTGGTTTCACCATTCTTCAGCACTTTCCATAGATAATCACGACAGTAGCACACTAGAAAGCGAGCGGCTTCGCCTTTTCTAGATGCTCGTTCCCAGGCGCCGGAGAGTAACGGTCTGCCATTTATCAAAGTTGCTTGTGTTAGTGGATTTCTCCATTTGCTGTCCGTTTAGTGGCAAGAACCATTTCCTATTCCTGTCTGCTCTGCTTATGTAGTTTCCCCATAGCGTCACGTGCCGACAACGCTGGGACGCTGGGGCTCGTGTTGGGCAATGTTGATAATGTTTTGGCTTATATACTGCTTCAGAAAAGGAGTGGAGCTACCAGAGACATGGTCAGAGGTCAATGTGACTTCGTACACATATACGCCATAAAAGGGTACGTAAATCGTTAGAGATGCAATTTTGTGTGTCAGGTAGTACGGCCACCAGAGTGCATTAATATTCTACGTGTTTAGTGCTGTTACCAGGCCTGGTAAGGGTTGTGAGCTGCGTCGGATATTGAGTGATCACTGTGAAGAGTACGGAGATGCCGTGTGGTCATGTGCCACTGTCTTATCAGCAGCTGAAAGCGTTTGAAAGAGCCTCATTGTGTATGCATTTGGCCGGCTGGTCGAATAGTATAGTATCCACTTTTACGAGGCGGATGTGACAGAAGCCTGATGTTGCACTGCATGACAACGTGGGGGTAGGAATACTCATCATCAAGGTATAGGTGGAGCACGTCTGACCATGATGAAAGAGGATCGCGCTCTTGTGCACCAAGCATATCACTTCATCACATCTGCGTCTGAATTCCGACAACAACTAATGTACTCCCTGCAACATTTTGTTTCATACCGCGCCGCTACTCGGAGACTAGCAGCAGCCGGACCAGTGAATTACTGTCCCATGCGCAGTGTGCCGACGTTAACACCAAAACACAACTGGCCGTGTTTGGAGTCGTGTCGTGATCTTAGTGTGTTCAGCAATCGTCTCACGTCTGCGCCACTCCGGATGTGGATTGCCTGTGAGTATGCCGGCGACTTGGGGAGAGGTCCCATTTTTCCAGTGTTCTCACCAAGTAATATAGTTCTGCCATTTTTCAGCAGGATAATGCCTATCCATACATCACTATGAACTGTCTGTGTGAAGCTGAGATATTCTGCCGGCCAGAAAAATCTTCAGATGTGTCCATGCATGCGACCAGTTCGGACGTCAACTGTGTCCTAATTCCAGTATCCAGGGTATAAAGGAACAGACACAACAGAGTGAAAATCTCACTCTGGAAACATCCCCCAGGTTGTAGCGAAGTCATGTCTCCGCAGTATCTTTTCTTTCAGGAGTGCTAATTCTGCAAGGTTCGCAGGAGAGCTTCTGTGAAGTTTGGAAGGTAGGAGACGAGATACAGGCAGAAATAATGCTGTGAGGACGGGACGTAGGTCGTGCTTGGGTAGCTCAGATGGTAGAACATTTGCCCGCGAAAGGCAAAGGTCCCGAGTTCGAGTCTCGGTCCGGCACACAGTTTTAATCTGCCAGGAAGTTTCCTATCAGCGCACACTACGCTGCAAGGTGAAAATCTCATTCTGGAGACACAACAGTAGTCGCCCTTGGAGAGGGCACAACGGCTTTACGACGCCCTTCCCAACATAATCAGTGCCCACATACTTGTCAGGTGGGGTACAACATCAGTGATAGTGGGCTCATAATGCCATGTTATTCGTAAATTTGAGTCGATTTTGTAATTACTGAGATAACATCATATACCCTCTCAACCAGTGAGGTTTCAGTCCTTTTCTCTTCCCTTTCTGATTGCTTACCTTTTTTGTCAGGCAGTCTACATAAATTGTGCAAATTATTGATGTACAGTCATACTGTTTTTTTCAAAAATTTGTACTTATCAAACCGTTTCCATATGGTTCCCTAATTATTACGAAGTAGCTGTACCTCAGTAGCAACACCCAAAAAACTCCAAATGTTTCGAAAAAAAAAGTAAATCACATATAGTGAACAATGAGCAATGATTCTCTTCTGTTTCTCCCGATCCGTGGTCGTTATTGGTGTAAGGTGTCAGGCAAATCCAACACCTTCCACGAAAACCCTGACGTGATAAGCAAATCCAGTAGTATGTCACATAGCTCCGAATAAATCGTGACATTAAATTAACCAAAGTAATACGAGTAACAAGTGAGCAAATAGAATCCCACAGACTAACACAAGAATGCCTAAATGCATGTCGTACCTTCCCACCGTAAGACAGACGCAGTTCCGAGGGGAGAAACGAGAACAGAAGCCGAGAGCAGAACCGTGTTAAGCTGAAAGGCCCTACGCTAAGGGACGGACACCCATGTCGCCAGCTAACCGCTAGGACCATCCCCCAGCCCATGTTAAAAGCTAGAGCCCTCAAGAAGAACAGTATAGATCTTACGATAACACAAAAAGGACCATCCCAGCCGCAAGTTTAAGCGTGAGACTTTTTCGCGTCTCTGTTACGTCAGGACCACCCTCCAGCTCATGTTAAAAGATAGAGCCCTCCAGAAGAACAGTATAGATCTTACGATAACACTAAAAGGACCACACCAGCTGCAAGTTTTAGCGTGAGACTTTTTCGCGTCTCTGTTACGTTGCAAACTTTAAAAACATTGCTCCACCACGAAAAGTATAACGTTTCTGATTGGATAGACAGAATTTTTGTAGGCGGAGCTTAAGGTTAACATTGAGACCCTGACTGGTCAGATGAAAACACAGCCAGATAGTTTTTTTTTAAACCAACTTCGGTAAATTGTAGTAAGGAGAAGTTAGGAGAGAGTTGCTTGAGAGTTGCTTCCGAGAGGGCGAGCTGGACGGAGCTGCGCCGACCGCGGCCCCCTGACGGACACCGACAAGGTAATGAACGCATGCGATGCCGCATAACAGCGCATAAAGCTTCACTCAGAACTGCAGAAGTCTCATCTGTTACACCCCCTTTTTGCGTAATACTAGTGTCGATCGTCAATTAAAGCTCATGGTGTTCACATTTGCCACTTGAAGTAAAAATCTGAAACGCGATGATTTTTCTGTTACATAGTTATTGAGAAGCCACATCAGCCACTGTAATTTACGACAAGTTAGACAAGTAATTAAAGATAATTGAGGGTCACTGTAGACCATTTTGATAGTTTTCTCTTTTGTGAAACTTAATTTAAACCTAGATTATAGATGTGATATGGCATAGGTCATCCTTCTATCCATTGTAGAACTTGGAAACCCATTCAGGGAATATTCGTTCACATTTGTGTTGAACGCAGTTGGTTTTTACCATCCTGTATTAAAACATTTCCTTTTATCAATAGTGCAATTTATAAACAGTGTTTTGTGAGTAGAATAAAATTTCCAATGGTAAACTTAACTGCTATTTCGACGTTATTTTACCAGCTACTAAAAATAGGAAAGTCTTGAACCCCTTCCACTAAATTTAGTTAGTATTAAGATTCTTTTACGGGGAGTGCAGTGAAGCTGACGCTGAAATCATTAAGTATTTGGTTATATCATCGCTAGTCTCACTGAACTCTTCTGAACTCTACATGTCATGTGTGGTCTGGCGTCTCCTTACCAGCAACAGGTCCCAGGTTCAAACTAGTCAATTCCCTAAAAAACACGCTCAGAGCGTCGTTGCACGAAAGTGGTAGGGAGACACGAATAGAACAAACAGACACCACGCAGAATGTTAGATTGGGAATCATTCTAGACGATAGTTCTGCAGCGACTGGTGTTTGTGTGATACGGCTCGAACGCAAAAACAAAAATCACTACGTGTACCGCAGTATAACTTCTAACGGTTAAAAAGCCAACATATTCCATTAAATTACCTTTTTTGTGCTGGAGATAACACGAGACTTTTGAGGGAAACTTACCTCACCGATGTCAGGGGAACCACCTTGGCTCTTAAAACGTTCCTGATACGACAACCGCATTAAAGATTTCACTAAGTATGTGGAGGTCGAAAATGTTACATCCAATAGTGTTCAAAACTACCTCATTTAGCGTTTGTTCACGGTGCTGTTCCAAAAGGCCAGTTGCTCACGGTAGATCTTAACACAAGTACATAGGAAAAATCGAAAATGGTCTTATCTGCAAATAAACTTTGTCACTCATCACGCCAGTAAAGTCGTTTGCGTACCAATTGCAATCTGATGCATTTGCGGTTCTTGGAAACTGTATGATAGAGAGTGTCTACTCTCGTTGCATCGTCCCTGTGGACAAGGTGTAAGACCATTATCACGGTAACCTGAATGATTCGGTACAACATATGGTACGGCCCTTTCCTCCCTCTACCCTTAAAACCGCTCTTCTTCAAACAACTTCACACCACTTCTATCACCTGATGGCCCATATTCGTGGGTAATCTCACCCACACGTAAAAAAACATCACAGAACAGCATCCTGTGAGTTCCTCGACGTAGGTCTAATTACCAACAAAGGCACGGGTAACAGTAGAAGTTTTGCAAAGGTCAGCAAGCTAGTGCGGGCGTGGAGGGGCTCCTTTTATAAGGAGAGCGTTCGCTGTAGTGTTCGAAATGTCACGATGTAACAAAGTCATATCGTGAAGACAGGCCGCTTTTCCCGCACTAAGTTACTTGCTTGGTGATATTGCGTCCTTTGATGTCTATAAGGCAACCAGGTATCCGCATTCATGTTTCCACTGCGTTTGACAGTGCTTTACGTATCGTGTTTGGCGTTTCACTGACATTTCCGCTCACACAATAGAGATCACTTCTGCACGTCTTACACTGTACCCAATCGCTCTACATTCTACATCGCATACTGCTGGAACACGGCATTACGCATTCTCCGACTTCGAATTTATTCAGGCCAGTCTCTCTGGCAGTTGGAATCTTCACAAAAATGTTTCCATTTGTCGTGTATCTAACGATCGCTGTTAATAACAATTTGTATTGTAGAAAACCATACTACCTGCATACTTAGTTTTCTATTCGGTGATGGGGCATAGCTAGTGAAATTAATAGCTCCGCAAAATATTAATCAGTTTCCTATCGTAGCTTGTGTATCGCAAAAATATTTTAACATGTGAACGTCCTGTAAACTGAGTAACAATATAAGATTAAAGCGATGCCACAAGACTGTAACCTCTAAATGAATTAAGATGGAAACTTCAAGTAAACTTTGACTTATGCATAGAAATTAAATGTTTACATTGGCGTTAGCTGTAATTTATCGGTTCACGTTGTTTCCAGTAGTGGTCTCCCTGAAGCACATATACTGCCAGAAAAAAAGCAACACCAAAAAATAATTAATGTAGAGCAATGAAATTTTGGGGATATATTTGTCTAGGTAAGATACCCATATTCAATTGATTGACATTGCAAGATCACATGTTAATGAGAGCACGAAATAAGCGACTGCAAATGGGAGATGGTGGTATGTTAAAAACCGGTGAAACCGCCAGAATATTGAATGCAGATGTGCACGCATTGTATTGCATAGGTGCCAGTTGTCAGTTTCGGGATGGGGTTTCATGCATGTCACACTTGGTCCATAAATACAGGGACGGTTAATGCTGTCGTCCAATGATGTCCCAGGCGTGATCGATTGGAGACAAACCTAGTGATCGAGCAGGCAAAGGGAACATGTCGACACTCTGAAGAGAATGCTGGGCTACAATAGCGGTATGTGAGCGAGCGTTATCCTGTTGGAAAATACCCCTGGTATGCTGTTCAAGGGGCGTGGGATAACTATGACAGTGTTCCTGCTGTCATACGAAATAGCACCCAAGACCATAACTCCAGATGCGGGTCAAATGTGCCTAGGATGCACACAGATTAGTTGCAGGCCCTCTACTGGCCCTGTCCTAACCAATACACGACCATCACTGGCACCAACGTGGAGCCCGCTGTTATCAGTATACGCAACTGACCTCTACCCCGTCCACTAATTAGCTCTCTCTTGACACCATCGAAGTCGCAAATGGCGGTGATTTCTGCTCAGTGGAATGCTCGCTACAGGGCCTCTGGCTCGGAACTGTTCTTGAAGTAACCGATTTGTAACAGTTCGTTGTGTGACTGTGGTGTCAACTGCTGCTCAGACTACCGTTGCAGACGCAGTAAGATGCGCTAGAGCCATAAGCCGACCAGGATGATCTTCCCTTTCGGTAGTGCCACGTGCTGGTCGGAGCCCCGGTCTTCTTGCGACCGTAAATTTCCTTGACCACCGCTGCCAGCAATCATGTACGGTGGCTAAATTCATAGCAATTCTTTCTGGAACATCGCAGAAGGAACATCTATCTTCTCGTAGCCCTACTAAGCGACCTCGTTGAAACTCAGTGATTCGTTGATAATGGAGTCTTTGTCGCCTTAATGGCATTCTAGACCAACGCCAACTCACCACGTCCAGTCTCAAAGGTCACTAATACTCACCGTGTTTAAAGCACATCTGATTGGCATCTTCATAGTAGTGCTATTAGCACCATTCTTACACGACTGATGCGTAATTTGAGTAGACGTCGTCTTTCAGAGGCGGAGACACGCCTGCCAACTTTCCCTTATGTTTCACAAATCATTCCTGGTGTTACGATTTTTCTCCGTGGGCGTAATTCCTCCTCGGTCTTGACTAAATGATTAAATATTACTTGTTCCGCATAATTAGCTAAAAGAAAGATAGGAACGAATTTATTGATCACTAAAATCTGTAATTGTTGGTCCGCTAGTAATATAGTGATGCATCGTGCAGAGAAATTTAAATATTTCACCTTAGTATTAGCGTAAAAAGCAATGTTGCTTTAAATGGTCAGACTTCAGAAACCAAATTTTGAAAGAAACGCAGGTTCCTGTATTGATGATGCGGTATGCATTTAAAATGGCAGCATTGGCTGTCGATCAATTGAATCACATTATTAGTAAGAACAACCTAGTTTTCGCCCTCGATCACACTACTGTAAAACACATTCAGAAACAAGGTTACGACAGGAAATAATAATACCGCAACAAGTCGTTAATTCATGTTTAAATCAAACGTAATTAGTCTAAATTGTAGAACAGCATTACCTTGTGCTATCCAAGCAGACAAGTGAGACAAGTAGAAGCGAGACGGAAATGTCAGTTGTTTTCAGATAAAAAGAAACGAAAAAAATCACAGAAAATGTAATGTCTATTGTATACGAATTATGGGAGACAGTGGGTTTATTGCTCTTAATTTTTAGTGTCCTATTACTTGCAACTAGCTTGCTCGTTCATGTGTGTCGTGTCGAGATGGCGACAACACACGTTGCGACGCAAATAATTTACTGCGCAGGGCTGATTAAAACTGGAACACTTTTCACTACTAAAGTAAAAGGCCGCTGAAGCAGATCAGTTCGGGCCGCCCATGCAAAGTTAGATCAGAGGCTACCTGCTGATATCGCAAGTACTGTCAAGAGGCTCCCAGCTGTTACCACAAAGACCCGGCACAATAGAGGTACCAGAGTTACGAAATTGTCGACGCAACAGAAAAGCAGAACCACTGTGGCGTAGGTAACCGGATTGCTTCACGTCCAAGCCATTGTGTTATTGACGCTTACGTGATAGTGTGATTGATACCTTAGCAAAACAAGGACGTGTACAAACTCTAGGGATTGATCGATGGTTGTATACGAAAAGAAAATTACATGGTTTCAATGCTAGAGACCATTTATTCAGTCATACATTGTTACAGAGACTGCGCTCTAATACGCTCTGTACCAAACAGTCACAGTTACCGTATGTGTTGAAAATGGTATCTGCGTGCCTCAAAGCATGCGTGTATGCTTCGTAGCATTTTCTGTCTCTCACGTTCACATCGGCCAGGGTGCATCTGAACAGTGGCAAAGACAGCATGAATACGCTGCTCCACTGTTTCCACATTTGGAATGGACTCTACATGCACAATACTTTTGACATGGCCCCATAACCGGAAGTCGCACGGGTAGTGAACCAATATTCAAGAAAGGAAATATGAGGAACCCATTGCATTACAGACCCATATCACTGACCTCAATTTGTAGTAGGATTTTGGAGCATATACTGTACTCGAACATTATGAATCACCTTTAAGAAAATGACTTATTGATACATAACCAACATCGATTCAGAAAATATCGTTCTTGTGCAACACAGATACGTCTTTATTCCCGTGAAGTAATGAGTGCTGTTGACAAGGCATCTCAGATCGATTCCATATTCCTAGATTTCCAGAAGGCTTTTGATACCGTTCCTCTCAAGCGACTATTAATCAAATTGAGTGTATGTGGAGTGTCGTCCCAGTTGTGTGACTGGATTCGTGATTTCCTCTCAGAGAGGTCACAGTTCGTATTGATAGACGGTAATCCATCAAGTAGAACAGAAGTGATATCTGGCGTTCCGCAAGGTAGTGTCATAGGCCCTCTGCTGTTTCTGATTTACGTAAATGATCTACGTCATAATCTGAGCAGCCCCCTTAGACTGTTTACAGATGAAGCTGTAATTTACCGTCTAGCAAAATCATCAGACGATTAATTCTAATTACAAAATGATCTAGAGACGTATTCTCTGTGGTGCGAACAGTGGCAGTTGGCACTAAACAAAGAAAAGTGCGAGGTCATCCACATGGGCACTAAAAGAAACCCGATAAATTTTGGGCATACGATAAATCGCACAAATCTAAGGGGTGTCAATTCCACTAAATACCTAGGAATTACAATTACGAGCAACTTAAATTGGAAAGACCACATAATTAATATTGTGGGGAAGGCGAAACAGAGACTGCGCTTTGTTGGTAAAACACTTAGAAGATAAGACAAAGCCACTAAAGAGACAGCCTACATTACAATTGTCCGTCCTGTGCTGGAATATTGCTGTGCGGTATGGGGTCCTTACCAGGTAGGATTCACCGAGGACATCGTAAAAGTGCAAAGAAGGGCAGCTCGTTTCGTGTTATCGTGCAGTAGGGGTGACAGTGTCACTGATATGATACGCGAGTTGGGATGACAGTCACTGAAACAAAGGTGGTTTTCTTTGCGGCGAGATCTATTTACAAAATTTCAATCACCAACTTTCTCTTCCGAATGCGTAAATATTTTGTTGACACCCACCTACGTAGGGAGAAATGATCACCACAATAAAATAAGAGAAATCAGAGCTCGAACGGAAAGATTTAGGTGATCCTTTTTTCCACGCGCCATTCGAGAGTGGAATGATAGAGAAGTAGTATCAAAATGGTTTGATAAACCCTCTGCGAGGCACTAAGGTGTGAATTGCAGAGTAACCATGCAGATGTAGATGTAGAACAAGCAGGCCATGCAACTGGCCCCCTCGTCCGATCCATCGACCAGGAAAGACACGGCTGAGATGCGTCCGGACATGAACAGTGAAGTGGGCTCGAGCACCATCATGTAGCAGCCACATAACCCTTCGAATCACCAATGGCACTTCTTCCAACAGGGAGGCAAAGTCGCCCACAAGAAACGCCGGTAGTTCCGGCCTGTTAGACGACGTGAACGGAAGACTGGTCACAAAATATGGTTGCCAATTATCCTGGCCCACACATTCCGGCTGCACCGATGCTGATGACTCGCTGTCATAAATGGGGGTTTCGCAAACTACTCTACAGATGACTGTTATGAAAGTTGAAGGTACCGCTCCGTGTAAAGGTGGCCACATTTGTGAATAGGATGGATGACACATAGCCCGGAATCGTAGTTGTCTGGTGAAGAAACCAGTGACAAAACTGCTCCAGATGTAGAAAGTCTGTTGTTAGTATGCCCTGCCCACGCTGTAAGTGATAAGGGTAGTAACAATTGTCATGGAGAATGTTCCACACAGTCGACTGGCTTGCCCTGTATACTGGCGGGCCAACTGCCTGGTACTGACACGGCTGTCGCCTTCCACAATGTTAATCATATTTTCCTCCAAGTCAGGTCTCCGAACATTTCGGGTACGTCCTTCATGATTTCTTGCTTTCTGAAACGACCCTGCTCAGACAAACGGCGAGACACTGTCGCAGACACTGAATTCTGTAGTTGTTGTCAGCGGGGATAGGTCTCCTGATACAACCTAGCTCCCCGCCGCCAGCTGCCATTTGTCTTTACGTAAGTAAACACCATGTCGGCAAGCTCTCGATGCGAATACGGAACCGACAAGAGAGATGAATCGGACACAACATTACCAATTACTACGGCGGGAGAGGTTGCCAGGGAATGACGTAGAAGGAAACCGTGCATCCTGTAACTCTGGCTGCTTGGTACAGCGCCTATTAGACCGCAATCTCAGTAACAAAGTAACAATAAATGGTTTATAGCGTGGAAACAATGCATTTCCGGACATAAGTTCATTAGACCCTTTTTGTTCCGCGTCCTCTTCTCATCGACCAGTTCCTAGAGTTTGTACACGGCGAAAAAAATCACCCCGTGTATACAGGGTGGTCCATTGATAGTGACCGGGCCAAACACCTCACGAAATAAGCATCAAACGAAAAAACTACAAAGAACAAAACTCGTCTAGCTTGAAGGGGGAAAACAGATGGCGCTATGGTTGGCCCGCTAGATGGCGCTGCCATAGGTCAAACGGATATCAACTGCGTTTTAAAAAAAATAGGAACCCCCATTTTTATTACATATTCGTGTAGTACGTGCAGAAATATGAATGTTTTAGTTCCACCACTTTTTTCGATTTGTGATAGATGGCGCTGTAATAGTCACAAACGTATAATTACGTGGTATCAAGTAACATTCCGCCAGTGCGGACGGTATTTGCTTCGTGATACGTACCCCGTGTTAAAATGGACCGTTTACCAATTGCGGAAAAGGTCGATATCGTGTTGATGTATGGCTGTTGTGATCAAAATGCCCAACGGGCGTGTGCTATGTATGCTGATCGGTATCCTGGACGACATCATCCAAGTACCCGGACCGTTCGCCGGATAGTTACGTTATTTAAGGAAACAGAAAGTGTTCAGCCATATGTGAAACGTCAACCACGACACATAGGGAACACACACGGCACAGATATGTAAGTCCACGGTGTTGGTGATAAGTTGAGAAACGCGTCCCGAAACACATGTGCTACAAAACTCCACTGTTACCGTCGCATGTACCCCGACATCAGTATGGGATATTATCAACATGCACACATACACAGGCCGCACAACGTGTTGGCATACTCTGGATCAGGTGGTCGAGCAGCTGCTGGGGTACAGCCTCCCATTCTTGCACCAGTGCCTGTCGGAACTCCTGAAGTGTCGTGGGGGTTTGAAGACGTGCAGCGATACGTCGACAGAGAGGATCCCAGACGTGCTCGATGGGGTTTAGGTCTGGAGAACAGGCAGGCCACTCCATTCGCCTGATATCTTCTGTTTCAAGGTACTTCTCCACGATGGCAGCTCGGTGGGACCGTGCGTTATTATCTATCAGGAGGAAGGTGGGACCCACTGCACCCCTGAAAAGGCTGAAATACCGGTGCAAAATGACGTACCGATACACCTGACCTGTTACAGTTACTCTCTCAAACACATGCAGGGGTGTACGTGCACCAATCATAATCCCACCCTACACCATCAAACCACTACCTCCACTACCTCCATACAGGTCCCTTTCAAGGACATTAAGGGGTTGGTATCTAGTTCCTGGTTCACGCCAGATGAAAACACGGCGAGAATCACTGTTCAGGCTATACCTGGACTCGTCCGTGAACATAACCTGGGACCATTGTTCCAATGACCATATGCCGTGTTCTTGACACCAGGCTTGCGGGCTCTCCTGTGACCAGGGGTCAGTGCAATGCACCTTGCAGGTCTCTGGCCGAATAAGCCATGTCTGTTCAGTCGTTTGTAGACTGTGTGTCTGGAGAAAACTGTTCCAGTGGCTGCGGTAAGGTCCCGAGCAAGGCTACCTGCAGGACTCCGTGTGAAGTTATTTATATGTTTACTAAAAGAAATCAGCTACATTTCGATTACGCGATAAGTCACAAAAATCTGAAGGCTGTAAATTCAGCTAAATACTTAGGTATTACAATTACAAATAAGCTAAATTGGAACGATCACATAGATAATATTGTGCGTAGAGCAAACCAAAGACTAGGATTTATTGGCAGAACAATTAGAAGGTGCAACAGGTCTACTAAAGAGACTGCTTACACACGCTTGTCCGCCCTATTCTGGAGTATTGCTGTGCGGTGTGGGATTCGCATCAGGTGGGACTGACTGATAACATCGATAAAGCGAAAAGAAGGGCAGCTCGTTTTGTATTATCGCGAAATAGTGGAGATAGTGTCACAGACATGAGACGTGAATTGGTGTGGCAATCATTTAAATAAAGGCATTTTTCGTTGCGACGGGATCTTGTCATGAAATTTCAATCACCAGTTTTCTCCTCTGATTGCGAAAACATTCTGTTGGCATCCACCTACACAGGGAGAATGATCATCAGGATCAAATAAGAGAAGTCAGTGCTCGCACAGAAAAATATAAGTGCTCGTTTTTCCCGCGTTCCGTTCGAGAGCGGAACGGTAGAGAGACAGCTTGAAGGTACTTCATTGAATCCTCTGCCAGGCACTTTATTGTGAATAACAGAGTAATCACGTAGATGTAGATGTAGAATTCCCAGATTTACGTACAGATTGTCAGTCAAGTGCGTGGGATAATCGCGAGAGTCTTCCTGCTGTCACATGAAACAGCACCTCAGACCATAGCTCCAGGTGTAGGTCCAGTGTGTTACCACACAAACAGGTCGGCTGCACGCTCTCAACTGCCTTCCTTCAAAGCAATACACGGTCATCACTGGCACTGAAGCAGAACCTTCTGCCATCAGAAAACACAACTGACCTCCACCCTGCCCACCAATGAGCTCTCGCGTGACACCACTGAAATCGCAAATAGCGGTGGTTTAGGGACAGTGACCTGCACCCTGCAGGGCGTCTGGTTCGGAGCTGTCCTTGAATTAACAGGTTTCCATCAGTTCGTTGCGTCAATGTTGTGCGAACTGCTGCTAAAATTGTAGCTGAAGATGCAGTACGATGCGCCAGAGCCATAGTAGTGCCGCGTAGCCGTTCGGTGTCGGCCTTCTTGTGATCGTACATTCTGCTAGCAGTCATGTACAGTGGCTACATTCCCTGCCAAGTCTTTCTGTAATATCGCAGTTGCTTCTCACAGCACCATTACACGACCTCGTTGAAACTCAGTGAGGTCTTGATAATGACGCCGGCCGGGGTGGCCGAGCGCTACAGTCTGGAACCGCGCGACCGCTACGGTCGTAGGTTCGAATCCTGCCTCGGGCATGGGTGTGTGTGATGTCCTTAGGTTAGTTAGGTTTAAGTAGTTCTAAGTTCTAGGGGACTGATGACCTCAGAAGTTAAGTCCCATAGTGCTCAGAGCCATTTGAACCATTTGATAATGACGTCTTTGTCACCCTACAGATGTTCTTGACTAACATGAACTCTCCAAGTCCAATCTCAAAGGTAGCTAAGACTCAGATCGTGTTTGAAGCACACCTGGTTTGCATCCTCTTAGTACTGCTAGGGCCTTTCTTTTGCGGCTGATACAAAATTTGAATAGTTTTTTAGATGTAGAAACACGCCTACCGACTTTCGTTTATGTCGCACAGCTTGCAGTTCTTTTTCCGTCAGTGTAGCTTAAGGGCGAGAAAGATTGTGGCAAATTCGTTGAATCTGGGTGCGGCCCCGGCACCCCTGTAATTGGCCATCATCCCAAATCTGTTGCAGTCAAGTATTTGAAGGAAGCACCTGAGGTGCGAATTCACGACATCTGGAAACATGTGGCCCCAGTAAGCCAATACCGATTTTGAGAGGTGCATATGGGGCCTAAAGATGTCGTAGTGAATTGTCCAAAATGGTAATGAAAATAAATAAAACAACATCTCAGTTGCACGGCTGTTTGGCAAATTTCATTGTTAAAAAGGCTGTGAAAGTGGATTAGGCAGCCATAGTAGAGAAAGTAAAAGCTGAGAAAGAGTGGGAACGAGATTAGAGCAGTCCAATCACTCCGGAACAAGTGGCCAAAATGTGACTGGAATCGGACGCTTGGTGAGCTGAAGACGCCGAGTATGTTTCTCCAGCGATAAAGAATATTACGAATTTTTGGGAACTTTAGATATTAAGAAAGATACAGGAAGGGGAAAAAGGAGAAAGAAGTCAGTAGTGTGAGCTTAATTGTTGCACAGAGTGCTAACGTTGTAGAAATGAAGGAGAGTAATGAAGAATCATCAGCTCAGTATCTTGGGAAACCGTGGAGTCTGATCTAGCTCTAGAGTCTGACTAAATGTCCGCTGCACTGAAGCAAATGAGTGTGCGACTCGCAACATGGGTGATATTGATTTAGGTGCCGTTATATCTACGTCACTGGGTGATAATGATGTTGCTTAGAGGCCGTGGAGCCTGGGACAGGTGTACAGGAAAGTAAATGTGCCACAGATTTTTTTGTCGTGCAGAGTCCCACGGCGGGCAGTGAGTACTGCGGCAGATACATAGGAAGCTATTGATGATGTTAGTGGTGTTGAGAATGCTGTGGATGATGAAGAAGTAAGACGCATATATTTTAGAAGGATATGGATTCGTCGCCACCTGTCTCGACGCCCTTCTCAGAAGGGCGGAACTAGAGAGAGAAGAAAGACGAAAAATGGCTGTAAGGCTAATGGTACGGCGACAAGACTGAATCACGTCAAGAATGTATACCTAAGGATCAATTGCATATTGAACTTGCGACGTGATAGGTACTGACGGTAAGAAAAAATACTTGTTTTGTAAATAAGACTGCCTTTTCCTGCTGCTAGTTATTTTATTTATCCCATACGCGTTTCGCCTTCTCCTGTCCTAAGGCATCATCAGTGGGATCTATAACGATACAGTTTTGTTAGTTTTAGATTATTAAACAGTTCACTTCACGATTTTTTGTAAAAAAAGTAATTACTTACGATTTGCTGATGTGTGTTCCCTCACATCTGGTCTGGAGGTCGCACTACCACTTTTATCACTGCCATATAAGCACATCTTTGTGTTCTCCTTTCCACACATTGTTCACCATGTTTCTCACTCCAGACCAGTAGTGCACAAGGTAACATTCGCCACACACCGTAAGGTGGCTTTCGGAGTTTACGTGTAGGTATACTGTAGAAAAGTTGTTTTATGTTCTTCGTTTCTATTAGGTGGGTCAACTGAAGCCTGTTGCTCATATGTCTGTTCGGCGTGTTTTGTGGCAACCTTTACGCTTCAAACCATGCATTATTCAATTCGTGCACGCCCTTCATATTTGCGGAAGACAACAATTTGTTGAATTTCGTGAATTCATTCTGGGAGTGGAGACGAAAAGTAAGTCTTATATCAAACGGGTTTAATGTTCACTCATGAGGTGACGTCCCTTTTCAGTGAAACAAAAGTCATATCTCCCACCTAACCAGATATGGGATTCCTGTAATAGTATTTCCTGCAAAAAATAACTGGTGAGAAATGTTGTCTCGGGAACCGTCGCAGTTCTGCCGGATCGTAATACCAGTCACATACAATAGTCAAGCACGGAAGGGGCTCTAAAAAAGCTTCATGAGCTTTGCGACGGTTCCCGAGAAAACACGTGTCACCAATTACTTTTTGCAGGAAATACAGTTACAGGAATCCCATATCTGGTTATGTAGGAGATCAGACTTTTTCCACAATTGTGAGAACAAGATGGAAAATTCTTTCTTCACCTACACAGATAAACGCCACACTGTCACCTAAATGTAAGATAATTTCTTAATAATTGCTCAAATGGCTCTGAGCACTATGCGACTTAACTTTTGAGGTCATCAGTCCCCTAGAACGTAGAACTACTTAAACCTAACTAACCTAAGGACATCACACACATCCATGCCCGAGGCAGGATACGAACCTGCGACCGTAGCCTTCGCGCGGTTCCAGACTGTAGCGCCTAGAACCGCTCGGCCACCACGGCCGGCCCTTAATAATGAGCCGCCCGAACGACGGATCGGCCGGAAGGAGTGTACGGATCTCACATTTCATCATAGACCTCCCAGACCGCCTCATCTCATGGCACATGAATTTTTAATGTGGGAGTTTGTTGAAAGACATTTATGCTCCTTTTCTTTCTGTTATAAGAATCGGCGATTATCAATTGTTTCATTACAAACGAATCAAGTAAACGGACAGAAAATTTAAAACAACACGTGTGGAGCCGTAATTTTAGGTATTTGCAGTTGCTCTCAGGGGCAAACGCAAACAGTTCGTGTTTTCTTAACAGCAAAATACCTTATCATATTCAATTGTTTACTTTTGAAGAGATTCATTTGTAGCAGAACCTTGATAGATATTTTCGTGCTTCAAACTAAGATCACTGTTACTTCCTTTATTGTAAAACTGATGTAGACAGCCTTCAGCTACTTCTTAGTCATACTATTTCTTATGATTTTTTTGCCATATCGTCTTTCTTCGGATGTTAGTTATGTTTTCAGGTCTCCTGTTCCAACGTTTGCCCTATGACCAAATTGAACGGTTCTAACACAACAATGACCTACAGTAAAACCCAAAGCGTTCAAATAATAAAGTAACTGAGATTCTTACAAAAAGTTTTATTCTTTGTATCCAGGTTTGCACACGGGTATCAACCATATCACGAAATCTTCACGGACTACGTTAAACAATAAAGGTTTTTCAACAGTTGAAACAGTTATTTCTAAAACAGTTTCTCTCTTCACGTAGAAAGCTCTGCTATTATTCGTAAACGAAAAACCAGTACTGAAAAGTGAAACGAATCTCATTCCTTGACCGTTTAAATCCCCATCCGGCCACTCAAATTCTCAAATGTGTGTGAATTGATAAGGGACCAAAAGTGCTAAGGTCATCGGTCCCTAGTCTTACACACTACTTAAACTAACTTAGACGAACTTACGCTAAGGACAACACAACACCCATGCCCGAGGAAGGACTCTAACCTCCGACGGGGGCACTCCAGTTTTCAGTGGTGTCCCTAAATCACTTAAGCAACTGCCCATGTTGTGCCCTTCAAAAGGCCACCGCACTCCTATCAACAAAGTGGTGAGCGACGGCACTCAGAACACTCTTCTTCTTTGTTCCACGCATCATTCCTTGAAGAAAAATAATCACAGATCTTAAACAGGTTAACCACTGCAGTTCACAGCCTTCTAAGGCATTCTGCCGCGCTGCATTCTGCCAGACAGAGCAGAAACTAACAATTTCTAAGGCAATGGGAATAAATAACTAAGAAATACTACCGTCTCGTTTTTTTTCCGTGTGAAATAAAAGTAAAATAAAACCTGAGGCAAAATAGGCTTCGAGTAGATAACTATAAAATTTGCAGTATTCTTTTAGATAACTCATGCGTTAGTGGGTTAGCTCTAGTTTCACTGAGCTGGTTTACTTGGAAAGATGAGAACCATATTCCTGGTCCTGCAGGAAAAACAGATCGCTGATACGGGAAACGCAAGCTGTAGGCGGTGAGGTATGCCAGCCCGCAACGCTTCCGTATGCCGGTCTGCCTACTGCGGCAACGGTTACGTGCTACATTTGTTCTGATCCACTTCCTTGTAATAACTCCACAATGAGTGTCGATATCAACTTTGCGTCACGGTTTGTACATTAACAATGAGTACTGTCGCAACGAAAGAAATCAGAATCTCGACTGCGCGTAGCGAAGGAACAATCGTAATTTTGAAGGAAAAGCACGGATTTTCGTCATCATTAGGAAAGGCATTCGGCTTGAGTTATTTATCTTTAGAAAAAATCGCTATATGTGTTGCTGTTTAATTTAACAATAAATATATTTTGGAAATATTGCCTTCAGCAAAATGTACAACAAATTGTGTTTGTGTTAATACAAAGGCCGGCCGCTGTGGCCGAGCGGTTCTAGGCGCTTTAGTCTGGAACCGCGCTGCTGCTGCGGTCGCAGATTTGAATCCTGCCTCGGGCATGGATGTGTGTGATGCCCTTAGGTTAGTTAGGTTTAACTAGTTCTAAGTCTAGGGCACTGATGACCTCAGACGTTAAGTCCCATAGTGCTCAGAGCCATTTTATTTGTTAAGACAGAATCTTCAAAACATATTTACTATCAGGAAATACTTGCTAACCTAAACGTTTTCACTAAAAGTGAGGTCGTCATCACAGCTCTGCCACATCCCACTGACTTAGTTGCGTAAAACTGGATTTGGGACTGGTGTAACTTCAGCAGCCACGAAATCTTACTAACATAGGTGTTAAATGGATTATTTTCCTATCTGGATCCAACTTATGGTGGCAGTACGCTCAGAAAACAGCAAATTCTCCAGGTTTTGCTTTATGATACAACTGAAAATTATTGTTAAAAGATATCAGCTTCATTATAAAGAAAACTAATTAAACTAAGCTCCACCCAACGGTACCTGCCGGCCGTCGTGTCATCCTTAGCCCACAGGCGTCATTGGATGCGGATATGGAGCGGCTTGTGGTCACCACACCGCTCTCCCGGCCGTACGTCAGTTTACGAGACGGGAGCCGCTATTTCTCAATCAAGTAGCTCCTCAGTTTGCCTCACAAGGGCTGCGTGGACCCCGCATGCCAAAAGCGCTCGACAGACCGGTTGTTCACCCATCCAAGTGCTAGCCCATTCCTACAACGCTTAACCTCGATGATCTGACGGGAACCGGTGTTACCCCTGCGGAAAGGCCGTTGGCTTATAAAGAAAACTATTTAAATTTAATTATATAAAGTCAGTCAAATTAAAACGTGACAGATGAAAAAAGTATGTAAACTGTTAATTACTTGAGAAATAATCGCTATAACTGTTCATTACTTGAGAAGTAATCGCCATAATTGTTAATGTATTTAGCCCACTATGAGGCAAGACAGTCAGAGCATTAACGTAAAATGTTTGCGGTTGTCTAGGGAACCATAACTGTGCCCAGGTGTGCACATCTTCGATCGGTGACCACGAATGTCTTTCGTCAGAGCTCCAAATATGTGGAAATGGCGTGAGGAGAGATCGTACTATACGTAGCATGTGCATAGGCTTCCCAGTGATACATCTGCAACGCACTCGAAACAACCTTGGCAGTATGTGGGTCCCGACAAGGTAATGGGCCCCACATGTTGCCAAGGTTGTTTCGAGTATTTTATATTGTAATAAATGTTACTGTCGAGTGAATTTGGAGTCGGTTATCTCAGAAGGTTTCGGAAGAGTAGATCCACAGATGAAAAATGGTAGATGAACACAAAACCAGCTCTGAAGACAAAAGTCTCAAAGACCATCGGTAAATATTCGTACCATTATTCACTTGTTCGCTAATATCTCAAGTCCTTCGGCATAGAAACATAATAAATGGTATTCATACTTATCGGAGAAACTATTGTCGATATGTAAATTGTCTGTAGTAAATAAAGTAATAAACAGCATTTAAGACCAGTGCTATATATTTTTACCAGTGTCAGTTTTAAACTTGATTGTCTTTATACGTATACATGAGGCCAATTTATCTAAGATTTACAAGTAGAGTAATTTGTCTAACCTACTCTTTTGTTAATAGACAGAGAATTTTACTGTTTAGACTCATGCAAGGGTGTGTATTTCATTTGACAAAGTGCTACGGTACAAAGTAGAACGGCAGTGTATGTGAAATGTTTGGTTTGGCTGCATGCGTTAAAGAAGTCAATATGTTACTCATGGAGTATATTGAATTTTTTTTGTACTTATCCTCTTGTGTAAAGCAGTTGGTCATAAACTGAACTGTTCACTATGTTGGTTCGTTTTATTTAAAATTCTGACTACGATTAAATTCCAGATAATCGACGTTACTTACTGTTCTTAAGCGTTGTTAAGAGCTAAACGAACGGTAAACGCATCAAATGAATCTCCGTTTATAATAATTAGTGAGTTCATTAGCAAACATTGTCCAGATAACGTAGTACTGCACATGGCTCCAAACGTGGAATCCTTAAAAAAGAAGGCAACAGTGTTATTGTTTGCAGAGTAGAACAAATTTTAATATTTAAACGTAAATGTATCGAATTTACGATGGAACTGACGTGGTCTGCGACGGTTCTACGACTGTGATCGAAAATATGTGAAGTATAGTAAAGTTGTAATATGGTTATTTGAGAATTGGTAAAAATTCCTACAATCTGCTGCACGCTGTAAGGAGAGGCTCTTTTGCGATCGTCGGATATTCAGTTACAATGCAAATGAAAAAACTGTACCACGTTAACTGTCTCAAAAAGCAAAGTTTCTCTCTCTCTCTCTCTCTCTCTCTCTCTCTCTCTCTCTCTCACACACACACACACACACACACACACACACACACACACACACACACACACACACACGCGCGCGCGCGCGCGCTCGTATACATGTACACACGTGCATTCATCTACAGAGCGAACAGAAACATTAACTCAAAAACGTGACCACTTGTTAAATCTAGCCCACAAACGTAATGCTCCTCTGCTCTAAATGTAAGTACGGAGCACTCAAAAGACAGAGTATAAATCTAGTTCGTTATCTTACGAACCGAACGCAGTAATACGTTTTCCTTGCTCACTGTACCTATAAAGTTCCGTAAAGAGCTTTTGTCTTGATTACTTCAGTGCGCCAGATTATTCGTCATGAAAACACTAAAATCAAAGAACTCAATGAAAACGGTTCACAAACGCAGTGAGTGCCAAATTATTCCTCTATCAGTAGAATTGAAAACTGCAGCCAGGCCGTATTCGAACCCGAATTTCCTGCTTCTTGTAAGCTGTCGTCTTAACCACTCGCACCATCCGACACTCTTCCGGGGCTGATTCGGACGCACGTTAAAATCCCAGGATGGTGCTAACTTTCAACTTTCATGACAGATGAATAATCTGATTTTATCCATTATAAATGGTATTTTTCAAAGTGTGCTACTGTGAACAATGGGTTTGTATATAAATTACTTTCAGCTACAGATCACGATTTTCTTTTATTTATGTTTAACAAAAAATCGTGACTGATAGCAGAAATTTATTTATAAACATACCCACAGATGAATTATATTCCTATACTCGTGATAGTGTAATATTTTTTATTTCAGTGCTTCATGGAGATTTGTACAATGCATTCCCTTGAGCAAATCTGTTCCCTCAGTGGTGCTACATCTATATACCATGTGGTTGAATGTCTGGTTACAACTTTCAGAAATAATAGGTGGGAAACAAAATGACATTGAAGGACCTGCTTACGGCGTCTTTTAAGCAGATCAGAGTTCAGCCCCAATCTGGAATATGTTTTCAGTTATCATGATAGATGGAGTCACATCACTGATAAGAGAAATTTCGGGAAACTAAGAATTTAGTTAGTGCGATGGCAAGAAGCTCATCTTCCAGTGAGTAGGAGTTTGTGTTGTGACGCTTGACTTTCAAACTTCATAGCAATATAGCTGTTCTGTACAAAGTTCATTTACTAGATGTACTTCGATGGAAGCCTGTTGAATGGAGTTTAGCACTACAAGGCTAAACATTTTTTGTAAGAAAAATGCTATATGTTATAGGAATGATTACAAACTATTTTCATAATGAGTGAGCCCGCATCTCGTGGTCGTGCGGTAGCGTTCTCGCTTCCCACGCCCGGGTTCCCGGGTTCGATTCCCGGCGGGGTCAGGGATTTTCTCTGCCTCGTGATGGCTGGGTGTTGTGTGCTGTCCTTAGGTTAGTTAGGTTTAAGTAGTTCTAAGTTCTAGGGGACTGATGACCATAGCTGTTAAGTCCCGTAGTGCTCAGAGCCATTTGAACCAAGCCATAATGAGTGAAGACCGCTGTTGTCTAAAACATGTCATAAACAACTGGTCTTTTTCGTCTACCAAAAATAATGTTCCTTGTGCGCACCAAGAAAAGTAGACACAGAAGCATCATCGAGGGCGTGCTGAAAAGTAATGCCTCCGAATTTTTTATGTGAAAACTCTTAAAACTTTTTAAATAAAGCAAAAATTATTAACATTCTACAACTTTGTTCTTCATGTCTACATATTTGCAGCCCTCTGCCGCTAGGTGGCTCCGAATTGTATCGCGTAACGTGGTGGTGTGTAAGATAGGTATATCGGTGCTTGAGAAATAGCGTGCTGTAAGGAGTTCCTCGGAACATGGAGCACCCTCTCCTTCAGCATGACAATACCAAGCCACAAAAGAGTGGAGTGACATCTGCAGCAGTCCGACGCTTTGACTTCACGGTTGTCGATCACCGTCTGTGCAGTCCATACTTGGGGCCATCCATTATTAATCTGTTTCAAAAACTTAAAGAAGACCTTCGAGAACTCCACTTTGATAGTGATGACGTGGTGAAAGTAGAGAAGATATTGTGGCTCTGTCAACAAAGTCCAATGTTCTACAGAGACAGTAACAAAAAACTGGTCTGCCATTGGGCGAGGTGTGTTCGTCACAAGGCTAACTATGCTGCGAAAGCAATATGTAGAGATGGACACTCGTATATGAAATAATCACCAACCAGCTGCATAAAAGAAATTTAGTTCATTAACCGGTTTCAGGCACTTAGTGTCCTCCTTCAGAAGGTTGTACAAGAAAATATGCCAAAAATAAGTAGAAATACCATACAACTGGTTTAAAATCCGTTAGATACAATTCTTTCACGAAACGTACTTGCGATCTGCATGTATTCCGATACTAGTTGTTTCACTGTATTATAATTGTGCCCACGCTTCTTTTGCTCTATAGTCATTTTCCAATGATTTAGAATTGTCTCCTCACTACAGGTTCTAGCCCTACGATACGTTTCACATTTTGTTTCTGTTGTCAGGCTCCCTCTTGGCATGTTACTGACCTCACTACAGCTGTTTGAGGATTGGTTCCCAAATCTCCCATCCATAGCGCCACTTATCGTTGCTATTGACTTTTTTTACAGTATTTGTCATTAGGTTTATATATCACTTGCTATGGTGCTTATGTACGATTACATTTTTCTTTATGTCTTATGACAACTATAACTGTGTACAGTTTTGGTTTATTATTTTATTGCACTTTCACCACCACTCGGAGACCAACTTGGAGATATGCATGCCATTAGCTGATTAGCTCTAGATGTGCCGTGATGTCTACACTTGTTGTTTGGCTTCTTTATACCATTTTGTATGGCACTCTGAACCACTGTAAACATTTACGAACTCTTATTTTATTAATGGATTAATTATTTTAGTACCTACTCCTCATGTATTTGTTGGACCACAGCAATATGCTGCATGCATCTTGTTGTTGACACTCGCAAATAATCCGATAGTTATATGTACCATTTTTTATCTTTAAGTTTTTAAATTTTTTAAACTTCTGATCCATATTTTTCATACACTTACCCAACTTTTATTCATTTTTGGTATATGTTTTCCTGTATAGACTTCTGAACAAGGGCACTAAGTGCCTCAAACGGTTAACGAAATTAAATTTCTTTTATGCAACTAGTTATTGATTGTTTTGATATATACAACTATAGTTGCTGAAGATGAATAAAACACTAAGTATGTAGGGATGACGAATAAAGATATGGAAAGTTATCAACTTTTGTTTTATTTAAGAAGTTCTAAGAGTTTTCACATAATAAATTCGGACTCATTACTTTTCAGCACGCTCTTATACAACCTACGCTGACACCATAATTATTCCGGTATATACTGTATGCTAAAAAGATTTACACGAGCCGATTTCAGTGTCGTCACTGGATAAATTTTTTGTCGTTACTCCACAGACCAGTTGAGGTTGAGCCGCACAAAGGTGCGCCTTGCTTTCTTCGTATTGGCGCTGTTACAGGACTGTCAATATCGGTCGCTCTGGCCTTTCATAAGTCACCGATGCTTCAGCGAGAGTGGCCTGTAGCAGTCAAAAACGATGTCTCAGGTTTGGGTTGATAGTTCCACGATTACTGTCAGTTAATGTCTTTGGACTACCAGACCGATGAGCAGGGTTAAGCGACCCTCAGCGTTTCCACTTGACTGGGACGCCACTAACTCAGGACAAGTGTATGGGTACATATGAGGCCTATGGAAGCTTGTGTTCCTTTACAACAGTGCTCCGTTGAAAATTCTCTTCGTAGACTGATCCTAGTTGACAGATGGAAGGTCACAGACATTGGTACCGCTGTAGCGTATCGAATCTTACCATAACAAATTTCTGCTGGACACAATTTCGCAGGTGGCTCGGGGCTGCCCCGTCAGCTAGGGAATTGGATGAATTTTTGGAGCTTTCAGGAAATGTGATTGGCAATTGACCTACGGGGCGTGGAAACGTGGCGCTAACGGTGGTGAGAAGTATTTATTTTGACATTAGTACTGTGCAATAAGGAGTCGATTACTTTCCTTTATGACGACTAAACGGAATCAAAAGGGCCAATGGCCAACTCAGGTGGAAATGTGAGTAGTTTGCGTGTATGAGTGGAATTTGGATCGATGTACGGACATTTTTCATGAAGACATAAAAAGAGCCTACTGTTAATAATAAACTATTTAATTTCAAAATCCTCTTTAATCATAGCATATTTATCGAGTAGAAATATTAAAGAATGACAGAAGCAGAAATGAGACGATACGTGTCATATAAGCATGCCATTGCGGCCCTCAGTCCCAAGACTGGTTTTCTGCATCTCTCCACGCTACTCTATGTTGTTGAAGCTTGTTCATTTCCGAGTAGTTACTTTCATTTTGAATTTACATACTGATTCATATCCCGGTCTTCTTCTACAATTCCCCCCCCCCCCCCCATACACCCCACATGTCCCGCCAATACAAAACTGGTGACCCCTTGATGTCTCAGAATGTGTCCTATCAACCGATCCCTTCTTTTAGTCAAGTTAGGACACAGATGTCTAATACGCCCAATTCAAAACCGTACCCTCTCATTGGCTACATGATCTATCCATCTAATCTTTAGCACCACATCTCAAAAACTTCTATCTTCTTCGTATGTGAACCGTTTATCGTCTACGATTCGTTTCCACACAAGGCTACCCTTCAGACACCTTCAGAAAAGACTTCCAAACATTTATATCTGTAGCCAATTTTAAAACTTTTGTCTTCTTCAGGAACACTTTTCTCGCTTTTTCTAATCCGAATTTTACATCCTTTCTACTTCGGCATTATCAGTTGCGTTACCGCCCAAATATCGAAGATTTGATTCGATTACATTCCATACAACATCTTTTGCTTTTGTTGGTGTTCATCTTGTATCTTCCTTTCAAAACACTGTCCATTCCATTCAACTACTCTTCCAAGTCCTTTTCTGTCTCCAACTGAATTACAGTGTCATTGGCAAACCTCTATGTTTTTATTTCCTTCCCCAGAACTTTAAACCCTTCTCCAAATTTTTCTGTGATTTCTTTACAACTTGTTCAGTTTACAGATTCAATAACGTTGGGGATAGTCAACAACTCTTACTCCCCTCTCAACCACATAGGCATACGATTATAGAAGTTATTATCCTGATACGTGTAACTCTGGAGTAAGTTGTCCGATAAGGCTGGCTACAAACAGTCCGATGTTGAATAAAAATGACAGGAGACAACATATCAAAAGCCCAGCTGAACAAGTGAACGAAGTATAAAATTGTTAAACGAACGAGCGACGCAACGATGTGGTGACAGAAAGGCGCTTTCTATTCTGCTTGACAACTGGTGTCAGGCTGGAAACAAGAGTCTCTCTCTTCGGTCTTGTTACGTAAATTTGGTGTCCTCTAACCGATCCCGAAAGGCGGCACGCGGGTGTCTATTAATAGCAGAGCCTCTAACCAGCCAGCCCCGGGTGGTTGGTGCGGCGCCTCGGGTGACGCCGCAAGAGGATGCCGCCAGCGGCACCGGCGCAGTGACGTCACGAGCCTGCGCCCATATTGAGCGGGCGGCCTGGCGGCGGGCAGTCGATATCGCGGCGCGGCTGACGCCCCGCGCGACAATCGATATCTACGTCAGCTGAGAGGCCCCAGGGCCGGGCGCGTAGCCACAGGCGGCTCGCCTCCCCATTCACGCGGCGCGGCACAGCTGCTCGCTGGCTCTGCCATTCTGAGCAACCTACAATCACCGTTCGCACCCCCGTTGTTAATTCCTGTGGAATCTAACTATCGGGAATTCATTCCGACAACACAAACACTTGACCAGACCACGCAGCAACCTGTTTGCTATTTTTGATATTAATGGTACGTGCAGCATACCCGCAAAGCCGTTCTGTGACCCCCCCCCCCCCCCAAAGAACTCCAGAAAATCAATTTCTGAGCGTCTTTAACACCCTAAAGCAAGGCAGCTTTTTTTTGAACTGGCTGTGTGCCTCTGTGGTAGAGTGTTGACCTGCCACGGAGGCAGTCTGGGTTCGATATCCAGCTATGATAAACTTTTAAACAACGGTGCATCTACCATGATCATTTCTATGAAGTGTAAAATACATGAAGATGACAAAAATTTTGCCGGCCGCTGGTGGCCGAGCGTTTCTAGGCGCTTCAGTCTGAAACCGCGCGATCGCTACGGTCGCAGGTTCGAATCCTGCCTCGGGCATGGATGTGTGTGATGTCCTTAGGTTAGTTAGGTTCAAGTAGTTCTAAGTTCTAGGGGACTGATGACCTCAGATGTTAAGTCCCATAGTGCTCAGAGCCATTTGAACCATTTTTGACAAAAATTTAATTTTAATATGTTTTATTTAAACAATCTTTATTAATAATATTTTATAAAAGATCATTAATTAAGAGCTTACATTACAAAGAAAAAAGGATTATGTGTGTGGTTTGCAATTAAAAGTAAGACGAAGTGCTTATTTCATAATAACGGTAGTTAGATGTGTGTTAATGCTTGTTGAATTTTATATTTAGAGACGCAGGTATTCGAACTGAACAAAAGAATATTGACCGAAAGGAGACTCGGACCAGCGATCATCAATATCAGCGCTACTGATTCTTCCTTCATGTATTTACGCTTCACGAAAATGCTCGTGAAAAGAGCATCTTCACCTAAAAATTTGCATTAGCAGGGAATCGAACCCTACGTGGGACACAAGCACTTCACCACAGAACCACGCCGGCCGGAGTGGCCGTGCGGTTCTGGGCGCTACAGTCTGGACCCGAGCGCCCGCTACGGTCGCAGGTTCGAATCCTGCCTCGGGCATGGATGTGTGTGATGTTCTTAGGTTAGTTAGGTTTAGTTAGTTCTAAGTTCTAGGCGACTGATGACCTCAGAAGTTAAGTTGCATACTGCTCAGAGCCATTTGAACCATTTGAACCACAGAACCACGCTGCCTACAAACAACAAATCTGAATTTAGGGTCTTTAAATGGCTCGGAAAATCTCAGTAGTTCATTTTCTCGAGAACGTTTGAGAGTTGCATCTATGCGCGTGGCTGACTGGTATTGAGCTCAGAACCTCACGTGCTATTGATATAAAAAGTTACAAAAATCTGATTGTTTGTGGCTCTCTTGAAAGTTAACTTTAATGACAGATCTACTCACGTTCTGTTAACTTGAAGACCCTTTACAATCCCGGTTTCGGAAGTTATTACACTAAAATTTTCTCTAACAAGATATTTGTTACTTTTTACGTCATGCATACTTTTTTTAATATCGGTGCGGAGATTATAACAAACCAACTTTGCGGATGTGCGATTTATTTAATTTGAAACGTGCAACATGTTTCTATCAGGTTGTACACTATGTTATCAAAAGTATCCGGACACCTGGCTGAAAATGACTTACAAATTCGTGGCGTCCTCTGTCGATAATGCTGGAATTCAATATGGTGTTGACCCACCCTTAGCCTTGATGACAGCTTCGACTCTCGCAGGCATATGTTCAGTCAGGTGCTTGAAGGTTTCTTGGGGAATGGCAGTCCATCCTTCACGGAGTGCTGCACTGAAGAGAGGTATCGATGTCAGTCGGTGAGGCCTGGCACGAAGTCGGTGTTCCAAAACATCTCAAAGGTGTTATATAGGATTCAGGTCAGGACTCTGTGCAGGCCAGTCCATTACAGCGATGGTTTTGTCGTGTAACTTCTCCGCCACAGGCCGTGCATTATCAACAGATGCTCGATCGTGTTGAAAGATGTAATCGCCATCCCCGAATTTCTCTTCAACAGTGGGGAGCAAGAAGGTGCTTAAAACATCAATGTAGACCTTTTCTGTGTTAGTGCCACCTAAAACAATAGGGGGTACAAGCCCCCTCCAAGAAAAACACGACCACGTCATGACACCACCGCCTCCGAATTTTACTGTTGGCACTATACGTACTGGCAGATGACGTTCACCGGGCGTTCGCCATACCCACACCCTGCCATCGAGTCGCCACATTGTATACCGTGATTTGTAACCCCACACAACGTTTTTCCTGTTGAATCGTCCAATGTTTACGCTTCTTAGGCTGAGTGAGGCGTCGTTTGGCATTTACCGGCCTGATGTTTGGCTTGTAATCAGCCGCTCGGCCATGAAATCCAAAGTTTCTCATCTCCCGCCTATCTGTCATAGTACTTGCAGTGGATCCTGATGCAGTGTGGAATTCCTGTGTAATGGTCTGGATAAGTGTCTTGCCTATTAGTCATTATGACACTCTTCAACTGTCGGTGGTCTCTGTCAGTCAACAGACGAGTTCGGCCTGTTCGCTTTTGTGGTGTACGTGTCCCTTCACGTTTCCATTTCACTACCACATCGGAAACTGTGGACCTAGGGATGTTTAGGAGTGTGGAAATTCCGCGTACAGGCGTATGACGCAAGCGATACCCAATCACCTGACCACGTTCGAACTCCGTGAGTTCCGCGGAGCGCCCCATTCTGCTCTCTCATGATGTCTAATGACTACTAAGGTCGCTTATATGGAGTACCTGGTAGTAGGCGGCAGCGCAATGCACCTAAAGTGAAAAAAGTACGTTTTTATTGGTGTCCACGTACTTTTGATCACATAGTGTATTTATATAAACACGGAAAACACAAATTATTATTTCGCATTATATCACACACTAACACACAAGTACTAAAACATGTTTATAATATCCATGTGGTAGGACGGATCTTAAAAGTACGAGGCAGTTACAATTAAACTTTCACTATTTCAGAGGTCACCCATGACAACTGAGTGATCGAAGGGCAATGAAAATTTGTGGAAACATTTTAAGGACATGTCCAAGAGAAATAACGAATGAACCATTGAAAGAAACGAATTTTAATTTCCGCAAAAGAGTGTAACAATTATTAATTGCGTACCATGTTTATGTACCAGGTTACAAACGTCACTCAATGTGACGACCATCTGCAGCCTGGAACGACACTTGAGACTGATCTATTGCTGCCCGAAACAACGGTGGATCATGAAATGTTCAGCTGTCGTTACACAGCACGTGCACTGCTTCAAGATCGCACATTTCGTCCAGGGTTCTCAGCCATGGCAACAGTAACTTCTGCAACAATTGGTGGCTCAATTGGCCTTCGGCTTCTTCCGGTAGCAGTTCCTAAAGCTCCAATTAATTTCAACTTCTGAATTATGTACGTCAATCCCGGTGCGGAAAGAGGACCTCTCTCTATTCCTTTAATGCTTCAGTATTCGTGAAGGCCAGCAGCACCATTGCTGTTGCTTTGATACAAAAGCTTTACTAGTGAAGTCCTGCTTACCTCGCCCCGACGCATGTTGAATGTTTGCAACTGTAATGTGATGCTTATGTATCAGCCGCACTTCGCCGTACCAGTACTGCCGCCTAACGGCAAATAATGCACTAACGCTGATAACAACCCAAATACTGCAGCACACAGTCTGAACATCAGTCCTATAAAGTTTCGTATGCATATACGGTAACTAGTTGTGCGTCTACTCAGGCCCAAATAGCGAAAATTTTAACTGTAACCAACATGCTGCCATTAATATATGAAACATGAGAAATAATAATTTGTGTTTTCCTTGTTTATAGAACTTGATAAAGGGATCATATCTTCCAAAACACAGCGTTTTTAAATTAAATAAATGACACATTTGGACAACTGATGCATCATAATCTCCATACCGATATAGTGATAGAGATATACAATGATTTCACAACAAATAACACGTTTTAGGTTCTTGTTGCGTCCATAGTTCTAATGATTTGGGTCGTGAGCTATTAAATATTTATTTATGGAAAATAACGGCTATTCGTTTTTTATCTTATCCTCCGTTGAGTTGTATTCTTGTTTGTTTGTTCATTAACTTTTATGGTTTTTGAAGCTGCTACGACTTGATCTTCAACTACTTCAACACTGCGATCAGTGTATATCGGGACAAAGAATTCCAGCATCCTCTGGTATGGTAACTCATGTGTAAGCTTCATCTTCAGACACGTTGACACTGTAATCCATGTGTTCACTCAGTATGATACTTACGATATCAGAAGAGGCTAGAGTACGTTAACAGGATATATTCGCAGTGGTGTATCACAGAGATCTAACAAAGCTGTAGAAAACTTGCAGTCAAATAAAGGGAAGGCATACATAACATTTCATTGGGTTGAGTTTCAACCAAATGACTATTCAGATTTATTTGTAGAATCTATGAACGTGGATAGAGAAGATCCAACGAAGAGCGGAGCGTTTCGTCACGGGATCGCTTAGCTGGCGAGAGAGTGTTACGGAGATGCTAAACGAACTCCACTGGCACACGTTACAAGAGACGCGTTGTGCATCACGGAGAGATTTACTATTGAAACTTCGGGACAACACTTTTCAGGAGGAGTCGGACAACATTTTATTTCCCCCCATGTACAACTCGGGTTTTGACCACGAGGAGAAAATTAGAAAAATGTTCAGATGTGTGTGAAATCTTATGGGACTTAACTGCTAAGGTCATCAGTCCCTAAGCTTACACACTACTTAACCTAAATTATCCTAAGGACAAACACACACACCCATGCCCGAGGGAGGACTCGAACCTCCGCCGGTACAGCCGCACAGTCCATGAGAGAAATTAGAGCCAATACAGAGGCTTACCGACAATCATTCTTCACACTCTATAATGGCGAGAGAAACAGGGTTAGAGGGATCAGATAGTGGCACCGAAAGTACCCTCCGCCACACACCATTAGGTGGATTGCGGAGTATGATGTATATGCAGATGTACATACCATCAGATTTTCGAAACAATATCAGCAGAAATTATGCCAAACGCATTCTCTGAAAATTATTCCGAGCAATTAGTTCATGAGCCCACTCGAAGAGAAACGGTTGAAAAAAAAAACTTGACATCTTAGCAAGAAATAACACTGATCTAATAACGATCATCAAAGCGGATGCAGGGATTAGTGAACACAGAGTTGCCGTAGCGAGACGGAATAACGTAACTTCCAAATCCAGGAAAAATAAAGGAAAAGTATATCTATTCAAGAAAGCAGATAAAAATTCGCTTGACGCCTTCCTCAGAAACAATCTCCACTCCTTCCAAATTAACGAAGTAAGTATAGATCAGATGTGGCTTGATTTAAAAAAAAATGGTATCGGTAGGAATTGATTTATATCGAATAAATTAATAAACGACGAAAAAGTATGCCAAATTTAAAAGAACGCAAAATCCCCAAGACTGAAGATCTGTTACAGAAGCTCGAAATTTAGAACGAATTTCAATGCCAGATGTTTATAATAATTTCCATACCGAAACTTTGTTTCGAATACTAGCAAACAATCCAAAGAGATTCTGATCGTATATAAAGTACGCTAGCGGCAAGACAAAATCAATGCCTTCTCTACGCGATAGCAATGCAAATATTATCGATGACAGTGCTGCTAAAGCAGAGTTATTGAACACTGCCTTCCGAAATTTCTTCACCAAAGAAAAGGAAGTAAATATTCCACAATTCGATCAAGAACAACTGCCAGTATGAGTAAATTATAAGTAGATATCCTCGGAGTAGTGAAGCAACTTACATCACTTAATAAAAGCAAGTCTTCTGGTCCAGATTTTTTGTCAGCTAGGTTCCTTTTAGAGTATACTGATGCAAAAGTTCGATACTTAACTGTCATATACAATCGCTCGCTCGACGAAAGATGCGGACGCAAGGACTGGAAAGTTGCACTGGTCACATTACTATTCAAGAAAGGCAATAGGAGTAATCAACTAAATTACAGGCCGATATCATTAACGTCGCCACACAGCAGGATTTTGGAACATGTATTGTTTTCGGAAATTGTGAATTACCTCAAAGAGAATGGTCTATTGACACATAGTCAACACGGATTCAGAAAACATCGTTCTTTTGAAATGTAACTAGCTCTTTGCTCACACTGTGTTGAGTGCTATCGACAAGGGATTACAAATTGATTCCGTGTTTGTAGATTTCCAGAAGGCTTTTGACACAGTACTTCACAAATGGCTTGTAATCAAATGGCTTGCCTATGGAATATCGTCTAAGTTACGCAACTGGTTTCATGATTTCCTGTTAGAGAGGCCACAGTTCTCAGCAACTGACGGAAAGTAATCGAGTAAAACAGAAGTGATCCCTGGCGTTCTCTAAGGTAGTGGTATAGGCCCTCTGCGATGTAGAGGACAATCTGAGCAGCCGTCTTAGGTTGTTTGCAGATGATGCTATCAAAAAATGGTTCAAATGGCTCTGAGCACTATGGGACTTAACATCTATGGTCATCAGTCCCCTAGAACTTAGAACTACTTAAACCTAACTAACCTAAGGACATCACACAACACCCAGCCATCACGAGGCAGAGAAAATCCCTGACCCCGCCGGGAATCGAACCCGGGAACCCGGGCGTGGGAAGCGAGAACGCTACCGCACGACCACGAGATGCGGGCATGATGCTATCGTTTATTGTCTAGTAAAGTCATCAGAAGATTAAAACAAATTGCAAGGGATTTAGAAAAGGTATCTGTACGGTGCGAAAATTGGAAGTTGACCCTAAGTAATGATAAGTGAGAGGTCATCCATATGAGTGCTAAAAAAGAATATGTTAAACTTCATTTACACGATAACTCAACCAAATATAAGACCGTACATTCAACTAAATAACTAGGAATTACAACTTGAACTGGAAAGAACACACAGAAAATGTTATGGGGAAGGTGAATCAAAAATTGCGTTTTATTGGCTGAAGATTTAGAAGATGCAATAGATCTACTAAAGAGACTGCCTACACTACGTTCGTCCGTACCTTTTTGGAGTACTGCTGTGCGGATCCTTAAAAGATAGGATTAACGGAGTACATAGAGAAAGTTCAAAGAAGAGACACATATTTTGTATTATCGAGAAAAAGCGGAGAGAGTGTCAGGGACATGATAGAGGATTTGCTGTGGACAAAATTAAAAAAAGGCATTTCTTGCTGCGGCGGGATCTTCTCATGAAATTTCAATCACCAACTTTCTGCTTCTAACGCGAAAATATTTTGTTGACGCCGACATAGAGAGGCGAAGCGATCATCATAATAAAATAAGGGAAATCAGAGATCGCACAGAACGATAGAAGTGTTCCTTTTTTCCCCACACGCTGTTCGAGAGTGGAATGATACAGAATTATTGTGAAGGTGGTTGGATGAACCCTCTGTCAGGCACTTAAGTGTGTTTTGCAGAGTAGCTATGTAGACGTAAATATAGATATAGATGCACACAATCAAGAAGATAACAAGGGCAGTTAAATGAGAGAGCTATCACACTCATTTAACAGCTCATGCATCCAAGTTTCTGACAAGAATATTGCATAGAAGAATGGAAAGGGAAATTGAGGATCTGTAAGATTACGATCATTTTGGCTTTAGGAAAGGTAAAGATACCAGAGAGTTAGTTCTGTGATTGCGTTTTGTGATGAAAACCAGGTTTAAGAAAAATCCAGACATATTCATTGGGTTTGTCGGCTCAGAAACAGCATTGAAAAATATAAAATGGGGGAAAATTTTGAGAAGAACGGGAATACGCTATAGGGAAAGAGGGGTAATATATTTATAAGAACGAAGAAGGAACGGCAAGACTGGAAGACTAAGAGCGAAGTGCTCCCATTATGAAGTGTTGAAGGCACGGAAGCAGTTTTTCTCCTCTACTGTTCAATCTCCACAGCGAATAAGGCAGAAATTAGAAAAAAAGGTTCAGGGATGGCACTGAAACTCAGATGGAAGGGTATCAGCGATAATATTCGCTAATAACAACGCTGTCCTCAGTGGAAGCGAGGATGAACTCCAGAACCTACTGAATGGAATGAACTGCGCAGCACGGAATATGGACTGAGAGTAAAACAAGGATAGACGAAAGTAATTAGGAGTGGCTGAAATGTGATTAGCGTTGAACTTAACATCCAAATTGGAGCACACGAAGTGCACGAGGTGAAGGAACTCTGCTACCTTGGAAGCAAAATTACACACGACGGACAAAGGAAAGAGGAAGTGAAAATCAGACTAGCACAGGCAAAGAGGGAACGCATGGCCAAAAGAGGACTACTGGTATCTAAAATCGGACTTAATTTGAAGAAGAAATTTCTGAGGATGAGCATTTGGAGCACAGTATTGTGTGAAACTGAGCTATTGACTGTGGAAAAAGCGGGGAAGAAGAGATGGAAGCTTGCGAGACTGGTTCTATTGAAGGATGTTGAAAATTTGGTGAACTGAAAGAAATTGAGAGGTTATCCGCAGAATCGGCTAGGGAAGGAACATGCAGAGAACATCGACAAGAATAAGGGACCTGTTACCACACAGGGAATACTCTCCGTAGTACTGGAGAGACTTGGAGAGCGTAGGAAAACTGTAGATGGTTCAGATGGCTCTAAGCACTATGGGACTTAACATATGAGGTCCCCTAAGGCCATTAAACACATCCATGCCCGAGGCAGGATTCGAACCTGCGACTGTAGCAGCAGCGCGCTTACGGACTGAAGCGCCTAGAACCGCTCGGTCACAAGGGTCGGCTAAAAACTGTAGAAGAAGACAGAGTTCGGAATACATCCAACTAGTAATTTAGGTCGTTGAATGTATGTGCTACTCTGAGATGGATAGTTTGGCACAGGAGAGAAGTTCGTGGAGGGCTGCGTCAGACGAGTCAGAAGACTGATGACAAAAAGCTGGAAAAGGAAACCACGCCCAAAGGGCCTGAAAATGAAGCTTCCGTTGCAGTGAAATTGATAACATATAAATAGAAAAAAAACAATAAAGACAGCTGAATGGAGAAAAAAATAGTAAGAGAATAACTATTACTCGCCGCAACAAAAACCCGAAAGATATCCTTTTTTCCACTGGTTTACTGGAATCCATCCTTTGATATTTAAGGCGACGTGTGAAATCTCCGTATCTAATAAACTTAACATTCATGAGGATAGTTCTTCCAAATTCTAATTTTTGCACACTTCTAGGATTTCCTCCGTTCCTCCTGTTGTTGTTGTTGTTGTTGTTGTGGTCTTCAGTCCTGAGACTGGTTTGATGCAGCTCTCCATGCTACTCTATCCTGTGCAAGCTTCTTCATCTCCCAGTACCTACTGCAACCTACATCCTTCTGAATCTGCTTAGTGTATTGATCTCTTGGTCTCCCTCTACGATTTTTACTCTCCACGCTGCCCTCCAATGCTAAATTTGTGATCCCTTGATGCCTCAAAACATGTCCTACCAACCGATCCCTTCTTCTAGTCAAGTTGTGCCACAAACTTCTCTTCTCCCCAATCCTATTCAATACCTCCTCATTAGTTACGTGATCTACCCACCTTATCTTCAGCATTCTTCTGTAGCACCACATTTCGAAAGCTTCTATTCTCTTCTTGTCCAAACTGGTTATCGTCCATGTTTCACTTCCATACATGGCTACACTCCATACAAATACTTTCAGAAACGACTTCCTGACAATTAAATCTATACTCGATGTTAGCAAATTTCTCTTCTTCAGAAACGATTTCCTTGCCATTGCCAGTCTACATTTTATATCCTCTCTACATCGACCATCATCCGTTATTGTACTCCCTAAATAGCAAAACTCCTTTACTACTTTAAGTGTCTCATTACCTAATCTAATCCCCTCAGCATCACCCGATTTAATTTGACTACATTCCATTATCCTCGTTTTGCTTTTGTTGATGTTCATCTTATATCCTCCTTTCAAGACACTGTCCATTCCGTTCAACTGCTCTTCCAAGTCCTTTGCTGTCTCTGACAGAATTACAATGTCATCGGCAAACCTCAAAGTTTTTACTTCTTCTCCATGAATTTTAATACCTACTCCGAATTTTTCTTTTGTTTCCTTTATTCCTTGCTCAATATACAGATTGAATAACATCGGGGAGAGGCTACAACCCTGTCTCACTCCTTTCCCAACCACTGCTTCCCTTTCATGCCCCTCGACTCTTATAACTGCCATCTGGTTTCTGTACGAATTGTAAATAGCCTTTCGCTCCCTGTATTTTACCCCTGCCACCTTCAAAATTTGAAAGAGAGTATTCCAGTTAACGTTGTCAAAAGCTTTCTCTAAGTCTACAAATGCTAGAAACGTAGGTTTGCCTTTTCTTAATCTTTCTTCTAAGATAAGTCGTAAGGTTAGTATTGCCTCACGTGTTCCAACATTTCTATGGAATCCAAACTGATCTTCCCCGAGGTCCGCTTCTACTAGTTTTTCCATTCGTCTGTAAAGAATTCGCGTTAGTATTTTGCAGCTGTGACTTATTAAACTGATAGTTCGGTAATTTTCACATCTGTCAACACCTGCTTTCTTTGGGATTGGAATTATTATATTCTTCGTGAAGTCTGTGGGTATTTCGCTTGTCTCATACATCTTGCTCACCAGATGGTAGAGTTTTGTCATGACTGGCTCTCCCAAGGCCATCAGTAGTTCTAATGGAATGTTGTCTACTCCCGGGGCCTTGTTTCGACTCAGGTCTTTCAGTGCTCTGTCAAACTCTTCACGCAGTATCTTATCTCCCATTTCATCTTCATCTACATCCTCTTCCATTTCCATAATATTGTCCTCAAGTACATCGCCCTTGTATAAACCCTCTACATACTCCTTCCGCCTTTCTGCCTCCCCTTCTTTGCTTAGAACTGGGTTGCCATCTGAGCTCTTGATATTCATACAAGTGGTTCTCTTCTCTCCAAAGGTCTCTTCAATTTTCCTGTAGGCAGTATCTATCTTACCTCTAGTGAGACAAGCCTCTACATCCTTACATTTGTCCTCCTTCTAATGCGAAATTAACTATTCCCAAATTTCGCAGAATATGTCCCACAATCCATTTCTGCTTAGTTTACGCATCCAACTCAGGACTTCATCTTCTCGCGTTTTATTTCCTTGCTTAACTTTATAACAATGTTCTTCAGCTGGGGCGCCACAGACATGAACGTGTGGCTGATTCTGTATACCTGTAAATGCGAACAATCTAGGCTTTCTCACTATTTTTTTTCTGTTAGCTAGGCAACCATATTCAATAAATTTTATTTATTATTTGCTTACTTGATTTTAGTTAGCACATGAAACGGACTGTTAGGTCTAAATTAGCCAGCCATGTAGACCCACTGTTTAAAACTTTGGATATACACTAATAAATAGCCTAAGGTATATATTTTTGACATCGCTCTCTAATAATATAGTTAAAATGATTAAATCTGCTGCATCTTCTATTTTCTCACGGACCACACTTTTCTTCCACGCAGTTCTGAGTTTCACACATATAGCTACAGAAATGTCCATCTCCATCATTTCGCGAATCAAACGTCTTTCACATCGTGTACTGTGCCGTTTGCAGTTATGATGTCTAGAAACTAGCTAGTCCCCTTTTCTCTACGCTTTCTAATTTTCGCTTCTCCTTAATTTATCGTTACCCAAATTCTCGTTCAAGCGGGGTGTCTACTGACACTTTTCGAGCCCAACGGCTATCCCGTGTGTACATCTAGGCATTGTGATTTACGGTACCTGCGCTTCTACTCTCATCCCGAAAGTTTCTCCGCCAATTGCCTGTCCGATGCAAAAATCGAACAAAGGCGATACACTCCAACTTCCTTTTACACATTTGTTAATACTAAATTCTCTTCCTTGATTTTAGGCTTTTATCAGATCCTTTTGAATATTATAAATATTTTCAAATTATTCATCATCAGGTTATCTCCCTTCAACATCTGAAACCACGATACATTTTTGAAGACTTTGTATTGGTCCAGAAATGATATGAAGATATAATAAATTCGAGTATTGATCACAAAGTTAGAATTCCTCGTTTTGTATCTTCACTTTTTCTAAAGTCAAATTGATATTCAGCAGCAGTTTCACAGTTCTTACAGTCTATATTTTCGAAACAGTAGTTTACGTGTGTGAGATGTTACACTGATCGACCTAAAAAAGTTCGACTTCGCTTATGTAGGCATAAGTGTAACCATTTTTCTACAGGAACAATTACCCTTAACTGAATCTGTGTTGTGAACGTAAAAAAACAAAAAAAAACAAAACAAAAAAAAACCATTTGCACGTAGATACAGTAAGCTTCTGCAGAAAAATTAACCTCCATCTAATTATTTTCACTTTATCTCATACCGATTTTTATTGATTTATCCCTTTTAGTCATCATAGTGCATAGCTTCTACCCCCATATCAATCATTCTCTCATTCTCCCGAAACTTTTTCGTATCTCTCCTCGTTAAGAGTTTTGCAACAACCTCTACTATGAATGAATAGAAAGAAAGCTCCTAAATTGAAATACAAAAAGCTCACTTGCAAAAGAGGCAGGAGATTGCTATCAAATGCTACAGCTAGAACATTCTGGTAACCTGCAATATCACCATCGCAGCCTATGAAAACAGTAGCAATGATTTGTTCTCTCATCGGTTGCAAGGAATGGAACGCAAGGAACGTAGGGTTGATTGTAATTCATCCCCATCGCTTGTGCAAAACTTTGTAAGTTGAAGGTGCTCCTTCCAAAAACTGCTCCAGTCTTTTTGTTTCATGAGGATCCTCAAATATACGAAGTCCCTTTTTGTTTTCTGTAAGACTGTAAAGTGTCTATATAAAATTTGGTCGTATCATAAACATTCTGATCTCCAGTCTCTGTGGAGTTCTTCTCATTTTCTATGTTGTTTCTACTTAATAAGCCAAATATACTTAGCTACGTGTTAAATGAATGCCTGGTGTCTGTTCTTTCGGACACTGCTGTAAAATGCATCGAGACATTACGTGGAATCAGGGGCGGTGGGTGAATTCTGCAGCGAATTGACGCATGGTGCAGGGAATGGCAATTGAATCTCAATGTAGACAAGTGTAATGTGCTGCGAATACATAGAAAGATAGATCCCTTATCATTTAGCTACAAAATAGCAGGTCGGCAACTGGAAGCAGTTAATTCCATAAATTATCTGGGAGTAGGCATAGGGAGAGATTTAAAATGGAATGCTCATATTAAGTTAATCGTTGGTAAAGCAGATGCCAGACTCAGATTCGTTGGAAGAATCCTAAGGAAATGCAATCCGAAAACAAAGGAAATAGGTTACAGTACGCTTGTTCGCCCACTGCTTGAATACTGCTCAGCAGTGTGGGATCCGTACCAGATAGGGTTGATAGAAGAGATAGAGAAGATCCGACGGAGAGCAGCGCGCTTCGTTACGGGATCATTTAGTAATCGCAAAAGCGTTACGGTCATGACAGATAATCTCCAGTGGAAGACTCTGCAGGAGAGACGCTCAGCAGCTTGGTACGGGCTTTTGTTGAAGTTTCGAGAACATACTTTCACCGAAGAGTCAAGCAGTATATTGCTCCCTCCTACGTATATCTCGCGAAGAGACCATGAGGATAAAATCAAAGAGATTAGAGCTCACACAGAAGCATACCGACAATCCTTCTTTCCACGAACAATACGAGACTTGAATAGAAGGAGAACCGATAGAGGTACTCAAGGTACCCTCCGCCACACACCGTCAGGTGGCTTGCGGAGTATGGATGTAGATGTAGATGTAGAAATGCGCACCGGAGCGGGACTCGAACCCAGGATCTCCTGCTTACTAAGCAGGTGCGTTAACCACTGCGCAATCCGGGACACAGGGTTATCACACCTGCGCTGACTATCTTGGTACGCCTCAAGGCCAATCCACACTCCCACCGAGCGTCATCTAACCGCAGTCCCTGTCCATTTCCTCCATGTTTGCTCTGTGAGATTCCTGCAGGAGATCGGACGTATTTGTGCATCCACACAGACGATGGTGGATCCAATGCCCAGATAGGTCAATCAATTATGTGAATGCCTACGGGGGATGTTATAGAGAATCATACGAACCTTCTCAGTACCAAGGTCTACGGGGGGAGGGGGGTTTATAGAGAATCTTACCACAGCCTAAGGGTACAATCATACGCACCTTCTCAGTACGACACCAACATCCTGCTAGTCGTGTCGATGGCGGAGCCCTCTTCTGGAATCTTGCGTAGATGTGGCATATTATAACACAGAGAACGCATGTCCTTGAACTGTCTGAAATGTGGTCTTCTTCGGCAACTATGCAGTAACATAACAATGTTGCAAAACGTAAAAAGTCATTTGACTTACATGAGCTTGTTTATATTTATCTGGAAGACGCTCAAAAAACGAATATCAATCACATATCCTTCACAGTTCCAGCTTATCAGCACAACACATTGGCACAATTAACACTACAATGAATTCAGTTAACTAAAGCTAAAATAATTTCCTGCCGTCGGTCAAATTATGTCGCTAATTTATCTGTTTGTCATTGAACAGTTTGAAAGTGTCACTGTGCAATTCAAGCTTTATTATATAGATACTGTGCTTCTTCTTTTGAACATGCAATAATGTAGAGCTGCGAGAGAAGAGGAATAATGGGCAGGGGACTCTACTCCGTAGTGTACGGCATATGGAGAGTTGGGTCTGACAGGAAACTTGCTCGGATTGCCTTGCGCGTCGAGCGAGCAGGTTGTTCTTACTTCTTACTGCAGCACTGAGTGTGTCAAAGTTGTGTGTACTCAGTGTATGGCTCGGCGTCGCATTGCTCTTGCCTAGCGAAGTTTGTTGTTGGTTTGTTCATTGGCGGCGGCATTCTCTGCCCGCGCCATGTCTGTCGAGTCTCCCAAGAACATTCCTCATCGGGCTACCGTTCGTTCCAGTTCTGACGAGGTTACGCGTCATGTTCAACCAGGCTCTTTAAAAATTCACATCTGGGTGATCGATGCTATTCGAGTAACTACGATCAGGAAGCTACTGCTTATTTTGATCGATTTGTATGCATTTTTAATGAAGTTCCCAGATCGTTTGCAAGTAGACCGGCTTCTGTCTCAGGTTGGTTCTCAGTTGATGTTCACACATTGTGATGGTTCCGTTAGTGCAATTCCTCTCGCAAATGCGGCGATCGAATATATTCCGGTCAGAGTTTACAATCTTCCACCCCAAGTGGATGGTTCATTTCTTAACGCGGCGTTGCTTCCTTTTGGAATCGTTCGCCGTACCCGGCGGCAACGCAGGTCTGCACAACATCGCTTGAAATGTTACAGTGGTACCCGAAACGCAGAAATCTGTGTATAACACTAGGAATACCGGAATCCGCTGTACCCATGTGGACCATTTTCGACTCACAGTGGGAAACCAGCGTTTTATTCATATTTAGGTGGTGTTCTGAGTGTCGCCATGTTGACGGTGCATTCAAGAAGATTCTAAAGTGTAACGAAAGGGTGAGTTTGTCTCTAAAATGGATAGTACACTGTCAAACATAAATTTTCAGAAATAAACTTTATTTTAAATTTTACATAAATTCTAAAGTCTTTCAGCAATTATCGTTAAAAAAAACTAAAACTGTGTTACAATGTTTTTCTTTATAAAGAGATTGCAACAGAGTCAAAACATAGTGTTTGTGTGAGTGCTAATGTATTTTTACTTTTACAGACAAATAAAATAAATGCGGGGTATTGGTGAAAGTTTCTAAAACGTAGCAGGTGACTAAAATACTTTCCGTGTTTTCTTGCTTGTTGCAATGAAGGAACTAAAACATAAGAACAAACAATTTCAGTATACAATTAATAAATATTTGGAAATATTTAAGAACAAAGAGCTGACGGAACTGTCTAAGCTGGGATGGGTTCACAGATCAGACATTCGACAAGAGTTTTTGTTTGGCAGCTTTTGCACACATATTTGTTGCACTTGAAGCAAACGTTTGATGTTTTACTCGCCTTTCGTTGTTTGCAGGAAATCTGAATTTGACAATGGCCTCAGTATCCGTATTGTCCAGCACTGGTATCGAGTGCCTGCAAGGGGATATTGACTCCTCTCTGCAGTTTTTAGGAGGCTTCAAGCTCATCTGCTACTCTGAGGATAAAGTCTCGGCGTGAAATCTACTTAGTGGTAAGTAACTTAAAATTGTGTGAGCATTAGTCATGGCAAGGTCAAGAATATTGTAAAAGACATGCACAGGCCATCGGTGAGTACCAGCTCGGACCTGTAGTGTCTAGCCATTTGGTCTACTGTATCGACTTCATAGATATTAGTAAACTAAATAAATAATGAAGTTATTGATGTCACTTATTTGGGGGTTGACATTTTTTCGCAGTCGCATCTCTCTGTAGAAATGCTGATATATTGCTTAAAGTTTCCAAATTGGGGCAACAAGAATGCCTTAACAGGTCAAAAATTCCGTGATGGAAGTGACCGTGTGACACGGGGCGTTATCATGATGCAGCATCCACTTGGGTGCTGCGTCCGGTCTCATTCGATGCACCATTTTCATAAGCCTTTCAAGGACATCTTTGTAAAACACTTGGCTTACAGTCGGTCCTGGAGGAACAAACCCGTTATGCACGATACCCCTACTGTTAAAAAAGCAAATCAGCATTGTTTTGATTACATCATCTAGATTTATTCGGTCGAGATGACGTCTCGGTGTGCCATCCTGACTTTGCCACTTTATCTCACGATTGTACTAAAAAATCCAGGATTCGTCTGCTGTGATCACACAAATGAACCATTCGTAGTCATCGGCAGTCCTCTCAAGAGGATAAACACACACATTTCTTCGACTGTCCTTCTGCTCAGTTGTGAGATTCTTCGGCACCATTTTGGCACAAACTTTTCGAGTGTGCAAAACTTCAGTCAAAAATTGAAGCACAGTGGAAGTTTACCAGGTCACCCATCAACCGTTCTGTTAAATACTGGTGTGATCTCTCAAGAGCACGCGCACCTTTGGTGTTTTCGTCAGTTTTTGAAGTGGGAAGTCTCCGGAGCGAGGTTAATTTTTAACTTGTTCTCTTCCTTCGAAAAAAAGATTTGTGCCAGCAAAAACTTGTGCTCTTGACAAGAAATGTTTCCCATAGGCCTGTTTCAACTTATGAAAGGTCGCACTTGCTTATTCCCCACGTTTAACACAAAACTTGATGGCACAATGGTGCTCTAAATTCCGCTGTTCCGTAACATACAAAAAAAGACAACTTAACCGATGGTGCTCTCAAAAACCACGTCATAGCTGCACGGAGCCCAAACTCGGACTGAGCGTCTGAACACGTCGGTCTACACAAGTAGAACATCACAGCGTTGCCAAATTGCTCGCAGTGTTGCCAGTCTCATTACTTTTCTCATATACCTCGCATATTGTGGAATATAAGAGAACAAGGGGTTTTCTGACTACGATAGTAGGTGGAAACCATATTCTGAATTTGCTTTCTTGTGTTAACGGTTCACGAAATAATTGGTTTAATTATTCTCTCCAATCTAAAATCAGAAGTTACATATCGCCAGGGCACCATTAATTGCATTACTTGGATGTATAAGGCGAAAGCAACCACACTGTGCAGTTTTCTGAGTTTTTTGGTAAATCATTAGTTATTATTTAATTCTTGAAGAGTTAACTATGCAAAATTCATTACAGTTGCATCTAATTTATTTAACCACGTGTGTCTATGCCTATTCCGTTACATATTCGTGGTCAGATCGGATTTCCAGTTTGTTCTGCGGGGCTTAATAGTTCAGCGGTTTGTTTGATTGGTTATGGTAGTAGTTCTGGTTTTAAAACATACACACACACACACACACACACACACACACACACACACACACACACACACACACACACACACACACATAACGTACTAATATAGCTGTTCCATTGTTTTGGTGAAAGCTAGATATGTAATAAATAAAAAATTTAAAACCCTGAAATAATTTCTCAAGGTCGAGGGGTTCAGCTAAGAAGCCCTACTGTCGCTCAATGCTCGCTTTGAATAGCTACTACCATAAGTAACAAGTATCTCTCCTGTGCAGGCATGCAGTGTTTTTCCTACCACTAACTTTTCCCACACATTTGCTCATCACCTTCACTCTAACTGTAGTATCTGGTGATTTGCTCATCACTCTTGGTCTGAAAAGTCACTGGCAGGTTATGCGTACCAGTGCTGTCTAGCTGTAGCAAATAAAGCTTGCTAGATCTAGCACGACTTGTAGGTTACAGTTCTGGTGAAGCTAGTTATGCAAGAAGCGCTATAGGCGAGGGAAGCCTACATCACACGGCTCACCTAATTTTGGTCATATTTCGAAGGGTTTTAGTACAAACTTTGACGTAATCCTGTACAACGCGTTTTTGAAGCGTACAGCGTACGCAATTGAAGCGTTTCCGAGAACTGTAGGTTCAAAGTTTTACGAGTCTGTTTATTAAGATACGACAGTTCCATATGATGAACTAGCGCAACTGGCTGTGGTGCCAGACTAGACTTCATTTGCACCTCGTAAAATTCATTTCCCCCGTGTGGAGTTTGCTAGTCCCCCATCGGGCGCCTCCCCAGGTGGCGGATAGGGGAACGCTCTCTAGATATAGAGATATATATAATTTCACGGCTGTTGACCGCTTCAAGTGCCTAGGAAGCCTTTGTAATAATAACAAAAAGAACAGATATAGAAATAGATGCCCGTTTATCAGCAGCAAACAAGACACTTTTTAGTTTCATCAAAATTCTAAGAAAAAGATCACTTAGCAGAAACTTCAAAATCCGCTTATATCAATCAACCATCATACCTGTGATGTTATATGGATGTGAAACATTAATATTTAGAAAGAAAGATGAAGAAAAACTGTTAATATTCGAAGGTAGAGTACTAAGGAAAATTTTTGGACCTGTATAGGACGAAAATAACATGGAATGGAGAATAAGAAGAAATGAAAAATTAAGAGGGCTGTACAAACACCGTAACATCGTCGAAGTGCTCAAGAGTAGAAGGTTGAATTTGGCAGGCCATATAGCAAGAATGATAGAGAATAGACTACATAGAATGGCATTCAGCAGAACAATAGATGGAATGAGAGGAAGAGGGAGACCCAGAATCAGATGGTGGGATAACATTCGGGAGGACACAACTAGGATGAACAGCAACAGCAACTGGACAAACAGCGCATTGGACAGGCAGAAGTGGAAGACGCTCATAGAGCAGGCATATGGCCGATAAGGCCCTTGCCACATGTAAAGAAAAAAGAAAAAAAAGAAAAAAATTCATTTCCTTCTAACCCTTCACCAAACTGTTACATCGCTGCAACGAATTATGTTCGTTTGGAAAGCAATAATAATCTTATATAGCATATAAATGTCATTATTTATTTTTTTGTTTGTAGGTCTCCTATGCGTTCCTGTACCATTCTTCCTTTTAAAATGAAATTTTGGTGAGTTGTCGTGGGCCTGCCTACGAAGACTTCTGAATTAGCACCACCTTACCCGTGCCACCTCTCTAGGGGTGGAGGTGGGTTTGGGGGTTGAGAACCTATAACATATAAAACCATTCGGTAACGACCAGTAGTTGTATCGAAAACATAGTTTTCGGAGGACATTAGGATCAATGGCATAGCACCCATGAAGCAATTTCTGTCCAATGAGGCGCACATTTTAGTTGCTATATGCCAAAAATTAATATGACATTCCGACACCTCAAGTAGCTCTTCGGCTTGCGACAGTACCTAACGGTTACTGCAAATGTAGTTGCTCTTCCAAAGAGAATCATATACGAAGAAACCAGCTGCATCGTTACCTGCTGTTACACATACTTTAGGTATTTGTACCTGAGCTATGCACGGCTGTGTTTAAAGAAAACAACTCGATGTAGTCATATGGCCAACATCGCGCACGCCTGTTTTCATGCCCACAGCTAATTCGCTGAGAATAATAACCTGTAGCTACGATCCTGCAGTCAAATAATCTATGCATTAGCTAGAGTTGCGAGTTAATAAAATACACAGGAATACAAAATAAAAGTTAAATGAATGCTTTAATAATGAGGGTTCTATTCTAAGGTCTGTAATTTATGTAGGTGACAGATAATTATGTTAAATAATGTTTATTCAAGTAACGGCATCTCAAATAAACAGAAGTCGTCCTACAATATTCAGTGAAAATACAGACAGAAAATATCCTTATCAAATTCAGTAAACTTACGTTAACAGCATTACGAAAATGATAGCAAAATGTCCAACCTAATATTCACCAGCTCAAAACAATTCAGAGTTCAACATGATGATTCACAAACTGACACACTTGATACAAAGACTAGTAACTCTTACTCTGTCTATTCTGAGTTCCATGAATCAAGCGGCAGAGGTTAATGTCCTAGTCTGGAACACGTCCAGACCTCTCGAAACATAAAGTCCCTTGATAAACTGAAGTACGGCAGCGACCGTTCACTGCTCAGAATCTATCACCCATTCCATCAAAAACCACACTCTACCACAGGCAGTTCTGCCTTCTTCCAGAACATCCAAGCGTCCCCTTCAAGATATAACCGACGATTGTCCTATAACAACTGTTCACTGCCCAGAATCTATCACGTGGACATCCAAATCATGCACGTTACCATAGACAGGTCTGCCTTCTTTCAGCACTCGATGCAAAGTGTCTAGAATCGCTCGCCCGACCTCTTCATGCGGTAAGGTCTCAGTCTCCACTTCACTCCTGTAAAGTTCCGCTACTGTCTGCTGTTTCATTGGCTGAAGGCCATTTCCACAGAGAAAATATCATGTGTAAGCTCTAAAGATATGATATGACTCATCTTGACTATTATTTTACAACAACATTCTAATAAAGACATGTTATAAATATTTGGTCGTAATCGAACCATTCACAACAATTATAAATAAAGGACTGTTTATAAATTAATAAGATAATACTCTGACGTAATGCACTCACATTAAATGACAAAAAATTGTAGCAAGGTAATAAACAATTATTTATGCCTTCTTGGCAGAAGCGTCTTTTGGTTTTCTTTTCAGCTGGGATGTCTGATAACAAATGTGATTGACCACTTTCTAATTAGCACAGATTTTTAATACACTTGCAGTCAGCATTGAAATTAAGTTTAAGGCAAAATAATAAAGAGTTCATTGAATAAGTACACACTATAACGGTATGTGAGGGATTCATACAGTATCGATTTACTGTATTATCGTGGAGAGTACGATGTTCTGACAAACATTTGTGTAATATATAGGATACAAAAAATGTTGTAAGTCAATAAATAAAGTAGGTACAGATGAGTGGTTCTCTGGGATGATAGCTACCATGCAGTACTCTCAACTGAGATTCCTTTGTTGAAATCACGTGAAGCATTTAAAAGTTGTTAATTCAGAGGTTCATTTTCACTGTTTAATCACTGTAAATTGTAAACCGTTCTTGTTTTGAAGATATTGAAATTATTGTTGTGTCATTGGACGCCCATTATTTTTCAGGGATCGCCGATTCATTCAGATTTGCTTTAATATTTGATTGCAGATTGTTTATAGGCTTTCAAGGGGCTGTAAAAAGCCATCTTTATGCTTTTATGATACTCCGCCAGTTCTTAAGCATTGTCTCCTGCACAAAGGCCATGCGAACTACAACTGTCCAAATTTCCAGCTTTGGGATTTCCAGCGATGCACTTGTCGGCTCGCCTGCGGCAGCCACCCGACGTCTTAGTCCCGCCCACACGTAACCAGCCCACCAGGCAAATTCCGCTCTCCTCAGTATTAGCACAGTATCACACACGCAGAAGGTGCGGATTGGGGCGGTGGGACATACAGTAATAATAATGAATTCGCTTTAGCAATTTCCATCAAGTTTGTCATATGCATGGCTCATTAATTATATACAAATACTGTAGAAACAGGAAACCTCTACAATCTCTAAGGTTGGAGGTAGGGATGAGAAGGAGCTACATTTAAAAAGTTTGACAAAAGCCTTTTGTTGTTTCTTTCCTGTCTATAGTTGACTTGGGATATTATCATAGGACGAAGCGCAAATTACGTTGTTTTTGCGTCAATCAGCGTCAATCAGACAGTGACAATGAGCACACCAGGGAGCCAATAATCATTTCAGCGTGTTTTATTGCAAAAATTGTGCCGCATGGCAGAATATCACAACTGCATTTAACGTCCTCTCTGGAGTTCCACGGTGTAAAACAATGGAGCACCAGACTGTTTCCTCAGATTACAGATGAAACAGCATGGAAAAATTCGCGTCTACAGATAAATATGAAATACATGAACACACACACACACACACACACACACACACACACACACACACACACGCGCGCATATTCCAGATCTCCCAAGCCACTGGACCGATTTCAACTAAACTTGGTACAGGTATCACTTGCTGCATGGAAAGAATCACTGTGGGGTAAGATCCACCCAACTATCAAAGGGCTGGGGTTGGGGATGAAAAAGTAGTGTACGCGACGATGCGGGAAGCCGTGTGACGCCCCCATATCGATAAAGCAGCGATGAGCTACGTTTAAGAACCTTAACTAATTTCTGTGATATATTTTGTTTAAATAAATGGATGATTGTTTTACGTCTCCCTCGCTGCCTCAAAGGAGACACACTTCTGTTTTACCTCTACCGACGACAGGACGTCTTTTTCCATTACAGGTGCGGTTACCATTTTTAATGTGTAACTTTCACGTAAGTATCGTAAAATATATTTAAGTTAATTCAGTCTGTTGTTCTAATAATTTAATGAACATGAATCATCAGTATATTAAATAATTATCCACGTTTCTCATTATAGCTTTGGATTGTCTGTGGGATTGTCGACATATGCCAATGACCAAGAGATGCATTTGGCTAGCAGAAATAGTCAATGCCGTTAGCACCACTGTACGGCCAAAATATCTAAGAACCTCGTCTTCTCGAATGTTTAGTTCGGGAATTTCAAAGTCCGATGCCTTCAAATTATTCTGTCATTACTTAAGTTTCAAATAACACGATCACGGCATCGCTTTGTTAAAAATGGTTCAAATGGCTCTGAGCACTATGGGACTTAACTTCTGAGGTCATCAGTCCCCTAGAACTTAGAACTATTTAAACCTAACTAGCCTAAGGACATCACACACATCCATGCTCGAGGCAGGATTGTAACCTGTGACCGCAGCAGCAGCGCGGCTCCGGACTGAAGCGCTTAGAACCGCTCGGCCATAGCGGCCGGCATGAGGTTTTAATTTCTAACTTTTTTACTACTAACTGTATTCATGACACATCTTACAGACGCTATTCACACATGTCACTGAATGTACCACAAAAATTACGTTATTGTACGAGAGTTAGTTCAGCAGGTAAGACGTCATAAACACGGAATACGTGAAAAATTACCGCATCATGGAAGACGTATAAGTTTATTACTTCGTTACTACTAATTATTCCCATCAGTTTTCGCAGACAGTATCCACATTTGCCGCTGAACGCACCTACAAAAATGTATCACTGTACGACATATACTTCATGAGGTATGATGTGTGGGCAGCTGCTGCATCATGCAAGGCGTTTTAATTTATTACTTCTTTACTTCTAACTCTATTCGCAACACATTTCGCAGACAGTAGACACATACACAACTGTATGTATTTGAAAAAGTATATCATTGTTCGACAGACAGTTCAGGAGATAGTACGTTATAAATATTGAGCTGCGTAAAAATGAAACTGCATGGCGAAATTTGCTAGACATCCATATGAAATATATGTACAAATACTCTTGAAATGTCTTAAATACGTGTGAAATATATTTGATATGTGCGTATGCGAACAAAGCCACGGGTAAAAAACTGATCTAAACTTATGGAAGGATTTCAATCAAATCTGATACACATATTAGCTACAATCTGGAAAGAAATACTGTAGTGGTAGTGCAACGGTATTTTCGCGTTCTCGTCAATAAGGTACCAGAACGTTTAAGTTCAACCACTGTAATGACGGAAGATCCGCGATTCGGAATGTGAGAACTGTGCAGTAAGTAGCGGCAGGAACACCACCACAAAATCATGCAGCACTAACACTCCAAACCATCGACTCTCGGAGAGAGATTTTAACCGTGTTCAACCCAATGGTAAAGTGTCGAACTATTTTTCTCCGAATCATACAGTTTGGGGGAAAAGCAGTGAGAATAGTTACTTTTGGAAACCTTTTATCATACAAAGCCTGTTATAACAATAAACTGTTTCGCTTAATAAAACGGCCGCCAGCCCAAATCGGGCACCGTGTCTACACAAAAAGATGAAGTCAATTTTCGACACTGAATAAATAACTACTTCCACTTACTACGGTCACTTGGCAGTAAGTACTATTAATCCCACTTTCTGTTTCTTATGGAATTTACCACTATACTTCAGTAATTATTTAAAGAAGACACACGTATGTTTTAACAAGGATACAAGAAAATATTAAACTTATAGATATCATTCATATGACCAAAACTATTATTTAACACGACTAAATTTCATTTCTCTAGGACTGTTATTTGTTAACGTTTTACTAACACCAACATTTGCCTGGCTTTCTTTGACATGGAGAAGCAAGACGAACAATTACTGTTAAGATTGTTGCAATTAAACAATTATGTTACTTTGCTTTCAGAAATGCTATTGAAAACTTATTCTCATGGTCACGCAAAGCGGTGGCCCTTAAACTGATACGTGCAAACTTTAGTATTTAATAGTGATTTTCAGAATTTACTACCAAAACAGTACTCTTGCCAGTAATTTACTATTATTCAAGCTTCAATAACCATCAGGATATTCGGAATAAATTCGTTTAGGTAAGGACCCTACTGAGGTAAACGACATAGGAAAAATCACGGTTAAACACAAAGGTACATTTAACACTTATATTCCACTGATTGAAGATGGATATTTCATACTGTGATACACTTCTAAATGAAGTACTTTGCATGTTACTGATGTCGAAGGTGGCGTGAGGCGGTGCTGCGTAGTAGCATTGCGCAGGTACGGCTCTTGATGTACATAGCTCTGTCTTCCACTTGGTGGCGACGATAAAATTGCAAATTTCCGAGCTATTAATTTATTGCCGTACTGCGCCAATCACGTCCGAGACCGAAACCCAGTCTTGCAGTTAAATTCGGGCTCTAGTGCTTGACCAGCGTAATGCGTGTTCATTACGTGCAGGGCAGCTACCGACTATATGCTACTCGCGCGCCAATTCTCACTCGAGCGCCACACCACCTTTTCCATTCCACTACAGAACGGAGTTCCGTTCTACCTATGATCCCTACACCTTTTCAATTTACACTTCTGCTTACAAAAACCCTAAATATGAACCATCTACAACTGCATGACAGCATATACATACAAAATTGACATAATTAATAATAGTTGTACTTGAAATATTACATAATTATTTACAAAATATGTTTTAATACATTTATTCCACCTACGTCAAAGAGGTTATTTTAAATAAATAAACTGCACTTAACAAAAGCTTACTCTCGTCATAGTATTTTCTTAATTTTTCAAAATTATTATGTAATAAAAATTTTCAAATATACAGATTAATGGCAATATTATATTTACAATAGCATTACGGTAGGAACCACCAGCCTCCTACTGGGGTGAGCGTGAAAACGTGGAGAAAGACAGAAGACGAGGAGATGGAGAGCCAGTGAGGGGGAGGGAACGGATAGGCACAGATAGGCGGTGGAGATGGACAGAGATTGGGGAGGGGGAAATAAGACAGAGAGAGGTGAGAGGAGGAGATGGACCGAGCATGGAAAGAGGAGGCAGGCAGGCAGAGAGATAGGGAAGGAGCAGATGATCACAGAGACGGGGGAAGAGGAGATGAACAGAGGGGGAGAATTAGTTGGGCAGAGAAGGGGGTGGAGGTCCATTTCCTCCTGTCCATCTCTCTGTCTGTGTCCACCTTCTTCTCCCTCCTCTAAATCCATCTACTCCTCCCCCTCTCTTTGTCAATCTCCTCCTCCCCATCTGTGCATCTCTTCCTTCCCCCTCTCTCTTTCCATCTGCTCGTTCCCCATCTCTCTGCCTGTCTCTTCCATCTCTGTCCATCTCTCCCTCTCTTCAAATAAGTATATATATAGGAATATCACATGAGTATAGCGGAAGTCAGCCACCCGCACATCGCGCAACAATTGTTGTTCAAGGCAGCAGACAGTATCCGTGACAAACAACGGTGTAGGCGGCCACGTACGGCAGCATGTCATGCAACCTCGGCTAGCGTGCTAGCTAAGCTGACAGTTCGTCTAACACGGTCAACAAGACGAGTGGCTCAAGAATGTGGCATCAGTGATGCATCCGTATGCAGGATATTATCCAGAAATAACCTGCATCCGTATCGTGTGCATTTGGTCCAGGAACTTCATGGAGATAACGCAGACAGACGAGTGCAGTTCTGTGAATATTTTCCAGTAAGACGGACGCACCAGCTACACCTTGAAGCTGGCTTCTTTCCATCAACACTGAATAAACATGACGCTGTTTACTGGACAGCCTAGAGCCCATAAACTGCTGTAGACGCTCGTCATCAGACTGATCGAAGATTAAATAGGTGGGGTGGCATATATGGTAATGTTCTCATCAGTCCCATGTACCTTAACATCAAGCTCACTGCTGAACTGCACAGAGAGTGTCTCGAGATAACATTCCTAACGCATTTAGATAATATATCCCAAGTAAAACGAACGTGGTTTTTCTTTCAGGAAGAAGAAGAACCACTTTCTTTTGGACGATCAACTAGCGAACTGCTGAGTGAAGTTTTATGCGGGCGTTCGGTATGTTGAAGCTTCCAGTGGAGTGGCCCCCGGGGTCGCCACATTTGACCCGTTGCTATGGGGTCATCTCAAATGTGTAATGTGCAGGGACTGCTGGAAAACACCAGAGGAGGCTGTGCAGCAGTAACACCTACGGTGTTGTGTAAAGTGCTCGAAGTTATGCGAACCTTATTCGGATGTGCCGTCAACAGGATGACAATCAATTTGAACCATCCCTCCAGTTGTGTCCAAGCAGAGCAGCCGCAGTACATTGCGGTTCAAGTCATTAATATATTTTGATTTTGCCAATCCGTCAGTTTGATATTACGATTATCAATTTTGTTGAAACTTCCTCACAGATTAAAAGTGTGTGCCGTACCGAGACTCT